>NW_026947543.1:2400000-3654000 GCF_034190915.1 Cavia porcellus
GAGTCCATCGTGGGCTATGAATTTATCTCAAGGCCTCTTTCAACAACTACATAAGATGCTGTTTCCAAAAAGAGGACAACAGAAAACTAGACACACTTGGTCTAGGGCCCGGGGTTCACTACATGAGTTGTGGAGTCTAAATATTCCATGCCATGAGAAAATACCTGGGATTTTTAGTGAAAGGGGCATTTGCATCCCTTTTCTAAGGGTTTCCCTTTCACCATGTTACATTTAAATTCTGGGAAAACCTGCTGGTGACAAGCTATCTAGCATTATGTTGGTTTAGGTATTGAGCTAGTACCTCTTGTTTACTGTTCAGGGTTATGCTGGAATGGCTGCAGACCTCCGTGAAATAGCTATTGCAGACAAGTGAACCCCGAGGAAGCTGGATAGTTGAAGTAGGCACTCCAAATATTCATGCACTGCAAGGATTCACTTTCATTTTGGGACTCATCTTCTGGTTGCTGGCTTTTAGTGCTAACTGATACTACCATGGTGGCAGTAATCCAGCAGAGACTGCATGTATGGTTTGCAGGTTTGCTTCCCAAGCCACCAGAAACTTGGCAGAACACAAATCATTGTGGCATTTTCTTTTCTCCCCTGAAACATTTGGCTTCCTAAGTTTGAAAATTGAATAGACTGGGCTAGTCAGGTTTGGACCACATGTACCACCAACAGAGCTAAAGACAGAGCCAATTACTTCCCTCCACTTGTCCAAATATGTCAAATTTGCTTGGTCACCACAACTTCAAAGAAAATTCTGAGGCCACTTAGGGAGGTGAATCAAATACTGCCTGATTGGAATGGCTGCGGTTGTATGAGGTGGAAAGCTACAGAGTTGGGCTGAAACTGTTCACAGAAATCCACAGGCTTGTGGTTGCCAGGCAAGCACACTGGGCTGAGATTGGCTGAACATCACTGTGAGGTGCATTTTAGGCTCTAAGTTTGAAAATATAAAAGACTGGGGTAGTCAAGTTTGGAACACATCGACCACAGACAGACCAAAAGGTCTTTCAATTACTTCCCTCCACTTCTCAAAATATGTCAAATTTTCTTGATCACTACAACTGTAAAAAAAATTCTGAGGCAACATAGAGAGGCTAATCAAATACTGCATGATTGGAATGGCTGTGGTTGTATGAGGTGGAAAGCTGCAGAGTTGGGGTGAAACAGTTCACAGAAAGCCACAAGCTTGTGGTTGCCAGGCAACCACACTGGGCTGTGATTGGCTGAGCACCATTGTGAGCTGGACTTTAGGCTCTAGGATACAAGTGTGCAGTAGGAGACCTGAGTCACAATGCTGGGCGTTGCCATGGAGAACTCAGTGGCACAGAGGACCTTGTAGGGCAAGATTTAAATAGGATGAATATTCTTGGCCTGGTATGCCACAGCATTCTCACTGAAGGCTTCACTGCTCCGAATTTGGGGATGGAAATGTTTGCCAATCTACACATGGATGTACTTTCAATGGGATATGAAATATGCCAGGGCCTGGAAGATATTCTCTGACATGTCCTATCCTTGAGCATATGCTCTTCCCTTGTCATGTCTGTCATTTGGCTGAGTCCTGTTCCCTAAGCTATTCAGTCAAGGCTTGCTGGAATCATTCACCTGCAGTATAAGAGCTTTCTGTGAAATTTCTCAGCAGAAATCCTGTGCAAGCACATAGCTTTGGATATGAGAGACAGTGGTGGAAGTTGAATTTCAAGGGCAGATATTTGAAAACAATGAAACAAGCCCCGAATAAGATCTTTACATGTTTCCCAGATGAATATGTTTGGAAATACGGGGGAAGATGGAGATCAAGTGTGAGAAGAGTGCACACGCATTTCAAGGTACAAAAACCATTGAAAAACACGGGAAAGCCAGAGAGCTGGTTAATTTGATGTAAAAATCTTTGATGATGAAAGGAAAATTATATTCTCATGGTGATTTAATCAGGCTGTAGCAGTGAAGTTCTCATGTTGGTTGTCCTATGTGTGGCCTTCTGCATTGGGCAGTGGATGCAGGACAGGAGATCTTCCAATAAATCTGGTGGAACACAAAATAGTGAAAAAATATCAATCTAAATCCTGTGTATTCCTTCCCTTTGAGAACATATAAGGATAATGTCCGGAGTTTCAAAAGAGAAAATGTCTATTGGGTCATGGTTTCACCAATGAAATGGTCACTTCACATAACATTATGAATTTTGCTTGCACAGTTGCTCATGTACCGGGCCTGAGTAAAGCAGAATGCAGAGTAAGCCTCATCAATAGTTGTGCATTCCATAAGTGGTTTTAAAACCAGTGAAACCCTTTGGACCTAGTGTTTGTATTTAATTGGTTGATTGGTTTTTCAAATTGTTTGTTTTACTATTTTTAACTTTGGGAGTCAGGGAAGCCCTCACTCATAGTGATTTAGACCTCTCCAAAATCTCTGAAGTTATTCATGTAACAGCTATTACATGTTATAAGTTTCTCCTATTAAACCTTGAAAGACTAACAGACTCTGCTACTTTTCATCTAAATTCAGTGTTGCGCTAAATTCAGTGTTGGACTTTATTTACAAGTCCTTTGAAATGTGTCCTCCTATAGTCACTGGTCGTGCTGGAATGTACTTTCTTGTGAAGGCAGGATTTGAGCAAATTGACACAAGTACAGTTTGCCATTACTCTGGACACCTGGTTAAATATCGAGTTCCCTAAATGGTGTGTGTTTTACTTTGATCTCTGCTCACACTTTGCTCATCCAGTTAGAACCACAGGGCCCAGGTCATAGCGTTCTAGGCTTAAACAAGAAAATTTCCATTCCGTTTTGGGAGTTCATTCATCTCTCATAATTACTTTTTCCACAAATGTGTGCTTCAGGAGAGTCCCTGTCTAAATGTGGAGAGGCCCATTTTCATTCACTCACTTTCAGACTTTCTAAGATTTTCAGTTACTAGAGGTTTTCCCAGACTTGCCATTGTCAGAGGACAGTGCACTTCACTTGAAGTTGTGCAGTATTACTTCATGTGTCTCCATGGAAATTCCACCAATGGGAAACTCTTGCTGTAGTCATCTCCAAGTGTTTCTGCGTAAGAAAATATAACTAACAAAGGATGTGGTTTCAAGCAGAATGAGGAATGGAGGGATAATCTTTATTTCAGTGCAGGTTGACCTTTCAAAGAAACAGTAATTCCTATGAAATAGGAGGTAAAATCTTTTGTAAAGAGACATGGATATGACATCCTCAACTTTATGTCACATTTTTTAAAAAGCCAAGGGCATTTGAGAAATTCTTGGCTCCTGAATTGTCCCTTTTTTCAAATTTCTCTTAGGTAAGACACTCCAGTTTCTTCAAACCATGGTACTGTTCCTTCCATGTAAAAAACCAAAGCAAAAAACAAAATAAATTAAAACAAAACCCATCAAATTACATTTGAGAGCACACAATTGCTCAGCAGGCCCACTATTCAAGAAGCTAGAGGTACAGAAGCCTCAGCCTTCAGCCCATGGCCTGAAGTTTTGTCTCTATCATGGCCCCTCAATTCCCTGGCATGTCCACATTAACTCATGACTCTTTACTCATTTCCTCTTCAAATGCACAGGATCCAATATATTTGAACCCTGTTCACCTGGGCTGTAATTATCCAAGGACACACCAGTGGAAGGGCAGCCATCCCCTTGCCTGGGGCCTTGGAGCTTATCACAATAGAAATGGAAACCTGAACAAGGGGAGCCAAAACAAAGAGAGGAATATTCCTAAAGTCTGAAACAAAGAAGCTACCTATAGACCAGTAGTGGGATTTCACAAATTATGTAAGAATCTCTGTGTACATGCTTGGAATGGTCGCTCATGCCTATAATCCCAGCAATCTGGGGGCTGAGGTGGATGGATCCTTGGGAGTTCCAGTCCATCGTGGGCTACGAATTTATCTCAAGGCCACTTTCAACAACTACATAAGATGCTGTTTCCAAAAAGACGACAACAGAAAACTAGACACACTTGGTCTAGGTCCCGGGGTTCACTACATGAGTTGTGGAGTCTAAATATTCCATGCCATGAGAAAATACCTGGGATTTTTAGTGAAAGGGGCATTTGCATCCCTTTTCTAAGGGTTTCCCTTTCACCATGTTACATTTGAATTCTGGGAAAACCTTCTGGTGACAAGCTATCTAGCATTATGTTGGTTTAGGTATTGAGCTAGTACCTCATGTTTAGTGTTCAGGGTTATGCTGGAATGGCTGCAGACCTCCTTGAAATAGCTATTGCAGACATGTGAACCCCGAGGAAGCTGGATAGTTGAAGCAGGCACTCCAAACATTCATGCACTGCAGGGATTCACTTTCATTTTGGGACTCATCTTCTGGAGGCTGGCTTTTAGTGCTAACTGATACTACCATCGTGGCAGTAATCCAGCAGAGACTGAATGTATGGTTTGCAAATTTGCTTCCCAAGCCACCAGAAACTTGGCAGAACACAAATCATTGTGGCATTTTCTTTCCTCCCCTGAAATATGTGGCTTTCTAAGTTTGAAAATTGAATAGACTGGGCTATTCAGGTTTGGACCTCATGTACCACCAACAGAGCTAAAAACAGAGCCAATTACTTCCCTCCACTTGTCAAAATATGTCAAATTTGCTTGGTCACCACAACTTCAAAAAATTCTGAGGCAACTTAGAGAGGTGAATCAAATACTGCCTGATTGGAATGGCTGTGTTTGTATGAGGTGGAAAGCTGCAGAGTTGGGCTGAAACTGTTCACAGAAATCCACAGGCTTGTGGTTGCCAGGCAACCACACTTGGCTGAGATTGGCTGAACATCACTGTGAGGTGGATTTCAAGCTCTAGGTTTGAAAATTTAAAAGACTGGTGTAGTCAAGTTTGGAACACATCGACCACAGACAGACCAAAAGGTCTTTCAATTACTTCCCTCCACTTCTCAAAATATGTCAAATTTTCTTGATCACTACAATTGTAAAAAAAATTCTGAGGCAACATAGAGAGGCGAATCAAATACTGCATGATTGGAATGGCTGTGTTTGTAGGAGGTGGAAAGGTGCAGAGTTGGGCTGAAACAGTTCACAGAAATCCATAGGCTTGTGGTTGCCAGGCAACCACACTGGCCTGAGATTGGCTGAACATCACTGTGAGGTGGATTTTAGGCTCTAGGTTTGAAAATTTAAAAGACTGGTGTAGTCAAATTTGGAACACATCGACCACAGACAGACCAAAAGGTCTTTCAATTACTTCCCTCCACTTCTCAAAATATGTCAAATTTTCTTGATCACTACAACTGTAAAAAAAATTCTGAGGCAACATAGAGAGGCTAATCAAATACTGCATGATTGGAATGGCTGTGTTAGTAGGAGGTGGAAAGCTGCAGAGTTTGGCTGAAACAGTTCACAGAAAGCCACAAGCTTGTGGTTGCCAGGCAACCACACTGGGCTGTGATTGGCTGAGCACCATTGTGAGCTGGACTTTATTCTCTAGGATACATGTGTGCAGTAGGAGACCTGAGTCACAATGCTGGGCGTAGCCATGGAGACCTCAGTGGCACAGAGGACCTTGTAGGGCAAGATTTAAATAGGATGAATATTCTTGGAATGGTATGCCACAGAATTCTCACTGAAGGCTTCACCGCTCAGAATTTATGGGTGGGAAGTGCTTGCCAATCTACACATGGATGTACTTTCAATGGGATATGAAATATGCCAGGGCCTGGCAGATGTTCTCTGACATGTCCTATCCTTGAGCATATGCTTTTCCCTTGTCATGTCTGTCATTTGGCTGAATACTGTTCCCTAAGCTATTCAGTCAAGACTTGCTGGAATCATTCACCTGCAGTATAAGAGCTTTCTGTGAAATTTCTCAGCAGAAATCCTCTGCAAGCACATAGCTTTGGATATGAGAGACAGTGGTGGAAGTTGAATTTCAAGGGCAGATATTTGAAAACAATGAAAGAAGCCCCGAATCAGAACTTTACATGTTTCCCAGATGAATATGTTTGGAAATACGGGGGAAGAAGGAGATCAAGACTTAGAAGAGTGAACACACTTTTCAAGGTACAAAAACCAGGGAAAAACATGGGAAAGCAAGAGAGCTGGTTAATTTGATGTAAAAATCTTTGATGATGAAAGGAAAATTATATTCTCATGGTGATTTAATCAGGCTGTAGCAGTGAAGTTCTCATGTTGGTTGTCCTATGTGTGGCCTTCTGCATTGGGCAGTGGATGCAGGACAGGAGATCTTCAAATAAATCTGGTGGAACACAAAATAGTGAAAAAAATATCAATCTAAATCCTGTGTATTCCTTCCCTTTGAGAACATATATGGATAATGTCCAGAGTTTCAAAAGAGAAAATGTCTATTGGGTCATGGTTTCACCAATTAAATGGTCACTTCACATAACATTTTGAATTTTGCTTTCACAGTTGCTCATGTACCGGGCCTGAGTAAAGCAGAATACAGAGTAAGCCTCATCAATAGTTGTGCATTCCATAAGTGGTTTTAAAACCAGTGAAACCCTTTGGTCCTAGTGTTTGTATTTAATTGGTTCATTGGTTTTTCAAATTGTTTGTTTTAGTATTTTTAACTTTGGGAATCAGAGAAGTCCTCACTCATAGTGATTTAGACCTCTCCAGAAGCTCTGAAGTTATTCATGTAAAATCTATTACATGTTATAAGTTTCTGCTATTAAAACTTGAAAGACTAACAGACTCTGCTACTTTTCATCTAAATTCAGTGTTGCGCTAAATTCAGTATTGGACTTTTTTTTACAAGTCCTTTGAAATGTGTCCTCCTCTAGTCACTGGTCGTGCTGGAATGTACTTTTTGTGAAGACAGGATTTGAGCAAATTGACACAAGTACAGTTTGCCACTACTCTGGACACCTGGTTAAATATCGAGTTGCCTAAATGGTGTGTGTTTTACTTTGATCTCTGCTCACACTTTGCTCATCCAGTTAGAACCACAGGGCTCCAGGCCATAGCGTTCTAGGCCTAAACAAGA
Source organism: Cavia porcellus (assembly GCF_034190915.1). Taxonomy (NCBI): domain Eukaryota; kingdom Metazoa; phylum Chordata; class Mammalia; order Rodentia; family Caviidae; genus Cavia; species Cavia porcellus. The sequence goes on from NW_026947543.1 coordinate 2,406,974, forward strand.
AAATTTAAATTCCGTTTTGGGAGTTCATTGTCTCTCATAATTACTTTTTCCACAAATGTGTGCTTCAGGAGAGGCCCGGTCTAAATGTGGAGAGGCCCATTTTCCTTCTCTCACTTTCAGACTTTCTAAGATTTTCAGTTACTAGACGTTTGCCCAGACTTGCCATTGTCAAGGGACAGTGCACTTCACTTGAAGTTGTGCAGTATTACTTCATGTGTCTCCGTGGAAATTCCACCAATGGGAAACTCTTGCTGTAGTCATCTCCATGTGTTTCTGCGTAAGAAAATATAACTAACAAAGGATGTGGTTTCAAGCAGAATGAGGAATGGAGGGATAATCTTTATTTCAGTGCAGGTTGACCTTTCAAAGAAACAGTAATTCCTATGAAATAGGAGGTAAAATCTTTTGTAAAGAGACATGGATATGACATGCTCAACTTTATGTCACATTTTTCAAAAAGCCAAGGGCATTTGAGAAATTCTTGGCTCCTGAATTGTCCCTTTTTTCAAATTTCTCTTAGGTAAGACACTCCAGTTTCTTCAAACCATGGTACTGTTCCTTCCATGTAAAAAACCAAAGCAAAAAACAAAATAAATTAAAACAAAACCCATCAAATTACATTTGAGAGCACACAATTGCTCAGCAGGCCCACTATTCAAGAAGCTAGAGGTACAGAAGCCTCAGCCTTCAGCCCATGGCCTGAAGTTTTGTCTCTATCATTGCCCCTCAATTCCCTGGCATGTCCACATTAACTCATGAATGTTTCCTCATTTCCTCTTCAAATGCACAGGATCCAATATATTTGAACCCTGTTCACCTGGGCTGTAATCATCCAAGGACACACCAGAGGAAGGGCAGCCACCCCCTTGCCTGGGGCCTTGGAGCTTATCACAATAGAAATGGAAACCTGAACAAGGGGAGCCAAAACAAAGAGAGGAATATTCCTAAAGTCTAAAACAAAGAAGCTACCTATAGACCAGTAGTGGGATTTCACAAATTATGTAAGAATCTCTGTGCACATGCTTGGAATGGTCGCTCATGCCTATAATCCCAGCAATCTGGGGGCTGAGGTGGATGGATCCTTGGGAGTTCCAGTCCATCGTGGGCTACGAATTTATCTCAAGGCCTCTTTCAACAACTACATAAGATACTGTTTCCAATAAGACGACAACAGAAAACTAGACACACTTGGTCTAGGTCCCGGGGTTCACTACATGAGTTGTGGAGTCTAAATATTCCATGCCATGAGAAAATACCTGGGATTTTTAGTGAAAGGGGCATTTGCATCCCTTTTCTAAGGGTTTCCCTTTCACCATGTTACATTTGAATTCTGGGAAAACCTGCTGGTGACAAGCTATCTAGCATTATGTTGGTTTAGGTATTGAGCTAGTACCTCATGTTTAGTGTTCAGGGTTATGCTGGAATGGCTGCAGACCTCCTTGAAATAGCTATTGCAGACAAGTGAACCCCGAGGAAGCTGGATAGTTGAAGCAGGCACTCCAAATATTCATGCCCTGCAAGGATTCACTTTCATTTTGGGACGCATCTTCTGGTTGCTGGCTTTTAGTGCTAACTGATACTAACATGGTGGCAGTAATCCAGCAGAGACTGAATGTATGGTTTGCAAGTTTGCTTCCCAAGCCACCAGAAACTTGGCAGAACACAAATCTTTGTGGCATTTTCTTTCCTCCCCTGAAACATTTGGCTTTCTAAGTTTGAAAATTGAATAGACTGGGCTAGTCAGGTTTGGACCCCATGTACCAACAACAGAGCTAAAAACAGATCCAATTACTTCCCTCCACTTGTCAAAATATGTCAAATTTGCTTGGTCACCACAACTTCAAAAAATTATGAGGCAACTTAGAGAGGTGAATCAAATACTGCCTGTTTGGAATGGCTGTGGTTGTATGAGGTGGAAAGCTGCAGAGTTGGGCTGAAACTGTTCACAGAAATCCACAGGCTTGTGGTTGCCAGGCAACCACACTGGGCTGAGATTGGCTGAACCTCACTGTGAGGTGGATTTTAGGCTCTAGGTTTGAAAATTTAAAAGACTGGGGTAGTCAAGTTTGGAACACATCGAGCACAGACAGACCAAAAGGTCTTTCAATTACTTCCCTCCACTTCTCAAAATATGTCAAATTTTCTTGATCACTACAACTGTAAAAAAAATTCTGAGGCAACATAGAGAGGCTAATCAAATACTGCATGATTGGAATGGCTGTGGTTGTATGAGGTGGAAACCTGCAGAGTTGGGCTGAAACAGTTCACAGAAATCCACAAGCTTGTGGTTGCCAGGCAACCACACTGGGCTGTAATTGGCCGAACAGCATTGTGAGCTGGACTTTAGGCTCTAGGATACAAGTGTGCAGTAGGAGACCTGAGTCACAATGCTGGGCATTGCCATGGAGACCTCAGTGGCACAGAGGACCTTGTAGGGCAAGATTTAAATAGGATGAATATTCTTGGCCTGGTATGCCACAGGATTCTCACTGAAGGCTTCACTGCTCAGAATTTGGGGATGGAAATGTTTGCCAATCTACACATGGAAGTACTTTCAATGGGATATGAAATATGCCAGAAGCCTGGCAGATGATCTCTGACATGTCCTATCCTTGAGCATATGCTTTTCCCTTGTCATGTCTGTCATTTGGCTGAGTCCTGTTCCCTAAGCTATTCAGTCAAGACTTGCTGGAATCATTCACCTGCAGTATAAGAGCTTTCTGTTAAATTTCTCAGCAGAAATCCTGTGCAAGCACATAGCTTTGGATATGAGAGACAGTGGTGGAAGTTGAATTTCAAGGGCAGATATTTGAAAACAATGAAACAAGCCCCGAATAAGATCTTTACATGTTTCCCAGATGAATATGTTTGGAAATACGGGGGAAGATGGAGATCAAGACTGAGAAGAGGTCACACGGATTTCAAGGTACAAAACCCAGGGAAAAACATGGGCAAGCAAGAGAGCTGGTTAATTTGATGTAAAAATCTTTGATGATGAAAGGAAAATTATATTCTCATGGTGATTTAATCAGGCTGTAGCAGTGAAGTTCTCATGTTGGTTGTCCTATGTGTGGCCTGCATTGGGCAGTGGATGCAGGACAGGAGATCTTCAAATAAATCTGGTGGAAAACAAAATAGTGAAAAAAATATCAAGCTAAATCCTGTGTATTCCTTCCCTTTGAGAACATATATGGATAATGTCCGGAGTTTCAAAAGAGAAAATGTCTATTGGGTCATGGTTTCACTAATGAAATGGTCACTTCACATAACATTTTGAATTTTGCTTTCACAGTTGCTCATGTACCGGGCCTGAGTAAAGCAGAATGCAGAGTAAGCCTCATCAATAGTTGTGCATTCCATAAGTGGTTTTAAAAGCAGTGAAACCCTTTGGACCTAGTGTTTGTATTTAATTGGTTGATTGGTTTTTCAAATTGTTTGTTTTACTATTTTTAACTTTGAGAGTCAGGGAAGCCTTCACTCATAGTGATTTAGACCTCTCCAGAAGCTCTGAAGTTATTCATGTAACAGCTATTACATGTTATAAGTTTCTCCTATTAAAACTTGAAAGACTAACAGACTCTGCTACTTTTTTTTCTAAATTCCGTGTTGCGCTAAATTCAGTATTGGACATTTTTTTACAAGTCCTTTGAAATGTGTCCTCCTCTAGTCACTGGTCGTGCTGGAATGTACTTTTTGTGAAGACAGGATTTGAGCAAGGTGACACAAGTACAGTTTGCCACTACTCTGGACACCTGGTTAAATATCGAGTTGCATAAATGGTGTGTGTTTTACTTTGATCTCTGCTCACACTTTGCTCATCCAGTTAGAACCACAGGGCTCCAGGCCATAGCGTTCTAGGCCTAAACAAGAAAATTTAAATTCCGTTTTGGGAGTTCATTCGTCTCTCATAATTACTTTTTCCACAAATGTGTGCTTCAGGAGAGGCCCGGTCTAAATGGGGAGAGGCCCATTTTCCTTCTCTCACTTTCAGACATTCTAAGATTTTCAGTTACTAGAGGTTTGCCCAGACTTGCCATTGTCAAGGGACAGTGCACTTCACTTGAAGTTGTGCAGTATTACTTCATGTGTCTCCATGGAAATTCCACCAATGGGAAACTCTTGCTGTAGTCATCTCCATGTGTTTCTGCGTAAGAAAATATAACTAACAAAGGATGTGGTTTCAAGCAGAATGAGGAATGGAGGGATAATCTTTATTTCAGTGCAGGTTGACCTTTCAAAGAAACAGTAATTCCTATGAAATAGGAGGTAAAATCTTTTGTAAAGAGACATGGATATGACATGCTCAACTTTATGTCACATTTTTTAAAAAGCCAAGGGCATTTGAGAAATTCTTGGCTCCTGAATTGTCCCTTTTTTCAAATTTCTCTTAGGTAAGACACTCCAGTTTCTTCAAACCATGGTACTGTTCCTTCCATGTAAAAAACCAAAGCAAAAAACAAAATAAATTAAAACAAAACCCATCAAATTACATTTGAGAGCACACAATTGCTCAGCAGGCCCACTATTCAAGAAGCTAGAGGTACAGAAGCCTCAGCCTTCAGCCCATGGCCTGAAGTTTTGTGTCTATCGTGGCCCCTCAATTCCCGGGCATGTCCACATTAAGTCATGAATCTTTACTCATTTCCTCTTCAAATGCACAGGATCCAATATATTTGAACCCTGTTCACCTGGGCTGTAATCATCCAAGGACACACCAGAGGAAGGGCAGCCACCCCCTTGCCTGGGGCCTTGGAGCTTATCACAATAGAAATGGAAACCTGAACAACGGGAGCCAAAACAAAGAGAGGAATATTCCTAAAGTCTGAAACAAAGAAGCTACCTATAGACCAGTAGTGGGATTTCACAAATTATGTAAGAATCTCTGTGCACATGCTTGGAATGGTCGCTCATGCCTATAATCCCAGCAATCTGGGGGCTGAGGTGGATGGATCCTTGGGAGTTCCAGTCCATCGTGGGCTACGAATTTATCTCAAGGCCTCTTTCAACAACTACATAAGATACTGTTTCCAATAAGACGACAACAGAAAACTAGACACACTTGGTCTAGGTCCCGGGGTTCACTACATGAGTTGTGGAGTCTAAATATTCCATGCCATGAGAAAATACCTGGGATTTTTAGTGAAAGGGGCATTTGCATCCCTTTTCTAAGGGTTTCCCTTTCACCATGTTACATTTGAATTCTGGGAAAACCTGCTGGTGACAAGCTATCTAGCATTATGTTGGTTTAGGTATTGAGCTAGTACCTCATGTTTAGTGTTCAGGGTTATGCTGGAATGGCTGCAGACCTCCTTGAAATAGCTATTGCAGACAAGTGAACCCCGAGGAAGCTGGATAGTTGAAGCAGGCACTCCAAATATTCATGCACTGCAAGGATTCACTTTCATTTTGGGACGCATCTTCTGGTTGCTGGCTTTTAGTGCTAACTGATACTAACATGGTGGCAGTAATCCAGCAGAGACTGAATGTATGGTTTGCAAGTTTGCTTCCCAAGCCACCAGAAACTTGGCAGAACACAAATCTTTGTGGCATTTTCTTTCCTCCCCTGAAACATTTGGCTTTCTAAGTTTGAAAATTGAATAGACTGGGCTAGTCAGGTTTGGACCCCATGTACCAACAACAGAGCTAAAAACAGATCCAATTACTTCCCTCCACTTGTCAAAATATGTCAAATTTGCTTGGTCACCACAACTTCAAAAAATTCTGAGGCAACATAGAGAGGTGAATCAAATACTGCCTGATTGGAATGGCTGTGGTTGTATGAGGTGGAAAGCTGCAGAGTTGGGCTGAAACTGTTCACAGAAATCCACAGGCTTGTGGTTGCCAGGCAACCACACTGGGCTGAGAGTGGCTGAACCTCACTGTGAGGTGGATTTTAGGGTCTAGGTTTGAAAATTTAAAAGACTGGGGTAGTCAAGTTTGGAACACATCGAGCACAGACAGACCAAAAGGTCTTTCAATTACTTCCCTCCACTACTCAAAATATGTCAAATTTTCTTGATCACTACAACTGTAAAAAAAATTCTGAGGCAACATAGAGAGGCTAATCAAATACTGCATGATTGGAATGGCTGTGGTTGTATGAGGTGGAAAGCTGCAGAGTTGGGCTGAAACAGTTCACAGAAAGCCACAAGCTTGTGGTTGCCAGGCAACCACAATGGGCTGTAATTGGCTGAACACCATTGTGAGCTGGCCTTTAGGCTCTAGGATACAAGTGTGCAGTAGGAGACCTGAGTCACAATGCTGGGCATTGCCATGGAGACCTCAGTGGCACAGAGGACCTTGTAGGGCAAGATTTAAATAGGATGAATATTCTTGGCCTGGTATACCACAGGATTCTCACTGAAGGCTTCACTGCTCAGAATTTGGGGATGGAAATGTTTGCCAATCTACACATGGAAGTACTTTCAATGGGATATGAAATATGCCAGAAGCCTGGCAGATGTTCTCTGACATGTCCTATCCTTGAGCATATGCTTTTCCCTTGTCATGTCTGTCATTTGGCTGAGTCCTGTTCCCTAAGCTATTCAGTCAAGACTTGCTGGAATCATTCACCTGCAGTATAAGAGCTTTCTGTGAAATTTCTCAGCAGAAATCCTGTGCAAGCACATAGCTTTGGATATGAGAGACAGTGGTGGAACTTGAATTTCAAGGGCAGATATTTGAAAACAATGAAACAAGCCCCGAATAAGATCTTTACATGTTTCCCAGATGAATATGTTTGGAAATACGGGGGAAGATGGAGATCAAGAATGAGAAGAGGGCACACGGATTTCAAGGTACAAAAACCAGGGAAAAACATGGGCAAGCAAGAGAGCTGGTTAATTTGATGTAAAAATCTTTGATGATGAAAGGAAAATTATATTCTCATGGTGATTTAATCAGGCTGAAGCAGTGAAGTTCTCATGTTGGTTGTCCTATGTGTGGCCTTCTGCATTGGGCAGTGGATGCAGGACAGGAGATCTTCAAATAAATCTGGTGGAACACAAAATAGTGAAAAAAATATCAATCTAAATCCTGTGTATTCCTTCCCTTTGAGAACATATATGGATAATGTCCGGAGTTTCAAAAGAGAAAATGTCTATTGGGTCATGGTTTCACCAATGAAACGGTCACTTCACATAACATTTTGAATTTTGCTTTCACAGTTGCTCATGTACCGGGCCTGAGTAAAGCAGAATGCAGAGTAAGCCTCATCAATAGTTGTGCATTCCATAAGTGGTTTTAAAACCAGTGAAACCCTTTGTACCTAGTGTTTGTATTTAATTGGTTGATTGGTTTTTCAAATTGTTTGCTTTACTATTTTTAACTTTGAGAGTCAGGGAAGCCTTCACTCATAGTGATTTAGACCTCTCCAGAAGCTCTGAAGTTATTCATGTAACAGCTATTACATGTTATAAGTTTCTCCTATTAAAACTTGAAAGACTAACAGACTCTGCTACTTTTCATCTAAATTCAGTGTTGCGCTAAATTCAGTGTTGGACTTTTTTTTACAAGTCCTTTGAAATGTGTCCTCCTCTAGTCACTGGTCGTGCTGGAATGTACTTTTTGTGAAGACAGGATTTGAGCAAGCTGACACAAGTACAGTTTGCCACTACTCTGGACACCTGGTTAAATATCGAGTTGCCTAAATGGTGTGTGTTTTACTTTGATCTCTGCTCACACTTTGCTCATCCAGTTAGAACCACAGGGCTCCAGGCCATAGCGTTCTAGGCCTAAAACAAGAAAATTTCCATTCCGTTTTGGGAGTTCATTCGTCTCTCATAATTACTTTTTCCACAAATTTGTGCTTCAGGAGAGTCACTGTCTAAATGTGGAGAGGCCCATTTTCATTCACTCACTTTCAGACTTTCTAAGATTTTCAGTTACTAGAGGTTTGCGCAGACTTGCCATTGTCAAGGGAGAGTGCACTTCACTTGAAGTTGTGCAGTATTACTTCATGTGACTCCGTGAAAATTCCACCAATGGGAAACTCTTGCTGTAGTCATCTCCAAGTGTTTCTGCATAAGAAAATATAACTAACAAAGGATGTGGTTTCAAGCAGAATGAGGAATGGAGGGATAATCTTTATTTCAGTGCAGGTTGACCTTTCAAAGAAACAGTAATTCCTATGAAATAGGAGGTAAAATCTTTTGTAAAGAGACATGGATATGACATGCTCAACTTTATGTCACATTTTTTAAAAAGCCAAGGGCATTTAAGAAATTCTTGACTGCTGAATTGTCCCTTTTTTCAAATTTCTCATTGGTAAGACACTCCAGTTTCTTCAAACCATGGTACTTTTCCTTCCATGTAAAATACCAAAGCAAAAAACAAAATAAATTAAAACAAAACCCATCAAATTACATTTGAGAGCACACAATTGCTCAGCAGGCCCACTATTCAAGAAGCTAGAGGTACAGAAGCCTCAGCCTTCAGCCCATGGCCTGAAGTTTTGTCTCTATCATGGCCCCTCAATTCCCTGGCATGTCCACATTAACTCATGAATGTTTACTCATTTCCTCTTCAAATGCACAGGATCCAATATATTTGAACCCTGTTCACCTGGGCAGTAATCATCCAAGAACACACCAGAGGAAGGGCAGCCACCCCCTTGCCTGGGGACTTGGAGCTTAGCACAATAGAAATGGAAACCTGAACAAGGGGAGCCAAAACAAAGAGAGGAATATTCCTAAAGTCTAAAACACAGAAGCTACCTATAGACCAGTAGTGGGATTTCACAAATTATGTAAGAATCTCTGTGCACATGCTAGGCATGGTCGCTCATGCCTATAATCCCAGCAATCTGGGGGCTGAGGTGGATGGATCCTTGGGAGTTCGAGTCCATCGTGGGCTACGAATTTATCTCAAGGCCTCTTTCAACAACTACATAAGATGCTGTTTCCAAAAAGAGGACAACAGGAAACTAGACACACGTGGTCTAGGTCCCGGGGTTTACTACATGAGTTGTGGAGTCTAAATATTCCATGCCATGAGAAAATACCTGGGATTTTTAGTAAAAGGGGCATTTGCATCCCTTTTCTAAGGGTTTCCCTTTCACCATGTTACATTTGAATTCTGGGAAAACCTGCTGGTGACAAGCTATCTAGCATTATGTTGGTTTAGGTATTGAGCTAGTACCACAAGTTTAGTGTTCAGGGTTATGCTGGAATGGCTGCAGACCTCCTTGAAATAGCTATTGCAGACAAGTGAACCCCGAGGAAGCTGGATAGTTGAAGCAGGCACTCCAAATATTCATGCACTGCAAGGATTCACTTTCATTTTGGGACTCATCTTCTGGTTGCTGGCTTTTAGTGCTAACTGATACTACCATGGTGGCAGTCATCCAGCAGAGACTGAATGTATGGTTTGAAAGTTTGCTTCCCAAGCCACCAGAAACTTGGCAGAACACAAATCTTTGTGGCATTTTCTTTCCTCCCTTGAAACATTTGGCTTTCTAAGTTTGAAAATTGAATAGACTGGGCTAGTCAGGTTTGGACCCCATGTACCACCAACAGAGTTAAAGACAGAGCCAATTACTTCCCTCCACTTGTCAAAATATGTCAAATTTGCTTCGTCACCACAACTTCAAAAAATTCTGAGGCACCTTAGAGAGGTGAATCAAGTACTGCCTCATTGGAATGGCTGTGGTTGTATGAGGTGGAAAGCTGCAGAGTTGGGCTGAAACTGTTCACAGAAATCCACAGGCTTGTGGTTGCCAGGCAACCACCCTGGGCTGAGATTGGCTGAACATCACTGTGAGGTGGATTTTAGGCTCTAGGTTTGAAAATTTAAAAGACTGGGGTAGTCAAGTTTGGAACACATCGACCACAGACAGACCAAAAGGTCTTTCAATTACTTCCCTCCACTTCTCAAAATATGTCAAATTTTCTTGATCACTACAACTGTAAAAAAAATTCTGAGGCAACATAGAGAGGCTAATCAAATACTGCATGATTGGAATGGCTGTGGTTGTATGAGCTGGAAAGCTGCAGAGTTGGGCTGAAACTGTTCACAGAAAGCCACAAGCTTGTGGTTGCCAGGCAACCACACTGGGCTGTGATTGGCTGAGCACCGTTGTGAGCTGGACTTTAGGCTCTAGGATACAAGTGTGCAGTAGGAGACCTGAGTCACAATGCTGGGCGTTGCCATGGAGACCTCAGTGTCACAGAGGACCTTGTAGGGCAAGATTTAAATAGGATGAATATTCTTGGCATGGTATGCCACAGGATTCTCACTGAAGGCTTCACTGCTCAGAATTTGGGGATGGAAATGCTTGCCAATCTACACATGGAAGTACTTTCAATGGGATATGAAATATGCCAGGGCCTGGCAGATGTTCTCTGACATGTCCTATCCTTGAGCATATGATTTTCCCTTGTCATGTCTGTCATTTGGCTGAGTCCTCTTCCCTAAGCTATTCAGTCAAGACTTGCTGGCATCATTCACCTGCAGTATAAGAGCTTTCTGTGAAATTTCTCATCAGAAATCCTCTGCAAGCACATAGCTTTGGATATGAGAGACAGTGCTGGAAGTTGAATTTCAAGGGCAGATATTTGAAAACAATGAAACAAGCCCCGAATAAGATCTTTACATGTTTCCCAGATGAATATGTTTGGAAATACGGGTGAAGATGGAGATCAAGACTGAAAGAGGGCCCACCGATTTCAAGGTACAAAAACCAGGGAAAAACATGATCAAGCAAGAGAGCTGGTTAATTTGATGTAAAAATCTTTGATGATGAAAGGAAAATTATATTCTCATGGTGATTTATTCAGGCTGTAGCAGTGAAGTTCTCATGTTGGTTGTCCTATGTGTGGCCTTCTGCATTGGGCAGTGGATGCAGGACAGGAGATCTTCAAGTAAATCTGGTGGAACACAAAATAGTGAAAAAAATATCAAGCTACATCCTGTGTATTCCTTCCCTTTGAGAACATATATGGATAATGTCCGGAGTTTCAAAAGAGAAAATGTCTATTGGGTCATGGTTTCACCAATGAAATGGTCACTTCACATTACATTTTGAATTTTGCTTTCACAGTTGCTCATGTACCTGGAATGAGTAAAGCCGAATGCAGAGTAAGCCTCATCAATAGTTGTGCATTCCATAAGTGGTTTTAAAACCAGTGAAACCCTTTGGACCTAGTGTTTGTATTTAATTGGTTGATTGGTTTTTCAAATTGTTTGTTTTACTATTTTTAAGTTTGGGAGTCAGGGAAGCCCTCACTCATAGTGATTTAGACCTCTCCAAAAGCTCTGAAGTTATTCATGTAACAGCTATTACATGTTATAAGTTTCTCCTATTAAAACTTGAAAGTCTAACAGACTCTGCTACTTTTCATCTAAATTCAGTGTTGCACTAAATTCAGTGTTGGACTTTTTTTTACAAGTCCTTTGAAATGTGTCCTCCTCTAGTCACTGGTCGTGCTGGAATGTACTTTCTTGTGAAGACTGGAATTGAGCAAATTGACACAAGTACAGTTTGCCACTACTATGGACACCTGGTTAAATATCGAGTTGCCTAAATGGTGTGTGTTTTACTTTGATCTCTGCTCACACTTTGCTCATCCAGTTAGAACCACAGGTCTCCAGGCCATAGCGTTCTAGGCTTAAACAAGAAAATTTCCATTCCGGTTTGGGAGTTCATTCGTCTCTCATAATTACTTTTTCCACAAATGTGTGCTCCAGGAGAGTCCCTGTCTAAATGTGGAGAGGCCCATTTTCCTTCTCTCACTTTCAGACTTTCTAAGAATTTCAGTTACTATAGGTTTGCCCAGACTTGCCATTGTCAAGGGACAGTGCACTTCACTTGAAATTGTGCAGTATTACTTCATGTGTGTCCATGGAAGTTCCACCAATGGGAAACTCTTGCTGTAGTCATCTCCAAGTGTTTCTGCGTAAGAAAATATAACTAACAAAGGATGTGGTTTCAAGCAGAATGAGGAATGGAGGGATAATCTTTATTTCAGTGCAGGTTGACGTTTCAAAGAAACAATAATTCCTATGAAATAGAAGGTAAAATCTTTTGTAAAGAGACATGGATATGACATGCTCAACTTTATGTCACATTTTTTAAAAAGCCAAGGGCATTTGAGAAATTCTTGGCTGCTGAATTGTCCCTTTTTTCAAATTTCTCATTGGTAAGACACTCCAGTTTCTTCAAACCATGGTACTGTTCCTTCCATGTAAAAAACCAAAGCAAAAAACAAAATAAATTAAAACAAAACCCATCAAATTACATTTGAGAGCACACAATTGCTCAGCAGGCCCACTATTCAAGAAGCTAGAGGTACAGAAGCCTCAGCCTTCAGCCCATGGCCTGAAGTTTTGTCTCTATCATGGCCCCTCAATTCCCTGGCATGTCCACATTAACTCATGAATGTTTACTCATTTCCTCTTCAAATGCACAGGATCCAATATATTTGAACCCTGTTCACCTGGGCTGTAATCATCCAAGAACACACCAGAGGAAGGGCAGCCACCCCCTTGCCTGGGGCCTTGGAGCTTAGCACAATAGAAATGGAAACCTGAACAAGGGGAGCCAAAACAAAGAGAGGAATATTCCTAAAGTCTGAAACACAGAAGCTACCTATAGACCAGTAGAGGGATTTCACAAATTATGTAAGAATCTCTGTGCACATGCTTGGCATGGTCGCTCATGCTTATAATCCCAGCAATCTGGGGGCTGAGGTGGATGGATCCTTGGGAGTTCCACTCCATCGTGGGCTACGAATTTATCTCAAGGCCTCTTTCAACAACTACATAAGATGCTGTTTCCAAAAAGAGGACAACAGAAAACTAGACACACGTGGTCTAGGTCCCGGGGTTCACTACATGAGTTGTGGAGTCTAAATATTCCATGCCATGAGAAAATACCTGGGATTTTTAGTGAAAGGGGCATTTGCATCCCTTTTCTAAGGGGTTCCCTTTCACCATGTTACATTTGAATTCTGGGAAAACCTGCTGGTGACAAGCTATGTAGCATTATGTTGGTTTAGGTATTGAGCTAGTACCTCATGTTTAGTGTTCAGGGTTATGCTGGAATGGCTGCAGACCTCCTTGAAATAGCGATTGCAGACAAGTGAACTCCGAGGAAGCTGGATAGTTGAAGCAGGCACTCCAAATATTCATGCACTGCAAGGATTCACTTTCATTTTGGGACTCATCTTCTGGTTGCTGGCTTTTAGTGCTAACTGATACTACCATGGTGGCAGTAATCCAGCAGAGACTGCATGAATGGTTTGCAAGTTTGCTTCCCAAGCCACCAGAAACTTGGCAGAACACAAATCATTGTGGCATTTTCTTTCCTCCCCTGAAACATTTGGCTTTCTAAGTTTGAAAATTGAATAGACTGGGCTAGTCAGGTTTGGACCCCATGTACCACCAAAAGAGCTAAAGACAGAGGCAATTACTTCCCTCCACTTGTCAAAATATGTCAAATTTGCTTGGTCACCACAACTTCAAAGAAAATTCTGAGGCAACTTAGAGAGTTGAATCAAATACTGCCTGATTGGAATGGCTGTGGTTTTATGAGGTGGAAAGCTGCAGAGTTGGGCTGAAACTGTTCACAGAAATCCACAGGCTTGTGGTTGCCAGGCAACCACACTGGGCTGAGATTGGCTGAACATCACTGTGAGGTGGATTTTAGGCTCTAGATTTGAAAATTTAAAAGACTGGGGTAGTCAAGTTTGGAACACATCGACCACAGACAGACCAAAAGGTCTTTCAATTACTTCCCTCCACTTCTCAAAATATGTCAAATTTTCTTGATCACTACAACTGTAAAAAAAATTCTGAGGCAACATAGAGAGGCTAATCAAATACTGCATGATTGGAATGGCTGTGGTTGTATGAGGTGGAAAGCTGCAGAGTTGGGCTGAAACTGTTCACAGAAATCCAGAGGCTTGGGGCTGGGGGTTTAGCTCAACAGCATAAGCACCTGCCTTACAAGCAAGCGGTCGTGAGTTCGATCCCCGGTACCGATAAAAATGAAAAAGACAAAAAAAAAAAAAAAAACAAATCCACAGGCTTGTGGTTGCCAGGCAACCACACTGGGCTGAGATTGGCTGAACATCACTGTGAGGTGGATTTTAGGCTCTAGGTTTGAAAATTTAAAAGACTGGTGTAGTCAAGTTTGGAACACATCGAACACAGACAGACCAAAAGGTCTTTCAATTACTTCCCTCCACTTCTCAAAATATGTCAAATTTTCTTGATCAATACAACTGTAAAAAAAATTCTGAGGCAACATAGAGAGGCTAATCAAATACTGCATGATTGGAATGGCTGTGGTTGCATGAGCTGGAAAGCTGCAGAGTTGGGCTGAAACAGTACACAGAAAACCACAAGCTTGTGGTTGCCAGGCACCCACACTAGGCTGTGATTCGCTGAGCACCATTGTGAGCTGGACTTTAGGCTGTAGGATACAAGTGTGCAGTAGGAGACCTGAGTCACAATGCTGGGCGTTGCCATGGAGACCTCAGTGTCACAGAGGACCTTGTAGGGCAAGATTTAAATAGGATGAATATTCTTGTCATGGTATGCCACAGGATTCTCACTGAAGGCTTCACTGCTCAGAATTTGGGGATGGAAATGCTTGCCAATCTACACATGGAAGTACTTTCAATGGGATATGAAATATGCCAGGGCCTGGCAGATGTTCTCTGACATGTCCTATCCTTGAGCATATGCTTTTCCCTTGTCATGTCTGTCATTTGGCTGAGTCCTGTTCCCTAAGCTATTCAGTCAAGACTTGTTGGAATCATTCACCTGCAGTATAAGAGCTTTCTGTTAAATTTCTCAGCAGAAATCCTCTGCAAGCACATAGCTTTGTATATGAGAGACAGTGGTGGAAGTTGAATTTCAAGGGCAGATATTTGAAAACAATGAAACAAGCCCCGATTAAGATCTTTACTTGTTACCCAGATGAATATGTTTGGAAATACGGGTGAAGATGGAGATCAAGACTGAGAAGAGTGCACACGCATTTCAAGGTACAAAAACCAGGGAAAAACATGGGAAAGCAAGAGAGCTGGTTAATTTGATGTAAAAATCTTTGATGATGAAAGGAAAATTATATTCTCATGGTGATTTAATCAGGCTGTAGCAGTGAAGTTCTCATGTTGGTTGTCCTATGTGTGGCCTTCTGCATTGGGCAGTGGATGCAGGACAGGAGATCTTCAAATAAATCTGGTGGAACACAAAATAGTGAAAAAAATATCAATCTAAATCCTGTGTATTCCTTCCCTTTGAGAACATATATGGATAATGTCCGGAGTTTCAAAAGAGAAAATGTCTATTGGGTCATGGTTTCACCAATGAAACGGTCACTTCACATAACATTTTGAATTTTGCTTTCACAGTTGCTCATGTACCGGGCCTGAGTAAAGCAGAATGCAGAGTAAGCCTCATCAATAGTTGTGCATTCCATAAGTGGTTTTAAAACCAGTGAAACCCTTTGGAACTAGTGTTTGTATTTAATTGGTTGATTGGTTTTTCAAATTGTTTGTTTTACTATTTTTAACTTTGGGAGTCAGGGAAGCCCTCACTCATAGTGATTTAGACCTCTCCAGAAGCTCTGAAGTTATTCATGTAACAGGTATTACATGTTATAAGTTTCTCCTAATAAAACTTGAAAGACTAACAGACTCTGCTACTTTTCATCTAAATTCAGTGTTGCGCTAAATTCAGTGTTGGACTTTTTTTTACAAGTCCTTTGAAATACGTCTTCCTCTAGTCACTGGTCGTGCTGGAATGTACTTTTTGTGAAGACAGGATTTGAGCAAAGTGACACAAGTACAGTTTGCCACTACTCTGGACACCTGGTTAAATATCGAGTTCCCTAAATGGTATGTGTTTTACTTTGATCTCTGCTCACACTTTGCTCATCCAGTTAGAACCACAGGGCTCCAGGCCATAGCGTTCTAGGCCTAAACAAGAAAATTTCCATTCCGTTTTGGGAGTTCATTCGTCTCTCATAATTACTTTTTCCACAAATTTGTGCTTCAGGAGAGGCCCTCTCTAAATGTGGAGAGGCCCATTTTCTTTCACTCACTTTCAGACTTTCTAAGATTTTCAGTTACTAGAGGTTTGCCCAGACATGCCATTGTCAAGGGACAGTGTACTTCTCTTGAAGTTGTGCAGTATTACTTCATGTGTTTCCGTGGAATTTCCACCAATGGGAAACTCTTGCTGTAGTCATCTCCAAGTGTTTCTGC
Source organism: Cavia porcellus (assembly GCF_034190915.1). Taxonomy (NCBI): domain Eukaryota; kingdom Metazoa; phylum Chordata; class Mammalia; order Rodentia; family Caviidae; genus Cavia; species Cavia porcellus. The sequence continues at coordinate 2,423,188 of NW_026947543.1, forward strand.
GTAAGAAAATATAACTAACAAAGGATGTGGTTTCAAGCAGAATGAGGAATGGAGGGATAATCTTTATTTCAGTGCAGGTTGACCTTTCAAAGAAATAGTAATTCCTAGGAAATAGGAGGTAAAATCTTTTGTAAAGAGACATGGATATGACATGCTCAACTTTATGTCACATTTTTTAAAAAGCCAAGGGCATTTGAGAAATTCTTGGCTCCTGAATTGTCCCTTTTTTCAAATTTCTCTTAGGTAAGACACTGCAGTTTCTTCAAACCTTGGTACGGTTCCTTCCATGAAAAAACCAAAGCAAAAAACAAAATAAATTAAAACCAAACCCATCAAATTACATTTGCGAGCACACAATTGCACACCAGGCCCACTATTCAAGTAGCTAGAGGTACAGAAGCCTCAGCCTTCAGCCCACGGCCTGAAGTTTTGTCTCTATCATGGCCCCTGAATTCCCTGCCATGTCCATATTAACTGATGTATCTTTACTCATTTCCTCTTCAAATGCACAGGATCCAATATATTTGAACCCTGTTCACCTGGGCTGTAATCCTCCAAGGACAGACCAGAGGAAGGGCATCCACCCCCTTGCCTGGGGCCTTGGAGCTTATCACAATAGAAATGGAAACCTGAACAAGGGGAGCCAAACAAAGAGAGGAATATTCCTGAAGTCTGAAACACAGAAGCTACCTATAGACCAGTAGTGGGATTTCAAAAATTATGTAAGAATCTCTGTGCACATGCTTGGCATGGTCGCTCATGCCTATAATCCCAGCAATCTAGGTCCTGAGGTGAATGTGTCCTTGGGAGTTCCAGTCCATCGTGGGCTACGAATTTATCTCAAGGCCTCTTTCAACAACTACATAAGATGCTGTTTCCAAAAAGAGGACAACAGAAAACTAGACGCACTTGGTCTATGTCCCGGGGTTCACTACATGAGTTTTGGTGTCTAAATATTCCATGCCATGAGAAAATACCTGGGATTTTTAGTGAAAGGGGCATTTGCATCCCTTTTCTATGGGTTTCCCTTTCACCATGTTACATTTGAATTCTGGGAAAACCTGCTGGTGACAAGCTATCTAGCATTATGTTGGTTTAGGTATTGAGCTAGTACCTCATGTTTAGTGTTCAGGGTTATGCTGGAATGGCTGCAGACCTCCTTGAAATAGCTATTGCAGACAAGTGAACCCCGAGGAAGCTGGATAGTTGAAGCAGGCACTCCAAATATAAATGCAATGCAAGGATTCACTTTCATTTTGGGACTCATCTTCTGGTTGCTGGCTTTTAGTGCTAACTGATACTACCATGGTGGCAGAAATCCAGCTGAGACTGCATGTATAGTTTGCAGGTTTGCTTCCCAAGCCACCAGAAACTTGGCAGAACACAAATCATTGTGACATTTTCTTTCCTCCCCTGAAACATTTGGCTTTCTAAGTTTGAAAATTGAATAAACTGGGCTAGTCAGGTTCGGACCCCATGTACCACCAACAGAGCTAAAGACAGAGCCAATTACTTCCCTCCACTTGTCAAAATATGTGAAATTTTCTTGGTCACCACAACTTCAAAAAATTCTGAGGCAACTTAGAGAGGTGAATCAAATACTGCCTGATTGGAATGGCTGTGGTTGTATGAGGTGGAAAGCTGCAGAGTTGGGCTGAAACTGTTCACAGAAATCCACAGGCTTGTGGTTGCCCAGCAACCACACTGGGCTGAGATTGGCTGAACATCACTGTGAGGTGGATTTTAGGCTCTAGGTTTGAAAATTTAAAAGACTGGGGTAGTCAAGTTTGGAACACATTGAGCACAGACAGACCAAAAGGTCTTTCAATTACTTCCCTCCACTTCTCAAAATATGTCAAATTTTCTTGATCAATACAACTGTAAAAAAAATTCTGAGGCAACATAGAGAGGCTAATCAAATACTGCATGATTGGAATGGCTGTGGTTGTAGGAGCTGGAAAGCTGCAGAGTTGGGCTGAAACAGTACACAGAAAACCACAAGCTTGTGGTTGCCAGGCAACCACACTGGGCTGTGATTGGCTGAGCACCATTGTGAGCTGGACTTTAGGCTGTAGGATACAAGTGTGCAGTAGGAGACCTGAGTCACAATGCTGGGCGTTGCCATGGAGACCTCAGTGGCACAGAGGAACTTGTAGGGGAAGATTTAAATAGGATGAATATTCTTGGCCTGGTATGCCACAGCATTCTCACTGAAGGCTTCACTGCTCAGAATTTGTGGATGGAAATGCTTGCCAATCTACACATGGATGTACTTTCAATGGGATATGAAATATGCCGAAGCCTGGCAGATGTTCTCTGACATGTCCTATCCTTGAGCATATGCTTTTCCCTTGTCATGTCTGTCATTTGGCTGAGTCCTGTTCCCTAAGCTATTCAGTCAAGACTTGTTGGAATCATTCACCTGCAGTATAAGAGCTTTCTGTTAAATTTCTCAGCAGAAATCCTCTGCAAGCACATAGCTTTGTATATGAGAGACAGTGGTGGAAGTTGAATTTCAAGGGCAGATATTTGAAAACAATCAAACAAGCCCCGATTAAGATCTTTACATGTTTCCCAGATGAATATGTTTGGAAATACGGGTGAAGATGGAGATCAAGACTGAGAAGAGGGCACACGCATTTCAAGGTACAAAAACCAGGGAAAAACATGGGAAAGCAAGAGAGCTGGTTAATTTGATGTAAAAATCTTTGATGATGAAAGGAAAATTATATTCTCATGGTGATTTAATCAGGCTGTAGAAGTGAAGTTCTCATGTTGGTTGTCCTATGTGTGGCCTTCTGCATTGGGCAGTGGATGCAGGACAGGAGATCTTCAAATAAATCTGGTGGAACACAAAATAGTGAAAAAAATATCAATCTAAATCCTGTGTATTCCTTCCCTTTGAGAACATATATGGATAATGTCCGGAGTTTCAAAAGAGAAAATGTCTATTGGGTCATGGTTTCACCAATGAAACGGTCACTTCACATAACATTTTGAATTTTGCTTTCACAGTTGCTCATGTACCGGGCCTGAGTAAAGCAGAATGCAGAGTAAGCCTCATCAATAGTTGTGCATTCCATAAGTGGTTTTAAAACCAGTGAAACCCTTTGGACCTAGTGTTTGTATTTAATTGGTTGATTGGTTTTTCAAATTGTTTGTTTTACTATTTTTAACTTTGGGAGTCAGGGAAGCCCTCACTCATAGTGATTTAGACCTCTCCAGAAGCTCTGAAGTTATTCATGTAACAGGTATTACATGTTATAAGTTTCTCCTAATAAAACTTGAAAGACTAACAGACTCTGCTACTTTTCATCTAAATTCAGTGTTGCGCTAAATTCAGTGTTGGACTTTTTTTTACAAGTCCTTTGAAATACGTCTTCCTCTAGTCACTGGTCGTGCTGGAATGTACTTTTTGTGAAGACAGGATTTGAGCAAAGTGACACAAGTACAGTTTGCCACTACTCTGGACACCTTGTTAAATATCGAGTTCCCTAAATGGTATGTGTTTTACTTTGATCTCTGCTCACACTTTGCTCATCCAGTTAGAACCACAGGGCTCCAGGCCATAGCGTTCTAGGCCTAAACAAGAAAATTTCCATTCTGTTTTGGGAGTTCATTCGTCTCTCATAATTACTTTTTCCACAAATTTGTGCTTCAGGAGAGGCCCTCTCTAAATGTGGAGAGGCCCATTTTCTTTCACTCACTTTCAGACTTTCTAAGATTTTCAGTTACTAGAGGTTTGCCCAGACATGCCATTGTCAAGGGACAGTGTACTTCTCTTGAAGTTGTGCAGTATTACTTCATGTGTTTCCGTGGAATTTCCACCAATGGGAAACTCTTGCTGTAGTCATCTCCAAGTGTTTCTGCGTAAGAAAATATAACTAACAAAGGATGTGGTTTCAAGCAGAATGAGGAATGGAGGGATAATCTTTATTTCAGTGCAGGTTGACCTTTCAAAGAAATAGTAATTCCTATGAAATAGGAGGTAAAATCTTTTGTAAAGAGACATGGATATGACATGCTCAACTTTATGTCACATTTTTTAAAAAGCCAAGGGCATTTAAGAAATTCTTGGCTCCTGAATTGTCCCTTTTTTCAAATTTCTCTTAGGTAAGACACTCCAGTTTCTTCAAACCATGGTACGGTTCCTTCCATGAAAAAACCAAAGCAAAAAACAAAATAAATTAAAACAAAACCCATCAAATTACATTTGTGAGCACACAATTGCACACCAGGCCCACTATTCAAGTAGCTAGAGGTACAGAAGCCTCAGCCTTCAGCCCACGGCCTGAAGTTTTGTCTCTATCATGGCCCCTGAATTCCCTGGCATGTCCATATTAACTGATGAATCTTTACTCATTTCCTCTTCAAATGCACAGGATCCAATATATTTGAACCCTGTTCACCTGGGCTGTAATCCTCCAAGGACAGACCAGAGGAAGGGTATCCACCCCCTTGCCTGGGGCCTTGGAGCTTATCACAATAGAAATGGAAACCTGAACAAGGGGAGCCAAACAAAGAGAGGAATATTCCTAAAGTCTGAAACACAGAAGCTACCTATAGACCAGTAGTGGGATTTCAAAAATTATGTAAGAATCTCTGTGCACATGCTTGGCATGGTCGCTCATGCCTATAATCCCAGCAATCTGGGTCCTGAGGTGGATGTGTCCTTGGGAGTTCCAGTCCATCGTGGGCTACGAATTTATCTCAAGGCCTCTTTCAACAACTACATAAGATGCTGTTTCCAAAAAGAGGACAACAGAAAACTAGACACACTTGGTCTATGTCCCGGGTTTCACTACATGAGTTTTGGTGTCTAAATATTCCATGCCATGAGAAAATACCTGGGATTTTTAGTGAAAGGGGCATTTGCATCCCTTTTCTATGGGTTTCCCTTTCACCATGTTACATTTGAATTCTGGGAAAACCTGCTGGTGACAAGCTATCTAGCATTATGTTGGTTTAGGTATTGAGCTAGTACCTCATGTTTAGTGTTCAGGGTTATGCTGGAATGGCTGCAGACCTCCTTGAAATAGCTATTGCAGACAAGTGAACCCCGAGGAAGCTGGATAGTTGAAGCAGGCACTCCAAATATAAATGCAATGCAAGGATTCACTTTCATTTTGGGACTCATCTTCTGGTTGCTGGCTTTTAGTGCTAACTGATACTACCATGGTGGCAGAAATCCAGCTGAGACTGCATGTATAGTTTGCAGGTTTGCTTCCCAAGCCACCAGAAACTTGGCAGAACACAAATCATTGTGGCATTTTCTTTCCTCCCCTGAAACATTTGGCTTTCTAAGTTTGAAAATTGAATAAACTGGGCTAGTCAGGTTTGGACCCCATGTACCACCAACAGAGCTAAAGACAGAGCCAATTACTTCCCTCCACTTGTCAAAATATGTGAAATTTTCTTGGTCACCACAACTTCAAAAAATTCTGAGGCAACTTAGAGAGGTGAATCAAATACTGCCTGATTGGAATGGCTGTGGTTGTATGAGGTGGAAAGCTGCAGAGTTGGGCTGAAACTGTTCACAGAAATCCACAGGCTTGTGGTTGCCCAGCAACCACACTGGGCTGAGATTGGCTGAACATCACTGTGAGGTGGATTTTAGGCTCTAGGTTTGAAAATTTAAAAGACTGGGGTAGTCAAGTTTGGAACACATCGAGCACAGACAGACCAAAAGGTCTTTCAATTACTTCCCTCCACTTCTCAAAATATGTCAAATTTTCTTGATCAATACAACTGTAAAAAAAATTCTGAGGCAACATAGAGAGGCTAATCAAATACTGCATGATTGGAATGGCTGTGGTTGTATGAGCTGGAAAGCTGCAGAGTTGGGCTGAAACATTACACAGAAAACCACAAGCTTGTGGTTGCCAGGCAACCACACTGGGCTGTGATTGGCTGAGCACCATTGTGAGCTGGACTTTAGGCTCTAGGATACAAGTGTGCAGTAGGAGACCTGAGTCACAATGCTGGGCGTTGCCATGGAGACCTCAGTGGCACAGAGGACCTTGTAGGGCAAGATTTAAATAGGATGAATATTATTGGCCTGGTATGCCACAGCATTCTCACTGAAGGCTTCACTGCTCAGAATTTGGGGATGCAAATGCTTGACAATCTACACATGGAAGTACTTTCAATGGGATATGAAATATGCCAGGGCCTGGCAGAAGTTCTCTGACGTGTCCTATCCTTGAGCATATGCTTTTCCCTTGTCATGTCTGTCATTTGGCTGAGTCCTGTTCCCTAAGCTATTCAGTCAAGACTTGCTGGAATCATTCACCTGCAGTATAAGAGCTTTCTGTGAAATTTCTCAGCAGAAATCCTTTGCAAGCACATAGCTTTGGATATGAGAGACAGTGGTGGAAGTTGAATTTCAAGGGCAGATATTTGAAAACAATGAAACAAGCCCCGAATAAGATCTTTACATGTTTCCCAGATGAATATGTTTGGAAATACGGGGGAAGATGCAGATCAAGACTGAGAAGAGTGCACACCCATTTCAACGTACAAATACCAGGGAAAAACATGGGAAAGCAAGAGAGCTGGTTAATTTGATGTAAAAATCTTTGATGATGAAAGGAAAATTATATTCTCATGGTGGTTTAATCAGGCTGTAGTAGTGAAGTTCTCATGTTGGTTGTCCTTTGTGTGGCCTTCTGCATTGGGCAGTGGATGCAGGGCAGGAGATCTTCAAATAAATCTGGTGGAACACAAAATAGTGAAAAAATTATCAATCTAAATCCCGTGTATTCCTTCCCATTTGAGAACATATATGGATAAAGTCCGGAGTTTCAAAAGAGAAAGTGTCTATTGGGTCATGGTTTCACCAATGAAATGGTCACTTCACATAACATTTTGAATTTTGCTTTCACAGTTGCTCATGTACCGGGCCTGAGTAAAGCAGAATGCAGAGTAAGCCTCATCAATTGTTGTGCATTCCATAAGTGGTTTTAAAACCAGTGAAACCCTTTGGACCTAGTGTTTGTATTTAATTGGTTGATTGGTTTTTCAAATTTTTGTTTTACTATTTTTAACTTTGGGAGTCAGGGAAGCCCTCACTCATAGTGATTTAGACCTCTCCAAAAGCTCTGAAGTTATTCATGTAACAGCTATTACATGTTATAAGTTTCTCCTATTAAAACTTGAAAGACTAACAGACTCTGCTACTTTTCATCTAAATTCAGTGTTGCGCTAAATTCAGTGTTGGACTTTTTTTTACAAGTCCTTTGAAATGTGTCCTCCTCTAGTCACTGGTCGTGCTGGAATGTACTTTTTGTGAAGACAGGATTTGAGGAAAGTGACACAAGTACAGTTTGCCACTACTCTGGACACCTGGTTAAATATCGAGTTGCCTAAATGGTGTGTGTTTTACTTTGATCTCTGCTCACACTTTGCTCATCCAGTTCGAACCACAGGGCTCCAGGCCATAGCGTTCTAGGCCTGAACAAGAAAATTTCCATTCCGTTTTGGGAGTTCATTCGTCTCTCATAATTACTTTTTCCACAAATGTGTGCTTCAGGGGAGGCCCTGTCTAAATGTGGAGAGGCCCATTTTCATTCACTCACTTTCAGACTTTCTAAGATTTTCAGTTACTAGAGGTTTGCCCAGACTTGCCATTGTCAAGGGACAGTGCACTTCACTTGAAGTTGTGCAGTATTACTTCATGTGTGTCCGTGGAAATTCCACCAATGGGAATCTCTTGCTGTAGTCATCTCCAAGTGTTTCTGCGTAAGACAATATAACTAACAAAGGATGTGGTTTCAAGCAGAATGAGGAATGGAGGGATAATCTTTATTTCAGTGCAGGTTGACCTTTCAAAGAAACAGTAATTCCTATGAAATAGGAGGTAAAATCTTTTGTAAAGAGACATGGATATGACATGCTCAACTTTATATCACATTTTTTAAAAAGCCAAGGGCATTTGAGAAATTCTTGGCTGCTGAATTGTCCCTTTTTTCAAATTTCTCTTAGGTAAGACACTCCAGTTTCTTCAAACCATGGTACTGTTCCTTCCATGTAAAAAACCAAAGCAAAAAACAAAATAAATTAAAACAAAACCCATCAAATTACATTTGAGAGCACACAATTGCTCAGCAGGCCCACTATTCAAGAAGCTAGAGGTACAGAAGCCTCAGCCTTCAGCCCTTGGCCTGAAGTTTTGTCTCTATCATGGCCCCTCAATTTCTTGACATGTCCACATTAACTCATGAATCTTTACTCATTTCCTCTTCAAATGCACAGGATCCAATATATTTGAACCCTGTTTACCTGGGCTGTAATCATCCAAGGACACACCAGAGGAAGGGCAGCCACCCCCTTGCCTGGGGCCTTGGAGCTTAGCACAATAGAAATGGAAAGCTGAACAAGGGGAGCCAAAACAAAGAGAGGAATATTCCTAAAGCCTGAAACACAGAAGCTACCTATAGACCAGTAGTGGGATTTCACAAATTATGTAAGAATCTCTGTGCACATGCTTGGCATGGTCGCTCATGCGTATAATCACAGCAATCTGGGGGCTGAGGTCGATGGATCCTTGGGTGTTCCAGTCCATCGTTGGCTACTTATTTATCTCAAGGCCTCTTTCAACAACTACATAAGATGCTGTTTCCAAAAAGAGGACAACAGAAAACTAGACACACTTGGTCTAGGTCCCGGGGTTCACTACATGAGTTGTGGAGTCTAAATATTCCATGCCATGAGAAAATACCTGGGATTTTTAGTGAAAGGGGCATTGGCATCCCTTTTCTAAGGGTTTCCCTTTCACCATGTTACATTTGAATTCTGGGAAAACCTGCTGGTGACAAGCTATCTAGCATTATGTTGGTTTAGGTATTGAGCTAGTACCGCATATTTAGTGTTCAGGGTTATGCTGGAATGGCTGCAGAACTCCTTGAAATAGCTATTGCAGACAAGTGAACGCCGAGGAAGCTGGATAGTTGAAGCAGGCACTCCAAATATTCATGCACTGCAAGGATTCACTTTCATTTTGGGACTCATCTTCTGGTTGCTGGCTTTTAGTGCTAACTGATACTACCATGGTGGCAGTAATCCAGCAGAGACTGCATGTATGGTTTGCAAGTTTGCTTCCCAAGCCACCAGAAACTTGGCAGAACAAAAATCATTGTGGCATTTTCTTTCCTCCCCTGAAATATTTGGCTTTCTAAGTTTGAAAATTGAATAGACTGGGCTAGTCAGGTTTGGAACCCATGTACCACCAACAGAGCTAAAGACAGAGCCAATTACTTCCCTCCACTTGTCAAAATATGTCAAATTTGCTTGGTCACCACAACTTCAAAGACAATTCTGAGGCAACTTAGAGGGGTGAATCAAATACTGCCTGATTGGAATGGCTGTGGTTGTATGAGGTGGAAAGCTGCAGAGTTGGGCTGAAACTGTTCACAGAAATCCAGAGGCTTGGGGCTGGGGGTTTAGCTCAGCGGCATAAGCACCTGCCTTACAAGCAGGCGGTCGTGAGTTCGATCCCCGATACCGATAAAAATGAAAAAGACAAAAAAAAAAAAAAACAAATCCACAGGCTTGTGGTTGCCAGGCAACCACACTGGGCTGAGATTGGCTGAACATCACTGTGAGGTGGATTTTAGGCTCTAGGTTTGAAAATTTAAAAGACTGGTGTAGTCAAGTTTGGAACACATCGAACACAGACAGACCAAAAGGTCTTTCAATTACTTCCCTCCACTTCTCAAAATATGTCAAATTTTCTTGATCAATACAACTGTAAAAAAAATTCTGAGGCAACATAGAGAGGCTAATCAAATACTGCATGATTGGAATGGCTGTGGTTGTATGAGCTGGAAAGCTGCAGAGTTGGGCTGAAACAGTACACAGAAAACCACAAGCTTGTGGTTGCCAGGCAACCACACTGGGCTGTGATTGGCTGAGCACCATTGTGAGCTGGACTTTAGGCTGTAGGATACAAGTGTGCAGTAGGAGACCTGAGTCACAATGCTGGGCGTTGCCATGGAGACCTCAGTGGCACAGAGGAACTTGTAGGGGAAGATTTAAATAGGATGAATATTCTTGGCCTGGTATGCCACAGCATTCTCACTGAAGGCTTCACTGCTCAGAATTTGTGGATGGAAATGCTTGCCAATCTACACATGGATGTACTTTCAATGGGATATGAAATATGCCGAGGCCTGGCAGATGTTCTCTGACATGTCCTATCCTTGAGCATATGCTTTTGCCTTGTCATGTCTGTCATTTGGCTGAGTCCTGTTCCCTAAGCTATTCAGTCAAGACTTGTTGGAATCATTCACCTGCAGTATAAGAGCTTTCTGTGAAATTTCTCAGCAGAAATCCTCTGCAAGCACATAGCTTTGTATATGAGAGACAGTGGTGGAAGTTGAATTTCAAGGGCAGATATTTGAAAACAATGAAACAAGCCCCGATTATGATCTTTACATGTTTCCCAGATGAATATGTTTGGAAATACGGGTGAAGATGGAGATCAAGACTGAGAAGAGGGCACACGCATTTCAAGGTACAAAAACCAGGGAAAAACATGGGAAAGCAAGAGAGCTGGTTAATTTGATGTAAAAATCTTTGATGATGAAAGGAAAATTATATTCTCATGGTGATTTAATCAGGCTGTAGCAGTGAAGTTCTCATGTTGGTTGTCCTATGTGTGGCCTTCTGCATTGGGCAGTGGATGCAGGACAGGAGATCTTCAAATAAATCTGGTGGAACACAAAATAGTGAAAAAAATATCAATCTAAATCCTGTGTATTCCTTCCCTTTGAGAACATATATGGATAATGTCCGGAGTTTCAAAAGAGAAAATGTCTATTGGGTCATGGTTTCACCAATGAAACGGTCACTTCACATAACATTTTGAATTTTGCTTTCACAGTTGCTCATGTACCGGGCCTGAGTAAAGCAGAATGCAGAGTAAGCCTCATCAATAGTTGTGCATTCCATAAGTGGTTTTAAAACCAGTGAAACCCTTTGGACCTAGTGTTTGTATTTAATTGGTTGATTGGTTTTTCAAATTGTTTGTTTTACTATTTTTAACTTTGGGAGTCAGGGAAGCCCTCACTCATAGTGATTTAGACCTCTCCAGAAGCTCTGAAGTTATTCATGTAACAGGTATTACATGTTATAAGTTTCTCCTAATAAAACTTGAAAGACTAACAGACTCTGCTACTTTTCATCTAAATTCAGTGTTGCGCTAAATTCAGTGTTGGACTTTTTTTTACAAGTCCTTTGAAATGTGTCCTCCTCTAGTCACTGGTCGTGCTGGAATGTACTTTCCTGTGAAGACAGGATTTGAGCAAATTGACACAAGTACAGTTTGCCACTTCTCTGGACACCTGGTTAAATATCGAGTTGCCTAAATGGTGTGTGTTTTACTTTGATCTCTGCTCACACTTTGCTCATCCAGTTAGAACCACAGGGCTCCAGGCCATAGCGTTCTAGGCCTAAACAAGAAAACTTCCATTCCGTTTTGGGAGTTCATTCGTCTCTCATAATTACTTTTTCCACAAATGTGTGCTTCAGGAGAGGCCCTGTCTAAATGTGGAGAGGCCCATTTTCTTTCACTCACTTTCAGACTTTCTAAGATTTTCAGTTACTAGAGGTTTGCCCAGACTTGCCATTGTCAAGGGACAGTGCACTTCTCTTGAAGTTGTGCAGTATTACTTCATGTGTTTCCGTGGAATTTCCACCAATGGGAAACTCTTGCTGTAGTCATCTCCAAGTGTTTCTGCGTAAGAAAATATAACTAACAAAGGATGTGGTTTCAAGCAGAATGAGGAATGGAGGGATAATCTTTATTTCAGTGCAGGTTGACCTTTCAAAGAAATAGTAATTCCTATGAAATAGGAGGTAAAATCTTTTGTAAAGAGACATGGATATGACATGCTCAACTTTATGTCACATTTTTTAAAAAGCCAAGGGCATTTGAGAAATTCTTGGCTGCTGAATTGTCCCTTTTTTCAAATTTCTCTTAGGTAAGACACTCCAGTTTCTTCAAACCATGGTACGGTTCCTTCCATGAAAAAACCAAAGCAAAAAACTAAATAAATTAAAACAAAACCCATCAAATTACATTTGCGAGCACACAATTGCACACCAGGCCCACTATTCAAGTAGCTAGAGGTACAGAAGCCTCAGCCTTCAGCCCACGGCCTGAAGTTTTGTCTCTATCATGGCCCCTCAATTCCCTGGCATGTCCACATTAACTGATGAATCTTTACTCATTTCCTCTTCAAATGCACAGGATCCAATATATTTGAACCCTGTTCACCTGGGCTGTAATCCTCCAAGGACAGACCGGAGGAAGGGCAGCCACCCCCTCGCCTGGGGCCTTGGAGCTTATCACAATAGAAATGGAAACCTGAACAAGGGGAGCCAAACAGAGAGAGGAATATTCCTAAAGTCTGAAACACAGAAGCTACCTATAGACCAGTAGTGGGATTTCAAAAATTATGTAAGAATCTCTGTGCACATGCTTGGCATGGTCGCTCATGCCTATAATCCCAGCAATCTGGGTCCTGAGGTGGATGTGTCCTTGGGAGTTCCAGTCCATCGTGGGCTACGAATTTATCTCAAGGCCTCTTTCAACAACTACATAAGATGCTGTTTCCAAAAAGAGGACAACAGAAAACTAGACACACTTGGTCTATGTCCCGGGGTTCACTACATGAGTTTTGGTGTCTAAATATTCCATGCCATGAGAAAATACCTGGGATTTTTAGTGAAAGGGGCATTTGCATCCCTTTTCTAAGGGTTTCCCTTTCACCATGTTACATTTGAATTCTGGGAAAACCTGCTGGTGACAAGCTATCTAGCATTATGTTGGTTTAGGTATTGAGCTAGTACCTGATGTTTAGTGTTCAGGGTTATGCTGGAATGGCTGCAGACCTCCTTGAAATAGCTATTGCAGACAAGTGAACCCCGAGGAAGCTGGATAGTTGAAGCAGGCACTCCAAATATAAATGCAATGCAAGGATTCACTTTCATTTTGGGACTCATCTTCTGGTTGCTGGCTTTTAGTGCTAACTGATACTACCATGGTGGCAGAAATCCAGCTGAGACTGCATGTATAGTTTGCAGGTTTGCTTCCCAAGCCACCAGAAACTTGGCAGAACACAAATCATTGTGGCATTTTCTTTCCTCCCCTGAAACATTTGGCTTTCTAAGTTTGAAAATTGAATAGACTGGGCTAGTCAGGTTTGGACCCCATGTACCACCAAAAGAGCTAAAGACAGAGCCAATTACTTCCCTCCACTTGTCAAAATATGTGAAATTTTCTTGATCACCACAACTTCAAAAAATTCTGAGTCAACTTAGAGAGGTGAATCAAATACTGCCTGATTGGAATGGCTGTGGTTGTATGAGGTGGAAAGCTGCAGAGTTGGGCTGAAACTGTTCACAGAAATCCACAGGCTTGTGGTTGCCCAGCAACCACACTGGGCTGAGATTGGCTGAACATCACTGTGAGGTGGATTTTAGGCTCTAGGTTTGAAAATTTAAAAGACTGGGGTAGTGAAGTTTGGAACACATCGAACACAGACAGACCAAAAGGTCTTTCAATTACTTCCCTCCACTTCTCAAAATATGTAAAATTTTCTTGATCAATACAACTGTAAAAAAAATTCTGAGGCAACATAGAGAGGCTAATCAAATACTGCATGATTGGAATGGCTGTGGTTGTATGAGCTGGAAAGCTGCAGAGTTGGGCTGAAACAGTACACAGAAAACCACAAGCTTGTGGTTGCCAGGCAACCACACTGGGCTGTGATTGGCTGAGCACCATTGTGAGCTGGACTTTAGGCTGTAGGATACAAGTGTGCAGTAGGAGACCTGAGTCACAATGCTGGGCGTTGCCATGGAGACCTCAGTGGCACAGAGGACCTTGTAGGGCAAGATTTAAATAGGATGAATATTATTGGCCTGGTATGCCACAGCATTCTCACTGAAGGCTTCACTGCTCAGAATTTGGGGATGGAAATGTTTGCCAATCTACACATGGAAGTACTTTCAATGGGATATGAAATATGCCAGGGCCTGGCAGAAGTTCTCTGACGTGTCCTATCCTTGAGCATATGCTTTTCCCTTGTCATGTCTGTCATTTGGCTGAGTCCTGTTCCCTAAGCTATTCAGTCAAGACTTGCTGGAATCATTCACCTGCAGTATAAGAGCTTTCTGTGAAATTTCTCAGCAGAAATCCTCTGCAAGCACATAGCTTTGGATATGAGAGACAGTGGTGGAAGTTGAATTTCAAGGGCAGATATTTGAAAACAATGAAACAAGCCCCGAATAAGATCTTTACATGTTTCCCAGATGAATCTGTTTGGAAATACGGGCGAAGATGCAGATCAAGACTGAGAAGAGTGCACACCCATTTCAAGGTACAAAAACCAGGGAAAAACATGGGAAAGCAAGAGAGCTGGTTAATTTGATGTAAAAATCTTTGATGATGAAAGGAAAATTATATTCTCATGGTGGTTTAATCAGGCTGTAGTAGTGAAGTTCTCATGTTGGTTGTCCTTTGTGTGGCCTTCTGCATTGGGCAGTGGATGCAGGACAGGAGATCTTCAAATAAATCTGGTGGAACACAAAATAGTGAAAAAATTATCAATCTAAATCCCGTGTATTCCTTCCCATTTGAGAACATATATGGATAAAGTCCGGAGTTTCAAAAGAGAAAGTGTCTATTGGGTCATGGTTTCACAAATGAAATGGTCACTTCACATAACATTTTGAATTTTGCTTTCACAGTTGCTCATGTACCGGGCCTGAGTAAAGCATAATGCAGAGTAAGCCTCATCAATAGTTGCGCATTCCATAAGTGGTTTTAAAACCAGTGAAACCCTTTGGACCTAGTGTTTGTATTTAATTGGTTGATTGGTTTTTCAAATTGTTTGTTTTACTATTTTTAACTTTGGGAGTCAGGGAAGCCCTCACTCATAGTGATTTAGACCTCTCCAGAAGCTCTGAAGTTATTCATGTAACAGCTATTACATGTTATAAGTTTCTCCTAATAAAACTTGAAAGACTAACAGACTCTGCTACTTTTCATCTAAATTCAGTGTTGCGCTAAATTCAGTATTGTACTTTTTTTTACAAGTCCTTTGAAATGTGTCCTCCTCTAGTCACTGGTCGTGCTGGAATGTACTTTTTGTGAAGGCAGGATTTGAGCAAAGTGACACAAGTACAGTTTGCCACTACTCTGGACACCTGGTTAAATATCGAGTTCCCTAAATGGTATGTGTTTTATTTTGATATCTGCTCACACTTTGCTCATCCAGTTAGAACCACAGGGCTCCAGGCCATAGCGTTCTAGGCCTAAACAAGAAAATTTCCATTCCGTTTTGGGAGTTCATTCGTCTCTCATAATTACTTTTTCCACAAATGTGTGCTTCAGGGGAGGCCCTGTCTAAATGTGGAGAGGCCCATTTTCTTTCACTCACTTTCAGACTTTCTAAGATTTTCAGTTACTAGAGGTTTGCCCAGACTTGCCATTGTCAAGGGACAGTGCACTTCACTTGAAGTTGTGCAGTATTACTTCATGTGTCTCCGTGGAAATTCCACCAATGGGAAACTCTTGCTGCAGTCATCTCCAAGTGTTTATGCGTAAGAAAATATAACTAACAAAGGATGTGGTTTCAAGCAGAATGAGGAATGGAGGGATAATCTTTATTTCAGTGCAGGTTGACCTTTCAAAGAAACAGTAATTCCTATGAAATAGGAGGTAAAATCTTTGTAAAGAGACATGGATATGACATGCTCAACTTTATGTCACATTTTTTAAAAAGCCAAGGGCATTTGAGAAATTCTTGGCTGCTGAATTGTCCCTTTTTTCAAATTTCTCTTAGGTAAGACACTCCAGTTTCTTCAAACCATGGTACTGTATCTTCCATGTAAAAAACCAAAGCAAAAAACAAAATAAATTAAAACAAAACCCATCAAATTACATTTGAGAGCACACAATTGCTCAGCAGGCCCACTATTCAAGAAGCTAGAGGTACAGAAGCCTCAGCCTTCAGCCCATGGCCTGAAGTTTTGTCTCTATCATGGCCCCTCAATTCCCTGGCATGTCCACATTAACTCATAAATCTTTACTCATTTCCTCTTCAAATGCACAGGATCCAATATATTTGAACCCTGTTCACCTGGGCTGTAATCATCCAAGGACACACCAGAGGAAGGGCAGCCACCCCCTTGCCTGGGGCCTTGGAGCTTATCACAATAGAAATGGAAACCTGAACAAGGGGAGCCAAAACAAAGAGAGGAATATTCCTAAAGTCTGAAACACAGAAGCTACCTATAGACCAGTAGTGGGATTTCACAAATTATGCAAGAATCTCTGTGCACATGCTTGGCATGGTCGCTCATGCCTATAATCCCAGCAATCTGGGGGCTGAGGTGGATGGATCCTTGGGAGTTCCAGTCCATCGTGGGCTACGAATTTATCTCAAGGCCTCTTTCAACAACTACATAAGATGCTGTTTCCAAAAAGAGGACAACAGAAAACTAGACACACTTGGTCTAGGTCCCGGGGTTCACTACATGAGTGGTGGAGTCTAAATATTCCATGCCATGAGAAAATACCTGGGATTTTTAGTGAAAGGGGCATTTGCATCCCTTTTCTAAGGGTTTCCCTTTCACCATGTTACATTTGAATTCTGGGAAAACCTGCTGGTGACAAGCTATCTAGCATTATGTTGGTTTAGGTATTCAGCCAGTACCGCATGTTTAGTGTTCAGGGTTATGCTGGAATGGCTGCAGACCACTTTGAAATAGCTATTGCAGACAAGTGAACCCCGAGGAAGCTGGATAGTTGAAGCAGGCACTCCAAATATTCATGCACTGCAAGGATTCACTTTCATTTTGGGACTCATCTTCTGGTTGCTGACTTTTAGTGCTAACTGATACTACCATGGTGGCAGTAATCCAGCAGAGACTGCATGTATGGTTTGCAAGTCTGCTTCCCAAGCCACCAGAAACTTGGCAGAACACAGATCATTGTGGCATTTTCTTTCCTCCCCTGAAACATTTGGCTTTCTAAGTTTGAAAATTCAATAGACTGGGCTAGTCAGGTTTGGACCCCATGTACCACCAACAGAGCTAAAGACAGAGCCAATTACTTCCCTCCACTTGTCAAAATATGTCAAATTTGCTTGGTCACCACAACTTCAGAGAAAATTCTGTGGCACATTAGAGAGGTGAATGAAATACTGCCTGATTGGAATGGCTGTGGTTGTATGAGGTGGAAAGCTGCAGAGTTGGGCTGAAACTGTTCACAGAAATCCACAGGCTTGTGGTTGCCAGGCAACCACACTGGGCTGAGATTGGCTGAACATCACTGTGAGGTGGATTTTAGGCTCTAGGTTTGAAAATTTAAAAGACTGGTGTAGTCAATTTGGGAAACATCGAACACAGACAGAACAAAAGGTCTTTCAATTACTTCCCTGCACTTCACAAAATACGTCAAATTTTCTTGATCACTACAAGTGTAAAAAAAATTCTGAGGCAACATAGAGAGGCTAATCAAATACTGCATGATTGGAATGGCTGTGGTTGTATAAGGTGGAAAGCTGCAGAGTTGGGCTGAAACAGTTCACAGAAAGCCACAAGCTTGTGGTTGCCAGGCAACCACACTGGGCTGTGATTGGCTGAGCACCATTGTGAGCTGGACTTTAGGCTCTAGGATACAAGTGTGCAGTAGGAGACCTGAGTCACAATGCTGGGCGTTGCCATGGAGACCTCAGTGGCACAGAGGACCTTGTAGGGCAAGATTTAAATAGGATGAATATTCTTGGCCTGGTATGCCACAGGATTCTCACTGAAGGCTTCACTGCTCAGAATTTGGGGATGGAAATGCTTGCCAATCTACACATGGATGTACTTTCAATGGGATATGAAATATGCCGGGCCTGGCAGATGTTCTCTGACATGTCCTATCCTTGAGCATATGCTTTTCCCTTGTCATGTCTGTCATTTGGCTGAGTCCTGTTCCCTAAGCTATTCAGTCAAGACTTGCTGGAATCATTCACCTGCAGTATAACAGCTTTCTGTGAAATTTCTCAGCAGAAATCCTCTGCAAGCACATAGCTTTGGATATGAGAGACAGTGGTGGAAATTGAATTTCAAGGGCAGATATTTGAAAACAATGAAACAAGCCCCGAATAAGACCTTTACATGTTTCCCTGATGAATATGTTTGGAAATACGGGGGAAGATGGAGATCAAGACTGAGAAGAGTGCACACACATTTTAAGGTACAAAAACCAGGGAAAAACATGGGAAAGCAAAAGAGCTGGTTAATTTGATGTAAAAATCTTTGATGATGAAAGGAAAATTATATTCTCTTGGTGATTTAATCAGGCTGCAGCAGTGAAGTTCTCATGTTGGTTGTCCTATGTGTGGCCTTCTGCATTGGGCAGTGGATACAGGACAGGAGATCTTCAACTAAATCTAGTGGAACACAAAATAGTGAAAAAATATCAATCTAAATCCTGTGTATTCCTTCCCTTTGAGAACATATATGGATAATGTCTGGAGTTTCAAAAGAGAAAATGTCTATTGGGTCATGGTTTCTCCAATGAAATGGTCACTTCACATAACATTTTGAATTTTGCTTTCACAGTTGCTCATGTACCGGGCCTGAGTAAAGCAGAATGCAGAGTAAGCCTCATCAATAGTTGTGCATTCCATAAGTGGTTTAAAAACCAGTGAAACCCTTTGGACCTAGAGTTTGTATTTAGTTGGTTGATTGGTTTTTCAAATTGTTTGCTTTACTATTTTTAACTTTGGGAGTCAGGGAACCCCTCACTCAAAGTGATTTAGACCTCTCCAAAAGCTCTGAAGTTATTCATGTAACAGCTATTACATGTTATAAGTTTCTCCTATTAAAACTTGAAAGACTAACAGACTCTGCTACTTTTCATCTAAATTCAGTGTTGCGCTAAATTCAGTGTTGGACTTTTTTTTACAAGTCCTTTGAAATGTGTCCTCCTCTAGTCACTGGTCGTGCTTGAATGTACTTTCTTGTGAAGACAGGATTTGAGCAAATTGACACAAGTACAGTTTGCCACTACTCTGGACACCTGGTTAAATTTCGAGTTGCCTAAATGGTGTGTGTTTTACTTTGATCTCTGCTCACACTTTGCTCATCCAGTAAGAACCACAGGGCTCCAGGCCATAGCGTTCTAGGCCTAAACAAGAAAATTTCCATTCCGTTTTGGGAGTTCATTCGTCTCTCGTAATTACTTTTTCCACAAATGTGTGCTTCAGGAGAGTACCTGTCTAAATGTGAAGAGGCCCATTTTCATTCACTCACTTTCAGACTTTCTAAGATTTTCAGTTACTAGAGGTTTGCCCAGACTTGCCATTGTCAAGGGACAGTGCACTTCACTTGAAGTTGTGCAGTATTACTTCATGTGTGTCCGTGGAAATTCCACCAATGGGAAACTCTTGCTGTAGTCATCTCCAAGTGTTTCTGCGTAAGACAATATAACTAACAAAGGATGTGGTTTCAAGCAGAATGAGGAATGGAGGGATAATCTTTATTTCAGTGCAGGTTGACGTTTCAAAGAAACAATAATTCCTATGAAATAGGAGGTAAAATCTTTTGTAAAGAGACATGGATATGACATGCTCAACTTTATGTCACATTTTTTAAAAAGCCAAGGGCATTTGAGAAATTCTTGGCTGCTGAATTGTCCCTTTTTTCAAATTTCTCTTAGGTAAGACACTCCACTTTCTTCAAACCATGGTACTGTTCCTTCCATGTAAAGAACCAAAGCAAAAAACAAAATAAATTAAAACAAAACCCATCAAATTACATTTGAGAGCACACAATTGCTCAGCAGGCCCACTATTCAAGAAGCTAGAGGTACAGAAGCCTCAGCCTTCAGCCCATGGCCTGAAGTTTTGTCTCTATCATGGCCCCTCAATTCCCTGGCATGTCAACATTAACTCATTAATCTTTACTCATTTCCTCTTCAAATGCACAGGATCCAATATATTTGAACCCTGTTCACCTGGGCTGTAATCATCCAAGAACACACCAGAAGAAGGGCAGCCACCCCCTTGCCTGGGGCCTTGGAGCTTATCACAATAGAAATGGAAACCTGAACAAGGGGAGCCAAAACAAAGAGAGGAATATTCCTAAAGCCTGAAACACAGAAGCTACCTATAGACCAGTAGTGGGATTTCACAAACTATGTAAGAATCTCTGTGCACATGCTTGGCATGGTGGCTCATGCCTATAATCCCAGCAATCTGGGGGCTGAGGTGGATGGATCCTTGGGAGTTCCAGTCCATCGTGGGCTACTTATTTATCTCAAGGCCTCTTTCAACAACTACATAAGATGCTGTTTCCAAAAAGAGGACAACAGAAAACTAGACACACTTGGTCTAGGTCCCGGGGTTCACTACATGAGTTGTGGAGTCTAAATATTCCATGCCATGAGAAAATACCTGGGATTTTTAGTGAAAGGGGCATTTGCATCCCTTTTCTAAGGGTTTCCCTTTCACCATGTTACATTTGAATTCTGGGAAAACCTGCTGGTGACAAGCTATCTAGCATTATGTTGGTTTAGGTATTGAGCTAGTACCGCATGTTTAGTGTTCAGGGTTATGCTGGAATGGCTGCAGACCTCCTTGAAATAGCTATTGCAGACAAGTGAACCCCGAGGAAGCTGGATAGTTGAAGCAGGCACTCCAAATATTCATGCACTGCAAGGATTCACTTTCATTTTGGGACTCATCTTCTGGTTGCTGGCTTTTAGTGCTAACTGATACTACCATGGTGGCAGTAATCCAGCAGAGACTGCATGTATGGTTTGCAAGTTTGCTTCCCAAGCCACCAGAAACTTGGCAGAACACAAATCATTGTGGCATTTTCTTTCCTCCCCTGAAACATTTGGCTTTCTAAGTTTGAAAATTGAATAGACTGGGCTAGTCAGGTTTGGACCCCATGTACCACCAACAGAGCTAAAGACAGAGCCAATTACTTCCCTCCACTTGTCAAAATATGTGAAATTTTCTTGGTCACCACAACTTCAAAGAAAATTCTGAGGCAACTTAGAGAGGTGAATCAAATACTGCCTGATTGGAATGGCTGCGATTGTATGACGTGGAAAGCTGCAGAGTTGGGCTGAAACTGTTCACAGAAATCCACAGGCTTGTGGTTGCCAGGCAACCACACTGGGCTGAGATTGGCTGAACATCACTGTGAGGTGGATTTTAGGCTCTAGGTTTGAAAATTTAAAAGACTGGTGTAGTCAATTTGGAACACATCGAACACAGACAGAACAAAAGGTCTTTCAATTACTTCCCTGCACTTCACAAAATACGTCAAATTTTCTTGATCACTACAAGTGTAAAAAAAATTCTGAGGCAACATAGAGAGGCTAATCAAATACTGCATGATTGGAATGGCTGTGGTTGTATAAGGTGGAAAGCTGCAGAGTTGGGCTGAAACAGTTCACAGAAAGCCACAAGCTTGTGGTTGCCAGGCAACCACACTGGGCTGTGATTGGCTGAGCACCATTGTGAGCTGGACTTTAGGCTCTAGGATACAAGTGTGCAGTAGGAGACCTGAGTCACAATGCTGGGCGTTGCCATGGAGACCTCAGTGGCACAGAGGACCTTGTAGGGCAAGATTTAAATAGGATGAATATTCTTGGCCTGGTATGCCACAGGATTCTCACTGAAGGCTTCACTGCTCAGAATTTGGGGATGGAAATGCTTGCCAATCTACACATGGATGTACTTTCAATGGGATATGAAATATGCCGGGGCCTGGCAGATGTTCTCTGACATGTCCTATCCTTGAGCATATGCTTTTCCCTTGTCATGTCTGTCATTTGGCTGAGTCCTGTTCCCTAAGCTATTCAGTCAAGACTTGCTGGAATCATTCACCTGCAGTATAACAGCTTTCTGTGAAATTTCTCAGCAGAAATCCTCTGTAAGCACATAGCTTTGGATATGAGAGACAGTGGTGGAAATTGAATTTCAAGGGCAGATATTTGAAAACAATGAAACAAGCCCCGAATAAGACCTTTACATGTTTCCCTGATGAATATGTTTGGAAATACGGGGGAAGATGGAGATCAAGACTGAGAAGAGTGCACACACATTTTAAGGTACAAAAACCAGGGAAAAACATGGGAAAGCAAGAGAGCTGGTTAATTTGATGTAAAAATCTTTGATGATGAAAGGAAAATTATATTCTCTTGGTGATTTAATCAGGCTGCAGCAGTGAAGTTCTCATGTTGGTTGTCCTATGTGTGGCCTTCTGCATTGGGCAGTGGATACAGGACAGGAGATCTTCAACTAAATCTAGTGGAACACAAAATAGTGAAAAAATATCAATCTAAATCCTGTGTATTCCTTCCCTTTGAGAACATATATGGATAATGTCTGGAGTTTCAAAAGAGAAAATGTCTATTGGGTCATGGTTTCTCCAATGAAATGGTCACTTCACATAACATTTTGAATTTTGCTTTCACAGTTGCTCATGTCCCGGGCCTGAGTAAAGCAGAATGCAGAGTAAGCCTCATCAATAGTTGTGCATTCCATAAGTGGTTTAAAAACCAGTGAAACCCTTTGGACCTAGAGTTTGTATTTAGTTGGTTGATTGGTTTTTCAAATTGTTTGTTTTACTATTTTTAACTTTGGGAGTCAGGGAAGCCCTCACTCAAAGTGATTTAGACCTCTCCAAAAGCTCTGAAGTTATTCATGTAACAGCTATTACATGTTATAAGTTTCTCCTATTAAATCTTGAAAGACTAACAGACTCTGCTACTTTTCATCTAAATTCAGTGTTGCGCTAAATTCAGTGTTGGACTTTTTTTTACAAGTCCTTTGAAATGTGTCCTCCTCTAGTCACTGGTCGTGCTTGAATGTACTTTCTTGTGAAGACAGAAT
The DNA here is from genome assembly GCF_034190915.1 of Cavia porcellus. Classification (NCBI taxonomy): domain Eukaryota; kingdom Metazoa; phylum Chordata; class Mammalia; order Rodentia; family Caviidae; genus Cavia; species Cavia porcellus. Next base: position 2,446,101 of record NW_026947543.1, read on the forward strand.
TTGAGCAAATTGACACAAGTACAGTTTGCCACTACTCTGGACACCTGGTTAAATATCGAGTTGCCTAAATGGTGTGTGTTTTACTTTGATCTCTGCTCACACTTTGCTCATCCAGTAAGAACCACAGGGCTCCAGGCCATAGCGTTCTAGGCCTAAACAAGAAAATTTCCATTCCGTTTTGGGAGTTCATTCGTCTCTCATAATTACTTTTTCCACAAATGTGTGCTTCAGGAGAGTCCCTGTCTAAATGTGGAGAGGCCCATTTTCATTCACTCACTTTCAGACTTTCTAAGATTTTCAGTTACTAGAGGTTTGCCCAGACTTGCCATTGTCAAGGGACAGTGCACTTCACTTGAAGTTGTGCAGTATTACTTCATGTGTGTCCGTGGAAATTCCACCAATGGGAAACTCTTGCTGTAGTCATCTCCAAGTGTTTCTGCGTAAGAAAATATAACTAACAAAGGATGTGGTTTCAAGCAGAATGAGGAATGGAGGGATAATCTTTATTTCAGTGCAGGTTGACCTTTCAAAGAAACAGTAATTCCTATGAAATAGGAGGTAAAATCTTTTGTAAAGAGACATGGATATGACATGCTCAACTTTATGTCACATTTTTTAAAAAGCCAAGGGCATTTGAGAAATTCTTGGCTGCTGAATTGTCCCTTTTTTCAAATTTCTCTTAGGTAAGACACCCCAGTTTCTTCAAACCATGGTACTGTTCCTTCCATGTAAAAAACCAAAGCAAAAAACAAAATAAATTAAAACAAAATCCATCAAATTACATTTGAGAGCACACAATTGCTCAGCAGGCCCACTATTCAAGAAGCTAGAGGTACAGAAGCCTCAGCCTTCAGCCCATGGCCTGAAGTTTTGTCTCTATCATGGCCTCTCAATTCCCTGGCATGTCCACATTAACTCATGAATCTTTACTCATTTCCTCTTCAAATGCACAGGATCCAATATATTTGAACCCTGTTCACCTGGGCTGTAATCATCCAAGAACACACCAGAAGAAGGGCAGCCACCCACTTGCCTGGGGCCTTGGAGCTTATCACAATATAAATGGACACCTGAACAAGGGGAGCCAAAACAAAGAGAGGCATATTCCTAAAGCCTGAAGCACAGAAGCTACCTATAGACCAGTAGTGGGATTTCACAAATTATGTAAGAATCTCTGTGCACATGCTTGGCATGGTCGCTCATGCCTATAATCCCAGCAATCTGGGGGCTGAGGTCGATGGATCCTTGGGAGTTCCAGTCCAACGTGGGCTACTTATTAATCTCAAGGCCTCTTTCAACAACTACATAAGATGCTGTTTCCAAAAAGAGGACAACAGAAAACTAGACACACTTGGTCTAGGTCCCGGGGTTCACTACATGAGTTGTGGAGTCTAAATATTCCATGCCATGAGAAAATACCTGGGATTTTTAGTGAAAGGGGCATTTGCATCCCTTTTCTAAGGGTTTCCCTTTCACCATGTTACATTTGAATTCTGGGAAAACCTGCTGGTGACAAGCTATCTAGCATTATGTTGGTTTAGGTATTGAGCTAGTACCTCATGTTTAGTGTTCAGGGTTATGCTGGAATGGCTGCAGACCTCCTTGAAATAGCTATTGCAGACAAGTGAACCCCGAGGAAGCTGGATAGTTGAAGCAGGCACTCCAAATATTCATGCACTGCAAGGATTCACTTTCATTTTGGGACTCATCTTCTGGTTGCTGGCTTTTAGTGCTAACTGATACTACCATGGTGGCAGTAATCCAGCAGAGACTGCATGTATGGTTTGCAAGTTTGCTTCCCAAGCCACCAGAAACTTGGCAGAACACAAATCATTGTGGCATTTTCTTTCCTCCCCTGAAACATTTGGCTTTCTAAGTTTGAAAATTGAATAGACTGGGCTAGTCAGGTTTGGACCCCATGTACCACCAACAGAGCTAAAGACAGAGCCAATTACTTCCCTCCACTTGTCAAAATATGTCAAATTTGCTTGGTCACCACAACTTCAAAGAAAATTCTGAGGCAACTTAGAGAGGTGAATCAAATACTGCCTGATTGGAATGGCTGCGATTGTATGAGGTGGAAAGCTGCAGAGTTGGGCTGAAACTGTTCACAGAAATCCACAGGCTTGTGGTTGCCAGGCAAGCACACTGGGCTGAGATTGGCTGAACATCACTGTGAGGTGGATTTTAGGCTCTAGGTTTGAAAATTTAAAAGACTGGTGTAGTCAATTTGGAACACATCGAACACAGACAGAACAAAAGGTCTTTCAATTACTTCCCTCCACTTCTCAAAATATGTCAAATTTTCTTGATCACTACAACTGTAAAAAAAATTCTGAGGCAACATAGAGAGGCTAATCAAATACTGCATGATTGGAATGGCTGTGGTTGTATGAGGTGGAAAGCTGCAGAGTTGGGCTGAAACAGTTCACAGAAAGCCACAAGCTTGTGGTTGCCAGGCAACCACACTCGGCTGTGATTGGCTGAGCACCATTGTGAGCTGGACTTTAGGCTCTAGGATACAAGTGTGCAGTAGGAGACCTGAGTCCCAATGCTGGGCGTTGCCATGGAGACCTCAGTGTCACAGAGGACCTTGTAGGGCACGATTTAAATAGGATTAATATTCTTGGCCTGGTATGCCACAGGATTCTCACTGAAGGCTTCACTGCTCAGAATTTGGGGATGGAAGTGCTTGCCAATCTACACATGGACGTACTTTCAATGGGATATGAAATATGCCAGGGCCTGGAAGATGTTCTCTGACATGTCCTATCCTTGAGCATATGCTTTTCCCTTGTCATGTCTGTCATTTGGCTGAGTCCTGTTCCCTAAGCTATTCAGTCAAGACTTGCTGGAATCATTCACCTGCAGTATAAGAGCTTTCTGTGAAATTTCTCAGCAGAAATCCTCTGCAAGCACATAGCTTTGGATATGAGAGACAGTGGTGGAAGTTGAATTTCAAGGGCAGATGTTTGAAAACAATGAAACAAGCCCCGAATATGATCTTTACATGTTTCCCTGATGAATATGTTTGGAAATACGGGGGAAGATGGAGATCAAGACTGAGAAGAGTGCACACACATTTCAAGGTACAAAAACCAGGGAAAAACATGGGAAAGCAAGAGAGCTGGTTAATTTGATGTAAAAAGCTTTGATGATGAAAGGAAAATTATATTCTCTTGGTGATTTAATCAGGCTGTAGCAGTGAAGTTCTCATGTTGGTTGTCCTATGTGTGGCCTTCTGCATTGGGCAGTGGATGCAGGACAGGAGATCTTCAAATAAATCTGGTGGAACACAAAATAGTGAAAAAAATATCAAGCTAAATCCTGTGTATTCCTTCCTTTTGAGAACATATATGGATAATGTCCGGAGTTTCAAAAGAGAAAATGTCTATTGGGTCATGGTTTCACCAATGAAATGGTCACTTCACATAACATTTTGAATTTTGCTTTCACAGTTGCTCATGTACCGGGCCTGAGTAAAGCAGAATGCAGAGTAAGCCTCATCAATAGTTGTGCATTCCATAAGTGGTTTTAAAATCAGTGAAACCCTTTGGACCTAGTGTTTGTATTTAATTGGTTGATTGGTTTTTCAAATTGTTTGTTTTACTATTTTTAACTTTGGGAGTCAGGGAAGCCCTCACTCATAGTGATTTAGACCTCTCCAAAAGCTCTGAAGTTATTCATGTAACAGCTATTACATGTTATAAGTTTCTCGTATTAAAACTTGAAAGACTAACAGACTCTGCTACTTGTCATCTAAATTCAGTGTTGTGCTAAATTCAGTGTTGGACTTTTTTTTACAAGTCCTTTGAAATGTGTCCTGCTCTAATCACTGGTCGTGCTGGAATGTACTTTCTTGTGAAGACAGGATTTGCGCAAATTGACACAAGTACAGTTTGCCACTACTCTGGACACCTGGTTAAATATCGAGTTGCCTAAATGGTGTGTGTTTTACTTTGATCTCTGCTCACACTTTGCTCATCCAGTTAGAACCACAGGGCTCCAGGCCATAGCGTTCTAGGCCTAAACAAGAAAATTTCCATTCCGTTTTGGGAGTTCATTCGTCTCTCATAATTACTTTTTCCACAAATGTGTGCTTCAGGAGAGGCCCGGTCTAAATGTGGAGAGGCCCATTTTCCTTCTCTCACTTTCAGACTTTCTAAGATTTTCAGTTGCTAGAGGTTTTCCCAGACTTGCCATTGTCAAGGGACAGTGCACTTCACTTGACGTTGTGCAGTATTACTTCATGTGTGTCCCTGGAAATTCCACCAATGGGAAACTCTTGCTGTAGTCATCTCCAAGTGTTTCTGCGTAAGAAAATATAACTAACAAAGGATGTGGTTTCAAGCAGAATGAGGAATGGAGGGATAATCTTTATTTCAGTGCAGGTTGACCTTTCAAAGAAACAGTAATTCCTATGAAATAGGAGGTAAAATCTTTTGTAAAGAGACATGGATATGACATGCTCAACTTTATGTCACATTTTTTAAAAAGCCAAGGGCATTTGAGAAATTCTTGGCTGCTGAATTGTCCCTTTTTTCAAATTTCTCTTAGGTAAGACACTCCAGTTTCTTCAAACCATGGTACTGTTCCTTCCATGTAAAAAACCAAAGCAAAAAACAAAATAAATTAAAACAAAACCCATCAAATTACATTTGAGAGCACACAATTGCTCAGCAGGCCCACTATTCAAGAAGCTAGAGGTACAGAAGCCTCAGCCTTCAGCCCATGGCCTGAAGTTTTGTCTCTATCATGGCCCCTCAATTCCCTGGCATGTCCACATTAACTCATGAAACTTTACTCATTTCCTCTTCAAATGCACAGGATCCAATATATTTGAACCCAGTTCACCTGGGCTGTAATCATCCAAGGACACACCAGAGGAAAGGCAGCCATCCCCTTGCATGGGGCCTTGGAGCTTAGCACAATAGAAATGGAAACCTGAACAAGGGGAGCCGAAAAAAAGAGAGTAATATTCCTAAAGTCTGAAACACAGAAGCTACCTATAGACCAGTAGTGGGATTTCACAAATTATGTAAGAATCTCTGTGCACATGCTTGGCATGGTCGCTCATGCCTATAATCCCAGCAATCTGGGGGCTGAGGTGGATGGATCCTTGGGAGTTCCAGTCCATCGTGGGCTACGAATTTATCTCAAGGCCTCTTTCAACAACTACATAAGATGCTGTTTCCAAAAAGAGGACAACAGAAAACTAGACACACTTGGTCTAGGTCCCGGGGTTCACTACATGAGTTGTGGAGTCTAAATATTCCTTGCCATGAGAAAATACCTGGGATTTTTAGTGAAAGGAGCATTTGCATCCCTTTTCTAAGGGTTTCCCTTTCACCATGTTACATTTGAATTCTGGGAAAACCTGCTGCTGACAAGCTATCTAGCATTATGTTGGTTTAGGTATTGAGCTAGTACCTCATGTTTAGTGTTCAGGGTTATGCTGGAATGGCTGCAGACCTCCTTGAAATAGCTATTGCAGACAAGTGAACCCCGAGGAAGCTGGATAACTGAAGCAGGCACTCCAAATATTCATGCACTGCAAGGATTTACTTTCATTTTGGGACTCATCTTCTGGTTGCTGGCTTTTAGTGCTAACTGATACTATCATGGTGGCAGTAATCCAGCAGACACTGCATGTATGGTTTGCAAGTTTGCTTCCCAAGCCACCAGAAACTTGGCAGAACACAAATCATTGTGGCATTTTCTTTCCTCCCCTGAAACATTTGGCTTTCGAAATTTGAAAATTGAATAGACTGGGCTAGTCAGGTTTGGACCCCATGTACCACCAACAGAGCTAAAGACAGAGCCAACTACTTCCCTACACTTGTCAAAATATGTCAAATTTGCTTGGTCACCACAACTTCAAAAAATTCTGAGGCAACTTAGAGAGGTGAATCAAATACTGCCTGATTGGAATGGCTGTGGTTGTATGAGGTGGAAAGCTGCAGAGTTGGGCTGAAACTGTTCACAGAAATCCACAGGCTTGTGGTTGCCAGGCAACCACACTGGGCTGAGATTGGCTGAACATCACTGTGAGGTGGATTTTAGGCTCTAGGTTTGAAAATTTAAAAGACTGGGGTAGTCAAGTTTGGAACACTTCGACCACAGACAGACCAAAAGGTCTTTCAATTACTTCCCTCCACTTCTCAAAATATATCAAATTTTCTTGATCACTACAACTGTAAAAAAAATTCTGAGGTAACATAGAGAGGCTAATCAAATACTGCATGATTGGAATGGCTGTGGTTGTAGGAGGTGGAAAGCTGCAGAGTTGGGCTGAAACAGTTCACAGAAAGCCACAAGCTTGTGGTTGCCAGGCAACCACACTGGGCTGTGATTGGCTGAGCACCATTGTGAGCTGGACTTTAGGCTCTAGGATACAAGTGTGCAGTAGGAAACCTGAGTCACAATGCTGGGCGTTGCCATGGAGACCTCAGTGTCACAGAGGAACTTGTAGGGCAAGATTTAAATAGGATGAATATTCTTGGCCTGGTATGCCACAGGATTCTCACTGAAGGCTTCACTGCTCAGAATTTGGGGATGAAAGTGCTTGCCAATCTACACATGGATGTACTTTCAATGGGATATGAAATATGCCAGGGCCTGGCAGATGTTCTCTGACATGTCCTATCCTTGAGCATATGCTTTTCCCTTGTCATGTCTGTCATTTGGCTGAGTCCTGTTCCCTAAGCTATTCAGTCAAGACTTGCTGGAATCATTCACCTGCAGTATAAGAGCTTTCTGTAAAATTTCTCAGCAGAAATCCTCTGCAAGCACATAGCTTTGGATATGAGAGACAGTGGTGGAAGTTGAATTTCAAGGGCAGTTATTTGAAAACAATGAAACAAGCCCCGAATAAGATCTTTACATGTTTCCCAGATGAATATGTTTGGAAATACGGGGGAAGATGGAGATCAAGACTGAGAAGAGTGCACACCCATTTCAAGGTACAAAAACCAGGGAAAAACATGGGAAAGCAAGAGAGCTGGTTAATTTGATGTAAAAATCTTTGATGATGAACGGAAAATTATATTCTCTTGGTGATTTAATCAGGCTGTAGCAGTGAAGTTCTCATGTTGGTTGTCCTATGTGTGGCCTTCTGCATTGGGCAGTGGATGCAGGACAGGAGATCTTCAAATAAATCTGGTGGAACACAAAATAGTGAAAAAATATCAAGCTAAATCCTGTGTATTCCTTCCCTTTGAGAACATATATGGATAATGTCCGGAGTTTCAAAAGAGAAAATGTCTATTGGATCATGGTTTCACTAATGAAATGGTCACTTCACATAACATTTTGAATTTTGCTTTCACAGTTGCTCATGTACCGGGCCTGAGTAAAGCAGAATGCAGAGTAAGCCTCATCAATAGTTGTGCATTCCATAAGTGGTTTTAAAACCAGTGAAACCCTTTGGACCTAGTGTTTGTATTTAATTGGTTGATTGGTTTTTCAAATTGTTTGTTTTACTATTTTTAACTTTGGGAGTCAGGGAAGCCCTCACTCATAGTGATTTAGACCTCTCCAAAAGCTCAGAAGTTATTCATGTAACAGCTATTACATGTTATAAGTTTCTCCTATTAAAACTTGAAAGACTAACAGACTCTGCTATTTGTCATCTAAATTCAGTGTTGCGCTAAATTCAGTGTTGGACTTTTTTTTACAAGTCCTTTGCAATGTGTCCTCCTCTAGTCACTGGTCGTGCTGGAATGTACTTTCTTGTGAAGACAGGATTTGCGCAAATTGACACAAGTACAGTTTGCCACTACTCTGAACACCTGGTTTAATATCAAGTTGCCTAAATGGTGTGTGTTTTACTTTGATCTCTGCTCACACTTTGCTCATCCAGTTAGAACCACAGGGCTCCAGGCCATAGCGTTCTAGGCCTAAACAAGGAAATACCCATTCCGTTTTGGGAGTTCATTCGTCTCTCATAATTACTTTTTCCACAAATGTGTGCTTCAGGAGAGGCCCGGTCTAAATGTGGAGAGGCCCATTTTCCTTCTCTCACTTTCAGACTTTCTAAGATTTTCAGTTACTAGAGGTTTTCCCAGACTTGCCATTGTCAAGGGACAGTGCACTTCACTTGAAGTTGTGCATCATTACTTCATGTGTGTCCGTGGAAATTCCACCAATGGGAAACTCTTGCTGTAGTCATCTCCAAGTGTTTCTGCGTAAGAAAATATAACTAACAAAGGATGTGGTTGCAAGCAAAATGAGCAATGGCGGGATAATCTTTATTTCAGTGCAGGTTGACCTTTCAAAGAAACAGTAATTCCTATGAAATAGGAGGTAAAATCTTTTGTAAAGAGACATGGATATGACATGCTCAACTTTATGTCACATTTTTTAAAAAGCCAAGGGCATTTGAGAAATTCTTGGCTGCTGAATTGTCCCTTTTTTCAAATTTCTCTTAGGTAAGACACTCCAGTTTCTTCAAACCATGGTACTGTTCCTTCCATGTAAAAAACCAAAGCAAAAAAAAAAAACAAAATGAATTAAAACAAAACCCATCAAATTACATTTGAGAGCACACAATTGCTCAGGAGGCCCACTATTCAAGAAGCTAGAGGTACAGAAGCCTCAGCCTTCAGCCCACGGCCTGAAGTTTTGTCTCTATCATGGCCCCTCAATTCCCTGGCATGTCCACATTAACTCATGAATCTTTACTCATTTCCTCTTCAAATGCACAGGATCCAATACATTTGAACCCTGTTCACCTGGGCTGTAATCATCCAAGAACACACCAGAGGAAGTGCAGTCACCCCCTTGCCTGGGGCCTTGGAGCTTAGCACAATAGAAATGGAAACCTAAACAAGGGGAGCCAAAACAAAGAGAGGAATATACCTAAAGTCTGAAACACAGAAGCTACCTGTAGACCAGTACTGGGATTTCACAAATTATGTAAGAATCTCTGTGCACATGCTTGGCATGGTCGCTCATGCCTATACTCCCAGCAATCTGGGGGCTGAGGTGGATGGATCCTTGGGAGTTCCTGTCCATCGTGGGCTACTTATTTATCTCAAGGCCTCTTTCAACAACTACATAAGATGCTGTTTCCAAAAAGAGGACAACAGAAAACTAGACACACTTGGTCTAGGTCCCGGGGTTCACTACATGAGTTGTGGAGTCTAAATATTCCATGCCATGAGAAAATACCTGGGATTTTTAGTGAAAGGGGCATTTGCATCCCTTTTCTAAGGGTTTCCCTTTCACCATGTTACATTTGAATTCTGGGAAAACCTGCTGGTGACAAGCTATCTAGCATTATGTTGGTTTAGGTATTGAGCTAGTACCGCATGTTTAGTGTTCAGGGTTATGCTGGAATGGCTGCAGACATCCTTGATATAGCTATTGCAGAAAAGTGAACCCCGAGGAAGCTGGATAGTTGAAGCAGGCACTCCAAATATTCATGCACTGCAAGGATTCACTTTCATTTTGGGACTCATCTTCTGGTTGCTGGCTTTTAGTGCTAAATGATACTATCATGGTGGCAGTAATCCAGCAGAGACTGCATGTATGGTTTGCAAGTTTGCTTCCCAAGCCACCAGAAACTTGGCAGAACACAAATCATTGTGGCATTTTCTTTGCTCCCCTGAAACATTTGGCTTTCTAAGTTTGAACATTGAATAGACTGGGCTAGTCAGATTTTGACCCCATGTACCACCAACAGAGCTAAAGACAGAGCCAATTATTTCCCTCTACTTGTCAAAATATGTCAAATTTGCTTGGTCACCACAACTTCAAAGAAAATTCTGAGGCAACTTAGAGAGGTGAATCAAATACTGCCTGATTGGAATGGCTGTGGTTGTATGAGGTGGAAAGCTGCAGAGTTGGGCTGAAACTGTTCACAGAAATCCACAGGCTTGTGGTTGCCAGGCAACCACACTGGGCTGAGATTGGCTGAACATCACTGTGAGGTGGATTTTAGGCTCTAGATTTGAAAATTTATAAGACTGGGGTAGTCAAGTTTGGAACACATCGACCACAGACAGACCAAAAGGTCTTTCAATTACTTCCCTCCACTTCTCAAAATATGTCAAATTTTCTTGATCACTACAACTGTAAAAAAAATTCTGAGGCAACATAGGCTAATCAAATACTGCATGATTGGAATGGCTGTGGTTGTATGAGGTGGAAAGCTGCAGAGTTGGGCTGAAACAGTTCACAGAAAGCCACAAGCTTGTGGTTGCCAGGCAACCACACTGGGCTGTGATTGGCTGAGCACCATTGTGAGCTGGACTTTAGGGTCTAGGATAAAAGTGTGCAGTAGGAGAACTGAGTCACAATGCTGGGCGTTGCCATGGAGACCTCAGTGTCACAGAGGACCTTGTAGGGCAAGATTTAAATAGGATGAATATTCTTGGCCTGGTATGCCACAGGATTCTCACTGAAGGCTTCACTGCTCAGACTTTGGGGATGGAAGTGCTTGCCAATCTACACATGGATGTACTTTCAATGGGATATGAAATATGCCAGGGCCTGGCAGATGTTCTCTGACATGTCCTATCCTTGAGCATATGCTTTTCCCTTGTCATGTCTGTCATTTGGCTGAGTCCTGTTCCCTAAGCTATTCAGTCAAGACTTGCTGGAATCATTCACCTGCAGTATAAGAGCTTTCTGTGAAATTTCTCAGCAGAAATCCTCTGCAAGCACATAGCTTTGGATATGAGAGACAGTGGTGGAAGTTGAATTTCAAGGGCAGATATTTGAAAACAATGAAACAAGCCCCGAATAAGATCTTTACATGTTTCCCAGATGAATATGTTTGGAAATACGGGGGAAGATGGAGATCAAGATTGAGAAGAGTGCACACCCATTTCAAGGTACAAAAACCATGGAAACACATGGGAAAGCAAGAAAGCTGGTTAATTTGATGTAAAAATCTTTGATGATGAAAGGAAAATTATATTCTCATGGTGATTTAATCAGGCTGTAGCAGTGAAGTTCTCATATTGGTTGTCCTATGTGTGGCCTTCTGCATTGGGCAGTGGATGCAGGACAGGAGATCTTCAAATAAATCTGGTGGAACACAAAATAGTGAAAAAAATATCAAGCTAAATCCTGTGTATTCCTTCCCTTTGAGAACATATATGGATAATGTCCGGAGTTTTAAAAGAGAAAATGTCTATTGGGTCATGGTTTCACTAATGAAATGGTCACTTCACATAACATTTTGAATTTTGCTTTCACAGTTGCTCATGTACCGGGCCTGAGTAAAGCAGAATGCAGAGTAAGCCTCATCAATAGTTGTGCATTCCATAAGTGGTTTTAAAACCAGTGAAACCCTTTGGACCTAGTGTTTGTATTTAATTGGTTGATTGGTTTTTCAAATTGTTTGTTTTACTATTTTTAACTTTGGGAGTCAGGGAAGCCCTCACTCATAGTGATTTAGACCTCTCCAAAAGCTCTGAAGTTATTCATGTAACAGCTATTACATGTTATAAGTTTCTCCTATTAAAACTTGAAAGACTAACAGACACTGCTACTTGTCATCTAAATTCAGTGTTGCGCTAAATTCAGTGTTGGACTTTTTTTTACAAGTCCTTTGAAATGTGTCCTCCTCTAGTCACTGGTCGTGCTGGAATGTACTTTCTTGTGAAGACAGGATTTGCGCAAATTGACACAAGTACAGTTTGCCACTACTCTGGACACCTGGTTAAATATCGAGTTGCCTAAATGGTGTGTGTTTTACTTTGATCTCTGCTCACACTTTGCTCATCCAGTTAGAACCACAGGGCTGCAGGCCATAGCATTCTAGGCCTAAACAAGAAAATTTCCATTCCGTTTTGGGAGTTCATTTGTCTCTCATAATTACTTTTTCCACAAATGTGTGCTTCAGGAGAGGCCCGGTCTAAATGTGGAGAGGCCCATTTTCCTTCTCTCACTTTCAGACTTTCTAAGATTTTTAGTTACTATAGATTTGCCCAGACTTGCCATTGTCAAGGGACAGTGAACTTCACTTGAAGTTGTGCAGTATTACTTCATGTGTGTCCGTGGAAATTCCACCAATGGGAAACTCTTGCTGTAGTCATCTCCAAGTGTTTCTGCGTAAGAAAATATAACTAACAAAGGATGTGGTTTCAAGCAGAATGAGCAATGGAGGGATAATCTTTATTTCAGTGCAGGTTGACCTTTCAAAGAAACAGTAATTCCTATGAAATAGGAGGTAAAATCTTTTGTAAAGAGACATGGATATGACATGCTCAACTTTATGTCACATTTTTTAAAAAGCCAAGGGCATTTGAGAAATTCTTGGCTGCTGAATTGTCCCTTTTTTCAAATTTCTCTTAGGTAAGACACTCCAGTTTCTTCAAACCATGGTACTGTTCCTTCCATGTAAAAACCAAATCAAAAAACAAAATAAATTAAAATAAAACCCATCAAATTACATTTGAGAGCACACAATTGCTCAGCAGGCCCACTATTCAAGAAGATAGAGGTACAGAAGCCTCAGCCTTCAGCCCATGGCCTGAAATTTTGTCTATATCATGGCCCCTCAATTCCCTGGCATGTCCACATTAACACATGAATTTTTATCATTTCCTCTTCTGTCGATGTCGCTCCCGGCCGGCAGGAAGGACACACGACAAAGTCTGGCAGTGGACAACCTTTTCTTTTATTTTCCTTCTCCGTACAGCCTGCCCTGGGACCGCTCCCAGCTGAAGCCTCCTCTGGTCCGCTCCCCGCGGCTCCTTTTGGGCTTCTACTTCCGGGCTTCTACTTCCTCCCAGGGGTGGCACCAGTATATATATACGGATACAGTGTCCAATCATGTTAAAGTAAGCAAGGCAAGCTGATTGGCTAACATCATCAGTTGCTAGGCAGACTATATTGTTGAGCGGGTTGCTTACGCGGTAAGCAGGAAACTAACGTACTCGATGGGAGGGGTAATCTACCTCAGGCTTTACTCTTTACTACAGGCCTCACGTCCGCCGCACATGGCGAGCTATCACAGACGCGGCTCCCAACATCTCCCCCTTTTTTATTTTTTATGAATATGCGCATCGTAGCCCTTGCTGGACTGGGTGCAGAGGCTTATGCCCTATGCGTAGGCCCACCGTAGGTCCTTGGCTTAGACCCTGGTCGGCCGTGCCATGGTCTGCCAAGGCCCTGAGGCCCTCGTCCTTTTTCTAGGGCCAGGCACAAACTGGACGGAACCTGGATGCACACAAGCTTGCACTCATTTCCTCTCCGTAAAGAAATCCCCTCGGAGAGAAATTTAGACCTGGGCAGCATCTAACAGTCCAGTGGCTTACGTGCAGGATGGGGTAGGGCCTGGCTTAGGTCGAGTCGTGCTGGGGAGGCACGCTCTTACCCGTCATTGACTCACCTACCCTGCTGTGTATTGTCACCTTATGGAGGAGAATGAGGGATGCCCGCCATATCTAGACTCGGTCGTGGGCCAATCGAGCAAGCCATGCATATGCCTGAGGATCTTCTTGTCCATTTCGAGCTACCGCTATTTCTATTCATCTTGTTGGTTGGTCTGTGATGGATCTCCGGTAGGGCAGGTCTGATCTTCAGTCGAGGGCTTTGTTGCCCGTGTCAGTCTCTCCGGTATCCACAGTGGTTCTCGTCCCGGTTCCTGTGGGAAAACACAAACCGCGCCTCAGTTCCAGCTGACCACTGGATCCGGGCCCATCCATTGTCCTGTCAGGACATCTTTCCACTTCACCCACCCTTTATGGTTGGGGGAAGGGTTGCAGTGCTCCACAGCTGGGGAGCGATTATCTTTATTTAAATTTAAAAAATTGTGTGTGAATAGTGCCATGGATAATCGTGCCTTTGGGGCCAGGCCTTGGCCTACTCCCCCTTTTTGTTTTTGTAAAATTTCTTTGAGGCTTCTATGAGCCCTCTCAATGATTCCTTGACCTTGGGGATTGTATGGGATACCATGTTTTAATTGAACCTCCATCATTTTGCAGAACTCATTGAAGGTTTTGCCTATATAGGCTGGTCCATTATCAGTTTTTAATATTTTTGGTTTGCCCCATGCGGCCCAAGCCGCCAGGCAATGATTGATCACATTAGACACTTTTTCACCTGTTTCTGCTGTTGCAAATATGACGTGAGAACAGGTGTCTGTGGAAACATGAACATATTTAAGAGTCCCAAACTCCTGTATATGTGTGATGTCCATCTGCCAAACATCACCAGGGATCAAACCTCGAGGGTTTACTCCCATCGGTATGGCAGGTTTGTATGTGGCACAGGAGTCACATAGTCGCACGATATCTCGTGCATCTGCTCTGGAAACATGGAAATGGTTTGCTAGTGTCCTGGCATTGACATGAAACTTATCATGGAAGGCACGGGCTCGCTCGATTGGTGTTAGTAAGGTAAAAATCCATAACGGGCGAGTGGCAGTGTCAGCAGCCGCATTCCCCTGTGCCATAGGCCCTGGCAGGGATGTATGTGCTCTTATGTGGGTGGTGAAGACCTTATGGTGTCTGTTCTGAAGCAATGTCTGGATAGACAGGAACAGCCCAGCCACTGTGGAAGTGGATCTAATTAAACCGGCAGTCTCAAGCACTTGCATAGCATTGACCACATACCTAGAATCGGAGACAATGTTAATGGCTTCTGAGAACCGTTCAAGAATCATTTTAACGATCTGCAGTTCCACCATACTGACTACTTTTGACAAGGCTAATAGCTTCTCCTTAGGCAGGGGCCACTGAGGTACCCAAACCGGATCATTTGATCTCCAGGTGATTTTGATCGAAGTGGGTAGGAGAGCTTCTTCAGTGGCCCCTAAGAAAAACCCAGCCCTTGCCTACCTTTTTTGTTCTCTACTGGTATTGGGGATGTCCGACCCTGTAGGGCATTGCCCAAGCCTTTGCCGGGGGTATATCCCTGGTTCCTGAGTATATCCTTAGCCTGGGGGGAGCAGTTTGACATAAGCGTGACATCCATCTGAGTGAGGATGTCCCTTCCCCATAGAGACACTGGCAACTGCAACACAAATGGTTGGAAATGGCCCTGATGACCCTCCTCATCGCACCAGAGCAGGGTTGAAGCACTAACCTGAGGAGCTGACACCATCCCCAGGCCCTGCAGCGTGTTATCTGCAGTGTTGGTGGGCCAGTTGGAAGGCCAATCCTTTCTGGAGATAATGGAAGGGTCAGCTCCTGTGTCTAGGAGCCCTGTTATATTCTTGCCATTGACCTTAAGTGAGAGCATGGGCCTTTTACCAAGTGTCATATGGAGTCCCTCAAAGACTTCCCCTGAGGAACCGAAACCTTGACTTTCTCTAATTTTCTGCTTTGAGGGAAATCTCTTGTGGAGACTGGGGAGCAGCAAGAGCTGCGCTATCTTGTCTCCTTTATTGATTACCATAGTACCCACAAGAGATTGAACCATAATTTTAATATGTCCTGTGTAGTCTGAGTCTATGACCCCCGGGACTACTGTGAGACCCCGAAGGGCCGTGGAGGATCTCCCGATCACCAGACCCACAGAATTTTCGGGTAACGGTCCCTTAAAGGTGGTTTCAACCACTTGAACACCCATATCAGGCGCTAATATAAGTCCGGAGGCGACACTGAGGTCCACACCTGCTGACCCAGGGGTGGCCCTTGTTGAAGGCTGCCACCCTGAGCTGTCCTGTCTCTGGGGCGGGGGCCCGCCTGTGAAGGGGGCCCCCTCTGGCCGTTTTTTGGCTCTGTAGCATCTCGTCCACAAATAGGGTTGCCCTGAGCATCAAAGACCGACCTACACTCCTCAGCTTTGTGTGATCCCTTCTTGCATCGCCCACAAACATATGGTTCTTCATTCCTAGGACGGGGCCTAGCATCTGCATTGTTTGGGCAGTGACATTTAATGTGTCCTGGCTCCCCGCAGGCAAAACACCCTTTAGCCTTACATTCCCCTCCTGACCCGCGAGGTCCCCTCTGCTGTACAGCCGCGGCCAGGAGAGCAGCCACTCCCGAGTTGGAGAGCGGCCCCCCTATCTCTCTGCATATCCTAATCCAGGCGTTGAGGTCCTTGTTCTTATGAGGAGCTATCGCTGCCTTGCACTCCTTTGTACATTGCTCGAAAATCAGCTGCCTTACCAGCGGTCGAGCCACTCCCGGATCAGAAAATATCTTATCGGCAGCATCTTGCATTCGGGCCACAAAGTCAACAAATGGCTCTGTGGTACCCTGAATTATTTTTGAAAGACACAAGGAGGCTGTTCCGGCACCACTTACCTGCTTCCAGGCGCGGAGCCCTATGGCATTGATTTGTTCATAGACAGCGCCGGGGAACTGAGTCTGATCATCAGCGTGCCGACCTTCTCCCATAAGCATTTCCTTGTTCCACCCCCGGTTTCCCCGATTGGCGTTTCTCTCAGCCTGCTCTGCAGAGAACTCTGCGTACCAGGCTCGCCAATCCAGGTAACTACCCGAGGGCAGACACGCCTTTGCCAGCTGAATCCAGTCCGCGGGGGTGAGGGGCCCAGAAGACAGGTTCTCCAGCATGGCAATGGTGTAAGGCACAGTCGGCCCAAAGGTTGTAACTGCATTTTTAAGTTCTCTAATCTGCTTTATCTCAAAAGGCTCCCATACATTACGTTCCTGGCCCATAGCTACTTGTACAGGAAATATCCCGTAGGGGCCACTATCTATCCCAGGTGGATGTACCTCATGAGACAAGCGTCCCCCCTGCCAAAGCCGCCTGTAAAAATACCGACCCGCCGGCGGCGGAGCATAAGACGGTGGCCGTGATTGGGCGGAAAATGGGGGCCCGTGCATCACTTCCTGTTCTGGCGAAAGGGGAGGGGGCTCCCGGGCGGCCGCCTCGTGGCGAGGGATCGCCTCCGGGAACAGCCCCCAAGGTGCGGCGGGAGGCTTCGCCTCCCTCTCGCGCTGGGGAGCGCTCAGGAGCTCTCTACTCCTCCGCAGACCAGGTTGAGCAGAGCGCAATTCGCGGCGCAACGCTGGAAAAGAATCCTGCGACTCCTTATCAAGCGACTTGGGCTCCTGACAGCTGGTCTCTTTGGCCTCCTTGCCATTCAACTTTCCCTCGTCCTCGGAGTCAGACGACTCCGAGGCTAGAGCCCCGTCCTCCTCCTTAGCATCTTTGTTCCCCTTGATGGGCCCCTCTCGGGAGCTCCCTGACTGGGCCTGCTCAGATACCCTGCGTACTTTTGTAAGCTCTTGAGAGCTTTCTCCACAACCACCCTCGCTCTTAGTGTTGCTACCTAGCATGTTTCCCATTTTTTAATATGTTACTCACCGCGTGAGGCCCAAGGAATCCGCCACTTACGCGTGAGCCTGAGGGGAGTCTAAAAGCCCTGTAGGTGCGCGCCACCCAGAGCCCAGGCTTATCCCCAACTCACCTGTCTCACAGCTCTGTACTGGAGCGTTGTCCACTACCACGTCTCGGGGGTGATCAGTCCCCGAGCGGGCCTCCAAATGTCGATGTCGCTCCCGGCCGGCAGGAAGGACACACGACAAAGTCTGGCAGTGGACAACCTTTTCTTTTATTTTACTTCTCCGTACAGCCTGCCCTGGGACCGCTCCCAGCTGAAGCCTCCTCTGGTCCGCTCCCCGCGGCTCCTTTTGGGCTTCTACTTCCGGGCTTCTACTTCCTCCCAGGGGTGGCACCAGTATATATATACGGATACAGTGTCCAATCATGTTAAAGTAAGCAAGGCAAGCTGATTGGCTAACATCATCAGTTGCTAGGCAGACTATATTGTTGAGCGGGTTGCTTACGCGGTAAGCAGGAAACTAACGTACTCGATGGGAGGGGTAATCTACCTCAGGCTTTACTCTTTACTACAGGCCTCACGTCTGCCGCACATGGCGAGCTATCACAGACGCGGCTCCCAACACTCTTCAAATGCACAGGATCCAATATATTTGAACCCTGTTCACCTGGGCTGTAATCATCCAAAGAAACACCAGAGGAAAGGCAGCCATCCCCTTTCCTGGGCCCTTGGAGCTTATCACAATAGAAATGGAAACCTGAACAAGGGGAGCCAAAACAAAGAGAGGAATATTCCTAAAGTCTGAAACACAGAAGCTACCTATAGACCAGTAGTGGGATTTCACAAATTATGTAAGAATCTCTGTGCACATGCTTGGCATGGTCGCTCATGCCTATAATCCCAGCAATCTGGGGGCTGAGGTGGATGGATCCTTGGGAGTTCGAGTCCATCGTGGGCTATGAATTTATCTCAAGGCCTCTTTCAACAACTACATAAGATGCTGTTTCCAAAGAGAGGACAACAGAAAACTAGACACACTTGGTCTAGGTCCTGGGGTTCACTACATGAATTGTGGAGTCTAAATATTCCATGCCATGAGAAAATACCTGAGATTTTTAGTGAAAGGGGCATTTGCATCCCTTTTCTAAGGGTTTCCCTTTCACCATGTTACATTTGAATTCTGGGAAAACCTGCTGGTGACAAGCTATCTAACATTATGTTCGTTTAGGTATTGAGCTAGTACCTCATGTTTAGTGTTCAGGGTTATGCTGGAATGGCTGCAGACCTCCTTGAAATAGCTATTGCCGACAAGTGAACCCCGAGGAAGCTGGATAGTTGAAGCAGGCACTCCAAATATTCATACACTGCAAGGATTTCCTTTCATTTTGGGACTCATCTTCTGGTTGCTGGCTTTTAGTGCTAACTGATACTATCATGGTGGCAGTAAACCAGCAGAGACTGCATGTATGGTTTGCAAGTTTGCTTCCCAAGCCACCAGAAACTTGGCAGAACACAAATCATTGTGGCATTTTCTTTCCTCCCCTGAAACATTTGGCTTTCTAAGTTTGAAAATTGAATAGACTGGGCTAGTCAGGTTTGGACCCCATGTACCTCCAACAGAGTTAAAGACAGAGCCAATTACTTCCCTCCACTTGTCAAAATATGTCAAATTTTCTTGATCACTACAAGTGTAAAAAAAATTCTGAGGCAACATAGAGAGGCTAATCAAATACTGCATGATTGGAATGGCTGTGGTTGTAGGAGGTGGAAAGCTGCAGAGTTGGGCTGAAACAGTTCACAGAAAGCCACAAGCTTGTGGTTGCCAGGCAACCACACTGGGCTGTGATTGGCTGAGCACCATTGTGAGCTGGACTTTAGGCTCTAGGATACAAGTGTGCAGTAGGAGACCTGAGTCACAATGCTGGGCGTTGCCATGGAGACCTCAGTGTCACAGAGGACCTTGTAGGGCAAGATTTAAATAGGATGAATATTCTTGGCCTGGTATGCCACAGGATTCTCACTGAAGGTTTCTCTGCTCAGAATTTGGGGATGGAAGTGCTTTCCAATCGACACATGGATGTACTTTCAATGGGATATGAAATATGCCAGGGCCTGGCAGATGTTCTCTGACATGTCCTATCCTTGAGCATATGCTTTTCCCTTGTCATGTCTGTCATTTGGCTGAGTCCTGTTCCCTAAGCTATTCAGTCAAGACTTGCTGGAATCATTCACCTGCAGTATAAGAGCTTTCTGTGAAATTTCTCAGCAGAAATCCTCTGCAAGCACATAGCTTTGGATATGAGAGACAGGGGTGGAAGTTGAATTTCAAGGGCAGATATTTGAAAACAATAAAAGAAGCCCCGAATAAGATCTTTACATGTTTCCCAGATGAATATGTTTGGAAATACGGGGGAAGATGCAGATCAAGACTGAGAAGAGTGCACACCCATTTCAAGGTACAAAAACCAGGGAAAAACATGGGAAAGCAAGAGAGCTGGTTAATTTGATGTAAAAATCTTTGATGATGAAAGGAAAATTATTTTCTCATGGTGATTTAATCAGGCTGTAGCAGTGAAGTTCTCATGTTGGTTGTCCTATGTGTGGCCTTCTGCATTGGGCAGTGGATGCAGGACAGGAGATCTTCAAATAAATCTGGTGGAACACAAAATAGTGAAAAAAATATCAAGCTAAATCCTGTGTATTCCTTCCCTTTGAGAACATATATGGATAATGTCCGGAGTTTCAAAAGAGTAAATGTCTATTGGGTCATGGTTTCACTAATGAAATGGTCACTTCACATAACATTTTGAATTTTGCTTTCACAGTTGCTCATGTACCGGGCCTAAGTAAAGCAGAATGCAGAGTAAGCCTCATCAATTGTTGGGCATTCCGTAAGTGGTTTTAAAACCAGTGAAACCCTTTGGACTTAGTGTTTGTATTTAATTGGTTGATTGGTTTTTCAAATTGTTTGTTTTACTATTTTTAACTTTGGGAGTCAGGGAAGCCCTCACTCATAGTGATTTAGACCTCTCCAAAAGCTCTGAAATTATTCATGTAACAGCTATTACATGTTATAAGTTTCTCCTATTAAAACTTGAAAGACTAACAGACTCTGCTACTTGTCATCTAAATTCAGTGTTGCGCTAAATTCAGTGTTGGACTTTTTTTTACAAGTCCTTTGAAATGTGTCCTCCTCTAGTCACTGGTCGTGCTGGAATGTACTTTCTTGTGAAGACAGGATTTGCGCAAATTGACCCAAGTACAGTTTGCCACTACTCTGGACACCTGGTTAAATATCGAGTTGCCTAAATGGTGTGTGTTTTACTTTGATCTCTGCTCACACTTTGCTCATCCAGTTAGAACCACAGGGCTCCAGGCCATAGCATTCGGGGCCTAAACAAGAAAATTTCCATTCCGTTTTGGGAGTTCATTCGTGTCTCATAATTACTTTTTCCACAAATGTGTGCTTCAGGAGAGGCCCGGTCTAAATGTGGAGAGGCCCATTTTCCTTCTCTCACTTTCAGACTTTCTAAGATTTTCAGTTACTATAGATTTGCCCAGACTTGCCATTGTCAAGGGACAGTGAACTTCACTTGAAGTTGTGCAGTATTACTTCATGTGTGTCCGTGGAAATTACACCAATGGGAAACTCTTGCTGTAGTCATCTCCAAGTGTTTCTGCGTAAGAAAATATAACTAACAAAGGATGTGGTTTCAAGCAGAATGAGCAATGGAGGGATAATCTTTATTTCAGTGCAGGTTGACCTTTCAAAGAAACAGTAATTCCTATGAAATAGGAGGTAAAATCTTTTGTAAAGAGACATAGATATGACATGCTCAACTTTATGTCACATTTTTTAAAAAGCCAAGGGCATTTGAGAAATTCTTGGCTGCTGAATTGTCCCTTTTTTCAAATTTCTCTTAGGTAAGACACTCCAGTTTCTTCAAACCATGGTACTGTTCCTTCCATGTAAAAACCAAAGCATAAAACAAAATAAATTAAAATAAAACCCATCAAATTACATTTGAGAGCACACAATTGCTCAGCAGGCCCACTATTCAAGAAGCTAGAGGTACAGAAGCCTCAGCCTTCAGCCATGGCCTGAAGTTTTGTCTATATCATGGCCCCTCAATTCCCTGGCATGTCCACATTAACTCATGAATCTTTATCATTTCCTCTTCAAATGCACAGGATCCAATATATTTGAACCCTGTTCACCTGAGCTGTAATCATCCAAAGAAACACCAGAGGAAAGGCAGCCATCCCCTTTCCTGGGCCCTTGGAGCTTATCACAATAGAAATGGAAACCTGAACAAGGGGAGCCAAAACAAAGAGAGGAATATTCCTAAAGTCTGAAACACAGAAGCTACCTATAGACCAGTAGTGGGATTTCACAAATTATATAAGAATCTCTGTGCACATGCTTGGCATGGTCGCTCATGCCTATAATCCCAGCAATCTGGGGGCTGAGGTGGATGGATCCTTGGGAGTTCGAGTCCATCGTGGGCTATGAATTTATCTCAAGGCCTCTTTCAACAACTACATAAGATGCTGTTTCCAAAAAGAGGACAACAGAAAACTAGACACACTTGGTCTAGGTCCTGTGGTTCACTACATGAATTGTGGAGTCTAAATATTCCATGCCATGAGAAAATACCTGTGATTTTTAGTGAAAGGGGCATTTGCATCCCTTTTCTAAGGGTTTCCCTTTCACCATGTTACATTTGAATTCTGGGAAAACCTGCTGGTGACAAGCTATCTAGCATTATGTTGGTTTAGGTATTGAGCTAGTACCTCATGTTTAGTGTTCAGGGTTATGCTGGAATGGCTGCAGACCTCCTTGAAATAGCTATTGCCGACAAGTGAACCCCGAGGAAGCTGGATAGTTGAAGCAGGCACTCCAAATATTCATACACTGCAAGGATTTCCTTTCATTTTGGGACTCATCTTCTGGTTGCTGGCTTTTAGTGCTAACTGATACTACCATGGTGGCAGTAATCCAGCAGAGACTGCATGTATGGTTTGCAAGTTTGCTTCCCAAGCCACCAGAAACTTGGCAGAACACAAATCATTGTGGCATTTTCTTTCCTCCCCTGAAACATTTGGCTTTCTAAGTTTGAAAATTGAATAGACTGGGCTAGTCAGGTTTGGACCCCATGTACCTCCAACAGAGTTAAAGACAGAGCCAATTACTTCCCTCCACTTGTCAAAATATGTCAAATTTGCTTGGTCACCACAACTTCAAAAAATTCTGAGGCAACTTAGACAGGTGAATCAAATACTGCCTGACTGGAATGGCTGTGGTTGTATGAGGTGGAAAGCTGCAGAGTTGGGCTGAAACTGTTCACAGAAATCCACAGGCTTGTGGTTGCCAGGCAACCACACTGGGCTGAGATTGGCTGAACATCACTGTGAGGTGGATTTTAGGCCGTAGGTTTGAAAATTTAAAAGACTGGGGTAGTCAAGTTTGGAACAATTCTACCACAGACAGACCAAAAGGTCCTTCAATTACTTCCCTCCATTTCTCAAAATATATCAAATTTTCTTGATCACTACAACTGTAAAAAAAATTCTGAGGCAACATAGAGAGGCTAATCAAATACTGCAGGATTGGAATGGCTGTGGTTGTAGGAGGTGGAAAGCTGCAGAGTTGGGCTGAAACAGTTCACAGAAAGCCACAAGCTTGTGGTTGCCAGGCAACCACACTGGGCTGTGATTGGCTGAGCACCATTGTGAGCTGGACTTTAGGCTCTAGGATACAAGTGTGCAGTAGGAGACCTGAGTCACAATGCTGGGCGTTTCCATGGAGACCTCAGTGTCACAGAGGACCTTGTAGGGCAAGATTTAAATAGGATGAATATTCTTGGCCTGGTATGCCACAGGATTCTCACTGAAGGTTTCTCTGCTCAGAATTTGGGCATGGAAGTGTTTTCCAATCGACACATGGATGTACTTTCAATGGGATACGAAATATGCCAGGGCCTGGCAGATGTTCTCTGACATGTCCTATCCTTGAGCATATGCTTTTCCCTTGTCATGTCTGTCATTTGGCTGAGTCCTGTTCCCTAAGCTATTCAGTCAAGACTTGCTGGAATCATTCACCTGCAGTATAAGAGCTTTCTGTGAAATTTCTCAGCAGAAATCCTCTGCAAGCACATAGCTTTGGATATGAGAGACAGTGGTGGAAGTTGAATTTCAAGGGCAGATATTTGAAAACAATGAAACAAGCCCCGAATAAGATCTTTACATGTTTCCCAGATGAATATGTTTGGAAATACGGGGGAAGATGCAGATCAAGACTGAGAAGAGTGCACACCCATTTCAAGGTACAAAAACCAGGGAAAAACATGGGAAAGCAAGAGAGCTGGTTAATTTGATGTAAAAATCTTTGATGATGAAAGGAAAATTATTTTCTCATGGTGATTTAATCAGGCTGTAGCAGTGAAGTTCTCATGTTGGTTGTCCTATGTGTGGCCTTCTGCATTGGGCAGTGGATGCAGGACAGGAGATCTTCAAATAAATCTGGTGGAACACAAAATAGTGAAAAAAATATCAAGCTAAATCCTGTGTATTCCTTCCCTTTGAGAACATATATGGATAATGTCCGGAGTTTCAAAAGAGAAAATGTCTATTGGGTCATGGTTTCACTAATGAAATGGTCACTTCACATAACATTTTGAATTTTGCTTTCACAGTTGCTCATGTACCGGGCCTGAGTAAAGCAGAATGCAGAGTAAGCCTCATCAATTGTTGTGCATTCCATAAGTGGTTTTAAAACCAGTGAAACCCTTTGGACCTAGTGTTTGTATTTAATTGGTTGATTGGTTTTTCAAATTGTTTGTTTTACTATTTTTAACTTTGGAAGTCAGGGAAGCCCTCACTCATAGTGATTTAGACCTCTCCAAAAGCTCTGAAGTTATTCATGTAACAGCTATTACATGTTATAAGTTTCTCCTATTAAAAAGTGAAAGACTAACAGACTCTGCTACTTGTCATCTAAATTCAGTGTTGCGCTAAATTCAGTGTTGGACTTTTTTTTACAAGTCCTTTGAAATGTGTCCTCCTCTAGTCACTGGTCGTGCTGGAATGTACTTTCTTGTGAAGACAGGATTTGCGCAAATTGACCCAAGTACAGTTTGCCACTACTCTGGACACCTGGTTAAATATCGAGTTGCCTAAATGGTGTGTGTTTTACTTTGATCTCTGCTCACACTTTGCTCATCCAGTTAGAACCACAGGGCTCCAGGCCATAGCGTTCTAGGCCTAAACAAGAAAATTTCCATTCCGTTTTGGGAGTTCATTCGTGTCTCATAATTACTTTTTCCACAAATGTGTGCTTCAGGAGAGGCCCGGTCTAAATGTGGAGAGGCCCATTTTCCTTCTCTCACTTTCAGACTTTCTAAGATTTTCAGTTACTATAGATTTGCCCAGACTTGCCATTGTCAAGGGACAGTGCACTTCACTTGAAGTTGTGCAGTATTACTTCATGTGTGTCCGTGGAAATTCCACCAATGGGAAACTCTTGCTGTAGTCATCTCCAAGTGTTTCTGCGTAAGAAAATATAACTAACAAAGGATGTGGTTTCAAGCAGAATGAGCAATGGAGGGATAATCTTTATTTCAGTGCAGGTTGACCTTTCAAAGAAACAGTAATTCCTATGAAATAGGAGGTAAAATCTTTTGTAAAGAGACATGGATATGACATGCTCAACTTTATGTCACATTTTTTAAAAAGCCAAGGGCATTTGAGAAATTCTTGGCTGCTGAATTGTCCCTTTTTTCAAATTTCTCTTAGGTAAGACACTCCAGTTTCTTCAAACCATGGTACTGTTCCTTCCATGTAAAAACCAAAGCATAAAACAAAATAAATTAAAATAAAACCCATCAAATTACATTTGAGAGCACACAATTGCTCAGCAGGCCCACTATTCAAGAAGCTAGAGGTACAGAAGCCTCAGCCTTCAGCCATGGCCTGAAGTTTTGTCTATATCATGGCCCCTCAATTCCCTGGCATGTCCACATTAACTCATGAATCTTTATCATTTCCTCTTCAAATGCACAGGATCCAATATATTTGAACCCTGTTCACCTGGGCTGTAATCATCCAAAGAAACACCAGAGGAAAGGCAGCCATCCCCTTTCCTCGGCCCTTTGAGCTTATCACAATAGAAATGGAAACCTGAACAAGGGGAGCCAAAACAACGAGAGGAATATTCCTAAAGTCTGAAACACAGAAGCTACCTATAGACCAGTAGTGGGATTTCACAAATTATGTAAGAATCTCTGTGCACATGCTTGGCATGGTCGCTCATGCCTATAATCCCAGCAATCTGGGGGCTGAGGTGGATGGATCCTTGGGAGTTCGAGTCCATCGTGGGCTATGAATTTATCTCAAGGCCTCTTTCAACAACTACATAAGATGCTGTTTCCAAAAAGAGGACAACAGAAAACTAGACACACTTGGTCTAGGTCCTCGGGTTCACTACATGAATTGTGGAGTCTAAATATTCCATGCCATGAGAAAATACCTGTGATTTTTAGTGAAAGGGGCATTTGCATCCCTTTTCTAAGGGTTTCCCTTTCACCATGTTACATTTGAATTCTGGGAAAACCTGCTGGTGACAAGCTATCTAGCATTATGTTGGTTTAGGTATTGAGCTAGTACCTCATGTTTAGTGTTCAGGGTTATGCTGGAATGGCTGCAGACCTCCTTGAAATAGCTATTGCCGACAAGTGAACCCCGAGGAAGCTGGATAGTTGAAGCAGGCACTCCAAATATTCATACACTGCAAGGATTTCCTTTCATTTTGGGACTCATCTTCTGGTTGCTGGCTTTTAGTGCTAACTGATACTACCATGGTGGCAGTAATCCAGCAGAGACTGCATGTATGGTTTGCAAGTTTGCTTCCCAAGCCACCAGAAACTTGGCAGAACACAAATCATTGTGGCATTTTCTTTCCTCCCCTGAAACATTTGGCTTTCTAAGTTTGAAAATTGAATAGACTGGGCTAGTCAGGTTTGGACCCCATGTACCTCCAACAGAGTTAAAGACAGAGCCAATTACTTCCCTCCACTTGTCAAAATATGTCAAATTTGCTTGGTCACCACAACTTCAAAAAATTCTGAGGCAACTTAGACAGGTGAATCAAATACTGCCTGACTGGAATGGCTGTGGTTGTATGAGGTGGAAAGCTGCAGAGTTGGGCTGAAACTGTTCACAGAAATCCACAGGCTTGTGGTTGCCAGGCAACCACACTGCGATGAGATTTGCTGAACATCACTGTGAGGTGGATTTTAGGCTGTAGGTTTGAAAATTTAAAAGACTGGGGTAGTCAAGTTTGGAACACTTCTACCACAGACAGACCAAAAGGTCTTTCAATTACTTCCCTCCACTTCTCAAAATATGTCAAATTTTCTTGATCACTACAACTGTAAAAAAAATCCTGAGGCAACATAGAGAGGCTAATCAAATACTGCATGATTGGAATGGCTGTGGTTGTAGGAGGTGGAAAGCTGCAGAGTTGGACTGAAACAGTTCACAGAAAGCCACAAGCTTGTGGTTGCCAGGCAATCACACTGGGCTGCAATTGGCTGAGCACCATTGTGAGCTGGACTTTAGGCTCTAGGATACAAGTGTGCAGTAGGAGACCTGAGTCACAATGCTGGGCGTTGCCATGGAGACCTCAGTGTCACAGAGGACCTTGTAGGGCAAGATTTAAATAGGATGAATATTCTTGGCCTGGTATGCCACAGGATTCTCACTGAAGGTTTCTCTGCTCAGAATTTGGGCATGGAAGTGCTTTCCAATTGACACATGGATGTACTTTCAATGGGATATGAAATATGCCAGGGCCTGGCAGATGTTCTCTGACATGTCCTATCCTTGAGCATATGCTTTTCCCTTGTCATGTCTGTCATTTGGCTGAGTCCTGTTCCCTAAGCTATTCAGTCAAGACTTGCTGGAATCATTCACCTGCAGTATAAGAGCTTTCTGTGAAATTTCTCAGCAGAAATCCTCTGCAAGCACATAGCTTTGGATATGAGAGACAGTGGTGGAAGTTGAATTTCAAGGGCAGATATTTGAAAACAATGAAACAAGCCCCGAATAAGATCTTTACATGTTTCCCAGATGAATATGTTTGGAAATACGGGGGAAGATGGAGATCAAGACTGAGAAGAGTGCACACCCATTTCAAGGTACAAAAACCAGGGAAAAACATGGGAAAGCAAGAGAGCTGGTTAATTTGATGTAAAAATCTTTGATGATGAAAGGAAAATTATTTTCTCATGGTGATTTAATCAGGCTGTAGCAGTGAAGTTCTCATGTTGGTTGTCCTATGTGTGGCCTTCTGCATTGGGCAGTGGATGCAGGACAGGAGATCTTCAAATAAATCTGGTGGAACACAAAATAGTGAAAAAAATATCAAGCTAAATCCTGTGTATTCCTTCCCTTTGAGAACATATATGGATAATGTCCGGAGTTTCAAAAGAGAAAATGTCTATTGGGTCATGGTTTCACTAATGAAATGGTCACTTCACATAACATTTTGAATTTTGCTTTCACAGTTGCTCATTTACCGGGCCTGAGTAAAGCAGATTGCAGTGTAAGCCTCATCAATTGTTGTGCATTCCATAAGTGGTTTTAAAACCAGTGAAACCCTTTGGACCTAGTGTTTGTATTTAATTGGTTGATTGGTTTTTCAAATTGTTTGTTTTACTATTTTTAACTTTGGGAGTCAGGGAAGCCCTCACTCATAGTGATTTAGACCTCTCCAAAAGCTCTGAAGTTATTCATGTAACAGCTATTACATGTTATAAGTTTCTCCTATTAAAACTTGAAAGACTAACAGACTCTGCTACTTGTCATCTAAATTCAGTGTTGCGCTAAATTCAGTGTTGGACTTTTTTTTACAAGTCCTTTGAAATGTGTCCTCCTCTAGTCACTGGTCGTGCTGGAATGTACTTTCTTGTGAAGACAGGATTTGCGCAAATTGACCCAAGTACAGTTTGCCACTACTCTGGACACCTGGTTAAATATCGAGTTGCCTAAATGGTGTGTGTTTTACTTTGATCTCTGCTCACACTTTCCTCATCCAGTTAGAACCACAGGGCTCCAGGCCATAGCGTTCTAGGCCTAAACAAGAAAATTTCCATTCCGTTTTGGGAGTTCATTCGTCTCTCATAATTACTTTTTCCACAAATGTGTGCTTCAGGAGAGGCCCGGTCTAAATGTGGAGAGGCCCATTTTCCTTCTCTCACTTTCAGACTTTCTAAGATTTTCAGTTACTATAGATTTGCCCAGACTTGCCATTGTCAAGGGACAGTGCACTTCACTTGAAGTTGTGCAGTATTACTTCATGTGTGTCCGTGGAAATTCCACCAATGGGAAACTCTTGCTGTAGTCATCTCCAAGTGTTTCTGCGTAAGAAAATATAACTAACAAAGGATGTGGTTTCAAGCAGAATGAGGAATGGAGGGATAATCTTTATTTCAGTGCAGGTTGACCTTTCAAAGAAACAATAATTCCTATGAAATAGGAGGTAAAATCTTTTGTAAAGAGACATGGATATGACATGCTCAACTTTATGTCACATTTTTTAAAAAGCCAAGGGCATTTGAGAAATTCTTGGCTGCTGAATTGTCCCTTTTTGCAAATTTCTCTTAGGTAAGACACTCCAGTTTCTTCAAACCATGGTACTGTTCCTTCCATGTAAAAAACCATAGCAAAAAACAAAATAAAATAAAACAAAACCCATCAAATTACATTTGAGAGCACACAATTGCTCAGCAGGCCCACTATTCAAGAAGCTAGAGGTAAAGAAGCCTCAGCCTTCAGCCCATGGCCTGAAGTTTTGTCTCTATCGTGGCCCCTCAATTCCCTGGCATGTCCACATTAACTCATGAATCTTTACTCATTTCCTCTTCAAATGCACAGGATCCAATATATTTGAACCCTGTTCACCTGGGCTGTAATCATGCAATGACACACCAGAGGAAGGGCAGCCACCCCCTTGCCTGGGGCCTTGGAGCTTATCACAATAGAAATGGAAACCTGAACAAGGGGAGCCAAAACAAAGAGAGGAATATTCCTAAAGTCTGAAACACAGAAGCTACCTATAGACCAGTAGTGGGATTTCACAAATTATGTAAGAATCTCTGTGCACATGCTTGGCATGGTCGCTCATGCCTATAATCCCAGCAATCTGGGGGCTGAGGTGGATGGATCCTTGGGAGTTCGAGTCCATCGTGGGCTATGAATTTATCTCAAGGCCTCTTTCAACAACTACATAAGATGCTGTTTCCAAAAAGAGGACAACAGAAAACTAGACACACTTGGTCTGGGTCCCAGGGTTCGCTGCATGAGTTGTGGAGTCTAAATATTCCATGCCATGAGAAAATACCTGGGATTTTTAGTGAAAGGGGCATTTGCATCCCTTTTCTAAGGGCTTCCCTTTCACCATGTTACATTTGAATTCTGGGAAAACCTGCTGGTGACAAGCTATCTAGCATTATGTTGGTTTAGGTATTGAGCTAGTACCTCATGTTTAGTGTTCAGGGTTATGCTGGAATGGCTGCAGACCTCCTTGAGATAGCTATTGCAGACAAGTGCACCCCAAGGAACCTGGATAGTTGAAGCAGGCACTCCAAATATTCATGCACTGCAAGGATTCACTTTCATTTTGGGACTCATCTTCTGGTTGCTGGCTTTTAGTGCTAACTGATACTACCATGGTGGCAGTAATCCAGCAGAGACTGCATGTATGGTTTGCAAGTTTGCTTCCCAAGCCACCAGAAACTTGGCAGAACACAAATCATTGTGGCATTTTCTTTCCTCCCCTGAAACATTTGGCTTTCTAAGTTTGAAAATTGAATAGACTGGGCTAGTCAGGTTTGGACCCCATGTACCACCAACAGAGCTAAAGACAGAGCCAATTACTTCCCTCCACTTGTCAAAATATGTCAAATTTGCTTGGTCACCACAACTTCAAAGAAAATTCTGAGGCAACTTAGAGAGGTGAATCAAATACTGCCTGATTGTAATGGCTGTGGTTGTATGAGGTGGAAAGCTGCAGAGTTGGGCTGAAACTGTTCACAGAAATCCACAGGCTTGTGGTTGCATGGCAACCATACTGGGCTGAGATTGGCTGAACATCACTGTGAGGTGGATTTTAGGCTCTAGGTTTGAAAATTTAAAAGACTGGGGTAGTCAAGTTTGGAACACATCGACCACAGACAGACCAAAAGGTCTTTCAATTACTTCCCTCCACTTCTCAAAATATATCAAATTTTCTTGATCACTACAACTGTACAAAAAATTCTGAGGCAACATAGAGAGGCTAATCAAATACTGCATGATTGGAATGGCTGTGGTTGTAGGAGGTGGAAAGCTGCAGAGTTGGGCTGAAACAGTTCACAGAAAGCCACAAGCTTGTGGTTGCCAGGCAACCACACTGGGCTGTGATTGGCTGAGCACCATTGTGAGCTGGACTTTAGGCTCTAGGATACAAGTGTGCAGTAGGAGACCTGAGTCACAATGCTGGGCGTTGCCATGGAGACCTCAGCGGCACAGAGGACCTTGTAGGGCAAGATTTAAATAGGATGAATATTCTTGGCCTGGTATGCCACAGGATTCTCACTGAAGGCTTCACTGCTCAGAATTTGGGGATGGAAATGTTTGCCAATCTACACATGGAAGTACTTTCAATGGGATATGAAGTATGCCAGGGCCTGGCAGATGTTCTCTGACATGTCCTATCCTTGAGCATATGCTTTTCCCTTGTCATGTCTGTCATTTGGCTGAGTCCTGTTCCCTAAGCTATTCAGTCTAGACTTGCTGGAATCATTCACCTGCAGTATAAGAGCTTTCTGTGAAATTTCTCAGCAGAAATCCTCTGCAAGCACATAGCTTTGCATATGAGAGACAGTGGTGGAAGTTGAATTTCAAGGGCAGATATTTGAAAACAATGAAACAAGCCCCGAATAAGATCTTTACATGTTTCCCAGATGAATATATTTGGAAATATGGGTAAAGATGGAGATCAAGACTGAGAAGAGTGCACACCCATTTCAAGGTATAAAAACCAGGGAAAAACTTGGGAAAGCAAGAGAGCTGGTTAATTTGATGTAAAAATCTTTGATGATGAAAGGAAAATTATATTCTCATGGTGATTTAATCAGGCTGTAGCAGTGAAGTTCTCATGTTGGTTGTCCTATGTGTGGCCTTCTGTATTGGCCATTGGATGCAGGACAGGAGATCTTCAAATAAATCTGGTGGAACACAAAATAGTGAAAAAAATATCAAGCTAAATCCTGTGTATTCCTTCCCTTTGAGAACATATATGGATAATGTCTGGAGTTTCAAAAGTAAAAATGTCTATTGGGTCATGGTTTCACCAATGAAATGGTCACTTCACATAACATTTTGAATTTTGCTTTCACAGTTGCTCATGTACCGGGCCTGAGTAAAGCAGAATGCAGAGTAAGCCACACCAATAGTTGTACATTCCATAAGTTGTTTTAAAACCAGTGACACCCTTTTGACCTAGTGTTTGTATTTAATTGGTTGATTGGTTTTTCAAATTGTTTGTTTTACTATTTTTAACTTTGGGAGTCAGGGAAGCCCTCACTCATAGTGATTTAGACCTCTCCAGAAGCTCTGAAGTTATTCATGTAACAGCTATTACATGTTATAAGTTTCTCCTATTAAAACTTGAAAGACTAACAGACTCTGCTACTTTTCATCTAAATTCAGTGTTGCACTAAATTCAGTTTTGGACTTTTTTTTACAAGTCCTTTGAAATGTGTCCTCCTCTAGTCACTGGTCATGCTGGAATGTACTTTTTGTGAAGAGAGGATATGAGCAAAGTGACACAAGTACAGTTTGCCACTACTCTGGACACCTGGTTAAATATCGAGTTGCCTAAATGGTGTGTGTTTTACTTTGATCTCTGCTCACACTTTGCTCATCCAGTTAGAACCACAGGGCTAGAGGCCATAGCGTTCTAGACCTAAACAAGAAAATTTCCATTCCGTTTTGGCAGTTCATTCGTCTCTCATAATTACTTTTTCCACAAATGTGTGCTTCAGGAGAGGCCCGGTCTAAATGTGGAGAGGCCCATTTTCCTTCTCTCACTTTCAGACTTTCTAAGATTTTCAGTTACTAGAGGTTTTCCCAGACTTGCCATTGTCAAGGGACAGTGCACTTCACTTGAAGTTGTGCAGTATTACTTCATGTGTGTCCGTGGAAATTCCACCAATGGGAAACTCTTGCTGTAGTCATCTCCAAGTGTTTCTGCGTAAGAAAATATAACTAACAAAGGATGTGGTTTCAAGCAGAATGAGGAATGGAGGGATAATCTTTATTTCAGTGCAGGTTGACCTTTCAAATAAACAATAATTCCTATGAAATAGGAGGTAAAATCTTTTGTAAAGAGACATGGATATGACATGCTCAACTTTATGTCACATTTTTTAAAAAGCCAAGGGCATTTGAGAAATTCTTGGCTGCTGAATTGTCCCTTTTTTCAAATTTCTCTTAGGTAAGACACTCCAGTTTCTTCAAACCATGGTACTGTTCCTTCCATGTAAAAAACCATAGCAAAAAACAAAATAAAATAAAACAAAACCCATCAAATTACATTTGAGAGCACACAATTGCTCAGCAGGCCCACTATTCAAGAAGCTAGAGGTAAAGAAGCCTCAGCCTTCAGCCCATGGCCTGAAGTTTTGTCTCTATCGTGGCCCCTCAATTCCCTGGCATGTCCACATTAACTCATGAATCTTTACTCATTTCCTCTTCAAATGCACAGGATCCAATATATTTGAACCCTGTTCACCTGGGCTGTAATCATGCAATGACACACCAGAGGAAGGGCAGCCACCCCCTTTCCTGGGGCCTTGGAGCTTATCACAATAGAAATGGAAACCTGAACAAGGGGAGCCAAAACAAAGAGAGGAATATTCCTAAAGTCTGAAACACAGAAGCTACCTATAGACCAGTAGTGGGATTTCACAAATTATGTAAGAATCTCTGTGCACATGCTTGGCATGGTCGCTCATGCCTATAATCCCAGCAATCTGGGGGCTGAGGTGGATGGATCCTTGGGAGTTCGAGTCCATCGTGGGCTATGAATTTATCTCAAGGCCTCTTTCAACAACTACATAAGATGCTGTTTCCAAAAAGAGGACAACAGAAAACTAGACACACTTGGTCTGGGTCCCAGGGTTCGCTGCATGAGTTGTGGAGTCTAAATATTCCATGCCATGAGAAAATACCTGGGATTTTTAGTGAAAGGGGCATTTGCATCCCTTTTCTAAGGGCTTCCCTTTCACCATGTTACATTTGAATTCTGAGAAAACCTGCTGGTGACAAGCTATCTAGCATTATGTTGGTTTAGGTATTGAGCTAGTACCTCATGTTTAGTGTTCAGGGTTATGCTGGAATGGCTGCAGACCTCCTTGAGATAGCTATTGCAGACAAGTGAACCCCGAGGAACCTGGATAGTTGAAGCAGGCACTCCAAATATTCATGCACTGCAAGGATTCACTTTCATTTTGGGACTCATCTTCTGGTTGCTGGCTTTTAGTGCTAACTGATACTACCATGGTGGCAGTAATCCAGCAGAGACTGCATGTATGGTTTGCAAGTTTGCTTCCCAAGCCACCAGAAACTTGGCAGAACACAAATCATTGTGGCATTTTCTTTCCTCCCCTGAAACATTTGGCTTTCTAAGTTTGAAAATTGAATAGACTGGGCTACTCAGGTTTGGACCCCATGTACCACCAACAGAGCTAAAGACAGAGCCAATTACTTCCCTCCACTTGTCAAAATATGTCAAATTTGCTTGGTCACCACAACTTCAAAGAAAATTCTGAGGCAACTTAGAAAGGTGAATCAAATACTGCCTGATTGTAATGGCTGTGGTTGTATGAGGTGGAAAGCTGCAGAGTTGGGCTGAAACTGTTCACAGAAATCCACAGGCTTGTGGTTGCATGGCAACCATACTGGGCTGAGATTGGCTGAACATCACTGTGAGGTGGATTTTAGGCTCTAGGTTTGAAAATTTAAAAGACTGGGGTAGTCAAGTTTGGAACACATCGACCACAGACAGACCAAAAGGTCTTTCAATTACTTCCCTCCACTTCTCAAAATATATCAAATTTTCTTGATCACTACAACTGTACAAAAAATTCTGAGGCAACATAGAGAGGCTAATCAAATACTGCATGATTGGAATGGCTGTGGTTGTAGGAGGTGGAAAGCTGCAGAGTTGGGCTGAAACAGTTCACAGAAAGCCACAAGCTTGTGGTTGCCAGGCAACCACACTGGGCTGTGATTGGCTGAGCACCATTGTGAGCTGGACTTTAGGCTCTAGGATACAAGTGTGCAGTAGGAGACCTGAGTCCCAATGCTGGGCGTTGCCATGGAGACCTCAGTGTCACAGAGGACCTTGTAGGGCACGATTTAAATAGGATTAATATTCTTGGCCTGGTATGCCACAGGATTCTCAGTGAAGGCTTCCCTGCTCAGAATTTGGGGATGGAAGTGCTTGCCAATCTACACATGGATGTACTTTCAATGGGATATGAAATATGCCAGGGCCTGGAAGATGTACTCTGACATGTCCTATCCTTGAGCATATGCTTTTCCCTTGTCATGTCTGTCATTTGGCTGAGTCCTGTTCCCTAAGCTATTCAGTCAAGACTTGCTGGAATCATTCACCTGCAGTATAAGAGCTTTCTGTGAAATTTCTCAGCAGAAATCCTCTGCAAGCACATAGCTTTGGATACGAGAGACAGTGGTGGAAGTTGAATTTCAAGGGCAGATATTTGAAAACAATGAAACAAGCCCCGAATAAGATCTTTACATGTTTCCCAGATGAATATGTTTGGAAATACGGGGGAAGATGGAGATCAAGACTGAGAAGAGTGCACACCCATTTCAAGGTACAATAACCAGGGAAAAACATGGGAAAGCAAGAGAGCTGGTTAATTTGATGTAAAAATCTTTGATGATGAAAGGAAAATTATATTCTCATGGTGATTTAATCAGGCTGTAGCAATGAAGTTCTCATGTTGGTTGTCCTATATGTGGCCTTCTGCATTGGGCAGGGGATGCAGGACAGGAGATCTTCAAATAAATCTGGTGGAACACAAAATAGTGAAAAAAATATCAAGCTAAATCCTGTGTATTACTTCCCTTTGAGAACATATATGGATAATGTCCGGAGTTTCAAAAGAGAAAATGTCTATTGGGTCATGGTTTCACCAATGAAATGGTCACTTCACATAACATTTTGAATTTTGCTTTCACAGTTGCTCATGTACTGGGCCTGAGTAAAGCAGAATGCAGAGTAATCCTCATCAATAGTTGTGCATTCCATAAGTGGTTTTAAAACCAGTGGAACCCTTTGGAGCTAGTGTTTGTATTTAATTGGTTGATTGGTTTTTCAAATTGTTTGTTTTACTATTTTTAACTTTGGGAGTCAGGGAAGCCCTCACTCATAGTGATTTAGACCTCTCCAAAAGCTCTGAAGTTATTCATGTAACAGCTGTTACATGTTATAAGTTTCTCCTATTAAAACTTGAAAGACTAACAGACTCTGCTACTTTTCATCTAAATTCAGTGTTGCACTAAATTCAGTTTTGGACTTTTTTTTACAAGTCCTTTGAAATGTGTCCTCCTCTAGTCACTGGTCGTGCTGGAATGTACTTTTTGTGAAGACAGGATATGAGCAAAGTGACACAAGTACAGTTTGCCACTACTCTGGACACCTGGTTAAATATCGAGTTGCCTAAATGGTGTGTGTTTTACTTTGATCTCTGCTCACACTTTGCTCATCCAGTTAGAACCACAGGGCTCCAGGCCATAGCGTTCCAGGCCTAAACAAGAAAATTTCCATTCCGTTTTGGCAGTTCATTCGTCTCTCATAATTACTTTTTCCACAAATGTGTGCTTCAGGAGAGGCCTGGTCTAAATGTGGAGAGGCCCATTTTCCTTCTCTCACTTTCAGACTTTCTAAGATTTTCAGTTACTATAGATTTGCCCAGACTTGCCATTGTCAAGGGACAGTGCACTTCACTTGAAGTTGTGCAGTATTACTTCATGTGTGTCCGTGGAAATTCCACCAATGGGAAACTCTTGCTGTAGTCATCTACAAGTGTTTCTGCATAAGAAAATATAACTAACAAAGGATGTGGTTTCAAGCAGAATGAGGAATGGAGGGATAATCTTTATTTCAGTGCAGGTTGACCTTTCAAAGAAACAATAATTCCTATGAAATAGGAGGTAAAATCATTTGTAAAGAGACATGGATATGACATGCTCAACTTTATGTCACATTTTTTAAAAAGCCAAGGGCATTTGAGAAATTCTTGGCTGCTGAATTGTCCCTTTTTTCAAATTTCTCTTAGGTAAGACACTCCAGTTTCTTCAAACCATGGTACTGTTCCTTCCATGTAAAAAACCATAGCAAAAAACAAAATAAAATAAAACAAAACCCATCAAATTACATTTGAGAGCACACAATTGCTCAGCAGGCCCACTATTCAAGAAGCTAGAGGTAAAGAAGCCTCAGCCTTCAGCCCATGGCCTGAAGTTTTGTCTCTATCATGGCCCCTCAATTCCCTGGCATGTCCACATTAACTCATGAATCTTTACTCATTTCCTCTTCAAATGCACAGGATCCAATATATTTGAACCCTGTTCACCTGGGCTGTAATCATGCAATGACACACCAGAGGAAGGGCAGCCACCCCCTTGCCTGGGGCCTTGGAGCTTATCACAATAGAAATGGAAACCTGAACAAGGGGAGCCAAAACAAAGAGAGGAATATTCCTAAAGTCTGAAACACAGAAGCTACCTATAGACCAGTAGTGGGATTTCACAAATTATGTAAGAATCTCTGTGCACATGCTTGGCATGGTCGCTCATGCCTATAATCCCAGCAATCTGGGGGCTGAGGTGGATGGATCCTTGGGAGTTCGAGTCCATCGTGGGCTATGAATTTATCTCAAGGCCTCTTTCAACAACTACATAAGATGCTGTTTCCAAAAAGAGGACAACAGAAAACTAGACACACTTGGTCTGGGCCCCAGGGTTCACTGCATGAGTTGTGGAGTCTAAATATTCCATGCCATGAGAAAATACCTGGGATTTTTAGTGAAAGGGGCATTTGCATCCCTTTTCTAAGGGTTTCCCTTTCACCATGTTACATTTGAATTCTGGGAATACCTGCTGGTGACAAGCTATCTAGCATTATGTTGGTTTAGGTATTGAGCTAGTACCTCATGTTTAGTGTTCAGGGTTATGCTGGAATGGTTGCAGACCTCCTTGAGATAGCTATTGCAGACAAGTGAACCCCGAGGAAGCTGGATAGTTGAAGCAGGCACTCCAAATATTCATGAACTGCAAGGATTCACTTTCATTTTGGGACTCATCTTCGGGTTGCTGGCTTTTAGTGCTAACTGATACTACCATGGTGGCAGTAATCCAGCAGAGACTGCATGTATGGTTTGCAAGTTTGCTTCCCAAGCCACCAGAAACTTGGCAGAACACAAATCATTGTGGCATTTTCTTTCCTCCCCTGAAACATTTGGCTTTCTAAGTTTGAAAATTGAATAGACTGGGCTAGTCAGGTTTGGACCCCATGTACCACGAACAGAGCTAAAGACAGAGCCAATTACTTCCCTCCACTTGTCAAAATATGTCAAATTTGCTTGGTCACCACAACTTCAAAGAAAATTCTGAGGCAACTTAGAGAGGTGAATCAAATACTGCCTGATTGGAATGGCTGTGGTTGTATGAGGTGGAAAGCTGCAGAGTTGGGCTGAAACTGTTCACAGAAATCCACAGGCTTGTGGTTGCATGGCAACCATACTGGGCTGAGATTGGCTGAACATCACTGTGAGGTGGATTTTAGGCTCTAGGTTTGAAAATTTAAAAGACTGGGGTAGTCAAGTTTGGAACACATCGACCACAGACAGACCAAAAGGTCTTTCAATTACTTCCCTCCACTTCTCAAAATATATCAAATTTTCTTGATCACTACAACTGTACAAAAAATTCTGAGGCAACATAGAGAGGCTAATCAAATACTGCATGATTGGAATGGCTGTGGTTGTAGGAGGTGGAAAGCTGCAGAGTTGGGCTGAAACAGTTCACAGAAAGCCACAAGCTTGTGGTTGCCAGGCAACCACACTGGGCTGTGATTGGCTGAGCACCATTGTGAGCTGGACTTTAGGCTCTAGGATACAAGTGTGCATTAGGAGACCTGAGTCACAATGCTGGGCGTTGCCATGGAGACTTCAGTGGCACAGAGGACCTTGTAGGGCAAGATTTAAATAGGATGAATATTCCTGGCCTGGTATGCCACAGGATTCTCACTGAAGTTTTCACTGCTCAGAATTTGGGGATGGAAGTGCTTGCCAATCTACACATGGATGTACTTTCAATGGGATATGAAATATGCCAGGGCCTGGCAGATGTTCTCTGACATGTCCTATCCTTGAGCATATGCTTTTCCCTTGTCATGTCTGTCATTTGGCTGAGTCCTGTTCCCTAAGCTATTCAGTCAAGACTTGCTGGAATCATTCACCTGCAGTATAAGAGCTTTCTGTGAAATTTCTCAGCAGAAATCCTCTGCAAGCACATAGCTTTGGACACGAGAGACAGTGGTGGAAGTTGAATTTCAAGGGCAGATATTTGAAAACAATGAAACAAGCCCCGAATAAGATCTTTACATGTTTCCCAGATGAATATGTTTGGAAATACGGGGGAAGATGGTGATCAAGACTGAGAAGAGTGCACACGCATTTCAAGGTACAAAAACCAGGGAAAAACATGGGAAAGCAAGAGAGCTGGTTAATTTGATGTAAAAATCTTTGATGATGAAAGGAAAATTATATTCTCATGGTGATTTAATCAGGCTGTAGCAATGAAGTTCTCATGATGGTTGTCCTATGTGTGGCCTTCTGCATTGGGCAGTGGATGCAGGACAGGAGATCTTCAAATAAATCTGGTGGAACACAAAATAGTGAAAAAAATATCAAGCTAAATCCTGTGTATTCCTTCCCTTTGAGAACATATATGGATAATGTCCGGAGTTTCAAAAGAGAAAATGTCTATTGGGTCATGGTTTCACTAATGAAATGGTCACTTCACATAACATTTTGAATTTTGCTTTCACAGTTGCTCATGTACCAGGCCTGAGTAAAGCAGAATGCAGAGTAAGCCTCATCAATAGTTGTGCATTCCATAAGTGGTTTTAAAACCAGTGAAACCCTTTGGACGTAGTGTTTGTATTTAATTGGTTGATTGGTTTTTCAAATTGTTTGTTTTACTATTTTTAACTTTGGGAGTCAGGGAAGCCCTCACTCATAGTGATTTAGACCTCTCCAAAAGCTCTGAAGTTATTCATGTAACAGCTATTACATGTTATAAGTTTCTCCTATTAAAACTTGAACGACTAACAGACTCTGCTACTTTTCATCTAAATTCAGTGTTGCGCTAAATTCAGTGTTGGACTTTTTTTTACAAGTCCTTTGAAATGTGTCATCCTCTAGTCACTGCTCGTGCTGGAATGTACTTTCTTGTGAAGACAGGATTTGCGCAAATTGACACAAGTACAGTTTGCCACTACTCTGGACACCTGGTTAAATATTGAGTTGCCTAAATGGTGTGTGTTTTACTTTGATCTCTGCTCACACTTTGCTCATCCAGTTAGAACCACAGGGCTCCAGGCCATAGCGTTCTAGGCCTAAACAAGAAAATTTGCATTCCGTTTTGGGAGTTCATTCGTCTCTCATAATTACTTTTTCCACAAATGTGTGCTTCAGGAGAGGCCCGGTCTAAATGTGGAGAGGCCCATTTTCCTTCTCTCACTTTCAGACTTTCTAAGATTTTCAGTTACTATAGATTTGCCCAGACTTGCCATTGTCAAGGGACAGTGCACTTCACTTGAAGTTGTGCAGTATTACTTCATGTGTGTCCGTGGAAATTCCACCAATGGGAAACTCTTGCTGTAGTCATCTCCAAGTGTTTCTGCGTAAGAAAATATAACTAACAAAGGATGTGGTTTCAAGCAGAATGAGGAATGGAGGGATAATCTTTATTTCAGTGCAGGTTGACCTTTCAAAGAAACAGTAATTCCTATGAAATAGGAGGTAAAATCTTTTGTAAAGAGACATGGATATGACATGCTCAACTTTATGTCACATTTTTTAAAAAGCCAAGGGCATTTGAGAAATTCTTGGCTGCTGAATTGTCCCTTTTTTCAAATTTCTCTTAGGTAAGACACTCCAGTTTCTTCAAACCATGGTACAGTTCCTTCCATGTAAAAAACCAAAGCAAAAAACAAAATAAATTAAAACAAAACCCATCAAATTACATTTGAGAGCACACAATTGCTCAGCAGGCCCACTATTCAAGAAGCTAGAGGTAAAGAAGCCTCAGCCTTCAGCCCATGGCCTGAAGTTTTGTCTCTATCGTGGCCCCTCAATTCCCTGGCATGTCCACATTAACTCATGAATCTTTACTCATTTCCTATTCAAATGCACAGGATCCAATATATTTGAACCCTGTACACCTGGGCTGTAATCATGCAATGATACACCAGAGGAAGGGCAGCCACCCCCTTGCCTGGGGCCTTGGAGCTTATCACAATAGAAATGGAAACCTGAACAAGGGGAGCCAAAACAAAGAGAGTAATATTCCTAAAGTCTGAAACACAGAAGCTACCTATAAACCAGTAGTGGGATTTCACAAATTATGTAAGAATCTCTGTGCACATGCTTGGCATGGTCGCTCATGCCTATAATCCCAGCAATCTCAGGGCTGAAATGGATGGATCCTTGGGAGTTCGAGTCCATCGTGGGCTATGAATTTATCTCAAGGGCTCTTTCAACAACTACATAAGATGCTGTTTCCAAAAAGAGGACAACAGAAAACTAGACACACTTGGTCTAGGTCCCGGGGTTCACTACATGAGTTGTGGAGTCTAAATATTCCATGCCATGAGAAAATACCTGGGATTTTTAGTGAAAGGGGCATTTGCATCCCTTTTCTAAGGGTTTCCCTTTCACCATGTTACATTTGAATTCTGGGAAAACCTGCTGGTGACAAGCTATCTAGCATTATGTTGGTTTAGGTATTGAGCTAGTACCTCATGTTTAGTGTTCAGGGTTATGCTGGAATGGCTGCAGACCTCCTTGAAATAGCTATTGCCGACAAGTGAACCCCGAGGAAGCTGGATAGTTGAAGCAGGCACTCCAAATATTCATACACTGCAAGGATTTCCTTTCATTTTGGGACTCATCTTCTGGTTGCTGGCTTTTAGTGCTAACTGATACTATCATGGTGGCAGTAATCCAGCAGAGACTGCATGTATGGTTTGTAGGTTTGCTTGCCAAGCCACCAGAAACTTGGCAGAACACAAATCATTGTGGCATTTTCTTTCCTCCCCTGAAACATTTGGCTTTCTAAGTTTGAAAATTGAATAGACTGGGCTAGTCAGGTTTGGACACCATGTACCTCCAACAGAGTTAAAGACAGAGCCAATTACTTCCCTCCACTTGTCAAAATATGTCAAATTTGCTTGGTCACCACAACTTCAAAAAATTCTGAGGCAACTTAGACAGGTGAATCAAATACTGCCTGGCTGGAATGGCTGTGGTTGTATGAGGTGGAAAGCTGCAGAGTTGGGCTGAAACTGTTCACAGAAATCCACAGGCTTGTGGTTGCCAGGCAACCACACTGGGCTGAGATTGGCTGAACATCACTGTGAGGTGGATTTTAGGCTGTAGGTTTGAAAATTTAAAAGACTGGTGTAGTCAAGTTTGGAACACTTCTACCACAGACAGACCAAAAGGTCTTTCAATTACTTCCCTCCACTTCTCAAAATATGTCAAATTTTCTTGATCACTACAACTGTAAAAAAAATTCTGAGGCAACATAGAGAGGCTAATCAAATACTGCATGATTGGAATGGCTGTGGTTGTATGAGGTGCAAAGCTGCAGAGTTGGGCTCAAACAGTTCACAGAAAGCCACAAGCTTGTGGTTGCCAGCTAACCACACTGGGCTGTGATTGGCTGAGCACCATTGTGAGCTGGACTTTAGGCTCTAGGATACAAGTGTGCAGTAGGAGACCTGAGTCACAATGCTGGGCGTTGCCATGGAGACCTCCGTGTCACAGAGGACCTTGTAGGGCAAGATTTAAATAGGATGAATATTCTTGGCCTGGTATGCCACAGGATTCTCACTGAAGGCTTCACTGCTCAGAATTTGGGGATGGAAATGTTTGCCAATCTACACATGGAAGTACCTTCAATGGGATATGAAATATGCCAGGGCCTGGCAGATGTTCTCTGACATGTCCTATCCTTGAGCATATGCTTTTCACTTGTCATGTCTGTCATTTGGCTGAGTCCTGTTCCCTAAGCTATTCAGTCAAGACTTGCTGGAATCATTCACCTGCAGTATAAGAGCTTTCTGTGAAATTTCTCAGCAGAAATCCTCTGCAAGCACATAGCTTTGCATATGAGAGACAGTGGTGGAAGTTGAATTTCAAGGGCAGATATTTGAAAACAATGAAACAAGCCCCGAATAAGATCTTTACATGTTTCCCAGATGAATATGTTTGGAAATACGGGGGAAGATGGAGATAAAGACTGAGAAGAGTGCACACCCATTTCAAGGTACAAAAACCAGGGAAACACATGGGAAAGCAAGAGAGCTGGTTAATTTGATGTAAAAATCTTTGATGATGAAAGGAAAATTATATTCTCATGGTGATTTAATCAGGCTGTAGCAGTGAAGTTCTCATGTTGGTTGTCCTATGTGTGGCCTTCTGCATTGGCCAGTGGATGCAGGACAGGAGATCTTCAAATAGATCTGGTGGAACACAAAATAGTGAAAAAAATATCAATCTAAATCCTGTGTATTCCTTCCCTTTGAGAACATATATGGATAATGTCCGGAGTTTCAAAAGAGAAAATGTCTATTGGGTCATGGTTTCACCAATGAAATGGTCACTTCACATAACATTTTGAATTTTGCTTTCACAGTTGCTCATGTACCGGGCCTGAGTAAAGCAGAATGCAGAGTAAGCCTCATCAATAATTGTACATTCCATAAGTGGTTTTAAACCAGTGACACCCTTTTGAACTAGTGTTTGTATTTAATTGGTTGATTGGTTTTTCAAATTGTTTGTTTTACTATTTTTAACTTTGGGAGTCAGGGAAGCCCTCACTCATAATGATTTAGACCTCTCCAGAAGCTCTGAAGTTATTCATGTAACAGCTATTACATGTTATAAGTTTCTCCTATTAAAACTTGAAAGACTAACAGACTCTGCTACTTTTCATCTAAATTCAGTGTTGCGCTAAATTCAGTGTTGGA
The DNA here is from genome assembly GCF_034190915.1 of Cavia porcellus. Taxonomy (NCBI): domain Eukaryota; kingdom Metazoa; phylum Chordata; class Mammalia; order Rodentia; family Caviidae; genus Cavia; species Cavia porcellus. The sequence continues at coordinate 2,489,708 of NW_026947543.1, forward strand.
CTTTTTTTTACAAGTCCTTTGAAATGTGTCCTCCTCTAGTCACTGGTCGTGCTGGAATGTACTTTCTTGTGAAGACAGGATTTGAGCAAAGTGACACAAGTACAGTTTGCCACTACTCTGGACACCTGGTTAAATATCGCGTTGCCTAAATGGTGTGTGTTTTACTTTGATCTCTGTTCACACTTTGCTCATCCAGTTAGAACCACAGGGCTCCAGGCCATAGCGTTCTAGGCCTAAACAAGAAAATTTCCATTCCGTTTTGGCAGTTCATTCGTCTCTCATATTTACTTTTTCCACAAATGTGTGCTTCAGGAGAGGCCCGGTCTAAATGTGGAGAGGCCCATTTTCCTTCTCTCACTTTCAGACTTTCTAAGATTTTCAGTTACTAGAGGTTTTCCCAGACTTGCCATTGTCAAGGGACAGTGCACTTCACTTGACGTTGTGCAGTATTACTTCATGTGTGTCCGTGGAAATTCCCCCAAAGGGAAACTCTTGCTGTAGTCATCTCCAAGTGTTTCTGCGTAAGAAAATATAACTAACAAACGATGTGGTTTCAAGCAGAATGAGCAATGGAGGGATAATCTTTATTTCAGTGCAGGTTGACCTTTCAAAGAAACAGTAATTCCTATGAAATAGGAGGTAAAATCTTTTGTAAAGAGACATGGATATGACATGCTCAACTTTATGTCACATTTTTTAAAAAGCCAACGGCATTTGAGAAATTCTTGGCTGCTGAATTGTCCCTTTTTTCAAATTTTTCTTAGGTAAGACACTCCAGTTTCTTCAAACCATGGTACTGTTCCTTCAATGTAAAAACCAAGGCAAAAAACAAAATAAATTAAAATAAAACCCATCAAATTACATTTGAGAGCACACAATTGCTCAGCAGGCCCACTATTCAAGAAGCTAGAGGTACAGAAGCCTCCGCCTTCAGCCCATGGCCTGAAGTTTTGTCTATATCATGGCCCCTCAATTCCCTGGCATGTCCACATTAACACATGAATCTTTATCATTTCCTCTTCAAATGCACAGGATCCAATATATTTGAACCCTGTTCACCTGGGCTGTAATCATCCAAAGACACACCAGAGGAAAGGCAGCCATCCCCTTTCCTGGGGCCTTGGAGTTTATCACAATAGAAATGGAAACCTGAACAAGGGGAGCCAAAACAAAGAGAGTAATATTCCTAAAGTCTGAAACACAGAAGCTACCTATAAACCAGTAGTGGGATTTCACAAATTATGTAAGAATCTCTGTGCACATGCTTGGCATGGTCGCTCATGCCTATAATCCCAGCAATCTCAGGGCTGAAATGGATGGATCCTTGGGAGTTCGAGTCCATCGTGGGCTATGAATTTATCTCAAGGCCTCTTTCAACAACTACATAAGATGCTGTTTCCAAAAAGAGGACAACAGAAAACTAGACACACTTGGTCTAGGTCCTGGGGTTCACTACATGAGTTGTGGAGTCTAAATATTCCATGCCATGAGAAAATACCTGGGATTTTTAGTGAAAGGGGCATTTGCATCCCTTTTCTAAGGGTTTCCCTTTCACCATGTTACATTTGAATTCTGGGAAAACCTGCTGGTGACAAGCTATCTAGCATTATGTTGGTTTAGGTATTGAGCTAGTACCTCATGTTTAGTGTTCAGGGTTATGCTGGAATGGCTGCAGACCTCCTTGAAATAGCTATTGCCGACAAGTGAACCCCGAGGAAGCTGGATAGTTGAAGCAGGCACTCCAAATATTCATACACTGCAAGGATTTCCTTTCATTTTGGGACTCATCTTCTGGTTGCTGGCTTTTAGTGCTAACTGATACTATCATGGTGGCAGTAATCCAGCAGAGACTGCATGTATGGTTTGTAGGTTTGCTTGCCAAGCCACCAGAAACTTGGCAGAACACAAATCATTGTGGCATTTTCTTTCCTCCCCTGAAACATTTGGCTTTCTAAGTTTGAAAATTGAATAGACTGGGCTAGTCAGGTTTGGACACCATGTACCTCCAACAGAGTTAAAGACAGAGCCAATTACTTCCCTCCACTTGTCAAAATATGTCAAATTTGCTTGGTCACCACAACTTCAAAAAATTCTGAGGCAACTTAGACAGGTGAATCAAATACTGCCTGGCTGGAATGGCTGTGGTTGTATGAGGTGGAAAGCTGCAGAGTTGGGCTGAAACTGTTCACAGAAATCCACAGGCTTGTGGTTGCCAGGCAACCACACTGGGCTGAGATTGGCTGAACATCACTGTGAGGTGGATTTTAGGCTGTAGGTTTGAAAATTTAAAAGACTGGTGTAGTCAAGTTTGGAACACTTCTACCACAGACAGACCAAAAGGTCTTTCAATTACTTCCCTCCACTTCTCAAAATATGTCAAATTTTCTTGATCACTACAACTGTAAAAAAAATTCTGAGGCAACATAGAGAGGCTAATCAAATACTGCATGATTGGAATGGCTGTGGTTGTATGAGGTGCAAAGCTGCAGAGTTGGGCTCAAACAGTTCACAGAAAGCCACAAGCTTGTGGTTGCCAGGCAACCACACTGGGCTGTGATTGGCTGAGCACCATTGTGAGCTGGACTTTAGGCTCTAGGATACAAGTGTGCAGTAGGAGACCTGAGTCACAATGCTGGGCGTTGCCATGGAGACCTCCGTGTCACAGAGGACCTTGTAGGGCAAGATTTAAATAGGATGAATATTCTTGGCCTGGTATGCCACAGGATTCTCACTGAAGGCTTCACTGCTCAGAATTTGGGGATGGAAATGTTTGCCAATCTACACATGGAAGTACCTTCAATGGGATATGAAATATGCCAGGGCCTGGCAGATGTTCTCTGACATGTCCTATCCTTGAGCATATGCTTTTCACTTGTCATGTCTGTCATTTGGCTGAGTCCTGTTCCCTAAGCTATTCAGTCAAGACTTGCTGGAATCATTCACCTGCAGTATAAGAGCTTTCTGTGAAATTTCTCAGCAGAAATCCTCTGCAAGCACATAGCTTTGCATATGAGAGACAGTGGTGGAAGTTGAATTTCAAGGGCAGATATTTGAAAGCAATGAAACAAGCCCCGAATAAGATCTTTACATGTTTCCCAGATGAATATGTTTGGAAATACGGGGGAAGATGGAGATAAAGACTGAGAAGAGTGCACACCCATTTCAAGGTACAAAAACCAGGGAAACACATGGGAAAGCAAGAGAGCTGGTTAATTTGATGTAAAAATCTTTGATGATGAAAGGAAAATTATATTCTCATGGTGATTTAATCAGGCTGTATCAGTGAAGTTCTCATGTTGGTTGTCCTATGTGTGGCCTTCTGCATTGGCCAGTGGATGCAGGACAGGAGATCTTCAAATAGATCTGGTGGAACACAAAATAGTGAAAAAAATATCAATCTAAATCCTGTGTATTCCTTCCCTTTGAGAACATATATGGATAATGTCCGGAGTTTCAAAAGAGAAAATGTCTATTGGGTCATGGTTTCACCAATGAAATGGTCACTTCACATAACATTTTGAATTTTGCTTTCACAGTTGCTCATGTACCGGGCCTGAGTAAAGCAGAATGCAGAGTAAGCCTCATCAATAATTGTACATTCCATAAGTGGTTTTAAACCAGTGACACCCTTTTGAACTAGTGTTTGTATTTAATTGGTTGATTGGTTTTTCAAATTGTTTGTTTTACTATTTTTAACTTTGGGAGTCAGGGAAGCCCTCACTCATAATGATTTAGACCTCTCCAGAAGCTCTGAAGTTATTCATGTAACAGCTATTACATGTTATAAGTTTCTCCTATTAAAACTTGAAAGACTAACAGACTCTGCTACTTTTCATCTAAATTCAGTGTTGCGCTAAATTCAGTGTTGGACTTTTTTTTACAAGTCCTTTGAAATGTGTCCTCCTCTAGTCACTGGTCGTGCTGGAATGTACTTTCTTGTGAAGACAGGATTTGAGCAAAGTGACACAAGTACAGTTTGCCACTACTCTGGACACCTGGTTAAATATCGAGTTGCCTAAATGGTGTGTGTTTTACTTTGATCTCTGTTCACACTTTGCTCATCCAGTTAGAACCACAGGGCTCCAGGCCATAGCGTTCTAGGCCTAAACAAGAAAATTTCCATTCCGTTTTGGCAGTTCATTCGTCTCTCATAATTACTTTTTCCACAAATGTGTGCTTCAGGAGAGGCCCGGTCTAAATGTGGAGAGGCCCATTTTCCTTCTCTCACTTTCAGACTTTCTAAGATTTTCAGTTACTAGAGGTTTTCCCAGACTTGCCATTGTCAAGGGACAGTGCACTTCACTTGACGTTGTGCAGTATTACTTCATGTGTGTCCGTGGAAATTCCACCAATGGGAAAATCTTGCTGTAGTCATCTCCAAGTGTTTCTGCGTAAGAAAATATAACTAACAAAGGATGTGGTTTCAAGCAGAATGAGCAATGGAGGGATAATCTTTATTTCAGTGCAGGTTGACCTTTCAAAGAAACAGTAATTCCTATGAAATAGGAGGTAAAATCTTTTGTAAAGAGACATGGATATGACATGCTCAACTTTATGTCACATTTTTTAAAAAGCCAACGGCATATGAGAAATTCTTGGCTGCTGAATTGTCCTTTTTTTCAAATTTCTCTTAGGTAAGACACTCCAGTTTCTTCAAACCATGGTACTGTTCCTTCCATGTAAAAACCAAAGCAAAAAACAAAATAAATTAAAATAAAACCCATCAAATTACATTTGAGAGCACACAATTGCTCAGCAGGCCCACTATTCAAGAAGCTAGAGGTACAGAAGTCTCCGCCTTCAGCCCATGGCCTGAAGTTTTGTCTATATCATGGCCTCTCAATTCCCTGGCTTGTCCACATTAACACATGAATCTTTATCATTTCCTCTTCAAATGCACAGGATCCAATATATTTGAACCCTGTTCACCTGGGCTGTAATCATCCAAAGACACACCAGAGGAAAGGCAGCCATCCCCTTGCATGGGGCCTTGGAGTTTATCACAATAGAAATGGAAACCTGAACAAGGGGAGCCAAAACAAAGAGAGTAATATTCCTAAAGTCTGAAACACAGAAGCTACCTATAAACCAGTAGTGGGATTTCACAAATTATGTAAGAATCTCTGTGCACATGCTTGGCATGGTCGCTCATGCCTATAATCCCAGCAATCTCAGGGCTGAAGTGGATGGATCCTTGGGAGTTCGAGTCCATCGTGGGCTATGAATTTATCTCAAGGCCTCTTTCAACAACTACATAAGATGCTGTTTCCAAAAAGAGGACAACAGAAAACTAGACACACTTGGTCTAGGTCCTGGGGTTCACTACATGAGTTGTGGAGTCTAAATATTCCATGCCATGAGAAAATACCTGGGATTTTTAGTGAAAGGGGCATTTGCATCCCTTTTCTAAGGGTTTCCCTTTCACCATGTTACATTTGAATTCTGGGAAAACCTGCTGGTGACAAGCTATCTAGCATTATGTTGGTTTAGGTATTGAGCTAGTACCTCATGTTTAGTGTTCAGGGTTATGCTGGAATGGCTGCAGACCTCCTTGAAATAGCTCCTACAGACAAGTGAACCCCGAGGAAGCTGGGTAGTTGAAGCAGGCACTCCAAATATTCATACACTGCAAGGATTTCCTTTCATTTTGGGACTCATCTTCTGGTTGCTGGCTTTTAGTGCTAACTGATACTATCATGGTGGCAGTAATCCAGCAGAGACTGCATGTATGGTTTGTAGGTTTGCTTGCCAAGCCACCAGAAACTTGGCAGAACACAAATCATTGTGGCATTTTCTTTCCTCCCCTGAAACATTTGGCTTTCTAAGTTTGAAAATTGAATAGACTGGGCTAGTCAGGTTTGGACACCATGTACCTCCAACAGAGTTAAAGACAGAGCCAATTACTTCCCTCCACTTGTCAAAATATGTCAAATTTGCTTGGTCACCACAACTTCAAAAAATTCTGAGGCAACTTAGACAGGTGAATCAAATACTGCCTGGCTGGAATGGCTGTGGTTGTATGAGGTGGAAAGCTGCAGAGTTGGGCTGAAACTGTTCACAGAAATCCACAGGCTTGTGGTTGCCAGGCAACCACACTGGGCTGAGATTGGCTGAACATCACTGTGAGGTGGATTTTAGGCTGTAGGTTTGAAAATTTAAAAGACTGGTGTAGTCAAGTTTGGAACACTTCTACCACAGACAGACCAAAAGGTCTTTCAAATACTTCCCTCCACTTCTCAAAATATGTCAAATTTTCTTGATCACTACAACTGTAAAAAAAATTCTGAGGCAACATAGAGAGGCTAATCAAATACTGCATGATTGGAATGGCTGTGGTTGTATGAGGTGCAAAGCTGCAGAGTTGGGCTCAAACAGTTCACAGAAAGCCACAAGCTTGTGGTTGCCAGGCAACCACACTGGGCTGTGATTGGCTGAGCACCATTGTGAGCTGGACTTTAGGCTCTAGGATACAAGTGTGCAGTAGGAGACCTGAGTCACAATGCTGGGCGTTGCCATGGAGACCTCCGTGTCACAGAGGACCTTGTAGGGCAAGATTTAAATAGGATGAATATTCTTGGCCTGGTATGCCACAGGATTCTCACTGAAGGCTTCACTGCTCAGAATTTGGGGATGGAAATGTTTGCCAATCTACACATGGAAGTACCTTCAATGGGATATGAAATATGCCAGGGCCTGGCAGATGTTCTCTGACATGTCCTATCCTTGAGCATATGCTTTTCACTTGTCATGTCTGTCATTTGGCTGAGTCCTGTTCCCTAAGCTATTCAGTCAAGACTTGCTGGAATCATTCACCTGCAGTATAAGAGCTTTCTGTGAAATTTCTCAGCAGAAATCCTCTGCAAGCACATAGCTTTGCATATGAGAGACAGTGGTGGAAGTTGAATTTCAAGGGCAGATATTTGAAAACAATGAAACAAGCCCCGAATAAGATCTTTACATGTTTCCCAGATGAATATGTTTGGAAATACGGGGGAAGATGGAGATAAAGACTGAGAAGAGTGCACACCCATTTCAAGGTACAAAAACCAGGGAAACACATGGGAAAGCAAGAGAGCTGGTTAATTTGATGTAAAAATCTTTGATGATGAAAGGAAAATTATATTCTCATGGTGATTTAATCAGGCTGTAGCAGTGAAGTTCTCATGTTGGTTGTCCTATGTGTGGCCTTCTGCATTGGCCAGTGGATGCAGGACAGGAGATCTTCAAATAGATCTGGTGGAACACAAAATAGTGAAAAAAATATCAATCTAAATCCTGTGTATTCCTTCCCTTTGAGAACATATATGGATAATGTCCGGAGTTTCAAAAGAGAAAATGTCTATTGGGTCATGGTTTCACCAATGAAATGGTCACTTCACATAACATTTTGAATTTTGCTTTCACAGTTGCTCATGTACCGGGCCTGAGTAAAGCAGAATGCAGAGTAAGCCTCATCAATAATTGTACATTCCATAAGTGGTTTTAAACCAGTGACACCCTTTTGAACTAGTGTTTGTATTTAATTGGTTGATTGGTTTTTCAAATTGTTTGTTTTACTATTTTTAACTTTGGGAGTCAGGGAAGCCCTCACTCATAATGATTTAGACCTCTCCAGAAGCTCTGAAGTTATTCATGTAACAGCTATTACATGTTATAAGTTTCTCCTATTAAAACTTGAAAGACTAACAGACTCTGCTACTTTTCATCTAAATTCAGTGTTGCGCTAAATTCAGTGTTGGACTTTTTTTTACAAGTCCTTTGAAATGTGTCCTCCTCTAGTCACTGGTCGTGCTGGAATGTACTTTCTTGTGAAGACAGGATTTGAGCAAAGTGACACAAGTACAGTTTGCCACTACTCTGGACACCTGGTTAAATATCGAGTTGCCTAAATGGTGTGTGTTTTACTTTGATCTCTGTTCACACTTTGCTCATCCAGTTAGAACCACAGGGCTCCAGGCCATAGCGTTCTAGGCCTAAACAAGAAAATTTCCATTCCGTTTTGGCAGTTCATTCGTCTCTCATAATTACTTTTTCCACAAATGTGTGCTTCAGGAGAGGCCCGGTCTAAATGTGGAGAGGCCCATTTTCCTTCTCTCACTTTCAGACTTTCTAAGATTTTCAGTTACTAGAGGTTTTCCCAGACTTGCCATTGTCAAGGGACAGTGCACTTCACTTGACGTTGTGCAGTATTACTTCATGTGTGTCCGTGGAAATTCCACCAATGGGAAACTCTTGCTGTAGTCATCTCCAAGTGTTTCTGCGTAAGAAAATATAACTAACAAAGGATGTGGTTTCAAGCAGAATGAGCAATGGAGGGATAATCTTTATTTCAGTGCAGGTTGACCTTTCAAAGAAACAGTAATTCCTATGAAATAGGAGGTAAAATCTTTTGTAAAGAGACATGGATATGACATGCTCAACTTTATGTCACATTTTTTAAAAAGCCAACGGCATTTGAGAAATTCTTGGCTGCTGAATTGTCCCTTTTTTCAAATTTCTCTTAGGTAAGACACTCCAGTTTCTTCAAACCATGGTACTGTTCCTTCCATGTAAAAACCAAAGCAAAAAACAAAATAAATTAAAATAAAACCCATCAAATTACATTTGAGAGCACACAATTGCTCAGCAGGCCCACTATTCAAGAAGCTAGAGGTACAGAAGCCTCCGCCTTCAGCCCATGGCCTGAAGTTTTGTCTATATCATGGCCCCTCAATTCCCTGGCTTGTCCACATTAACACATGAATCTTTACTCATTTCCTCTTCAAATGCACAGGATCCAATATATTTGAACCCTGTTCACCTGGGCTGTAATCATCCAAAGACACACCAGAGGAAAGGCAGCCATCCCCTTTCCTGGGGCCTTGGAGCTTATCACAATAGAAATGGAAACCTGAACAAGGGGAGCCAAAACAAAGAGAGTAATATTCCTAAAGTCTGAAACACAGAAGCTACCTATAAACCAGTAGTGGGATTTCACAAATTATGTAAGAATCTCTGTGCACATGCTTGGCATGGTCGCTCATGCCTATAATCCCAGCAATCTCAGGGCTGAAGTGGATGGATCCTTGGGTGTTCGAGTCCATCGTGGGCTATGAATTTATCTCAAGGCCTCTTTCAACAACTACATAAGATGCTGTTTCCAAAAAGAGGACAGCAGAAAACTAGACACACTTGGTCTAGGTCCTGGGGTTCACTACATGAGTTGTGGAGTCTAAATATTCCATGCCATGAGAAAATACCTGGGATTTTTAGTGAAAGGGGCATTTGCATCCCTTTTCTAAGGGTTTCCCTTTCACCATGTTACATTTGAATTCTGGGAAAACCTGCTGGTGACAAGCTATCTAGAATTATGTTAGTTTAGGTATTGAGCTAGTACCTCATGTTTAGTGTTCAGGGTTATGCTGGAATGGCTGCAGACCTCCTTGAAATAGCTATTGCAGACATGTCAACCCCGAGGAAGCTAGATAGTTGAAGCAGGCACCCCAAATATTCATGCACTGCAAGGATTCACTTTCATTTTGGGACTCATCTTCTGGTTGCTGGCTTTTAGTGCTAACTGATACTACCATGGTGGCAGTAATCCAGCAGAGACTGCATGTATGGTTTGTAGGTTTGCTTGCCAAGCCACCAGAAACTTGGCAGAACACAAATCATTGTGGCATTTTCTTTCCTCCCCTGAAACATTTGGCTTTCTAAGTTTGAAAATTGAATAGACTGGGCTAGTCAGGTTTGGACACCATGTACCTCCAACAGAGTTAAAGACAGAGCCAATTACTTCCCTCCACTTCTCAAAATATGTCAAATTTGCTTGGTCACCACAACTTCAAAAAATTCTGAGGCAACTTAGACAGGTGAATCAAATACTGCCTGGCTGGAATGGCTGTGGTTGTATGAGGTGGAAAGCTGCAGAGTTGGGCTGAAACTGTTCACAGAAATCCACAGGCTTGTGGTTGCCAGGCAACCACACTGGGCTGAGATTGGCTGAATATCACTGTGAGGTGGATTTTAGGCTGTAGGTTTGAACATTTAAAAGACTGGTGTAGTCAAGTTTGGAACACTTCTACCACAGACAGACCAAAAGGTCTTTCAATTACTTCCCTCCACTTCTCAAAATATGTCAAATTTTCTTGATCACTACAACTGTAAAAAAAATTCTGAGGCAACATAGAGAGGCTAATCAAATACTGCATGATTGGAATGGCTGTGGTTGTATGAGGTGCAAAGCTGCAGAGTTGGGCTCAAACAGTTCACAGAAAGCCACAAGCTTGTGGTTGCCAGGCAACCACACTCGGCTGTGATTGGCTGAGCACCATTGTGAGCTGGACTTTAGGCTCTAGGATACAAGTGTGCAGTAGGAGACCTGAGTCACAATGCTGGGCGTTGCCATGGAGACCTCCGTGTCACAGAGGACCTTGTAGGGCAAGATTTAAATAGGAAGAATATTCTTGGCCTGGTATGCCACAGGATTCTCACTGAAGGCTTCACTGCTCAGAATTTGGGGATGGAAATGTTTGCCAATCTACACATGGAAGTACATTCAATGGGATATGAAATATGCCAGGGCCTGGCAGATGTTCTCTGACATGTCCTATCCTTGAGCATATGCTTTTCCCTTGTCATGTCTGTCATTTGGCTGAGTCCTGTTCCCTAAGCTATTCAGTCAAGACTTGCTGGAATCATTCACCTGCAGTATAAGAGCTTTCTGTGAAATTTCTCAGCAGAAATCCTGTGCAAGCACATAGCTTTGCATATGAGAGACAGTGGTGGAAGTTGAATTTCAAGGGCAGATATTTGAAAACTATGAAACAAGCCCCGAATAAGATCTTTACATGTTTCCCAGATGAATATGTTTGGAAATACGGGGGAAGATGGAGATCAAGACTGAGAAGAGTGCACACCCATTTCAAGGTACAAAAACCAGGGAAACACATGGGAAAGCAAGAGAGCTGGTTAATTTGATGTAAAAATCTTTGATGATGAAAGGAAAATTATATTCTCATGGTGATTTAATCAGGCTGTAGCAGTGAAGTTCTCATGTTGGTTGTTCTATGTGTGGCCTTCTGCATTGGCCAGTGGATGCAGGACAGGAGATCTTCAAATAAATCTGGTGGAACACAAAATAGTGAAAAAAATATCAATCTAAATCCTGTGTATTCCTTCCCTTTGAGAACATATATGGATAATGTCCGGAGTTTCAAAAGAGAAAATGTCTATTGGGTCATGGTTTCACCAATGAAATGGTCACTTCACATAACATTTTGAATTTTGCTTTCACAGTTGCTCATGTACCGGGCCTGAGTAAAGCAGAATGCAGAGTAAGCCTCATCAATAGTTGTACATTCCATAAGTGGTTTTAAAACCAGTGACACCCTTTTGAACTAGTGTTTGTATTTAATTGGTTGATTGGTTTTTCAAATTGTTTGTTTTACTATTTTTAACTTTGGGAGTCAGGGAAGCCCTCACTCATAGTGATTTAGACCTCTCCAGAAGCTCTGAAGTTATTCATGTAACAGCTATTACATGTTATAAGTTTCTCCTATTAAAACTTGAAAGACTAACAGACTCTGCTACTTTTCATCTAAATTCAGTGTTGCACTAAATTCAGTTTTGGACTTTTTTTTACAAGTCCTTTGAAATGTGTCCTCCTCTAGTCACTGGTCGTGCTGGAATGTACTTTTTGTGAAGAGAGGATATGAGCAAAGTGACACAAGTACAGTTTGCCACTACTCTGGACACCTGGTTAAATATTGAGTTGCCTAAATGGTGTGTGTTTTACTTTGATCTCTGCTCACACTTTGCTCATCCAGTTAGAACCACAGGGCTCCAGGCCATAGCGTTCTAGGCCTAAACAAGAAAATTTCCATTCCGTTTTGGCAGTTCATTCGTCTCTCATAATTACTTTTTCCACAAATGTGTGCTTCAGGAGAGGCCCGGTCTAAATGTGGAGAGGCCCATTTTCCTTCTCTCACTTTCAGACTTTCTAAGATTTTCAGTTACTAGAGGTTTTCCCAGACTTGCCATTGTCAAGGGACAGTGCACTTCACTTGACGTTGTGCAGTATTACTTCATGTGTGTCCGTGGAAATTCCACCAATGGGAAACTCTTGCTGTAGTCATCTCCAAGTGTTTCTGCGTAAGAAAATATAACTAACAAAGGATGTGGTTTCAAGCAGAATGAGGAATGGAGGGATAATCTTTATTTCAGTGCAGGTTGACCTTTCAAAGAAACAGTAATTCCTATGAAATAGGAGGTAAAATCTTTTGTAAAGAGACATGGATATGACATGCTCAACTTTATGTCACATTTTTTAAAAAGCCAAGGGCATTTGAGAAATTCTTGGCTGCTGAATTGTCCCTTTTTTCAAATTTTTCTTAGGTAAGACACTCCAGTTTCTTCAAACCATGGTACTGTTCCTTCCATGTAAAAAACCAAAGCAAAAAACAAAATAAATTAAAACAAAACCCATCAAATTACATTTGAGAGCACACAATTGCTCAGCAGGCCCACTATTCAAGAAGCTAGAGGTACAGAAGCCTCAGCCTTCAGCCCATGGCCTGAAGTTTTGTCTCTATCGTGGCCCCTCAATTCCCTGGCATGTCCACATTAACTCATGAATATTTACTCATTTCCTCTTCAAATGCACAGGATCCAATATATTTGAACCCTATTCACCTGGGCTGTAATCATCCAAGGACACACCACAGGAAGGGCAGCCACCCCCTTGCCTGGGGCCTTGGAGCTTGCACAATAGAAATGGAAACGTGAACAAGGGGAGCCAAAACAAAGAGAGGAATATTCCTAAAGTCTGAAACACAGAAGCTACCTATAGACCAGTAGTGGGATTTCACAAATTATGTAAGAATCTCTGTGCACATGCTTGGCATGGTCGCTCATGCCTATAATCCCAGCAATCTGGGGGCTGAGGTGGATGGATCCTTGGGAGTTCGAGTCCATCGTGGGCTACGAATTTATCTCAAGGCCTCTTTCAACAACTACATAAGATGCTGTTTCCAAAAAGAGGACAACAGAAAACTAGACACACTTGGTCTGGGTCCCAGGGTTCACTGCATGAGTTGTGGAGTCTAAATATTCCATGCCATGAGAAAATACCTGGGATTTTTAGTGAAAGTGGCATTTGCATCCCTTTTCTAAGGGTTTCCCTTTCACCATGTTACATTTGAATTCTGGGAAAACCTGCTGGTGACAAGCTATCTAGCATTATGTTGGTTTAGGTATTGAGCTAGTACCTCATGTTTAGTGTTCAGGGTTATGCTAGAATGGCTGCAGACTTCCTTGAAATAGCTACTGCAGACAAGTGAACCCCGAGGAAGCTGGATAGTTGAAGCAGGCACTCCAAATATTCATGCACTGCAAGGATTCACTTTCATTTTGGGACTCATCTTCTGGTTGCTGGCTTTTAGTGCTAACTGATACTACCATGGTGGCAGTAATCCAGCAGAGACTGCATGTATGGTTTGCAAGTTTGCTTCCCAAGCCACCAGAAACTTGGCAGAACACAAATCATTGTGGCATTTTCTTTCCTCCCCTGAAACATTTGGCTTTCTAAGTTTGAAAATTGAATAGACTTGGCTAGTCACGTTTGGACCCCATGTACCACCAACAGAGTTAAAGACAGAGCCAATTACTTCCCTCCACTTGTCAAAATATGTCAAATTTGCTTGGTCACCACAACTTCAAAAAATTCTGAGGCAACTTAGACAGGTGAATCAAATACTGCCTGATTGGAATGGCTGTGGTTGTATGAGGTGGAAAGCTGCAGAGTTGGGCTGAAACTGTTCACAGAAATCCACAGGCTTGTGGTTGCCAGGCAACCACACTGGGCTGAGATTGGCTGAACATCACTGTGAGGTGGATTTTAGGCTCTAGGTTTGAAAATTTAAAAGACTGGGGTAGTCAAGTTTGGAACACATCGACCACAGACAGACCAAAAGGTCTTTCAATTACTACACTGCACTTCTCAATATATGTCAAATTTTCTTGATCACTACAACTGTAAAAAAAATTCTGAGGCAACATAGAGAGGCTAATCAAATACTGCATGATTGGAATGGCTGTGGTTGTAAGAGGTGGAAAGCTGCAGAGTTGGGCTGAAACAGTTCACAGAAAGCCACAAGCTTGTGGTTGCCAGGCAACCACACTGGGCTGTGATTGGCTGAGCACCATTGTGAGCTGGACTTTAGGCTCTAGGATACAAGTGTGCAGTAGGAGACCTGAGTCACAATGCTGGGCGTTGCCATGGAGACCTCAGTGTCACAGAGGACCTTGTAGGGCAAGATTTAAATAGGATGAATATTCTTGGCCTGGTATGCCACATGATTCTCACTTAAGGTTTCACTGCTCAGATTTTGGGGTTGGAAGTGCTTGCCAATCTACACATGGATGTACTTTCAATGGGATATGAAATATGCCAGGGCCTGGCAGATGTTCTCTGACATGTCCTATCCTTGAGCATATGCTATTCCCTTGTCATGTCTGTCATTTGGCTGAGTCCTGTTCCCTAAGCTAATCATTCAAGACTTGCTGGAATCATTCACCTGCAGTATAAGAGCTTTCTGTGAAATTTCTCAGCAGAAATCCTGTGCAAGCACATAGCTTTGCATATGAGAGACAGTGGTGGAAGTTGAATTTCAAGGGAAGATATTTGAAAACAACGAAACAAGCCCCGAATAAGATCTTTACATGTTTCCCAGATGAATATGTTTGGAAATACGGGGGAAGATGGAGATCAAGACTGAGAAGAGTGCACACCCATTTCAAGGTACAAAAACCAGGGAAACACATGGGAAAGCAAGAGAGCTGGTTAATTTGATGTAAAAATCTTTGATGATGAAAGGAAAATTATATTCTCATGGTGATTTAATCAGGCTGTATCAGTGAAGTTCTCATGTTGGTTGTCCTATGTGTGGCCTTCTGCATTGGCCAGTGGATGCAGGACAGGAGATCTTCAAATAAATCTGGTGGAACACAAAATAGTGAAAAACATATCAATCTAAATCCTGTGTATTCCTTCCCTTTGAGAACATATATGGATAATGTCCGGAGTTTCAAAAGAGAAAATGTCTATTGGGTCATGGTTTCACCAATGAAATGGTCACTTCAAATAACATTTTGAATTTTGCTTTCACAGTTGCTCATGTACCGGGCCTGAGTAAAGCAGAATGCAGAGTAAGCCTCATCAATAGTTGTACATTCCATAAGTGGTTTTAAGTGACACCCTTTTGAACTAGTGTTTGTATTTAATTGGTTGATTGGTTTTTCAAATTGTTTGTTTTACTATTTTTAACTTTGGGAGTCAGGGAAGCCCTCACTCATAGTGATTTAGACCTCTCCAGAAGCTCTGAAGTTATTCATGTAACAGCTATTACATGTTATAAGTTTCTCCTATTAAAACTTGAAAGACTAACAGACTCTGCTACTTTTCATCTAAATTCAGTGTTGCACTAAATTCAGTTTTGGACTTTTTTTTACAAGTCCTTTGAAATGTGTCCTCCTCTAGTCACTGGTCGTTCTGGAATGTACTTTCTTGTGAAGACAGGATTTGAGCAAATTGACACAAGTACAGTTTGCCACTACTCTGGACACCTGGTTAAATATCGAGTTGCCTAAATGGTGTGTGTTTTACTTTGATCTCTGCTCACACTTTGCTCATCGAGTTACAACCACAGGGCTCCAGGCCATAGCGTTCTAGGCCTAAACAAGAAAATTTCCATTCCGTTTTGGCAGTTCATTCGTCTCTCATAATTACTTTTTCCACAAATGTGTGCTTCAGGAGAGGCCCGGTCTAAATGTGGATAGGCCCATTTTCCTTCTCTCACTTTCAGACTTTCTAAGATTTTCAGTTACTAGAGGTTTTCCCATACTTGCCATTGTCAAGGGACAGTGCACTTCACTTGAAGTTGTGCAGTATTACTTCATGTGTGTCCTTGGAAATTCCACCAATGGGAAACTCTTGCTGTAGTCATCTCCAAGTGTTTCTGCGTAAGACAATATAACTAACAAAGGATGTGGTTTCAAGCAGAATGAGGAATGGAGGGATAATCTTTATTTCAGTGCAGGTTGACCTTTCAAAGAAACAGTAATTCCTATGAAATAGGAGGTAAAATCTTTTGTAAAGAGACATGGATATGACATGCTCAACTTTATGTCACATTTTTTAAAAAGCCAAGGGCATTTGAGAAATTCTTGGCTGCTGAATTGTCCCTTTTTTCAAATTTCTCATAGGTAAGACACTCCAGTTTCTTCAAACCATGGTACTGTTCCTTCCATGTAAAAAACCAAAGCAAAAAACAAAATAAATTAAAACAAAACCCATCAAATTACATTTGAGAGCACACAATTGCTCAGCGGGCCCACTATTCAAGAAGCTAGAGGTACAGAAGCCTCAGCCTTCAGCCCATGGCCTGAAGTTTTGTCTCAATCATGGCCCCACAATTCCCTGGCATGTGCACATTAACTCATGAATCTTTACTCATTTCCTCTTCAAATGCACAGGATCCAATATATTTGAACCCTGTTCACCTGGGCTGTAATCATCCAAGCACACACCAGAGGAAGGGCAGCCACCCCCTTACCTGGGGCCTTGGAGCTTAGCACAATAGAAATGGAAACCTGAACAAGGGGAGCCAAAACAAAGAGAGGAATATTCCTAAAGTCTGAAACACAGAAGCTACCTATAGACCACTAGTGGGATTTCACAAATTATGTAAGAATCTCTGTGCACATGCTTGGCATGGTCGCTCATGCCTATAATCCCAGCAATCTGGGGGCTGAGGTGGATGGATCCTTGGGAGTTCCAGTCCATCGTGGGCTACGAATTTATCTCAAGGCCTCTTTCAACAACTACATAAGATGCTGTTTCCAAAAAGAGGACAACAGAAAACTAGACACACTTGGTCTTGGTCCCGGGGTTCACTACATGAGTTGTGGAGTCTAAATATTCCATGCCATGAGAAAATACCTGGGATTTTTAGTGAAAGGGGCATTTGCATCCCTTTTCTAAGGGTTTCCCTTTCACCATGTTACATTGGAATTCTGGGAAAACCTGCTGGTGACAAGGTATCTAGCATTATGTTGGTTTAGGTATTGAGCTAGTACCTCATGTTTAGTGTTCAGGGTTATGCTGGAATGGCTGCAGACCTCCTTGAAATAGCTATTGCAGACAAGTGAACCCCGAGGAAGCTGGATAGTTGAAGCAGGCACTCCAAATATTCATGCACTGCAAGGATTCAATTTCATTTTGGGACTCATCTTCTGGTTGCTGGCTTTTAGTGCTAACTGATACTACCATGGTGGCAGTAATCCAGCAGAGACTGCATGTATGGTTTGCAGGTTTGCTTCCCAAGCCACCAGAAACTTGGCAGAACACAAATCATTGTGGCATTTTCTTTCCTCCCCTGAAACATTTGGCTTTCTAAGTTTGAAAATTGAATAGACTGGGCTAGTCAGGTTTGGACCCCACGTACCACCAACAGAGATAAAGACAGAGCCAATTACTTCCCTCCACTTGTCAAAATATGTCAAATTTGCTTGGTCACCACAACTTCAAAGAAAATTCTGAGGCAACTTATAGAGGTGAATCAAATACTGCCTGATTGGAATGGCTGTGGTTGTATGAGGTGGAAAGCTGCAGAGTTGGGCTGAAACTGTTCACAGAAATCCACAGGCTTGTGGTTGCCAGGCAACCACACTGGGGTGACATTGGCTGAACATCACTGTGAGGTGGATTTTAGGCTCTAGGTTTGAAAATTTAAAAGACTGGTGTAGTCAAGTTTGGAACACATCGACCACAGACAGACCAAAAGGTCGTTCAATTACTTCCCTCCACTTCTCAAAATATGTCAAATTTTCTTGATCACTACAACTGTACAAAAAATTCTGAGGCAACATAGAGAGGCTAATCAAATACTGCATGATTGGAATTGCTGTGGTTGTAGGAGGTGGAAAGCTGCAGAGTTGGGCTGAAACAGTTCACAGAAAGCCACAAGCTTGTGGTTGCCAGGCAACGACACTGGGCTGTGATTGGATGAGAGCACCATTGTGAGCTGGACTTTAGGCTCTAGGATACAAGTGTGCAGTAGGAGACCTGAGTCACAATGCTGGGCGTTGCCATGGAGACCTCAGTGGCACAGAGGACCTTGTAGGGCAAGATTTAAATAGGATGAATATTCTTGGCCTGGTATGCCACAGGATTCTCACTTAAGGTTTCACTGCTCAGAATTTGGGGATGGAAGTGCTTGCCAATCTACACATGGATGTACTTTCAATGGGATATGAAATATGCCAGGGCCTGGCAGATGTTCTCTGACATGTCCTATCCTTGAGCATATGCTTTTCCCTTGTCATGTCTGTCATTTGGCTGAGTCCTGTTCCCTAAGCTATTCATTCAAGACTTGCTGGAATCATTCACGTGCAGTATAAGAGCTTTCTGTGAAATTTCTCAGCAGAAATCCTCTGCAAGCACATAGCTTTGGATATGAGAGACAGTGGTGGAAGTTGAATTTCAAGGGCAGATATTTGAAAACAATGAAACAAGCCCCGAATAAGATCTTTACATGTTTCCCAGATGAATATGTTTGGAAATACGGGGGAAGATGGAGATCAAGACTGAGAAGAGTGCACACCCATTTCAAGGTACAAAAACCAGGGAAAAACACAGGAAAGCAAGAGAGCTGGTTAATTTGATGTAAAAATCTTTGATGATGAAAGGAAAATTATATTCTCATGGTGATTTAATCAGGCTGTAGCAGTGAAGTTCTCATGTTGGTTGTCCTATGTGTGGCCTTCTGCATTGGGCAGTGGATGCAGGACAGGAGATCTTCAAATAAATCTGGTGGAACACAAAATAGTGAAAAAAATATCAATCTAAATCCTGTGTATTCCTTCCCTTTGAGAACATATATGGATAATGTCCGGAGTTTCAAAGAGAAAATGTCTATTGGGTCATGGTTTCACCAATGAAATGGTCACTTCACATAACATTTTGAATTTTGCTTTCACAGTTGCTCATGTACCGGGCCTGAGTAAAGCAGAATGCAGAGTAAGCCTCATCAATAGTTGTGCATTCCATAAGTGGTTTTAAAACCAGTGACACCCTTTTGAACTAGTGTTTGTATTTAATTGGTTGATTGGTTTTTCAAATTGTTTGTTTTACTATTTTTAACTTTGGGAGTCAGGGAAGCCCTCACTCATAGTGATTTAGACCTCTCCAGAAGCTCTGAAGTTATTCATGTAACAGCTATTACATGTTATAAGTTTCTCCTATTAAAACTTGAAAGACTAACAGACTCTGCTACTTTTCATCTAAATTCAGTGTTGCACTAAATTCAGTTTTGGACTTTTTTTTACAAGTCCTTTGAAATGTGTCCTCCTCTAGTCACTGGTCGTGCTGGAATGTACTTTTTGTGAAGACAGGATTTGAGCAAAGTGACACAAGTACAGTTGGCCACTACTCTGGACACCTGGTTAAATATCGAGTTCCCTAAATGGTGTGTGTTTTACTTTGATCTCTGCTCAAACTTTGCTCATCCAGTTAGAACCACAGGGCTCCAGGCCATAGCGTTCTAGGCCTAAACAAGAAAATTTCCATTCCGTTTTGGCAGTTCATTCGTCTCTCATAATTACTTTTAACACAAATGTGTGCTTCAGGAGAGGCCCTGTCCAAATGTGGAGAGGCCCATTTTCATTCACTCACTTTCAGTCTTTCTAAGATTTTCAGTTACTATAGGTTTTCCCAGACTTGCCATTGTCAAGGGACAGTGCACTTCACTTGACGTTGTGCTGTATTACTTCATGTGTGTCCGTGGAAATTCCACCAATGGGAAACACTTGCTGTAGTCATCTCCAAGTGTTTCTGCGTAAGAAAATATAACTAACAAAGGATGTGGTTTCAAGCAGAATGAGCAATGGAGGGATAATCTTTATTTCAGTGCAGGTTGACCTTTCAAAGAAACAGTAATTCCTATGAAATAGGAGGTAAAATCTTTTGTAAAGAGACATGGATATGACATGCTCAACTTTATGTCACATTTTTTAAAAAGCCAAGGGCATTTGAGAAATTCTTGGCTGCTGAATGGTCCCTTTTTTCAAATTTCTCTTAGGTAAGACACTCCAGTTTCTTCAAACCATGGTACTGTTCCTTCCATGTAAAAACCCAAAGCAAAAAACAAAATAAATTAAAACAAAACCCATCAAATTACATTTGAGAGCACACAATTGCTCAGCAGGCCCACTATTCAAGAAGCTAGAGGTACAGAAGCCTCAGCCTTCAGCCCATGGCCTGAAGTTTTGTCTCTATCGTGGCCCCTCAATTCCCTGGCATGTCCACATTAACTCATGAATCTTTACTCATTTCCTCTTCAAATGCACAGGATCCAATATATTTGAACCCTGTTCACCTGGGCTGTAATCATCCAAGGACACACCAGAGGAAGGGCAGCCACCCCCTTGCCTGGGGCCTTGTAGCTTATCACAATAGAAATGGAAACCTGAACAAGGGGAGCCAAAACAAAGAGAGGAATATTCCTAAAGTCTGAAACACAGAAGCTACCTATAGACCAGTAGTGGGATTTCACAAATTATGTAAGAATCTCTGTGCACATGCTTGGCATGGTCGCTCATGCCTATAATCCCATCAATCTGGGGGCTGAGGTGGATGGATCCTTGGGAGTTCGAGTCCATCGTGGGCTATGAATTTATCTCAAGGCCTCTTGCAACAACTACATAAGATGCTGTTTCCAAAAAGAGGACAACAGAAAACTAGACACACTTGGTCTAGGTCCTGGGGTTCACTACATGAGTCGTGGAGTCTAAATATTCCATGCCATGAGAAAATACCTGGGATTTTTAGTGAAAGGGGCATTTGCATCCCTTTTCTAAGGGTTTCCCTTTCACCATGTTACATTTGAATTCTGGGAAAACCTGCTGGTGACAAGCTATCTAGCATTATGTTGGTTTAGGTATTGAGCTAGTACCTCATGTTTAGTGTTCAGGGTTATGCTGGAATGGCTGCAGACCTCCTTGAAATAGCTATTGCAGACAAGTGAACCCCGAGGAAGCTGGATAGTTGAAGCAGGCACTTCAAATATTCATACACTGCAAGGATTTCCTTTCATTTTGGGACTCATCTTCTGGTTGCTGGCTTTTAGTGCTAACTGATAATATCATGGTGGCAGTAATCCAGCAGAGACTGCATGTATGGTTTGCAAGTTTGCTTCCCAAGCCACCAGAAACTTGGCAGAACACAAATCATTGTGGCATTTTCTTTCCTCCCCTGAAACATTTGGCTTTCTAAGTTTGAAAATTGAGTAGACTGGGCTAGTCAGGTTTGGACCACATGTACCACCAACAGAGTTAAAGACAGAGCCAATTACTTCCCTCCACTTGTCAAAATATGTCAAATTTGCTTGGTCACCACAACTTCAAAAAATTCTGAGGCAACTTAGACAGGTGAATCAAATACTGCCTGACTGGAAAGGCTGTGGTTGTATGAGGTGGAAAGCTGCAGAGTTGGGCTGAAACTGTTCACAGAAATCCACAGGCTTGTGGTTGCCAGGCAACCACACAGGGCTGAGATTGGCTGAACATCACTGTGAGGTGGATTTTAGGCTGTAGGTTTGAAAATTTAAAAGACTGGCGTAGTCAAGTTTAGAACACTTCTACCACAGACAGACCAAAAGGTCTTTCAATTACTTCCCTCCACTTCTCAAAATATGTCAAATTTTCTTGATCACTACAACTGTAAAAAAAATTCTGAGGCAACATAGAAAGGCTAATCAAATACTGCATGATTGGAATGGCTGTGGTTGTAGGAGGTGGAAAACTGCAGAGTTGGGCTGAAACAGTTCACAGAAAGCCACAAGCTTGTGGTTGCCAGTCAACCACACTGGGCTGTGATTGGCTGAACACCATTGTGAGCTGGACTTTAGGCTCTAGGACACAAGAGTGCAGTAGGAGACCTGAGTCACAATGCTGGGTGTTGCCATGGAGACCTCAGTGTCACAGAGGACCTTGTAGGGCAAGATTTAAATAGGATGAATATTCTTGGCCTGGTATCCCACAGGATTCTCACTGAAGGCTTCACTGCTCAGAATTTGGGGATGGAAATATTTGCCAATCTACACATGGATGTACTTTCAATGGGATATGAAATATGCCAGGGCCTGGCAGATGTTCTCTGACATGTCCTATCCTTGAGCATATGCTTTTCCCTTGTAATGTCTGTCATTTCGCTGAGTCCTGTTCCCTAAGCTATTAAGTCAAGACTTGCTGGAATCATTCACCTGCAGTATAAGAGCTTTCTGTGAAATTTCTCAGCAGAAATCCTCTGCAAGCACATATCTTTGGATATGAGAGACAGTGGTGGAAGTTGAATTTCAAGGGCAGATATTTGAAAACAATGAAACAAGCCCCGAATAAGATCTTTACATGTTTCCCAGATGAATATGTTTGGAAATACGGGGGAAGATGGAGATCAAGACTGAGAAGAGTGCACACCCATTTCAAGGTACAAAAACCAGGGAAAAACATGGGAAAGCAAGAGAGCTGGTTAATTTGATGTAAAAATCTTTGATGATGAAAGGAAAATTATATTCTCATGGTGATTTAATCAGGCTGTAGCAGTGAAGTTCTCATGTTGGTTTTCCTATGTGTGGCCTTCTGCATTGGCCAGTGGATGCAGGACAGGAGATCTTCAAATAAATCTGGTGGAACACAGAATAGTGAAAAAAATATCAATCTAAATCCTGTGTATTCCTTCCCTTTGAGAACATATATGGATAATGTCCGGAGTTTCAAAAGAGAAAATGTGTATTGGGTCATGGTTTCACCAATGAAATGGTCACTTCACATAACATTTTGAATTTTGCTTTCACAGTTGCTCATGTACCGGGCCTGAGTAAAGCAGAATGCAGAGTAAGCCTCATCAATAGTTGTACATTCCATAAGTGGTTTTAAAACCAGTGAAACCCTTTTGAACTAGTGTTTGTATTTAATTGGTTGATTGGTTTTTCAAATTGTTTGTTTTACTATTTTTAACTTTGGGAGTCAGGGAAGCCCTCACTCATAGTGATTTAGACCTCTCCAGAAGCTCTGAAGTTATTCATGTAACAGGTATTACATGTTATAAGTTTCTCCTATTAAAACTTGAAAGACTAACAGACTCTGCTACTTTTCATCTAAATTCAGTGTTGCACTAAATTCAGTTTTGGACTTTTTTTTACAAGTCCTTTGAAATGTGTCCTCCTCTAGTCACTGGTCGTGCTGGAATGTACTTTCTTGTGAAGACAGGATTTGAGCAAAGTGACACAAGTACAGTTTGCCACTACTCTGGACACCTGGTTAAATATCGAGTTGCCTAAATGGTGTGTGTTTTACTTTGATCTCTGCTCACACTTTGCTCATCCAGTTAGAACCACAGGGCTCCAGGCCATAGAGTTCTAGGCCTAAACAAGAAAATTTCCATTTCGTTTTGGCAGTTCATTCGTCTCTCATAATTACTTTTAACACAAATGTGTGCTTCAGGAGAGGCCCGGTCTAAATGTGGAGAGGCCCATTTTCCTTCTCTCACTTTCAGACTTTGTAAGATTTTCAGTTACTAGAGGTTTTCCCAGACTTGCCATTGTCAAGGGACAGTGCACTTCACTTGAAGTTGTGCAGTATTACTTCATGAGTGTCCGTGGAAATTCCACCAATGGGAAACTCTTGCTGTAGTCATCTCCAAGTGTTTCTGCGTAAGAAAATATAACTAACAAAGGATGTGGTTTCAAGCAGAATGAGGAATGGAGGGATAATGTTTATTTC
Organism: Cavia porcellus; assembly: GCF_034190915.1. Lineage (NCBI taxonomy): Eukaryota > Metazoa > Chordata > Mammalia > Rodentia > Caviidae > Cavia > Cavia porcellus. The sequence goes on from NW_026947543.1 coordinate 2,513,525, forward strand.
AGTGCAGGTTGACCTTTCAAAGAAACAGTAATTCCTATGAAATAGGAGGTAAAATCTTTTGTAAAGAGACATGGATATGACATGCTCAACTTTATGTCACATTTTTTAAAAAGCCAAGGGCATTTGAGAAATTCTTGGCTGCTGAATTGTCCCTTTTTTTCAAATTTCTCTTAGGTAAGACACTCCAGTTTCTTCAAACCATGGTACTGTTCTTTCCATGTAAAAACCCAAAGCAAAAAACAAAATAAATTAAAACAAAACCCATCAAATTACATTTGAGAGCACACAATTGCTCAGCAGGCCCACTATTCAAGAAGCTAGAGGTACAGAAGCCTCAGCATTCAGCCCATGGCCTGAAGTTTTGTCTCTATCGTGGCCCCTCAATTCCCTGGCATGTCCACATTAACTCATGAATCTTTACTCATTTCCTCTTCAAATGCACAGGATCCAATATATTTGAACCTTGTTCACCTGGGCTGTAATCATCCAAGGACACACCAGTGGAAGGGCAGCCACCCCCTTGCCTGGGGCCTTGTAGCTTATCACAATAGAAATGGAAACCTGAACAAGGGGAGCCAAAACAAAGAGAGGAATATTCCTAAAGTATGAAACAAAGAAGCTACCTATAGAGCAGTAGTGGGATTTCACAAATTATGTAAGAATCTCTGTGTACATGCTTGGCATGGTCGCTCATGCCTATAATCCCAGCAATCTGTGGGCTGAGGTGGATGGATCCTTGGGAGTTCGAGTCCATCATGGGCTACGAATTTATCTCAAGGCCTCTTTCAACAACTACATAAGATGCTGTTTCCAAAATGAGGACAACAGAAAACTAGACACACTTGGTCTGGGTCCCAGGGTTCACTGCATGAGTTGTGGAGTCTAAATATTCCATGCCATGAGAAAATACCTGGGATTTTTAGTGAAAGGGGCATTTGCATCCCTTTTCTAAGGGTTTCCCTTTCACCATGTTACATTTGAGTTCTGGGAAAACCTGCTGGTGACAAGCTATCTAGCATTATGTTGGTTTAGGTATTGAGCTAGTACCTCATGTTTAGTGTTCAGGGTTATGCTGGAATGGCTGCAGACCTCCTTGAAATAGCTAATGCAGACAAGTGAACCCTGAGGAAGCTGGATAGTTGAAGCAGGCACTCCAAATATTCATGCACTGCAAGGATTCACTTTCATTTTGGGACTCATCTTCTGGTTGCTGGCTTTTAGTGCTAACTGATACTACCATGGTGGCAGTAATCCAGCAGAGACTGCATGTATGGTTTGCAAGTTTGCTTCCCAAGCCACCAGAAACTTGGCAGAACACAAATCATTGTGGCATTTTCTTTCCTCCCTTGAAACATTTGGCTTTCTAAGTTTTAAAATTGAATAGACTGGTCTAGTCAGATTTGGACCCCATGTACCACCAACAGAGCTAAAAACAGAGCCAATTACTTCCCTCCACTTGTCCAAATATCAAATTTGCTTGGTCACCACAACTTCAAAAAATTCTGAGGCAACTTAGACAGGTGAATCAAATACTGCCTGATTGGAATGCCTGTGGTTGTATGAGGTTGAAAGCTGCAGAGTTGGGATGAATCTGTTCACAGAAATCCACAGGCTTGTGGTTGCCAGGCAACCACACTGGGCTGAGATTGGCTGAACATCACTTTGAGGTGGATTTTAGGCTCTAGGTTTGAAAATTTAAAAGACTGGGGTAGTCAAGTTTGGAACACATCGACCACAGTCAGACCAAAAGGTCTTTCAATTACTTCCCTCCACTTCTCAAAATATGTCAAATTTTCTTGATCACTACAACTGTAAAAAAAATTCTGAGGCAACATAGAGAGGCTAATCAAATACTGCATGATTGGAATGGCTGTGGTTGTAGGAGGTGGAAAGCTGCAGAGTTGGGCTGAAACAGTTCACAGAAAGCCACAAGCTTGTGGTTGCCAGGCAACCACACTGGGCTGTGATTGGCTGAGCACCATTGTGAGCTGGACTTTAGGCTCTAGGGTACAAGTGTGCAGTAGGAGACCTGAGTCACAATGCTGGGCGTTTCCATGGAGACCTCAGTGGCACAGAGGACCTTGTAGGGCAAGATTTAAATAGGATGAATATTCTTGGCTTGGTATGCCACAGGATTCTCACTGAAGGCTTCAATGCTCAGAATTTGGGGATGGAAGTGCTTGACAATCTACACATGGATGTACTTTCAATGGGATATAAAATATGCCAGCGCCTGGCAGATGTTGTCTGACATGTCCTATCCTTCAGCATACGCTTTTCCCTTGTCATGTCTGTCATTTGGCTGAGTCCTGTTCCCTAAGCTATTCAGTCAAGACTTGCTGGAGTCATTCACCTGCAGTATAAGAGCTTTCTGTGAAATTTCTCAGCAGAAATCCTGTGCAAGCACATAGCTTTGGATATGAGAGACAGTGGTGGAAGTTGAATTTCAAGGGCAGATATTTGAAAACAATGAAACAAGCCCCGAATAAGATCTTTACATGTTTCCCAGATGAATATGTTTGGAAATATGGGGGAAGATGGAGATCAAGACTGAGAAGAGTGCACACCCATTTCAAGGTACAAAAACCAGGGAAAAACATGGGAAAGCAAGAGAGCTGGTTAATTTGATGTAAAAATCTTTGATGATGAAAGGAAAATTATATTCTCATGGTGATTTAATCAGGCTGTAGCAGTGAAGTTCTCATGTTGGTTGTCCTATGTGTGGCCTTCTGCATTGGCCAGTGGATGCAGGACAGGAGATCTTCAAATAAATCTGGTGGAACACAAAATAGTGAAAAAAATATCAATCTAAATCCTGTGTATTCCTTCCCTTTGAGAACATATATGGATAATGTCCGGAGTTTCAAAAGAGAAAATGTCTATTGGGTCATGGTTTCACCAATGAAATTGTCACTTCACATAACATTTTCAATTTTGCTTTCAAAGTTGCTCATGTACCGTGCCTGAGTAAAGTAGAATGCAGAGTAAGCCTCATCAATAGATGTGCTTTCCATAAGTGGTTTTAAAACCAGTGAAACCCTTTGGACCTAGTGTTTGTATTTAATTGGTTGATTGGTTTTTCAAATTGTTTCTTTTACTATTTTTAACTTTGGGAGTCAGGGAAGCCCTCACTCATAGTGATTTAGACCTCTCCAGAAGCTCTGAAGTTATTCATCTAACAGCTATTACATGTTATAAGTTTCTCCTATTAAAACTTGAAAGACTAACAGACTCTGCTACTTTTCCTCTAAATTCAGTGTTGTGCTAAATTCAGTGTTGGACTTTTTTTTACAAGTCCTTTGAAATGTGTCCTCCTCTAGTCACTGGTCGTGCTGGAATGTACTTTTTGTGAAGACAGGATTTGAGCAAAGTGACACAAGTACAGTTTGCCACTACTCTGGACACCTGGATAAATATCGAGTTGCCTAAATGGTGTGTGTTTTACTTTGATCTCTGCTCACACTTTGCTCATCCAGTTAGAACCACAGGGCTCCAGGCCATAGCGTTCTAGGCCTAAACAAGAAAATTTGCATTCCGTTTTGGGAGTTCATTTGTCTCTCATAGTTACTTTTTCCACAAATGTGTGCTTCAGGAGAGGCCCTGTCTAAATGTGGAGAGGCCCATTTTCATTCACTCACTTTCAGACTTTCTAAGATTTTCAGTTACTATAGGTTTGCCCAGACTTGCCATTGTCAAGGGTCAGTGCCCTTCACTTGAAGTTGTGCAGTATTACTTCATGTGTGTCCATGGAAATTCCACCAATGGGAAACTCTTGCTGTAGTCATCTCCAAGTGTTTCTGCGTAAGAAAATATAACTAACAAAGGATGTGGTTTCAAGCAGAATGAGGAATGGAGGGATAATCTTTATTTCAGTGCAGGTTGACCTTTCAAAGAAACAGTAATTCCTATGAAATAGGAGGTTAAATCTTTTGTAAAGAGACATGGATATGACATGCTCAACTTTATGTCACATTTTTTAAAAAGCCAAGGGCATTTGAGAAATTCTTGGCTGCTGAATTGTCCCTTTTTTCAAATTTCTCTTAGGTAAGACACTCCAGTTTCTTCAAACCATGGTACTGTTCCTTCCATGTAAAAAACCAAAGCAAAAAACAAAATAAATTAAAACAAAACCCATCAAATTACATTTGAGAGCACACAATTGCTCAGCAGGCCCACTATTCAAGAAGCTAGAGGTACAGAAGCCTCAGCCTTCAGCCCACGGCCTGAAGTTTTGTCTCTATCATGGCCCCTCAATTCCCTGGCATGTCCACATTAACTCATGAATCTTTACTCATTTCCTCTTCAAATGCACAGGATTCAATATATTTGAACCCTGTTCACCTGGGCTGTAATCATCCAAGGACACACCAGAGGAAGGGCAGCCACCGCCTTGCCTGGGGCCTTGGAGCTTATCACAATAGAAATGGAAACCTGAACAAGGGGAGCCAAAACAAAGAGAGGAATATTCCTAAAGTCTGAAACACAGAAGCTACCTATAGACCAGTAGTGGGATTTCACAAATTATGTAAGAATGTCTGTGCACTTGCTTCGCATGGTCGCTCATGCCTATAATCCCAGAAATCTGGGGGCTGATGTGGATGGATCCTTGGGAGTTCCAGTCCATCGTGGGCTACGAATTTATCTCAAGGCCTCTTTCAACAACTACATAAGATGCTGTTTCCAAAAAGAGGACAACAGAAAACTAGACACACTTGGTCTAGGTCCTGGGGTTCACTACATGAGTTGTGGAGTCTAAATATTCCATGCCATGAGAAAATACCTGGGATTTTTAGTGAAAGGGGCATTTGCATCCCTTTTCTAAGGGTTTCCCTTTCACCATGTTACATTTGAATTCTGGGAAAACCTGCTGGTGATAAGGTATTGAGCTAGTACCTCATGTTTAGTGTTCAGGGTTATGCTGGAATGGCTGCAGACCTACTTGAAATAGCGATTGCAGACAAGTGAACCCCGAGGAAGCAGGATAGTTGAAGCAGGCACTCCAAATATTCATGCACTGCAAGGATTCACTTTCATTTTGGGACTCATCTTCTGATTGCTGTCTTTTAGTGCTAACTGATACTACCATGGTGGCAGTAATCCAGCAGAGACTGCATGTATGGTTTGCAAGTTTGCTTCCCAAGCCACCAGAAACTTGGCAGAACACAAATCATTGTGGCATTTTCTTTCCTCCCCTGAAACATTTGGCTTTCTAAGTTTTAAAATTGAATAGACTGGGCTAGTCAGATTTGGACCCCATGTACCACCAACAGAGCTAAAGACAGAGCCAATTACTTCCCTCCACTTGTCAAAATATGTCAAATTTGCTTGGTCACCACAACTTCTAAGAAAATTCTGAGGCAACTTAGAGAGGTGAATCAAATACTGCCTGATTGGAATGGCTGTGGTTGTATGAGGTGGAAAGCTGCAGAGTTGGGCTGAAACTATTCACAGAAATCCACAGGCTTGTGGTTGCCAGGCAACCACACTGGGCTGAGATTGGCTGAACATCACTGTGAGGTGGATTTTAGGCTCTAGGTATGAAAATTTAAAAGACTGGGGTAGTCAAGTTTGGAACACATCGACCACAGACAGACCAAAAGGTCTTTCAATTACTTCCCTCCACTTCTCAAAATATGTCAAATTTTCTTGATCACTGCAACTGTAAAAAAAATTCTGAGGCAACATTGAGAGGCTATTCAAATATTGCATGATTGGAATGGCTGTGGTTGTATGAGGTGGAAAGCTGCAGAGCTGGGCTGAAACAGTTCACAGAAATCCACTAGCTTGTGGTTGCCAGGCAACCACACTGGGCTGTGATTGGCTGAGCATCATTGTGAGCTGGACTTTAGGCTCTAGGATACAAGTGTGCAGTAGGAGACCTGAGTCACAATGCTGGGCGTTGCCATGGAGACCTCAGTGGCACAGAGGACCTTGTAGGGCAAGATTTAAATAGGATGAATATTCTTGGCCTGGTATGCCACAGGATACTCACTGAAGGCTTCACTGCTCAGAATTTGGGGATGGAAATGTTTGCCAATCTACACATGGAAGTACTTTCAATGGGATATGAAATATGCCAGGGCCTGGCAGATGTTCTCTGACATGTCCTATCCTTGAGCATATGCTTTTCCCTTGTCATGTCTCTCATTTGGCTGAGTCCTGTTCCCTAAGCTATTCAGTCAAGACTTGCTGGAATCATTCACCTGCAGTATAAGAGCTTTCTGTGAAATTTCTCAGCAGAAATCCTCTGCAAGCACATAGCTTTGGATATGAGAGACAGTGGTGGAAGTTGAATTTCAAGGGCAGATATTTGAAAACAATGAAACAAGCCCCGAATAAGATCTTTACATGTTTCCCAGATGAATATGTTTGGAAATACGGGGGAAGATGGAGATCAAGACTGAGAAGAGTGCACACCCATTTCAAGGTACAAAAACCAGGGAAAAATATAGGAAAGCAAGAGAGCTGGTTAATTTGATGTAAAAATCTTTGATGATGAAAGGAAAATTATATTCTCATGGTGATTTAATCAGGCTGTAGCAGTGAAGTTCTCATGTTGGTTGTCCTATGTGTGGCCTTCTGCATTGGCCAGTGGATGCAGGACAGGAGATCTTCAAATAAATCTGTTGGAACACAAAATAGTGATAAAAATATCAATCTAAATCCTGTGTATTCCTTCCCTTTGAGAACATATATGGATAATGTCCGGAGTTTCAAAAGAGAAAATGTCTATTGGGTCATGGTTTCACCAATGAAATGGTCACTTCACATAACATTTTGAATTTTGCTTTCACCGTTGCTCATGTACCGGGCCTGAGTAAAGCAGAATGCAGAGTAAGCCTCATCAATAGTTGTGCATTCCATAAGTGGTTTTAAAACCATTGAAACCCTTTGGACCTAGTGTTTGTATTTAATTGGTTGATTGGTTTTTCAAATTGTTTGTTTTACTATTTTTAACTTTGGGAGTCAGGGAAGCCTTCACTCATAGTGATTTACACCTCTCCAGAAGCTCTGAAGTTATTCATGTAACAGCTATTACATGTTATAAGTTTCTCCTATTAAAACTTGAAAGACTAACAGACTCTGCTACTTTTCCTCTAAATTCAGTGTTGTGCTAAATTCAGTGTTGGACTTTTTTTTACAAGTCCTTTGAAATGTGTCCTCCTCTATTCACTGGTCATGCTGGAATGTACTTTTTGTGAAGACAGATTTGAGCAAAGTGACACAAGTACAGTTTGCCACTACTCTGGACACCTGGAGAAATATCGAGTTGCCTAAATGGTGTGTGTTTTACTTTGATCTCTGCTCACACTTTGCTCATCCAGTTAGAACCACAGGGCTCCAGGCCATAGCGTTCTAGGCCTAAACAAGAAAATTTGCGTTTCGTTTTGGGAGTTCATTCGTCTCTCGTAATTACTTTTTCCACAAATGTGTGCTTCAGGAGAGGCCCTGTCTAAATGTGGAGAGGCCAATTTTCATTCACTCACTTTCAGACGTTCTAAGATTTTCAGTTACTAGAGGTTTTCCCAGACTTGCCATTGCTAAGGGACAGTGCACTTCACTTGAAGTTGTGCAGTATTTCTTCATGTGTCTACGTGGAAATTCCACCAATGGGAAACTCTTGCTGTAGTCATCTCCAAGTGTTTCGGCGTAAGAAAATATAACTAACAAAGGATGTGATTTCAAGCCGAATAAGGAATCGAGGGATAATCTTTATTTCAGTGCAGGTTGACCTTTCAAAGAAACAGTAATTCCTATGAAATAGGAGGTAAAATCTATTGTAAAGAGACATGGATATGACATGCTCAACTTTATGTCACATTTTTAAAAATCCAAGGGCATTTGAGAAATTCTTGGCTGCTGAATTGTCCCTTTTTTCAAATTTCTCTTAGGTAAGACACTCCAGTTTCTTCAAACCATTGTACTGTTCCTTCCATGTAAAAAACCAAAGCAAAAAACAAAATAAATTAAAACAAAACCCATCAAATTATATTTGAGAGCACACAATTGCTCAGCAGGCCCACTATTCAAGAAGCTAGAGGTACAGAAGCCTCAGCCTTCAGCCCATGGCCTGAAGTTTTGTCTCTATCATGGACCCTCAATTCCCTGGCATGTCCACATTAACTCATGAATCTTTACTCATTTCCTCTTCAAATGCACAGGATCCAATATATTTGAACCCTGTTCACCTGGGCTGTAATCATCCAAGGACACACCAGAGGAAGGGCAGCCACACCCTTGCCTGGGGCCTTGTAGCTTATCACAATAGAAATGGAAACCTGGACAAGGGGAGCCAAAACAAAGAGAGGAATATTCCTAAAGTATGAAACACAGAAGCTACCTATAGACCAGTAGTGGGATTTCACAAATTATGTAAGAATCTCTGTGCACATGCTTGGCATGGTCGCTCATGCCTATAATCCCAGCAATCTGGGGACTGAGGTGGAAGGATCCTTGTGAGTCCGAGTCCATTGTGGGCTACGAATTTATCTCAAGGCCTCTTTCAACAACTACATAAGATGCTGTTTCCAAAAAGAGGACAACAGAAAACTAGACACACTTGGTCTAGGTCCCGGGGTTCACTACATGAGTTGTGGAGTCTAAATATTCCATGCCATGAGAAAATACCTGGGATTTTTAGTGAAAGGGTCATTTGCATCCCTTTTCTAACGATTACCCTTTCACCATGTTACATTTGAATTCTGGGAAATCCTGCTGGTGACAAGCTATCTAGCATTATGTTGGTTTAGGTATTGAGCTAGTACCTCATGTTTAGTGTTCAGGGTTATGCTGGAATGGCTGCAGACCTCCTTGAAATAGCTATTGCAGACAAGTGAACCCCGAGGAAGCTGGATAGTTGAAGCAGGCACTCCAAATATTCATGCACTGCAAGGATTCACTTTCATTTTGGGACTCATCTTCTGGTTGCTGGCTTTTAGTGATAACTGATACTACCATGGTGGCTGTAATCCAGCAGAGACTGCATGTATGGTTTGCAAGTTTGCTTCCCAAGCCACCAGAAACTTGGCAGAACACTAATCATTGTGGCATTTTCTTTCCTCCCCTGAAACATTTGGCTTTCTAAGTTTGAAAATTGAATAGACTGGGCTAGTCAGATTTGGACCCCATGTAACACCAACAGAGCTAAAGACAGAGCCAATTACTTCCCTCCACTTGTCAAAATATGTCAAATTTGCTTGGTCACCACAACTTCAAACAAAATTCTGAGGCAACTTAAAGAGGTGAATCAAATACTGCCTGATTGGAATGGCTGTGGTTGTATGAGGTGGAAAGCTGCAGAGTTGGGCTGAAAGTGTTCACAGAAATCCACAGGCTTGTGGTTGCCAGGCAACCACACTGGGCTGAGATTGGCTGAACATCACTGTGAGGTGGATTTTAGGCTCTAGGTTTGAAAATTTAAAAGACTGGAACACATTTAAAAGTTTGGAACACATCGACCACAGACAGACCAAAAGGTCTTTCAATTACTTCCCTCCACTTCTCAAAATATGTCAAAGTTTCTTGATCACTACAACTGTAAAAAAAATTCTGAGGCAACACAGAGAGGCTAATCAAATACTGCATGATTGGAATGGCTGTGGATGTATGAGGTGGAAAGCTGCAGAGTTGGGCTGAAACAGTTCACAGAAAGCCACAAGCTTGTGGTTGCCAGGCAACCACACTGGGCTGTGATTGGCTGAGCACCATTGTGAGCTGGACTTTAGGCTCTAGGATACAAGTGTGCAGTAGGAGACCTGAGTCACAATGCTGGGCGTTGCCATGGAGACCTCAGTGTCACAGAGGACCTTGTAGGGCAAGATTTAAATAGGATGAATATTCTTGACCTGGTATGCCACAGGATTCTCACTGAAGGCTTCACTGCTCAGAATTTGGGGATGGAAATGTTTGCCAATCTACACATGGAAGTACTTTCAATGGGATGTGAAATATGCCAGGGCCTGGCAGATGTTCTCTGACATGTCCTATCCTTGAGCATATGCGTTTCCCTTGTCATGTCTGTCATTTGGCTGAGTCCTGGTCCCTAAGCTATTCAGTCAAGACTTGCTGGAATCATTCACCTGCAGTATAAGAGCTTTCTGTGAAATTTCTCAGCAGAAATCCTCTGCAAGCACATAGCTTTGGATATGAGAGACAGTGGTGGAAGTTGAATTTCAAGGGCAGATATTTGAAAACAATGAAACAAGCCCCGAATAAGATCTTTACATGTTTCCCAGATGAATATGTTTGGAAATACGGGGGAAGATGGAGATCAAGAATCATAGGAGTGCACACCCATTTCAAGGTACAAAAACCAGGGAAAAACATGGGAAAGCAAGAGAGCTGGTTAATTTGATGTAAAAATCTTTGATGATGAAAGGAAAATTATATTCTCATGGTGATTTAATCAGGCTGTAGCAGTGAAGTTCTCATGTTGGTTGTCCTATGTGTGGCCTTCTGCATTGGGCAGTGGATGCAGGACAGGAGATCTTCAAATAAATCTGGTGGAACACAAAATATTGATAAAAATATCAATCTAAATCCTGAGTATTCCTTCCCTTTGAGAACATATATGGATAATGTCTGGAGTTTCAAAAGAGAAAATGTCTATTGGGTCATGGTTTCACCAATGAAATTGTCACTTCACATAACATTTTGAATTTTCCTTTCACCTTGCTCATGTACCGGGCCTGAGTAAAGCAGAATGCAGAGTAAGCCTCATCAATAGTTGTGCATTCCATAAGTGGTTTTAAAACCAGTGAAACCCTTTGGACCTAGTGTTTGTATTTAATTGGTTGATTGGTTTTTCAAATTGTTTGTTTTACTATTTTTAACTTTGGGAGTCAGGGAAGCCTTCACTCATAGTGATTTACACCTCTCCAGAAGCTCTGAAGTTATTCATGTAACAGCTATTACATGTTATAAGTTTCTCCTATTAAAACTTGAAAGACTAACAGACTCTGCTACTTTTCCTCTAAATTCAGTGTTGTGCTAAATTCAGTGTTGGATTTTTTTTACAAGTCCTTTGAAATGTGTCCTCCTCTAGTCACTGGTCGTGCTGGAATGTACTTTTTGTGAAGACAGGATTTGAGCAAAGTGACACAAGTACAGTTTGCCACTACTCTGGACACCTGGAGAAATATCGAGTTGCCTAAATGGTGTGTGTTTTACTTTGATCTCTGCTCACACTTTGCTCATCCAGTTAGAACCACAGGGCTCCAGGCCATAGCGTTCTAGGCCTAAACAAGAAAATTTCCATTCAGTTTTGGGATTTCATTCGTCTCTCATAATTACTTTTTCCACAAATGTGTGCTTCAGGAGAGGCCCTGTCTAAATGTGGAGAGGCCAATTTTCATTCACTCACTTTCAGACGTTCTAAGATTTTCAGTTACTAGAGGTTTTCCCAGACTTGCCATTGCTAAGGGACAGTGCACTTCACTTGAAGTTGTGCAGTATTTCTTCATGTGTCTACGTGGAAATTCCACCAATGGGAAACTCTTGCTGTAGTCATCTCCAAGTGTTTCGGCGTAAGAAAATATAACTAACAAAGGATGTGATTTCAAGCCGAATAAGGAATCGAGGGATAATCTTTATTTCAGTGCAGGTTGACCTTTCAAAGAAACAGTAATTCCTATGAAATAGGAGGTAAAATCTATTGTAAAGAGACATGGATATGACATGCTCAACTTTATGTCACATTTTTAAAAATCCAAGGGCATTTGAGAAATTCTTTGCTGATGAATTGTCCCTTTTTTCAAATTTCTCTTAGGTAAGACACTCCAGTTTCTTCAAACCATTGTACTGTTCCTTCCATGTAAAAAACCAAAGCAAAAAACAAAATAAATTAAAACAAAACCCATCAAATTATATTTGAGAGCACACAATTGCTCAGCAGGCCCACTATTCAAGAAGCTAGAGGTACAGAAGCCTCAGCCTTCAGCCCATGGCCTGAAGTTTTGTCTCTATCATGGACCCTCAATTCCCTGGCATGTCCACATTAACTCATGAATCTTTACTCATTTCCTCTTCAAATGCACAGGATCCAATATATTTGAACCCTGTTCACCTGGGCTGTAATCATCCAAGGACACACCAGAGGAAGGGCAGCCACACCCTTGCCTGGGGCCTTGTAGCTTATCACAATAGAAATGGAAACCTGGACAAGGGGAGCCAAAACAAAGAGAGGAATATTCCTAAAGTATGAAACACAGAAGCTACCTATAGACCAGTAGTGGGATTTCACAAATTATGTAAGAATCTCTGTGCACATGCTTGGCATGGTCGCTCATGCCTATAATCCCAGCAATCTGGGGACTGAGGTGGAAGGATCCTTGTGAGTCCGAGTCCATTGTGGGCTACGAATTTATCTCAAGGCCTCTTTCAACAACTACATAAGATGCTGTTTCCAAAAAGAGGACAACAGAAAACTAGACACACTTGGTCTAGGTCCCGGGGTTCACTACATGAGTTGTGGAGTCTAAATATTCCATGCCATGAGAAAATACCTGGGATTTTTAGTGAAAGGGTCATTTGCATCCCTTTTCTAACGGTTACCCTTTCACCATGTTACATTTGAATTCTGGGAAATCCTGCTGGTGACAAGCTATCTAGCATTATGTTGGTTTAGGTATTGAGCTAGTACCTCATGTTTAGTGTTCAGGGTTATGCTGGAATGGCTGCAGACCTCCTTGAAATAGCTATTGCAGACAAGTGAACCCCGAGGAAGCTGGATAGTTGAAGCAGGCACTCCAAATATTCATGCACTGCAAGGATTCACTTTCATTTTGGGACTCATCTTCTGGTTGCTGGCTTTTAGTGATAACTGATACTACCATGGTGGCTGTAATCCAGCAGAGACTGCATGTATGGTTTGCAAGTTTGCTTCCCAAGCCACCAGAAACTTGGCAGAACACTAATCATTGTGGCATTTTCTTTCCTCCCCTGAAACATTTGGCTTTCTAAGTTTGAAAATTGAATAGACTGGGCTAGTCAGATTTGGACCCCATGTAACACCAACAGAGCTAAAGACAGAGCCAATTACTTCCCTCCACTTGTCAAAATATGTCAAATTTGCTTGGTCACCACAACTTCAAACAAAATTCTGAGGCAACTTAAAGAGGTGAATCAAATACTGCCTGATTGGAATGGCTGTGGTTGTATGAGGTGGAAAGCTGCAGAGTTGGGCTGAAAGTGTTCACAGAAATCCACAGGCTTGTGGTTGCCAGGCAACCACACTGGGCTGAGATTGGCTGAACATCACTGTGAGGTGGATTTTAGGCTCTAGGTTTGAAAATTTAAAAGACTGGAACACATTTAAAAGTTTGGAACACATCGACCACAGACAGACCAAAAGGTCTTTCAATTACTTCCCTCCACTTCTCAAAATATGTCAAAGTTTCTTGATCACTACAACTGTAAAAAAAATTCTGAGGCAACACAGAGAGGCTAATCAAATACTGCATGATTGGAATGGCTGTGGATGTATGAGGTGGAAAGCTGCAGAGTTGGGCTGAAACAGTTCACAGAAAGCCACAAGCTTGTGGTTGCCAGGCAACCACACTGGGCTGTGATTGGCTGAGCACCATTGTGAGCTGGACTTTAGGCTCTAGGATACAAGTGTGCAGTAGGAGACCTGAGTCACAATGCTGGGCGTTGCCATGGAGACCTCAGTGTCACAGAGGACCTTGTAGGGCAAGATTTAAATAGGATGAATATTCTTGACCTGGTATGCCACAGGATTCTCACTGAAGGCTTCACTGCTCAGAATTTGGGGATGGAAATGTTTGCCAATCTACACATGGAAGTACTTTCAATGGGATGTGAAATATGCCAGGGCCTGGCAGATGTTCTCTGACATGTCCTATCCTTGAGCATATGCGTTTCCCTTGTCATGTCTGTCATTTGGCTGAGTCCTGGTCCCTAAGCTATTCAGTCAAGACTTGCTGGAATCATTCACCTGCAGTATAAGAGCTTTCTGTGAAATTTCTCAGCAGAAATCCTCTGCAAGCACATAGCTTTGGATATGAGAGACAGTGGTGGAAGTTGAATTTCAAGGGCAGATATTTGAAAACAATGAAACAAGCCCCGAATAAGATCTTTACATGTTTCCCAGATGAATATGTTTGGAAATACGGGGGAAGATGGAGATCAAGAATCATAGGAGTGCACACCCATTTCAAGGTACAAAAACCAGGGAAAAACATGGGAAAGCAAGAGAGCTGGTTAATTTGATGTAAAAATCTTTGATGATGAAAGGAAAATTATATTCTCATGGTGATTTAATCAGGCTGTAGCAGTGAAGTTCTCATGTTGGTTGTCCTATGTGTGGCCTTCTGCATTGGGCAGTGGATGCAGGACAGGAGATCTTCAAATAAATCTGGTGGAACACAAAATATTGATAAAAATATCAATCTAAATCCTGTGTATTCCTTCCCTTTGAGAACATATATGGATAATGTCTGGAGTTTCAAAAGAGAAAATGTCTATTGGGTCATGGTTTCACCAATGAAATTGTCACTTCACATAACATTTTGAATTTTCCTTTCACCTTGCTCATGTACCGGGCCTGAGTAAAGCAGAATGCAGAGTAAGCCTCATCAATAGTTGTGCATTCCATAAGTGGTTTTAAAACCAGTGAAACCCTTTGGACCTAGTGTTTGTATTTAATTGGTTGATTGGTTTTTCAAATTGTTTGTTTTACTATTTTTAACTTTGGGAGTCAGGGAAGCCTTCACTCATAGTGATTTACACCTCTCCAGAAGCTCTGAAGTTATTCATGTAACAGCTATTACATGTTATAAGTTTCTCCTATTAAAACTTGAAAGACTAACAGACTCTGCTACTTTTCCTCTAAATTCAGTGTTGTGCTAAATTCAGTGTTGGATTTTTTTTACAAGTCCTTTGAAATGTGTCCTCCTCTAGTCACTGGTCGTGCTGGAATGTACTTTTTGTGAAGACAGGATTTGAGCAAAGTGACACAAGTACAGTTTGCCACTACTCTGGACACCTGGAGAAATATCGAGTTGCCTAAATGGTGTGTGTTTTACTTTGATCTCTGCTCACACTTTGCTCATCCAGTTAGAACCACAGGGCTCCAGGCCATAGCGTTCTAGGCCTAAACAAGAAAATTTCCATTCCGTTTTGGGAGTTCATTCGTCTCTCATAATTACTTTTTCCACAAATGTGTGCTTCAGGAGAGGCCCGGTCTAAATGTGGAGAGGCCCATTTTCCTTCTCTCACTTTCAGACTTTCTAAGATTTTCAGTTACTAGAGGTTTGCCCAGACTTGCCATTGTCAAGGGACAGTGCACTTCACTTGAAGTTGTGCAGTATTACTTCATGTGTGTCCGTGGAAATTCCACCAATGGGAAACTCTTGCTGTAGTCATCTCCAAGTGTTTCTGCGTAAGAAAATATAACTAACAAAGGATGTGGTTTCAAGCAGAATGAGGAATGGAGTGATAATCTTTATTTCAGTGCAGGTTGACCTTTCAAAGAAACAGTAATACCTATGAAATAGGAGGTAAAATCTTTTGTAAAGAGACATGGATATGACATGCTCAAATTTATGTCACATTTTTTAAAAAGCCAAGGGCATTTGAGAAATTCTTGGCTCCTGAATTGTCCCTTTTTTCAAATTTCTCTTAGGTAAGACACTCCAGTTTCTTCAAACCATGGTACTGTTCCTTCCATGTAAAAAACCAAAGCAAAAAACAAAATAAATTAAAACAAAACCCATCAAATTACATTTGAGAGCACACAATTGCTCAGCAGGCACACTATTCAAGAAGCTAGAGGTACAGAAGCCTCAGCCTTCAGCCCACGGCCTGAAGTTTTGTCTCTATCATGGCCCCTCAATTCCCTGGCATGTCCACATTAACACATGAATCTTTATCATTTCCTCTTCAAATGCACAGGATCCAATATATTTGAACCCTGTTCACCTGGGCTGTAATCATCCAAGGACACACCAGAGGAAAGGCAGCCATCCCCTTTCCTGGGGCCTTGGAGCTTATCACAATAGAAATGGAAACCTGAACAAGGGGAGCCAAAACAAAGAGAGGAATATTCCTAAAGTCTGAAACACAGAAGCTACCTATAGACCAGTAGTGGGATTTCACAAATTATGTAAGAATCTCTGTGCACATGCTTGGCATGGTCGCTCATGCCTATAATCCCAGCAATCTGGGGGCTGAGGTGGATGGATCCTTGGGAGTTCCAGTCCATCGTGGGCTACGAATTTATCTCAAGGCCTCTTTCAACAACTACATAAGATGCTGTTTCCAAAAAGAGGACAACAGAAAACTAGACACACTTGGTCTAGGTCCCGGGGTTCACTACATGAGTTGTGGAGTCTAAATATTCCATGCGATGGGAAAATACCTGGGATTTTTAGTGAAAGGGGCATTTGCATCCCTTTTCTAAGGGTTTCCCTTTCACCATGTTACATTTGAATTCTGGGAAAACCTGCTGGTGACAATCTATCTAGCATTATGTTGGTTTAGGTATTGAGCTAGTACCTCATGTTTAGTGTTCAGGGTTATGCTGGAATGGCTGCAGACCTCCTTGAAATAGCTATTGCAGACAAGTGAACCCCGAGGAAGCTGGATAGTTGAAGCAGGCACTCCAAATATTCATGCACTGCAAGGATTCACTTTCATTTTGGGACTCATCTTCTGGTTGCTGGCTTTTAGTGCTAACTGATACTACCATGGGGGCAGTAATCCAGCAGAGACTGCATGTATGGTTTGCAAGTTTGCTTCCCA
Source organism: Cavia porcellus (assembly GCF_034190915.1). NCBI lineage: Eukaryota > Metazoa > Chordata > Mammalia > Rodentia > Caviidae > Cavia > Cavia porcellus. Next base: position 2,530,286 of record NW_026947543.1, read on the forward strand.
AGCCACCAGAAACTTGGCAGAACACAAATCATTGTGGCATTTTCTTTCCTCCCCTGAAACATTTGGCTTTCTAAGTTTTAAAATTGAATAGACTGGGCTAGTCAGATTTGGACCCCATGTACCACCAACAGAGCTAAAGACAGAGCCAATTACTTCCCTCCACTTGTCAAAATATGTCAAATTTGCTTGGTCACCACAACTTCAAAGAAAATTCTGAGGCAACTTAGAGAGGTGAATCAAATACTGCCTGATTGGAATGGCTGTGGTTGTATGAGGTGGAAAGCTGCAGAGTTGGGCTGAAACTATTCACAGAAATCCACAGGCTTGTGGTTGCCAGGCAACCACACTGGGCTGAGATTGGTTGAACATCACTGTGAGGTGGATTTTAGGCTCTAGGTTTGAAAATTTAAAGACTGGAGGAGTCAAGTTTGGAACACATCCACCACAGACAGACCAAAAGTTCTTTCAATTACTTCCCTCCACTTCTCAAAATATGTCAAATTTTCTTGATCACTGCAACTGTAAAAAAAATTCTGAGGCAACATTGAGAGGCTATTGAAATATTGCATGATTGGAATGGCTGTGGTTGTATGAGGGGGAAAGCTGCAGAGCTGGGCTGAAACAGTTCACAGAAATCCACAAGCTTGTGGTTGCCAGGCAACCACACTGGGCTGTGATTGGCTGAGCACCATTGTGAGCTGGACTTTAGGCTCTAGGATACAAGTGTGCAGTAGGAGACCTGAGTCACAATGCTGGGCGTTGCCATGGAAACCTCAGTGGCACAGAGGACCTTGTAGGGCAAGGTTTAAATAGGATGAATATTCTTGGCCTGGTATGCCACAGGATACTCACTGAAGGCTTCACTGCTCAGAATTTGGGGATGGAAATGTTTGCCAATCTACACATGGTTTGAGAGTCGACCCCCCTGCTACAACCCCCTCCCCAGAGCGGGGAATTAAAGGGTTGACTCCCTAACTCCCCAGAGTGGGGAATAAAAGGGTTAACTCCCTAACTCCCCAGAGCGGGGAATAAAAGGGTTAACTCCCTAACTCCCCAGAGCGGGGAATAAAAGGGTTGACTCCCTAACTTCCCAGAGCTATCAGAACAGAGCAGTAAAGAGTGCTTCACTCCCTAAACCTTTTCCCAGGAGATAGTCAGAGCGGGGCCAAAAGGAATGTCTCTGCTAGTCATTAGCCACTAGATATTCTGTTCTCTGTAAAGATAGAGATAAACAAAAGAATGTACTATATAAACAGGACCAGGGAGCACCTGGCACTCTAAGGTCAACCCAAGACCCTCGGTCTCCATGGTTACTCAGCCCCAGACCCTCAAATCAGCATTAGCCAGGTCCTGCGCCGCTCAAAATTAACCAATGCGATTTGCTTCTGTAAACTTGCTTGCCTCCTGCGTGTACCTTTAAAAACCCTGCACAAATTCCCCTCGGGGCCCCTCCGCACACGTTTGCCTGAGGGACCCCATGCGCATGGAAATAAACTTTCTTTTCCTCACCAAGAGCTGAGTCCTTGGGGTCTCTTTCCCTGCGGCGTTGGCCCTAACATCTTGGAGGCCCCACCGAGATTAGCACATCTCACGGGAGGTGACCCCAACGGCTCCACGGGTGAGTACGACTGGTCGCTTTTCATACCACCGGTGTTTACGCCCCGAGCCATACGGCTCCGATCTAGGGGCAATTTTTGTTATCTGTTTCGTACTCTGTTCCCTGGTGACTGGGGGACGCCCCACACGGTTTCCGTGGTTCACCGTCTGCGATAGGGTCTCCCTATCGATCTGGGGGATTTCGATTCCCAATCTGTGGTCCGTCTGGGCCAATCTGGAGACACCCTTTGAGGTGACTCATCTGGGGGATTTCGATTCCCAGTCTGTGGTCCGCCCGGGCCAATCTGGAGACACCCTGTAAGGTGTCTCATTTGGAGTGAAACTGATGCGTATGCATGTGAATGAAGTGGCCGGCCTGATTGTTTTGTGTGTCGTGGGTGCTGTGCTTGGTTATTTGTTGTACCGCGCTTGCGTTAACCGCCCTGTGACAATAGAACATCATGGGACAGTCGACCTCATCCCCATTGTCCCTCACCCTCGACCATTGGTCGGAGGTGCGGAAGAGGGCTCACGATCTCTCCTTGCAGGTCAAGAAGAGTAAGTGGCAGGATTTCTGCTCGACTGAGTGGCCTGCTTTCTCTGTGGGGTGGCCACCAGAGGGGACTTTTCATCTGCCCCTCATTCTAGCAGTTAAGGACGTCATCTTCCGCCCCGGACAAAGGGGGCACCCTGATCAAGTCGCTTACATCCTGGTATGGCAGGACCTCAGGGAGGAACCCCCATTATGGGTAAAATCCTTTCTTCCCCCTTCTGACTCATCTGTACCAAAGCTTTTAGCTCTGAAAGGACCTCCCACTTCGGCTCCAGTCCTGCCCGAGTCTCAGCCTGATCTACCCTTACTTGACTATGACCAGCCTCCCCCTTCCCAGCTGACTCAACCCCCTCCGTACCCACTCTCTCCTCCAGCCTCCTCGTCCGAATCGAGTGCTGCTTCTCCGTCAGCCCCCTCTTCACCTGAGCTAAATTCCTCTCCTCCTCCGATACCCACGTCCCCTCTATATCCCCCACTCCCTGCGATGGCTTGCCCTGAGCCCACACCTCCGGGGCCCACGGGCCCAGCCCAGAACACTCGGAGCAAGCTACGGCCTGAGGATCCAGTCATTACCCTCCCTCTCCGTCCCTATGGGCCCATGATAGACGATGGGACAGATGGAGGGCAGATGCCCGCTCTACAGTACTGGCCTTTTTCTACCTCAGATCTCTATAACTGGAAAAACAATAACCCTCCTTTTTCTGATGATCCTTCTAAGCTAACAGGTCTAATGGATTCTGTTATGTTCTCCCACCAACCCACATGGGACGACTGTCAACAGCTCCTAGGGGTCCTGTTCACCACCGAGGAAAGAGACCGCATCCTCCTGGAAGCCCGGAAAGCTGTTCCCGGAGAGGATGGCAGACCCACCCAGAGACCAGACCGGATCGATGACTTCTTCCCCTTAAAGCGCCCCAACTGGGACCCCAACTCACCTGCTGGTAGGCAGCATCTTTCTATCTATCGCCAGACTCTAATGGCAGGTGTCCGGGCGGCCGCAAGGCACCCCACTAATCTGGCCAAGGTAAGAGAAGTTACCCAAGGACCTGCTGAGACTCCCTCAGTTTTTCTAGAACGCCTGATGGAAGCTTACTGGCGATATACGCCTTTTAACCCTGAGGAGGAAGGCCGACAAGGCTCGATAGCTATGGCCTTTATAGGACAATCGGCCCCTGATATAAGACGTAAGCTCCAAAGGCTAGATGGTCTCCAAGACCTGACTCTGAGGGATCTTGTTAAGGAAGCTGAAAAAGTCTACTATAAGCGGGAGACAGAGGAAGAGAAAGAATTAGCTAGGGACAAAAGACGAAACAAGGAATTAACTAAGATGTTGGCCACAGTTATTCAGGGAAAACCTGAGCCAGGAAAGGGAAAGCCCACTCGCCCTCCATTAGACCCTGACCAATGTGCATATTGTAAGGAAAAAGGACACCTGATCAAAGACTGTAAAAAGTTAAAAAAAAAAACGGGCCAAAGAAGAACGAGAAAGGCAGTCCTCACAGCGATCCCGAGCCCCCATGCTCGCCCTAGATGAAGAAGACTAGGGACTTCGGGGCTCGGATCCCCTCCCCGAGCTCAGGGTAATATTTAAAGTGGAGGGGACTCCCGTGGAATTCGAGGTCGATACGGGAGCTGTTTATTCGGCCTTACAAGCCCCCTTAGGGGCCCTTTCAACTAAGAAATCATTAGTTCAAGGGGCTAACGGGAGCAAATATCGCTCGTGGACCACTGAGCGCACAGTTGACTTAGGCAAGGGAAAAGTAAAACACTCCTTTCTGGTTATTCCCGAATGTCCTGCTCCCCTCCTGGGACGGGACTTATTAACCAAACTGGGGGCAAAGATTTCCTTTGAGCCCCAAGGACCTCAAGTAACATTCCGTAACCCAAAGGTTGGGCAACCTATGGTTACGGTGTTATCTCTAAAACTGGAAGATGAATATAGGCTCTACCACCACCAGGATCCCCAGCCTATCGCCCCAGCCTGGCTAACTGATTTTAAAGAATCCTGGGCCGAGACGGCTGGACTTGGGCTGGCAAGCCAGCAACCGCCTGTAGTGGTTACTTTAAAAACCACTGCCTCCCCTATTCGGGTCAAGCAATATCCCATTAATAGAGAAGCTCACCTAGGGATTAAGGTGCACATACAGAGACTTTTAGACCAAGGGGTATTAACTCCTTGTCGGTCTGCATGGAATACTCCGTTACTCCCGGTCAAAAAGCCCGGGACGAATGACTACAGACCGGTACAGGACCTAAGGGAGGTCAATAGCAGGGTAAAAGACATTCACCCCACCGTACCCAATCCCTATAATCTCCTCAGCGGGTTAAATCCGTCAAGGACTTGGTATACTGTTCTGGATTTAAAGGATGCCTTTTTCTGTTTGCCTTTACACAAAGATAGCCAGCCCTTATTTGCATTTGAATGGACGGACCCTGAGACTGGGTCCGCCGGACAACTAACCTGGACGCGCCTCCCACAGGGCTTCAAAAACAGCCCAACCATCTTTGATGAAGCCCTACATAAGGATTTAGCCCCCTTTCGGGCTCAACACCCAAGCCACACCCTTCTTCAATATGTAGATGACTTGCTGCTGCTGCGGACTCTGAGGGTGACTGCACAAGCGGAACTCAGGACCTTTTACGTGAGTTGGCTATCCTGGGGTATAGGGCATCAGCAAAAAAGGCTCAAATTTGTAAGTGAGAGGTAATTTTTCTGGGCTACTCCTTAAAAGGGGGAAAAAGGTGGCTCACTGAGGCCAGAAAACAGACTGTGGTCCAGATTCCCCCTCCAAAGAGTCAAAAACAATTACGAGAGTTCCTGGGCACTGCGGGGTTTTGCCGGTTATGGATCCCCGGATTCGCAACTTTGGCAGCTCCCCTATATCCGTTACTGAAGGGGGGATCTCCCTTTATCTGGAAAAAAGATCACCAGCAGGCCTTTGATGCCATCAAGCGGGCTCTCCTGTCCGCTCCGGCCCTGGCTCTTCCTAATGTGGATAAGCCCTTTACTCTCTTCATGAAAGGAAAAAAAGGAATAGCGAGAGGAGTGCTGACTCAGGCCTTTGGGCCATGGAGGCGTCCGGTGGCTTACCTCTCAAAAAGACTGGACACTGTGGCAAGCGGGTGGCCACTCTGCCTAAAGGCCATCGCAGCAGCTGCCTTGCTCATTAAAGACGCTGACAAATTGACTTTGGGACAGAAAATAACAATCATTGCCCCGCACACGCTAGAAAGCATCATCCGCCAGCCTCCAGACAGGTGGCTCTCAAATGCCAGAGTTACTCATTATCAGAGCCTCTTGCTCAACAAGGACAAGATAACTTTTGGACCCCCGGTGACTCTCAACCCAGCGACTCTGCTGCCGGAAGAAGCTTCGGAACCCGTCCTCCATACCTGCCAGGACGTCTTGGCAGAAGAGGCCGGAGTACGACCGGACTTATTGGATTGCCCCCTACCAAATGCAGAGGTGACCTACTTCACTGACGGGAGTAGCTTTTTGATTCAAGGTAAGCGGTATGCGGGGGCGGCTGTGACTGATTATTCCAATGTTATATGGACAGCCAGACTAGAGGACGGGTCCTCGGCCCAAAAGGCCGAACTGATTGCTTTGACTAAGGCTCTGGAGCTCGCTAAAGGAAAGCGAGCGAACATTTACACGGATAGCCGATATGCTTTTGCAACGGCCCACATCCACGGGGCCATATACCGCCAGCGGGGGCTTCTGACCTCCGCAGGAAAAGAAATAAAACACAAACAGGAAATCCTCCAGTTGCTCGCTGCAGTTATGTTGCCCCAGAAGGTGGCGATAATACACTGTAACAGTCACCAGAAAGGGACTGATCCCGTCACAAGGGAAAACAACCTGGCCGATCAGGCAGCAAAATCTGCAGCCATGGGAGACTCACAGATGTTGGTGACTGATGTCAAAGATTCTCCTCAAAAGGAGAAAGCTCAGATTAACCAAACCCCTGAAACACCTGATTTGACTGCTTACATACAACAGGCCCACCGGCTCACTCATTTGGGAGCTAAAAAGCTAAGCCTACTGGCCCAACGCCAAGACTTCCCAGGGGTATCCCCCACTGCCATACGTCAGGTCGCCAATCGGGTGGTGGCTAATTGTGAGGCATGTCAATTGACCAATGCCTACCCTGCCAAGCTGGCCCCCGGCAAAAGGCTACGCGGCACCAGACCTGGACAATACTGGGAAGTGGACTTTACAGAAGTTAAGCCTGCCCGATGTGGACTAAAATATCTGCTAGTTTTTGTAGACACCTTTTCTGGATGGACTGAGGCTTTTCCTACCAAAAAGGAAACCGCTGCCGTGGTAACTAAAAAATTGATGGAAGAAATATTTCCCCGGTTCGGATTGCCAAAGGTAATAGGGTCTGATAATGGACCGGCGTTTGTGGCTAAGGTAAGTCAGGGACTGGCCAACATATTGGGGATTGATTGGAAATTACATTGTGCTTATAGACCCCAAAGTTCAGGACAGGTAGAGAGAATAAATAGAACTATTAAAGAGACCCTCACTAAATTGGCTCATGAGACTGGCTTAAAAGATTGGACGATGCTCCTGCCGTATGCCCTTTTTCGCGCGCGAAACACCCCGTCTACCAAACCCCCTAACCTTACTCCCTTCGAAATCCTTTTTGGCACTCCACCCCCCATTCGAGATCTCACTCCCTTAACTGAGCATGCTGCCTTGTTGCCAACCTCCCTGTCTGACAGGCTCATCGCCCTTGACAACCTGCAGAGGGACGTGTGGACGCAGCTAGCCTCGGCCTATGCTCCCAGTGAGTTCCCCGCGCCACATCCGTACCAGGTGGGAGACTTTGTGTTCGTCCGGCGCCACCAACAAGAGACTCTACAGCCTCGCTGGAAAGGACCGTACCAGGTCCTATTGACTACTCCTACAGCGGTAAAGGTTGACGGAGTCGCCTCTTGGATCCACGCGTCACACCTAAAGCCTGCCTCGGCACCAGTGGGCGGCTCCTGGGAACTCAAACGGTCTGATAACCCCCTGAAGCTAAAGTTGCGCCGAAGGACCCCCTGAGATTATTCAGAGTACTACCCTTATGTGTCCCTCTAAGATGACCCGTATGGGACCCCAGACTTTAACCCTCCGGGCTCTAATGGGATTACTTATATTAATAATCCCCACTGTAGCTAGCCCCCATCGCCCCTGGAAATGGTCGTTAATACGATGGGGGGACTCACGTGTGGGTAGCACCTGGGAAGGATCAGGAAGTCCATGGTTTGCGCCCACACCCTGTTGGTTCTTTCCAGGGCTCCAATGTCCCAAACAAAGTCATTTTTATCTTTGTCCCGCACCAACCGGGAGTAGATCATATTGTAATTCCCCAGGAGAATATTTTTGTGCTTATTGGGGCTGTGAAACCGCTGCAACAGGGTGGCAACCCGCCTTCCCCGATAAACACCTTAAAATGACATGGGGGCCGCCGGGATGCAGCCTAGATAACTACCCACCGGCTGGTCAGAGATCCTGTCAGGTTCTAAATATCACTGTCACCATTCCTGAGGACCCAGGTTGGCTGACAGGACGCACCTGGGGACTTCGAGTCTATGAGCCAGGTAAAGACAGGGGAAGCCTTATTCTCATAAAAAAGGTTCCCCTGCAGGCCCCATTTGTGCCCATAGGCCCAAACTTTACTCTAAAGCCAAAATATAATCAGCCTACTATAGATCCTGTTACTACTGTTCAAACAACCATAGTAAGTCCCTCAGCCATAACAGTTTCTCAAGCTCCGCTACTCCAGACAGATCACGTACCTGTCCCTCAATATTCACATTCTAACCTACTCAGTTTGATTAAAGGAGCATACATGGCTTTAAATCATACCCGACCTGATCTCCCCCAATCCTGTTGGCTATGTCTAAGGCCTAATCCCCCGTATTATGAGGGAACCGCTCTAAATGACTCTTATACACTAACCCCCAACCCCGGCCAATGCGATTGGAATCAAGTATACCACACTCTCCCCCTTCCTGGCCTCGCTGGTCAAGGAACTTGTATAGGAGCAGTTGATAACTGGCCAACAAGCTTGCGACATCTTTGCCTCACACACACTAATTCCTTTCCCAAAGATCAGTACCTCGTCCCTCCTACTGGAGCCTTTTGGCTATGTACCAATGGGCTCACTCCTTGTGTCTCCACTAACGTCCTCCTTGCAGACAGCAGCTCCTGCATTCTTATAGACCTTATGCCACGCATTAAGTATCTCCCCCCTAACACGCTCCCCCTCATGGGAGGTCGATATAAACGAGAACCTGTCTCCCTGACCCTAGCAGTCCTATTGGGGATAGGTGTGGCGGGGGGGATAGGAACTGGCACAGCAGCCCTCATTACTGGGCATCAGTCTCGCCAACAGCTTCTTGCAGTAGTAAACCAAGATTTACAGGCCTTAGAAACTTCTATAACTGCGTTACAACAATCTCTCTCTTCTCTATCTGAAGTAGTGTTACAAAACAGAAGAGGCTTAGATCTTCTATTTTTAAAAGAAGGCGGTCTCTGCGCTGCACTTAGAGAAGAATGTTGTTTCTACACTGATCATACTGGGATTGTAAAAGACGCAATAAAAAAGCTGAGAGAGAGAATCAAATCTCGAGAGCCCCCTTCAAGTGAAGCCAAAATGTTTTCCTTCTGGGAATCAATCCTGCCCTATGTTCTCCCTTTACTGGGACCCCTGGCCAGATTCATTATAGTCATGGCTATAGCCCCTTGCCTCATTAACCGAGTAACCCAATTTGTGAGGGCTCAGATCTCTCAGGTAAAAGTTATGGTGCTATGCCAACAATATGACCCCTTACCTATACAGGACCTTTAGGATTAAAAGTCATTGGAGAAATAAAAGGGGGGAATGTGAGAGTCGACCCCCCTGCTACAACCCCCTCCCCAGAGCGGAGAATGAAAGGGTTGACTCCCTAACTCCCCAGAGCGGGGAATAAAAGGGTTAACTCCCTAACTCCCCAGAGCGGGGAATAAAAGGGTTAACTCCCTAACTCCCCAGAGCGGGGAATAAAAGGGTTGACTCCCTAACTTCCCAGAGCTATCAGAACAGAGCAGTAAAGAGTGCTTCACTCCCTAAACCTTTTCCCAGGAGATAGTCAGAGCGGGGCCAAAAGGAATGTCTCTGCTAGTCATTAGCCACTAGATATTCTGTTCTCTGTAAAGATAGAGATAAACAAAAAAATGTACTATATAAACAGGACCAGGGAGCACCTGGCACTCTAAGGTCAACCCAAGACCCTCGGTCTCCATGGTTACTCAGCCCCAGACCCTCAAATCAGCATTAGCCAGGTCCTGCGCCGCTCAAAATTAACCAATGCGATTTGCTTCTGTAAACTTGCTTGCCTCCTGCGTGTACCTTTAAAAACCCTGCACAAATTCCCCTCGGGGCCCCTCCGCACACGTTTGCCTGAGGGACCCCATGCGCATGGAAATAAACTTTCTTTTCCTCACCAAGAGCTGAGTCCTTGGGGTCTCTTTCCCTGCAGCGTTGGCCCTAAAAATGGAAGTACTTTCAATGGGATATGAAATATGCCAGGGCCTGGCAGATGTTCTCTGACATGTCCTATCCTTGAGCATATGCTTTTCCCTTGTCATGTCTGTCATTTGGCTGAGTCCTGTTCCCTAAGCTATTCAGTCAAGACTTGCTGGAATCATTCACCTGCAGTATAAGAGCTTTCTGTGAAATTTCTCAGCAGAAATCCTGTGCAAGCACATAGCTTTGCATATGAGAGACAGTGGTGGAAGTTGAATTTCAAGGGCAGATATTTGAAAACAATGAAACAAGCCCCGAATAAGATCTTTACATGTTTCCCAGATGAATATGTTTGGAAATACGGGGGAAGATGGAGATCAAGACTGAGAAGAGTGCACACCCATTTCAAGGTACAAAAACCAGGGAAAAACATAGGAAAGCAAGAGAGCTGGTTAATTTGATGTAAAAATCTTTGATGATGAAAGGAAAATTATATTCTCATGGTGATTTAATCAGGCTGTAGCAGTGAAGTTCTCATGTTGGTTGTCCTATGTATGGCCTTCTGCATTGGGCAGTGGATGCAGGACAGGAGATCTGCAAATAAATCTGGTGGAACACAAAATATTGATGAAAATATCAATCTAAATCCTGTGTATTCCTTCCCTTTGAGAACATATATGGATAATGTCCGGAGTTTCAAAAGAGAAAATGTCTATTGGGTCATGGTTTCACCAATGAAATGGTCACTTCACATAACATTTTGAATTTTGCTTTCACAGTTGCTCATGTACCGGGCCTGAGTAAAGCAGAATGCAGAGTAAGCCTCATCAATAGTTGTGCATTCCATAAGTGGTTTTAAAACCAGTGAAACCCTTTGGACCTAGTGTTTGTATTTAATTGGTTGATTGGTTTTTCAAATTGTTTGTTTTACTATTTTTAACTTTGGGAGTCAGGGAAGCCCTCACTCATAGTGATTTAGACCACTCCAGAAGCTCTGAAGTTATTCATGTAACAGCTATTACATGTTATAAGTTTCTCCTATTAAAACTTGAAAGACTAACAGACTCTGCTACTTTTCATCTAAATTCAGTGTTGCGCTAAATTCAGTGTTGGACTTTTTTTAAAAGTCCTTTGAAATGTGTCCTCCTCTAGTCACTGGTTGTGCTGGAATGTACTTTCTTGTGAAGACAGGATTTGAGCAAAGTGACACAAGTACAGTTTGGCTCTACTCTGGACACCTGGTTAAATATCGAGTTCCCTAAATGGTGTGTGTTTTACTTTGATCTCTGCTCACTCTTTGCTCATCCAGTTAGAACCACAGGGCTCCAGGCCATAGCTTTGTAGGCCTAAACAAGAAAATTTGCATTTCGTTTTGGGAGTTCATTCGTCTCTCATAATTACTTTTTCCACAAATGTGTGCTTCAGGAGAGGCCCTGTCTAAATGTGGAGAGGCCCATTTTCATTCACTCACTTTCAGACGTTCTAAGATTTTCAGTTACTAGAGGTTTTCCCAGACTTGCCATTGTTAAGGGACAGTGCACTTCACTTGAAGTTGTGCAGTATTACTTCATGTGTCTACGTGGAAATTCCACCAATGGGAAACTCTTGCTGTAGTCATCTCCAAGTGTTTCGGCGTAAGAAAATATAACTAACAAAGGATGTGATTTCAAGCCGAATGAGGAATCGAGGGATAATCTTTATTTCAGTGCAGGTTGACCTTTCAAAGAAACAGTAATTCCTATGAAATAGGAGGTAAAATCCATTGTAAAGAGACATGGATATGACATGCTCAACTTTATGTCACATTTTTAAAAATCCAAGGGCATTTGAGAAATTCTTGGCTGCTGAATTGTCCCTTTTTTCAAATTTCTCTTAGGTAAGACACTCCAGTTTCTTCAAACCATGGTACTGTTCCTTCCATGTAAAAAACCAAAGCAAAAAACAAAATAAATTAAAACAAAACCCCTCAAATTACATTTGAGAGCACACAATTGCTCAGCAGGCCCACTATTCAAGAAGCTAGAGGTACAGAAGCCTCAGCCTTCAGCCCATGGCCTGAAGTTTTGTCTCTATCATGGACCCTCAATTCCCTGGCATGTCCACATTAACTCATGAATCTTTACTCATTTCCTCTTCAAATGCACAGGATCCAATATATTTGAACCCTGTTCACCTGGGCTGTAATCATCCAAGGACACACCAGAGGAACGGCAGCCACCCCCTTGCCTGGGGCCTTGGAGCTCATCACAATAGAAATGGAAACCTGAACAAGGGGAGCCAAAACAAAGAGAGGAATATTCCTAAAGTCTGAAACACAGAAGCTACCTATAGACCAGTAGTGGGATTTCACAAATTATGTAAGAATCTCTGTGCACATGCTTGGCATGGTCGCTCATGCCTATAATCCCAGCAATCTGGGGACTGAGGTGGAAGGATCCTTGTGAGTCCGAGTCCATCGTGGGCTACGAATTTATCTCAAGGCCCCTTTCAACAACTACATAAGATGCTGTTTCCAAAAAGAGGACAACAGAAAACTAGACACACTTGGTCTAGGTCCCGGGGTTCACTACATGAGTTGTGGAGTCTAAATATACCATGCCATGAGAAAATACCTGGGATTTTTAGTGAAAGGGGCATTTGCATCTCTTTTCTAAGGGTTTCCTTTTCACCATGTTAGATTTGAATTCTGGGAAAACCTGCTGGTGACAAGCTATCTAGCATTATGTTGGTTTAGGTATTGAGCTAGTATCTCATGTTTAGTGTTCAGAGTTACGCTGGAATGGCTGCAGACCTCCTTGAAATAGCTATTGCAGACAAGTGAACCCCGAGGAAGCTGGATAGTTGAAGCAGGCACTCCAAATATTCATGCACTGCAAGGATTCACTTTCATTTTGGGACTCATCTTCTGGTTGCTGTCTTTTAGTGCTAACTGATACTACCATGGTGGCAGTAATCCAGCAGAGACTGCATGTATGGTTTGCAAGTTTGCTTCCCAAGCCACCAGAAACTTGGCAGAACACAAATCATTGTGGCATTTTCTTTCCTCCCCTGAAACATTTGGCTTTCTAAGTTTGAAAATTGAATAGACTGGGCTAGTCAGATTTGGACCCCATGTACCACCAAAAGAGCTAAAGACAGAGCCAATTACTTCCCTCCACTTGTCAAAATATGTCAAATTTGCTTGGTCACCACAACTTCAAAAAATTCTGAGGCAACTTAGAGAGGTGAATCAAATACTGCCTGATTGGAATGGCTTTGGTTGTATGAGGTGGAAAGCTGCAGAGTTGGGCTGAAACTGTTCACAGAAATCAACAGGCTTGTGGTTGCCAGGCAACCACACTGGGCTGAGATTGGCTGAACATCACTGTGAGGTGGATTTTAGGCTCTAGGTTTGAAAATTTAAAAGACTGGGGTAGTCAAGTTTGGAACACATGGACCACAGACAGACCAAAAGGTCTTTCAATTACTTCCCTTCACTTCTCAAAATATGTCAAATTTTGTTGATCACTACAACTGTAAAAAAAATTCTGAGGCAACATAGAGAGCCTAATCAAATACTGCATGATTGGAATGGCTGTGGTTGTATGAGGTGGAAAGCTGCAGATTTGGGCTGAAACAGTTCACAGAAAACCACAAGCTTGTGGTTGCCAGGCAACCACACTGGGCTGTGATTGGCTGAGCACCATTGTGAGCTGGACTTTAGGCTCTAGGATACAAGTGTGCAGTAGGAGACCTGAGTCACAATGCTGGGCGTTTCCATGGAGACCTCAGTGGCACAGAGGGCCTTGTAGGGCAAGATTTAAATAGGATGAATATTCTTGGCCTGGTATGCCACAGGATTCTCACTGAAGGCTTCACTGCTCAGAATTTGGGGATGGAAATGTTTGCCAATCTACACATGGAAGTACTTTCAATGGGATATGAAATATGCCAGGGCCTGGCAGATGTTCTCTGACATGTCCTATCCTTGAGCATATGCTTTTCCCTTGTCATGTCTGTCATTTGGCTGAGTCCTGTTCCCTAAGCTATTCAGTCAAGACTTGCTGGAATCATTCACCTGCAGTATAAGAGCTTTCTGTGAAATTTCTCAGCAGAAATCCTCTGCAAGCACATAGCTTTGGATATGAGAGACAGTGGTAGAAGTTGAATTTCAAGGGCAGATATTTGAAAACAATGAAACATGCCCCGAATAAGATCTTTACATGTTTCCCAGATGAATATGTTTGGAAATAAGGCGGAAGATGGAGATCAAGAATCATAAGAGTGCACACCCATTTCAAGGTACAAAAACCAGGGAAAAACATGGGAAAGAAAGAGAGCTGGTTAATTTGATGTAAAAATCTTTGATGATGAAATGAAAATTATATTCTCATGGTGATTTAATCAGGCTGTAGCAGTGAAGTTCTCATGTTGGTTGTCCTATGTGTGGCCTTCTGCATTGGGCAGTGGATGCAGGACAGGAGATCTTCAAATAAATCTGGTGGAACACAAAATATTGAAAAAAATATCAATCTAAATCCTGTGTATTCCTTCCCTTTGAGAACATATATGGATAATGTCTGGAGTTTCAAAAGAGAAAATGTCTATTGGGTCATGGTTTCACCAATGAAATTGTCACTTCACATAACATTTTGAATTTTCCTTTCACCTTGCTCATGTACCGGGCCTGAGTAAAGCAGAATGCAGAGTAAGCCTCATCAATAGTTGTGCATTCCATAAGTGGTTTTAAAACCAGTGAAACCCTTTGGACCTAGTGTTTGTATTTAATTGGTTGATTGGTTTTTCAAATTGTTTGTTTTACTATTTTTAACTTTGGGAGTCAGGGAAGCCTTCACTCATAGTGATTTACACCTCTCCAGAAGCTCTGAAGTTATTCATGTAACAGCTATTACATGTTATAAGTTTCTCCTATTAAAACTTGAAAGACTAACAGACTCTGCTACTTTTCCTCTAAATTCAGTGTTCTGCTAAATTCAGTGTTGGACTTTTTTTTACAAGTCCTTTGAAATGTGTCCTCCTCTAGTCACTGGTCGTGCTGGAATGTACTTTTTGTGAAGACAGGATTTGAGCAAAGTGACACAAGTACAGTTTGCCACTACTCTGGACACCTGGAGAAATATCGAGTTGCCTAAATGGTGTGTGTTTTACTTTGATCTCTGCTCACACTTTGCTCATCCAGTTAGAACCACAGGGCTCCAGGCCATAGCGTTCTAGGCCTAAACAAGAAAATTTCCATTCCGTTTTGGGAGTTCATTCGTCTCTCATAATTACTTTTTCCACAAATGTGTGCTTCCGGAGAGGCCCTGTCTAAATGTGGAGAGGCCCATTTTCATTCACTCACTTTCAGACTTTCTAAGATTTTCAGTTACTAGAGGTTTGCCCAGACTTGCCATTTTCAAGGGACAGTGCACTTCACTTGAAGATGTGCAGTATTACTTCATGTGTCTACGTGGAAATTCCACCAATGGGAAACTCTTGCTGTAGTCATCTCCAAGTGTTTCTGCGTAAGAAAATATAACTAACAAAGGATGTGGTTTCAAGCAGAATGAGGAATGGAGGGATAATCTTTATTTCAGTGCAGCTTGACTTTTCAAAGAAACAGTAATTCCTATGAAATAGGAGGTAAAATCTTTTGTAAAGAGACATGGATATGACATGCTCAACTTTATGTCACATTTTTTAAAAAGCCAAGGGCATTTGAGAAATTCTTGGCTGCTGAATTGTCCCTTTTTTCAAATTTCTCTTAGGTAAGACACTCCAGTTTTTTCAAACCATGGTACTATTCCTTCCATGTAAAAAACCAAAGCAAAAAACAAAATAAATTAAAACAAAACCCATCAAATTACATTTGAGAGCACACAATTGCTCAGCAGGCCCACTATTCAAGAAGCTAGAGGTACAGAAGCCTCAGCCTTCAGCCCATGGCCTGAAGTTTTGTCTCTATCATGGACCCTCAATTCCCTGGCATGTCCACATTAACTCATGAATCTTTACTCATTTCCTCTTCAAATGCACAGGATCCAATATATTTGAACCCTGTTCACCTGGGCTGTAATCATCCAAGGACACACCAGAGGAAGGGCAGCCACACCCTTGCCTGGGGCCTTGGAGCTTATCACAATAGAAATGGAAACCTGGACAAGGGGAGCCAAAACAAAGAGAGGAATATTCCTAAAGTATGAAACACAGAAGCTACCTATAGACCAGTAGTGGGACTTCACAAATTATGTAAGAATCTCTGTGCACATGCTTGGCATGGTTGCTCATGCCTATAATCCCAGCAATCTGGGGACTGAGGTGGAAGGATCCTTGTGAGTCCGAGTCCATCGTGGGCTACGAATTTATCTCAAGGCCTCTTTCAACAACTACATAAGATGCTGTTTCCAAAAAGAGGACAACAGAAAACTAGACACACTTGGTCTAGGTCCCGGGGTTCACTACATGAGTTGTGGAGTCTAAATATTCCATGCCATGAGAAAATACCTGGGATTTTTAGTGAAAGGGGCATTTGCATCTCTTTTCTAAGGGTTTCCTTTTCACCATGTTAGATTTGAATTCTGGGAAAATCCTGCTGGTGACAAGCTATCTAGCATTATGTTGGTTTAGGTATTGAGCTAGTATCTCATGTTTAGTGTTCAGAGTTACGCTGGAATGGCTGCAGACCTCCTTGAAATAGCTATTGCAGACAAGTGAACCCCGAGGAAGCTGGATAGTTGAAGCAGGCACTCCAAATA
This sequence comes from Cavia porcellus, assembly GCF_034190915.1. Lineage (NCBI taxonomy): Eukaryota > Metazoa > Chordata > Mammalia > Rodentia > Caviidae > Cavia > Cavia porcellus. The sequence continues at coordinate 2,546,674 of NW_026947543.1, forward strand.
TTCATGCACTGCAAGGATTCACTTTCATTTTGGGACTCATCTTCTGGTTGCTTTCTTTTAGTGCTAACTGATATTACCATGGTGGCAGTAATCCAGCAGAGACTGCATGTATGGTTTGCAAGTTTGCTTCCCAAGCCACCAGAAACTTGGCAGAACACAAATCATTGTGGCATTTTCTTTCCTCCCCTGAAACATTTGGCTTTCTAAGTTTGAAAATTGAATAGACTGGGCTAGTCAGATTTGGACCCCATGTACCACCAACAGAGCTAAAGACAGAGCCAATTACTTCCCTCCACTTGTCAAAATATGTCAAATTTGCTTGGTCACCACAACATCAAAAAATTCTGAGGCAACTTAGAGAGGTGAATCAAATACTGCCTGATTGGAATGGCTGTGGTTGTATGAGGTGGAAAGCTGCAGAGTTGGGCTGAAACTGTTCACAGAAATCCACAGGCTTGTGGTTGCCAGGCAACCACACTGGGCTGAGATTGGCTGAACATCACTGTGAGGTGGATTTTAGGCTCTAGGTTTGAAAATTTAAAAGACTGGCGCAGTCAAGTTTGGAATACATGGACCGCAGACAGACCAAAAGGTCTTTCAATTACTTCCCTTCACTTCTCAAAATATATCAAATTTTGTTGATCACTACAACTGTAAAAAAAATTCTGAGGCAACATAGAGAGGCTAATCAAATACTGCATGATTGGAATGGCTGTGGTTGTATGAGGTGGAAAGCTGCCGATTTGGGCTGAAACAGTTCACAGAAAACCACAAGCTTGTGGTTGCCAGGCAACCACACTGGGCTGTGATTGGCTGAGCACCATTGTGAGCTGGACTTTAGGCTCTAGGATACAAGTGTGCAGTAGGAGACCTGAGTCACAATGCTGGGCGTTTCCATGGAGACCTCAGTGGCACAGAGGGCCTTGTAGGGCAAGATTTAAATAGGATGAATATTCTTGGCCTGGTATGCCACAGGATTCTCACTGAAGGCTTCACTGCTCAGAATTTGGGGATGGAAATGTTTGCCAATCTACACATGGAAGTACTTTCAATGGGATATGAAATATGCCAGGGCCTGGCAGATGTTCTCTGACATGTCCTATCCTTGAGCATATGCTTTTCCCTTGTCATGTCTGTCATTTGGCTGAGTCCTGTTCCCTAAGCTATTCAGTCAAGACTTGCTGGAATCATTCACCTGCAGTATAAGAGCTTTCTGTGAAATTTCTCAGCAGAAATCCTCTGCAAGCACATAGCTTTGGATATGAGAGACAGTGGTAGAAGTTGAATTTCAAGGGCAGATATTTGAAAACAATGAAACATGCCCCGAATAAGATCTTTACATGTTTCCCAGATGAATATGTTTGGAAATAAGGCGGAAGATGGAGATCAAGAATCATAAGAGTGCACACCCATTTCAAGGTACAAAACCAGGGAAAAACATGGGAAAGAAAGAGAGCTGGTTAATTTGATGTAAAAATCTTTGATGATGAAATGAAAATTATATTCTCATGGTGATTTAATCAGGCTGTAGCAGTGAAGTTCTCATGTTGGTTGTCCTATGTGTGGCCTTCTGCATTGGGCAGTGGATGCAGGACAGGAGATCTTCAAATAAATCTGGTGGAACACAAAATATTGAAAAAAATATCAATCTAAATCCTGTGTATTCCTTCCCTTTGAGAACATATATGGATAATGTCCGGAGTTTCAAAAGAGAAAATGTCTATTGGGTCATGGTTTCACCAATGAAATGGTCACTTCACATAACATTTTGAATTTTGCTTTCACAGTTGCTCATGTACCAGGCCTGAGTAAAGCAGAATGCAGAGTAAGCCTCATCAATAGTTGTGCATTCCATAACTGGTTTAAAAACCAGTGAAACCCTTTGGACCTAGTGTTTGTATTTAATTGGTTGATTGGTTTTTCAAATTGTTTGTTTTACTATTTTTAACTTTGGGAGTCAGAAAGCCCTCACTCATAGTGATTTAGACCTCTCCAGAAGATCTGAAGTTATTCATGTAACAGCTATTACATGTTATAAGTTTCTCCTATTAAAACTTGAAAGACTAGCAGACTCTGCTACTTTTCATCTAAATTCAGTGTTGTGCTAAATTCAGCGTTGGACTTTTTTTTACAAGTCCTTTGAAATGTGTCCTCCTCTATTCACTGGTCGTGCTGGAATGTACTTTTTGTGAAGACAGGATTTTAAGCAAAGTGCCACAAGTACAGTTTGCCACTACTCTGGACACCTGGTTAAATATCAAGTTCCCTAAATGGTATGTGTTTTACTTTGATCTCTGTTCACCCTTTGCTCATCCAGTTAGAACCACAGCGCTCCAGGCCATAGCGTTCTAGGCCTAAACATGAAAATTTCCATTCCGTTTTGCGAGTTCATTCGTCTCTCATAATTACTTTTTCCACAAATGTGTGCTTCAGGAGAGGCCCTGTCTAAATGTGGAGAGGCCCATTTTCATTCACTCACTTTCAGACTTTCTAAGATTTTCAGTTACTAGAGGTTTGCCCAGACTTGCCATTTTCAAGGGACAGTGCACTTCACTTGAAGATGTGCAGTATTACTTCATGTGTCTACGTGGAAATTCCACCAATGGGAAACTCTTGCTGTAGTCATCTCCAAGTGTTTCTGCGTAAGAAAATATAACTAACAAAGGATGTGGTTTCAAGCAGAATGAGGAATGGAGGGATAATCTTTATTTCAGTGCAGCTTGACCTTTCAAAGAAACAGTAATTCCTATGAAATAGGAGGTAAAATCTTTTGTAAAGAGACATGGATATGACATGCTCAACTTTATGTCACATTTTTTAAAAAGCCAAGGGCATTTGAGAAATTCTTGGCTGCTGAATTGTCCCTTTTTTCAAATTTCTCTTAGGTAAGACACTCCAGTTTCTTCAAACCATGGTACTGTTCCTTCCATGTAAAAAACCAAAGCAAAACACAAAATAAATTAAAACAAAACCCATCAAATTACATTTGAGAGCACACAATTGCTCAGCAGGCCCACTATTCAAGAAGCTAGAGGTACAGAAGCCTCAGCCTTCAGCCCATAGCCTGAAGTTTTGTCTCTATCATGGCCCCTCAATTCCCTGGCATGTCCACATTAACTCATGAATCTTTACTCATTTCCTCTTCAAATGCACAGGATCCAATATGTTTGAACCCTGTTCACCTGGGCTGTAATCATCCAAGGACACACCAGAGAAAGGGCAGCCACCCTCTTGCCTGGGGCCTTGGAGCTTATCAGAATAGAAATGGAAACCTGAACAAGGGGAGCCAAAACAAAGAGAGGAATATTCCTAAAGTCTGAAACACAGAACCTCCCTATAGACAAGTAGTGGGATTTCACAAATTATGTAAGAATCTCTGTGCACATGCTTGGCATGGTCGCTCATGCCTATAATCCCAGCAATCTGGGGGCTGAGGTGGATGGATCCTTGTGAGTCCGAGTCCATCGTGGGCTACGAATTTATCTCAAGGCCTCTTTCAACAACTACATAAGATGCTGTTTCCAAAAAGAGGACAACGGAAAACTAGACACGCGTGGTCTAGGTCCCGGGGTTCACTACATGAGTTGTGGAGTCTAAATATTCCATGCCATGAGAAAATACCTGGGATTTTTAGTGAAAGGGGCATTTGCATCCCTTTTCTAAGGGTTTCCCTTTCACCATGTTACATTTGAATTCTGGGAAAACCTGCTGGTGACAAGCTATCTAGCATTATGTTGGTTTAGGTATTGAGCTAGTACCTCATGTTTAGTGTTCAGGGTTATGCTGGAATGGCTGCAGACCTCCTTGAAATAGCGATTGCAGACAAGTGAACCACGAGGGAGCTGGATAGTTGAAGCAGGCACTCCAAATATTCATGCACTGCAAGGATTCACTTTCATTTTGGGACTCATCTTCTGGTTGCTGGCTTTTAGTGCTAACTGATACTACCATGGTGGCAGTAATCCAGCAGAGACTGCATGTATGGTTTACAAGTTTGCTTCTCAAGCCACCAGAAACTTGGCAGAACACAAATCATTGAGGCATTTTCTTTCCTCCCCTGAAACATTGGGCTTTCTAAGTTTGAAAATTGAATAGACTTGGCTAGTCACGTTTGGACCCCATGTACCACCAACAGATCTAAAGACAGAACCAATTACTTCCCTCCACTTGTCAAAATATGTCAAATTTGCTTGGTCACCACAACTTCAAAGAAAATTCTGAGGTAACTTAGAGAGGTGAATCAAATACTGCCTGTTTGGAATGGCTGAGGTTGTATGACGTGGAAAGGTGCAGAGTTGGGCTGAAACTGTTCACAGAAATCCACAGGCTTGTGGTTGCCAGGCAACCACACTGGGCTGAGATTGGCTGAACATCACTGTGAGGTGGATTTTAAGCTCTAGGTTTGAAAATTTAAAAGACTGGGGTAGTCAAGTTTGGAACACATCGAGCACAGACAGACCAAAAGGTCTTTGAATTACTTCCCTCCACTTCTCAAAATATGTCAAATTTTCTTGATCACTACAGCTGTAAAAAAAATTCTGAGGCAACATAGAGAGGCTAATCAAATACTGCATGATTGGAATGGCTGTGGTTGTATGAGGTGGAAAGCTGCAGAGTTGGGCTGAAACAGTTCACAGAAAACCACAAGCTTGTGGTTGCCAGGCAACCACACTGGGCTGTGATTGGCTGAGCACCATTGTGAGCTGGACTTTAGGCTCTAGGATACAAGTGTGCAGTAGGAGACCTGAGTCACAATGCTGGGCGTGGCCATGGAGACCTCAGTGTCACAGAGGACCTTGTAGGGCAAGATTTAAATAGGATGAATATTCTTGGCCTGGTATGCCACAGGATTCTCACTGAAGGCTTCACTGCTCAGAATTTGGGGATGGAAATGTTTGCCAATCTACACATGGAAGTACTTTCAATGGGATATGAAATATGCCAGGGCCTGGCAGATGTTCTCTGACATGTCCTATCCTTGAGCATATGCTTTTCCCTTGTCATGTCTGTCATTTGGCTGAGTCCTGTTCCCTAAGCTATTCAGTCAAGACTTGCTGGAATCATTCACCTGCAGTATAAGAGCTTTCTGTGAAATTTCTCAGCAGAAATCCTCTGCAAGCACATAGCTTTGGATATGAGAGACAGTGGTGGAAGTTGAATTTCAAGGGCAGATATGTGAAAACAATGAAACAAGCCCCGAATAAGATCTTTACACGTTTTCCAGATGAATATGTTTGGAAATACGGGGGAAGATGGAGATCAAGACTGAGAAGAGTGCACACCCATTTCAAGGTACAAAAACCAGGGAAAAACATGGGAAAGCAAGAGAGCTGGTTAATTTGATGTAAAAATCTTTGATGATGAAAGGAAAATTATATTCTCATGGTGATTTAATCAGGCTGTAGAATTGAAGTTCTCATGTTGGTTGTCCTATGTGTGGCCTTCTGCACTGGCCAGTGGATGCAGGACAGGAGATCTTCAAATAAATCTGGTGGAACACAAAATAGTGAAAAAAATATCAATCTAAATCCTGTGTATTCCTTCCCTTTGAGAACATATATGGATAATGTGCGGAGTTTCAAAAGAGAAAATGTCTATTGGGTCATGGTTTCAACAATGAAATGGTCACTTCACATAACATTTTGAATTTTGTTTTCACAGTTGCTCATGTACCGGGCCTGAGTAAAGCAGAATGCAGAGTAAGCCTCATCAATAGTTTTGCATTCCATAAGTGGTTTTAAAACCAGTGAAACCCTTTGGAACTAGTGTTTGTATTTAGTTGGTTGATTGGTTTTTCAAATTGTTTGTTTTACTATTTTTAACTTTGGGAGTCAGGGAAGCCCTCACTCATAGTGATTTAGACCTCTCCAGAAGCTCTGAAGTTATTCATGTAACAGCTATTACATGTTATAAGTTTCTCCTATTAAAACTTGAAAGACTAACAGACTCTGCTACTTTTCATCTAAATTCAGTGTTGCGCTAAATTCAGTGTTGGACTTTTTTTAAAAGTCCTTTGAAATGTGTCCTCCTCTAGTCACTGGTCGTGCTGGAATGTACTTTCTTGTGAAGACAGGATTTGAGCAAAGTGACACAAGTACAGTTTGGCTCTACTCTGGACACCTGGTTAAATATCGAGTTCCCTAAATGGTGTGTGTTTTACTTTGATCTCTGCTCACTCTTTGCTCATCCAGTTAGAACCACAGGGCTCCAGGCCATAGCGTTCTAGGCCTAAACAAGAAAATTTGCATTTCGTTTTGGGAGTTCATTCGTCTCTCATAATTACTTTTTCCACAAATGTGTGCTTCAGGAGAGGCCCGGTCTAAATGTGGAGAGGCCAATTTTCATTCACTCACTTTCAGACTTTCTAAGATTTTCAGTTACTAGAGGTTTGCCCAGACTTGCCATTGTTAAGGGACAGTGCACTTCACTTGAAGTTGTGCAGTATTACTTCATGTGTCTACGTGGAAATTCCACCAATGGGAAACTCTTGCTGTAGTCATCTCCAAGTGTTTCTGCGTAAGAAAATATAACTAACAAAGGATGTGATTTCAAGCAGAATGAGGAATCGAGGGATAATCTTTATTTCAGTGCAGGTTGACCTTTCAAAGAAACAGTAATTCCTATGAAATAGGAGGTAAAATCTATTGTAAAGAGACATGGATATGACATGCTCAACTTTATTTCACATTTTTTAAAAAGCCAAGGGCATTTGAGAAATTCTTGGCTGCTGAATTGTCCCTTTTTTCAAATTTCTCTTAGGTAAGACACTCCAGTTTCTTCAAACCATGGTACTGTTCCTTCCATGTAAAAAACCAAAGCAAAAAACAAAATAAATTAAAACAAAACCCATCAAATTACATTTGAGAGCACACAATTGCTCAGCAGGCCCACTATTCAAGAAGCTAGAGGTACAGAAGCCTCAGCCTTCAGCCCACGGCCTGAAGTTTTGTCTCTATCATAGACCCTCAATTCCCTGGCATGTCCACGTTAACTCATGAATCTTTACTCATTTCCTCTTCAAATGCACAGGATCCAATATATTTGAACCCTGTTCACCTGGGCTGTAATCATCCAATGACACACCAGAGGAAGGGCAGCCACCCCCTTGCCTGGGGCCTTGGAGCTTATCACAATAGAAATGGAAACCTGAGCAAGGGGAGCCAAAACAAAGAGAGGAATATTCCTAAAGCCTGAAACACAGAAGCTACCTATAGACCAGTAGTGGGATTTCACAAATTATATAAGAATCTCTGTGCACATGCTTGGCATGTCGCTCATTCCTATAATCCCAGCAATCTGGGGGCTAAGGTGGATGGATCCTTGGGAGTTCGAGTCCATCGTGGGCTACGAATTTATCTCAAGGCCTCTTTCAACAACTACATAAGATGCTGTTTCCAAAAAGAGGACAACAGAAAACTAGACACACTTGGTCTAGGTACCTGGGTTCACTACATGAGTTGTGGAGTCTAAATATTCCACGCCATGAGAAAATACCTGGGATTTTTAGTGAAAGGGGCATTTGCATCCCTTTTCTATGGGTTTCCCTTTCACCATGTTACATTTGAATTCTGGGAAAACCTGCTGGTGACAAGCTATCTAGCATTATGTTGGTTTAGGTATTGAGCTAGTACCTCATGTTTAGTGTTCAGGGTTATGCTGGAATGGCTGCAGACCTCCTTGAAATATCTATTGCAGACAAGTGAACCCAGAGGAAGCTGGATAGTTGAAGCAGGCACTCCAAATATTGATGCACTGCAAGGATTCACTTTCATTTTGGGACTCATCTTCTGGTTGCTGGCTTTTAGTGCTAACTGATACTACCATGGTGGCAGTAATCCAGCAGAGACTGCATGAATGGTTTGCAAGTTTGCTTCCCAAGCCACCAGAATCTTGGCAGAACACAAATCATTGTGGCATTTTCTTTCCTCCCCTGAAACATTTGGCTTTCTAAGTTTGAAAATTGAACAGACTGGGCTAGTCAAGGTTAGACCCCATGTACCACCAACAGAGCTAAAGACAGAGCCAATTACTTCCCTCCACTTGTCAAAATATGTCAAATTTGCTTAGTCACCACAACTTCAAAAAATTCTGAGGCAACTTAGAGAGGTGAATCAAATACTGCCTGATTGGAATGGCTGTGGTTGTATGAGGTGGAAAGCTGCAAGTTGGGCTGAAACTGTTCACAGAAATCCACAGGCTTGTGGTTGCCAGGCAACCACACTGGGCTGAAATTTCCTGAACATCACTGTGAGGTGGATTTTAGGCTCTAGGTTTGAAAATTTAAAGGACTGGGGTAGTCAAGTTTGGAACACATCGACCACAGACAGACCAAAAGGTCTTTCAATTACTTCCCTCCACTTCTCAAAATATGTCAAATTTTCTTGATCACTACAACTGTAAAAAAAATTCTGAGGCAAAATAGAGAGGCTAATCAAATACTGCATGATTGGAATGGCTGTGGTTGTATGAGGTGGAAGGCTGCAGAGTCGCGGTGAAGCAGTTCACAGAAAGCCACAAGCTTGTGGTTGCCAGGCAACCACACTGGGCTGTGATTGGCTGAGCTCCATTGTGAGCTGGACTTTAGGCTCTAGGATACAAGTGTGCAGTAGGAGACCTGAGTCACAATGCTGGGCATTGCCATGGAGACCTCAGTGGCACAGAGGACCTTGTAGGGCAAGATTTAATTAGGATGAATATTCTTGGCCTGGTATGCCACAGGATTCTCACTGAAGGCTTCACTGCTCACAATTTGGGGATGGAAATGCTTGCCAGTCTACACATGGATGTACTTTCAATGGGATATGAAATATGCCAGGGCCTGGCAGATGTTCTCTGACATGTCCTATCCTTGAGCATACGCTTTTCCCTTGTCATGTCTGTCATTTGGCTGAGTCCTGTTCCCTAAGCTATTCAGTCAAGACTTGCTGGAATCATTCACCTGCAGTATAAGAGCTTTCTGTGAAATTTCTCAGCAGAAATCCTCTGCAAGCACATAGCTTTGGATATGAGAGACAGTGGTGGAAGTTGAATTTCAAGGGCAGATATTTGAAAACAATGAAACAAGCCCCGCATAAGATCTTTACATGTTTCCCAGATGAATATGTTTGGAAATACGGTGGAAGATGGAGATCAAGACTGAGAAGAGTGCACACCCATTTCAAGGTACAAAAACCAGGGAAAAACATGGGAAAGCAAGAGAGCTGGTTAATTTGATGTAAAAATCTTTGATGATGAAAGGAAAATTATATTCTCATGGTGGTTTAATCAGGCTGTAGCAGTAAAGTTCTCATGTTGGTTGTCCTATGTGTGGCCTTCTGCATTGGCCAGTGGATGCAGGACAGGAGATCTTCAAATAAATCTGGTCTAACACAAAATAGTGAAAAAATATCAATCTAAATCCTGTGTATTCCTTCCCTTTGAGAACATATATGTATAATGTCTGGAGTTTCAAAAGAGAAAATGTCTATTGGGTCATGGTTTCACCAATTGTGAGAGTTGACCCCCCTGCTATATCCCCCTCACCGAGTTATAAAAAGCAGCAAAGAATGTTTCACTCCCTAACTCCCCAGAGCCGGGAATAAAAGCGTTAACTCCCTAGCTCCCCAGAGCTATCAGAGCAGAGCAGAAAGAAATGCCTAACTCCCCAGAGCTATCAGAGCAGAGAAAAAAAAAAAAAAAAAAAAAAAAAAATTAAGAATGCACCTGCAAGGTCGTTCTGTCTCAACGAGATAAGTAAGACAAGTAACTGTTCTGTTCTGGGCACATAGTGACTGGGCTAGGACCCCCAGTCTCCATGGTTACTCAACCCCAAACCCCTCCAATCAATTTCTGCCAAATCCTATGCTGCTCAAAATTAACCAATGCGATTTGCTTCTGTAAACTTGCTTGCCTCCCGCTTATACCCTTAAAAACCCTACACAAATTCCCCTCGAGCCCCTCCGCACTTGTTTGCCTGGGCGACCCCATGCGCATGGAAATAAACTTTTTTCCCTCACCAAGAGTTGAGTCCTTGGGGTCTCTTTCCCTGCGGTGTCGGCCCTAACATCTTGGAGGCCCCACCGAGATAGCACGTCTCACGGAAGGTGACCTCAACGGCTCTGCGATGGGTGAGTTTGACCGGTCGCTTCTTATCTACCGGTATTTTACGCCCCGAGCCAACCGGGCAATTTTTGTTACCTGTTTTTGTTATCTGTTCTCTGTTCTCTGGTGACCGGGGGACGCCCCACACGGTTTTCCGTGACTCACCGTCTGCGATAGGATTTTCCTATCGGTCTGGGGAATTTCATTCCCAATCTGTGGTCCTTCTGGGCCAATCTGGGGAATTTCATTCCCAATCTGTGGTCCTTCTGGGCCAATCTGGGGAATTTCATTCCCAATCTGTGGTCCTTCTGGGCCAATCTGGGGAATTTCATTCCCAATCTGTGGTCCTTCTGGGCCAATCTGGGGAATTTCATTCCCAATCTGTGGTCCTCTGGGCCAATCTGGGGAATTTCATTCCCAATCTGTGGTCCATCTGGGCCAATCTGGGGAATTTCATTCCCAATCTGTGGTCCGTCCGGGCCAATCTGGAGGCACCCCCTAAGGTGACTCATTTGGTGTGAAACTCATGCGTGAGAGTGAGGTGGCCGGCCTGTTTGTTCTGTGTGGTGTGACTGTTGTGATCGGTTATTTGTTGTGTCGCGCGTACGCTAACCACTCTTTGTCTTCAGAACACCATGGGACAAACGACATCGTCCCCATTGTCCCTCACCCTCGACCATTGGTCAGAGGTTTGAGAGAGGGCTCACAATCTCTCCTTACAGGTTAAAAAAGTAAATGACAGACTTTCTGCTCATCTGAGTGGCCCACATTCTCCGTGGGTTGGCCACCAGAGGGGACTTTCCACCTTCCCCTCATCTTAGCAATTAAAAACATCATCTTCCGCCCCGGACGAAGAGGGCCACCCGGACCAGCATGCCTACATCTTGGTATGGCAGGACCTCAGGAAAGAGCCCCCACCGTGGGTAAAACCCTTCCTTCCTCCGCCCTCTCCTTGGTTGCCTATTTAAACTTGTTACTAACTTAGGGGCTTGTTGCCCATTTCTGTTGCAGGATCCATATGGCTTATTAGATTCAAGGTTCATGATAAGAAAAATTATTTCCTTTAGTTGACCAAACTATGCAAGAAGCTCCCTTTGTTTGTGTCTTTAATGTTGTGGCGCCTTGTTTAATATGTAAAACTTCAATTGATTGCTTGCAACCTCAGCATACCTTTTAAAAGAAATATTTTTTCCTCTCTGGTAAAAATGTAAACATGTGCACATATATATGTATATCTCTGGTTATTAAAAATCATATCAACTTTACCAAGTAAAAACCAGATGGTAGTATATTTGAGCCAGTTAAAAGGTTACAGTTTTGTTTTTAAAATACAGCATTTTTATGTGGTAAAAAGACATAAAATAAGTATGTTTTGGACTACTAAAAGGTGACTTCAAGGGTTTTGTTGAGAGTTTTGATGTTGTCTGAGAAGTGAAAAAAAAGGTAATTGACTGGTAATAGTAAAAAGAGGGACAAAGAGAGTGGTCTTCAAGTAAAGGTGTCTGGCTATGCCAGAATGTAAAAAAAGATTAAAGCTTAGTTTGAGACATATTATTGTAAGTTATAAAAGGCTCAAGAGGATGTGAATTTTATTTGTCTTGGTTTATAGTACTACAAATAACAGGTTTGACAAAAAGTAAATGTGTTCAGAATTTGACAGTATTAGATCAGTTTTGATAAAAGTATACATAAGATTGTACTTTGCTACAAAATGTTTCCATTAAAATGAGATTATAGGTGATACTACAAATAAGATACAAGTTCTTACATGTACTGTGAACATCTGGGAGATTATGCAGCACAATTTTGTTACCTATAAAAAAGCCCTTTTTGTTAAGAATATAATTTTAGTAAAATGATGGCCTGCCACGTGACACCCTTGGACAAAAAACAGTGTGCCATCCAGATAAAGCCGGCTCTCTGATCCGGAATGCCAAAACCATGTTCTCCTTTTGTGCCACCCTGACTGGACATCCAGAGGTAAGGAGGTTTCCCAGTATCGCCAGTTGTTCTCTTTGTAACTCAGTCGGCCCCACATGTTAGACAAAAATTACAAAGGTTTAAGAGGTTTAAAAAAATACCCCTCAGCCAGTTAATAAAGATAGCACAAAAAGGTCTTTAAAAACTAAAAAATTTACAAAAAGATAGCCAAGATGTTAAAATTGCTCTATGAGAAAAAACTTTTTAAAAACAGACGAGAGTTTCTGGGGGCAATTGGATACTGTAGGCTAAATTTTACTAAAAAGCTTGCCTCTATGACTCCCATAAGGGAGAAACTCAAAATTCGCTGAAATGGACTGATAAATGTAAACAGGCCTTCCAACAGCTCAAGCGGGCCTTGACAGAGGCCCCAGCCCTGGGACTCCCTGACGTTACAAAGCCTTTCATCTTGTTCATAGATAAACTCAGGGACATTGCCAAAGGAGTCCTAACTCAGGACATTGGCCCTTAAAAGAGGCCTATAGCCTACCTCTCCAAAAGACTTAATCCAATAACAGGAGTATGGCCCCCTGCCTTAAAATACTAGCTACTATGACAATGTTACTTAAGGAAACAAAAAAAACACGCTTTGGGCAAGTAATTTCTGTGGTAACCTCTCACAGTTTAGAGACTCTTATCAAAACCCCTCCTTAAAAAAAGGCTCTCAAATGCCAGAATTCTACTGTCAAGCCCTGCTTCTAGACCCAGAGTCAATGATATTCAAGACTTCTTCAGCTTTAAACCCAGCCACCCTTATGCCTGATGATGACCCGGAGGAACAAAGGACACCTCTCTCCATGAGTGCGCTGACATCCTCGAACTGCAGCAGAACCTACAGGCTGATCTTACTGACCAGCTTTTGAGAAATGCCGACAACTGTTCGATGAAAACAGCTTCATCCAAAACGACAAACGAGTGGCCGGGGCAGCAGTGACCACCGAAAAGGAGGTACTCTGGGTTAAGCGGGTAGAGCCTGGCACTTCTGCCCAAAAGGCGAAGCTTGTTGCTTTAACTAAGAGGCTAAAACTAGCCACAAAAAAGAGGGTAAACATCTATACTGATAGTACATATGCTTTTGCTACTATACATATACATAGAGCCATCTATTAAGAGCGAGGTCTCTTAACCTTGGCCAGAGCTAAGATTAAAAAAAAAAAAAAGAGGGCTCCACAAATCCTAAATTTGCTGGCAGCAGTCTGGCTGTCAGCAGATTGCTGCTATTCACCTGAGGAAACAATTTGGCAGATCAGGCCGCTAAAAGAGTAACAATCACATCAGAGAGGCCAGCCAAAAAAAAAAAAGTAACTGCTCTGATGCGAGTCCCCCCGACCTTATCAAAACCAGTCTACACAAAAAAGACTACACTGGTTGTTGTGAGCCATCTAACGGATTCCAGTCCCTGTGACTAAAAGACAAGTACAAAATTTCTAAGAGCCACAGGACTGATCCAAAGTTTGGGACCCTGGCAGAGGCCTGTTGTCTACCTTTCCAAGAGACTTGGTTCTGTGGCAACCAGATGGCCACCCTGTCTGCGGTGATTTCATCAATGGCCCCCTCATAAAGGAGGCTTAAAAATTGACTTTTGGACACAAACTCTTAATTGTTTCCTCCTATTCACTGGAGACTCTCATCAAGGCCCCACCAGACTGATGGATGTCTAATTCCTGAGCCATACATTATCAGACACTATTTCTAGAAACAACAGCTTCAAACTCGGCTACTTTGCTGCCTGAGGATGACCCCTCGTTGCCTCATTGATCACCTCACGAAACATCGACCTTATGTAGTTGATAAGCTACTGTCTAGAGTTCCATCCTACTTCTCTGATGAAAACAGTTATGTCTCTCAAGAGCCCATTTACACTTAAAAAGACCAACATCTGACAGCTCAACTTCCAAGAGATTCCGGGGGCTAATATCAAGCTAGCCCAGTCTGTGAGCTTCAGATGCCCTCAGTGCCAATTGGTAAATCTAAAAGTACTGCAACAAATAAAAACCACTGGTTATCGTGAGACTATGCCTAAAAACACTAAAAAATAGATTTTACAAAAATAAAAAGCCTAAACTTCAAAAATATAAGTGTTTTCTACTTAGTCTGAGTCAGCTCTGATAGCAGTTTCTCTGATTTGGTCTCCCTTTTTATCCGTGGGGTCCAACAATGGCCTGGCTTTTGTAGCCTAGTAACTCAAATTAACCTAAGCTTTACAGATCAATTAAAAAACTCAATTGGGCTTACCAGCCTCAGAGTTCAAAAAAGGTAAAAAGATAAGTTAGATTTTAAAGACTATAATTACTAATGGCCTTAAAAACTGGCGAAAACTGGGTGAGTCTCTTTTCCTTCTGCCCCTTTACATGCGTGATACACCCTCTATGTTGCAGATATTTCCTCTTTTGAGGTTTTATGTGAGGTTTCTAAAAATTAGCTAATTTAACTAATCAAGATCTTATTAAGTCTCCCCAGACTTTTCAGCTAGCTGTGACTTCCATCCACTGGTTACTTCGCTGCTGCCCACTACAGCTAAAGAGCCTAGACACCTAGACAAGCGACCTCACCGTAAATCTCTTGAGAGCGACCTCACCGTAAATCTCTTAAGCCGCAATAGATTGTCAAAACAGCTAAAAGCCTGCCTAGATTCAACGTTCCCAATGCAGACAAGTCCCAACTTCAAAAGACCGTCAGCCTACAAATAAGTAAACTGTCATTTCTTCCAAGGACACTTTAAAGCTTAAGATTGTCTAATATAACTGATAATTTTGTGTTCTCCTCCTTTATAGAGACCCCAAGGAGGCCTCTGTCTGACTTAAAAATTGTTACTTATATGGTAAAACAGAGTAAATTTAAATGTTGGTTTTCTTTCTCCTTTTGGTTAACAGCTTTAATGACAGCTACAAGACATTTGTTAATCCTCCTACTGGGCCTTATGTTATAAACAAGTTGATAAACTATGTCAAAGTTCTTAAAAGCTTGTGATTTTAAAGACACATACAAGGTTATAAACAGATGCAGTAAAAAAGCTAAGAAAAAAAAAATTATTAAATCTCGAGAGCCCCCTTCAAGTAAAGCCAAAATGTTCTCCTTCTGGAAATCAATCCTGCCCTATATTCTCCCTTTACTGGGACCCCTGGCTAGATTCATTATAGTCATGGCTATAGCCCCTTACCTCATTAACCGAGTAACCCAGTTTGTGAGGGCTCAGATCTCTCAAGTAAAGGTTATGGTGCTACGTCAACAGTATGACCCCTTACCAATACAGGACCTTTAAGATTAAAAGTCATCGAAAAAAAAGGGGGGGAATGTGAGAGTTGACCCCCCTGCTATAACCCCCTCACCGAGTTATAAAAAGCAGCAAAGAATGTTTCACTCCCTAACTCCCCAGAGCCGGGAATGAAAGGGTTAACTCCCTAGCTCCCCAGAGCTATCAGAGCAGAGCAGAAAGAAATGCCTAACTCCCCAGAGCTATCAGAGCAGAGAAAAAAAAAAAAAAAAAGAAAGAATGCACCTGCAAGGTCGTTCTGTCTCAACGAGATAAGTAAGACAAGTAACTGTTCTGTTCTGGGCACATAGTGACTGGGCTAGGACCCCCAGTCTCCATGGTTACTCAACCCCAAACCCCTCCAATCAATTTCTGCCAAATCCTATGCTGCTCAAAATTAACCAATGCGATTTGCTTCTGTAAACTTGCTTGCCTCCCGCTTATACCCTTAAAAACCCTACACAAATTCCCCTCGAGCCCCTCCGCACTTGTTTGCCTGGGGGACCCCATGCGCATGGAAATAAACTTTGTTCCCTCACCAAGAGTTGAGTCCTTGGGGTCTCTTTCCCTGCGGTGTCGGCCCTAACACAATGAAATGGTCACTTCACATAACATTTTGAATTTTGCTTTCACAGTTGCTCATGTACCAGGCCTGAGTAAATCAGAATGCAGAGTAAGCCTCACCAACAGTTGTGCATTCCATAAGTGGTTTTAAAACCAGTGAAACCCTTTGGACCTAGTGTTTGTATTTAATTGGTTGATTGGTTTTTCAAATTGTTTGTTTTACTATTTTTAACTTTGGGAGTCAGGGAAGCCCTCACTCATAGTGATTTAGACCTCTCCAGAAGCTCTGAAGTTATTCATGTAACAGCTATTACATGTTATAAGTTTCTCCTATTAAAATTTGAAAGACTAACAGACTCTGCTACTTTTCATCTAAATTCAGTGTTGCGCCAAATTCCGTGTTGGACTTTTTTTTTACAAGTGCTTTCAAATGTGTCCTCCTCTAGTCATTGGTCATGCTGGAATGTACTTTCTTGTGAAGACAGGATTTGAGCAAATTGACACAAGTACAGTTTGCCACTACTCTGGAAACCTGGTTAAATATTGAGTTGCCTAAATGGTGTGTGTTTTACTTTGATCTCTGCTCACACTTTGCTCATCCATTTAGAACCACAGGGCTCCAGGCCACAGCGTTCTAGGCCTAAACAAGAAAATTTCCATTCCGTTTTGGGAGTTCATTCGTCTCTCATAATTACATTTTCCACAAATGTGTGCTTCAGGAGAGGCGCTGTCTAAATGTGGAGAGGCCCATTTTCATTCACTCACTTTCAGACTTTCTAAGATTTTCAGTTACTAGAGGTTTGCCGAGACTTGCCATTGTCAAGGGACAGTGCACTTCACTTGAAGCTGTGCAGTATTACTTCATGTGTCTCCGTGGAAATTCCACCAATGGGAAACTCTTGCTGTAGTCATCTCCAAGTGTTTTTGTGTAAGAAAATATAACTAACAAAGTATGTGGTTTCAAGCAGAATGAGGAATGGAGGGATAATCTTTATTTCAGTGCAGGTTGACCTTTCAAAGAAACAGTAATTCCTATGAAATAGGAGGTAAAATCTTTGGTAAAGAGACATGGATATGACATGCTCAACTTTATGTCACATTTTTTAAAAAGCAAAGGGCATTTGAGAAATTCTTGGCTGCTGAATTGTCCCTTTTTTCAAATTTCTCTTAGGTAAGACACTCCAGTTTCTTCAAACCATGGTACTGTTCCTTCCATGTAAAAAACCAAAGCAAAAAACAAAATAAATTAAAACAAAACCCATCAAATTACATTTGAGAGCACACAATTGTTCAGCAGGCCCACTATTCAAGAAGCTAGAGGTACAGAAGCCTCAGCCTTCAGCCCATGGCCTGAAGTTTTGTGTCTATCGTGGCCCCTGAATTCCCTGGCATGTCCACATTAACTCATGAATCTTTACTCATTTCCTCTTCAAATGCACAGGATCCAATATATTTGAACCCTGTTCACCTGGGCTGTAATCATCCAACTACACACCAGAGGAAGGGCAGCCACCCCCTTGCCTGGGGCCTTGGAGCTTATAACAATAGAAATGGAAACCTGAACAAGGGGAGCCAAAACAAAGAGAGGAACATTCCTAAAGTCTGAAACACAGAAGCTACCTATAGACCAGTAGTGGGATTTCATAAATTATGTAAGAATCTCTGTGCACATGGTTGGCATGGTCGCTCATGCCTATAATTCCAGCAATCTGGGGGCTGAGGTGGATGGATCCTTGGGAGTTCCAGTCCATCGTGGGCTACAAATTTATCTCAAGGCCTCTTTCAACAACTACATAAGATGCTGTTTCCAAAAAGAGGACAACAGAAAACTAGACATACTTGGTTTAGGTCCCGGGGTTCACTACATGAGTTGTGGAGTCTAAATATTCCATGCCATGAGAAAATACCTGGGATTTTTAGTGAAAGGGGCATTTGCATCCGTTTTCTAAGGGTTTTCCTTTCACCATGTTACATTTGAATTCTGGGAAAACCTGCTGGTGACAAGCTATCTAGCATTATGTTGGTTTAGGTATTGAGCTAGTACCTCATGTTTAGTGTTCAGGGTTATGCTGGAATGGCTGCAGACCTCCTTGAAATAGCTATTGCAGACAAGTGAACCCCGAGGAAGCTGGGTAGTTGAAGCAGGCACTCCAAATATTCATGCACTGCAAGGATTCACTTTCATTTTGGGATTCATCTTCTGGTTGCTGGCTTTTAGTGCTAACTGATACTACCATGGTGGCAGTAATCCAGCAGAGACTGCATGAATGGTTTGCAAGTTTGCTTCCCAAGCCACCAGAATCTTGGCAGAACACAAATCATTGTGGCATTTTCTTTCCTCCCCTGAAACATTTGGCTTTCTAAGTTTGAAAATTGAACAGACTGGGCTAGTCAGGTTTGGACCCCATGTACCACCAACAGAGCTAAAGACAGAGCCAATTACTTCCCTCAACTTGTCAAAATATATCAAATTTGCTTGGTCACCACAACTTCAAAGAAAATTCTGAGGCAACTTAGAGAGGTGAATCAAATACTGCCTGATTTGAATGGCTGTGGTTGTATGAGGTGGAAAGCTGCAGAGTTGGGTTGAAACAGTTCACAGAAAGCCACAAGCTTGTGGTTGCCAGGCAACCACACTGGGCTGTGATTCGCTGAGCACCATTGTGAGCTGGACTTTTGGCTCTAGGATACAAGTGTGCAGTAGGAGACCTGAGTCACAATGCTGGGCATTGCCATGGAGACCTCAGTGGCACAGAGGACCTTGTAGGGCAAGATTTAAATAGGATGAATATTCTTGGCCTGGTATGCCACAGGATTCTCACTGAAGGCTTCACTGCTCAGAATTTGGGGATGGAAATGCTTGCCAATCTACACATGGATGTACTTTCAATGGGATATGAAATATGCCAGGGCCTGGCAGATGTTCTCTGACATGTCCTATCCTTGAGCATATGCTTTTCCCTTGTCATGTCTGTCACTTGGCTAAGTCCTGTTCCCTAAGCTATTCAGTCAAGACTTGCTTGAATCATTCACCTGCAGTATAAGAGCTTTCTGTGAAATTTCTCAGCAGAAATCCTCTGCAAGCACAGAGCTTTGGATATGAGAGACAGTGGTGGAAGTTGAATTTGAAGGGCAGATATTTGAAAACAATGAAACAAGCCCCGAATAAGATCTTTACATGTTTCCCAGATGAATATGTTTGGAAATACGGGGGAAGATGGAGATCAAGACAGAGAAGAGTGCACCCCCATTTCAAGGTACAAAAATCAGGGAAAAACATGGGAAAGCAGGAGAGCTGGTTAATTTGATGTAAAAATCTTTGATGATGAAAGGAAAGTTATATTCTCATGGTGATTTAATCAGACTGTAGCAGTGAAGTTCTCATGTTGGTTGTCCTATGTGTAGCCTTCTGCATTGGGCAGTGGATGCAGGACAGGAGATCTTCAAATAAATCTGGTGGAACACAAAATAGTGAAAAAAATATCAATCTAAATCCTGTGTATTCCTTCTCTTTGAGAAAATATATGGATAATGTCCGGAGTTTCAAAAGAGAAAATGTCTATTGGGTCACGGTTTCACCAATGAAATGGTCAATTCACATAACATTTTGAATTTTGCTTTCACAGTTGCTCATGTACCTGGCCTGAGTAAAGCAGAATGCAGAGTAAGCCTCATCAATAGTTGTGCATTCCATAAGTGGTTTTAAAACCAGTGAAACCCTTTGGACCTAGTGTTTGTATTTAATTGGTTGATTGGTTTTTCAAATTGTTTGTTTTACTATTTTTAACTTTGGGAGTCAGGGAAGCCCTCACTCATAGTGATTTAGACCTCTCCAGAAGCTCTGAAGTTATTCATGTAACAGCTATTACATGTTATAAGTTTCTCCTATTAAAATTTGAAAGACTAACAGACTCTGCTACTTTTCATCTAAATTCAGTGTTGCGCCAAATTCCGTGTTGGACTTTTTTTTTACAAGTGCTTTCAAATGTGTCCTCCTCTAGTCATTGGTCATGCTGGAATGTACTTTCTTGTGAAGACAGGATTTGAGCAAATTGACACAAGTACAGTTTGCCACTACTCTGGAAACCTGGTTAAATATTGAGTTGCCTAAATGGTGTGTGTTTTACTTTGATCTCTGCTCACACTTTGCTCATCCATTTAGAACCACAGGGCTCCAGGCCACAGCGTTCTAGGCCTAAACAAGAAAATTTCCATTCCGTTTTGGGAGTTCATTCGTCTCTCATAATTACATTTTCCACAAATGTGTGCTTCAGGAGAGGCGCTGTCTAAATGTGGAGAGGCCCATTTTCATTCACTCACTTTCAGACTTTCTAAGATTTTCAGTTACTAGAGGTTTGCCGAGACTTGCCATTGTCAAGGGACAGTGCACTTCACTTGAAGCTGTGCAGTATTACTTCATGTGTCTCCGTGGAAATTCCACCAATGGGAAACTCTTGCTGTAGTCATCTCCAAGTGTTTTTGTGTAAGAAAATATAACTAACAAAGTATGTGGTTTCAAGCAGAATGAGGAATGGAGGGATAATCTTTATTTCAGTGCAGGTTGACCTTTCAAAGAAACAGTAATTCCTATGAAATAGGAGGTAAAATCTTTGGTAAAGAGACATGGATAAGACATGCTCAACTTTATGTCACATTTTTTAAAAAGCAAAGGGCATTTGAGAAATTCTTGGCTGCTGAATTGTCCCTTTTTTCAAATTTCTCTTAGGTAAGACACTCCAGTTTCTTCAAACCATGGTACTGTTCCTTCCATGTAAAAAACCAAAGCAAAAAACAAAATAAATTAAAACAAAACCCATCAAATTACATTTGAGAGCACACAATTGTTCAGCAGGCCCACTATTCAAGAAGCTAGAGGTACAGAAGCCTCAGCCTTCAGCCCATGGCCTGAAGTTTTGTGTCTATCGTGGCCCCTGAATTCCCTGGCATGTCCACATTAACTCATGAATCTTTAGTCATTTCCTCTTCAAATGCACAGGATCCAATATATTTGAACCCTGTTCACCTGGGCTGTAATCATCCAACTACACACCAGAGGAAGGGCAGCCACCCCCTTGCCTGGGGCCTTGGAGCTTATAACAATAGAAATGGAAACCTGAACAAGGGGAGCCAAAACAAAGAGAGGAACATTCCTAAAGTCTGAAACACAGAAGCTACCTATAGACCAGTAGTGGGATTTCATAAATTATGTAAGAATCTCTGTGCACATGGTTGGCATGGTCGCTCATGCCTATAATTCCAGCAATCTGGGGGCTGAGGTGGATGGATCCTTGGGAGTTCCAGTCCATCGTGGGCTACAAATTTATCTCAAGGCCTCTTTCAACAACTACATAAGATGCTGTTTCCAAAAAGAGGACAACAGAAAACTAGACATACTTGGTTTAGGTCCCGGGGTTCACTACATGAGTTGTGGAGTCTAAATATTCCATGCCATGAGAAAATACCTGGGATTTTTAGTGAAAGGGGCATTTGCATCCGTTTTCTAAGGGTTTTCCTTTCACCATGTTACATTTGAATTCTGGGAAAACCTGCTGGTGACAAGCTATCTAGCATTATGTTGGTTTAGGTATTGAGCTAGTACCTCATGTTTAGTGTTCAGGGTTATGCTGGAATGGCTGCAGACCTCCTTGAAATAGCTATTGCAGACAAGTGAACCCCGAGGAAGCTGGGTAGTTGAAGCAGGCACTCCAAATATTCATGCACTGCAAGGATTCACTTTCATTTTGGGATTCATCTTCTGGTTGCTGGCTTTTAGTGCTAACTGATACTACCATGGTGGCAGTAATCCAGCAGAGACTGCATGAATGGTTTGCAAGTTTGCTTCCCAAGCCACCAGAATCTTGGCAGAACACAAATCATTGTGGCATTTTCTTTCCTCCCCTGAAACATTTGGCTTTCTAAGTTTGAAAATTGAACAGACTGGGCTAGTCAGGTTTGGACCCCATGTACCACCAACAGAGCTAAAGACAGAGCCAATTACTTCCCTCCACTTGTCAAAATATATCAAATTTGCTTGGTCACCACAACTTCAAAGAAAATTCTGAGGCAACTTAGAGAGGTGAATCAAATACTGCCTGATTTGAATGGCTGTGGTTGTATGAGGTGGAAAGCTGCAGAGTTGGGTTGAAACAGTTCACAGAAAGCCACAAGCTTGTGGTTGCCAGGCAACCACACTGGGCTGTGATTCGCTGAGCACCATTGTGAGCTGGACTTTTGGCTCTAGGATACAAGTGTGCAGTAGGAGACCTGAGTCACAATGCTGGGCATTGCCATGGAGACCTCAGTGGCACAGAGGACCTTGTAGGGCAAGATTTAAATAGGATGAATATTCTTGGCCTGGTATGCCACAGGATTCTCACTGAAGGCTTCACTGCTCAGAATTTGGGGATGGAAATGCTTGCCAATCTACTCATGGATGTACTTTCAATGGGATATGAAATATGCCAGGGCCTGGCAGATGTTCTCTGACATGTCCTATCCTTGAGCATATGCTTTTCCCTTGTCATGTCTGTCACTTGGCTAAGTCCTGTTCCCTAAGCTATTCAGTCAAGACTTGCTTGAATCATTCACCTGCAGTATAAGAGCTTTCTGTGAAATTTCTCAGCAGAAATCCTCTGCAAGCACAGAGCTTTGGATATGAGAGACAGTGGTGGAAGTTGAATTTGAAGGGCAGATATTTGAAAACAATGAAACAAGCCCCGAATAAGATCTTTACATGTTTCCCAGATGAATATGTTTGGAAATACGGGGGAAGATGGAGATCAAGACAGAGAAGAGTGCACCCCCATTTCAAGGTACAAAAATCAGGGAAAAACATGGGAAAGCAGGAGAGCTGGTTAATTTGATGTAAAAATCTTTGATGATGAAAGGAAAGTTATATTCTCATGGTGATTTAATCAGACTGTAGCAGTGAAGTTCTCATGTTGGTTGTCCTATGTGTAGCCTTCTGCATTGGGCAGTGGATGCAGGACAGGAGATCTTCAAATAAATCTGGTGGAACACAAAATAGTGAAAAAAATATCAATCTAAATCCTGTGTATTCCTTCTCTTTGAGAAAATATATGGATAATGTCCGGAGTTTCAAAAGAGAAAATGTCTATTGGGTCACGGTTTCACCAATGAAATGGTCAATTCACATAACATTTTGAATTTTGCTTTCACAGTTGCTCATGTACCTGGCCTGAGTAAAGCAGAATGCAGAGTAAGCCTCATCAATAGTTGTGCATTCCATAAGTGGTTTTAAAACCAGTGAAACCCTTTGGACCTAGTGTTTGTATTTAATTGGTTGATTGGTTTTTCAAATTGTTTGTTTTACTATTTTTAACTTTGGGAGTCAGGGAAGCCCTCACTCATAGTGATTTAGACCTCTCCAAAAGCTCTGAAGTTATTCGTGTAACAGCTATTACATGTTATAAGTTTCTCCTATTAAAACTTGAAAGACTAACAGACTCTGCTACTTTTCATCTAAATTCAGTGTTGCGCTAAATTCAGTGTTGGACTTTTTTTACAAGTCCTTTAAAATGTGTCCTCCTCTAGTCACTGGTCGTGCTGGAATGTACTTTCTTGTGAAGACAGGATTTGAGCAAATTGACACAAGTACAGTTTGCCACTACTCTGGACACCTGGTTAAATATCGAGTTGCCTAAATGGTGTGTGTTTTACTTTGATCTCTGCTCACACTTTGCTCATCCAGTTAGAACCACAGGGCTCCAGGCCATAGCGTTCTAGGCCTAAACAAGAAAATTTCCATTCCGTTTTGGGAGTTCATTCGTCTCTCATAATTACTTTTTCCACAAATGTGTGCTTCAGGAGAGGCCCGGTCTAAATGTGGAGAGGCCCATTTTCCATCTCTCACTTTCAGACTTTCTAAGATTTTCAGTTACTAGAGGATTTCCCAGACTTGCCATTGTCAAGGGACAGTGCACTTCACTTGAAGTTGTGCAGTATTACTTCATGTGTGTCCGTGGAAATTCCACCAATGGGAAACTCTTGCTGTAGTCATCTCCAAGTGTTTCTGCGTAAGAAAATATAACTAACAAAGGATGTGGTTTCAAGCAGAATGAGGAATGGAGGGATAATCTTTATTTCAGTGCAGGTTGACCTTTCAAAGAAACAGTAATTCCTATGAAATAGGAGGTAAAATCTTTTGTAAAGAGACATGGATATGACATGCTCAACTTTATGTCACATTTTTTAAAAAGCCAAGGGCATTTGAGAAATTCTTGGCTACTGAATTGTCCCTTTTTTCAAATTTCTCTTAGGTAAGACACTCCAGTTTCTTCAAACCATGGTACTGTTCCTTCCATGTAAAATACCAAAGCAAAAAACAAAATAAATTAAAACAAAACCCATCAAATTACATTTCAGTGCACACAATTGCTCAGCAGGCCCACTATTTAAGAAGCTAGAGGTAGAGAATCCTCAGCCTTCAGCCCACGGACTGAAGTTTTGTCTCTATCATGGCCCCTCAATTCCCTGGCATGTCCACATTAACTCATGAATCTGTACTCATTTCCTCTTCAAATGCACAGGATCCAATATATTTGAACCCTGTTCACCTGGGCTGTAATCATCCAAGGACACACCAGAGGAAAGGCAGCCACCCCATTGCCTGGGGCCTTGGAGCTTATCACAATAGAAATGGAAACCTGAACAAGGGGAGCCAAAACAAAGAGAGGAATATTCCTAAAGTCTGAAACACAGAAGCTACCTATAGACCAGTAGTGGGATTTCACAAATTATGTGAGAATCTCTGTGCACATGCTTGGCATGGTCGCTCATGCCTATAATCCCAGCAATCTGGGGGCTGAGGTGGATGGATCCTTGGGAGTTCAAGTCCATCGTGGGCTACGAATTTATCTCAAGGCCTCTTTCAACAACTACATAAGATGCTGTTTCCAAAAAGAGGACAACAGAAAACTAGACACACTTGGTCTAGGTCCCGGGGTTCACTACATGAGTAGTGGAGTCTAAATATTCCATGCCATGAGAAAATGCCTGGGATTTTTAGTGAAAGGGGCATTTGCATCCGTTTTCTAAGGGTTTCCCTTTCACCATGTTACATTTGAATTCTGGGAAAACCTGCTGGTGACAAGCTATCTAGCATTATGTTGGTTTAGGTATTGAGCTAGTACCTCATGTTTAGTGTTCAGGGTTATGCTGGAATGGCTCCAGACCTCTTTGAAATAACTATTGCAGACAAGTGAACCCTGAGGAAGCTGGATAGTTGAAGCAGGCACTCCAAATATTCATGCACTGCAAGGATTCACTTTCATTTTGGGACTCAACTTATGGTTGCTGGCTTTTAATGCTAACTGATAATACCATGGTGGCAGTAATCCAGCAGAGACTGCATATATGGTTTGCAGGTTTGCTTCCCAAGCCACCAGAAACTTGGCAGAACACAAATCATTGTGGCATTTTCTTTCCTCCCCTGAAACATTTGGCTTTCTAAGTTTGAAAATTAAATGGATTGGGCTAGTCAGGTTTGGACCCCATGTACCACCAACAGAGCTAAAAACAGAGCCAATTACTTCCCTCCACTTGTCAAAATATCTCAAATTTGCTTGGTCACCACAACTTCAAAAAATTCTGAGGCAACTTAGAGAGGTGAATCAAATACTGCATGATTGAAATGGCTGTGGTTGTAGGAGGTGGAAAGCTGCAGAGTTGGGCTGAAAGAGTTCACAGAAAGCCACAAGCTTGTGGTTGCCAGGCAACCACACTGGGCTGTGATTGGCTGAGCACCATTGTGAGCTGGACTTTAGGCTCTAGGATACAAGTGTGCAGTAGGAGACGTGAGTCACAATGCTGGGCGTTGCCATGGAGACCTCAGTGGCACAGAGGACCTTGTAGGGCAAGATTTAAATAGGATGAATATTCTTGACCTGGTATGCCACAGGATTCTCACTGAAGGCTTCACTGTTCAGAATTTGGGGATGGAAGTGCTTGCCAATCTACACATGGATGTACATTCAATGGGATATGAAATATGCCAGGGCCTGGCAGATGTTCTCTGACATGTCCTATCCTTGAGCATATGCTTTTCCCTTGTCATGTCTGTCATTTGGCTGAGTCCTGTTCCCTAAGCCATTCAGTCAAGATTTGCTGGAATCATTCACCTGCAGTATAAGAGCTTTCTGTGAAATTTCTCAGCAGAAATCCTGTGCAAGCACATAGCTTTGGATATGAGAGACAGTGGTGGAAGCTGAATTTCAAGGGCAGGTATTTGAAAACAATGAAACAAGCCCCGAATAAGATCTTTACATGTTTCCCAGATGAATATGTTTGGAAATACGGGGGAAGATGGAGATCAAGACTGAGAAGACTGCACACCCATTTCAAGTACAAAAACCAGGGAAAAACATGGGAAAGCAGGAGAGCTGGTTAATTTGATGTAAAAATCTTTGATGATGAAAGGAAATTTATATTCTCATGGTGATTTAATCAGGCTGTAGCAGTGAAGTTCTCATGTTGGTTGTCCTATGTGTGGCCTTCTGCATTGGGCAGTGGATGCAGGACAGGAGATCTTCAAATAAATCTGGTGGAACACAAAATAGTGAAAAAAATATCAAGCTAAATCCTGTGTATTCCTTCCCTTTGAGAACATATATGGATAATGTCCGGAGTTTCAAAAGAGAAAATGTGTATTGGGTCATGGTTTCACCAATGAAATGGTCACTTCACATAACATTTTGAATTTTGCTTTCACAGTTGCTCATGTACTGGGCCTGAGTAAAGCAGAATGCAGAGTAAGCCTCATCAATAGTTGTGCATTCCATAAGTGGTTTTAAAACCAGTGAAACCCTTTGGACCTAGTGTTTGTATTTAATTGGTTGATTGGTTTTTCAAATTGTTTGTTTTACTATGTTTAACTTTGGGAGTCAGGGAAGTCCTCACTCATAGTGATTTACACCTCTCCAAAAGCTCTGAAGTTATTCATGAAACAGCTATTACATGTTATAAGTTTCTCCTATTAAAACTTGAAAGAGTAGCAGACTCTGCTACTTTTCATCTTAATTGAGTGTTGCGCTAAATTCAGTGTTGGACTTTTTTTACAAATCCTTTGTAATGTGTCCTCCTCTAGTCACTGGTCATGCTGGAATGTACTTTTTTGTGAAGACAGGATTTGAGCAAATTGACACAAGTACAGTTTGCCACTACTCTGGACACCTGGTTAAATATCGAATTGCCTAAATGGTGTGTGTTTTACTTTGATCTCTGCTCACACTTTGCTCATCCAGTTAGAACCACAGGGCTCCAGGCCAAAGCGTTCTAGGCCTAAACAAGAAAATTTCGATTCCGTTTTGGGAGTTCATTCGTCTCTCATAATTACTTTTTCCACAAATGTGTGCTTCAGGAGAGGCCCGGTCTAAATGTGGAGAGGCCCATTTTCCTTCTCTCACTTCCAGACTTTCTAGGATTTTCAGTTACTACAGGTTTTCCCAGACTTGCCATTGTCAAGGGACAGTGCACTTCACTTGAAGATGTGCAGTATTACTTCATGTGTGTCCGTGGAAATTCCACCAATGGGAAACTCTTGCTGTAGTCATCTCCAAGTGTTTCTGCGTAAGAAAATATAACTAACAAAGGATGTGGTTTCAAGCAGAATGAGAAATGGAAGGATAATCTTTATTTCAGTGCAGGTTGACCTTTCAAAGAAACATTAATTCCTATGAAATAGGAGGTAAAATCTTTTGTAAATAGACATGGATATGACATGCTCAACTTTATGTCACATTTTTTAAAAAGCCAAGGGCATTTGAGAAATTCTTGGCTGCTGAATTGTCCCTTTTTTCAAATTTCTCTTAGGTAAGACACTCCAGTTTCTTCAAACCATGGTACTGTTCCTTCCATGTAAAAAACCAAAGCAAAAAACAAAATAAATTAAAACAAAACTCATCAAATTACATTTGAGAGCACACAATTGTTCAGCAGGCCCACTATTCAAGAAGCTAGAGGTACAGAAGCCTCAGCCTTCAGCCCATGGCGTGAAGTTTTGTGTCTATCGTGGCCCCTGAATTCCCTGGCATGTCCACATTAACTCATGAATCTTTACTCATTTCCTCTTCAAATGCACAGGATCCAATATATTTGAACCCTGTTCACCTGGGCTGTAATCATCCAAGGTCACACCAGAGGAAGGGCAGCCACCCCCTTGCCTGGGGCCTTGGAGCTTATAACAATAGAAATGGAAACCTGAACAAGGGGAGCCAAAACAAAGAGAGGAACATTCCTAAAGTCTGAAACACAGAAGCTACCTATAGACCAGTAGTGGGATTTCATAAATTATGTAAGAATCTCTGTGCACATGCTTGGCATGGTCGCTCATGCCTATAATCCCAGCAATCTGGGGGCTGAGGTGGATGGATCCTTGGGAGTTCCAGTCCATCGTGGGCTACGAATTTATCTCAAGGCCTCTTTCAACAACTACATAAGATGCTGTTTCCAAAAAGAGGACAACAGAAAACTAGACATACTTGGTTTAGGTCCCGGGGTTCACTACATGAGTTGTGGAGTCTAAATATTCCATGCCATGAGAAAATACCTGGGATTTTTATTGAAAGGGGCATTTGCATCCGTTTTCTAAGGGTTTTCCTTTCACCATGTTACATTTGAATTCTGGGAAAACCTGCTGGTGACAAGCTATCTAGCATTATGTTGGTTTAGGTATTGAGCTAGTACCTCATGTTTAGTGTTCAGGGTTATGCTGGAATGGCTGCAGACCTCCTTGAAATAGCTATTGCAGACAAGTGAACCCCGAGGAAGCTGGGTAGTTGAAGCAGGCACTCCAAATATTCATGCACTGCAAGGATTCACTTTCATTTTGGGACTCATCTTCTGGTTGCTGGCTTTTAGTGCTAACTGATACTACCATGGTGGCAGTAATCCAGCAGAGACTGCATGAATGGTTTGCAAGTTTGCTTCCCAAGCCACCAGAATCTTGGCAGAACACAAATCATTGTGGCATTTTCTTTCCTCCCCTGAAACATTTGGCTTTCTAAGTTTGAAAATTGAACAGACTGGGCTAGTCAGGTTTGGACCCCATGTACCACCAACAGAGCTAAAGACAGAGCCAATTACTTCCCTCCACTTGTCAAAATATATCAAATTTGCTTGGTCACCACAACTTCAAAGAAAATTCTGAGGCAACTTAGAGAGGTGAATCAAATACTGCCTGATTTGAATGGCTGTGGTTGTATGAGGTGGAAAGCTGCAGAGTTGGGTTGAAACAGTTCACAGAAAGCCACAAGCTTGTGGTTGCCAGGCAACCACACTGGGCTGTGATTCGCTGAGCACCATTGTGAGCTGGACTTTAGGCTCTAGGATACAAGTGTGCAGTAGGAGACCTGAGTCACAATGCTGGGCATTGCCATGGAGACCTCAGTGGCACAGAGGACCTTGTAGGGCAAGATTTAAATAGGATGAATATTCTTGGCCTGGTATGCCACAGGATTCTCACTGAAGGCTTCACTGCTCAGAATTTGGGGATGGAAATGCTTGCCAATCTACACATGGATGTACTTTCAATGTGATATGAAATATGCCAGGTCCTGGCAGATGTTCTCTGACATGTCCTATCCTTGAGCATATGCTTTTCCCTTGTCATGTCTGTCACTTGGCTAAGTCCTGTTCCCTAAGCTATTCAGTCAAGACTTGCTTGAATCATTCACCTGCAGTATAAGAGCTTTCTGTGAAATTTCTCAGCAGAAATCCTCTGCAAGCACAGAGCTTTGGATATGAGAGACAGTGGTGGAAGTTGAATTTGAAGGGCAGATATTTGAAAACAATGAAACAAGCCCCGAATAAGATCTTTACATGTTTCCCAGATGAATATGTTTGGAAATACGGGGGAAGATGGAGATCAAGACAGAGAAGAGTGCACCCCCATTTCAAGGTACAAAAATCAGGGAAAAACATGGGAAAGCAGGAGAGCTGGTTAATTTGATGTAAAAATCTTTGATGATGAAAGGAAAGTTATATTCTCATCGTGATTTAATCAGACTGTAGCAGTGAAGTTCTCATGTTGGTTGTCCTATGTGTGGCCTTCTGCATTGGGCAGTGGATGCAGGACAGGAGATCTTCAAATAAATCTGGTGGAACACAAAATAGTGAAAAAAATATCAATCTAAATCCTGTGTATTCCTTCTCTTTGAGAAAATATATGGATAATGTCCGGAGTTTCAAAAGAGAAAATGTCTATTGGGTCACGGTTTCACCAATGAAATGGTCAATTCACATAACATTTTGAATTTTGCTTTCACAGTTGCTCATGTACCTGGCCTGAGTAAAGCAGAATGCAGAGTAAGCCTCATCAATAGTTGTGCATTCCATAAGTGGCTTTAAAACCAGTGAAACCCTTTGGACCTAGTGTTTGTATTTAATTGGTTGATTGGTTTTTCAAATTGTTTGTTTTACTATTTTTAACTTTGGGAGTCAGGGAAGCCCTCACTCATAGTGATTTAGACCTCTCCAAAAGCTCTGAAGTTATTCGTGTAACAGCTATTACATGTTATAAGTTTCTCCTATTAAAACTTGAAAGACTAACAGACTCTGCTACTTTTCATCTAAATTCTGTGTTGCACTAAATTCAGTGTTGTCCTGTTTTTTACAAGTCCTTTGAAATGTGTCCTCCTCTAGTCACTGGTCGTGCTGGAATGTACTTTCTTGTGAAGACAGGATTTGAGCAAATTGACACAAGTACAGTTTGCCACTACTCTGGACACCTGGTTAAATATCGAGTTGCCTAAATGGTGTGTGTTTTACTTTGATCTCTGCTCACACTTTTCTCATCCAGTTAGAACCACAGGGCTCCAGGCCATAGCGTTCTAGGCCTAAACAAGAAAATTTCCATTCCGTTTTGGGAGTTCATTCGTCTCTCATAATTACTTTTTCCACAAATGTGTGCTTCAGGAGAGGCCCGGTCTAAATGTGGAGAGGCCCATTTTCCTTCTCTCACTTTCAGACTTTCTAAGATTTTCAGTTACTAGAGGTTTTCCCAGACTTGCCATTGTCAAGGGACAGTGCACTTCACTTGAATTTGTGCAGTATTACTTCATGTGTGTCCGTGGAAATTCCACCAATGGGAAACTCTTGCTGTAGTCATCTCCAAGTGTTTCTGCGTAAGAAAATATAACTAACAAAGGATGTGGTTTCAAGCAGAATGAGGAATGGAGGGATAATCTTTATTTCAGTGCAGGTTGACCTTTCAAAGAAACAGTAATTCCTATGAAATAGGAGGTAAAATCTTTTGTAAAGAGACATGGATATGACATGCTCAACTTTATGTCACATTTTTTAAAAAGCCAAGGGCATTTGAGAAATTCTTGGCTGCTGAATTGTCCCTTTTTTCAAATTTCTCTTAGGTAAGACACTCCAGTTTCTTCAAACCATGGTACTGTTCCTTCCATGTAAAAAACCAAAGCAAAAAACAAAATAAATTAAAACAAAACCCATCAAATTACATTTGAGAGCACACAATTGCTCAGCAGGCCCACTATTTAAGAAGCTAGAGGTACAGAAGCCTCAGCCTTCAGCCTATGGCCTGAAGTTTTGTCTCTATCATGGCCCCTCAATTCCCTGGCATGTCCACATTAACTCATGAATCTTTACTCATTTCCTCTTCAAATGCACAGGATCCAATATATTTGAACCCTGTTCACCTGGGCTGTAATCATCCAAGGACACACCAGAGGAAAGGCAGCCACCCCATTGCCTGGGGCCTTGGAGCTTATAACAATAGAAATGGAAACCTGAACAAGGGGAGCCAAAACAAAGAGAGGAATATTCCTAAAGTCTGAAACACAGAAGCTACCTATAGACCAGTAGTGGGATTTCACAAATTATGTGAGAATCTCTGTGCACATGCTTGGCATGGTCGCTCATGCCTATAATCCCAGCAATCTGGGGGCTGAGGTGGATGGATCCTTGGGAGTTCCAGTCCATCTTGGGTTACGAATTTATCTCAAGGCCTCTTTCAACAACTACATAAGATGCTGTTTCCAAAAAGAGGACAACAGAAAACTAGACACACTTGGTCTAGGTCCCGGGGTTCACTACATAAGTAGTGGAGTCTAAATATTCCATGCCATGAGAAAATACCTGGGATTTTTAGTGAAAGGGGCATTTGCATCCCTTTTCTAAGGGTTTCCCTTTGACCATGTTACTTTTGAATTCTGGGAAAACCTGCTGGTGACAAGCTATCTAGCATTATGTTGGTTTAGGTATTGAGCTAGTACCTCATGTTTAGTGTTCAGGGTTATGCTGGAATGGCTCCAGACCTCTTTGAAATAACTATTGCAGACAAGTGAACCCTGAGGAAGCTGGATAGTTGAAGCAGGCACTCCAAATATTCATGCACTGCAAGGATTCACTTTCATTTTGGGACTCAACTTATGGTTGCTGGCTTTTAATGCTAACTGATACTACCATGGTGGCAGTAATCCAGCAGAGACTGCATATATGGTTTGCAGGTTTGCTTCCCAAGCCACCAGAAACTTGGCAGAACACAAATCATTGTGGCATTTTCTTTCCTCCCCTGAAACATTTGGCTTTCTAAGTTTGAAAATTAAATGGACTGGGCTAGTCAGGTTTGGACCCCATGTACCACCAACAGAGCTAAAAACAGAGCCAATTACTTCCCTCCACTTGTCAAAATATCTCAAATTTGCTTGGTCACCACAACTTCAAAAAATTCTGAGGCAACTTAGAGAGGTGAATCAAATACTGCCTGATTGGAATGGCTGTGGTTGTAGGAGGTGGAAAGCTGCAGAGTTGGGCTGAAACAGTTCACAGAAAGCCACAAGCTTGTGGTTGCCAGGCAACCACACTGGGCTGTGATTGGCTGAGCACCATTGTGAGCTGGACTTTAGGCTCTAGGATACAAGTGTGCAGTAGGAGACCTGAGTCACAATGCTGGGCATTGCCATGGAGACCTCAGTGGCACAGAGGACCTTGTAGGGCAAGATTTAAATAGGATGAATATTCTTGACCTGGTATGCCACAGGATTCTCACTGAAGGCTTCACTGTTCAGAATTTGGGGATGGAAGTGCTTGCCAATCTACACATGGATGTACATTCAATGGGATATGAAATATGCCAGGGCCTGGCAGATGTTCTCTGACATGTCCTATCCTTGAGCATATGCTTTTCCCTTGTCATGTCTGTCATTTGGCTGAGTCCTGTTCCCTAAGCTATTCAGTCAAGACTTGCTGGAATCATTCACCTGCAGTATAAGAGCTTTCTGTGAAATTTCTCAGCAGAAATCCTGTGCAAGCACATAGCTTTGGATATGAGAGACAGTGGTGGAAGTTGAATTTCAAGGGCAGATATTTGAAAACAATGAAACAAGCCCCGCATAAGATCTTTACATGTTTCCCAGATGAATATGTTTGGAAATACGGGGGAAGATGGAGATCAAGACTGAGAAGACTGCACACCCATTTCAAGTACAAAAACCAGGGAAAAACATGGGAAAGCAGGAGAGCTGGTTAATTTGATGTAAAAATCTTTGATGATGAAAGGAAATTTATATTCTCATGGTGATTTAATCAGGCTGTAGCAGTGAAGTTCTCATGTTGGTTGTCCTATGTGTGGCCTTCTGCATTGGGCAGTGGATGCAGGACAGGAGATCTTCAAATAAATCTGGTGGAACACAAAATAGTGAAAAAAATATCAAGCTAAATCCTGTGTATTCCTTCCCTTTGAGAACATATATGGATAATGTCCGGAGTTTCAAAGAGAAAATGTGTATTGGGTCATGGTTTCACCAATGAAATGGTCACTTCACATAACATTTTGAATTTTGCTTTCACAGTTGCTCATGTACCGGGCCTGAGTAAAGCAGAATGCAGAGTAAGCCTCATCAATAGTTGTGCATTCCATAAGTGGTTTTAAAACCAGTGAAACCCTTTGAACCTAGTGTTTGTATTTAATTGGTTGATTGGTTTTTCAAATTGTTTGTTTTACTATTTTTAACTTTGGGAGTCAGGGAAGCCCTCACTCATAGTGATTTAGACCTCTCCAAAAGCTCTGAAGTTATTCGTGTAACAGCTATTACATGTTATAAGTTTCTCCTATTAAAACTTGAAAGACTAACAGACTCTGCTACTTTTCATCTAAATTCTGTGTTGCACTAAATTCAGTGTTGTCCTGTTTTTTACAAGTCCTTTGAAATGTGTCCTCCTCTAGTCACTGGTCATGCTGGAATGTACTTTCTTGTGAAGACAGGATTTGAGCAAATTGACACAAGTACAGTTTGCCACTACTCTGGACACCTGGTTAAATATCGAGTTGCCTAAATGGTGTGTGTTTTACTTTGATCTCTGCTCACACTTTTCTCATCCAGTTAGAACCACAGGGCTCCAGGCCATAGCGTTCTAGGCCTAAACAAGAAAATTTCCATTCCGTTTTGGGAGTTCATTCGTCTCTCATAATTACTTTTTCCACAAATGTGTGCTTCAGGAGAGGCCCTGTCTAAATGTGGAGAGGCCCATTTTCCTTCTCTCACTTTCAGACTTTCTAAGATTTTCAGTTACTAGAGGTTTTCCCAGACTTGCCATTGTCAAGGGACAGTGCACTTCACTTGAATTTGTGCAGTATTACTTCATGTGTGTCCGTGGAAATTCCACCAATGGGAAACTCTTGCTGTAGTCATCTCCAAGTGTTTCTGCGTAAGAAAATATAACTAACAAAGGATGTGGTTTCAAGCAGAATGAGGAATGGAGGGATAATCTTTATTTCAGTGCAGGTTGACCTTTCAAAGAAACAGTAATTCCTATGAAATAGGAGGTAAAATCTTTTGTAAAGAGACATGGATATGACATGCTCAACTTTATGTCACATTTTTTAAAAAGCCAAGGGCATTTGAGAAATTCTTGGCTGCTGAATTGTCCCTTTTTTCAAATTTCTCTTAGGTAAGACACTCCAGTTTCTTCAAACCATGGTACTGTTCCTTCCATGTAAAAAACCAAAGCAAAAAACAAAATAAATTAAAACAAAACCCATCAAATTATATTTGAGAGCACACAATTGCTCAGCAGGCCCACTATTTAAGAAGCTAGAGGTACAGAAGCCTCAGCCTTCAGCCTATGGCCTGAAGTTTTGTCTCTATCATGGCCCCTCAATTCCCTGGCATGTCCACATTAACTCATGAATCTTTACTCATTTCCTCTTCAAATGCACAGGATCCAATATATTTGAACCCTGTTCACCTGGGCTGTAATCATCCAAGGACACACCAGAGGAAAGGCAGCCACCCCATTGCCTGGGGCCTTGGAGCTTATAACAATAGAAATGGAAACCTGAACAAGGGGAGCCAAAACAAAGAGAGGAATATTCCTAAAGTCTGAAACACAGAAGCTACCTATAGACCAGTAGTGGGATTTCACAAATTATGTGAGAATCTCTGTGCACATGCTTGGCATGGTCGCTCATGCCTATAATCCCAGCAATCTGGGGGCTGAGGTGGATGGATCCTTGGGAGTTCAAGTCCATCGTGGGCTACGAATTTATCTCAAGGCCTCTTTCAACAACTACATAAGATGCTGTTTCCAAAAAGAGGACAACAGAAAACTAGACACACTTGGTCTAGGTCCCGGGGTTCACTACATAAGTAGTGGAGTCTAAATATTCCATGCCATGAGAAAATACCTGGGATTTTTAGTGAAAGGGGCATTTGCATCCCTTTTCTAAGGGTTTCCCTTTCACCATGTTACATTTGAATTCTGGGAAAACCTGCTGGTGACAAGCTATCTAGCATTATGTTGGTTTAGGTATTGAGCTAGTACCTCATGTTTAGTGTTCAGGGTTATGCTGGAATGGCTCCAGACCTCTTTGAAATAACTATTGCAGACAAGTGAACCCTGAGGAAGCTGGATAGTTGAAGCAGGCACTCCAAATATTCATGCACTGCAAGGATTCACTTTCATTTTGGGACTCAACTTATGGTTGCTGGCTTTTAATGCTAACTGATACTACCATGGTGGCAGTAATCCAGCAGAGACTGCATATATGGTTTGCAGGTTTGCTTCCCAAGCCACCAGAAACTTGGCAGAACACAAATCATTGTGGCATTTTCTTTCCTCCCCTGAAACATTTGGCTTTCTAAGTTTGAAAATTAAATGGACTGGGCTAGTCAGGTTTGGACCCCATGTACCACCAACAGAGCTAAAAACAGAGCCAATTACTTCCCTCCACTTGTCAAAATATCTCAAATTTGCTTGGTCACCACAACTTCAAAAAATTCTGAGGCAACTTAGAGAGGTGAATCAAATACTGCCTGATTGGAATGGCTGTGGTTGTAGGAGGTGGAAAGCTGCAGAGTTGGGCTGAAACAGTTCACAGAAAGCCACAAGCTTGTGGTTGCCAGGCAACCACACTGGGCTGTGATTGGCTGAGCACCATTGTGAGCTGGACTTTAGGCTCTAGGATACAAGTGTGCAGTAGGAGACCTGAGTCACAATGCTGGGCATTGCCATGGAGACCTCAGTGGCACAGAGGACCTTGTAGGGCAAGATTTAAATAGGATGAATATTCTTGACCTGGTATGCCACAGGATTCTCACTGAAGGCTTCACTGTTCAGAATTTGGGGATGGAAGTGCTTGCCAATCTACACATGGATGTACATTCAATGGGATATGAAATATGCCAGGGCCTGGCAGATGTTCTCTGACATGTCCTATCCTTGAGCATATGCTTTTCCCTTGTCATGTCTGTCATTTGGCTGAGTCCTGTTCCCTAAGCTATTCAGTCAAGACTTGCTGGAATCATTCACCTGCAGTATAAGAGCTTTCTGTGAAATTTCTCAGCAGAAATCCTGTGCAAGCACATAGCTTTGGATATGAGAGACAGTGGTGGAAGTTGAATTTCAAGGGCAGATATTTGAAAACAATGAGCCCCGAATAAGATCTTTACATGTTTCCCAGATGAATATGTTTGGAAATACGGGGGAAGATGGAGATCAAGACTGAGAAGACTGCACACCCATTTCAAGTACAAAAACCAGGGAAAAACATGGGAAAGCAGGAGAGCTGGTTAATTTGATGTAAAAATCTTTGATGATGAAAGGAAATTTATATTCTCATGGTGATTTAATCAGGCTGTAGCAGTGAAGTTCTCATGTTGGTTGTC
The DNA here is from genome assembly GCF_034190915.1 of Cavia porcellus. Classification (NCBI taxonomy): domain Eukaryota; kingdom Metazoa; phylum Chordata; class Mammalia; order Rodentia; family Caviidae; genus Cavia; species Cavia porcellus. The sequence goes on from NW_026947543.1 coordinate 2,583,700, forward strand.
CTATGTGTGGCCTTCTGCATTGGGCAGTGGATGCAGGACAGGAGATCTTCAAATAAATCTGGTGGAACACAAAATAGTGAAAAAAATATCAAGCTAAATCCTGTGTATTCCTTCCCTTTGAGAACATATATGGATAATGTCCGGAGTTTCAAAAGAGAAAATGTGTATTGGGTCATGGTTTCACCAATGAAATGGTCACTTCACATAACATTTTGAATTTTGCTTTCACAGTTGCTCATGTACCGGGCCTGAGTAAAGCAGAATGCAGAGTAAGCCTCATCAATAGTTGTGCATTCCATAAGTGGTTTTAAAACCAGTGAAACCCTTTGGACCTAGTGTTTGTATTTAATTGGTTGATTGGTTTTTCAAATTGTTTGTTTTACTATGTTTAACTTTGGGAGTCAGGGAAGTCCTCACTCATAGTGATTTACACCTCTCCAAAAGCTCTGAAGTTATTCATGTAACAGCTATTACATGTTATAAGTTTCTCCTATTAAAACTTGAAAGAGTAGCAGACTCTGCTACTTTTCATCTTAATTGAGTGTTGCGCTAAATTCAGTGTTGGACTTTTTTTACAAATCCTTTGTAATGTGTCCTCCTCTAGTCACTGGTCATGCTGGAATGTACTTTCTTGTGAAGACAGGATTTGAGCAAATTGACACAAGTACAGTTTGCCACTACTCTGGACACCTGGTTAAATATCGAGTTGCCTAAATGGTGTGTGTTTTGCTTTGATCTCTGCTCACACTTTCCTCATCCAGTTAGAACCACAGGGCTCCAGGCCAAAGCGTTCTAGGCCTAAACAAGAAAATTTCCATTCCGTTTTGGGAGTTCATTCGTCTCTCATAATTACTTTTTCCACAAATGTGTGCTTCAGGAGAGGCCCGGTCTAAATGTGGAGAGGCCCATTTTCCTTCTCTCACTTCCAGACTTTCTAAGATTTTCAGTTACTACAGGTTTTCCCAGACTTGCCATTGTCAAGGGACAGTGCACTTCACTTGAAGATGTGCAGTATTACTTCATGTGTGTCCGTGGAAATTCCACCAATGGGAAACTCTTGCTGTAGTCATCTCCAAGTGTTTCTGCGTAAGAAAATATAACTAACAAAGGATGTGGTTTCAAGCAGAATGAGAAATGGAAGGATAATCTTTATTTCAGTGCAGGTTGACCTTTCAAAGAAACAGTAATTCCTATGAAATAGGAGGTAAAATCTTTTGTAAATAGACATGGATATGACATGCTCAACTTTATGTCACATTTTTTAAAAAGCCAAGGGCATTTGAGAAATTCTTGGCTGCTGAATTGTCCCTTTTTTCAAATTTCTCTTAGGTAAGACACTCCAGTTTCTTCAAACCATGGTACTGTTCCTTCCATGTAAAACACCAAAGCAAAAAACAAAATAAATTAAAACAAAACCCATCAAATTACATTTGAGAGCACACAATTGCTCAGCAGGCCCACTATTCAAGAAGCTAGAGGTACAGAAGCCTCAGCCTTCAGCCCATGGCCTGAAGTTTTGTCTCTATCATGGCCCCTCAATTCCCTGGCATGTCCACATTAACTCATGAATCTTTACTCATTTCCTCTTCAAATGCACAGAATCCAATATATTTGAACCCTGTTCACCTGGGCTGTAATCATCCAAGGACACACCAGAGGAAAGGCAGCCACCCCCTTGCCTGGGGCCTTGGAGCTTATCACAATAGAAATGGAAACCTGAGCAAGGGGAGCCAAAACAAACAGAGGAATATTCCTAAAGTCTGAAACCCAGAAGCTACCTATAGACCAGTAGTTGGATTTCACAAATTATGTAAGAATCTCTGTGCACATGCTTGGCATGGTCGCTCATGCCTATAATCCCAGCAATCTGGGGGCTGAGGTGGATGGATCCTTGGGAGTTCGAGTCCATCATGGGCTACGAATTTATCTCAAGGCCTCTTTCAACAACTACATAAGATGCTGTTTCCAAAAAGTGTACAACAGAAAACTAGACACACTTGGTCTATGTCCCGGGTTCACTACATGAGTTGTGGAGTCTAAATATTCCATGACATGAGAAAATACCTGGGATTTTTAGTGAAAGGGGCATTTGCATCCCTTTTCTAAGGGTTTCCCTTTCACCATGTTACATTTGAATTCTGGGAAAACCTGCTGGTGACAAGCTATCTAGCATTATGTTGGTTTAGGTATTGAGCTAGTACCTCAGGTTTAGTGTTCAGGGTTATGCTGGAATTACTGCAGGCCTCCTTGAAATAGTGATTGCAGACAAGTGAACCCCGAGGAAGCTGGATAGTTGAAGCAGGCACTCCAAATATTCATGCACTGCAAGGATTCACTTTCATTTTGGGAATCAACTTCTGGTTGCTGGCTTTTAGTGCTAACTGATTCTACCATGGTGGCAGTAACCCAGCAGAGACTGCATGTATGGTTTGCAAGTTTGCTTCCCAAGCCACCAGAAACTTGGCAGAACACAAATCATTGTGGCATTTTCTTTCCTCCCCTGAAACATTTGGCTTTCTAAGTTTGAAAATTGAATAGACTGGGCTAGTCAGGTTTGGACCCCATGTACCACCAACAGAGCTAAAAACAGAGCCAATTACTTCCGTCCACTTGTCAAAATATCTCAAATTTGCTTGGTCACGACAACTTCAAAAAATTCTGAGGCAACTTAGAGAGGTGAATCAAATACTGCCTGATTGGAATGGCTGTGGTTGTATGAGGTGGAAAGCTGCAGAGTTGGGCTGAAACTGTTCACAGAAATCCACAGGCTTGTGGTTGCCAGGCAACCACACTGGGCTGAGATTGGCTGAACATCACTGTGAGGTGGATTTTAGGCTCTAGGTTTGAAAATTTAAAAGACTGGGGTAGTCATGTTTGGAACACATCGACCACAGACAGACCAAAAGGTCTTTCAATTACTTCCCTCCACTTCTCAAAATATGTCAAATTTTCTTGCTCACTACAACTGTAAAAAGAATTCTGAGGCAACATAGAGAGGCTAATCAAATACTGCATGATTGGAATGGCTGTGGTTGTAGGAGGTGGAAAGCTGCAGAGTTGGGCTGAAACATTTCACAGAAAGCCACAAGCTTGTGGTTGCCAGGCAACCACACTGGGCTGTGATTGGCTGAGCACCATTGTGAGCTGGACTTTAGGCTCTAGGATACAAGTGTGCAGTAGGAGACCTGAGTCACAATGCTGGGCGTTGCCATGGAGACCTCAGTGTCACAGAGGACCTTGTAGGGCAAGATTTAAATTGGATGAATATTCTTGGCCTGGTATGCCACAGGATTCTCACTGAAGGCTTCACTGCTCAGAATTTGGGGATGGAAGTGCTTGCCAATCTACACATGGATGTACTTTCAATGGGATATGAAATATGCGAGGGCCTGTCAGATGTTCTCTGACATGTCCTATCCTTGAGCATATGCTTTTCCCTTGTCATGTCTGTCATTTGGCTGAGTCCTGTTCCCTAAGCTATTCATTCAAGACTTGCTTGAATCATTCACCTGCAGTATAAGAGCTTTCTGTGAAATTTCTCAGGAGAAATCCTTTGCAAGCACATAGCTTTGGATATGAGAGACAGTGGTGGAAGTTGAATTTCAAGGGCAGATATTTGAAAACAATGAAACAAGCCCCGAATAAGATCTTTACATGTTTCCCAGATGAATATGTTTGGAAATACGGGGGAAGATGGAGATTAAGACTGAGAAGAGTGCACACCCATTTCAAGGTACAAAAACCAGGGAAAAGCATGGGAAAGCAAGGGAGCTGGTTAATTTGATGTAAAAATCTTTGATGATGAAAGGAAAATTATATTCTCATGGTGATTTAATTAGGCCATAGCAGTGAAGTTCTCATGTTGGTTGTCCTATGTGTGGCCTTCTGCATTGGCCAGTGGATGCAGGACAGGAGATCTTCAAATAAATCTGGTGGAACACAAAATAGTGAAAAAAATATCAAGCTACATCCTGTGTATACCTTCCCTTTGAGAACATATATGGATATGTCCAGAGTTTCAAAAGAGAAAATGTCTATTGGGTCATGGTTTCACTAATGAAATGGTCACTTCCTCATAACATTTTGAATTTTGCTTTCATAGTTGCTCATGTACTGGGCCTGAGTAAAGCAGAATGCTGAGTAAGCCTCATCAATAGTTGTGCATTCCATAAGTGGTTTTAAAACCAGTGAAACCCTTTGGACCTAGTGTTTGTATTTAATTGGTTGATTGGTTTTTCAAATTGTTTGTTTTACTATTTTTAACTTTGGGAGTCAGGGAAGCCCTCACTCATAGTGATTTAGACCTCTCCAAAAGCTCTGAAGTTATTCATGTAACAGCTATTACATGTTATAAGTTTCTCCTATTAAAACTTGAAAGACTAACAGACTCTGCTACTTTTCATCTAAATTCAGTGTTGCGCTAAATTCAGTGTTGGAATTTTTTTTACAAGTCCTTTGAAATGTGTCCTCCTCTAGTCACTGGTCGTGCTGGAATGTACTTTCTTGTGAAGACAGGATTTGAGCAAATTGACACAAGTACAGTTTGCCACTACTCTGGACACCTGGTTAAATATCTAGTTGCCTAAATTGTGTGTGTTTTCCTTTGATCTCTGCTCACACTTTGCTCATCCAGTTAGAACCACAGGGCTCCAGGCCATAGCGTTCTAGGCCTAAACAAGAAAATTTCCATTCCGTTTTAGGAGTTCATTCGTCTCTCATAATTACTTTTTCCACAAATGTGTGCTTCAGGAGAGGCCCTGTCTAAATGTGGAGAGGCCCATTTTCCTTCTCTCACTTTCAGACTTTCTAAGATTTTGAGTTACTATAGGTTTGCCCAGACTTGCCATTGTCAAGGGACAGGGCACTTCACTTGAAGATGTGCAGTATTACTTCATGTGTGTCCGTGGAAATTCCACCAATGGGAAACTCTTGCTGTAGTCATCTCCAAGTGTTTCTGCGTAAGAAAATATAACTAACAAAGGATGTGGTTTCAAGCAGAATGAGGAATGGAGGGATAATCTTTATTTCAGTGCAGGTTGTCTTTCAAAGAAACAGTAATTCCTATGAAATAGGAGGTAAAATCTTTTGTAAAGAGACATGGATATGACATGCTCAACTTTATGTCACATTTTTTAAAAAGCCAAGGGCATTTGAGAAATTCTTGGCTGCTGAATTGTCCCTTTTTTCAAATTTCTCTTAGGTAAGACACTCCAGTTTCTTCAAACCATGGTACTGTTCCTTCCATGTAAAAAACCAAAGCAAAAAACAAAATAAATTAAAACAAAACCCATCAAATTACATTTGAGAGCACACAATTGCTCAGCAGGCCTACTATTCAAGAAGCTAGAGGTACAGAAGCCTCAGCCTTCAGCCCACGGCCTGAAGTTTTGTCTCTATCATGGCCCCTCAATTCCCTGGCATGTCCATATTAACTCATGAATCTTTACTCATTTCCTCTTCAAATGCACAGAATCCAATATATTTGAACCCTGTTCACCTGGGCTGTAATCATCCAAGGACACACCAGAGGAAAGGCAGCCACCCCCTTGCCTGGGGCCTTGGAGCTTATCACAATAGAAATGGAAACCTGAACAAGGGGAGCCAAAACAAAGAGAGGAATATTCCTAAAGTCTGAAACACTGAAGCTACCAATAGAGCAGTAGTGGGATTTCACAAATTATGTAAGAATCTCTGTGCACATGCTTGGCATGGTCCCTCATGCCTATAATCCCAGCAATCTGGGGACTGAGGTGGATGGATCCTTGGGAGTTCCAGTCCATCGTGGGCTACGAATTTATCTCAAGGCCTCTTTCAACAACTACATAAGATGCTGTTTCCAAAAAGAGGACAACAGAAAACTAGACACACTTGGTCTAGGTCCCGGGGTTCACTACATGAGTTGTGGAGTCTAAATATTCCATGCCATGAGAAAATACCTGAGATTGTTAGCGAAAGGGGCATTTGCATCCCTTTTCTAAGGGTTTCCCTTTCACCATGTTACATTTGAATTCTGGGAAAACCTGCTGGTGACAAGCTATCTAGCATTATGTTGGTTTAGGTATTGAGCTAGTACCTCATGTTTAGTGTTCAGGGTTATGCTGGAATGGCTGCAGACCTCCTTGAAATAGCTATTGCAGACAAGTGAACCCAGAGGAAGCTGGATAGTTGAAGCAGGCACTCCAAATATTCATGCACTGCAAGGATTCACTTTCATTTTGGGACTCATCTTCTGGTTGCTGGCTTTTAGTGCTAACTGATACCACCATGGTGGCAGTAATCCAGCAGAGACTGCATGTATGGTTTGCAAGTTTGCTTCCCAAGCCACCAGAAACTTGGCAGAACACTAATCATTGTGGCATTTTCTTTCCTCCCCTGAAACATTTGGCTTTCTAAGTTTGAAAATTGAATAGACTGGGCTAGTCAGGTTTGGACCCCATGTACCACGAACAGAGCTAAAGACAGAGCCAATTACTTCCCTCCACTTGTCAAAATATGTCAAATTTGCTTGGTCACCACAACTTCAAAGAAAATTCTGAGGCAACTTAGAGTGGTGAATCAAATACTGCCTGATTGGAATGGCTGTGGTTGTATGAGGTGGAAAGCTGCAGAGTTGGGCTGAAACTGTTCACAGAAATCCACAGGCTTGTGGTTGCCAGGCAACCACACTGGGCTGAGATTGGCTGAACATCACTGTGAGGTGGATTTTAGGCTCTAGGTTTGAAAATTTAAAAGACTGGGGTAGTCAAGTTTGGAACACATCGACCACAGACAGACCAAATGGTCTTTCCATTACTTCCTTCCACTTCTCAAAATATGTCAAATTTTCTTGATCACTACAACTGTAAAAAAAATTCTGAGGCAACATAGAGAGGCTAATCAAATACTGCATGATTGGAATGGCTGTGGTTGTATGAGGTGGAAAGCTGCAGAGTTGGGCTGAAACAGTTCACAGAAAGCCACAAGCTTGTGGTTGCCAGGCAACCACACTGGGCTGTGATTGGCTGAGCACCATTGTGAGCTGGACTTTAGGCTCTAGGATACAAGTGTGCAGTAGGAGACCTGAGTCACAATGCTGGGCGTTGCCATGGAGACCTCAGTGGCACAGAGGACCTTGTAGGGCAAGATTTAAATAGGATGAATATTCTTGGCCTGGTATGCCACAGGATTCTCACTGAAGGCTTCACTGCTCAGAATTTGGGGATGGAAATGCTTGCCAATCTACACATGGATGTACTTTCAATATGATATGAAATATGCCAGGGCCTGGCAGATGTTCTCTGACATGTCCTATCCTTGAGTATATGCTTTTCCCTTGTCATGTCTGTCACTTGGCTGAGTCCTGTTCCCTAAGCTATTCAGTCAAGACTTGCTGGAATCATTCACCTGCAGTATAAGAGCTTTCTGTGAAATTTCTCAGCAGAAATTATCTGCAAGCACATAGCTTTGGATATGAGAGACAGTGGTGGAAGTTGAATTTCAAGGGCAGATATTTGAAAACAATGAAACAAGCCCCGAATAAGATCTTTACATGTTTCCCACATGAATATGTTTGGAAATACGGGGGAAGATGGAGATCAAGACTGAGAAGAGTGCACACCCATTTCAAGGGACAAAAACCAAGGAAAAATATGGAAAAGCAAGAGAGCTGGTTAATTTGATGTAAAAACCTTTGATGATGAAAGGAAAATTATATTCTCATGGTGATTTAATCAGGCTGTAGCAGTGAAGTTCTCATGTTGGTTGTCCTATGTGTGGCCTTCTGCATTGGGCAGTGGATGCAGGACAGGAGATCTTCAAATAAATCTGGTGGAACACAAAATAGTGAAAAAAATATCAGTCTAAATACTGCGTGTTCCTTCCCTTTGAGAACATATATGGATAATGTCGGGAGTTTCAAAAGAAAGAATGTCTATTGGGTCAAGGTTTCACCAATGAAATGGTTACTTCACATAACATTTTGAATTTTGCTTTCACAGTTGCTCATGTACCGGGCCTGAGTAAAGCAGAATGCAGAGTAAGCCTCATCAATAGTTGGGCATTCCATAAGTGGTTTTAAAACCAGTGAAACGCTTTGGACCTAGTGTTTGTATTTAATTGGTTGATTGGCTTTTCAAATTGTTTGTTTTACTATTTTTAACTTTGGGAGTCAGGGAAGCCCTCACTCATAGTGATTTAGACCTCTCCAGAAGCTCTGAAGTTATTCATGTAACAGCTATTACATGTTATAAGTTTCTCCTATTCAAACTTGAAAGACTAATAGACTCTGGTACTTTTCATCAAAATTCAGTGTTGGACTTTTTTTTACAAGTCCTTTCAAATGTGTCCTCCTCTAGTCACTGGTCGTGCTGGAATGTACTTTCTTGTGAAGACTGGATTTGAGCAAATTGACACAAGTACAGTTTGCCACTACTCTGGACACCTGGTTAAATATCGAGTTCCCTAAATGGTGTGTGTTTTACTTTGATCTCTGCTCACACTTTGCTCATCCACTTAGAACCACAGGGCTCCAGGCCATAGCGTTCTAGGCCTAAACAAGAAAATTTCCATTCCGTTTTGGGAGTTCATTCGTCTCTCATAATTACCTTTTCCACAAATGTGTGCTTCAGGAGAGGCCCTGTCTAAATGTGGAGAGGCCCATTTTCATTCACTCACTTTCAGATTTTCTAAGATTTTCAGTTACTAGAGGTTTGCCCAGACTTGCCATTGTCAAGGGACAGTGCACTTCACTTAAAGTTGTGCAGTATTACTTCATGTGTCTCCGTGGAAATTCCACCAAAGGGAAACTCTTGCTGTAGTCATCTCCAAGTGTTTCTGCATAAGAAAATATAACTAACAAAGGATGTGGTTTCAAGCAGAATGCGGAATGGAGGCATAATCTTTATTTCAGTGCAGGTTGACCTTTCAAAGAAACAGTAATTCCTATGAAATAGGAGGTAAAATCTTTTGTAAAGAGACATGGATATGACATGCTCAACTTTATGTCACATTTTTTAAAAAGCCAAGGGCATTTGAGAAATTCTTGGCTGCTGAATTGTCCCTTTTTTCAAATTTCTCTTAGGTCAGACACTCCAGTTTCTTCAAACCATGTTACTATTCCTTCCATGTAAAAAACCAAAGCAAAAACAAAATAAATTAAAACAAAACCCATCAAATTACATTTGAGAGCACACAATTGCTCAGCAGGCCCACTATTCAAGAAGCTAGAGGTACAGAAGCCTCAGCCTTCAGCCCATGGCCTGAAGTTTTGTCTCTATAGTGGCCCCTCAATTCCCTGGCATGTCCCCATTAACTCATGAATCTTTACTCATTTCCTCTTCAAATGCACAGGATCCAATATATTTGAACCCTGTTCAGCTGGTCTGTAATCATCCAAGGACACACCAGAGGAAGGGCAGCCACCCCCTTGCCTGGGGCCTTGGAGCTTATCACAATAGAAATGGAAACCTGAACAAGGGGAGCCAAAACAAAGAGAGGAATATTCCTAAAGCCTGAAACACAGAAGCTACCTATAGACCAGTAGTGGGATTTCACAAATTATGTAAGAATCTCTGTGCACATGCTTGGCATGGTCGCTCATGCCTATAATCCCAGCAATCTGGGGGCTGAGGTGGATGGATCCTTGGGAGTTCCAGTCCATCGTGGGATACGAATTTATCTCAAGGCCTCTTTCAACAACTACATAAGATGCTGTTTCCAAAAAGAGGACAACAGAAAACTAGACACCCTTGGTCTAGGTCCCGGTGTTCACTACATGAGTTGTGGAGTCTAAATATTCCATGCCATGAGAAAATACCTGGGATTTTTAGTGAAAGGGGCATTTGCATCCCTTTTCTAAGGGTTTCCCTTTGACCATGTTACTTTTGAATTCTGGGAAAACCTGCTGGTGACAAGCTATCTAGCATTATGTTGGTTTAGGTATTGAGCTAGTACCTCATGTTTAGTGTTCAGGGTTATGCTGGAATGGCTGCAGACCTCCTTGAAATAGCTATTGCAGACAAGTGAACCCCGAGGAAGCTGGATAGTTGAAGCAGGCACTCCAAATATTCATGCACTGCAAGGATTCACTTTCATTTTGGGACTCATCTTCTGGTTGCTGGCTTTTAGTGCTAACTGATACTACCATGGTGGCAGTAATCCAGCAGAGACTTCATGAATGGTTTGCAAGTTTGCTTCCCAAGCCACCAGAAACTTGGCAGAACACAAATCATTGTGGCATTTTCTTTCCTCCCCTGAAACATTTGGTTTTCTAAGTTTGAAAATTGAATAGATTGGGCTAGTCAGGTTTGGACCCCATGTACCACCAACAGAGCTAAAGACAGAGCCAATTACTTCCCTCCACTTGTCAAAATATGTCAAATTTGCTTGGTCACCACAACTTCAAAGAAAATTCTGAGGCAGCTTAGAGAGGTGAATCAAATACTGCCTGATTTGAATGGGTGTGGTTGTATGAGGTGGAAAGCTGCAGAGTTGGGCTGAAACAGTTCACAGAAAGCCACAAGCTTGTGGTTGCTAGGCAACCACACTGGGCTGTGATTGGCTGAGCACCATTGTGAGCTGGACTTTAGGCTCTAGGATACAAGTGTGCAGTAGGAGACCTGAGTCATAATGCTGTGCATTGCCATGGAGACCTTAGTGGCACAGAGGTCCTTGTAGGGCAAGATTTAAATAGGATGAATATTCTTGGCCTGGTATGCCACAGGATTCTCACTGAAGGCTTCACTGCTCAGAATTTGGGGATGGAAATGCTTGCCAATCTACACATGGATGTACTTTCAATGGGATATGAAATATGCCAGGGCCTGGCAGATGTTCTCTGACATGTCCTATCCTTGAGCATATGCTTTTCCCTTGTCATGTCTGTCATTTGGCTGAGTCCTGTTCCCTAAGCTATTCAGTCAAGACTTGCTGGAATCATTCACCTGCAGTATAAGCGATTTCTGTGAAATTTCTCAGCAGAAATCCTCTGCAAGCACACAGCTTTGGATATGAGAGACAGTGGTGGAAGTTGAATTTCAAGGGCAGATATTTGAAAACAATGAAACAAGCCCCGAATAAGATCTTTACATGTTTCCCAGATGAATATGTTTGGAAATACAGGGGAGGATGTTGGTCAAGACTGAGAAGTGTGAACACCCATTTCAAGGTACAAAAACCAGGGAAAACATGGGAAAGCAAGAGAGCTGGTTAATTTGATGTAAAAATCTGTGATGATGAAAGGAAAATTATATTCTCATGGTGATTTTATCAGGCTGTAACAGTGAACTTCTCGTGTTGGTTGTCCTATGTGTGGCCTTCTGCATTGGGCAGTGGATGCAGGACAGGAGATCTTCAAATTTATCTGGTGGAACACAAAATAGTGAAAAAATATCAATCTAAATCCTGTGTATTCCTTCCCTTTGAGAACATATTTGGATAATGTCCGGAGTTTCAAAAGAGAAAATGTCTATTGGGTCATGGTTTCACCAATTAAATGGTTACTTCACATAACATTTTGAATTTTGCTTTCACAGTTGCTCATGTACCGGGCCTGAGTAAAGCAGAATGCAGAGTAAGCCTCATCAATAGTTGTGCATTCCATAAGTGGTTTTAAAACCAGTGAAACCCTTTGGACCTAGTGTTTGTATTTAATTGGTTGATTGGTTTTTCAAATTGTTTGTTTTACTATTTTTAACTTTGGGAGTCAGGGAAGCCCTCACTCATAGTGATTTAGACCTCTCCAAAAGCTCTGAAATTATTCATGTAACAGCTATTACATGTTATAAGTTTCTCCTATTAAAACTTGAAAGACTAACAGACTCTGCTACTTTTCATCTAAATTCAGTGTTGCGCTAAATTCAGTGTTGGACTTTTTTTTACAAGTCCTTTGAAATGTGTCCTCCTCTAGTCACTGGTCGTGCTGGAATGTACTTTCTTGTGAAGACAGGATTTGAGCAAATTGACACAAGTACAGTTTGCCACTACTCTGGACACCTGGTTAAATATCGAGTTGCCTAAATGGTGTGTGTTTTACTTTGATCTCTGCTCACACTTTGCTCATCCAGTTAGAACCACAGGGCTCCAGGCCATAGCGTTCTAGGCCTAAACAAGAAAATTTCCATTCAGTTTTGGGAGTTCATTCGTCTCTCATAATTACTTTTTCCACAAATGTGTGCTTCAGGAGAGGCCCTGTCTAAAGGTGGAGAGGCCCATTTTCATTCACTCCCTTTCAGACTTTCTAAGATTTTCAGTTACTAGAGGTTTGCCCAGACTTGCCATTGTCAAGGGACAGTGCACTTCACTTGAAGTTGTGCAGTATTACTTCATGTGTCTCTGTAGAAATTCCACCAATGGGAAACTCTTGCTGTAGTCATCTCCAAGTGGTTCTGCGTAAGAAAATATCACTAACAAAGGATGTGGTTTCAAGCAGAATGAGGAATGGAGGGATAATCTTTATTTCAGTGCAGGTTGACCTTTCAAAGAAACAGTAATTCCTATGAAATAGGAGGTAAAATCTTTTGTAAAGAGACATGGATATGACATGCTCAACTTTATGTCACATTTTTTAAAAAGCCAAGGGCATTTGAGAAATTCTTGGCTACTGAATTGTCCCTTTTTTCAAATTTCTCTTAGGTAAGACACTCCAGTTTCTTCAAACCATGTACTGTTCCTTCCAGGTAAAAAACCAAAGCAAAAAACAAAATAAATTAAAACAAAACCCATCAAATTACATTTGAGAGCACACAATTGCTCAGCAGGCCCACTATTCAAGAAGCTAGAGGTACAGAAGCCTCAGCCTTCAGCCCATGGCCTGAAGTTTTGTCTCTATCATGGCCCCTCAATTCCCTGGCATGTCCACATTAACTCATGAATCTTTACTCATTTCCTCTTCAAATGCACAGGATCCAATATATTTGAACCCTGTTCACCTGGTCTGTAATCATCCAAGGACACACCAGAGGAAGGGCAGCCACCCCCTTGCCTGGGGCCTTGGAGCTTATCACAATAGAAATGGAAACCTGAACAAGGGGAGCCAAAACAAAGAGAGGAATATTCCTAAAGCCTGAAACACAGAAGCTACCTATAGACCAGTAGTGGGATTTCACAAATTATGTAAGAATCTCTGTGCACATGCTTGGCATGGTCGCTCATGCCTATAATCCCAGCAATCTGGGGGCTGAGGTGGATGGATCCTTGGGAGTTCCAGTCCATCGTGGGATACGAATTTATCTCAAGGCCTCTTTCAACAACTACATAAGATGCTGTTTCCAAAAAGAGGACAACAGAAAACTAGACACCCTTGGTCTAGGTCCCGGTGTTCACTACATGAGTTGTGGAGTCTAAATATTCCATGCCATGAGAAAATACCTGGGATTTTTAGTGAAAGGGGCATTTGCATCCCTTTTCTAAGGGTTTCCCTTTGACCATGTTACTTTTGAATTCTGGGAAAACCTGCTGGTGACAAGCTATCTAGCATTATGTTGGTTTAGGTATTGAGCTAGTACCTCATGTTTAGTGTTCAGGGTTATGCTGGAATGGCTGCAGACCTCCTTGAAATAGCTATTGCAGACAAGTGAACCCCGAGGAAGCTGGATAGTTGAAGCAGGCACTCCAAATATTCATGCACTGCAAGGATTCACTTTCATTTTGGGACTCATCTTCTGGTTGCTGGCTTTTAGTGCTAACTGATACTACCATGGTGGCAGTAATCCAGCAGAGACTTCATGAATGGTTTGCAAGTTTGCTTCCCAAGCCACCAGAAACTTGGCAGAACACAAATCATTGTGGCATTTTCTTTCCTCCCCTGAAACATTTGGTTTTCTAAGTTTGAAAATTGAATAGACTGGGCTAGTCAGGTTTGGACCCCATGTACCACAAACAGAGCTAAAGACAGAGCCAGTTACTTCCCTCCACTTGTCAAAATATGTCAAATTTGCTTGGTCACCACAACTTCAAAGAAAATTCTGAGGCAGCTTAGAGAGGTGAATCAAATACTGCCTGATTTGAATGGGTGTGGTTGTATGAGGTGGAAAGCTGCAGAGTTGGGCTGAAACAGTTCACAGAAAGCCACAAGCTTGTGGTTGCCAGGCAACCACACTGGTCTGTGATTGGCTGAGCACCATTGTGAGCTGGACTTTAGGCTCTAGGATACAAGTGTGCAGTAGGAGACCTGAGTCATAATGCTGTGCATTGCCATGGAGACCTCAGTGGCACAGAGGTCCTTGTAGGGCAAGATTTAAATAGGATGAATATTCTTGGCCTGGTATGCCACAGGATTCTCACTGAAGGCTTCACTGCTCAGAATTTGGGGATGGAAATGCTTGCCAATCTACACATGGATGTACTTTCAATGGGATATGAAATATGCCAGGGCCTGGCAGATGTTCTCTGACATGTCCTATCCTTGAGCATATGCTTTTCCCTTGTCATGTCTGTCATTTGGCTGAGTCCTGTTCCCTAAGCTATTCAGTCAAGACTTGCTGGAATCATTCAACTGCAGTATAAGAGCTTTCTGTGAAATTTCTCAGCAGAAATCCTCTGCAAGCACATAGCTTTGGATATGAGAGACAGTGGTGGAAGTTGAATTTCAAGGGCAGATATTTGAAAACAATGAAACAAGCCCCGAATAAGATTTTTACATGTTTCCCAGATGAATATGTTTGGAAATACGGGGGAAGATGGAGATCAAGGCTGAGAAGAGTGAACACCCATTTCAAGGTACAAAAACCAGGGAAAAACATGGGAAAGCAAGAGAGCTGGTTAATTTGATGTAAAAACCTTTGATGATGAAAGGAAAATTATATTCTCATGGTGATTTAATCAGGCTGCAGCAGTGAAGTTCTCATGTTGGTTGTCCTATGTGTGGCCTTCTGCATTGGGCAGTGGATGCAGGAAAGGAGATCTTCAAATAAATCTGGTGGAACACAAAATAGTGAAAAAAATATCAATCTAAATCCTGTGTATTCCTTCCCTTTGAGAACATATATGGATAATGTCCGGAGTTTCAAAAGACAAAATGTCTATTGTGTCATGGTTTCACCAATGAAATGGTCACTTCACATAACATTTTGAATTTTGCTTTCACAGTTGCTCATGTACCGGGCCTGAGTAAAGCAGAATGCAGAGTAAGCCTCATCAATAGTTGTGCATTCCATAAGTGGTTTTAAAACCAGTGAAACCCTTTGGACCTAGTGTTTGTATTTAATTGGTTGATTGGTTTTTCAAATTGTTTGTTTTACTATTTTTAACTTTGGGAGTCAGGGAAGCCCTCACTCATAGTGATTTAGACCTCTCCAAAAGCTCTGAAGTTATTCATGTAACAGCTATTACTTGTTACAAGTTTCTCCTATTAAAACTTGAAAGACTAACAGACTCTGCTACTTTTCATCTAAATTCAGTGTTGCACTAAATTCAGTGTTGGACTTTTTTTTACAAGTCCTTTGAAATGTGTCCTCCTCTAGTCACTGGTGGTGCTGGAATGTACTTTCTTGTGAAGACAGGATTTGAGCAAATTGACACAAGTACAGTTTGCCACTACTCTGGACACCTGGTTAAATATCGAGTTGCCTAAATGGTGTGTGTTTTACTTTGATCTCTGCTCACACTTTGCTCATCCAGTTAGAACCACAGGGCTCCAGCACATATCGTTCTAGGCCTAAACAAGAAAATTTCCATTCCGTTTTGGGAGTTCATTCGTCTCTCATAATTACATTTTCCACAAATGTGTGCTTCAGGAGAGGCCCTGTCTAAATGTGGAGAGGCCCATTTTCATTCACTCACTTTCAGATTTTCTAAGATTTTCAGTTACTAGAGGTTTGCCCAGACTTGCCATTGTCAAGGGACAGTGCCCTTCACTTGAAGTTGTGCAGTATTACTTCATGTGTCTCTGTAGAAATTCCACCAATGGGAAACTCTTGCTGTAGTCACCTCCAAGTGTTTCTGCGTAAGAAAATATAACTAACAAAAGATGTGGTTTCAAGCAGAATGAGGAATGGAGGGATAATCTTTATTTCAGTGCAGGTTGACCTTTTAAAGAAACAGCAATTCCTATGAAATAGGAGGTAAAATCTTTTGTAAAGAGACATGGATATGACATGCTCAACTTTATTTCACATTTTTTAAAAAGCCAAGGGCATTTGAGAAATTCTTGGCTGCTGAATTGTCCCTTTTTTCAAATTTCTCTTAGGTAAGACACTCCAGTTTCTTCAAACCATGGTACTGTTCCTTCCATGTAAAAAACCAAAGCAAAAAACAAAATAAATTAAAACAAAACCCATCAAATTACATTTGAGAGCACACAATTGCTCAGCAGGCCCACTATTCAAGAAGCTAGAGGTACAGAAGCCTCAGCCTTCAGCCCATGGCCTGAAGTTTTGTCTCTATCGTGGCCCCTCAATTCCCTGGCATGTCCCCATTAACTCATGAATCTTTACTCATTTCCTCTTCAAATGCACAGGATCCAATATATTTGAACCCTGTTCACCTGGTCTGTAATCATCCAAGGACACACCAGAGGAAGGGCAGCCACCCCCTTGCCTGGGGCCTTGGAGCTTATCACAATAGAAATGGAAACCTGAACAAGGGGAGCCAAAACAAAGAGAGGAATATTCCTAAAGCCTGAAACACAGAAGCTACCTATAGACCAGTAGTGGGATTTCACAAATTATGTAAGAATCTCTGTGCACATGCTTGGCATGGTCGCTCATGCCTATAATCCCAGCAATCTGGGGGCTGAGGTGGATGGATCCTTGGGAGTTCCAGTCCATCGTGGGCTACGAATTTATCTCAAGGCCTCTTTCAACAACTACACAAGATGCTGTTTCCAAAAAGAGGACAACAGAAAACTAGACACCCTTGGTCTAGGTCCCGGTGTTCACTACATGAGTTGTGGAGTCTAAATATTCCATGCCATGAGAAAATACCTGGGATTTTTAGTGAAAGGGGCATTTGCATCCCTTTTCTAAGAGTTTCCCTTTGACCATGTTACTTTTGAATTCTGGGAAAACCTGCTGGTGACAAGCTATCTAGCATTATGTTGGTTTAGGTATTGAGCTAGTACCTCATGTTTAGTGTTCAGGGTTATGCTGGAATGGCTGCAGACCTCCTTGAAATAGCTATTGCAGACAAGTGAACCCCGAGGAAGCTGGATAGTTGAAGCAGGCACTCCAAATATTCATGCACTGCAAGGATTCACTTTCATTTTGGGACTCATCCTCTGGTTGCTGGCTTTTAGTGCTAACTGATACTACCATGGTGGCAGTAATCCAGCAGAGACTTCATGAATGGTTTGCAAGTTTGCTTCCCAAGCCACCAGAAACTTGGCAGAACACAAATCATTGTGGCATTTTCTTTCCTCCCCTGAAACATTTGGTTTTCTAAGTTTGAAAATTGAATAGATTGGGCTAGTCAGGTTTGGACCCCAGGTACCACCAACAGAGCTAAAGACAGAGCCAATTACTTCCCTCCACTTGTCAAAATATGTCAAATTTGCTTGGTCACCACAACTTCAAAGAAAATTCTGAGGCAGCTTAGAGAGGTGAATCAAATACTGCCTTATTTGAATGGGTGTGGTTGTATGAGGTGGAAAGCTGCAGAGTTGGGCTGAAACAGTTCACAGAAAGCCACAAGCTTGTGGTTGCCAGGCAACCACACTGGGCTGTGATTGGCTGAGCACCATTGTGAGCTGGACTTTAGGCTCTAGGATACAAGTGTGCAGTAGGAGACCTGAGTCATAATGCTGTGCATTGCCATGGAGACCTCAGTGGCACAGAGGTCCTTGTAGGGCAAGATTTAAATAGGATGAATATTCTTGGCCTAGTATGCCACAGGATTCTCACTGAAGGCTTCACTGCTCAGAATTTGTGGATGGAAATGCTTGCCAATCTACACATGGATGTACTTTCAATGGGATATGAAATATGCCAGGGCCTGGCAGATGTTCTCTGACATGTCCTATCCTTGAGCATATGCTTTTCCCTTGTCATGTCTGTCATTTGGCTGAGTCCTGTTCCCTAAGCTATTCAGTCAAGACTTGCTGGAATCATTCAACTGCAGTATAAGAGCTTTCTGTGAAATTTCTCAGCAGAAATCCTCTGCAAGCACATAGCTTTGGATATGAGAGACAGTGGTGGAAGTTGAATTTCAAGGGCAGATATTTGAAAACAATGAAACAAGCCCCGAATAAGATTTTTACATGTTTCCCAGATGAATATGTTTGGAAATACGGGGGAAGATGGAGATCAAGGCTGAGAAGAGTGAACACCCATTTCAAGGTACAAAAACCAGGGAAAAACATGGGAAAGCAAGAGAGCTGGTTAATTTGATGTAAAAACCTTTGATGATGAAAGGAAAATTATATTCTCATGGTGATTTAATCAGGCTGTAGCAGTGAAGTTCTCATGTTGGTTGTCCTATGTGTGGCCTTCTGCATTGGGCAGTGGATGCAGGAAAGGAGATCTTCAAATAAATCTGGTGGAACACAAAATAGTGAAAAAAATATCAATCTAAATCCTGTGTATTCCTTCCCTTTGAGAACATATATGGATAATGTCCGGAGTTTCAAAAGACAAAATGTCTATTGTGTCATGGTTTCACCAATGAAATGGTCACTTCACATAACATTTTGAATTTTGCTTTCACAGTTGCTCATGTACCGGGCCTGAGTAAAGCAGAATGCAGAGTAAGCCTCATCAATAGTTGTGCATTCCATAAGTGGTTTTAAAACCAGTGAAACCCTTTGGACCTAGTGTTTGTATTTAATTGGTTGATTGGTTTTTCAAATTGTTTGTTTTACTATTTTTAACTTTGGGAGTCAGGGAAGCCCTCACTCATAGTGATTTAGACCTCTCCAAAAGCTCTGAAGTTATTCATGTAACAGCTATTACATGTTACAAGTTTCTCCTATTAAAACTTGAAAGACTAACAGACTCTGCTACTTTTCATCTAAATTCAGTGTTGCACTAAATTCAGTGTTGGACTTTTTTTTACAAGTCCTTTGAAATGTGTCCTCCTCTAGTCACTGGTCGTGCTGGAATGTACTTTCTTGTGAAGACAGGATTTGAGCAAATTGACACAAGTACAGTTTGCCACTACTCTGGACACCTGGTTAAATATCGAGTTGCCTAAATGGTGTGTGTTTTACTTTGATCTCTGCTCACACTTTGCTCATCCAGTTAGAACCACAGGGCTCCAGGCCATAGCGTTCTAGGCCTAAACAAGAAAATTTCCATTCCGTTTTGGGAGTTCATTCGTCTCTCATAATTACTTTTTCCACAAATGTGTGCTTCAGGAGAGGCCCTGTCTAAATGTGGAGAGGCCCATTTTCATTCACTCACTTTCAGACTTTCTAAGATTTTCAGTTACTAGAGGTTTGCCCAGACTTGCCATTGTCAAGGGACAGTGCCCTTCACTTGAAGTTGTGCAGTATTACTTCATGTGTCTCTGTAGAAATTCCACCAATGGGAAACTCTTGCTGTAGTCACCTCCAAGTGTTTCTGCGTAAGAAAATATAACTAACAAAAGATGTGGTTTCAAGCAGAATGAGGAATGGAGGGATAATCTTTATTTCAGTGCAGGTTGACCTTTCAAAGAAACAGCAATTCCTATGAAATAGGAGGTAAAATCTTTTGTAAAGAGACATGGATATGACATGCTCAACTTTATTTCACATTTTTTAAAAAGCCAAGGGCATTTGAGAAATTCTTGGCTGCTGAATTGTCCCTTTTTTCAAATTTCTCTTAGGTAAGACACTCCAGTTTCTTCAAACCATGGTACTGTTCCTTCCATGTAAAAAACCAAAGCAAAAAACAAAATAAATTAAAACAAAACCCATCAAATTACATTTGAGAGCACACAATTGCTCAGCAGGCCCACTATTCAAGAAGCTAGAGGTACAGAAGCCTCAGCCTTCAGCCCATGGCCTGAAGTTTTGTCTCTATCGTGGCCCCTCAATTCCCTGGCATGTCCCCATTAACTCATGAATCTTTACTCATTTCCTCTTCAAATGCACCGGATCCAATATATTTGAACCCTGTTCACCTGGTCTGTAATCATCCAAGGACACACCAGAGGAAGGGCAGCCACCCCCTTGCCTGGGGCCTTGGAGCTTATCACAATAGAAATGGAAACCTGAACAAGGGGAGCCAAAACAAAGAGAGGAATATTCCTAAAGCCTGAAACACAGAAGCTACCTATAGACCAGTAGTGGGATTTCACAAATTATGTAAGAATCTCTGTGCACATGCTTGGCATGGTCGCTCATGCCTATAATCCCAGCAATCTGGGGGCTGAGGTGGATGGATCCTTGGGAGTTCCAGTCCATCGTGGGATACGAATTTATCTCAAGGCCTCTTTCAACAACTACACAAGATGCTGTTTCCAAAAAGAGGACAACAGAAAACTAGACACCCTTGCTCTAGGTCCCGGTGTTCACTACATGAGTTGTGGAGTCTAAATATTCCATGCCATGAGAAAATACCTGGGATTTTTAGTGAAAGGGGAATTTGCATCCCTTTTCTAAGAGTTTCCCTTTGACCATGTTACTTTTGAATTCTGGGAAAACCTGCTGGTGACAAGCTATCTAGCATTATGTTGGTTTAGGTATTGAGCTAGTACCTCATGTTTAGTGTTCAGGGTTATGCTGGAATGGCTGCAGACCTCCTTGAAATAGCTATTGCAGACAAGTGAACCCCGAGGAAGCTGGATAGTTGAAGCAGGCACTCCAAATATTCATGCACTGCAAGGATTCACTTTCATTTTGGGACTCATCTTCTGGTTGCTGGCTTTTAGTGCTAACTGATACTACCATGGTGGCAGTAATCCAGCAGAGACTTCATGAATGGTTTGCAAGTTTGCTTCCCAAGCCACCAGAAACTTGGCAGAACACAAATCATTGTGGCATTTTCTTTCCTCCCCTGAAACATTTGGTTTTCTAAGTTTGAAAATTGAATAGATTGGGCTAGTCAGGTTTGGACCCCATGTACCACCAACAGAGCTAAAGACAGAGCCAATTACTTCCCTCCACTTGTCAAAATATGTCAAATTTGCTTGGTCACCACAACTTCAAAGAAAATTCTGAGGCAGCTTAGAGAGGTGAATCAAATACTGCCTGATTTGAATGGGTGTGGTTGTATGAGGTGGAAAGCTGCAGAGTTGGGCTGAAACAGTTCACAGAAAGCCACAAGCTTGTGGTTGCCAGGCAACCACACTGGGCTGTGATTGGCTGAGCACCATTGTGAGCTGGACTTTAGGCTCTAGGATACAAGTGTGCAGTAGGAGACCTGAGTCATAATGCTGTGCATTGCCATGGAGACCTCAGTGGCACAGAGGTCCTTGTAGGGCAAGATTTAAATAGGATGAATATTCTTGGCCTGGTATGCCACAGGATTCTCACTGAAGGCTTCACTGCTCATAATTTGGGGATGGAAATGCTTGCCAATCTACACATGGATGTACTTTCAATGGGATATGAAATATGCCAGGGCCTGGCAGATGTTCTCTGACATGTCCTATCCTTGAGCATATGCTTTTCCCTTGTCATGTCTGTCATTTGGCTGAGTCCTGTTCCCTAAGCTATTCAGTCAAGACTTGCTGGAATCATTCACCTGCAGTATAATAGCTTTCTGTGAAATTTCTCAGCAGAAATCCTCTGCAAGCACACAGCTTTGGATATGAGAGACAGTGGTGGAAGTTGAATTTCAAGGGCAGATATTGAAAACAATGAAACAATCCCCGAATAAGATCTTTACATGTTTCCCAGATGAATATGTTTGGAAATACGGGGGAGGATGTTGGTCAAGACTGAGAAGTGTGAACACCCATTTCAAGGTACAAAAACCAGGGAAAACATGGGAAAGCAAGAGAGCTGGCTAATTTGATGTAAAAATCTTTGATGATGAAAGGAAAATTATATTCTCATGGTGATTTTATCAGGCTGTAACAGTGAAGTTCTCATGTTGGTTGTCCTATGTGTGGCCTTCTGCATTGGGCAGTGGATGCAGGACAGGAGATCTTCAACTTAATCTGGTGGAACACAAAATAGTGAAAAAATATCAATCTAAATCCTGTGTATTCCTTCCCTTTGAGAACATATTTGGATAATGTCCGGAGTTTCAAAAGAGAAAATGTCTATTGGGTCATGGTTTCACCAATTAAATGGTTACTTCACATAACATTTTGAATTTTGCTTTCACAGTTGCTCATGTACCGGGCCTGAGTAAAGCAGAATGCAGAGTAAGCCTCATCAATAGTTGTGCATTCCATAAGTGGTTTTAAAACCAGTGAAACCCTTTGGACCTAGTGTTTGTATTTAATTGGTTGATTGGTTTTTCAAATTGTTTGTTTTACTATTTTTAACTTTGGGAGTCAGGGAAGCCCTCACTCATAGTGATTTAGACCTCTCCAAAAGCTCTGAAATTATTCATGTAACAGCTATTACATGTTATAAGTTTCTCCTATTAAAACTTGAAAGACTAACAGACTCTGCTACTTTTCATCTAAATTCAGTGTTGCGCTAAATTCAGTGTTGGACTTTTTTTTACAAGTCCTTTGAAATGTGTCCTCCTCTAGTCACTGGTCGTGCTGGAATGTACTTTCTTGTGAAGACAGGATTTGAGCAAATTGACACAAGTACAGTTTGCCACTACTCTGGACACCTGGTTAAATATCGAGTTGCCTAAATGGTGTGTGTTTTACTTTGATCTCTGCTCACACTTTGCTCATCCAGTTAGAACCACAGGGCTCCAGGCCATAGCGTTCTAGGCCTAAACAAGAAAATTTCCATTCAGTTTTGGGATTTCATTCGTCTCTCATAATTACTTTTTCCACAAATGTGTGCTTCAGGAGAGGCCCTGTCTAAATGTGGAGAGGCCCATTTTCATTCACTCCCTTTCAGACTTTCTAAGATTTTCAGTTACTAGAGGTTTGCCCAGACTTGCCATTGTCAAGGGACAGTGCACTTCACTTGAAGTTGTGCAGTATTACTTCATGTGTCTCTGTAGAAATTCCACCAATGGGAAACTCTTGCTGTAGTCATCTCCAAGTGTTTCTGCGTAAGAAAATATCACTAACAAAGGATGTGGTTTCAAGCAGAATGAGGAATGGAGGGATAATCTTTATTTCAGTGCAGGTTGACCTTTCAAAGAAACAGTAATTCCTATGAAATAGGAGGTAAAATCTTTTGTAAAGAGACATGGATATGACATGCTCAACTTTATGTCACATTTTTTAAAAAGCCAAGGGCATTTGAGAAATTCTTGGCTGCTGAATTGTCCCTTTTTTCAAATTTCTCTTAGGTAAGACACTCCAGTTTCTTCAAACCATGTACTGTTCCTTCCAGGTAAAAAACCAAAGCAAAAAACAAAATAAATTAAAACAAAACCCATCAAATTACATTTGAGAGCACACAATTGCTCAGCAGGCCCACTATTCAAGAAGCTAGAGGTACAGAAGCCTCAGCCTTCAGCCCATGGCCTGAAGTTTTGTCTCTATCGTGGCCCCTCAATTCCCTGGCATGTCCACATTAACTCATGAATCTTTACTCATTTCCTCTTCAAATGCACAGGATCCAATATATTTGAACCCTGTTCACCTGGTCTGTAATCATCCAAGGACACACCAGAGGAAGGGCAGCCACCCCCTTGCCTGGGGCCTTGGAGCTTATCACAATAGAAATGGAAACCTGAACAAGGGGAGCCAAAACAAAGAGAGGAATATTCCTAAAGCCTGAAACACAGAAGCTACCTATAGACCAGTAGTGGGATTTCACAAATTATGTAAGAATCTCTGTGCACATGCTTGGCATGGTCGCTCATGCCTATAATCCCAGCAATCTGGGGGCTGAGGTGGATGGATCCTTGGGAGTTCCAGTCCATCGTGGGATACGAATTTATCTCAAGGCCTCTTTCAACAACTACATAAGATGCTGTTTCCAAAAAGAGGACAACAGAAAACTAGACACCCTTGGTCTAGGTCCCGGTGTTCACTACATGTGTTGTGGAGTCTAATTATTCCATGCCATGAGAAAATACCTGGGATTTTTAGTGAAAGGGGCATTTGCTCCCTTTTCTAAGGGTTTCCCTTTCACCACGTTACATTTGAATTCTGGGAAAACCTGCTGGTGACAAGCTATCTAGCATTATGTTGGTTTAGGTATTGAGCTAGTACCTCATGTTTAGTGTTCAGGGTTATGCTGGAATGGCTGCAGACCTCCTTGAAATAGCTATTGCAGACAAGTAGACATCGAGGAAGCTGGATAGTTGAAGCAGGCACTCCAAATATTCATGCACTGCAAGGATTCACTTTCATTTTGGGACTCATCTTCTGGTTGCTGGCTTATAGTGCTAACTGATACTACCATGGTGGCAGTAATCCAGCAGAGACTTCATGAATGGTTTGCAAGTTTGCTTCCCAAGCCACCAGAAACTTGGCAGAACACAAATCATTGTGGCATTTTCTTTCCTCCCCTGAAACATTTGGTTTTCTAAGTTTGAAAATTGAATAGTCTGGGCTAGTCAGGTTTGGACCCCATGTACCACCAACAGAGCTAAAGACAGAGCCAATTACTTCCCTCCACTTGTCAAAATATGTCATATTTGCTTGGTCACCACAACTTCAAAGAAAATTCTGAGGCAGCTTAGAGAGGTGAATCAAATACTGCCTGATTTGAATGGGTGTGGTTGTATGAGGTGGAAAGCTGCAGAGTTGGGCTGAAACAGTTCACAGAAAGCCACAAGCTTGTGGTTGCTAGGCAACCACACTGGGCTGTGATTGGCTGAGCACCACTGTGAGCTGGAATTTAGGCTCTAGGATACAAGTGTGCAGTAGGAGACCTGAGTCACATTGCTGGGCGTTGCCATGGAGACCTCCGTGGCACAGAGGACCTTGTAGGGCAAGATTTAAATAGGATGAATATTCTTGGCCTGGTATGCCACAGGATTTTCACTGAAGGCTTCACTGCTCAGAATTTGGGGATGGAAATGCTTGCCAATCTACACATGGATGTACTTTCAATGGGATATGAAATATGCCAGGGCCTGGCAGATGTTCTCTGACATGTCCTATCCTTGAGCATATGCTTTTCCCTTGTCATGTCTGTCATTTGGCTGAGTCCTGTTCCCTAAGCTATTCAGTCAAGACTTGCTGGAATCATTCAACTGCAGTATAAGAGCTTTCTGTGAAATTTCTCAGCAGAAATCCTCTGCAAGCACATAGCTTTGGATATGAGAGACAGTGGTGGAAGTTGAATTTCAAGGGCAGATATTTGAAAACAATGAAACAAGCCCCGAATAAGATTTTTACATGTTTCCCAGATGAATATGTTTGGAAATACGGGGGAAGATGGAGATCAAGACTGAGAAGAGTGAACACACATTTCAAGGTACAAAAACCAGGGAAAAACATGGGAAAGCAAGAGAGCTGGTTAATTTGATGTAAAAACCTTTGATGATGAAAGGAAAATTATATTCTCATGGTGATTTAATCAGGCTGTAGCAGTGAAGTTCTCATGTTGGTTGTCCTATGTGTGGCCTTCTGCATTGGGCAGTGGATGCAGGAAAGGAGATCTTCAAATAAATCTGGTGGAACACAAAATAGTGAAAAAAATATCAAACTAAATCCTGTGTATTCCTTCCCTTTGAGAACATATATGGATAATGTCTGGAGTTTCAAAAGACAAAATGTCTATTGTGTCATGGTTTCACCAATGAAATGGTCACTTCACATAACATTTTGAATTTTGCTTTCACAGTTGCTCATGTACCGGGCCTGAGTAAAGCAGAATGCAGAGTAAGACTCATCAATAGTTGTGCATTCCATAAGTGGTTTTAAAACCAGTGAAACCCTTTGGACCTAGTGTTTGTATTTAATTGGTTGATTGGTTTTTCAAATTGTTTGTTTTACTATTTTTAACTTTGGGAGTCAGGGAAGCCCTCACTCATAGTGATTTAGACCTCTCCAAAAGCTCTGAAGTTATTCATGTAACAGCTATTACATGTTATAAGTTTCTCCTATTAAAACTTGAAAGACTAACAGACTCTGCTACTTTTCATCTAAATTCAGTGTTGCACTAAATTCAGTGTTGGACTTTTTTTTACAAGTCCTTTGAAATGTGTCCTCCTCTAGTCACTGGTCGTGCTGGAATGTACTTTCTTGTGAAGACAGGATTTGAGCAAATTGACACAAGTACAGTTTGCCACTACTCTGGACACCTGGTTAAATATCGAGTTGCCTAAATGGTGTGTGTTTTACTTTGATCTCTGCTCACACTTTGCTCATCCAGTTAGAACCACAGGGCTCCAGGACATATCGTTCTAGGCCTAAACAAGAAAATTTCCATTCCGTATTGGGAGTTCATTCGTCTCTCATAATTACTTTTTCCACAAATTTGTGCTTCAGGAGAGGCCCTGTCTAAATGTGGAGAGGCCCATTTTCATTCACTCCCTTTCAGACTTTCTAAGATTTTCAGTTTCTAGAGGTTTGCCCAGACTTGCCATTGTCAAGGGACAGTGCCCTTCACTTGAAGTTGTGCAGTATTACTTCATGTGTCTCTGTAGAAATTCCACCAATGGGAAACTCTTGCTGTAGTCACCTCCAAGTGTTTCTGCGTAAGAAAATATAACTAACAAAGGATGTGGTTTCAAGCAGAATGAGGAATGGAGGGATAATCTTTATTTCAGTGCAGGTTGACCTTTCAAAGAAACAGCAATTCCTATGAAATAGGAGGTAAAATCTTTTGTAAAGAGACATGGATATGACATGCTCAACTTTATTTCACATTTTTTAAAAAGCCAAGGGCATTTGAGAAATTCTTGGCTGCTGAATTGTCCCTTTTTTCAAATTTCTCTTAGGTAAGACACTCCAGTTTCTTCAAACCATGGTACTGTTCCTTCCATGTAAAAAACCAAAGCAAAAAACAAAATAAATTAAAACAAAACCCATCAAATTACATTTGAGAGCACACAATTGCTCAGCAGGCCCACTATTCAAGAAGCTAGAGGTACAGAAGCCTCAGCCTTCAGCCCATGGCCTGAAGTTTTGTCTCTATCGTGGCCCCTCAATTCCCTGGCATGTCCCCATTAACTCATGAATCTTTACTCATTTCCTCTTCAAATGCACAGGATCCAATATATTTGAACCCTGTTCACCTGGTCTGTAATCATCCAAGGACACACAAGAGGAAGGGCAGCCACCCCCTTGCCTGGGGCCTTGGAGCTTATCACAATAGAAATGGAAACCTGAACAAGGGGAGCCAAAACAAAGAGAGGAATATTCCTAAAGCCTGAAACACAGAAGCTACCTATAGACCACTAGTTGGATTTCACAAATTATGTAAGAATCTCTGTGCACATGCTTGGCATGGTCGCTCATGCCTATAATCCCAGCAATCTGGGGGCTGAGGTGGATGGATCCTTGGGAGTTCCAGTCCATCGTGGGATACGAATTTATCTCAAGGCCTCTTTCAACAACTACATAAGATGCTGTTTCCAAAAAGAGGACAACAGAAAACTAGACACCCTTGGTCTAGGTCCCGGTGTTCACTACATGAGTTGTGGAGTCTAAATATTCCATGCCATGAGAAAATACCTGGGATTTTTAGTGAAAGGGGCATTTGCATCCCTTTTCTAAGAGTTTCCCTTTGACCATGTTACTTTTGAATTCTGGGAAAACCTGCTGGTGACAAGCTATCTAGCATTTTGTTGGTTTAGGTATTGAGCTAGTACCTCATGTTTAGTGTTCAGGGTTATGCTGGAATGGCTGCAGACCTCCTTGAAATAGCTATTGCAGACAAGTGAACCCCGAGGAAGCTGGATAGTTGAAGCAGGCACTCCAAATATTCATGCACTGCAAGGATTCACTTTCATTTTGGGACTCATCTTCTGGTTGCTGGCTTTTAGTGCTAACTGATACTACCATGGTGGCAGTAATCCAGCAGAGACTTCATGAATGGTTTGCAAGTTTGCTTCCCAAGCCACCAGAAACTTGGCAGAACACAAATCATTGTGGCATTTTCTTTCCTCCACTGAAACATTTGGTTTTCTAAGTTTGAAAATTGAATAGATTGGGCTAGTCAGGTTTGGACCCCATGTACCACCAACAGAGCTAAAGACAGAGCCAATTACTTCCCTCCACTTGTCAAAATATGTCAAATTTGCTTGGTCACCACAACTTCAAAGAAAATTCTGAGGCAGCTTAGAGAGGTGAATCAAATACTGCCTGATTTGAATGGGTGTGGTTGTATGAGGTGGAAAGCTGCAGAGTTGGGCTGAAACAGTTCACAGAAAGCCACAAGCTTGTGGTTGCCAGGCAACCACACTGGGCTGTGATTGGCTGAGCACCATTGTGAGCTGGACTTTAGGCTCTAGGATACAAGTGTGCAGTAGGAGACCTGAGTCATAATGCTGTGCATTGCCATGGAGACCTCAGTGGCACAGAGGTCCTTGTAGGGCAAGATTTAAATAGGATGAATATTCTTGGCCTGGTATGCCACAGGATTCTCACTGAAGGCTTCACTGCTCATAATTTGGGGATGGAAATGCTTGCCAATCTACACATGGATGTACTTTCAATGGGATATGAAATATGCCAGGGCCTGGCAGATGTTCTCTGACATGTCCCATCCTTGAGCATATGCTTTTCCCTTGTCATGTCTGTCATTTGGCTGAGTCCTGTTCCCTAAGCTATTCAGTCAAGACTTGCTGGAATCATTCACCTGCAGTATAATAGCTTTCTGTGAAATTTCTCAGCAGAAATCCTCTGCAAGCACACAGCTTTGGATATGAGAGACAGTGGTGGAAGTTGAATTTCAAGGGCAGATATTTGAAAACAATGAAACAATCCCCGAATAAGATCTTTACATGTTTCCCAGATGAATATGTTTGGAAATACGGGGGAGGATGTTGGTCAAGACTGAGAAGTGTGAACACCCATTTCAAGGTACAAAAACCAGGGAAAACATGGGAAAGCAAGAGAGCTGGCTAATTTGATGTAAAAATCTTTGATGATGAAAGGAAAATTATATTCTCATGGTGATTTTATCAGGCTGTAACAGTGAAGTTCTCATGTTGGTTGTCCTATGTGTGGCCTTCTGCATTGGGCAGTGGATGCAGGACAGGAGATCTTCAACTTAATCTGGTGGAACACAAAATAGTGAAAAAATATCAATCTAAATCCTGTGTATTCCTTCCCTTTGAGAACATATTTGGATAATGTCCGGAGTTTCAAAAGAGAAAATGTCTATTGGGTCATGGTTTCACCAATTAAATGGTTACTTCACATAACATTTTGAATTTTGCTTTCACAGTTGCTCATGTACCGGGCCTGAGTAAAGCAGAATGCAGAGTAAGCCTCATCAATAGTTGTGCATTCCATAAGTGGTTTTAAAACCAGTGAAACCCTTTGGACCTAGTGTTTGTATTTAATTGGTTGATTGGTTTTTCAAATTGTTTGTTTTACTATTTTTAACTTTGGGAGTCAGGGAAGCCCTCACTCATAGTGATTTAGACCTCTCCAAAAGCTCTGAAATTATTCATGTAACAGCTATTACATGTTATAAGTTTCTCCTATTAAAACTTGAAAGACTAACAGACTCTGCTACTTTTCATCTAAATTCAGTGTTGCGCTAAATTCAGTGTTGGACTTTTTTTTACAAGTCCTTTGAAATGTGTCCTCCTCTAGTCACTGGTCGTGCTGGAATGTACTTTCTTGTGAAGACAGGATTTGAGCAAATTGACACAAGTACAGTTTGCCACTACTCTGGACACCTGGTTAAATATCGAGTTGCCTAAATGGTGTGTGTTTTACTTGGATCTCTGCTCACACTTTGCTCATCCAGTTAGAACCACAGGGCTCCAGGCCATAGCGTTCTAGGCCTAAACAAGAAAATTTCCATTCAGTTTTGGGATTTCATTCGTCTCTCATAATTACTTTTTCCACAAATGTGTGCTTCAGGAGAGGCCCTGTCTAAATGTGGAGAGGCCCATTTTCATTCACTCCCTTTCAGACTTTCTAAGATTTTCAGTTACTAGAGGTTTGCCCAGACTTGCCATTGTCAAGGGACAGTGCACTTCACTTGAAGTTGTGCAGTATTACTTCATGTGTCTCTGTAGAAATTCCACCAATGGGAAACTCTTGCTGTAGTCATCTCCAAGTGTTTCTGCGTAAGAAAATATCACTAACAAAGGATGTGGTTTCAAGCAGAATGAGGAATGGAGGGATAATCTTTATTTCAGTGCAGGTTGACCTTTCAAAGAAACAGTAATTCCTATGAAATAGGAGGTAAAATCTTTTGTAAAGAGACATGGATATGACATGCTCAACTTTATGTCACATTTTTTAAAAAGCCAAGGGCATTTGAGAAATTCTTGGCTGCTGAATTGTCCCTTTTTTCAAATTTCTCTTAGGTAAGACACTCCAGTTTCTTCAAACCATGTACTGTTCCTTCCAGGTAAAAAACCAAAGCAAAAAACAAAATAAATTAAAACAAAACCCATCAAATTACATTTGAGAGCACACAATTGCTCAGCAGGCCCACTATTCAAGAAGCTAGAGGTACAGAAGCCTCAGCCTTCAGCCCATGGCCTGAAGTTTTGTCTCTATCGTGGCCCCTCAATTCCCTGGCATGTCCACATTAACTCATGAATCTTTACTCATTTCCTCTTCAAATGCACAGGATCCAATATATTTGAACCCTGTTCACCTGGTCTGTAATCATCCAAGGACACACAAGAGGAAGGGCAGCCACCCCCTTGCCTGGGGCCTTGGAGCTTATCACAATAGAAATGGAAACCTGAACAAGGGGAGCCAAAACAAAGAGAGGAATATTCCTAAAGCCTGAAACACAGAAGCTACCTATAGACCAGTAGTGGGATTTCACAAATTATGTAAGAATCTCTGTGCACATGCTTGGCATGGTCGCTCATGCCTATAATCCCAGCAATCTGGGGGCTGAGGTGGATGGATCCTTGGGAGTTCCAGTCCATCGTGGGATACGAATTTATCTCAAGGCCTCTTTCAACAACTACATAAGATGCTGTTTCCAAAAAGAGGACAACAGAAAACTAGACACCCTTGGTCTAGGTCCCGGTGTTCACTACATGTGTTGTGGAGTCTAAATATTCCATGCCATGAGAAAATACCTGGGATTTTTAGTGAAAGGGGCATTTGCTCCCTTTTCTAAGGGTTTCCCTTTCACCACGTTACATTTGAATTCTGGGAAAACCTGCTGGTGACAAGCTATCTAGCATTATGTTGGTTTAGGTATTGAGCTAGTACCTCATGTTTAGTGTTCAGGGTTGTGCTGGAATGGCTGCAGACCTCCTTGAAATAGCTATTGCAGACAAGTAGACATCGAGGAAGCTGGATAGTTGAAGCAGGCACTCCAAATATTCATGCACTGCAAGGATTCACTTTCATTTTGGGACTCATCTTCTGGTTGCTGGCTTATAGTGCTAACTGATACTACCATGGTGGCAGTAATCCAGCAGAGACTTCATGAATGGTTTGCAAGTTTGCTTCCCAAGCCACCAGAAACTTGGCAGAACACAAATCATTGTGGCATTTTCTTTCCTCCCCTGAAACATTTGGTTTTCTAAGTTTGAAAATTGAATAGACTGGGCTAGTCAGGTTTGGACCCCATGTACCACCAACAGAGCTAAAGACAGAGCCAATTACTTCCCTCCACTTGTCAAAATATGTCATATTTGCTTGGTCACCACAACTTCAAAGAAAATTCTGAGGCAGCTTAGAGAGGTGAATCAAATACTGCCTGATTTGAATGGGTGTGGTTGTATGAGGTGGAAAGCTGCAGAGTTGGGCTGAAACAGTTCACAGAAAGCCACAAGCTTGTGGTTGCTAGGCAACCACACTGGGCTGTGATTGGCTGAGCACCACTGTGAGCTGGACTTTAGGCTCTAGGATACAAGTGTGCAGTAGGAGACCTGAGTCACATTGCTGGGCGTTGCCATGGAGACCTCCGTGGCACAGAGGACCTTGTAGGGCAAGATTTAAATAGGATGAATATTCTTGGCCTGGTATGCCACAGGATTTTCACTGAAGGCTTCACTGCTCAGAATTTGGGGATGGAAATGCTTGCCAATCTACACATGGATGTACTTTCAATGGGATATGAAATATGCCAGGGCCTGGCAGATGTTCTCTGACATGTCCTATCCTTGAGCATATGCTTTTCCCTTGTCATGTCTGTCATTTGGCTGAGTCCTGTTCCCTAAGCTATTCAGTCAAGACTTGCTGGAATCATTCAACTGCAGTATAAGAGCTTTCTGTGAAATTTCTCAGCAGAAATCCTCTGCAAGCACATAGCTTTGGATATGAGAGACAGTGGTGGAAGTTGAATTTCAAGGGCAGATATTTGAAAACAATGAAACAAGCCCCGAATAAGATTTTTACATGTTTCCCAGATGAATATGTTTGGAAATACGGGGGAAGATGGAGATCAAGACTGAGAAGAGTGAACACACATTTCAAGGTACAAAAACCAGGGAAAAACATGGGAAAGCAAGAGAGCTGGTTAATTTGATGTAAAAACCTTTGATGATGAAAGGAAAATTATATTCTCATGGTGATTTAATCAGGCTGTAGCAGTGAAGTTCTCATGTTGGTTGTCCTATGTGTGGCCTTCTGCATTGGGCAGTGGATGCAGGAAAGGAGATCTTCAAATAAATCTGGTGGAACACAAAATAGTGAAAAAAATATCAAACTAAATCCTGTGTATTCCTTCCCTTTGAGAACATATATGGATAATGTCCGGAGTTTCAAAAGACAAAATGTCTATTGTGTCATGGTTTCACCAATGAAATGGTCACTTCACATAACATTTTGAATTTTGCTTTCACAGTTGATCATGTACAGGGCCTGAGTAAAGCAGAATGCAGAGTAAGCCTCATCAATAGTTGTGCATTCCATAAGTGGTTTTAAAACCAGTGAAACCCTTTGGACCTAGTGTTTGTATTTAATTGGTTGATTGGTTTTTCAAATTGTTTGTTTTACTATTTTTAACTTTGGGAGTCAGGGAAGCCCTCACTCATAGTGATTTAGACCTCTCCAAAAGCTCTGAAGTTATTCATGTAACAGCTATTACATGTTATAAGTTTCTCCTATTAAAACTTGAAAGACTAACAGACTCTGCTACTTTTCATCTAAATTCAGTGTTGCACTAAATTCAGTGTTGGACTTTTTTTTACAAGTCCTTTGAAATGTGTCCTCCTCTAGTCACTGGTCGTGCTGGAATGTACTTTCTTGTGAAGACAGGATTTGAGCAAATTGACACAAGTACAGTTTGCCACTACTCTGGACACCTGGTTAAATATCGAGTTGCCTAAATGGTGTGTGTTTTACTTTGATCTCTGCTCACACTTTGCTCATCCAGTTAGAACCACAGGGCTCCAGGACATATCGTTCTAGGCCTAAACAAGAAAATTTCCATTCCGTTTTGGGAGTTCATTCGTCTCTCATAATTACTTTTTCCACAAATTTGTGCTTCAGGAGAGGCCCTGTCTAAATGTGGAGAGGCCCATTTTCATTCACTCCCTTTCAGACTTTCTAAGATTTTCAGTTTCTAGAGGTTTGCCCAGACTTGCCATTGTCAAGGGACAGTGCCCTTCACTTGAAGTTGTGCAGTATTACTTCATGTGTCTCTGTAGAAATTCCACCAATGGGAAACTCTTGCTGTAGTCACCTCCAAGTGTTTCTGCGTAAGAAAATATAACTAACAAAGGATGTGGTTTCAAGCAGAATGAGGAATGGAGGGATAATCTTTATTTCAGTGCAGGTTGACCTTTCAAAGAAACAGCAATTCCTATGAAATAGGAGGTAAAATCTTTTGTAAAGAGACATGGATATGACATGCTCAACTTTATTTCACATTTTTTAAAAAGCCAAGGGCATTTGAGAAATTCTTGGATGCTGAATTGTCCCTTTTTTCAAATTTCTCTTAGGTAAGACACTCCAGTTTCTTCAAACCATGGTACTGTTCCTTCCATGTAAAATACCAAAGCAAAAAACAAAATAAATTAAAACAAAACCCATCAAATTACATTTGAGAGCACACAATTGCTCAGCAGGCCCACTATTCAAGAAGCTAGAGGTACAGAAGCCTCAGCCTTCAGCCCATGGCCTGAAGTTTTGTCTCTATCGTGGCCCCTCAATTCCCTGGCATGTCCCCATTAACTCATGAATCTTTACTCATTTCCTCTTCAAATGCACAGGATCCAATATATTTGAACCCTGTTCACCTGGTCTGTAATCATCCAAGGACACACAAGAGGAAGGGCAGCCACCCCGTTGCCTGGGGCCTTGGAGCTTATCACAATAGAAATGGAAACCTGAACAAGGGGAGCCAAAACAAAGAGAGGAATATTCCTAAAGCCTGAAACACAGAAGCTACCTATAGACCACTAGTGGGATTTCACAAATTATGTAAGAATCTCTGTGCACATGCTTGGCATGGTCGCTCATGCCTATAATCCCAGCAATCTGGGGGCTGAGGTGGATGGATCCTTGGGAGTTCCAGTCCATCGTGGGATACGAATTTATCTCAAGGCCTCTTTCAACAACTACATAAGATGCTGTTTCCAAAAAGAGGACAACAGAAAACTAGACACCCTTGGTCTAGGTCCCGGTGTTCACTACATGAGTTGTGGAGTCTAAATATTCCATGCCATGAGAAAATACCTGGGATTTTTAGTGAAAGGGGCATTTGCATCCCTTTTCTAAGAGTTTCCCTTTGACCATGTTACTTTTGAATTCTGGGAAAACCTGCTGGTGACAAGCTATCTAGCATTTTGTTGGTTTAGGTATTGAGCTAGTACCTCATGTTTAGTGTTCAGGGTTATGCTGGAATGGCTGCAGACCTCCTTGAAATAGCTATTGCAGACAAGTGAACCCCGAGGAAGCTGGATAGTTGAAGCAGGCACTCCAAATATTCATGCACTGCAAGGATTCACTTTCATTTTGGGACTCATCTTCTGGTTGCTGGCTTTTAGTGCTAACTGATACTACCATGGTGGCAGTAATCCAGCAGAGACTTCATGAATGGTTTGCAAGTTTGCTTCCCAAGCCACCAGAAACTTGGCAGAACACAAATCATTGTGGCATTTTCTTTCCTCCCCTGAAACATTTGGTTTTCTAAGTTTGAAAATTGAATAGATTGGGCTAGTCAGGTTTGGACCCCATGTACCACCAACAGAGCTAAAGACAGAGCCAATTACTTCCCTCCACTTGTCAAAATATGTCAAATTTGCTTGGTCACCACAACTTCAAAGAAAATTCTGAGGCAGCTTAGAGAGGTGAATCAAATACTGCCTGATTTGAATGGGTGTGGTTGTATGAGGTGGAAAGCTGCAGAGTTGGGCTGAAACAGTTCACAGAAAGCCACAAGCTTGTGGTTGCCAGGCAACCACACTGGGCTGTGATTGGCTGAGCACCATTGTGAGCTGGACTTTAGGCTCTAGGATACAAGTGTGCAGTAGGAGACCTGAGTCATAATGCTGTGCATTGCCATGGAGACCTCAGTGGCACAGAGGTCCTTGTAGGGCAAGATTTAAATAGGATGAATATTCTTGGCCTGGTATGCCACAGGATTCTCACTGAAGGCTTCACTGCTCAGAATTTGGGGATGGAAATGCTTGCCAATCTACACATGGATGTACTTTCAATGGGATATGAAATATGCCAGGGCCTGGCAGATGTTCTCTGACATGTCCTATCCTTGAGCATATGCTTTTCCCTTGTCATGTCTGTCATTTGGCTGAGTCCTGTTCCCTAAGCTATTCAGTCAAGACTTGCTGGAATCATTCACCTGCAGTATAATAGCTTTCTGTGAAATTTCTCAGCAGAAATCCTCTGCAAGCACACAGCTTTGGATATGAGAGACAGTGGTGGAAGTTGAATTTCAAGGGCAGATATTTGAAAACAATGAAACAATCCCCGAATAAGATCTTTACATGTTTCCCAGATGAATATGTTTGGAAATACGGGGGAGGATGTTGGTCAAGACTGAGAAGTGTGAACACCCATTTCAAGGTACAAAAACCAGGGAAAACATGGGAAAGCAAGAGAGCTGGCTAATTTGATGTAAAAATCTTTGATGATGAAAGGAAAATTATATTCTCATGGTGATTTTATCAGGCTGTAACAGTGAAGTTCTCATGTTGGTTGTCCTATGTGTGGCCTTCTGCATTGGGCAGTGGATGCAGGACAGGAGATCTTCAACTTAATCTGGTGGAACACAAAATAGTGAAAAAATATCAATCTAAATCCTGTGTATTCCCTCCCTTTGAGAACATATTTGGATAATGTCCGGAGTTTCAAAAGAGAAAATGTCTATTGGGTCATGGTTTCTCCAATTAAATGGTTACTTCACATAACATTTTGAATTTTGCTTTCACAGTTGCTCATGTACCGGGCCTGAGTAAAGCAGAATGCAGAGTAAGCCTCATCAATAGTTGTGCATTCCATAAGTGGTTTTAAAACCAGTGAAACCCTTTGGACCTAGTGTTTGTATTTAATTGGTTGATTGGTTTTTCAAATTGTTTGTTTTACTATTTTTAACTTTGGGAGTCAGGGAAGCCCTCACTCATAGTGATTTAGACCTCTCCAAAAGCTCTGAAATTATTCATGTAACAGCTATTACATGTTATAAGTTTCTCCTATTAAAACTTGAAAGACTAACAGACTCTGCTACTTTTCATCTAAATTCAGTGTTGCGCTAAATTCAGTGTTGGACTTTTTTTTTACAAGTCCTTTGAAATGTGTCCTCCTCTAGTCACTGGTCGTGCTGGAATGTACTTTCTTGTGAAGACAGGATTTGAGCAAATTGACACAAGTACAGTTTGCCACTACTCTGGACACCTGGTTAAATATCGAGTTGCCTAAATGGTGTGTGTTTTACTTTGATCTCTGCTCACACTTTGCTCATCCAGTTAGAACCACAGGGCTCCAGGCCATAGCGTTCTAGGCCTAAACAAGAAAATTTCCATTCAGTTTTGGGATTTCATTCGTCTCTCATAATTACTTTTTCCACAAATGTGTGCTTCAGGAGAGGCCCTGTCTAAATGTGGAGAGGCCCATTTTCATTCACTCCCTTTCAGACTTTCTAAGATTTTCAGTTACTAGAGGTTTGCCCAGACTTGCCATTGTCAAGGGACAGTGCACTTCACTTGAAGTTGTGCAGTATTACTTCATGTGTCTCTGTAGAAATTCCACCAATGGGAAACTCTTGCTGTAGTCATCTCCAAGTGTTTCTGCGTAAGAAAATATCACTAACAAAGGATGTGGTTTCAAGCAGAATGAGGAATGGAGGGATAATCTTTATTTCAGTGCAGGTTGACCTTTCAAAGAAACAGTAATTCCTATGAAATAGGAGGTAAAATCTTTTGTAAAGAGACATGGATATGACATGCTCAACTTTATGTCACATTTTTTAAAAAGCCAAGGGCATTTGAGAAATTCTTGGCTGCTGAATTGTCCCTTTTTTCAAATTTCTCTTAGGTAAGACACTCCAGTTTCTTCAAACCATGTACTGTTCCTTCCAGGTAAAAAACCAAAGCAAAAAACAAAATAAATTAAAACAAAACCCATCAAATTACATTTGAGAGCACACAATTGCTCAGCAGGCCCACTATTCAAGAAGCTAGAGGTACAGAAGCCTCAGCCTTCAGCCCATGGCCTGAAGTTTTGTCTCTATCGTGGCCCCTCAATTCCCTGGCATGTCCACATTAACTCATGAATCTTTACTCATTTCCTCTTCAAATGCACAGGATCCAATATATTTGAACCCTGTTCACCTGGTCTGTAATCATCCAAGGACACACCAGAGGAAGGGCAGCCACCCCCTTGCCTGGGGCCTTGGAGCTTATCACAATAGAAATGGAAACCTGAACAAGGGGAGCCAAAACAAAGAGAGGAATATTCCTAAAGCCTGAAACACAGAAGCTACCTATAGACCAGTAGTGGGATTTCACAAATTATGTAAGAATCTCTGTGCACATGCTTGGCATGGTCGCTCATGCCTATAATCCCAGCAATCTGGGGGCTGAGGTGGATGGATCCTTGGGAGTTCCAGTCCATCGTGGGATACGAATTTATCTCAAGGCCTCTTTCAACAACTACATAAGATGCTGTTTCCAAAAAGAGGACAACAGAAAACTAGACACCCTTGGTCTAGGTCCCGGTGTTCACTACATGTGTTGTGGAGTCTAAATATTCCATGCCATGAGAAAATACCTGGGATTTTTAGTGAAAGGGGCATTTGCTCCCTTTTCTAAGGGTTTCCCTTTCACCACGTTACATTTGAATTCTCGGAAAACCTGCTGGTGACAAGCTATCTAGCATTATGTTGGTTTAGGTATTGAGCTAGTACCTCATGTTTAGTGTTCAGGGTTATGCTGGAATGGCTGCAGACCTCCTTGAAATAGCTATTGCAGACAAGTAGACATCGAGGAAGCTGGATAGTTGAAGCAGGCACTCCAAATATTCATGCACTGCAAGGATTCACTTTCATTTTGGGACTCATCTTCTGGTTGCTGGCTTATAGTGCTAACTGATACTACCATGGTGGCAGTAATCCAGCAGAGACTTCATGAATGGTTTGCAAGTTTGCTTCCCAAGCCACCAGAAACTTGGCAGAACACAAATCATTGTGGCATTTTCTTTCCTCCCCTGAAACATTTGGTTTTCTAAGTTTGAAAATTGAATAGACTGGGCTAGTCAGGTTTGGACCCCATGTACCACCAACAGAGCTAAAGACAGAGCCAATTACTTCCCTCCACTTGTCAAAATATGTCATATTTGCTTGGTCACCACAACTTCAAAGAAAATTCTGAGGCAGCTTAGAGAGGTGAATCAAATACTGCCTGATTTGAATGGGTGTGGTTGTATGAGGTGGAAAGCTGCAGAGTTGGGCTGAAACAGTTCACAGAAAGCCACAAGCTTGTGGTTGCTAGGCAACCACACTGGGCTGTGATTGGCTGAGCACCACTGTGAGCTGGACTTTAGGCTCTAGGATACAAGTGTGCAGTAGGAGACCTGAGTCACATTGCTGGGCGTTGCCATGGAGACCTCCGTGGCACAGAGGACCTTGTAGGGCAAGATTTAAATAGGATGAATATTCTTGGCCTGGTATGCCACAGGATTTTCACTGAAGGCTTCACTGCTCAGAATTTGGGGATGGAAATGCTTGCCAATCTACACATGGATGTACTTTCAATGGGATATGAAATATGCCAGGGCCTGGCAGATGTTCTCTGACATGTCCTATCCTTGAGCATATGCTTTTCCCTTGTCATGTCTGTCATTTGGCTGAGTCCTGTTCCCTAAGCTATGCAGTCAAGACTTGCTGGAATCATTCAACTGCAGTATAAGAGCTTTCTGTGAAATTTCTCAGCAGAAATCCTCTGCAAGCACATAGCTTTGGATATGAGAGACAGTGGTGGAAGTTGAATTTCAAGGGCAGATATTTGAAAACAATGAAACAAGCCCCGAATAAGATTTTTACATGTTTCCCAGATGAATATGTTTGGAAATACGGGGGAAGATGGAGATCAAGACTGAGAAGAGTGAACACACATTTCAAGGTACAAAAACCAGGGAAAAACATGGGAAAGCAAGAGAGCTGGTTAATTTGATGTAAAAACCTTTGATGATGAAAGGAAAATTATATTCTCATGGTGATTTAATCAGGCTGTAGCAGTGAAGTTCTCATGTTGGTTGTCCTATGTGTGGCCTTCTGCATTGGGCAGTGGATGCAGGAAAGGAGATCTTCAAATAAATCTGGTGGAACACAAAATAGTGAAAAAAATATCAATCTAAATCCTGTGTATTCCTTCCCTTTGAGAACATATATGGATAATGTCCGGAGTTTCAAAAGACAAAATGTCTATTGTGTCATGGTTTCACCAATGAAATGGTCACTTCACATAACATTTTGAATTTTGCTTTCACAGTTGCTCATGTACCGGGCCTGAGTAAAGCAGAATGCAGAGTAAGACTCATCAATAGTTGTGCATTCCATAAGTGGTTTTAAAACCAGTGAAACCCTTTGGACCTAGTGTTTGTATTTAATTGGTTGATTGGTTTTTCAAATTGTTTGTTTTACTATTTTTAACTTTGGGAGTCAGGGAAGCCCTCACTCATAGTGATTTAGACCTCTCCAAAAGCTCTGAAGTTATTCATGTAACAGCTATTACATGTTATAAGTTTCTCCTATTAAAACTTGAAAGACTAACAGACTCTGCTACTTTTCATCTAAATTCAGTGTTGCACTAAATTCAGTGTTGGACTTTTTTTTACAAGTCCTTTGAAATGTGTCCTCCTCTAGTCACTGGTCGTGCTGGAATGTACTTTCTTGTGAAGACAGGATTTGAGCAAATTGACACAAGTACAGTTTGCCACTACTCTGGACACCTGGTTAAATATCGAGTTGCCTAAATGGTGTGTGTTTTACTTGGATCTCTGCTCACACTTTGCTCATCCAGTTAGAACCACAGGGCTCCAGGCCATAGCGTTCTAGGCCTAAACAAGAAAATTTCCATTCAGTTTTGGGAGTTCATTCGTCTCTCATAATTACTTTTTCCACAAATGTGTGCTTCAGGAGAGGCCCTGTCTAAATGTGGAGAGGCCCATTTTCATTCACTCACTTTTAGACTTTCTAAGATTTTCAGTTACTAGAGGTTTGCCCAGACTTGCCATTGTCAAGGGACAGTGCACTTCACTTGAAGTTGTGCAGTATTACTTCATGTGTCTCTGTAGAAATTCCACCAATGGGAAACTCTTGCTGTAGTCATCTCCAAGTGTTTCTGCGTAAGCAAATATCACTAACAAAGGATGTGGTTTCAAGCAGAATGAGGAATAGAGGGATAATCTTTATTTCAGTGCAGGTTGACCTTTCAAAGAAACAGTAATTCCTATGAAATAGGAGGTAAAATCTTTTGTAAAGAGACATGGATATGACATGCTCAACTTTATGTCACATTTTTTAAAAAGCCAAGGGCATTTGAGAAATTCTTGGCTGCTGAATTGTCCCTTTTTTCAAATTTCTCTTAGGTAAGACACTCCAGTTTCTTCAAACCATGTACTGTTCCTTCCAGGTAAAAAACCAAAGCAAAAAACAAAATAAATTAAAACAAAACCCATCAAATTACATTTGAGAGCACACAATTGCTCAGCAGGCCCACTATTCAAGAAGCTAGAGGTACAGAAGCCTCAGCCTTCAGCCCATGGCCTGAAGTTTTGTCTCTATCGTGGCCCCTCAATTCCCTGGCATGTCCACATTAACTCATGAATCTTTACTCATTTCCTCTTCAAATGCACAGGATCCAATATATTTGAACCCTGTTCACCTGGTCTGTAATCATCCAAGGACACACCAGAGGAAGGGCAGCCACCCCCTTGCCTGGGGCCTTGGAGCTTATCACAATAGAAATGGAAACCTGAACAAGGGGAGCCAAAACAAAGAGAGGAATATTCCTAAAGCCTGAAACACAGAAGCTACCTATAGACCACTAGTGGGATTTCACAAATTATGTAAGAATCTCTGTGCACATGCTTGGCATGGTCGCTCATGCCTATAATCCCAGCAATCTGGGGGCTGAGGTGGATGGATCCTTGGGAGTTCCAGTCCATCGTGGGCTACGAATTTATCTCAAGGCCTCTTTCAACAACTACATAAGATGCTGTTTCCAAAAAGAGGACAACAGAAAACTAGACACCCTTGGTCTAGGTCCCGGTGTTCACTACATGAGTTGTGGAGTCTAAATATTCCATGCCATGAGAAAATACCTGGGATTTTTAATGAAAGGGGCATTTGCATCCCTTTTCTAAGGGTTTCCCTTTCACCATGTTACATTTCAATTCTGGGAAAACCTGCTGGTGACAAGCTATCTAGCATTATGTTGGTTTAGGTATTGAGCTAGTACCTCATGTTTAGTGTTCAGGGTTATGCTGGAATGGCTGCCGACCTCCTTGAAATAGCTATTGCAGACAAGTGAACCCCGAGGAAGCTGGATAGTTGAAGCAGGCACTCCAAATATTCATGCACTGCAAGGATTCACTTTCATTTTGGGACTCATCTTCTGGTTGCTGGCTTTTAGTGCTAACTGATACTACCATGGTGGCAGTAATCCAGCAGAGACTGCATGTATGGTTTGCAGGTTTGCTTCCCAAGCCACCAGAAACTTGGCAGAACACAAATCATTGTGGCATTTTCTTTCCTCCCCTGAAACATTTGGTTTTCTAAGTTTGAAAATTGAATAGACTGGGCTAGTCAGGTTTGGACCCCATGTACCACCAACAGAGCTAAAGACAGAGCCAATTACTTCCCTCCACTTGTCAAAATATGTCAAATTTGCTTGGTCACCACAACTTCAAAGAAAATTCTGAGGCAGCTTAGAGAGGTGAATCAAATACTGCCTGATTTGAATGGGTGTGGTTGTATGAGGTGGAAAGCTGCAGAGTTGGGCTGAAACAGTTCACAGAAAGCCACAAGCTTGTGGTTGCCAGGCAACCACACTGGGCTGTGATTGGCTGAGCACCATTGTGAGCTGG
This sequence comes from Cavia porcellus, assembly GCF_034190915.1. Taxonomy (NCBI): domain Eukaryota; kingdom Metazoa; phylum Chordata; class Mammalia; order Rodentia; family Caviidae; genus Cavia; species Cavia porcellus. The sequence continues at coordinate 2,626,228 of NW_026947543.1, forward strand.
ACTTTAGGCTCTAGGATACAAGTGTGCAGTAGGAGACCTGAGTCATAATGCTGTGCATTGCCATGGAGACCTCAGTGGCACAGAGGTCCTTGTAGGGCAAGATTTAAATAGGATGAATATTCTTGGCCTGGTATGCCACAGGATTCTCACTGAAGGCTTCACTGCTCAGAATTTGGGGATGGAAATGCTTGCCAATCTACACATGGATGTACTTTCAATGGGATATGAAATATGCCAGGGCCTGGCAGATGTTCTCTGACATGTCCTATCCTTGAGCATATGCTTTTCCCTTGTCATGTCTGTCATTTGGCTGAGTCCTGTTCCCTAAGCTATTCAGTCAAGACTTGCTGGAATCATTCACCTGCAGTATAAGAGCTTTCTGTGAAATTTCTCAGCAGAAATCCTCTGCAAGCACACAGCTTTGGATATGAGAGACAGTGGTGGAAGTTGAATTTCAAGGGCAGATATTTGAAAACAATGAAAAAATCCCCGAATAAGATCTTTACATGTTTCCCAGATGAATATGTTTGGAAATACGGGGGAGGATGTTGGTCAAGACTGAGAAGTGTGAACACCCATTTCAAGGTACAAAAACCAGGGAAAACATGGGAAAGCAAGAGAGCTGGCTAATTTGATGTAAAAATCTTTGATGATGAAAGGAAAATTATATTCTCATGGTGATTTTATCAGGCTGTAACAGTGAAATTCTCGTGTTGGTTGTCCTATGTGTGGCCTTCTGCATTGGGCAGTGGATGCAGGACAGGAGATCTTCAAATTAATCTGGTGGAACACAAAATAGTGAAAAAATATCAATCTAAATCCTGTGTATTCCTTCCCTTTGAGAACATATTTGGATAATGTCCGGAGTTTCAAAAGACAAAATGTCTATTGTGTCATGGTTTCACCAATGAAATGGTCACTTCACATAACATTTTGAATTTTGCTTTCACAGTTGCTCATGTACCGGGCCTGAGTAAAGCAGAATGCAGAGTAAGCCTCATCAATAGTTGTGCATTCCATAAGTGGTTTTAAAACCAGTAAAACCCTTTGGACCTAGTGTTTGTATTTAATTGGTTGATTGGTTTTTCAAATTGTTTGTTTTACTATTTTTAACTTTGGGAGTCAGGGAAGCCCTCACTCATAGTGATTTAGACCTCTCCAAAAGCTCTGAAGTTATTCATGTAACAGCTATTACATGTTATAAGTTTCTCCTATTAAAACTTGAAAGACTAACAGACTCTGCTACTTTTCATCTAAATTCAGTGTTGCACTAAATTCAGTGTTGGACTTTTTTTTACAAGTCCTTTGAAATGTGTCCTCCTCTAGTCACTGGTCGTGCTGGAATGTACTTTCTTGTGAAGACAGGATTTGAGCAAATTGACACAAGTACAGTTTGCCACTACTCTGGACACCTGGTTAAATATCGAGTTGCCTAAATGGTGTGTGTTTTACTTTGATCTCTGCTCACACTTTGCTCATCCAGTTAGAACCACAGGGCTCCAGGACATATCGTTCTAGGCCTAAACAAGAAAATTTCCATTCCGTTTTGGGAGTTCATTCGTCTCTCATAATTACTTTTTCCACAAATGTGTGCTTCAGGAGAGGCCCTGTCTAAATGTGGAGAGGCCCATTTTCATTCACTCACTTTCAGACTTTCTAAGATTTTCAGTTACTAGAGGTTTGCCCAGACTTGCCATTGTCAAGGGACAGTGCCCTTCACTTGAAGTTGTGCAGTATTACTTCATGTGTCTCTGTAGAAATTCCACCAATGGGAAACTCTTGCTGTAGTCACCTCCAAGTGTTTCTGCGTAAGAAAATATAACTAACAAAGGATGTGGTTTCAAGCAGAATGAGGAATGGAGGAATAATCTTTATTTCAGTGCAGGTTGACCTTTCAAAGAAACAGCAATTCCTATGAAATAGGAGGTAAAATCTTTTGTAAAGAGACATGGATATGACATGCTCAACTTTATGTCACATTTTTTAAAAAGCCAAGGGCATTTGAGAAATTCTTGGCTGCTGAATTGTCCCTTTTTTCAAATTTCTCTTAGGTAAGACACTCCAGTTTCTTCAAACCATGGTACTGTTCCTTCCATGTAAAAAACCAAAGCAAAAAACAAAATAAATTAAAACAAAACCCATCAAATTACATTTGAGAGCACACAATTGCTCAGCAGGCCCACTATTCAAGAAGCTAGAGGTACAGAAGCCTCTGCCTTCAGCCCATGGCCTGAAGTTTTGTCTCTATCGTGGCCCCTCAATTCCCTGGCATGTCCCCATTAACTCATGAATCTTTACTCATTTCCTCTTCAAATGCACAGGATCCAATATATTTGAACCCTGTTCACCTGGTCTGTAATCATCCAAGGACACACAAGAGGAAGGGCAGCCACCCCCTTGCCTGGGGCCTTGGAGCTTATCACAATAGAAATGGAAACCTGAACAAGGGGAGCCAAAACAAAGAGAGGAATATTCCTAAAGCCTGAAACACAGAAGCTACCTATAGACCAGTAGTGGGATTTCACAAATTATGTAAGAATCTCTGTGCACATGCTTGGCATGGTCGCTCATGCCTATAATCCCAGCAATCTGGGGGTTGAGGTGGATGGATCCTTGGGAGTTCCAGTCCATCGTGGGCTACGAATTTATCTCAAGGCCTCTTTCAACAACTACATAAGATGCTGTTTCCAAAAAGAGGACAACAGAAAACTAGAGACCCTTGGTCTAGGTCCCGGTGTTCACTACATGAGTTGTGGAGTCTAAATATTCCATGCCATGAGAAAATACCTGGGATTTTTAGTGAAAGGGGCATTTGCATCCCTTTTCTAAGGGTTTCCCTTTGACCATGTTACTTTTGAATTCTGGGAAAACCTGCTGGTGACAAGCTATCTAGCATTATGTTGGTTTAGGTATTGAGCTAGTACCTCATGTTTAGTGTTCAGGGTTATGCTGGAATGGCTGCAGACCTCCTTGAAATAGCTATTGCAGACAAGTGAACCCCGAGGAAGCTGGATAGTTGAAGCAGGCACTCCAAATATTCATGCACTGCAAGGATTCACTTTCATTTTGGGACTCATCTTCTGGTTGCTGGCTTTTAGTGCTAACTGATACTACCATGGTGGCAGTAATCCAGCAGAGACTTCATGAATGGTTTGCAAGTTTGCTTCCCAAGCCACCAGAAACTTGGCAGAACACAAATCATTGTGGCATTTTCTTTCCTCCCCTGAAACATTTGGTTTTCTAAGTTTGAAAATTGAATAGACTGGGCTAGTCAGGTTTGGACCCCATGTACCACCAACAGAGCTAAAGACAGAGCCAATTACTTCCCTCCACTTGTCAAAATATGTCAAATTTGCTTGGTCACCACAACTTCAAAGAAAATTCTGAGGCAGCTTAGAGAGGTGAATCAAATACTGCCTGATTTGAATGGGTGTGGTTGTATGAGGTGGAAAGCTGCAGAGTTGGGCTGAAACAGTTCACAGAAAGCCACAAGCTTGTGGTTGCTAGGCAACCACACTGGGCTGTGATTGGCTGAGCACCATTGTGAGCTGGACTTTAGGCTCTAGGATACAAGTGTGCAGTAGGAGACCTGAGTCACAATGCTGGGCGTTGCCATGGAGACCTCAGTGGCACAGAGGACCTTGTAGGGCAAGATTTAAATAGGATGAATATTCTTGGCCTGGTATGCCACAGGATTTTCACTGAAGGCTTCACTGCTCAGAATTTGGGGATGGAAATGCTTGCCAATCTACACATGGATGTACTTTCAATGGGATATGAAATATGCCAGGTCCTGGCAGATGTTCTCTGACATGTCCTATCCTTGAGCATATGCTTTTCCCTTGTCATGTCTGTCATTTGGCTGAGTCCTGTTCCCTAAGCTATTCAGTCAAGACTTGCTGGAATCATTCAACTGCAGTATAAGAGCTTTCTGTGAAATTTCTCAGCAGAAATCCTCTGCAAGCACATAGCTTTGGATATGAGAGACAGTGGTGGAAGTTGAATTTCAAGGGCAGATATTTGAAAACAATGAAACAAGCCCCGAATAAGATTTTTACATGTTTCCCAGATGAATATGTTTGGAAATATGGGGGAAGATGGAGATCAAGACTGAGAAGAGTGAACACCCATTTCAAGGTACAAGAACCAGGGAAAAACATGGGAAAGCAAGAGAGCTGGTTAATTTGATGTAAAAACCTTTGATGATGAAAGGAAAATTATATTCTCATGGTGATTTAATCAGGCTGTAGCAGTGAAGTTCTCATGTTGGTTGTCCTATGTGTGCCTTCTGCATTGGGCAGTGGATACAGGAAAGGAAATCTTCAAATAAATCTGTTGGAACACAAAATAGTGAAAAAAATATCAATCTAAATCCTGTGTATTCCTTCCCTTTGAGAACATATATGGATAATGTCCGGAGTTTCAAAAGACAAAATGTCTATTGTGTCATGGTTTCACCAATGAAATGGTCACTTCACATAACATTTTGAATTTTGCTTTCACAGTTGCTCATGTACCGGGCCTGAGTAAAGCAGAATGCAGAGTAAGCCTCATCAATAGTTTTGCATTCCATAAGTGGTTTTAAAACCAGTGAAACCCTTTGGACCTAGTGTTTGTATTTAATTGGTTGATTGGTTTTTCAAATTGTTTGTTTTACTATTTTTAACTTTGGGAGTCAGGGAAGCCCTCACTCATAGTGATTTAGACCTCTCCAAAAGCTCTGAAGTTATTCATGTAACAGCTATTACATGTTATAAGTTTCTCCTATTAAAACTTGAAAGACTAACAGACTCTGCTACTTTTCATCTAAATTCAGTGTTGCACTAAATTCAGTGTTGGACTTTTTTTTACAAGTCCTTTGAAATGTGTCCTCCTCTAGTCACTGGTCGTGCTGGAATGTACTTTCTTGTGAAGACAGGATTTGAGCAAATTGACACAAGTACAGTTTGCCACTACTCTGGACACCTGGTTAAATATCGAGTTGCTAAATGGTGTGTGTTTTACTTTGATCTCTGCTCACACTTTGCTCATCCAGTTAGAACCACAGGGCTCCAGGACATATCGTTCTATGCCTAAACAAGAAAATTTCCATTCCGTTTTGGGAGTTCATTCGTCTCTCATAATTACTTTTTCCACAAATGTGTGCTTCAGGAGAGGCCCTGTCTAAATGTGGAGAGGCCCATTTTCATTCACTCACTTTCAGACTTTCTAAGATTTTCAGTTACTAGAGGTTTGCCCAGACTTGCCATTGTCAAGGGACAGTGCCCTTCACTTGAAGTTGTGCAGTATTACTTCATGTGTCTCTGTAGAAATTCCACCAATGGGAAACTCTTGCTGTAGTCACCTCCAAGTGTTTCTGCGTAAGAAAATATAACTAACAAAGGATGTGGTTTCAAGCAGAATGAGGAATGGAAGAATAATCTTTATTTCAGTGCAGGTTGACCTTTCAAAGAAACAGCAATTCCTATGAAATAGGAGGTAAAATCTTTTGTAAAGAGACATGGATATGACATGCTCAACTTTATGTCACATTTTTTAAAAAGCCAAGGGCATTTGAGAAATTCTTGGCTGCTGAATTGTCCCTTTTTTCAAATTTCTCTTAGGTAAGACACTCCAGTTTCTTCAAACCATGGTACTGTTCCTTCCATGTAAAAAACCAAAGCAAAAAACAAAATAAATTAAAACAAAACCCATCAAATTACATTTGAGAGCACACAATTGCTCAGCAGGCCCACTATTCAAGAAGCTAGAGGTACAGAAGCCTCAGCCTTCAGCCCATGGCCTGAAGTTTTGTCTCTATCGTGGCCCCTCAATTCCCTGGCATGTCCCCATTAACTCATGAATCTTTACTCATTTCCTCTTCAAATGCACAGGATCCAATATATTTGAACCCTGTTCACCTGGTCTGTAATCATCCAAGGACACACAAGAGGAAGGGCAGCCACCCCCTTGCCTGGGGCCTTGGAGCTTATCACAATAGAAATGGAAACCTGAACAAGGGGAGCCAAAACAAAGAGAGGAATATTCCTAAAGCCTGAAACACAGAAGCTACCTATAGACCAGTAGTGGGATTTCACAAATTATGTAAGAATCTCTGTGCACATGCTTGGCATGGTCGCTCATGCCTATAATCCCAGCAATCTGGGGGCTGAGGTGGATGGATCCTTGGGAGTTCCAGTCCATCGTGGGCTACGAATTTATCTCAAGGCCTCTTTCAACAACTACATAAGATGCTGTTTCCAAAAAGAGGACAACAGAAAACTAGAGACCCTTGGTCTAGGTCCCGGTGTTCACTACATGAGTTGTGGAGTCTAAATATTCCATGCCATGAGAAAATACCTGGGATTTTTAGTGAAAGGGGCATTTGCATCCCTTTTCTAAGGGTTTCCCTTTGACCATGTTACTTTTGAATTCTGGGAAAACCTGCTGGTGACAAGCTATCTAGCATTATGTTGGTTTAGGTATTGAGCTAGTACCTCATGTTTAGTGTTCAGGGTTATGCTGGAATGGCTGCAGACCTCCTTGAAATAGCTATTGCAGACAAGTGAACCCCGAGGAAGCTGGATAGTTGAAGCAGGCACTCCAAATATTCATGCACTGCAAGGATTCACTTTCATTTTGGGACTCATCTTCTGGTTGCTGGCTTTTAGTGCTAACTGATACTACCATGGTGGCAGTAATCCAGCAGAGACTTCATGAATGGTTTGCAAGTTTGCTTCCCAAGCCACCAGAAACTTGGCAGAACACAAATCATTGTGGCATTTTCTTTCCTCCCCTGAAACATTTGGTTTTCTAAGTTTGAAAATTGAATAGATTGGGCTAGTCAGGTTTGGACCCCAGGTACCACCAACAGAGCTAAAGACAGAGCCAATTACTTCCCTCCACTTGTCAAAATATGTCAAACTTGCTTGGTCACCACAACTTCAAAGAAAATTCTGAGGCAGCTTAGAGAGGTGAATCAAATACTGCCTGATTTGAATGGGTGTGGTTGTATGAGGTGGAAAGCTGCAGAGTTGGGCTGAAACAGTTCACAGAAAGCCACAAGCTTGTGGTTGCCAGGCAACCACACTGGGCTGTGATTGGCTGAGCACCATTGTGAGCTGGACTTTAGGCTCTAGGATACAAGTGTGCAGTAGGAGACCTGAGTCCCAATGCTGGGCGTTGCCATGGAGACCTCAGTGTCACAGAGGACCTTGTAGGGCAAGATTTAAATAGAATGAATATTCTTGGCCTGGTATGCCACAGGATTCTCACTGAAGGCTTCACTGCTCAGAATTTGGGGATGGAAATGCTTGCCAATCTACACATTGATGTACTTTCAATGGGATATGAAATATGCCAGGGCCTGACAGATGTTCTCTGACATGTCCTATCCTTGAGCATATGCTTTTCCCTTGTCATGTCTGTCATTTCGCTGAGTCCTGTTCTCTAAGCTATTCAGTCAAGACTTGCTGGAATCATTCACCTGCAGTATAAGAGCTTTCTGTGAAATTTCTCAGCAGAAATCCTCTGCAAGCACAGAGCTTTGGATATGAGAGACAGTGGTGGAATTTGAATTTCAAGGGCAGATATTTGAAAACAATGAAACAAGCCCCGAATAAGATCTTTACATGTTTCCCAGATGAATATGTTTGGAAATATGGGGGAAGATGGAGATCAAGACTGAGAAGAGTGCACACCCATTTCAAGGTACAAAAACCAGGGAAAAACATGGGAAAGCAAGAAAGCTGGTTAATTTGATGTAAAAATCTTTGATGATGAAAGGAAAATTATATTCTCATGGTGATTTAATCAGGCTGTAGCAGTGAAGTTCTCATGTTGGTTGTCCTATGTGTGACCTTCTGCATTGTGCAGTGGATGCAGGACAGGAGATCTTCAAATAAATCTGGTGGAACACAAAATAGTGAAAAAAATATCAATCTAAATCCTGTGTATTCCTTCCATCTGAGAACATATATGGATAATGTCCGGAGTTTCAAAAGAGAAAATGTCTATTGGGTCATGGTTTCACCAATGAAATGGTTACTTCACATAACATTTTGAATTTTGCTTTCACAGTTGCTCATGTACCTGGCCTGAGTAAAGCAGAATGCAGAGTAAGCCTCATCAATAGTTGTGCATTCCATAAGTGGTTTTAAAACCAGTGAAACCCTTTGGACCTAGTGTTTGTATTTAATTGGTTGATTGGTTTATCAAATTGTTTGTTTTACTATTTTTAACTTTGGGAGTCAGGGAAGCCCTCACTCATAGTGATTTAGACCTCTCCAAAAGCTCTGAAGTTATTCATGTAACAGCTATTACATGTTATAAGTTTCTCCTATTAAAACTTGAAAGACTAACAGACTCTGCTACTTTTCATCTAAATTCAGTGTTGGACTTTTTTTTACAAGTCCTTTGAAATGTGTCCTCCTCTAGTCACTGGTCATGCTGGAATGTACTTTCTTGTGAAGACAGGATTTGAGCAAATTGACACAAGTACAGTTTGCCACTACTCTGGACACCTGGTTAAATATCGAGTTGCCTAAATGGTGTGTGTTTTACTTTGATCTCTGCTCACACTTTGCTCATCCAGTTAGAACCACAGGGCTCCAGGCCATAGCGTTCTAGGCCTAAACAAGAAAATTTCCATTCCGTTTTGGGAGTTCATTCGTCTCTCATAATTACTTTTTCCACAAATGTGTGCTTCAGGAGAGGCCCTGTCTAAATGTGGAGAGGCCCATTTTCATTCACTCACTTTCAGAATTTCTAAGATTTTCAGTTACTAGAGGTTTGCCCAGACTTGCCATTGTCAAGGGACAGTGCACTTCACTTGAAGTTGTGCAGTATTACTTCATGTGTGTCCGTGGAAATTCCACCAATGGGAAACTCTTGCTGTAGTCATCTCCAAGTGTTTCTGCGTAAGAAAATATAACTAACAAAGGATGTGGTTTCAAGCAGAATGCGGAATGGAGGGATAATCTTTATTTCAGTGCAGGTTGACCTTTCAAAGAAACAGCAATTCCTATGAAACAGGAGGTAAAATCTTTTGTAAAGAGACATGGATATGACATGCTCAACTTTATGTCACATTTTTTAAAAACCCAAGGTCATTTGAGAAATTCTTGGCTGCTGAATTGTCCCTTTTTTCAAATTTCTCTTAGGTAAGACATTCCAGTTTCTTCAAACCATGGTACTGTTCCTTCCATGTGAAAAACCAAAGCAAAAAACAAAATAAATTAAAACAAAACCCATCAAATTACATTTGAGAGCACACAATTGCTCAGCAGGCCCACTATTCAAGAAGCTAGAGGTACAGAAGCCTCAGCCTTCAGCCCATGGCCTGAAGATTTGTCTCTATCATGGCCCCTCAGTTCCCTGGCATATCCACATTAACTCATGAACCTTTATTTATTTCCTCTTCAAATGCACAGGATCCAATATATTTGAACCCTGTTCACCTGGGCTGTAATCATCCAAGGACACACAAGAGGAAGGGCAGCCACCCCCTTGCCTGGGGCCTTGGAGCTTATCACAATAGAAATGGAAACCTTAACAAGGGGAGCCAAAACAAAGAGAGGAATATTCCTAAAGTCTGAAACACAGAAGCTACCTATAGACCAGTAGTGGGATTTCACAAATTATGTAAGAATTTCTGTGCACATGCTTGGCATGGTCGCTCATGCCTATAATCCCAGCAATCTGTGGGCTGAGGTGGATGGATCCTTGGGAGTTCCAGTCCATGGTGGGCTACGAATTTATCTCAAGGCCTCTTTCAACAACTACATAAGATGCTGTTTCCAAAAAGAGGACAACAGAAAACTAGACACACTTGGTCTAGGTCCTGGGGTTCACTACATGAGTTGTCGAGTCTCAATATTCCATGCCATGAGAAAATACCTGGGATTTTTAGTGAAAGTGGCATTTGCATCCCTTTTCTAAGGGTTTCCCTTTCACCATGTTACATTTGAATTCTGGGAAAACCTGCTGGTGACAAGCTATCTAGCATTATGTTGGTTTAGGTATTGAGCTAGTACCTCATGTTTAGTGTTCAGGGTTATGCTAGAATGGCCGCAAACCTCCTTGAAATAGCTATTGCAGACAAGTGAACCCCGAGGAAGCTGGATAGTTAAAGCAGGCACTCCAAATATTCATGCACTGCAAGGATTCACTTTCATTTTGGGACTCATCTTCTGGTTGCTGGCTTTTAGTGGTAACTCATACTACCATGGTGGCAGTAATCCAGCAGATACTGCATGTATGGTTTGCAAGTTTGCTTCCCAAGCCACCAGAAACTTGGCAGAACACAAATCATTGTGGCATTTTCTTTCCTCCCCTGAAACATTTGGCTTTCTAAGTTTGAAAATTGAATAGACTGGGCTAGTCAGGGTTGGACCCCATGTACCACCAACAGAGCTAAAGACAGAGCCAATTACTTCCCTCCACTTGTGAAAACATGTCAAATTTGCTTGGTCACCAGAACTTCAAAGAAAATTCTGAGGCAACTTAGAGAGGTGAATCAAATACTGCCTGATTGGAATGGCTGTGGTTGTATGAGCTCGAAAGCTGCAGAGTTGGGCTGAAACAGTTCACAGAAATCCACAGGCTTGTGGTTGCCAGGCAACCACACTGGGCTGAGATTGGCTGAACATCACTGTGAGATGGATTTTAGGTTCAAGATTTGAAAGTTTAAAAGACTGGGTTAGTCAAGTTTGGAGCACATGGGCCACAGACAGACCAAAAGGTCTTTCAATTACTTCCCTCCACTTCTCAAAATATGTCAAATTTTCTTCATCACTACAAGTGTAAAAAAAAAATTCTGAGGCAACATAGAGAGTCTAATCAAATACTGCATGATTGGAATGGCTGTGGTTGTATGAGGGTGAAAGCTGCAGAGTTGGAACAGTTGAAACAGTTCACAGAAAGCCACAAGCTTGTGGTTGCCAGGCAACCACACTGGGCTGTGATTGGCTGAGCACCATTGTGAGCTGGACTTTAGTCTCTAGGATACAAGTGTGCAGTAGGAGACCTGAGTCACAATGCTGGGCGTTGCCATGGAGACCTCAGTGGCACAGAGGACCTTGTAGGGCAAGATTTAAATAGGATGAATATTCTTGGCCTGGTATGCCACAGGATTCTCACTGAAGGCTTCACTGCTCAGAATTTGGGGATGGAAATGCTTGCCAATCTACACATTGATGTACTTTCAATGGGATATGAAATATGCCAGGGCCTGACAGATGTTCTCTGACATGTCCTATCCTTGAGCATATGCTTTTCCCTTGTCATGTCTGTCATTTCGCTGAGTCCTGTTCTCTAAGCTATTCAGTCAAGACTTGCTGGAATCATTCACCTGCAGTATAAGAGCTTTCTGTGAAATTTCTCAGCAGAAATCCTCTGCAAGCACAGAGCTTTGGATATGAGAGACAGTGGTGGAAGTTGAATTTCAAGGGCAGATATTTGAAAACAATGAAAAAATCCCCGAATAAGATCTTTACATGTTTCCCAGATGAATATGTTTGGAAATACGGGGGAGGATGTTGGTCAAGACTGAGAAGTGTGAACACCCATTTCAAGGTACAAAAACCAGGGAAAACATGGGAAAGCAAGAGAGCTGGCTAATTTGATGTAAAAATCTTTGATGATGAAAGGAAAATTATATTCTCATGGTGATTTTATCAGGCTGTAACAGTGAAATTCTCGTGTTGGTTGTCCTATGTGTGGCCTTCTGCATTGGGCAGTGGATGCAGGACAGGAGATCTTCAAATTAATCTGGTGGAACACAAAATAGTGAAAAAATATCAATCTAAATCCTGTGTATTCCTTCCCTTTGAGAACATATTTGGATAATGTCCGGAGTTTCAAAAGACAAAATGTCTATTGTGTCATGGTTTCACCAATGAAATGGTCACTTCACATAACATTTTGAATTTTGCTTTCACAGTTGCTCATGTACCGGGCCTGAGTAAAGCAGAATGCAGAGTAAGCCTCATCAATAGTTGTGCATTCCATAAGTGGTTTTAAAACCAGTGAAACCCTTTGGACCTAGTGTTTGTATTTAATTGGTTGATTGGTTTTTCAAATTGTTTGTTTAACTATTTTTAACTTTGGGAGTCAGGGAAGCCCTCACTCATAGTGATTTAGACCTCTCCAAAAGCTCTGAAGTTATTCATGTAACAGCTATTACATGTTATAAGTTTCTCCTATTAAAACTTGAAAGACTAACAGACTCTGCTACTTTTCATCTAAATTCAGTGTTGCACTAAATTCAGTGTTGGACTTTTTTTTACAAGTCCTTTGAAATGTGTCCTCCTCTAGTCACTGGTCGTGCTGGAATGTACTTTCTTGTGAAGACAGGATTTGAGCAAATTGACACAAGTACAGTTTGCCACTACTCTGGACACCTGGTTAAATATCGAGTTGCCTAAATGGTGTGTGTTTTACTTTGATCTCTGCTCACACTTTGCTCATCCAGTTAGAACCACAGGGCTCCAGGACATATCGTTCTAGGCCTAAACAAGAAAATTTCCATTCCGTTTTGGGAGTTCATTCGTCTCTCATAATTACTTTTTCCACAAATGTGTGCTTCAGGAGAGGCCCTGTCTAAATGTGGAGAGGCCCATTTTCATTCACTCACTTTCAGACTTTCTAAGATTTTCAGTTACTAGAGGTTTGCCCAGACTTGCCATTGTCAAGGGACAGTGCCCTTCACTTGAAGTTGTGCAGTATTACTTCATGTGTCTCTGTAGAAATTCCACCAATGGGAAACTCTTGCTGTAGTCACCTCCAAGTGTTTCTGCGTAAGAAAATATCACTAACAAAGGATGTGGTTTCAAGCAGAATGAGGAATAGAGGGATAATCTTTATTTCAGTGCAGGTTGACCTTTCAAAGAAACAGTAATTCCTATGAAATAGGAGGTAAAATCTTTTGTAAAGAGACATGGATATGACATGCTCAACTTTATTTCACATTTTTTAAAAAGCCAAGGGCATTTGAGAAATTCTTGGCTGCTGAATTGTCCCTTTTTTCAAATTTCTCTTAGGTAAGACACTCCAGTTTCTTCAAACCATGGTACTGTTCCTTCCATGTAAAAAACCAAAGCAAAAAACAAAATAAATTAAAACAAAACCCATCAAATTACATTTGAGAGCACACAATTGCTCAGCAGGCCCACTATTCAAGAAGCTAGAGGTACAGAAGCCTCAGCCTTCAGCCCATGGCCTGAAGTTTTGTCTCTATCGTGGCCCCTCAATTCCCTGGCATGTCCCCATTAACTCATGAATCTTTACTCATTTCCTCTTCAAATGCACAGGATCCAATATATTTGAACCCTGTTCACCTGGTCTGTAATCATCCAAGGACACACAAGAGGAAGGGCAGCCACCCCCTTGCCTGGGGCCTTGGAGCTTATCACAATAGAAATGGAAACCTGAACAAGGGGAGCCAAAACAAAGAGAGGAATATTCCTAAAGCCTGAAACACAGAAGCTACCTATAGACCAGTAGTGGGATTTCACAAATTATGTAAGAATCTCTGTGCACATGCTTGGCATGGTCGCTCATGCCTATAATCCCAGCAATCTGGGGGCTGAGGTGGATGGATCCTTGGGAGTTCCAGTCCATCGTGGGCTACGAATTTATCTCAAGGCCTCTTTCAACAACTACATAAGATGCTGTTTCCAAAAAGAGGACAACAGAAAACTAGAGACCCTTGGTCTAGGTCCCGGTGTTCACTACATGAGTTGTGGAGTCTAAATATTCCATGCCATGAGAAAATACCTGGGATTTTTAGTGAAAGGGGCATTTGCATCCCTTTTCTAAGGGTTTCCCTTTGACCATGTTACTTTTGAATTCTGGGAAAACCTGCTGGTGACAAGCTATCTAGCATTATGTTGGTTTAGGTATTGAGCTAGTACCTCATGTTTAGTGTTCAGGGTTATGCTGGAATGGCTGCAGACCTCCTTGAAATAGCTATTGCAGACAAGTGAACCCCGAGGAAGCTGGATAGTTGAAGCAGGCACTCCAAATATTCATGCACTGCAAGGATTCACTTTCATTTTGGGACTCATCTTCTGGTTGCTGGCTTTTAGTGCTAACTGATACTACCATGGTGGCAGTAATCCAGCAGAGACTTCATGAATGGTTTGCAAGTTTGCTTCCCAAGCCACCAGAAACTTGGCAGAACACAAATCATTGTGGCATTTTCTTTCCTCCCCTGAAACATTTGGTTTTCTAAGTTTGAAAATTGAATAGATTGGGCTAGTCAGGTTTGGACCCCAGGTACCACCAACAGAGCTAAAGACAGAGCCAATTACTTCCCTCCACTTGTCAAAATATGTCAAACTTGCTTGGTCACCACAACTTCAAAGAAAATTCTGAGGCAGCTTAGAGAGGTGAATCAAATACTGCCTGATTTGAATGGGTGTGGTTGTATGAGGTGGAAAGCTGCAGAGTTGGGCTGAAACAGTTCACAGAAAGCCACAAGCTTGTGGTTGCCAGGCAACCACACTGGGCTGTGATTGGCTGAGCACCATTGTGAGCTGGACTTTAGGCTCTAGGATACAAGTGTGCAGTAGGAGACCTGAGTCATAATGCTGTGCATTGCCATGGAGACCTCAGTGGCACAGAGGTCCTTGTAGGGCAAGATTTAAATAGGATGAATATTCTTGGCCTGGTATGCCACAGGATTCTCACTGAAGGCTTCACTGCTCAGAATTTGGGGATGGAAATGCTTGCCAATCTACACATGGATGTACTTTCAATGGGATATGAAATATGCCAGGGCCTGGCAGATGTTCTCTGACATGTCCTATCCTTGAGCATATGCTTTTCCCTTGTCATGTCTGTCATTTGGCTGAGTCCTGTTCCCTAAGCTATTCAGTCAAGACTTGCTGGAATCATTCACCTGCAGTATAAGAGCTTTCTGTGAAATTTCTCAGCAGAAATCCTCTGCAAGCACACAGCTTTGGATATGAGAGACAGTGGTGGAAGTTGAATTTCAAGGGCAGATATTTGAAAACAATGAAAAAATCCCCGAATAAGATCTTTACATGTTTCCCAGATGAATATGTTTGGAAATACGGGGGAGGATGTTGGTCAAGACTGAGAAGTGTGAACACCGATTTCAAGGTACAAAAACCAGGGAAAACATGGGAAAGCAAGAGAGCTGGCTAATTTGATGTAAAAATCTTTGATGATGAAAGGAAAATTATATTCTCATGGTGATTTTATCAGGCTGTAACAGTGAAATTCTCGTGTTGGTTGTCCTATGTGTGGCTTTCTGCATTGGGCAGTGGATGCAGGACAGGAGATCTTCAAATTAATCTGGTGGAACACAAAATAGTGAAAAAATATCAATCTAAATCCTGTGTATTCCTTCCCTTTGAGAACATATTTGGATAATGTCCGGAGTTTCAAAAGACAAAATGTCTATTGTGTCATGGTTTCACCAATGAAATGGTCACTTCACATAACATTTTGAATTTTGCTTTCACAGTTGCTCATGTACCGGGCCTGAGTAAAGCAGAATGCAGAGTAAGCCTCATCAATAGTTGTGCATTCCATAAGTGGTTTTAAAACCAGTGAAACCCTTTGGACCTAGTGTTTGTATTTAATTGGTTGATTGGTTTTTCAAATTGTTTGTTTTACTATTTTTAACTTTGGGAGTCAGGGAAGCCCTCACTCATAGTGATTTAGACCTCTCCAAAAGCTCTGAAGTTATTCATGTAACAGCTATTACATGTTATAAGTTTCTCCTATTAAAACTTGAAAGACTAACAGACTCTGCTACTTTTCATCTAAATTCAGTGTTGCACTAAATTCAGTGTTGGACTTTTTTTTACAAGTCCTTTGAAATGTGTCCTCCTCTAGTCACTGGTCGTGCTGGAATGTACTTTCTTGTGAAGACAGGATTTGAGCAAATTGACACAAGTACAGTTTGCCACTACTCTGGACACCTGGTTAAATATCGAGTTGCCTAAATGGTGTGTGTTTTACTTTGATCTCTGCTCACACTTTGCTCATCCAGTTAGAACCACAGGGCTCCAGGCCATAGCGTTCTAGGCCTAAACAAGAAAATTTCCATTCCGTTTTGGGAGTTCATTCGTCTCTCATAATTACTTTTTCCACAAATGTGTGCTTCAGGAGAGGCCCTGTCTAAATGTGGAGAGGCCCATTTTCATTCACTCACTTTCAGACTTTCTAAGATTTTCAGTTACTAGAGGTTTGCCCAGACTTGCCATTGTCAAGGGACAGTGCCCTTCACTTGAAGTTGTGCAGTATTACTTCATGTGTCTCTGTAGAAATTCCACCAATGGGAAACTCTTGCTGTAGTCACCTCCAAGTGTTTCTGCGTAAGAAAATATAACTAACAAAGGATGTGGTTTCAAGCAGAATGAGGAATAGAGGGATAATCTTTATTTCACTGCAGGTTGACCTTTCAAAGAAACAGTAATTCCTGTGAAATAGGAGGTAAAATCTTTTGTAAAGAGACATGGATATGACATGCTCAACTTTATTTCACATTTTTTAAAAAGCCAAGGGCATTTGAGAAATTCTTGGCTGCTGAATTGTTCCTTTTTTCAAATTTCTCTTAGGTAAGACACTCCAGTTTCTTCAAACCATGGTACTGTTCCTTCCATGTAAAAAACCAAAGCAAAAAACAAAATAAATTAAAGCAAAACCCATCAAATTACATTTGAGAGCACACAATTGCTCAGCAGGCCCACTATTCAAGAAGCTAGAGGTACAGAAGCCTCAGCCTTCAGCCCATGGCCTGAAGTTTTGTCTCTATCGTGGCCCCTCAATTCCCTGGCATGTCCCCATTAACTCATGAATCTTTACTCATTTCCTCTTCAAATGCACAGGATCCAATATATTTGAACCCTGTTCACCTGGTCTGTAATCATCCAAGGACACACAAGAGGAAGGGCAGCCACCCCCTTGCCTGGGGCCTTGGAGCTTATCACAATAGAAATGGAAACCTGAACAAGGGGAGCCAAAACAAAGAGAGGAATATTCCTAAAGCCTGAAACACAGAAGCTACCTATAGACCAGTAGTGGGATTTCACAAATTATGTAAGAATCTCTGTGCACATGCTTGGCATGGTCGCTCATGCCTATAATCCCAGCAATCTGGGGGCTGAGGTGGATGGATCCTTGGGAGTTCCAGTCCATCGTGGGCTACGAATTTATCTCAAGGCCTCTTTCAACAACTACATAAGATGCTGTTTCCAAAAAGAGGACAACAGAAAACTAGAGACCCTTGGTCTAGGTCCCGGTGTTCACTACATGAGTTGTGGAGTCTAAATATTCCATGCCATGAGAAAATACCTGGGATTTTTAGTGAAAGGGGCATTTGCATCCCTTTTCTAAGGGTTTCCCTTTGACCATGTTACTTTTGAATTCTGGGAAAACCTGCTGGTGACAAGCTATCTAGCATTATGTTGGTTTAGGTATTGAGCTAGTACCTCATGTTTAGTGTTCAGGGTTATGCTGGAATGGCTGCAGACCTCCTTGAAATAGCTATTGCAGACAAGTGAACCCCGAGGAAGCTGGATAGTTGAAGCAGGCACTCCAAATATTCATGCACTGCAAGGATTCACTTTCATTTTGGGACTCATCTTCTGGTTGCTGGCTTTTAGTGCTAACTGATACTACCATGGTGGCAGTAATCCAGCAGAGACTGCATGTATGGTTTGCAGGTTTGCATGCCAAGCCACCAGAAACTTGGCAGAGCACAAATCATTGTGGCATTTTCTTTCCTCCCCTGAAACATTTGGCTTTCTAAGTTTGAAAATTGAATAGACTGGGCTAGTCAGGTTTGGACCCCATGTACCACCAACAGAGCTAAAGACAGAGCCAATTACTCCCCTCCACTTGTCAAAATATGTCAAATTTGCTTGGTCACCACATCTTAAAAGAAAATTCTGAGGCAACTTAGAGATTCGAATCAAATACTGCCTGATTGGAATGGCTGTGGTTGTATGAGGTGGAAAGGTGCAGAGTTGGGCTGAAACTGTTCACAGAAATCCACAGGCTTGTGGTTGCCAGGCAACCACACTGGGCTGAGATTGGCTGAACATCACTGTGAGGTGGATTTTAGGCTCTAGGTTTGAAAATTTAAAAGACTGGTGTAGTCAAGTTTGGAAAACATCGACCACAGACAGACCAAAAGGTCTTTCAGTTACTGCCCTCCACTTCTCAAAATATGTCAAATTTTCTTGATCACTACCATTGTAAAAAAAAATTCTGAGGCAACATAGAGAGGCTAATCAAATACCGCATGATTGGAATGGCTGTGGTTGTATGAGGTGGAAAGCTGCAAAGTTGGGCTGAAACAGTTCACAGAAAGCCACATGCTTGTGGTTGCCAGGCAACCACACTGGGCTGTGATTGGCTGAGCACCATTGTGAGCTGGACTTTAGGCTCTAGGATACAAGTGTGCAGTAGGAGACCTGAGTCACAATGCTGGGCGTTGCCATGGAGAAATCAGTGGCACAGCGGACCTTGTAGGGCAAGATTTAAATAGGATGAATATTCTTGGCCTGGTATGCCACAGGATTCTCATTGAAGGCTTCACTGCTCAGAATTTGGGGATGGAAATGCTTGCCAATCTACACATGGATGTACTTTCAATGGGATATGAAATATGCCATGGCCTGTCAGATGTTCTCTGACATGTCCTATCCTTGAGCATATGCTTTTCCCTTGTCCTGTGTGTCATTTGGCTGAGTCCTGTTCCCTAAGCTATTCAGTCAAGACTTGCTGGAATCATTCACCTGCAGCATAAGAGCTTTCTGTGAAATTTCTCAGCAGAAATCCTGTGCAAGCACATAGCTTTGGATATGAGAGACAGTGGTGGAAGTTGAATTTCAAGGGCAGATATTTGAAAACAATGAAACAAGCCCCGAATAAGATCTTTACATGTTTCCCAGATGAATCTGTTTGGAAATACGGGGGAAGATGGAGATCAAGACTGAGAAGAGTGCACACGCATTTCAAGGTACAAAAACCAGGGAAAAACATGGGAAAGCAAGAGAGCTGGTTAATTTGATGTAAAAATCTTTGATGATGAAAGGAAAATTATATTCTCATGGTGATTTAATCAGGCTGTAGCAGTAAAGTTCTCATGTTGGTTGTCCTATGTGTGGCCTTCTGCATTGGGAATTGGATGCAGGACATGAGATCTTCAAATAAATCTGGTGGAACACAAAATAGTGAAAAAAATATCAATCTAAATCCTGTGTATTCCTTCTCTTTGAGAACATATATGGATAATGTCTGGAGTTTCAAAAGACAAAATGTCTATTGGGTCATGGTTTCACCAATGAAATGGTCACTTCACATAACATTTTGAATTTTGCTTTCACAGTTGCTCATGTACCGGGCCTGAGTAAAGCAGAATGCAGAGTAAGCCTCATCAATAGTTGTTCATTCCATAAGTGGTTTTAAAACCAGTGAAACCCTTTAGACATAGTGTTTGTATTTAATTGATTGATTGGTTTTTCAAATTGTTTGTTTTACTATTTTTAACTTTGGGAGTCAGGGAAGCCCTCACTCATAGTGATTTAGACCTCTCCAAAAGCTCTGAAGTTATTCATGTAACAGCTATTAAATGTTATGAGTTTGTCCTATTAAAACTTGAAAGACTAACAGACTCTGCTACTTTTAATCTAAATTCCGTGTTGTGCTAAATTCAATGTTGGACTTTTTCTTACAAGTCCTTTGAAATGTGTCCTCCTCTAGTCACTGGTCGTTCTGGAATGTACTTTCTTGTGAAGACAGGATTTGAGCAAATTGACACAAGTACAGTTTGCCACTACTCTGGACACCTGGTTAAATATTGAGTTGCCTAAATGGTGTGTGTTTTACTTTGATCTCTGCTCACACTTTGCTCATCCAGTTAGAACCACAGGGCTCCAGGCCATAGCGTTCTAGGCCTAAACAAGAAAATTTCCATTCCGTTTTGGGAGTTCATTCGTCTCTCATAATTACTTTTTCCACAAATGTGTGCTTCAGGAGAGGCCCTGTCTAAATGTGGAGAGGCCCATTTTCATTCACTCACTTTCAGACTTTCTAAGATTTTCAGTTACTAGAGGTTTGCCCAGACTTGCCATTGTCAAGGGACAGTGCACTTCACTTGAAGTTGTGCAGTATTACTTCATGTGTGTCCGTGGAAATTCCACCAATGGGAAACTCTTGCTGTAGTCATCTCCAAGTGTTTCTGCATAAGAAAATATAACTAACAAAGGATATGGTTTCAAGCAGAATGAGGAATGGAGGGATAATCTTTATTTCATTGCAGGTTGACGTTTCAAAGAAACAGTAATTCCTATGAAATAGGAGGTGAAATCTTTTGTAAAGGGATATGGATATGACATGCTCAAGTTTATGTCACATTTTTTAAAAAGCCAAGGGCATTTGAGAAATTCTTGGCTGCTGAATTGTCCCTTTTTTCAAATTTCTCTTAGGTAAGACACTCCAGTTTCTTCAAACCATGTACTGTTCCTTCCAGGTAAAAAACCAAAGCAAAAAACAAAATAAATTAAAACAAAACCCATCAAATTACATTTGAGAGCACACAATTGCTCAGCAGGCCCACTATTCAAGAAGCTAGAGGTACAGAAGCCTCAGCCTTCAGCCCATGGCCTGAAATTTTGTCTCTATCATGGCCCCTCCAATCCCTGGCATGTCCACATTAACTCATGAATATTTACTCATTTCCTCTTCAAATGCACAGGATCCAATATATTTGAACCCTGTTCACCTGGGCTGTAATCATCCAAGGACACACCAGAGGAAGGGCAGCCACCCCCTTGCCTGGGGCCTTGGAGCTTATCAGAATAGAAATGGAAACCTGAACAAGGGGAGCCAAAACAAAGAGAGGAATATTCCTAAAGCCTGAAACACAGAAGCTACCTATAGACCAGTAGTGGGATTTCACAAATTATGTAAGAATCTCTGTGCACATGCTTGGCATGGTCGCTCATGCCTATAATCCCAGCAATCTGGGGGCTGAGGTGGATGGATCCTTGGGAGTTCCAGTCCATCGTGGGCTACGAATTTATCTCAAGGCCTCTTTCAACAACTACATAAGATGCTGTTTCCAAAATAGGACAACAGAAAACTAGACACACTTGGTCTAGGTCCCGGGGTTCACTACATGAGTTGTGGAGTCTAAATATTCCATGCCATGAGAAAATACCTGGGATTTTTATTGAAAGGGGCATTTGCATCCCTTTTCTAAGGGTTTCCCTTTCACCATGTTACATTTGAATTCTGGGAAAACCTGCTGGTGACAAGCTATCTAGCATTATGTTGGTTTAGGTATTGAGCTAGTACCTCATGTTTAGTGTTCAGGGTTATGCTGGAATGGCTGCCGACCTCCTTGAAATAGCTATTGCAGACAAGTGAACCCCGAGGAAGCTGGATAGTTGAAGCAGTCACTCCAAATATTCATGCACTGCAAGGATTCACTTTCATTTTGGGA
Source organism: Cavia porcellus (assembly GCF_034190915.1). NCBI lineage: Eukaryota > Metazoa > Chordata > Mammalia > Rodentia > Caviidae > Cavia > Cavia porcellus. Next base: position 2,647,694 of record NW_026947543.1, read on the forward strand.
CTCATCTTCTGGTTGCTGGCTTTTAGTGCTAACTGATACTACCATGGTGGCAGTAATCCAGCAGAGACTGCATGTATGGTTTGCAGGTTTCCTTGCCAAGCCACCAGAAACTTGGCAGAATACAAATCATTGTGGCATTTTCTTTCCTCCCCTGAAACATTTGGCTTTCTAAGTTTGAAAATTGAATAGCCTGGGCTAGTCAGGTTTGGACCGCATGTACCACCAACAGAGCTAAAGACAGAGCCAATTACTCCCCTCCACTTGTCAAAATATGTCAAATTTGCTTGGTCACCACAACTTCAAAGAAAATTCTGAGGCAACTTAGAGAGGTGAATCAAATACTGCCTGATTGGAATGGCTGTGGTTGTATGAGGTGGAAAGCTACAGAGTTGGGCTGAAACTGTTCACAGAAATCCACAGGCTTGTGGTTGCCAGGCAACCACACTGGGCTGAGATTGGCTGAACATCACTGTGAGGTGGATTTTAGGCTCTAGGTTTGAAAATTTAAAAGACTGGGGTAGTCAAGTTTGGAACACATCGACCACAGAAAGACCAAAAGGTCTTTCAATTACTTCCCTCCACTTCTCAAAATATGTCAAATTTTCTTGATCACTACAACTGTAAAAAAAAATTCTGAGGCAACATAGAGAGGCTAATCAAATACTGCATGATTGGAATGGCTGTGGTTGTATGAGGTGGAAAGCTGCAGAGTTGGGCTGAAACAGTTCACAGAAAGCCACAAGCTTGTGGTTGCCAGGCAACCACACTGGGCTGTGATTGGCTGAGCACCATTGTGAGCTGGACTTTAGGCTCTAGGATACAAGTGTGCAGTAGGAGACCTGAGTCACAATGCTGGTCGTTGCCATGGCGACCTCAGTGGCACAGAGGACCTTGTAGGGCAAGATTTAAATAGGATGAATATTCTTGGCCTGGTATGCCACAGGATTCTCACTGAAGGCTTCACTGCTCAGAATTTGGGGATGGAAATGCTTGCCAATCTACACATGGATGTACTTTCATTGGGATATGAAATATGCCAGGGCCTGGCAGATGTTCTCTGACATGTCCTATCCTTGAGCATATGCTTTTCCCTTGTCATGTCTGTCATTTGGCTGAGTCCTGTTCCCTAAGCTATTCAGTCAAGACTTGCTGGAATCATTCACCTGCAGTATAAGAGCTTTCTGAGAAATTTCTCAGCAGAAATCCTCTGCAAGCACATAGCTTTGGATATGAGAGACAGTGGTGGAAGTTGAATTTCAAGGGCAGATATTTAAAAACAATTAAACAAGCCCCGAATAAGATCTTTACATGTTTCCCAGATGAATATGTTTGGAAATACGGGGGAAGATGGAGATCAAGCCTGAGAAGAGTGCACACGCATTTCAAGGTACAAAAACCAGGGAAAAACATGGGAAAGCAAGAGAGCTGGCTAATTTGATGTAAAAATCTTTGATGATGAAAGGAAAATTATATTCTCATGGTGATTTAATCAGGCTGTAGCAGTAATGTTCTCATGTTGGTTATCCTATGTGTGGCCTTCTGCATTGGGCAGTGGATGCAGGAAAGGAGATCTTCAAATAAATCTGGTGGAACACAAAATAGTGAAAAAAATATCAATCTAAATCCTGTGTATTCCTTCCCTTTGAGAACATATATGGATAATGTCCGGAGTTTCAAAAGAGATAATGTCTATTGGGTCATGGTTTAACCAATGAAATGGTCACTTCACATAACATTTTGAATTTTGCTTTCACAGTTGCTCATGTACAGGGCCTGAGTAAAGCAGAAGGCAGAGTAAGCCTCATCAATAGTTGTGCATTCCATAAGTGGTTTTAAAACCAGTGAAACCCTTTGGACCTAGTGTTTGTATTTAATTGATTGATTGGTTTTTCAAATAGTTTGTTTTACTATTTTTAATTTTAGGAGTCATGGAAGCCCTCACTCATAGTGATTTAGACCTCTCCAAAAGCTCTGAAGTTATTCATGTAACAGCTATTACATGTTATGAGTTTCTCCTATTAAAACTTGAAAGACTAACAGACTCTGCTACTTTTCATCTAAATTCAGTGTTGTGCTAAATTCAGTGTTGGACTTTTTTTTACAAGTCCTTTGAAATGTGTCCTCCTCTAGTCACTGGTCGTGCTGGAATGTACTTTCTTGTGAAGACAGGATTTGAGCAAATTGACACAAGTACAGTTTGCCACTACTCTGGACACCTGGTTAAATATCGAGTTGCCTAAATGGTGTGTGTTTTACTTTGATCTCTGCTCACACTTCGCTCATCCAGTTAGAACCACAGGGCTCCAGGCCATAGCGTTCTAGGCCTAAACAAGAAAATTTCCATTCCGTTTTGGGAGTTCATTCGTCTCTCATAATTATTTTTTTCCACAAATGTGTGCTTCAGGAGAGGCCCTGTCTAAATGTGGAGAGGCCCATTTTCATTCACTCACTTTCAGACTTTCTAAGATTTTCAGTTACTATCGGTTTGCCCAGACTTGCCATTGTCAAGGGACAGTGCACTTCACTTGAAGTTGTGCAGTATTACTTCATGTGTGTCCGTGGAAATTCCACCAATGGGAAACTCTTGCTGTAGTCATCTCCAAGTGTTTCTGCATAAGAAAATATAACTAACAAAGGATATGGTTTCAAGCAGAATGAGGAATGGAGGGATAATCTTTATTTCAGTGCAGGTTGACCTTTCAAAGAAACAGTAATTCCTATGAAATAGGAGGTAAAATCTTTTTTAAAGAGACATGGATATGACATGCTCAACTTTATGTCACATTTTTTAAAAAGCCAAGGGCATTTGAGAAATTCTTGGCTGCTGAATTGTCCCTTTTTTCAAATTTCTCTTAGGTAAGACACTCCAGTTTCTTCAAACCATGATACTGTTCCTTCCATGTAAAAAACCAAAGCAAAAAACAAAATAAATTAAAACAAAACCCATCAAATTACATTTGAGAGCACACAATTGCTCAGCAGGCCCACTATTCAAGAAGCTAGAGGTACAGAAGCCTCAGCCTTCAGCCCATGGCCTGAAGTTTGTCTCTATCATGGCTCCTCAATTCCCTGGCATGTCCACACTAACTCATGAAACTTTACTCATTTCCTCTTCAAATGCACAGGATCCAATATATTTGAACCCTGTTCACCTGGGCTGTAATCATCCAAGGACACAACAGAGGAAGGGCAGCCACCCCCTTGCCTGGGGCCTTGGAGCTTATCACAATAGAAATGGAAACCTGAACAAGGGGAGTCAAAACAAAGAGAGGAATATTCCTAAAGTCTGAAACACAGAAGCTACCTATAGACCAGTAGTGGGATTTCACAAATTATGTAAGAATCTCTGTGCACATGCTTGGCATGGTCGCTCATGCCTATAATCCCAGCAATCTGGGGGCTGAGGTGGATGGATGCTTGGGAGTTCCAGTCCATCGTGGGCTACGAATTTATCTCAAGGCCTCTTTCAACAACTACATAAGATGCTGTTTCCAAAAAGAGGACAACAGAAAACTAGACACACTTGGTCTAGGTCCCGGGGTTCACTACATGAGTTGTGGAGTCTAAATATTCCATGCCATGTGAAAATACCTGGGGTTTTTAATGAAAGGGGCATTTGCATCCCTTTTCTAAGGGTTTCCCTTTCACCATGTTACATTTCAATTCTGGGAAAACCTGCTGGTGACAAGCTATCTAGCATTATGTTGGTTTAGGTATTGAGCTAGTACCTCATGTTTAGTGTTCAGGGTTATGCTGGAATGGCTGCAGACCTCCTTGAAATAGCTATTGCAGACAAGTGAACCCCGAGGAAGCTGGATAGTTGAAGCATGCACTCCAAATATTCATGCACTGCAAGGATTCACTTTCATTTTGGGACTCATCTTCTGGTTGCTGGCTTTTAGTGCTAACTGATACTACCATGGTGGCAGTAATCCAGCAGAGACTGCATGTATGGTTTGCAGGTTTGCTTGCCAAGCCACCAGAAACTTGGCAGAACACAAATCATTGTGGCATTTTCTTTCCTCCCCTGAAACATTTGGCTTTCTAAGTTTGAAAATTGAATAGAATGGGCTAGTCAGGTTTGGACCCCATGTACCACCAACAGAGCGAAAGACAGAGCAAATTACTTCCCTCCACTTGTCAAAATATGTCAAATTTGCTTGGACATCACAACTTCAAAGAAAATTCTGAGGAAACTTAGAGGCAGTCAAATACTGCCTGATTGGAATGGCTGTGGTTGTATGAGGTGGAAAGCTGCAGAGTTGGGCTGAAACTGTTCACAGAAATCCACAGGCTTGTGGTTGCCAGGCCACCACACTGGGCTGAGATTGGCTGAACATCACAGTGAGGTGGATTTTAGGCTCTAGGTTTGAAAATTTAAAAGACTGGGGTAGTCAAGTTTGGAACACATCGACCACAGAAAGACCAAAAGGTCTTTCAATTACTTCCCTCCACTTCTCAAAATATGTCAAATTTTCTTGATCACTACAAGTGTAAAAAAAAAATTCTGAGGCAACATAGAGAGGCTAATCAAATACTGCATGATTGGAATGCCTGTGGTTGTATGAGGTGGAAAGCTGCAGAGTTGGGCTGAAACAGTTCACAGAAAGCCACAAGCTTGTGGTTGCCAGACAACCACACTGGGCTGTGATTGGCTGAGCACCATTGTGAGCTGGACTTTAGGCTCTAGGATACAAGTGTGCAGTAGGAGACCTGAGTCACAATGCTGGGCGTTGCCATGGAGACCTCAGTGGCACAGAGGACCTTGTAGGGTAAGATTTAAAAAGGATGAATATTCTTGGCCTGGTATGCCACAGGATTCTCACTGAAGGCTTCACTGCTCAGAATTTGGGGATGGAAATGCTTGCCAATCTACACATGGATGTACTTTCAATGGGATATGAAATATGCCAGGGCCTGGCAGATGTTCTCTGACATGTCCTATCCTTGAGCATATGCTTTTGCCTTGTCATGTCTGTCATTTGGCTGAGTCCTGTTCCCTAAGCTATTCAGTCAAGACTTGCTGGAATCATTCACCTGCAGTATAAGAGCTTTCTGTGAAATTTCTCAGCAGTAATCCTGTGCAAGCACATAGCTTTGGATATGAGAGACAGTGGTGGAAGTTGAATTTCAAGGGCAGATATTTGAAAACAATGAAACAAGCCCCGAATAAGATCTTTACATGTTTCCCAGATGAATATGTTTGGAAATACGGGGGAGGATGTTGGTCAAGACTGAGAAGTGTGAACACCCATTTCAAGGTACAAAAACCAGGGAAAACATGGGAAAGCAAGAGAGCTGGCTAATTTGATGTAAAAATCTTTGATGATGAAAGGAAAATTATATTCTCATGGTGATTTTATCAGGCTGTAACAGTGAAATTCTCGTGTTGGTTGTCCTATGTGTGGCCTTCTGCATTGGGCAGTGGATGCAGGACAGGAGATCTTCAAATTAATCTGGTGGAACACAAAATAGTGAAAAAATATCAATCTAAATCCTGTGTATTCCTTCCCTTTGAGAACATATTTGGATAATGTCCGGAGTTTCAAAAGACAAAATGTCTATTGTGTCATGGTTTCACCAATGAAATGGTCACTTCACATAACATTTTGAATTTTGCTTTCACAGTTGCTCATGTACCGGGCCTGAGTAAAGCAGAATGCAGAGTAAGCCTCATCAATAGTTGTGCATTCCATAAGTGGTTTTAAAACCAGTGAAACCCTTTGGACCTAGTGTTTGTATTTAATTGGTTGATTGGTTTTTCAAATTGTTTGTTTTACTATTTTTAACTTTGGGAGTCAGGGAAGCCCTCACTCATAGTGATTTAGACCTCTCCAAAAGCTCTGAAGTTATTCATGTAACAGCTATTACATGTTATAAGTTTCTCCTATTAAAACTTGAAAGACTAACAGACTCTGCTACTTTTCATCTAAATTCAGTGTTGCACTAAATTCAGTGTTGGACTTTTTTTTACAAGTCCTTTGAAATGTGTCCTCCTCTAGTCACTGGTCGTGCTGGAATGTACTTTCTTGTGAAGACAGGATTTGAGCAAATTGACACAAGTACAGTTTGCCACTACTCTGGACACCTGGTTAAATATCGAGTTGCCTAAATGGTGTGTGTTTTAATTTGATCTCTGCTCACACTTTGCTCATCCAGTTAGAACCACAGGGCTCCAGGCCATAGCGTTCTAGGCCTAAACAAGAAAATTTCCATTCCGTTTTGGGAGTTCATTCGTCTCTCATAATTACTTTTTCCACAAATGTGTGCTTCAGGAGAGGCCCTGTCTAAATGTGGAGAGGCCCATTTTCATTCACTCACTTTCAGACTTTCTAAGATTTTCAGTTACTAGAGGTTTGCCCAGACTTGCCATTGTCAAGGGACAGTGCCCTTCACTTGAAGTTGTGCAGTATTACTTCATGTGTCTCTGTAGAAATTCCACCAATGGGAAACTCTTGCTGTAGTCACCTCCAAGTGTTTCTGCGTAAGAAAATATAACTAACAAAGGATGTGGTTTCAAGCAGAATGAGGAATAGAGGGATAATCTTTATTTCACTGCAGGTTGACCTTTCAAAGAAACAGTAATTCCTATGAAATAGGAGGTAAAATCTTTTGTAAAGAGACATGGATATGACATGCTCAACTTTATTTCACATTTTTTAAAAAGCCAAGGGCATTTGAGAAATTCTTGGCTGATGAATTTTCCCTGTTTTCAAATTTCTCTTAGGTAAGACACTCCAGTTTCTTCAAACCATGGTACTGTTCCTTCCATGTAAAAAACCAAAGCAAAAAACAAAATAAATTAAAACAAAACCCATCAAATTACATTTGAGAGCACACAATTGCTCAGCAGGCCCACTATTCAAGAAGCTAGAGGTACAGAAGCCTCAGCCTTCAGCCCATGGCCTGAAGTTTTGTCTCTATCGTGGCCCCTCAATTCCCTGGCATGTCCCCATTAACTCATGAATCTTTACTCATTTCCTCTTCAAATGCACAGGATCCAATATATTTGAACCCTGTTCACCTGGTCTGTAATCATCCAAGGACACACAAGAGGAAGGGCAGCCACCCCCTTGCCTGGGGCCTTGGAGCTTATCACAATAGAAATGGAAACCTGAACAAGGGGAGCCAAAACAAAGAGAGGAATATTCCTAAAGCCTGAAACACAGAAGCTACCTATAGACCAGTAGTGGGATTTCACAAATTATGTAAGAATCTCTGTGCACATGCTTGGCATGGTCGCTCATGCCTATAATCCCAGCAATCTGGGGGCTGAGGTGGATGGATCCTTGGGAGTTCCAGTCCATCGTGGGCTACGAATTTATCTCAAGGCCTCTTTCAACAACTACATAAGATGCTGTTTCCAAAAAGAGGACAACAGAAAACTAGAGACCCTTGGTCTAGGTCCCGGTGTTCACTACATGAGTTGTGGAGTCTAAATATTCCATGCCATGAGAAAATACCTGGGATTTTTAGTGAAAGGGGCATTTGCATCCCTTTTCTAAGGGTTTCCCTTTGACCATGTTACTTTTGAATTCTGGGAAAACCTGCTGGTGACAAGCTATCTAGCATTATGTTGGTTTAGGTATTGAGCTAGTACCTCATGTTTAGTGTTCAGGGTTATGCTGGAATGGCTGCAGACCTCCTTGAAATAGCTATTGCAGACAAGTGAACCCCGAGGAAGCTGGATAGTTGAAGCAGGCACTCCAAATATTCATGCACTGCAAGGATTCACTTTCATTTTGGGACTCATCTTCTGGTTGCTGGCTTTTAGTGCTAACTGATACTACCATGGTGGCAGTAATCCAGCAGAGACTGCATGTATGGTTTGCAGGTTTGCATGCCAAGCCACCAGAAACTTGGCAGAGCACAAATCATTGTGGCATTTTCTTTCCTCCCCTGAAACATTTGGCTTTCTAAGTTTGAAAATTGAACAGACTGGGCTAGTCAGGTTTGGACCCCATGTACCACCAACAGAGCTAAAGACAGAGCCAATTACTCCCCTCCACTTGTCAAAATATGTCAAATTTGCTTGGTCACCACATCTTAAAAGAAAATTCTGAGGCAACTTAGAGATTCGAATCAAATACTGCCTGATTGGAATGGCTGTGGTTGCATGAGGTGGAAAGGTGCAGAGTTGGGCTGAAACTGTTCACAGAAATCCACAGGCTTGTGGTTGCCAGGCAACCACACTGGGCTGAGATTGGCTGAACATCACTGTGAGGTGGATTTTAGGCTCTAGGTTTGAAAATTTAAAACACTGGTGTAGTCAAGTTTGGAAAACATCGACCACAGACAGACCAAAAGGTCTTTCAGTTACTGCCCTCCACTTCTCAAAATATGTCAAATTTTCTTGATCACTACCATTGTAAAAAAAAATTCTGAGGCATCATAGAGAGGCTAATCAAATACCGCATGATTGGAATGGCTGTGGTTGTATGAGGTGCAAAGCTGCAAAGTTGGGCTGAAACAGTTCACAGAAAGCCACATGCTTGTGGTTGCCAGGCAACCACACTGGGCTGTGATTGGCTGAGCACCATTGTGAGCTGGACTTTAGGCTCTAGGATACAAGTGTGCAGTAGGAGACCTGAGTCACAATGCTGGGCGTTGCCATGGAGAAATCAGTGGCACAGCGGACCTTGTAGGGCAAGATTTAAATAGGATGAATATTCTTGGCCTGGTATGCCACAGGATTCTCACTGAAGGCTTCACTGCTCAGAATTTGGGGATGGAAATGCTTGCCAATCTACACATGGATGTACTTTCAATGGGATATGAAATATGCCATGGCCTGTCTGATGTTCTCTGACATGTCCTATCCTTGAGCATATGCTTTTCCCTTGTCCTGTGTGTCATTTGGCTGAGTCCTGTTCCCTAAGCTATTCAGTCAAGACTTGCTGGAATCATTCACCTGCAGCATAAGAGCTTTCTGTGAAATTTCTCAGCAGAAATCCTGTGCAAGCACATAGCTTTGGATATGAGAGACAGTGGTGGAAGTTGAATTTCAAGGGCAGATATTTGAAAACAATGAAACAAGCCCCGAATAAGATCTTTACATGTTTCCCAGATGAATCTGTTTGGAAATACGGGGGAAGATGGAGATCAAGACTGAGAAGAGTGCACACGCATTTCAAGGTACAAAAACCAGGGAAAAACATGGGAAAGCAAGAGAGCTGGTTAATTTGATGTAAAAATCTTTGATGATGAAAGGAAAATTATATTCTCATGGTGATTTAATCAGGCTGTAGCAGTAAAGTTCTCATGTTGGTTGTCCTATGTGTGGCCTTCTGCATTGGGCATTGGATGCAGGACATGAGATCTTCAAATAAATCTGGTGGAACACAAAATAGTGAAAAAAATATCAATCTAAATCCTGTGTATTCCTTCTCTTTGAGAACATATATGGATAATGTCCGGAGTTTCAAAAGACAAAATGTCTATTGGGTCATGGTTTCACCAATGAAATGGTCACTTTACATAACATTTTGAATTTTGCTTTCACAGTTGCTCATGTACCGGGCCTGAGTAAAGCAGAATGCAGAGTAAGCCTCATCAATAGTTGTTCATTCCATAAGTGGTTTTAAAACCAGTGAAACCCTTTAGACATAGTGTTTGTATTTAATTGATTGATTGGTTTTTCAAATTCTTTGTTTTACTATTTTTAACTTTGGGAGTCAGGGAAGCCCTCACTCATAGTGATTTAGACCTCTCCAAAAGCTCTGAAGTTATTCATGTAACAGCTATTAAATGTTATGAGTTTGTCCTATTAAAACTTGAAAGACTAACAGACTCTGCTACTTTTAATCTAAGTTCAGTGTTGTGCTAAATTCAATGTTGGACTTTTTCTTACAAGTCCTTTGAAATGTGTCCTCCTCTAGTCACTGGTCGTTCTGGAATGTACTTTCTTGTGAAGACAGGATTTGAGCAAATTGACACAAGTACAGTTTGCCACTACTCTGGACACCTGGTTAAATATTGAGTTGCCTAAATGGTGTGTGTTTTACTTTGATCTCTGCTCACACTTTGCTCATCCAGTTAGAACCACAGGGCTCCAGGCCATAGCGTTCTAGGCCTAAACAAGAAAATTTCCATTCCGTTTTGGGAGTTCATTCGTCTCTCATAATTACTTTTTCCACAAATGTGTGCTTCAGGAGAGGCCCTGTCTAAATGTGGAGAGGCCCATTTTCATTCACTCACTTTCAGACTTTCTAAGATTTTCAGTTACTAGAGGTTTGCCCAGACTTGCCATTGTCAAGGGACAGTGCACTTCACTTGAAGTTGTGCAGTATTACTTCATGTGTGTCCGTGGAAATTCCACCAATGGGAAACTCTTGCTGTAGTCATCTCCAAGTGTTTCTGCATAAGAAAATATAACTAACAAAGGATATGGTTTCAAGCAGAATGAGGAATGGAGGGATAATCTTTATTTCATTGCAGGTTGACGTTTCAAAGAAACAGTAATTCCTATGAAATAGGAGGTAAAATCTTTTGTAAAGGGATATGGATATGACATGCTCAAGTTTATGTCACATTTTTTAAAAAGCCAAGGGCATTTGAGAAATTCTTGGCTGCTGAATTGTCCCTTTTTTCAAATTTCTCTTAGGTAAGACACTCCAGTTTCTTCAAACCATGGTACTGTTCCTTCCATGTAAAAAACCAAAGCAAAAAACAAAATAAATTAAAACAAAACCCATCAAATTACATTTGAGAGCACACAATTGCTCAGCAGGCCCACTATTCAAGAAGCTAGAGGTACAGAAGCCTCAGCCTTCAGCCCATGGCCTGAAATTTTGTCTCTATCATGGCCCCTCCAATCCCTGGCATGTCCACATTAACTCATGAATATTTACTCATTTCCTCTTCAAATGCACAGGATCCAATATATTTGAACCCTGTTCACCTGGGCTGTAATCATCCAAGGACACACCAGAGGAAGGGCAGCCACCCCCTTGCCTGGGGCCTTGGAGCTTATCAGAATAGAAATGGAAACCTGAACAAGGGGAGCCAAAACAAAGAGAGGAATATTCCTAAAGTCTGAAACACAGAAGCTACCTATAGACCAGTAGTGGGATTTCACAAATTATGTAAGAATCTCTGTGCACATGCTTGGCATGGTCGCTCATGCCTATAATCCCAGCAATCTGGGGGCTGAGGTGGATGGATCCTTGGGAGTTCCAGTCCATCGTGGGCTACGAATTTATCTCAAGGCCTCTTTCAACAACTACATAAGATGCTGTTTCCAAAATAGGACAACAGAAAACTAGACACACTTGGTCTAGGTCCCGGGGTTCACTACATGAGTTGTGGAGTCTAAATATTCCATGCCATGAGAAAATACCTGGGATTTTTAGTGAAAGGGGCATTTGCATCCCTTTTCTAAGGGTTTCCCTTTCACCATGTTACATTTGAATTCTGGGAAAACCTGCTGGTGACAAGCTATCTAGCATTATGTTGGTTTAGGTATTGAGCTAGTACCTCATGTTTAGTGTTCAGGGTTATGCTGGAATGGCTGCAGACCTCCTTGAAATAGCTATTGCAGACAAGTGAACCCCGAGGAAGCTGGATAGTTGAAGCAGTCACTCCAAATATTCATGCACTGCAAGGATTCACTTTCATTTTGGGACTCATCTTCTGGTTGCTGGCTTTTAGTGCTAACTGATACTACCATGGTGGCAGTAATCCAGCAGAGACTGCATGTATGGTTTGCAGGTTTCTTTGCCAAGCCACCAGAAACTTGGCAGAACACAAATCATTGTGGCATTTTCTTTCCTCCCCTGAAACATTTGGCTTTCTAAGTTTGAAAATTGAATAGCCTGGGCTAGTCAGGTTTGGACCGCATGTACCACCAACAGAGCTAAAGACAGAGCCAATTACTCCCCTCCACTTGTCAAAATATGTCAAATTTGCTTGGTCACCACAACTTCAAAGAAAATTCTGAGGCAACTTAGAGAGGTGAATCAAATACTGCCTGATTGGAATGGCTGTGGTTGTATGAGGTGGAAAGCTACAGAGTTGGGCTGAAACTGTTCACAGAAATCCACAGGCTTGTGGTTGCCAGGCAACCACACTGGGCTGAGATTGGCTGAACATCACTGTGAGGTGGATTTTAGGCTCTAGGTTTGAAAATTTAAAAGACTGGGGTAGTCAAGTTTGGAACACATCGACCACAGAAAGACCAAAAGGTCTTTCAATTACTTCCCTCCACTTCTCAAAATATGTCAAATTTTCTTGATCACTACAACTGTAAAAAAAAATTCTGAGGCAACATAGAGAGGCTAATCAAATACTGCATGATTGGAATGGCTGTGGTTGTATGAGGTGGAAAGCTGCAGAGTTGGGCTGAAACAGTTCACAGAAAGCCACAAGCTTGTGGTTGCCAGGCAACCACACTGGGCTGTGATTGGCTGAGCACCATTGTGAGCTGGACTTTAGGCTCTAGGATACAAGTGTGCAGTAGGAGACCTGAGTCACAATGCTGGTTGTTGCCATGGCGACCTCAGTGGCACAGAGGACCTTGTAGGGCAAGATTTAAATAGGATGAATATTCTTGGCCTGGTATGCCACAGGATTCTCACTGAAGGCTTCTCTGCTCAGAATTTGGGGATGGAAATGCTTGCCAATCTACACATGGATGTACTTTCAATGGGATATGAAATATGCCAGGGCCTGGCAGATGTTCTCTGACATGTCCTATCCTTAAGCATATGCTTTTCCCTTGTCATGTCTGTCATTTGGCTGAGTCCTGTTCCCTAAGCTATTCAGTCAAGACTTGCTGGAATCATTCACCTGCAGTATAAGAGCTTTCTGAGAAATTTCTCAGCAGAAATCCTCTGCAAGCACATAGCTTTGGATATGAGAGACAGTGGTGGAAGTTGAATTTCAAGGGCAGATATTTAAAAACAATTAAACAAGCCCCGAATAAGATCTTTACATGTTTCCCAGATGAATATGTTTGGAAATACGGGGGAAGATGGAGATCAAGCCTGAGAAGAGTGCACACGCATTTCAAGGTACAAAAACCAGGGAAAAACATGGGAAAGCAAGAGAGCTGGCTAATTTGATGTAAAAATCTTTGATGATGAAAGGAAAATTATATTCTCATGGTGATTTAATCAGGCTGTAGCAGTAATGTTCTCATGTTGGTTATCCTATGTGTGGCCTTCTGCATTGGGCAGTGGATGCAGGACATGAGATCTTCAAATAAATCTGGTGGAACACAAAATAGTGAAAAAAATATCAATCTAAATCCTGTGTATTCCTTCCCTTTGAGAACATATATGGATAATGTCCGGAGTTTCAAAAGAGATAATGTCTATTGGGTCATGGTTTAACCAATGAAATGGTCACTTCACATAACATTTTGAATTTTGCTTTCACAGTTGCTCATGTACAGGGCCTGAGTAAAGCAGAAGGCAGAGTAAGCCTCATCAATAGTTGTGCATTCCATAAGTGGTTTTAAAACCAGTGAAACCCTTTGGACCTAGTGTTTGTATTTAATTGATTGATTGGTTTTTCAAATAGTTTGTTTTACTATTTTTAATTTTAGGAGTCATGGAAGCCCTCACTCATAGTGATTTAGACCTCTCCAAAAGCTCTGAAGTTATTCATGTAACAGCTATTACATGTTATGAGTTTCTCCTATTAAAACTTGAAAGACTAACAGACTCTGCTACTTTTCATCTAAATTCAGTGTTGTGCTAAATTCAGTGTTGGACTTTTTTTTACAAGTCCTTTGAAATGTGTCCTCCTCTAGTCACTGGTCGTGCTGGAATGTACTTTCTTGTGAAGACAGGATTTGAGCAAATTGACACAAGTACAGTTTGCCACTACTCTGGACACCTGGTTAAATATCGAGTTGCCTAAATGGTGTGTGTTTTACTTTGATCTCTGCTCACACTTCGCTCATCCAGTTAGAACCACAGGGCTCCAGGCCATAGCGTTCTAGGCCTAAACAAGAAAATTTCCATTCCGTTTTGGGAGTTCATTCGTCTCTCATAATTATTTTTTTCCACAAATGTGTGCTTCAGGAGAGGCCCTGTCTAAATGTGGAGAGGCCCATTTTCATTCACTCACTTTCAGACTTTCTAAGATTTTCAGTTACTATCGGTTTGCCCAGACTTGCCATTGTCAAGGGACAGTGCACTTCACTTGAAGTTGTGCAGTATTACTTCATGTGTGTCCGTGGAAATTCCACCAATGGGAAACTCTTGCTGTATTCATCTCCAAGTGTTTGTGCATAAGAAAATATAACTAACAAAGGATATGGTTTCAAGCAGAATGAGGAATGGAGGGATAATCTTTATTTCAGTGCAGGTTGACCTTTCAAAGAAACAGTAATTCCTATGAAATAGGAGGTAAAATCTTTTTTAAAGAGACATGGATATGACATGCTCAACTTTATGTCACATTTTTTAAAAAGCCAAGGGCATTTGAGAAATTCTTGGCTGCTGAATTGTCCCTTTTTTCAAATTTCTCTTAGGTAAGACACTCCAGTTACTTCAAACCATGATACTGTTCCTTCCATGTAAAAAACCAAAGCAAAAAACAAAATAAATTAAAACAAAACCCATCAAATTACATTTGAGAGCACACAATTGCTCAGCAGGCCCACTATTCAAGAAGCTAGAGGTACAGAAGCCTCAGCCTTCAGCCCATGGCCTGAAGTTTGTCTCTATCATGGCTCCTCAATTCCCTGGCATGTCCACACTAACTCATGAATCTTTACTCATTTCCTCTTCAAATGCACAGGATCCAATATATTTGAACCCTGTTCACCTGGGCTGTAATCATCCAAGGACACAACAGAGGAAGGGCAGCCACCCCCTTGCCTGGGGCCTTGGAGCTTATCACAATAGAAATGGAAACCTGAACAAGGGGAGTCAAAACAAAGAGAGGAATATTCCTAAAGTCTGAAACACAGAAGCTACCTATAGACCAGTAGTGGGATTTCACAAATTATGTAAGAATCTCTGTGCACATGCTTGGCATGGTCGCTCATGCCTATAATCCCAGCAATCTGGGGGCTGAGGTGGATGGATGCTTGGGAGTTCCAGTCCATCGTGGGCTACGAATTTATCTCAAGGCCTCTTTCAACAACTACATAAGATGCTGTTTCCAAAAAGAGGACAACAGAAAACTAGACACACTTGGTCTAGGTCCCGGGGTTCACTACATGAGTTGTGGAGTCTAAATATTCCATGCCATGTGAAAATACCTGGGGTTTTTAATGAAAGGGGCATTTGCATCCCTTTTCTAAGGGTTTCCCTTTCACCATGTTACATTTCAATTCTGGGAAAACCTGCTGGTGACAAGCTATCTAGCATTATGTTGGTTTAGGTATTGAGCTAGTACCTCATGTTTAGTGTTCAGGGTTATGCTGGAATGGCTGCAGACCTCCTTGAAATAGCTATTGCAGACAAGTGAACCCCGAGGAAGCTGGATAGTTGAAGCATGCACTCCAAATATTCATGCACTGCAAGGATTCACTTTCATTTTAGGACTCATCTTCTGGTTGCTGGCTTTTAGTGCTAACTGATACTACCATGGTGGCAGTAATCCAGCAGAGACTGCATGTATGGTTTGCAGGTTTGCTTGCCAAGGCACCAGAAACTTGGCAGAACACAAATCATTGTGGCATTTTCTTTCTTCCCCTGAAACATTTGGCTTTCTAAGTTTGAAAATTGAATAGACTGGGCTAGTCAGGTTTGGACCCCATGTACCACCAACAGAGCGAAAGACAGAGCAAATTACTTCCCTCCACTTGTCAAAATATGTCAAAATTGCTTGGTCACCACAACTTCAAAGAAAATTCTGAGGCAACTTAGAGAGGTGAATCAAATACTGCCTGATTGGAATGGCTGTCGTTGTATGAGGTGGAAAGCTGCAGAGTTGGGCTGAAACAGTTCACAGAAAGCCACAAGCTTGTGGTTGCCAGACAACCACACTGGGCTGTGATTGGCTGAGCACCATTGTGAGCTGGACTTTAGGCTCTAGGATACAAGTGTGCAGTAGGAGACCTGAGTCACAATGCTGGGCGTTGCCATGGAGACCTCAGTGGCACAGAGGACCTTGTAGGGTAAGATTTAAAAAGGATGAATATTCTTGGCCTGGTATGCCACAGGATTCTCACTGAAGGCTTCACTGCTCAGAATTTGGGGATGGAAATGCTTGCCAATCTACACATGGATGTACTTTCAATGGGATATGAAATATGCCAGGGCCTGGCAGATGTTCTCTGACATGTCCTATCCTTGAGCATATGCTTTTGCCTTGTCATGTCTGTCATTTGGCTGAGTCCTGTTCCCTAAGCTATTCAGTCAAGACTTGCTGGAATCATTCACCTGCAGTATAAGAGCTTTCTGTGAAATTTCTCAGCAGAAATCCTGTGCAAGCACATAGCTTTGGATATGAGAGACAGTGGTGGAAGTTGAATTTCAAGGGCAGATATTTGAAAACAATGAAACAAGCCCCGAATAAGATCTTTACATGTTTCCCAGATGAATATGTTTGGAAATACGGGGGAAGATGGAGATCAAGCCTGAGAAGAGTGCACACGCATTTCAAGGTACAAAACCGTGAAAAACATGGGAAAGCAAGAGAGCTGGTTAATTTGATGTTAAAATCTTTGATGATGAAAGGAAAATTATATTGTCATGGTGATTTAATCAGGCTGTAGCAGTGAAGTTCTCATGTTGGTTTTCCTATGTGTGGCCCTCTGCATTGGGGAGTGGATGCGTGACGCGAGATCTTCAAATAAATCTGGTGGAACACAAAATAGTGAAAAAAATATCAATCTAAATCCTGTGTATTCCTTCCCTTTGAGAACATATATGGATAATGTCCAGAGTTTCAAAAGAGAAAATGTCTATTGGGTCATGGTTTCACCAATGAAATGGTCACTTCACATAACATTTTGAATTTTGCTTTCACAGTTGCTCATGTACAGGGCCTGAGTAAAGCAGAATGCAGAGTAAGCCTCATCAATAGTTGTGCATTCCATAAGTGGTTTTAAAACCAGTGAAACCCTTTGGACCTGGTGTTTGTATTTAATTGGTTGATTGGTTTTTCAAATTGTTTGTTTTACTATTTTTAACTTTGGGAGTCAGGGAAGCCCTCACTCATAGTGATTTAGACCTCTCCAAAAGCTCTGAAGTTATTCATGTAACAGCTATTACATGTTATGAGCTTCTCCTATTAAAACTTGAAAGACTAACAGACTCTGCTACTTTTCATCTAAATTCAGTGTTGCGCTAAATTCAGTGTTGGACTTTTTTTTACAAGTCCTTTGAAATGTGTCCTCCTCTAGTCACTGGTCGTGCTGGAATGTACTTTCTTGTGAAGACAGGATTTGAGCAAATTGACACAAGTACAGTTTGCCACTACTCTGGACACCTGGTTAAATATCGAGTTGCCTAAATGGTGTGTGTTTTACTTTGATCTCTGCTCACACTTTGCTCATACAGTTAGAACCACAGGGCTCCAGGCCATAGCGTTCTAGGCCTAAACAAGAAAATTTCCATTCAGTTTTGGGAGTTCATTCGTCTCTCATAATTACTTTTTCCACAAATGTGTGCTTCAGGAGAGGCCCTGTCTAAATGTGGAGAGGCCCATTTTCATTCACTCACTTTCAGACTTTCTAAGATTTTCAGTTACTAGAGGTTTGCCCAGACTTGCCATTGTCAAGGGACAGTGCACTTCACTTGAAGTTGTGCAGTATTACTTCATGTGTGTCCGTGGAAATTCCACCAATGGGAAACTCTTGCTGTAGTCATCTCCAAGTGTTTCTGCATAAGAAAATATAACTAACAAAGGATATGGTTTCAAGCAGAATGAGGAATGGAGGGATAATCTTTATTTCAGTGCAGGTTGACCTTTCAAAGAAACAGTGATTCGCTTTGGTTTGTTTTGTGTTTTTCTCTTTTTCCTCTTAAATAAAAAAAAAAAAAAAAGAAATAGGAGGTAAAATCTTTTGTAAAGAGACATGGATATGACATGCTCAACTTTATGTCACATTTTTTAAAAAGCCAAGGGCATTTGAGAAATTCTTCGATGCTGAATTGTCGCTTTTTTTAAATTTCTCTTAGGTAAGACACTCCAGTTTCTTCAAACCATGGTACTGTTCCTTCCATGTAAAAAACCAAAGCAAAAAACAAAATAAATTAAAACAAAACCCATAAAATTACATTTGAGAGCACACAATTGCTCAGCAGGCCCACTATTCAAGATGCTAGAGGTACAGAAGCCTCAGCCTTCAGCCCATGGCCTGAAGTTTTGTCTCTATCATGGCCCCTCAATTCCTTGGCATGTTCACACTAACTCATGAATCTTTACTCATTTCCTCTTCAAATGCACAGGATCCAATATATTTGAACCCTGTTCACCTGGGCTGTAATCATCCAAGGACACACCAGAGGAAGGGCAGCCACCCCCTTGCCTGGGGCCTTGGAGCTTATCAGAATAGAAATGGAAAACTGAACAAGGGGAGCCAAAACAAAGAGAGGAATATTCCTAAAGTCTGAAACACAGAAGCTACCTATAGACAAGTAGTGGGATTTCACAAATTTTGTAAGAATCTCTGTGCACATGCTTGGCATGGTCGCTCATGCCTATAATCCCAGCAATCTGGGGGCTGAGGTGGATGGATCCTTGGGAGTTCGAGTCCATCGTGGGCTACGAATTTATCTCAAGGCCTCTTTCAACAACTACATAAGATGCTGTTTCCAAAAAGAGGACAACAGAAAACTAGACACACTTTGTCTAGGTCCCAGGGTTCACTACATGAGTTGTGGAGTCTAAATATTCCATGCCATGAGAAAATACCTGGGATTTTTAGTGAAAGGGGCATTTGCATCCTTTTTCTAAGGGTTTCCCTTTCACCATGTTACATTTGAATTCTGGGAAAACCTGCTGGTGACAAGCTATCTAGCATTATGTTGGTTTAGGTATTGAGCTAGTACCTCATGTTTAGTGTTCAGGGTTATGCTGGAATGGCTGCAGACCTCCTTGAAATAGCTATTGCAGACAAGTGAACCCCGAGGAAGCTGGATAGTTGAAGCAGGCACTCCAAATATTCATGCACTGCAAGGATTCACTTTCATTTTGGGACTCATCTTCTGGTTGCTGGCTTTTAGTGCTAACTGATACTACCATGGTGGCAGTAATCCAGCAGAGACTGCATGTATGGTTTGCAGGTTTGCTTGCCAAGCCACCAGAAACTTGGCAGAACACAAATCATTGTGGCATTTTCTTTCCGCCCCTGAAACATTTGGCTTTCTAAGGTTGAAAATTGAATAGACTGGGCTAGTCAGGTTTGGACCCCATGTACCACCAACAGAGCTAAAGACAGAGCCAATTACTCCCCTCCACTTGTCAAAATATGTCAAATTTGCTTGGTCACCACAACTTCAAAGAAAATTCTGAGGCAACTTAGAGAGGTGAATCAAATACTGCCTGATTGGAATGGCTGTCCTTGTATGAGGTGGAAAGCTGCAGAGTTGGGCTGAAACTGTTCACCGAAATCCACAGGCTTGTGGTTGCCAGGCAACCACACTGGGCTGAGATTGGCTGAACATCACTGTGAGGTGGATATTAGGCTCTAGGTTTGAAAATTTAAAAGACTGGGCTAGTCAAGTTTGGAACACATCGAACACAGACAGACCAAAAGGTCTTTCAGTTACTTCCCTCCACTTCTCAAAATATGTCAAATTTTCTTGATCACTACAATTGTAAAAAAAAAAATTCTGAGGCAACATAGAGAGGCTAATCAAATACTGCATGATTGGAATGGCTGTGGTTGTATGAGGTGGAAACCTGCAGAGTTGGGCTGAAACAGTTCACAGAAAGCCACAAGCTTGTGGTTGCCAGGCATCCACACTGGGCTGTGATTGGCTGAGCACCATTGTGAGCTGGACTTTAGGCTCTAGGATACAAGTGTGCAGTAGGAGACCTGAGTCACAATGCTGGGCGTTGCCATGGAGACCTCAGTGGCACAGAGGACCTTGTAGGGTAAGATTTAAATAGGATGAATATTCTTGGCCTGGTATGCCACAGGATTCTCACTGAAGGCTTCACTGCTCAGAATTTGGGGATGGAAGTGCTTGCCAATCTACACATGGATGTACTTTCAATGGGATATGAAATATGCCAGGGCCTGGCAGATGTTCTCTGACATGTCCTATCCTTGAGCATATGCTTTTCCCTTGTCATGTCTGTCATTTGGCTGAGTCCTGTTCCCTAAGCTATTCAGTCAAGACTTGCTGGAATCATTCACCTGCAGTATAAGAGCTTTCTCTGAAATTTCTCAGCAGAAATCCTCTGCAAGCACATATCTTTGGATATGAGAGACAGTGGTGGAAGTTGAATTTCAAGGGCAGATATTTGAAAACAATGAAACAAGCACCGAGTAAGATCTTTACATGTTTCCCAGATGAATATGTTTGGAAATACGGGGGAAGATGGAGATCAAGACTGAGAAGAGTGCACACGCATTTCAAGGTACAAAAACCAGGGAAAAACATGGGAAAGCAAGAGAGCTGGTTAATTTGATGTTAAAATCTTTGATGATGAAAGGAAAATTATATTGTCATGGTGATTTAATCAGGCTGTAGCAGTGAAGTTCTCATGTTGGTTTTCCTATGTGTGGCGTTCTGCATTGGGGAGTGGAAGCGGGACACGAGGTCTTCAAATAAATCTGGTGGAACACAAAATATTGAAAAAAATATCAATCTAAATCCTGTGTATTCCTTCCCTTTGAGAACATATATGGATAATGTCCGGAGTTTCAAAAGAGAAAATGTCTATTGGGTCGTGGTTTCACCAATGAAATGGTCACTTCACATAACATTTTGAATTTTGCTTTCACAGTTGATCATGTACAGGGCCTGAGTAAAGCAGAATGCAGAGTAAGCCTCATCAATAGTTGTGCATTCCATAAGTGGTTTTAAAACCAGTGAAACCCTTTGGAACTAGTGTTTGTATTTAATTGGTTGATTGGTTTTTCAAATTGTTTGTTTTACTATTTTTAACTTTGGGAGTCAGGGAAGCCCTCACTCATAGTGATTTAGACCGCTCCAAAACCTCTGAAGTTATTCATGTAACAGCTATTACATGTTATGAGTTTCTCCTATTAAAACTTGAAAGACTAACAGACTCTGCTACTTTTCATCTAAATTCAGTGTTGCGCTAAATTCAGTGTTGGACTTTTTTTTACAAGTCCTTTGAAATGTGTCCTCCTCTAGTCACTGGTCGTGCTGGAATGTACTTTCTCGTGAAGACAGGATTTGAGCAAATTGACACAAGTACAGTTTGCCACTACTCTGGACACCTGGTTAAATATCGAGTTGCCTAAATGGTGTGTGTTTTACTTTGATCTCTGCTCACACTTTGCTCATCCAGTTAGAACCACAGGGCTCCAGGCCATAGCGTTCTAGGCCTAAACAAGAAAATTTCCATTCCGTTTTGGGAGTTCATTCGTCTCTCATAATTATTTTTTTCCACAAATGTGTGCTTCAGGAGAGGCCCCGTCTAAATGTGGAGAGGCCCATTTTCATTCACTCACTTTCAGACTTTCTAAGATTTTCAGTTACTAGAGGTTTGCCCAGACTTGCCATTGTCAAGGGACAGTGCACTTCACTTGAAGTTGTGCAGTAATGCTTCATGTGTGTCCGTGGAAATTCCACCAATGGGAAACTCTTGCTGTAGTCATCTCCAAGTGTTTCTGCATAAGAAAATATAACTAACAAAGGATATGGTTTCAAGCAGAATGAGGAATGGAGGGATAATCTTTATTTCAGTGCAGGTTGACCTTTCAAAGAAAGAGTAATTCCTATGAAATAGGAGGTAAAATCTTTTGTAAAGAGACATGGATATGACATGCTCAAGTTTATGTCACATTTTTTAAAAAGCCAAGGGCATTTGAGAAATTCTTGGCTGCTGAATTGTCCCTTTTTTCAAATTTCTCTTAGGTAAGACACTCCAGTTTCTTCAAACCATGGTACTGTTCCTTCCATGTAAAAAACCAAAGCAAAAAACAAAATAAATTAAAACAAAACCCATCAAATTACATTTGAGAGCACACAATTGCTCAGCAGGCCCACTATTCAAGAAGCTAGAGGTACAGAAGCCTCAGCCTTCAGCCCATGGCCTGAAGTTTTGTCTCTATCATGGCCCCTCAATTCCCTGGCATGTACACACTAACTCATGAATCTTTACTCATTTCCTCTTCAAATGCACAGGATCCAATATATTTGAACCCTGTTCACCTGGGCTGTAATCATCCAAGGACACACCAGAGGAAGGGCAGCCACCCCCTTGCCTGGGGCCTTGGAGCTTATCAGAATAGAAATGGAAACCTGAACAAGGGGATCCAAAACAAAGAGAGGAATATTCCTAAAATCTGAAACACAGAAGCTACCTATAGACCAGTAGTGGGATTTCACAAATTATGTAAGAATCTCTGTGCACATGCTTGGCATGGTCGCTCATGCCTATAATCCCAGCAATCTGGGGGCTGAGGTGGATGGATCCTTGGGAGTTCCAGTCCATCGTGGGCTACGAATTTATCTCAAGGCCTCTTTCAACAACTACATAAGATGCTGTTTCCAAAAAGAGGACAACAGAAAACTAGACACACTTTGTCTAGGTCCCAGGGTTCACTACATGAGTTGTGGAGTCTAA
Source organism: Cavia porcellus (assembly GCF_034190915.1). Lineage (NCBI taxonomy): Eukaryota > Metazoa > Chordata > Mammalia > Rodentia > Caviidae > Cavia > Cavia porcellus. The sequence continues at coordinate 2,670,368 of NW_026947543.1, forward strand.
ATATTCCATGCCATGAGAAAATACCTGGGATTTTTAGTGAAAGGGGCATTTGCATCCCTTTTCTAAGGGTTTCCCTTTCACCATGTTACATTTGAATTCTGGGAAATCCTGCTGGTGACAAGCTATCTAGCATTATGTTGGTTTAGGTATTGAGCTAGTACCTCATGTTTAGTGTTCAGGGTTATGCTGGAATGGCTGCAGACCTCCTTGAAATAGCTATTGCAGACAAGTGAACCCCGAGGAAGCTGGATAGTTGAAGTAGGCACTCCAAATATTCACGCACTGCAAGGATTCACTTTCATTTTGGGACTCATCTTCTGGTTGCTGGCTTTTAGTGCTAACTGATACTACCATGGTGGCAGTAATCCAGCAGAGACTGCATGTATGGTTTGCAGGTTTGCTTGCCAAGCCACCAGAAACTTGGCAGAACACAAATCATTGTGGCATTTTCTTTCCTCCCCTGAAACATTTGGCTTTCTAAGTTTGAAAATTGAATAGACTGGGCTAGTCAGGTTTGGACCGCATGTACCACCAACAGAGCTAAAGACAGAGCCAATTACTCCCCTCCACTTGTCAAAATATGTCAAATTTGCTTGGTCACCACAACTTCAAAGAAAATTCTGAGGCAACTTAGAGAGGTGAATCAAATACTGCCTGATTGGAATGGCTGTGGTTGTATGAGGTGGAAAGCTACAGAGTTGGGCTGAAACTGTTCACAGAAATCCACAGGCTTGTGGTTGCCAGGCAACCACACTGGGCTGAGATTGGCTGACCATCACTGTGAGGTGGATTTTAGGCTCTAGGTTTGAAAATTTAAAAGACTGGGGTAGTCAAGTTTGGAACACATCGAGCACAGACAGACCAAAAGGTCTTTCAGTTATTTCCCTCCAGTTCTCAAAATATGTCAAATTTTCTTGATCACTACAATTGTAAAAAAAAAAAAAAATTCAGAGGCAACATAGGAGGCTAATCATATACTGCATGATTGGAATGGTTGTGGTTGTATGAGGTGGAAAGCTGCAGAGTTGGGCTGAAACAGTTCACAGAAAGCCACAAGCTTGTGGTTGCCAGGCAACCACACTGGGCTGTGATTGGCTGAGCACCATTGTGAGCTGGACTTTAGGCTCTAGGATACAAGTGTGCAGTAGGAGACCTGAGTCACAATGCTGGGCGTTGCCATGGAGACCTCAGTGGCACAGAGGACCTTGTAGGGCAAGATTTAAATAGGATGAATATTCTTGGCCTGGTATGCGACAGGATCCTCACTGAAGGCTTCACTGCTCAGAATTTGGGGATGGAAATGCTTGCCAATCTACACATGGATGTACTTTCAATGGGATATGAAATATGCCAGGGCCCGGCAGATGTTCTCTGACATGTCCTATCCTTGAGCATATGCTTTTCCCTTGTCATGTCTGTCATTTGGCTGAGTCCTGTTCCCTAAGCTATTCAGTCAAGACTTGCTGGAATCATTCACCTGCAGTATAAGAGCTTTCTGTGAAATTTCTCAGCAGAAATCCTCTGCAAGCACATAGCTTTGGATATGAGAGACAGTGGTGGAAGTTGAATTTCAACGGCAGATATTTGAAAACAATGAAACAAGCCCCGCATAAGATCTTTACATGTTTCCCAGATGAATATGTTTGGAAATACGGGGGAAGATGGAGATCAAGACTCAGAAGAGTGCACACGCATTTCAGGTACAAAAACCAGGGAAAAACATGGGAAAGCAAGAGAGCTGGTCAATTTGATGTAAAAATTTTTGATGATGAAATGAAAATTATATTCTCATGGTGATTTAATCAGGCTGTAGCAGTAATGTTCTCATGTTGGTTATCCTATGTGTGGCCTTCTACATTGGGCAGTGGATGCATGACATGAGATCTTCAAATAAATCTGGTGGAACACAAAATAGTGAAAAAAATATCAATCTAAATCCTGTGTATTCCTTCCCTTTGAGAACATATATGGATAATGTCCGGAGTTTCAAAAGAGAAAATGTCTATTGTGTCATGGTTTCACCAATGAAATGGTCACTTCACATAACATTTTGAATTTTGCTTTCACAGTTGCTCATGTACAGGGCCTGAGTAAAGCAAAATGCAGAGTAAGCCTGATCAATAGTTGTGCATTCCATAAGTGGTTTTAAAACCAGTGAAACCCTTTGGACCTAGTGTTTGTATTTAATTGATTGATTGGTTTTTCAAATAGTTTGTTTTACTATTTTTAAATTTGGGAGTCAGGGAAGCCCTCAATCATAGTGATTTAGACCTCTCCAAAAGCTCTGAAGTTATTCATGTAACAGCTATTACATGTTATGAGTTTCTCCTATTAAAACTTGAAAGACTAACAGACTCTGCTACTTTTCATCTAAATTCAGTGTTGCGCTAAATTCAGTGTTGGACTTTTTTTTACAAGTCCTTTGAAATGTGTCCTCCTCTAGTCACTGGTCGTGCTGGAATGTACTTTCTCGTGAAGACAGGATTTGAGCAAATTGACACAAGTACAGTTTGATACTACTCTGGACATCTGGTTAAATATCGAGTTGCCTAAATGGTGTGTGTTTTACTTTGATCTCTGCTCACACTTTGCTCATCCAGTTAGAACCACAGGGCTCCAGGCCATAGCGTTCTAGGCCTAAACAAGAAAATTTCCATTCCGTTTTGGGAGTTCATTCGTCTCTCATAATTATTTTTTTCCACAAATGTGTGCTTCAGGAGAGGCCCTGTCTAAATGTGGAGAGGCACATTTTCATTCACTCACTTTCAGACTTTCTAAGATTTTCAGTTACTAGAGGTTTGCCCAGACTTGCCATTGTCAAGGGACAGTGCACTTCACTTGAAGTTGTGCAGTATTGCTTCATGTGTGTCCGTGGAAATTCCACCAATGGGAAACTCTTGCTGTAGTCATCTCCAAGTGTTTCTGCATAAGAAAATATAACTAACAAAGGATATGGTTTCAAGCAGAATGAGGAATGGAGGGATAATCTTTATTTCAGTGCAAGTTGACCTTTCAAAGAAACAGTAATTCCTATGAAATAGGAGGTAAAATCTTTTTTAAAGAGACATGGATATGACATGCTCAAGTTTATGTCACATTTTTTAAAAAGCCAAGGGCATTTGAGAAATTCTTGGCTGCTGAATTGTCCCTTTTTTCAAATTTCTCTTAGGTAAGACACTCCCGTTTCTTCAAACCATGGTACTGTTCCTTCCATGTAAAAAACCAAAGCAAAAAACAAAATAAATTAAAACAAAACCCATCAAATTACATTTGAGAGCACACAATTGCTCAGCAGGCCCACTATTCAAGAAGCTAGAGGTACAGAAGCCTCAGCCTTCAGCCCATGGCCTGAAGTTTTGTCTCTATCATGGCCCCTCAATTCCCTGGCATGTACACACTAACTCATGAATCTTTACTCATTTCCTCTTCAAATGCACAGGATCCAATATATTTGAACCCTGTTCACCTGGGCTGTAATCATCCAAGGACACACCAGAGGAAGGGCAGCCACCCCCTTGCCTGGGGCCTTGGAGCTTATCAGAATAGAAATGGAAACCTGAACAAGGGGATCCAAAACAAAGAGAGGAATATTCCTAAAATCTGAAACACAGAAGCTACCTATAGACCAGTAGTGGGATTTCACAAATTATGTAAGAATCTCTGTGCACATGCTTGGCATGGTCGCTCATGCCTATAATCCCAGCAATCTGGGGGCTGAGGTGGATGGATACTTGGGAGTTCCAGTCCATCGTGGGCTACGAATTTATCTCAAGGCCTCTTTCAACAACTACATAAGATGCTGTTTCCAAAAAGAGGACAACAGAAAACTAGACACACTTTGTCTAGGTCCCAGGGTTCACTACATGAGTTGTGGAGTCTAAATATTCCATGCCATGAGAAAATACCTGGGATTTTTAGTGAAAGGGGCATTTGCATCCCTTTTCTAAGGGTTTCCCTTTCACCATGTTACATTTGAATTCTGGGAAATCCTGCTGGTGACAAGCTATCTAGCATTATGTTGGTTTAGGTATTGAGCTAGTACCTCATGTTTAGTGTTCAGGGTTATGCTGGAATGGCTGCAGACCTCCTTGAAATAGCTATTGCAGACAAGTGAACCCCGAGGAAGCTGGATAGTTGAAGTAGGCACTCCAAATATTCATGCACTGCAAGGATTCACTTTCATTTTGGGACTCATCTTCTGGTTGCTGGCTTTTAGTGCTAACTGATACTACCATGGTGGCAGTAATCCAGCAGAGACTGCATGTATGGTTTGCAGGTTTGCTTGCCAAGCCACCAGAAACTTGGCAGAACACAAATCATTGTGGCATTTTCTTTCCTCCCCTGAAACATTTGGCTTTCTAAGTTTGAAAATTGAATAGACTGGGCTAGTCAGGTTTGGACCGCATGTACCACCAACAGAGCTAAAGACAGAGCCAATTACTCCCCTCCACTTGTCAAAATATGTCAAATTTGCTTGGTCACCACAACTTCAAAGAAAATTCTGAGGCAACTTAGAGAGGTGAATCAAATACTGCCTGATTGGAATGGCTGTGGTTGTATGAGGTGGAAAGCTACAGAGTTGGGCTGAAACTGTTCACAGAAATCCACAGGCTTGTGGTTGCCAGGCAACCACACTGGGCTGAGATTGGCTGACCATCACTGTGAGGTGGATTTTAGGCTCTAGGTTTGAAAATTTAAAAGACTGGGGTAGTCAAGTTTGGAACACATCGAGCACAGACAGACCAAAAGGTCTTTCAGTTATTTCCCTCCAGTTCTCAAAATATGTCAAATTTTCTTGATCACTACAATTGTAAAAAAAAAAAATTCAGAGGCAACATAGGAGGCTAATCAAATACTGCATGATTGGAATGGTTGTGGTTGTATGAGGTGGAAAGCTGCAGAGTTGGGCTGAAACAGTTCACAGAAAGCCACAAGCTTGTGGTTGCCAGGCAACCACACTGGGCTGTGATTGGCTGAGCACCATTGTGAGCTGGACTTTAGGCTCTAGGATACAAGTGTGCAGTAGGAGACCTGAGTCACAATGCTGGGCGTTGCCATGGAGACCTCAGTGGCACAGAGGACCTTGTAGGGCAAGATTTAAATAGGATGAATATTCTTGGCCTGGTATGCGACAGGATTCTCACTGAAGGCTTCACTGCTCAGAATTTGGGGATGGAAATGCTTGCCAATCTACACATGGATGTACTTTCAATGGGATATGAAATATGCCAGGGCCCGGCAGATGTTCTCTGACATGTCCTATCCTTGAGCATATGCTTTTCCCTTGTCATGTCTGTCATTTGGCTGAGTCCTGTTCCCTAAGCTATTCAGTCAAGACTTGCTGGAATCATTCACCTGCAGTATAAGAGCTTTCTGTGAAATTTCTCAGCAGAAATCCTCTGCAAGCACATAGCTTTGGATATGAGAGATAGTGGTGGAAGTTGAATTTCAACGGCAGATATTTGAAAACAATGAAACAAGCCCCGCATAAGATCTTTACATGTTTCCCAGATGAATATGTTTGGAAATACGGGGGAAGATGGAGATCAAGACTCAGAAGAGTGCACACGCATTTCAGGTACAAAAACCAGGGAAAAACATGGGAAAGCAAGAGAGCTGGTCAATTTGATGTAAAAATCTTTGATGATGAAAGGAAAATTATATTCTCATGGTGATTTAATCAGGCTGTAGCAGTGAAGTTCTCATGTTGGTTGTCCTATGTGTGGCCTTCTACATTGGGCAGTGGATGCATGACATGAGATCTTCAAATAAATCTGGTGGAACACAAAATAGTGAAAAAAATATCAATCTAAATCCTGTGTATTCCTTCCCTTTGAGAACATATATGGATAATGTCCGGACTTTCAAAAGAGAAAATGTCTATTGTGTCATGGTTTCACCAATGAAATGGTCACTTCACATAACATTTTGAATTTTGCTTTCACAGTTGCTCATGTACAGGGCCTGAGTAAAGCAGAATGCAGAGTAAGCCTGATCAATAGTTGTGCATTCCATAAGTGGTTTTAAAACCAGTGAAACCCTTTGGACCTAGTGTTTGTATTTAATTGATTGATTGGTTTTTCAAATAGTTTGTTTTACTATTTTTAAATTTGGGAGTCAGGGAAGCCCTCAATCATAGTGATTTAGACCTCTCCAAAAGCTCTGAAGTTATTCATGTAACAGCTATTACATGTTATGAGTTTCTCCTATTAAAACATGAAAGACTAACAGACTCTGCTACTTTTCATCTAAATTCAGTGTTGCGCTAAATTCAGTGTTGGACTTTTTTTTACAAGTCCTTTGAAATGTGTCCTCCTCTAGTCACTGGTCGTGCTGGAATGTACTTTCTTGTGAAGACAGGATTTGAGCAAATTGACACAAGTACAGTTTGCCACTACTCTGGACACCTGGTTAAATATCGAGTTGCCTAAATGGTGTGTGTTTTACTTTGATCTCTGCTCACACTTTGCTCATCCAGTTAGAACCACAGGGCTCCAGGCCATAGCGTTCTAGGCCTAAACAAGAAAATTTCCATTCCGTTTTGGGAGTTCATTCGTCTCTCATAATTATTTTTTTCCACAAATGTGTGCTTCAGGAGAGGCCCTGTGTACATGTGGAGAGGCCCATTTTCGTTCACTCACTTTCAGACTTTCTAAGATTTTCAGTTACTAGAGGTTTGCCCAGACTTGCCATTGTCAAGGGACAGTGCACTTCACTTGAAGTTGTGCAGTATTACTTCATGTGTGTCCGTGGAAATTCCACCAATGGGAAACTCTTGCTGTAGTCATCTCCAAGTGTTTCTGCATAAGAAAATATAACTAACAAAGGATATGGTTTCAAGCAGAATGAGGAATGGAGGGATAATCTTTATTTCAGTGCAGGTTGACCTTTCAAAGAAACAGTAATTCCTATGAAATAGGAGGTAAAATCTTTTGTAAAGAGACATGGATATGACATGCTCAACTTTATGTCACATTTTTTAAAAAGCCAAGGGCATTTGAGAAATTCTTGGCTGCTGAATTGTCCCTTTTTTCAAATTTGTCTTAGGTAAGACACTCCAGTTTCTTCAAACCATGGTACTGTTCCTTCCATGTAAAAAACCAAAGCAAAAAACAAAATAAATTAAAACAAGACCCATCAAATTACATTTGAGAGCACACAATTGCTCAGCAGGCCCACTGTTCAAGAAACTAGAGGTACAGAAGCCTCAGCCTTCAGCCCATGGTCTGAAGTTTTGTCTCTATCATGGCTCCTCAATTCCCTGGCATGTCCACACTAACTCATGAATCTTTACTCATTTCCTCTTCAAATGCACAGGATCCAATATATTTGAACCCTGTTCACCTGGGCTGTAATCCTCCAAGGACACACCAGAGGAAGGGCAGCCACCCCCTTGCCTGGCGCCTTGGAGCTTATTACAATAGAAATGGAAACCTGAACAAGGGGAGCCAAAACAAAGAGAGGAATATTCCTAAAGTCTGAAACACAGAAGCTACCTATAGACCTGTAGTGGGATTTCACAAATTATGTAAGAATCTCTGTGCACATGCTTGGCATGGTCGCTCATGCCTATAATCCCAGCAATCTGGGGGCTGAGTTGGATGGATCCTTGGGAGTTCCAGTCCATCGTGGGCTACGAATTTATCTCAAGGCCTCTTTCAACAACTACATAAGATGCTGTTTCCAAAAAGAGGACAACAGAAAACTAGACACACTTGGTCTAGGTCCCGGGGTTCACTACATGAGTTGTGGAGTCTAAATATTCCATGCCATGAGAAAATACCTGGGATTTTTAGTGAAAGGGGCATTTGCATCCCTTTTCTAAGGGTTTCCCTTTCACCATGTTACATTTGAATTCTGGGAAATCCTGCTGGTGACAAGCTATCTAGCATTATGTTGGTTTAGGTATTGAGCTAGTACCTCATGTTTAGTGTTCAGGGTTATGCTGGAATGGCTGCAGACCTCCTTGAAATAGCTATTGCAGACAAGTGAACCCCGAGGAAGCTGGATAGTTGAAGCATGCACTCCAAATATTCATGCACTGCAAGGATTCACTTTCATTTTAGGACTCATCTTCTGGTTGCTGGCTTTTAGTGCTAACTGATACTACCATGGTGGCAGTAATCCAGCAGAGACTGCATGTATGGTTTGCAGGTTTGCTTGCCAAGGCACCAGAAACTTGGCAGAACACAAATCATTATGGCATTTTCTTTCTTCCCCTGAAACATTTGGCTTTCTAAGTTTGAAAATTGAATAGACTGGGCTAGTCAGGTTTGGACCCCATGTACCACCAACAGAGCGAAAGACAGAGCAAATTACTTCCCTCCACTTGTCAAAATATGTCAAAATTGCTTGGTCACCACAACTTTAAAGAAAATTCTGAGGCAACTTAGAGAGGTGAATCAAATACTGCCTGATTGGAATGGCTGTCGTTGTATGAGGTGGAAAGCTGCAGAGTTGGGCTGAAACTGTTCACAGAAACCCACAGGCTTGTGGTTGCCAGGCCACCACACTGGGCTGAGATTGGCTGAACATCACTGTGAGGTGGATTTTAGGCTCTAGGTTTGAAAATTTAAAAGACTGGTGTAGTCAAGTTTGGAACACATCTACCACAGAAAGACCAAAAGGTCTTTCAATTACTTCCCTCCACTTCTCAAAATATGTCAAATTTTCTTGATCACTACAACTGTAAAAAAAATTCTGAGGCAACATAGAGAGGCTAATCAAATACTGCATGATTGGAATGGCTGTGGTTGTATGAGGTGGAAAGCTGCAGAGTTGGGCTGAAACAGTTCACAGAAAGCCACAAGCTTGTGGTTGCCAGGCAACCACACTGGGCTGTGATTGGCTGAGCACCATTGTGAGCTGGACTTTAGGCTCTAGGATACAAGTGTGCAGTAGGAGACCTGAGTCACAATGCTGGGCGTTGCCATGGAGACCTCAGTGGCACAGAGGTCCTTCTAGGGCAAGATTTACATAGGATGAATATTCTTGGCCTGGTATGCCACAGGATTCTCACTGAAGGCTTCACTGCTCAGAATTTGGGGATGGAAATGCTTGCCAATCTACACATGGATGTACTTTCAATGGGATATGAAATATGCCAGGGCCTGGCAGATGTTCTCTGACATGTCCTATCCTTGAGCATATGCTTTTCCCTTGTCATGTCTGTCATTTGGCTGAGTCCTGTTCCCTAAGCTATTCAGTCAAGACTTGCTGGAATCATTCACCTGCAGTATAAGAGCTTTCTGAGAAATTTCTCAGCAGAAATCCTGTGCAAGCACATAGCTTTGGATATGAGAGAGAGTGGTGGAAGTTGAATTTCAAGGGCAGATATTTGAAAACAATGAAACAAGCCCCGAATAAGATCTTTACATGTTTCCCAGATGAATATGTTTGGAAATACGGGGGAAGATGGAGATCAAGCCTGAGTAGAGTGCACACGCATTTCAAGGTACAAAAACCAGGGAAAAACGTGGGAAAGCAAGAGAGCTGGTTAATTTGATGTAAAAATCTTTGATGATGAAATGAAAATTATATTCTCATGGTGATTTAATCATACTGTAGCAGTGAAGTTCTCATGTTGGTTGTCCTATGTGTGGCCTTCTGCATTGGGGAGTGGATGCGGGACAGGAGATCTTCAAATAAATCTGGTGGAACACAAAATAGTGAAAAAAATATCAATCTAAATCCTGTGTATTCCTTCCCTTTGAGAACATATATGGATAATGTCCGGAGTTTCAAAAGAGAAAATGTCTATTGGGTCATGGTTTCACCAATGAAATGGTCACTTCACATAACATTTTGAATTTTGCTTTCACAGTTGCTCATGTACCGGGCCTTAGTAAAGCAGAATGCATAGTAAGCCTCATCAATAGTTGTGCATTCCATAAGTGGTTTTAAAACCAGTGAAACCCTTTGGACCTAGTGTTTGTATTTAATTGGTTGATTGGTTTTTCAAATTGTTTGTTTTACTATTTTTAACTTTGGGAGTCAGGGAAGCCCTCACTCATAGTGATTTAGACCTCTCCAAAAGCTCTGAAGTTATTCATGTAACAGCTATTACATGTTATGAGTTTCTCCTATTAAAACTTGAAAGACTAACAGACTCTGCTACTTTTCATCTAAATTCAGTGTTGCGCTAAATTCAGTGTTGGACTTTTTTTTACAAGTCCTTTGAAATGTGTCCTCCTCTAGTCACTGGTCGTGCTGGAATGTACTTTCTTGTGAAGACAGGATTTGAGCAAATTGACACAAGTACAGTTTGCCACTACTCTGGACACCTGGTTAAATATCGAGTTGCCTAAATGGTGTGTGTTTTACTTTGATCTCTGCTCACACTTTGCTCATCCAGTTAGAACCACAGGGCTCCAGGCCATAGCGTTCTAGGCCTAAACAAGAAAATTTCCATTCCGTTTTGGGAGTTCATTCGTCTCTCATAATTATTTTTTTCCACAAATGTGTGCTTCAGGAGAGGCCCTGTCTAAATGTGGAGAGGCCCATTTTCATTCACTCACTTTCAGACTTTCTAAGATTTTCAGTTACTAGAGGTTTGCCCAGACTTGCCATTGTCAAGGGACAGTGCACTTCACTTGAAGTTGTGCAGTATTGCTTCATGTGTGTCCGTGGAAATTCCACCAATGGGAAACTCTTGCTGTAGTCATCTCCAAGTGTTTCTGCATAAGAAAATATAACTAACAAAGGATATGGTTTCAAGCAGAATGAGGAATGGAGGGATAATCTTTATTTCAGTGCAAGTTGACCTTTCAAAGAAACAGTAATTACTATGAAATAGGAGGTAAAATCTTTTGTAAAGAGACATGGATATGACATGCTCAAGTTTATGTCACATTTTTTAAGAAGCCAAGGGCTTTTGAGAAATTCTTGGCTGCTGAATTGTTCCTTTTTCCAAATTTCTTATAGGTAAGATACTCCAGTTTCTTCAAACCATGGTACTGTTCCTTCTATGTAAAAAACCAAAGCAAAAAACAAAATAAATTAAAACAAAACCCATCAAATTACATTTGAGAGCACACAATTGCTCAGCAGGCCCCCTATTCAAGAAACTAGAGGTACAGAAGCCTCAGCCTTCAGCCCATGGCCTGAAGTTTTGTCTCTATCATGGCCCCTCAATTCCCTGGCATGTCCACATTAACTCATTAATGTTTACTCATTTCCTCTTCAAATGCACAGGATCCAATATATTTGAACCCTGTTCACCTGGGCTGTAATCATCCAAGAACACACCAGAGGAAGGGCAGCCACCCCCTTGCCTGGGGCCTTGGAGCTTAGCACAATAGAAATGAAAACCTGAACAAGGGGAGCCAAAACAAAGAGAGGAATATTCCTAAAGCCTGAAACACAGAAGCTACCTATAGACCAGTAGTGGGATTTCACAAATTATGTAAGAATCTCTGTGCACATGCTTGGCATGGTCGCTCATGCCTATAATCCCAGCAATCTGGGGGCTGAGGTGGATGGATCCTTGGGAGTTCCAGTCCATCGTGGGCTACGAATTTATCTCAAGGCCTCTTTCAACAACTACATAAGATGCTGTTTCCAAAAAGAGGACAACAGAAAACTAGACACACTTGGTCTAGGTCCCGAGGTTCACTACATGAGTTGTGGAGTCTAAATATTCCATGCCATGAGAAAACACCTGGGATTTTTAGTGAAAGGGGCATTTGCATCCCTTTTCTAAGGGTTTCCCTTTCACCATGTTACATTTGAATTCTGGGAAAACCTGCTGGTGATAAGGTATTGAGCTAGTACCTCATGTTTAGTGTTCAGGGTTATGCTGGAATGGCTGCAGACCTCCTTGAAATAGCGATTGCAGACAAGTGAACCCCGAGGAAGCAGGATAGTTGAAGCAGGCACTCCAAATATTCATGCACTGCAAGGATTCACTTTCATTTTGGGACTCATCTGGTGGCTGGCTTTTAGTGCTAACTGATACTACCATGGTGGCAGTAATCCAGCAGAGACTGCATGTATGGTTTGCAAGTTTCCTTCCCAAGCCACCAGAAACTTGGCAGAACACAAATCATTGTGGCATTTTCTTTCCTCCCCTGAAACATTTGGCTTTCTAAGTTTGAAAATTGAATAGACTGGGCTAGTCAGGTTTGGACCCCATGTACCACCAACAGAGCTAAAGACAGAGCCAATTACTTCCCTCCAATTGTCAAAATATGTCAAATTTGCTTGGTCACCACAACTTCAAAAAATTCTGAGGCAACTTAGAGAGGTGAATCAAATACTGCCTGATTGGAATGGCTGTGGTTGTATGAGGTGGAAAGCTGCAGAGTTGGGCTGAAACTGTTCACAGAAATCCACAGGCTTGTGGTTGCCAGGCAACCACACTGGGCTGAGATTGGCTGAACATCACTGTGAGGTGGATTTTAGGCTCTAGGTTTGAAAACTTAAAAGACTGGTGTAGTCAAGTTTGGAACACATCGACCACAGACAGACTAAAAGGTCTTTCAATTACTTCCCTCCACTTCTCAAAATATGTCAAATTTTCTTGATCACTACAACTGTAAAAAAAATTCTGAGGCAACATAGAGAGGCTAATCAAATAATGCATGATTGGAATGGCTGTGGTTGTAGGAGGTGGAAAGCTGCAGAGTTTGGCTGAAACAGTTCACAGAAAGCCACAAGCTTGTGGTTGCCAGGGACCACACTGGGCTGTGATTGGCTGAGCATCATTGTGAGCTGGACTTTAGGCTCAAGTGTGCAGTAGGAGACCTGAGTCACAATGCTGGGCGTTGCCATGGAGACCTCAGTGGCACAGAGGACCTTGTAGGGCAAGATTTAAATAGGATGAATATTCTTGGTCTGGTATGCCACAGGATTCTCACTGAAGGCTTCACTGCTCAGAATTTGGGGATGGAAGTGCTTGCCAATCTACACATGGATGTACTTTCAATGGGATATGAAATATGCCAGGGCCTGGCAGATGTTCTCTGACATGTCCTATCCTTTAGCATATGCTTTTCCCTTGTCATGTCTGTCATTTGGCTGAGTCCTGTTCCCTAAGCTATTCAGTCAAGACTTCCTGGAATCATTCACCTGCAGTATAAGAGCTTTCTGTGAAATTTCTCAGCAGAAATCCTGTGCAAGCACATAGCTTTGGATATGAGAGACAGTGGTGGAAGTTGAATTTCAAGGGCAGATATTTGAAAACAATGAAACAAGCCCCGAATAAGATCTTTACATGATTCCCAGATGAATATGTTTGGAAATACGGGGGAAGATGGAGATCAAGACTGAGAAGAGTGCACACCCAATTCAAGGTACAAAAAGAAGGGAAAAACATGGGAAAGCAAGAGAGCTGGTTAATTTGATGTAAAAATCTTTGATGATGAAAGGAAAATTATTTTCTCATGGTGATTTAATCAGGATGTAGCAGTGAAGTTCTCATGTTGGTTGTCCTATGTGTGGCCTTCTGCATTGGCCAGTGGATGCAGGACAGATCTTCAAATAAATCTGGTGCAACACAATATAGTGAAAAACATATCAATCTAAATCCTGTGTATTCCTTCCCTTTGAGAACATATATGGATAATGTCCGGAATTTCATAAGAGAAAATGTCTATTGGGTCACAGTTTCGCCAATGAAATGGTCACTTCACATAAGATTTTGAATTTTGCTTTCACAGTTGCTCATGTACCGGGCCTGAGTAAATCAGAATGCAGAGTAAGCCTCATCAATAGTTGTGCATTCCATAAGTGGTTTTAAAACCAGTGAAACCCTTTGGACCTAGTGTTTGTATTTAATTGGTTGATTGGTTTTTCAAATTGTTTGTTGTACTATTTTTAAATTTGGGAGTCAGGGAAGCCCTCACTCATAATGATTTAGGCCTCTCCAAAAGCTCTGAAGTTATGCATGTAACAGCTATTACATGTTATAAGTTTCTCCTATTAAAACTTGAAAGACTAACAGACTCTGCTACTTTTCATCTAAATTTAGTGTTGTGCTAAATTCAGTGTTGGACTTTTTTTTACAAGTTCTTTGAAATGTGTCCTCCTCTAGTCACTGGTCGTGCTGGAATATACTTTCTTGTGAAGACAGGATTTCAGCAAATTGACACAAGTACAGTTTGCCACTACTCTGGACACCTGGTTAAATATCGAGTTGCCTAAATGGTATGTGTTTTACTTTGATCTCTGCTCACACTTTGCTCATCCAGTTAGAACCACAGGGCTCCAGGCCATAGCGTTCTAGGCCTAAACAAGAAAATTTCCATTCCATTTTGGGAGTTCATTCGTCTCTCATAATTACTTTTTCCACAAATGTGTGCTTCAGGAGAGGCCCGGTCTACATGTGGAGAGGCCCATTTTCTTTCACTCACTTTCAGACTTTCTAAGATTCTCAGTTACTAGAGGTTTTCCCTGACTTGCCATTGTCAAGGGACAGTGCACTTCTCTTGAAGTTGTGCAGTATTACTTCATGTGTGTCCGTGGAAATTCCACCAATGGGAAACTCTTGCTGTAGTGATCTTCAAGTGTTTCTGTGTAAGACAATATAACTAACAAAGGATGTGGTTTCAAGCAGAATGAGGAATGGAGGGATAATCTTTATTTCAGTGCAGGTTGACCTTTCAAAGAAACAGTAATTCATATGAAATAGGAGGTAAAATCTTTTGTAAAGAGACATGGATATGACATGCTCAACTTTATGTCACATTTTTTAAAATGCCAAGGGCATTTGAGAAATTCTTGGCTGCTGAATTGTCCCTTTTTTCAAATTTCTCATAGGTAAGACACTCCAGTTTCTTCAAACCATGGTACTGTTCCTTCCATGTAAAAAACCAAAGCAAAAAAAAAAATAAATTAAAACAAAACCCATCAAATTACATTTGAGAGCACACAATTGCTCAGCAGGCCCACTATTTAAGAAGCTAGAGGTACAGAAGCCTCAGCCTTCAGCCCATGGCCTGAAGTTTTGTCTCTATCATGGCCCCTCAATTCCCTGGCATGTCCACATTAACTCATGAATATTTACTCATTTCCTCTTCAAATGCACAGGATCCAATATATTTGAACCCTGTTCACCTGGGATGTAATCATCCAAGAACACACCAGAAGAAGGGCAGCCACCCCCTTGCCTGGGTCCTTGGAGCTTATCACAATAGAAATGGAAACCTGAACAAGGGGAGCCAAAACAAAGAGAGGAATATTCCTAAACTCTGAAACACAGAAGCTACCTATAGACCTGTAGTGGGATTTCACAAATTATGTAAGAATCTCTGTGCACATGCTTGGCATGGTCGCTCATGCCTATAATCCCAGCAATCTGGGGGCTGAGGTGGATGGATCCTTGGGAGTTCCAGTCAATCGTGGGCTACGAATTTATCTCAAGGCCTCTTTCAACAACTACATAAGATGCTGTTTCCAAAAAGAGGACAACAGAAAACTAGACACACTTGGTCTAGGTCCCGGGGTTCAATACATGAGTTATGGAGTCTAAATATTCCATGTCATGAGAAAATACCTGGGATTTTTAGTGAAAGAGGCATTTGCATCCCTTTTCTAAGGGTTTCCCTTTCACCATGTTACATTTGAATTCTGGGAAAACCTGCTGGTGACAAGCTATCTAGCATTATGTTGGTTTAGGTATTGAGCTAGTACCGCATGTTTAGTGTTCAGGGTTATGCTGGAATGGCTGCAGACCTCCTTGAAATAGCTATTGCAGACAAGAGAACCCCGAGGAAGCTGGATAGTTGAAGCAGGCACTCCAAATATTCATGCACTGCAAGGATTCACTTTCATTTTGGGACTCATCTTCTGCTTGCTGGTTTGAGTGCTAACTGATACAACCATGGTGGCAGTAATCCAGCAGAGACTGCATGTATGCTTTGCAAGTTTGCTTCCCAAGCCACCAGAAACTTGGCAGAACACAAATCATTGTGGCATTTTCTTTCCTCCCCTGAAACATTTGGCTTTCTAAGTTTGAAAATTGAATAGACTGGGCTAGTCAGGTTTGGACCCCATGTACCACCAACAGAGCTAAAGACAGAGCCAATTACTTCCCTCCACTTGTCAAAATATGTGAAATTTGCTTGGTCACCACAACTTCAAAGAAAATTCTGAGGCAACTTAGAGAGGTGAATCAAATACTGCCTGATTGGAATGGCTGTGGTTGTATGAGGTGGAAAGCTGCAGAGTTGGGCTGAAACTGTTCACAGAAATCCACAGGCTTGTGGTTGCCAGGCAACCACACTGGGCTGAGATTGGCTGAACATCACTGTGAGGTGGATTTTAGGCTCTAGGTTTGAAAATTTAAAAGACTGTGGTAGTCAAGTTTGGAACACATTGAACACAGACAGACCAAAAGGTCTTTCAATTACTTCCCTCCACTTCTCAAAATATGTCAAATTTTCTTGATCACTACAACTGTAAAAAAAAATTCTGAGGCAACATAGAGAGGCTAATCAAATACCGCATGATTGGAATGGCTGTGGTTGTAGGAGGTGGAAAGCTGCAGAGTTGGGCTGAAACAGTTCACAGAAAGCCACAAGCTTGTGGTTGCCAGGCAACCACACTGGGCTGTGATTGGCTGAGCACCATTGTGAGCTGGACTTTAGGCTCTAGGATACAAGTGTGCAGTAGGAGACCTGAGTCACAATGCTGGGCGTTGCCATGGAGACCTCAGTGTCACAGAGGACCTTGTAGGGCAAGATTTAAATAGGATGAATATTCTTGGCCTGGTATGCCACAGGATTCTCACTGAAGGCTTCACTGCTCAGAATTTGGGGATGGAAATGCTTGCCAATCTACACATGGATGTACTTTCAATGGGATATGAAATATGCCAGGGCCCGGCAGATCTTCTCTGACATGTCCAATCCTTCAGCATATGCTTTTCCCTTGTCATGTCTGTCATTTGGCTGAGTCCTGTTCCCTAAGCTATTCAGTCAAGACTTGCTGGAATCATTGACCTGCAGTATAAGAGCTTTCTGTGAAATTTCTCAGCAGAAATCCTCTGCAAGCACATAGCTTTGGATATGAGAGACAGTGGTGGAAGTTGAATTTCAAGGGCAGATATTTGAAAACAATGAAACAAGCCCGAATAAGATCTTTACATGTTTCCCAGATGAATATGTTTGGAAATACGGGGGAAGAGCGAGATCAAGAATGAGAAGAGTGAACACCCATTTCAAGGTACAAAAACCAGGGAAAAACATGGGAAAGCAAGAGAGCTGGTTAATTTGATGTAAAAATCTTTGATGATGAAAGGAAAATTATATTCTCATGGTGATTTAATCAGGCTGTAGCAGTGATGTTCTCATGTTGGTTGTCCTATGTGTGGCCTTCTGCATTGGGCAGTGGATGCAGGACAGGAGATCTTCAAATAAATCTGGTTGAACACAAAATAATGAAAAAAATATCAATCTAACTCCTGTGTATTCCTTCTTTTTGAGAACATGTATGGATAATGTCCGGAGTTTCAAAAGAGAAAATGTCTATTGGGTCATGGTTTCACCAATGAAATGGTCACTTCACATAACATTTTGAGTTTTGCTTTCACAGTTGCTCATGTACCGGGCCTGAGTAAAGCGGAATGCAGAGTAAGCCTCATCAATAGTTGTGCATTCCATAAGTGCTTTTAAAACCAGTGAAACCCTTTTTTACCTAGTGTTTGTATTTAATTGGTTGATTGGTTTTTCAAATTGTTTGTTTTACTATTTTTAACTTTGGGAGTCAGGGAAGCCCTCACTCATAGTGATATAGACCTCTCCAAAAGCTCTGAAGTTATTCATGTAACAGTTATTTCATGTTATAAGTTTCTCCTATTAAAACTTGAAAGACTAACAGACTCTGCTACTTTTCATCTAAATTCAGTGTTGCACTAAATTCAGTGTTGAACATTTTTTTACAAGTCCTTTGAAATGTGTCCTCCTCTAGTCACTGGTCGTGCTGGAATGTACTTTCTTGTGAAGACAGGATTTGAGTAAATTGACACAAGTACAGTTTGTCACTACTCTGGACACCTGGTTAAATATCGAGGTGCCTAAATGGTGTGTGTTTTACTTTGATCTCTGCTCACACTTTGCTCATCCAGTTAGAACCACAGGGCTCCAGGCCATAGCGTTCTAGGCCTAAACAAGAAAATTTCCATTCCGTTTTAGGAGTTCACTCGTCTCTCATAATTATTTTTCCACAAATGTGTGCTTCAGGAGAGTCCCTGTCTAAATGTGGAAAGGACCATTTTCATTCACTCACTTTCAGACTTTCTAAGATTTTCAGTTACTAGAGGTTTGCCCAGACTTGCCATTGTCAAGGGACAGTTCACTTCACTTGAAGTTGTGCAGTATTACTTCATGTGTGTCCGTGGAAATTCCACCAATGGGAAACTCTTGCTGTAGTCATCTCCAAGTGTTTCTGCGTAAGACAATATAACTAACAAAGGATGTGGTTTCAAGCAGAATGAGGAATGGAGGGATAATCTTTATTTCAATGCAGGTTGACCTTTCAAAGAAACAGTAATTCCTATGAAATAGGAGGTAAAATCTTTTGTAAAGAGACATGGATATGACATGCTCAACTTTATGTCACATTTTTTAAAAAGCCAAGGGCATTTCAGAAATTCTTGGCTGCTGAATTGTCCCTTTTTTCTAATTTCTCTTGGGTAAAACACACCAGTTTCTTCAAACCATGGTACTGTTCCTTCCATGTAAAAAACCAAAGAAAAAAACAAAATAAATTAAAACAAAACCCATCAAATTACATTTGAGAGCACACAATTGCTCAGCAGGCCCACTATTCAAGAAGCTAGAGGTACAGAAGCCTGTGCCTTCAGCCCATGGCCTGAAGTTTTGTCTCTATCATGGCCCCTCAATTCCCTGGCATGTCCATATTAACTCATTAATATTTACTCATTTCCTCTTCAAATGCACAGCATCCAATATATTTGAACCCTGTTCACCTGGGCTGTAATCATCCAAGAACACACCAGAGGAAGGGCAGCCACCCCCTTACCTGGGGCCTTGGAGCTTATCACAATAGAAATGGAAACCTGAACAAGGGGAGCCAAAACAAAGAGAGGAATATTCCTAAAGTCTGAAACACAGAAGCTACCTATAGAACAGTAGTGGGATTACACAACTTATGTAAGAATCTCTGTGCACATGCTTGGCATGGTCGCTCATGCCTATAATCCCAGCAATCTGGGGGCTGAGGTGGATGGATCCTTGGGAGTTCCAGTCCATCGTGGGCTACGAATTTATCTCAAGGCCTCTTTCAACAACTACATAAGATGCTGTTTCCAAAAAGAGGACAACAGAAAACTAGACACACTTGGTCTAGGTCCCGGGGTTCACTACATGAGTTGTGGAGTCTAAATATTCCATGCCATGAGAAAATACCTGGGATTTTTAGTGAAAGGGGCACTTGCATCCCTTTTCTAAGGGTTTCCCTTTCACCATGTTACATTTGAATTCTTGGAAAACCTGCTGGTGACAAGATATCTAGCATTATGTTGGTTTAGGTATTGAGCTAGTACCGCATGTTTAGTGTTCAGGGTTACGCTGGAATGGCTGCAGACCTCCTTGAAATAGCAATTGCAGACAAGTGAACCCCGAGGAACCTGGATAGTTGAAGTAGGCACTCCAAATATTCATGCAATGCAAGGATTCACTTTCATTTTGGGACTCAACTTCTGGTTGCTGGCTTTTAGTGCTAACTGATACTACCATGGTGGCAGTAATCCAGCAGAGACTGCAGGTATGGTTTGAAAGTTGGCTTCCCAAGCCACCAGAAACTTGGCAGAACACAAATCATTGTGGCATTTTCTTTCCTCCCCGGAAACATTTGGCTTTCTAAGTTTGAAAATTGAATAGACTGGGCTAGTCAGATTTGGACACCATGTACCACCAACAGAGCTAAAAACAGAGGCAATTACTTCCCTCCACTTGTCAAAATATGTCAAATTTGCTTGGTCACCACAACTTCAAAAAATTCTGAGGCAACTTAGAGAGGTGAATCAAATACTGCATGATTGGTATGACTGTGGTTGTAGGAGGTGGAAAGCTGCAGAGTTGGCCTGAAACAGTTCACAAAAAGCCACAAGCTTGTGGTTGCCAGGCAACCACACTGGGCTGTGATTGGCTGAGCACCATTGTGAGCTGGACTTTAGGCTCTAGGATACAAGTGTGCAGTAGGAGACCTGAGTCACAATGCTGGGCGTTGTCATGGAGACCTCAGTGGCACAGATGACCTTGTAGGGCAAGATTTAAATAGGATGAATACTCTTGGCCTGGTATGCCACAGGATTCTCACTGAAGGCTTCACTGCTCAGAATTTGGGGATGGAAGTGCTTGCCAATCTACACATGGATGTACTTTCAATGGGATATGAAATATGCCCGGGCCTGGCAAATGTTCTCTGACGTGTCCTATTGTCGGTGTCACTCCCGGCCGGCAGGAAGGACACACAACAAAGTCTGGCAGTGGACAACCTTTTCTTTTATTTTCCTTCTCCGTACAGCCTGCCCCGGGAATACTCCCGGCCGAAGCCTCTGTTGGTCCGCTCCCCGCGGCTCCTTGCGTGCTTCTCCCTACAGTCTGTCCCGAAGCCTCTACTGGTCCGCTCTCCGCGACTCCTTGCGTGCTTCTCCCTACAGTCTATCCAGAAGCCTCTACTGGTCCGCTCTCCGCGGCTCCTTGCATGCTTCTTCTGCTTCTTTTTTCGTGGCGGGAGAGGCACTCACTTTTATAGGGTTACAGTGGCCAATCAGTTCAAAGCGCGCGATGCGGGCTGATTGGCTAACATCAGTTGTTGCTAGGCAGACTATCTTACAGGGCGGGTTGTGAAGCAGGAGATCTTACAGGGTGGGTTGTTTACCAAGCAGGAAGCAGGAGATCTTACAGGGTGGGTTGTTTACCAAGCAAGAAGCAGGAGATTTACAGGGCGGGATGTTTACCAAGCAGGAAGCAGGAGATCTTACAGGGCGGGTTGTTTACCAAGCAGGAAGCAGGAGATAAGCGCCATCTTAGCACACTCGATGGGAGGGGTAATCTAGCTCAGGCTTTGCTCTTTCCTACAGGCCTCACGTCCGCCAAGTAAGGTGACCGGGCTGGGCCGCGGCTCCCAACATCCTATCCTTGAGCATATGATTTTCCTTGTCATGTCTGTCATTTGGCTGAGTCTGTTCCCTAAGCTATTCATTCAAGACTTTCTGGAATCATTCACCTGCAGTATAAGAGCTTTCTGTGAAATTTCTCAGCAAAAATCCTCTGCAAGCACATAGCTTTGGATATGAGAGACAGTGGTGGAAGTTGAATTTCAAGGGCAGATATTTGAAAACAATGAAACAAGCCCCGAATAAGATCTTTACATGTTTCCCAGATGAATATGTTTGGAAATACGGGGGAAGATGGAGATCAAGACTGAGAAGAGTGCACACCCATTTCAAGGTACAATATCTAGGGAAAAACATGGGAAAGCAAGAGAGCTGGTTAATTTGATGTAAAAATCTTTGATGATGAAAGGAAAATTATATTCTCATGGTGATTTATTCAGGCTGTAGCAGTGAAGTTCTCATGTTGGTTGTACTATGTGGGGCCTTCTGCATTGGGCAGTGGATGCAGGACAGGAGATCTTCAAATAAATCTGGTGGAACACAAAATAGTGAAAAAAATATCAAGCTAAATCCTGTGTATTCCTTCCCTTTGAGAACATATATGGATAATGTCCGGAGTTTCAAAAGAGAAAATGTCTATTGGGTCATGGTTTCACTAATGAAATGGTCACTTCACATAACATTTTGAATTTTGCTTTCACAGTTGCTCATGTACCGGGCCTGAGTAAAGCAGAATGCAGAGTAAGCCTCATCAATAGTTGTGCATTCCATAAGGGGTTTTAAAACCAGTGAAACCCTTTGGACCGAGTGTTTGTATTTAATTGGTTGATTGGTTTTTCAAATTGTTTGTTTTACTATTTTTAACTTTGGGAGTCAGGGAAGCGCTCACTCATAGTGATTTAGACGTCTCCAAAACCTCTGAAGTTATTCATGTAACAGCTATAACATGTTACAAGTTTCTCCTATTAAAACTTGAAAGACTAACAGACTCTGCTACTTTTCATCTAAATTCAGTGTAGCGCTAAATTCAGTGTTGGACTTTTTTGTACAAGTCCTTTGAAATGTGTCCTCCTCTAGTCACTGGTCGTGCTGCAATGTACTTTCTTGTGAAGACAGGATTTGAGCAAATTGACACAAGTACAGTTTGCCACTACTCTGGACACCTGGTTAAATATCGAGTTCCCTAAAAGGTGTGTGTTTTACTTTGATCTCTGCTCACACTTTGCTCATCCAGTTAGAACCACAGGGCTCCAGGCCATAGCGTTCTAGGCCTAAACAAGAAAATTTCCATTCTGTTTTGGGAGTTCATTCGTTTCTCATAATTACTTTTTCCACAAATGTGTGCTTCAGGAGAGGCCCGGTCTAAATGTGGAGAGGCCCATTTTCCTTCTCTCACTTTCAGACTTTCTAAGATTTTCACTTACTATAGGTTTGCCCAGACTTGCCATTGTCAAGGGACAGTGCACTTCACTTGAAGTTGTGCAGTATTACTTCATGTGTGTCCGTGGAAATTCCACCAATGGGAAACTCTTGCTGTAGTCATCTCCAAGTGTTTCTGCGTAAGAAAATATAACTAACAAAGGATGTGGTTTCAAGCAGAATGAGGAATGGAGGGATAATCTTTATTTCAGTGCAGGTTGACCTTTCAAAGAAACAGTAATTCCTATGAAATAGGAGGTAAAATCTTTTGTAAAGAGACATGGATATGACATGCTCAACTTTATGTCACATTTTTTAAAAAGCCAAGGGCATTTGAGAAATTCTTGGCTGCTGAATTGTCCCTTTTTTCAAATTTCTCTTAGGTAAGACACTCCAGTTTCTTCAAACCATGGTACTGTTCCTTCCATGTAAAAAACCAAAGCAAAAAACAAAATAAATTAAAACAAAACCCATCAAATTACATTTGAGAGCACACAATTGCTCAGCAGGCCCACTATTCAAGAAGCTAGAGGTACAGAAGCCTCAGCCTGCAGCCCATGGCCTGAAGTTTTGTCTCTATCATGGCTCCTCAATTCCCTGGCATGTCCACACTAACTCATGAATCTTTACTCATTTCCTCTTCAAATGCACAGGATCCAATATATTTGAACCCTGTTCACCTGGGCTGTAATCATCCAAGGACACACCAGAGGAAGGGCAGCCACCCCCTTGCCTGGCGCCTTGGAGCTTATTACAATAGAAATGGAAACCTGAACAAGGGGAGCCAAAACAAAGAGAGGAATATTCCTAAAGTCTGAAACACAGAAACTACCTATAGACCAGTAGTGGGATTTCACAAATTATGTAAGAATCTCTGTGCACATGCTTGGCATGGTTGCTCATGCCTATAATCCCAGCAATCTGGGGGCTGAGGTGGATGGATCCTTGGGAGTTCCAGTCCATCGTGGGCTACGAATTTATCTCAAGGCCTCTTTCAACAACTACATAAGATGCTGTTTCCAAAAAGAGGACAACAGAAAACTAGACACACTTGGTCTAGGTCCCGGGGTTCACTACATGAGTTGTGGAGTCTAAATATTCCATGCCATGAGAAAATACATGGGATTTTTAGTGAAAGGGACATTTGCATCCCTTTTCTAAGGGTTTCCCTTTCACCATGTTACATTTGATTTCTGGGAAAACCTGCGGGTGACAAGCTATCTAGCATTATGTTGGTTTAGGTATTGAGCTAGTACCGCATGTTTAGTGTTCAGGGTTATGCTGGAATGGCTGCAGACCTCCTTGAAATAGCTAATGCAGACAAGTGAACCGCGAGGAAGCTGGATAGTTGAAGCAGGCACTCCAAATATTCATGCACTGTAAGGATTCACTTTCATTTTGGGACTCATCTTCTGCTTGCTGGCTTTTAGTGCTAACTGATACAACCATGGTGGCAGTAATCCAGCAGAGACTGCATGTATGGTTTGCAAGTTTGCTTCCCAAGCCACCAGAAACTTGGCAGAACACAAATCATTGTGGCATTTTCTTTCCTCCCCTGAAACATTTGGCTTTCTAAGTTTGAAATTTGAATAGACTGGGCTACTCAGGTTTGGACCCCATGTACCACCAACAGAGCTAAAGACAGAGCCAATTACTTCCCTCCACTTGTCAAAATATGTGAAATTTGCTTGGTCACCACAACTTCAAAGAAAATTCTGAGGCAACTTAGAGAGGTGAATCAAATACTGCCTGATTGGAATGGCTGTCGTTGTATGAGGTGGAAAGCTGCAGAGTTGGGCTGAAACTGTTCACAGAAATCCACAGGCTTGTGGTTGCCAGGCAACCACACTGGGCTGAGATTGGCTGAACATCACTGTGAGGTGGATTTTAGGCTCTAGGTTTGAATATTTAAAAGACTGGTGTAGTCAAGTTTGGAACACATCGAACACAGACAGACCAAAAGGTCTTTCAATTACTTCCCTCCACTTCTCAAAATATGTCAAATTTTCTTGATCACTACAACTGTAAAAAAATTCTGAGGCAACATAGAGAGGCTATTCAAATACTGCATGTTTGGAATGGCTGTGGTTGTATGAGGTGGAAAGCTGCAGAGTTGGGCTGAAACAGTTCACAGAAAGCCACAAGCTTGTGGTTGCCAGGCAACCACACTGGGCTGTGATTGGCTGAGCACCATTGTGAGCTGGACTTTAGGCTCTAGGATACAAGTGTGCAGTGGCAGACCTGAGTCACAATGCTGGGCGTTGCCATGGAGACCTCAGTGGCACAGAGGACCTTGTAGGGCAAGATTTAATTAGGATGAATATTCTTGGCCTGGTATGCCACAGGATTCTCACTGAAGGCTTCACTGCTCAGAATTTGGGGATGGAAGTGCTTGCCAATCTACACATGGATGTACTTTCAATGGGATATGAAATATGCCAGGGCCTGGCAGATGTTCTCTGACATGTCCTATCCTTTAGCATATGCTTTTCCCTTGTCATGTCTGTCATTTGGCTGAGTCCTGTTCCCTAAGCTATTCAGTCAAGACTTGCTGGAATCATTGACCTGCAGTATAAGAGCTTTCTGTGAAATTTCTCAGCAGAAATCCTGTGCAAGCACATAGCTTTCGATATGAGAGAAAGTGGTGGCAGTTGAATTTCAAGGGCAGATATTTGAAAACAATGAAACAAGCCCCGAATAAGATCTTTACATGTTTCCCAGATGAATATGTTTGGAAATACGGGGGAAGATGGAGATCAAGACTGAGAAGAGTGCACACCCATTTCAAGGTACAAAACCAGGGAAAAACATGGGAAAGCAAGAGAGCTGGTTAATTTGATATAAAAATCTTTGATGATGAAAGGAAAATTATATTCTCATGGTGATTTAATCAGGCTGTAGCAGTGAAGTTCTCATGTTGGTTGTCCTATGTGTGGCCTTCTGCATTGGGCAGTGGATGCAGGACAGGAGAGCTTCCAATAAATCTGGTGGAACACAAAATAGTGAAAAAAATATCAATCTAAATCCTGTGTATTCCTTCCCATTGAGAACATATATGGATAATGTCCGGAGTTTCAAAAGAGAAAATGTCTATTGGGTCATGGTTTCACCAATGAAATGGTCACTTCACATAACATTTTGAATTTTGCTTTCACAGTTGCTCATGTACCGGGCCTGAGTAAAGCAGAATGCAGAGTAAGCCTCATCAATAGTTGTGCATTCCATAAGTGGTTTTAAAACGAGTGAAACCCTTTGGACCGAGTGTTTGTATTTAATTGGTTGATTGGTTTTTCAAATTGTTTGTTTTACTATTTTTAACTTTGGGAGTCAGGGAAGCGCTCACTCATAGTGATTTAGACCTCTCCAAAAGCTCTGAAGTTATTCATGTAACAGCTATTACATGTTATAAGTTTCTCCTATTAAAACTTTAAAGACTAACAGACTCTGCTACTTTTCATCTAAATTCAGTGTTGCGCTAAATTCAGTGTTGGACTTTTTTTTACAAGTCCTTTGAAATGTGTCCTCCTCTAGTCACTGGTCGTGCTGGAATGTACTTTCTTGTGAAGACAGGATTTGAGCAAATTGACACAAGTACAGTTTGCCACTACTCTGGACACCTGGTTAAATATCGAGTTCCCTAAAAGGTGTGTGTTTTACTTTGATCTCTGCTCACACTTTGCTCATCCAGTTAGAACCACAGGGCTCCAGGCCATAGCGTTCTAGGCCTAAACAAGAAAATTTCCATTCTGTTTTGGGAGTTCATTCGTTTCTCATAATTACTTTTTCCACAAATGTGTGCTTCAGGAGAGGCCCGGTCTAAATGTGGAGAGGCCCATTTTCCTTCTCTCACTTTCAGACTTTCTAAGATTTTCACTTACTACAGGTTTGCCCAGACTTGCCATTGTCAAGGGACAGTGCACTTCACTTGAAGTTGTGCAGTATTACTTCATGTGTGTCCGTGGAAATTCCACCAATGGGAAACTCTTGCTGTAGTCATCTCCAAGTGTTTCTGCGTAAGAAAATATAACTAACAAAGGATGTGGTTTCAAGCAGAATGAGGAATGGAGGGATAATCTTTATTTCAGTGCAGGTTGACCTTTCAAAGAAACAGTAATTCCTATGAAATAGGAGGTAAAATCTTTTGTAAAGAGACATGGATATGACATGCTCAACTTTGTGTCACATTTTTTAAAAAGCCAAGGGCATTTGAGAAATTCTTGGCTGCTGAATTGTCCCTTTTTTCAAATTTCTCTTAGGTAAGACACTCCAGTTTCTTCAAACCATGGTACTGTTCCTTCCATGTAAAAAACCAAAGCAAAAAACAAAATAAATTAAAACAAAACCCATCAAATTACATTTGAGAGCACACAATTGCTCAGCAGGCCCACTATTCAAGAAGCTAGAGGTACAGAAGCCTCAGCCTGCAGCCCATGGCCTGAAGTTTTGTCTCTATCATGGCTCCTCAATTCCCTGGCATGTCTACACTAACTCATGAATCTTTACTCATTTCCTCTTCAAATGCACAGGATCCAATATATTTGAACCCTGTTCACCTGGGCTGTAATCATCCAAGGACACACCAGAGGAAGGGCAGCCACCCCCTTGCCTGGGGCCTTGGAGCTTATTACAATAGAAATGGAAACCTGAACAAGGGGAGCCAAAACAAAGAGAGGAATATTCCTAAAGTGTGAAACACAGAAACTACCTATAGACCAGTAGAGGGATTTCACAAATTATGTAAGAATCTCTGTGCACATGCTTGGCATGGTCGCTCATGCCTATAATCCCAGCAATCTGGGGGCTGAGGTGGATGGATCCTTGGGAGTTCCAGTCCATCGTGGGCTACGAATTTATCTCAAGGCCTCTTTCAACAACTACATAAGATGCTGTTTCCAAAAAGAGGACAACAGAAAACTAGACACACTTGGTCTAGGTCCCGGGGTTCACTACATGAGTT
Organism: Cavia porcellus; assembly: GCF_034190915.1. Taxonomy (NCBI): domain Eukaryota; kingdom Metazoa; phylum Chordata; class Mammalia; order Rodentia; family Caviidae; genus Cavia; species Cavia porcellus. The sequence continues at coordinate 2,697,826 of NW_026947543.1, forward strand.
GTGGAGTCTAAATATTCCATGCCATGAGAAAATACATGGGATTTTTAGTGAAAGGGACATTTGCATCCCTTTTCTAAGGGTTTCGCTTTCACCATGTTACATTTGATTTCTGGGAAAACCTGCTGGTGACAAGCTATCTAGCATTATGTTGGTTTAGGTATTGAGCTAGTACCGCATGTTTAGTGTTCAGGGTTATGCTGGAATGGCTGCAGACCTCCTTGAAATAGCTAATGCAGACAAGTGAACCGCGAGGAAGCTGGATAGTTGAAGCAGGCACTCCAAATATTCATGCACTGTAAGGATTCACTTTCATTTTGGGACTCATCTTCTGCTTGCTGGCATTTAGTGCTAACTGATACAACCATGGTGGCAGTAATCCAGCAGAGACTGCATGTATGGTTTGCAAGTTTGCTTCCCAAGCCACCAGAAACTTGGCAGAACACAAATCATTGTGGCATTTTCTTTCCTCCCCTGAAACATTTGGCTTTCTAAGTTTGAAAATTGAATAGACTGGGCTAGTCAGGTTTGGACCCCATGTACCACCAACAGAGCTAAAGACAGAGCCAAATACTTCCCTCCACTTGTCAAAATATGTGAAATTTGCTTGGTCACCACAACTTCAAAGAAAATTCTGAGGCAACTTAGAGAGGTGAATCAAATACTGCCTGATTGGAATGGCTGTGGTTGTATGAGGTGGAAAGCTGCAGAGTTGGGCTGAAACTGTTCACAGAAATCCACAGGCTTGTGGTTGCCAGGCAACCACACTGGGCTGAGATTGGCTGAACATCACTGTGAGGTGGATTTTAGGCTCTAGGTTTGAAAATTTAAAAGACTGTGGTAGTCAAGTTTGCAACACATCGAACACAGACAGACCAAAAGGTCTTTCAATTACTTCCCTCCACTTCTCAAAATATGTCAAATGTTCTTGATCACTACAACTGTAAAAAAAATTCTGAGGCAACATAGAGAGGCTATTCAAATACTGCATGATTGGAATGGCTGTGGTTGTATGAGGTGGAAAGCTGCAGAGTTGGGCTGAAACAGTTCACAGAAAGCCACAAGCTTGTGGTTGCCAGGCAACCACACTGGGCTGTGATTGGCTGAGCACCATTGTGAGCTGGACTTTAGGCTCTAGGATACAAGTGTGCAGTGGGAGACCTGAGTCACAATGCTGGGCGTTGCCATGGAGACCTCAGTGGCACAGAGGACCTTGTAGGGCAAGATTTAAATAGGATGAATATTCTTGGCCTGGTATGCCACAGGATTCTCACTGAAGGCTTCACTGCTCAGAATTTGGGGATGGAAGTGCTTGCCAATCTACACATGGATGTACTTTCAATGGGATATGAAATATGCCAGGGCCTGGCAGATGTTCTCTGACATGTCCTATCCTTTAGCATATGCTTTTCCCTTGTCATGTCTGTCATTTGGCTGAGTCCTGTTCCCTAAGCTATTCAGTCAAGACTTGCTGGAATCATTGACCTGCAGTATAAGAGCTTTCTGTGAAATTTCTCAGCAGAAATCCTGTGCAAGCACATAGCTTTCGATATGAGAGACAGTGGTGGCAGTTGAATTTCAAGGGCAGATATTTGAAAACAATGAAACAAGCCCCGAATAAGATCTTTACATGTTTCCCAGATGAATATGTTTGGAAATACGGGGGAAGATGGAGATCAAGACTGAGAAGAGTGCACACCCATTTCAAGGTACAAAACAAGGGAAAAACATGGGAAAGCAAGAGAGCTGGTTAATTTGATGTAAAAATCTTTGATGATGAAAGGAAAATTATATTCTCATGGTGATTTAATCAGGCTGTAGCAGTGAAGTTCTCATGTTGGTTGTCCTATGTGTGGCCTTCTGCATTGGGAAGTGGATGCAGGACAGGAGATCTTCCAATAAATCTGGTGGAACACAAAATAGTGAAAAAAATATCAATCTAAATCCTGTGTATTCCTTCCCATTGAGAACATATATGGATAATGTCCGGAGTTTCAAAAGAGAAAATGTCTATTGGGTCATGGTTTCACCAATGAAATGGTCACTTCACATAACATTTTGAATTTTGCTTTCACAGTTGCTCATGTACCGGGCCTGAGTAAAGCAGAATGCAGAGTAAACCTCATCAATAGTTGTGCATTCCATAAGTGGTTTTAAAACCAGTGAAACCCTTTGGACCTAGTGTTTGTATTTAATTGGTTGATTGGTTTTTCAAATAGTTTGTTGTACTATTTTTAACTTTGGGAGTCAGGGAAGCCCTCACTCATAGTGATTTAGACCACTCCAAAAGCTCTGAAGTTATTCATGTAACAGCTATTACATGTTATGAGTTTCTCCTATTAAAACTTGAAAGACTAACAGACTCTGCTACTTTTCATCTAAATTCAGTGTTGTGCTAAATTCAGTGTTGGACTTTTTTTTACAAGTCCTTTGAAATGTGTCCTCCTCTAGTCACTGCTCGTGCTGGAATGTACTTTCTTGTGAAGACAGGATTTGAGCAAATTGACACAAGTACAGTTTGCCACTACTCTGGACACCTGGTTAAATATCGAGTTGCCTAAATGGTGTGTGTTTTACTTTGATCTCTGCTCACACTTTGCTCATCCAGTTAGAACCACAGGGCTCCAGGCCATAGCGTTCTAGGCCTAAACAAGAAAATTTCCATTCCGTTTTGGGAGTTCATTCATCTCTCATAATTATTTTTTTCCACAAATGTGTGCTTCAGGAGAGGCCCTGTCTAAATGTGGAGAGGCCCATTTTCATTCACTCACTTTCAGACTTTCTAAGATTTTCAGTTACTATCGGTTTGCCCAGACTTGCCATTGTCAAGGGACAGTGCACTTCACTTGAAGTTGTGCAGTATTACTTCATGTGTGTCCGTGGAAATTCCACCAATGGGAAACTCTTGCTGTAGTCATCTCCAAGTGTTTCTGCGTAAGAAAATATAACTAACAAAGGATATGGTTTCAAGCAGAATGAGGAATGGAGGGATAATCTTTATTTCAGTGCAGGTTGACCTTTCAAAGAAACAGTAATTCCTATGAAATAGGAGGTAAAATCTTTTGTAAAGAGACATGGATATGACATGCACAACTTTATGTCACATTTTTTAAAAAGCCAAGGGCATTTGAGAAATTCTTGGCTGCTGAATTGTCCCTTTTTTCAAATTTCTCTTAGGTAAGACACTCCAGTTTCTTCAAACCATGGTACTGTTCCTTCCATGTAAAAAACCAAAGCAAAAAACAAAATAAATTAAAACAAAACCCATCAAATTACATTTGAGAGCACACAATTGCTCAGCAGGCCCACTATTCAAGAAGCTAGAGGTACAGAAGCCTCAGCCTGCAGCCCATGGCCTGAAGTTTTGTCTCTATCATGGCTCCTCAATTCCCTGGCATGTCCACACTAACTCATGAATCTTTACTCATTTCCTCTTCAAATGCACAGGATCCAATATATTTGAACCCTGTTCACCTGGGCTGTAATCATCCAAGGACACACCAGAGGAAGGGCAGCCACCCCCTTGCCTGGCGCCTTGGAGCTTATTACAATAGAAATGGAAACCTGAACAAGGGGAGCCAAAACAAAGAGAGGAATATTCCTAAAGTCTGAAACACAGAAACTACCTATAGACCAGTAGTGGGATTTCACAAATTATGTAAGAATCTCTGTGCACATGCTTGGCATGGTTGCTCATGCCTATAATCCCAGCAATCTGGGGGCTGAGGTGGATGGATCCTTGGGAGTTCCAGTCCATCGTGGGCTACGAATTTATCTCAAGGCCTCTTTCAACAACTACATAAGATGATTTTTCCAAAAAGAGGACAACAGAAAACTAAACACACTTGGTCTAGGTCCCCGGGGTTCACTACAGGAGTTGTGTAGTCTAAATATTCCATGCCATGAGAAAATACCTGGGATTTGTAGTGAAAGGGGCATTTGCATCACTTTTCTAAGGGTTTCCCTTTCACCATGTTACATTTGAATTCTGGGAAAACCTGCTGGTGACAAGCTATCTAGCATTATGTTGGTTTAGGTATTGAGCTAGTACCGCATGTTTAGTGTTCAGGGTTATGCTGGAATTGATGCAGACCTCCTTGAAATAGCGATTGCAGACATGTGAACCCGGAGGAAGCTGGATAGTTGTAGCAGGCACTCCAAATATTCATGCACTGCAAGGATTCACTTTCATTTTGGGACTCACCTTCTGGTTGCTGGCTTTTCGTGCTAACTAATACTACCATGGTGGCAGTAATCCAGCAGAGATTGCATGTATGGTTTGCAGGTTTGCCCCCCAAGCCACCAGAAACTCGGCAGAACCCAAATCATTGTGGCATTTTCTTTCCTCCCCTGAAACATTTGGCTTTCTAAGTTTGAAAATTGAATAGACTGGGCTAGTCAGGTTTGGACCCATGTACCACCAACAGAGCTAAAGACAGAGACAATTACTTCCCTCCACTTGTCAAAATATGTGAAATTTGCTGGGTCACCACAACTTCAAAGAAAATTCTGAGGCAACTTAGAGAGGTGAATCAAATACTGCCTGATTGGAATGGCTGTGGTTGTATGAGGTGGAAAGCTGCAGAGTTGGGCTGAAACTGTTCACAGAAATCCACAGGCTTGTGGTTGGCAGGCCACCACACTGGGCTGAGATTTGCTGAACATCACTGTGAGGTGGATTTTGGGCTCTAGGTTTGAAAATTTAAAAGACTGGCTAGTCAAGTTTGGAACACATCGAACACAGACAGACCAAAAGGTCTTTCAATTACTTCCCTCCACTTCTCAAAATATGTCAAATTTTCTTGATCACTACAACTGTAAAAAAAAATTCTGAGGCAACATAGAGAGGCTAATCAAATACTGCATGATTGGAATGGCTGTGATTGTATGAGGTGGAAAGCTGCAGAGTTGGGCTGAAACAGTTCACAAAAAGCCACAAGCTTGTGGTTGCCAGGCAACCACACTGGGCTGTGATTGGATGAGCACCATTGTGAGCTGGACTTTAGGCTCTAGGATACAAGTGTGCAGTAGAAGACCTGAGTCACAATGCTGGGCGTTGCCATGGAGACCTCAGTGGCACAGAGGACCTTGTAGGGCAAGATTTAAATAGGATGAATATTCTTGGCCTGGTATGCCACAGGATTCTCACTGAAGGCTTCACTGCTCAGAATTTGGGGATGGAAGTGCTTGCCTATCTACACATGGATGTGCTTTCAATGGGATATGAAATATGCCGGGGCTTGGCAGATGTTCTCTGACGTGTCCTATCCTTGAGCATATGCTTTTCCCTTGTCATGTCTGTCATTTGGCTGAGTCCTGTTCCCTAAGCTATTCATTCAAGACTTGCTGGAATCATTCACCTGCAGTATAAGAGCTTTCTGTGAAATTTCTCAGCAGAAATCCTGTGCAAGCACATAGCTTTGGATATGAGAGACAGTGGTGGAAGTTGAATTTCAAGGGCAGATATTTGAAAACAATGAAACAAGCCCCGAATAAGATCTTTACATGTTTCCCAGATGAATATGTTTGGAAATACGGGGGAAGATGGAGATCAAGACTGAGAAGAGTGCACACCCATTTCAAGGTACAAAAACCAGGGAAAAACTTGGGAAAGCAAGAGAGCTGGTTAATTTGATGTAAAAATCTTTGATGATGAAAGGAAAATTATATACTCATGGTCATTTAATCAGGCTGTAGCAGTGATGTTCTCATGTTTGTTTTCCTATGTGTGGCCTTCTGCATAGGGCAGTGGATGCAGGACAGGAGATCTTCAAATAAATCTGGTGGAAAACAAAATAGTGAAAAAAATATCAATCTAAATCCTGTGTATTCCTTCCCTTTGAGAACATATATGGATAATGTCCAGAGTTTCAAAAGAGAAAATGTCTATTGGGTCATGGTTTCACCAATGAAATGGTCACTTCACATAACATTTTGAATTTTGCTTTCACAGTTGCTCATGTACCGGGCCTGAGTAAAGCAGAATGCAGAGTAAACCTCATCAATAGTTGTGCTTTCCATAAGTGGTTTTAAAACCAGTGAAACCCTTTGGACCTAGTGTTTGTATTTAATTGGTTGATTGGTTTTTCAAATTGTTTGTTGTACTATTTTTAACTTTGGGAGTCAGGGAAGCGCTCACTCATAGTGATTTAGACCTCTCCAAAAGCTCTGAAGTTATTCATGTAACAGCTATTACATGTTATAAGTTTCTCCTATTAAAACTTGAAAGACTAACAGACTCTGCTACTTTTCATCCTTATTCAGTGTTGCGCTAAATTCAGTGTTGGACTTTTTTTTACAAGTCCTTTGAAATGTGTCCTGCTCTAGTCACTGGTCGTGCTGGAATGTACTTTCTTGTGAAGACAGGATTTCAGCAAATTGACACAAGTACAGTTTGCCACTACTCTGGACACCTGGTTAAATATCGAGTTGCCTAAATGGTATGTGTTTTACTTTGATCTCTGCTCACACTTTGCTCATCCAGTTAGAACCACAGGGCTCCAGGCCATAGCGTTCTAGGTCCAAAAAAGAAAATTTCCATTCCATTTTGGGAGTTCATTCGTCTCTCATAATTACTTTTTCCCCAAATGTGTGCTTCAGGAGAGGCCCGGGCTACATGTGGAGAGGCCCATTTTCATTCACTCACTTTCAGACTTTCTAAGATTCTCAGTTACTAGAGGTTTGCCCAGACTTGCCATTGTCAAGGGACAGTGCACTTCACTTGAAGTTGTGCAGTATTACTTCATGTGTGTCCGTGGAAATTCCACCAATGGGAAACTCTTGCTGTAGTCATCTCCAAGTGTTTCTGTGTAAGACAATATAACTAACAAAGGATGTGGTTTCAAGCAGAATGAGGAATGGAGGGATAATCTTTATTTCAGTGCAGGTTGACCTTTCAAAGAAACAGTAATTCCTATGAAATAGGAGGTAAAATCTTTTGTAAAAAGACATGGATATGACATGCTCAAATTTATGTCACATTTTTTAAAAAGCCAAGGGCATTTGAGAAATTCTTGGCTGCTGAATTGTCCCTTTTTTCAAATTTCTCTTAGGTAAGACACTCCAGTTTCTTCAAACCATGGTACTGTTCCTTCCATGTAAAAAACCAAAGCAAAAAAACCAAATAAATTAAAATAAAACCCATCAAATTTCATTTGAGAGCACACAATTGCTCAGCAGGCCCACTATTCAAGAAGCTAGAGGTACAGAAGCCTCAGCCTTCAGCCCATGGCCTGAAGTTTTGTCTCTATCATGGCCCCTCAATTCCCTGGCATGTCCACATTAACTCATGAGTCTTTACTCATTTCCTCTTCAAATGCACAGGATCCAATATATTTGAACCCTGTTCACCTGGGCTGTAATCATCCAAGAACTCACCAGAGGAAGGGCAGCCACCCCCTTGCCTGGGGCCTTGGAGCTTCTCACAATAGAAATGGAAACCTGAACAAGGGGAGCCAAAACAAAGAGAGGAATATTCCTAAAGTCTGAAACACAGAAGCTACCTATAGACCAGTAGTGGGAATTCACAAATTATGTAAGAATCTCTGTGCACATGCTTGGCATGGTCGCTCATGCCTATAATACCAGCAATCTGGGGGCTGAGGTGGATGGATCCTAGGGAGTTCCAGTCCATCGTGGGCTACGAATTTATCTCAAGGCCTCTTTCAACAACTACATAAGATGCTGTTTCCAAAAAGAGGACAACAGAAAACTAGACACACTTGGTCTAGGTCCCGGGGTTCACTACATGAGTCGTGGAGTCTAAATATTCCATGCCATGAGAAAATACATGGGATTTTTAGTGAAAGGGACATTTGCATCCCTTTTCTAAGGGTTTCCCTTTCACCATGTTACATTTGATTTCTGGGAAAACCTGCTGGTGACAAGCTATCTAGCATTATGTTGGTTTAGGTATTGAGCTAGTACCGCATGTTTAGTGTTCAGGGTTATGCTGGAATGGCTGCAGACCTCCTTGAAATAGCTAATGCAGACATGTGAACCACGAGGAAGCTGGAGAGTTGAAGCAGGCACTCCAAATATTCATGCACTGTAAGGATTCACTTTCATTTTGGGACTCATCTTCTGCTTGCTGGCTTTTAGTGCTAACTGATACAACCATGGTGGCAGTAATCCAGCAGAGACTGCATGTATGGTTTGCAAGTTTGCTTCCCAAGCCACCAGAAACTTGGCAGAACACAAATCATTGTGGCATTTTCTTTCCTCCCCTGAAACATTTGGCTTTCTAAGTTTGAAAATTGAATAGACTGGGCTACTCAGGTTTGGACCCCATGTACCACCAACAGAGCTAAAGACAGAGCCAATTACTTCCCTCCACTTGTCAAAATATGTGAAATTTGCTTGGTCACCACAACTTCAAAGAATATTCTGAGGCAACTTAGAGAGGTGAATCAAATACTGCCTGATTGGAATGGCTGTGGTTGTATGAGGTGGAAAGCTGCAGAGTTGGGCTGAAACTGTTCACAGAAATCCACAGGCTTGTGGTTGCCAGGCAACCACACTGGGCTGAGATTGGCTGAACATCACTGTGAGGTGGATTTTAGGCTCTAGGTTTGAAAATTTAAAAGACTGTGTTGGTCAAGTTTGGAACACATCGAACACAGACAGACCAAAAGGTCTTTCAATTACTTCCCTCCACTTCTCAAAATATGTCAAATTTTCTTGATCACTACAACTGTAAAAAAAATTCTGAGGCAACATAGAGAGCCTAATCAAATACTGCATGATTGGAATGGCTGTGGTTGTATGACTTGGAAAGCTGCAGAGTTGGGCTGAAACAGTTCACAGAAAGCCACAAGCTTGTGGTTGCCAGGCAACCACACTGGGCTGTGATTGGCTGAGCACCATTGTGAGCTGGACTTTAGGCTCTAGGATACAAGTGTGCAGTAGGAGACCTGAGTCACAATGCTGGGCGTTGCCATGGAGACCTCAGTGGCACAGAGGACCTTGTAGGGCAAGATTTAAATAGGATGAATATTCTTGGCCTGGTATGCCACAGGATTCTCACTGAAGGCTTCACTGCTCAGAATTTGGGGATGGAAATGCTTGCCAATCTACACATGGATGTACTTTCAATGGGATATGAAATATGCCAGGGCCTGGCAGATGTTCTCTGACATGTCCTATCCTTGAGCATATGCTTTTCCCTTGTCATGTCTGTCATTTGGCTGAGTCCTGTTCCCTAAGCTATTCAGTCAAGAATGGCTGGAATCATTCACCTGCAGTATAAGAGCTTTCTGTGAAATTTCTCAGCAGAAATCCTGTGCAAGCACATAGCTTTGGATATGAGAGACAGTGGTGGAAGTTGAATTTCAAGGGCAGATATTTGAAAACAATGAAACAAGCCCCGAATAAGATCTTTACATGTTTCCCAGATGAATATGTTTGGAAATACGGGGGAAGATGGAGATCAAGACTGAGAAGAGTGCACACCCATTTCAAGGTACAAAAACCAGGGAAAAACATGGGAAAGCAAGAGAGCTGGTTAATTTGATGTAAAAATCTTTGATGATGAAAGGAAAATTATATTCTCATGGTGATTTAATCAGGCTGTAGCAGTGAAGTTCTCATGTTGGTTGTCCTATGTGTGGCCTTCTGCATTGGGCAGTGGATGCAGGACAGGAGATCTTCCAATAAATCTGGTGGAACACAAAATAGTGAAAAAAATATCAATCTAAATCCTGTGTATTCCTTCCCATTGAGAACATATATGGATAATGTCCGGAATTTCAAAAGAGAAAATGTCTATTGGGTCATGGTTTCACCAATGAAATGGTCACTTCACATAACATTTTGAATTTTGCTTTCACAGTTGCTCATGTACCGGGCCTGAGTAAAGCAGAATGCAGAGTAAACCTCATCAATAGTTGTGCATTCCATAAGTGGTTTTAAAACCAGTGAAACCCTTTGGACCTAGTGTTTGTATTTAATTGGTTGATTGGTTTTTCAAATAGTTTGTTGTACTATTTTTAAATTTGGGAGTCAGGGAAGCCCTCACTCATAGTGATTTAGACCTCTCCAAAAGCTCTGAAGTTATTCATGTAACAGCTATTACATGTTATAAGTTTCTCCTATTAAAACTTGAAAGACTAACAGACTCTGCTACTTTTCATCCTTATTCAGTGTTGCGCTAAATTCAGTGTTGGACTTTTTTTACAAGTCCTTTGAAATGTGCCCTCCTCTAGTCACTGGTTGTGCTGGAATGTACTTTCTTGTGAAGACAGAATTTGAGCAAATTGACACAAGTACAGTTTGCCACTACTCTGGACACCTGGTTAAATATCGAGTTGCCTAAATGGTGTGTGTTTTACTTTGATCTCTGCTCACACTTTGCTCATCCATTTAGAACCACAGGGCTCCAGGCCACAGCGTTCTAGGCCTAAACAAGAAAATTTCCATTCCGTTTTGGGAGTTCATTCGTCTCTCATAATTACTTTTTTCACAAATGTGTGCTTCAGGAGAGGCCCGGTCTACATGTGGAGAGGCCCATTTTCATTAACTCACTTTCAGACTTTCTAAGATTCTCAGTTACTAGAGGTTTGCCCAGACTTGCCATTGTCAAGGGACAGTGCACTTCACTTGAAGTTGTGCAGTATTACTTCATGTGTGTCCGTGGAAATTCCACCAATGGGAAACTCTTGATGTAGTCATCTCCAAGTGTTTCTGTGTAAGACAATATAACTAACAAAGGATGTGGTTTCAAGCAGAATGAGGAATGGAGGGATAATCTTTATTTCAGTGCAGGTTGACCTTTCAAAGAAACAGTAATTCCTATGAAATATGAGGTAAAATCTTTTGTAAAGAGACATGGATATGACATGCTCAACTTTATGTCACATTTTTTAAAAAGCCAAGGGCATTTGAGAAATTCTTGGCTGCTGAATTGTCCCTTTTTTCAAATTTCTCTTAGGTAAGACACTCCAGTTTCTTCAAACCATGGTACTGTTCCTTCCATGTAAAAAACCAAAGCAAAAAACAAAATAAATTAAAACAAAACCCATCAAATTACATTTGAGAGCACACAATTGCTCAGCAGGCCCACTATTCAAGAAGCTAGAGGTACAGAAGCCTCAGCCTTCAGCCCATGGCCTGAAGTTTTGTCTCTATCATGGCCCCTCAATTCCCTGGCATGTCCACATTAACTCATGAATCTTTACTCATTTCCTCTTCAAATGCACAGGATCCAATATATTTGAACCCTGTTCACCTGGGCTGTAATCATCCAAGAACACACCAGAGGAAGGGCAGCCACCCCCTTGCCTGGGGCCTTGGAGCTTCTCACAATAGAAATGGAAACCTGAACAAGGGGAGCCAAAACAAAGAGAGGAATATTCCTAAAGTCTGAAACACAGAAGCTACCTATAGACCAGTAGTGGGATTTCACAAATTATGTAAGAATCTCTGTGCACATGCTTGGCATGGTCGCTCATGCCTATAATCCCAGCAATCTGGGGGCTGAGGTGGATGGATCCTTGGGAGTTCCAGTCCATCGTGGGCTACGAATTTATCTCAAGGCCTCTTTCAACAACTACATAAGATGCTGTTTCCAAAAAGAGGACAACAGAAAACTAGACACACTTGGTCTAGGTCCCGAGGTTCACTACATGAGTTGTGGAGTCTAAATATTCCATGCCATGAGAAAATACCTGGGAGTTTTAGTGAAAGGGGCATTTGCATCCCTTTTCTAAGGGTTTCCCTTTCACCATTTTACATTTGAATTCTGGGAAAACCTGCTGGTGACAAGCTATCTAGCATTATGTTGGTTTAGGTATTGAGCTAGTACCTCATGTTTAGTGTTCAGGGTTATGCTGGAATGGCTGCAGACCTACTTGAAATAGCTATTGCAGACAAGTGAACCCCAAGGAAGCTGGATAGTTGAAGCAGGCACTCCAAATATTCATGCACTGCAAGGATTCACATTCATTTTGGGACTCATCTTCTGCTTGCTGGCTTTTAGTGCTAACTGATACTACCATGGTGGCAGTAATCCAGCAGAGACTGCATGTATGGTTTGCAAGTTTTCTTCCCAAGCCACCAGAAACTTGGCAGAACACAAATCGTTGTGGCATTTTCGTTCCTCCCCTGAAACATTTGGCTTTCTAAGTTTGAAAATTGAATAGACTGGGCTAGTCAGGTTTGGACCCCATGTACCACCAACAGAGCTAAAGACAGAGCCAATTACTTCCCTCCACTTGTCAAAATATGTCAAATTTGCTTGGTCACCACAACTTCAAAGAAAATTCTGAGGCAACTTAGGTGAATCAAATACTGCCTGATTGGAATGGCTGTGGTTGTATGAGGTGGAAAGCTGCAGGGTTGGGCTGAAACTGTTCACAGAAATCCACAGGCTTGTGGTTGCCAGGCAACCACACTGGGCTGGGATTGGCTGAACATCACTGTGAGGTGGATTTTAGGCTCTAGATTTGAAAATTTAAAAAACTGGGGTAGTCAAGTTTGTAACACATCCAGCACAGACAGACCAAAAGGTCTTTCAATTACTTCCCTCCACTTCTCAAAATATGTCAAATTTTCTTGATCACTACAACTGTAAAAAAAATTCTGAGGCAACATAGAGAGCCTAATCAAATACTGCATGATTGGAATGGCTGTGGTTGTATGACTTGGAAAGCTGCAGAGTTGGGCTGAAACAGTTCACAGAAAGCCACAAGCTTGTGGTTGCCAGGCAACCACACTGGGCTGTGATTGGCTGAGCACCATTGTGAGCTGGACTTTAGGCTCTAGGATACAAGTGTGCAGTAGGAGACCTGAGTCACAATGCTGGGCGTTGCCATGGAGACCTCAGTGGCACAGAGGACCTTGTAGGGCAAGATTTAAATAGGATGAATATTCTTGGCCTGGTATGCGACAGGATTCTCACTGAAGGCTTCACTGCTCAGAATTTGGGTATGGAAATGCTTGCCAATCTACACATGGATGTACTTTCAATGGGATATGAAATATGCCAGGGCCTGGCAGATGTTCTCTGACATGTCCTATCCTTGAGCATATGCTTTTCCCTTGTCATGTCTGTCATTTGGCTGAGTCCTGTTCCCTAAGCTATTCAGTCAAGACTTGCTGGAATCATTCACCTGCAGTATAAGAGCTTTCTGTGAAATTTCTCAGCAGAAATCCTGTGCAAGCACATAGCTTTGGATATGAGAGACAGTGGTGGAAGTTGAATTTCAAGGGCAGATATTTGAAAACAATGAAACAAGCCCCGAATAAGATCTTTACATGTTTCCCAGATGAATATGTTTGGAAATACGGGGGAAGATGGAGATCAAGACTGAGAAGAGTGCACACCCATTTCAAGGTACAAAAACCAGGGAAAAACATGGGAAAGCAAGAGAGCTGGTTAATTTGATGTAAAAATCTTTGATGATGAAAGGAAAATTATATTCTCATGGTGATTTAATCAGGCTGTAGCAGTGAAGTTCTCATGTTGGTTGTCCTATGTGTGGCCTTCTGCATTGGGCAGTGGATGCAGGACAGGAGATCTTCCAATAAATCTGGTGGAACACAAAATAGTGAAAAAAATATCAATCTAAATCCTGTGTATTCCTTCCCATTGAGAACATATATGGATAATGTCCGGAATTTCAAAAGAGAAAATGTCTATTGGGTCATGGTTTCACCAATGAAATGGTCACTTCACATAACATTTTGAATTTTGCTTTCACAGTTGCTCATGTACCGGGCCTGAGTAAAGCAGAATGCAGAGTAAACCTCATCAATAGTTGTGCATTCCATAAGTGGTTTTAAAACTAGTGAAACCCTTTGGACCTAGTGTTTGTATTTAATTGGTTGATTGGTTTTTCAAATAGTTTGTTGTACTATTTTTAAATTTGGGAGTCAGGGAAGCCCTCACTCATAGTGATTTAGACCTCTCCAAAAGCTCTGAAGTTATTCATGTAACAGCTATTACATGTTATAAGTTTCTCCTATTAAAACTTGAAAGACTAACAGACTCTGCTACTTTTCATCCTTATTCAGTGTTGCGCTAAATTCAGTGTTGGACTTTTTTTACAAGTCCTTTGAAATGTGCCCTCCTCTAGTCACTGGTCGTGCTGGAATGTACTTTCTTGTGAAGACAGGATTTGAGCAAATTGACACAAGTACAGTTTGCCACTACTCTGGACACCTGGTTAAATATCGAGTTGCCTAAATGGTGTGTGTTTTACTTTGATCTCTGCTCACACTTTGCTCATCCATTTAGAACCACAGGGCTCCAGGCCACAGCGTTCTAGGCCTAAAGAAGAAAATTTCCATTCCATTTTGGGAGTTCATTCGTCTCTCATAATTACTTTTTTCACAAATGTGTGCTTCAGGAGAGGCCCGGTCTACATGTGGAGAGGCCCATTTTCATTAACTCAATTTCAGACTTTCTAAGATTCTCAGTTACTAGAGGTTTGCCCAGACTTGCCATTGTCAAGGGACAGTGCACTTCACTTGAAGTTGTGCAGTATTACTTCATGTGTGTCCGTGGAAATTCCACCAATGGGAAACTCTTGCTGTAGTCATCTCCAAGTGTTTCTGCGTAAGAATATATAACTAACAAAGGATGTGGTTTCAAGCAGAATGAGGAATGGAGGGATAATCTTTATTTCAGTGCAGGTTGACCTTTCAAAGAAACAGTAATTCCTATGAAATATGAGGTAAAATCTTTTGTAAAGAGACATGGATATGACATGCTCAACTTTATGTCACATTTTTTAAAAAGCCAAGGGCATTTGAGAAATTCTTGGCTGCTGAATTGTCCCTTTTTTCAAATTTCTCTTAGGTAAGACACTCCAGTTTCTTCAAACCATGGTACTGTTCCTTCCATGTAAAAAACCAAAGCAAAAAACAAAATAAATTAAAACAAAACCCATCAAATTACATTTGAGAGCACACAATTGCTCAGCAGGCCCACTATTCAAGAAGCTAGAGGTACAGAAGCCTCAGCCTTCAGCCCATGGCCTGAAGTTTTGTCTCTATCATGGCCCCTCAATTCCCTGGCATGTCCACATTAACTCATGAATCTTTACTCATTTCCTCTTCAAATGCACAGGATCCAATATATTTGAACCCTGTTCACCTGGGCTGTAATCATCCAAGAACACACCAGAGGAAGGGCAGCCACCCCCTTGCCTGGGGCCTTGGAGCTTCTCACAATAGAAATGGAAACCTGAACAAGGGGAGCCAAAACAAAGAGAGGAATATTCCTAAAGTCTGAAACACAGAAGCTACCTATAGACCAGTAGTGGGATTTCACAAATTATGTAAGAATCTCTGTGCACATGCTTGGCATGGTCGCTCATGCCTATAATCCCAGCAATCTGGGGGCTGAGGTGGATGGATCCTTGGGAGTTCCAGTCCATCGTGGGCTACGAATTTATCTCAAGGCCTCTTTCAACAACTACATAAGATGCTGTTTCCAAAAAGAGGACAACAGAAAACTAGACACACTTGGTCTAGGTCCCGAGGTTCACTACATGAGTTGTGGAGTCTAAATATTCCATGCCATGAGAAAATACCTGGGATTTTTAGTGAAAGGGGCATTTGCATCCCTTTTCTAAGGGTTTCCCTTTCACCATGTTACATTTGAATTCTGGGAAAACTCTGCTGGTGACAAGCTATCTAGCATTATGTTGGTTTAGGTATTGAGCTAGTACTGCATGTTTAGTGTTCAGGGTTATGCTGGAATGGCTGCAGACCTCCTTGAAATAGCTATTGCAGACAAGAGAACCCCGAGGAAGCTGGATAGTTGAAGCAGGCACTCCAAATATTCATGCACTGCAAGGATTCACTTTCATTTTGGGACTCATCTTCTGCTTGCTGGTTTGAGTGCTAACTGATACAACCATGGTGGCAGTAATCCAGCAGAGACTGCATGTATGGTTTGAAAGTTTGTTTCCCAAGCCACCAGAAACTTGGCAGAACACAAATCGTTGTGGCATTTTCTTTCCTCCCCTGAAACATTTGGCTTTCTAAGTTTGAAAATTGAATAGACTGGGCTAGTCAGGTTTGGACCCCATGTACCACCAACAGAGCTAAAGACAGAGCCAATTACTTCCCTCCACTTGTCAAAATATGTCAAATTTGCTTGGTCACCACAACTTCAAAGAAAATTCTGAGGCAACTTAGAGAGGTGAATCAAATACTGCCTGATTGGAATGGCTGTGGTTGTATGAGGTGGAAAGCTGCAGAGTTGGGCTGAAACTGTTCACAGAAATCCACAGGCTTGTGGTTGCCAGGCAACCACACTGGGCTGGGATTGGCTGAACATCACTGTGAGGTGGATTTTAGGCTCTAGATTTGAAAATTTAAAAGACTGGGGTAGTCAAGTTTGTAACACATCCAGCACAGACAGACCAAAAGGTCTTTCAATTACTTCCCTCCACTTCTCAAAATATGTCAAATTTTCTTGATCACTACAACTGTAAAAAAAATTCTGAGGCAACATAGAGATGCTAATCAAATACTGCATTATTGGAATGGCTGTGGTTGTATGAGGTGGAAAGCTGCAGAGTTGGGCTGAAACAGTTCACAGAAAGCCACAAGCTTGTGGTTGCCAGGCAACCACACTGGGCTGTGATTGGCTGAGCACCATTGTGAGCTGGACTTTAGGCTCTAGGATACAAGTGTGCAGTAGGAGACCTGAGTCACAATGCTGGGGGTTGCCATGGAGACCTCAGTGGCACAGAGGACCTTGTACGGCAAGATTTAAATAGGATGAATATTCTTGGCCTGGTATGCCACAGGATTCTCACTGAAGGCTTCACTGCTCAGAATTTGGGAATGGAAGTGCTTGCCAATCTACACATGGATGTACTTTCAATGGGATATGAAATATGCCAGGACCTGGCAGATGTTCTCTGACATGTCCTATCCTTGAGCATATGCTTTTCCCTTGTCATGTCTGTCATTTGGCTGAGTCCTGTTCCCTAAGCTATTCAGTCAAGACTTGCTGGAATCATTGACCTGCAGTATAAGAGCTTTCTGTGAAATTTCTCAGCAGAAATCCTCTGCAAGCACATAGCTTTGGATATGAGAGACAGTGGTGGAAGTTGAATTTCAAGGGCAGATATTTGAAAACAATGAAACAAGCCCCGAATAAGATCTTTACATGATTCCCAGATGAATATGTTTGGAAATACGGGGGAAGATGGAGATCAAGACTGAGAAGAGTGCACACCCATTTCAAGGTACAAAAACAAGGGAAAAACATGGGAAAGCAAGAGAGCTGGTTAATTTGATGTAAAAATCTTTGATGATGAAAGGAAAATTATTTTCTCATGGTGATTTAATCAGGATGTAGCAGTGATGTTCTCATGTTGGTTGTCCTATGTGTGGCCTTCTGCATTGGCCAGTGGATGCAGGACAGATCTTCAAATAAATCTGGTGGAACACAATATAGTGAAAAACATATCAATCTAAATCCTGTGTATACCTTCCCTTTGAGAACATATATGGATAATGTCCGGAATTTCATAAGAGAAAATGTCTATTGGGTCACAGTTTCGCCAATGAAATGGTCACTTCACATAACATTTTGAATTTTGCTTTCACAGTTGCTCATGTACCGGGCCTGAGTAAATCAGAATGCAGAGTAAGCCTCATCAATAGTTGTGCATTCCATAAGTGGTTTTAAAACCAGTGAAACCCTTTGGACCTAGTGTTTGTATTTAATTGGTTGATTGGTTTTTCAAATTGTTTGTTGTACTATTTTTAAATTTGGGAGTCAGGGAAGCCCTCACTCATAGTGATTTAGACCTCTCCAAAAGCTCTGAAGTTATGCATGTAACAGCTATTACATGTTATAAGTTTCTCCTATTAAAACTTGAAAGACTAACAGACTCTGATACTTTTCATCTAAATTTAGTGTTGTGCTAAATTCAGTGTTGGACTTTTTTTTACAAGACCTTTGAAATGTGTCCTCCTCTAGTCACTGGTCGTGCTGGAATATACTTTCTTGTGAAGACAGGATTTCAGCAAATTGACACAAGTACATTTTGCCACTACTCTGGACACCTGGTTAAATATCGAGTTGCCTAAATGGTATGTGTTTTACTTTGATCTCTGCTCACACTTTGCTCATCCAGTTAGAACCACAGGGCTCCAGGCCATAGCGTTCTTGGCCTAAACAAGAAAATTTCCATTCCATTTTGGGAGTTCATTCGTCTCTCATAATTACTTTTTCCACAAATGTGTGCTTCAGGAGAGGCCCGGTCTACATGTGGAGAGGCCCATTTTCTTTCACTCACTTTCAGACTTTCTAAGATTCTCAGTTACTAGAGGTTTTCCCAGACTTGCCATTGTCAAGGGACAGTGCACTTCACTTGAAGTTGTGCAGTATTACTTCATGTGTGTCCGTGGAAACTCCACCAATGGGAAACTCTTGCTGTAGTGATCTTCAAGTGTTTCTGTGTAAGACAATATAACTAAACAAGGATGTGGTTTCAAGCAGAATGAGGAATGGAGGGATAATCTTTATTTCAGTGCAGGTTGACCTTTCAAAGAAAGAGTAATTCCTATGAAATAGGAGGTAAAATCTTTTGTAAAGAGACATGGATATGACATGCTCAACTTTATGTCACATTTTATAAAAAGCCAAGGGCATTTGAGAAATTCTTGGCTGCTGAATTGTCCCTTTTTTCAAATTTCTCATAGGTAAGACACTCCAGTTTCTTCAAACCATGGTACTGTTCCTTCCATGTAAAAAACCAAAGCAAAAAACAAAATAAATTAAAACAAAACCCATGAAATTACATTTGAGAGCACACAATTGCTCAGCAGGCCCACTATTCAAGAAGCTAGAGGTACAGAAGCCTCAGCCTTCAGCCCATGGCCTGAAGTTTTGTCTCTATCATGGCCCCTCAATTCCCTGGCATGTCCACATTAACTCATGAATCTTTACTCATTTCCTCTTCAAATGCACAGGATTCAATATATTTGAACCCTGTTCACCTGGGCTGTAATCATCCAAGAACACACCAGAGCAAGGGCAGCCACCCCCTTGCCTGGGGCCTTGGAGCTTAGCACAATAAAATGAAAACCTGAACAAGGGGAGCCAAAACAAAGAGAGGAATATTCTTAAAGTCTGAAACACAGAAGCTACCTATAGACCAGTAGTGGGATTTCACAAATTATGTAAGAATCTCTGTGCACATGCTTGGCATGGTCGCTCATGCCTATAATCCCAGCAATCTGGGGGCTGAGGTGGATGGATCCTTGGGAGTTCCAGTCCATCGTGGGCTACGAATTTATCTCAAGGCCTCTTTCAACAACTACATAAGATGCTGTTTCCAAAAAGAGGACAACAGAAAACTAGACACACTTGGTCTAGGTCCCGAGGTTCACTACATGAGTTGTGGAGTCTAAATATTCCATGCCATGAGAAAATACCTGGGATTTTTAGTGAAAGGGACATTTGCATCCCTTTTCTAAGGGTTTCCCTTTCACCATGTTACATTTGAATTCTGGGAAAACCTGCTGGTGACAAGCTATCTAGCATTATGTTGGTTTAGGTATTGAGCTAGTACCTCATGTTTAGTGTTCAGGGTTATGCTGGAATGGCTGCAGACCTCCTTGAAATAGCTATTGCAGACAAGTGAACCCCGAGGAAGCTGGATAGTTGAAGCAGGCACTCCAAATATTCATGCACTGCAAGGATTCACTTTCATTTTGGGACTCATCTTCTGGTTGCTGGGTTTTACTGCTAACTGATACTACCATGGTGGCAGTAATCCAGCAGAGACTGCATGTATGGTTTGCAGGTTTGCTTCCCAAGCCACCAGAAACTTGGCAGAACACAAATCATTGTGGCATTTTCTTTCCTCCCCTGAAACATTTGGTTTCTAAGTTTGAAAATTGAATAGACTGGGCTAGTCAGGTTTGGACCCCATGTACCACCAACAGAGCTAAAGACAGAGCCAATTACTTCCCTCCACTTGTCAAAATATGTCAAATTTGCTTGGTCACCACAACTTCAAAGAAAATTCTGAGGCATCATAGAGAGGTGAATCAAATACTGCCTGACTGGAATGGCTGTGGTTGTATGAGGTGGAAAGCTGCAGAGTTGGGCTGAAACTGTTCACAGAAATCCACAGGCTTGTGGTTGCCAGGCAACCACACTGGGCTGAGATTGGCTGAACATCACTGTGAGGTGGATTTTAGGCTCTAGGTTTGAAAATTTAAAAGACTGGGTTAGTCAAGTTTGGAACACATGGACCACAGACATACCAAAAGGTCTTTCAATTACTCCCCTCCACTTCTCAAAATATGTCAAAATTTCTTGATCACTACAACTGTAAAAAAAATTCTGAGGCAACATAGAGAGGCTAATCAAATACTGCATGATTGGAATGGCTGTGGTTGTATGAGGTGGAAAGCTGCAGAGTTCGGCTGAAACAGTTCGCAGAAAGCCACAAGCTTGTGGTTGCCACGCAACCACACTGGGCTGTGATTGGCTGAGCACCATTGTGAGCTGGACTTTAGGCTCTAGGATACAAGTGTGCAGTAGGAGACCTGAGTCACAATGCTGGGCGTTGCCATGGAGACCTCAGTGGCACAGAGGACCTTGTAGGGCAAGATTTAAATAGGATGAATATTCTTGGCCTGGTATGCCACAGGATTCTCACTGAAGGCTTCACTGCTCAGAATTTGGGGATGGAAGTGCTTGCCAATCTACACATGGATGTACTTTCAATGGGATATGAAATATGCCAGGGCCTGACAGATGTTCTCTGACATGTCCTATCCTTGAGCATATGCTTTTCCCTTGTCATGTCTGTCATTTGGCTGAGTCCTGTTCCCTAAGCTATTCAGTCAAGACTTGCTGGAATCATTCACCTGCAGTATAAGAGCTTTCTGTGAAATTTCTCAGCAGAAATCCTCTGCAAGCACATAGCTTTGGATATGAGAGACAGTGGTGGAAGTTGAATTTCAAGGGCAGATATTTGAAAACAATGAAACAAGCCCGAATAAGATCTTTACATGTTTCCCAGATGAATATGTTTGGAAATACGGGGGAAGAGCGAGATCAAGAATGAGAAGAGTGAACACCCATTTCAAGGTACAAAAACCAGGGAAAAACATGGGAAAGCAAGAGAGCTGGTTAATTTGATGTAAAAATCTTTGATGATGAAAGGAAAATTATATTCTCATGGTGATTTAATCAGGCTGTAACAGTGATGTTCTCATGTTGGTTGTCCTATGTGTGGCCTTCTGCATTGGGCAGTGGATGCAGGACAGGAGATCTTCAAATAAATCTGGTTGAACACAAAATAATGAAAAAAATATCAATCTAACTCCTGTGTATTCCTTCTTTTTGAGAACATGTATGGATAATGTCCGGAGTTCCAAAAGAGAAAATGTCTATTGGGTCATGGTTTCACCAATGAAATGGTCACTTCACATAACATTTTGAATTTTGCTTTCACAGTTGCTCATGTACCGGGCCTGAGTAAAGCGGAATGCAGAGTAAGCCTCATCAATAGTTGTGCATTCCATAAGTGGTTTTAAAACCAGTGAAACCCGTTTTTACCTAGTGTTTGTATTTAATTGGTTGATTGGTTTTTCAAATTGTTTGTTTTACTATTTTTAACTTTGGGAGTCAGGGAAGCCCTCACTCATAGTGATTTAGACCTCTCCAAAAGCTCTGAAGTTATTCATGTAACAGTTATTTCATGTTATAAGTTTCTCCTATTAAAACTTGAAAGACTAACAGACTCTGCTACTTTTCATCTAAATTCAGTGTTGCACTAAATTCAGTGTTGAACATTTTTTACAAGTCCTTTGAAATGTGTCCTCCTCTAGTCACTGGTCGTGCTGGAATGTACTTTCTTGTGAAGACAGGATTTGAGCAAATTGACACAAGTACAGTTTGTCACTACTCTGGACACCTGGTTAAATATCGAGTTGCCTAAATGGTGTGTGTTTTACTTTGATCTCTGCTCACACTTTGCTCATCCAGTTACAACCACAGGGCTCCAGGCCATAGCGTTCTAGGCCTAAACAAGAAAATTTCCATTCCGTTTTAGGAGTTCACTCGTCTCTCATATTTATTTTTCCTCAAATGTGTGCTTCAGGAGAGTCCCTGTCTAAATGTGGAAAGGACCATTTTCATTCACTCACTTTCAGACTTTCTAAGATTTTCAGTTACTAGAGGTTTGCCCAGACTTGCCATTGTCAAGGGACAGTTCACTTCACTTGAAGTTGTGCAGTATTACTTCATGTGTGTCTGTGGAAATTCCACCAATGGGAAACTCTTGCTGTAGTCATCTCCAAGTGTTTCTGCGTAAGACAATATAACTAACAAAGGATGTGGTTTCAAGCAGAATGAGGAATGGAGGGATAATCTTTATTTCAATGCAGGTTGACCTTTCAAAGAAACAGTAATTCCTATGAAATAGGAGGTAAAATCTT
This sequence comes from Cavia porcellus, assembly GCF_034190915.1. Classification (NCBI taxonomy): domain Eukaryota; kingdom Metazoa; phylum Chordata; class Mammalia; order Rodentia; family Caviidae; genus Cavia; species Cavia porcellus. The sequence goes on from NW_026947543.1 coordinate 2,720,248, forward strand.
TTGTAAAGAGACATGGATATGACATGCTCAACTTTATGTCACATTTTTTAAAAAGCCAAGGGCATTTGAGAAATTCTTGGCTGCTGAATTGTCCCTTTTTTCTAATTTCTCTTGGGTAAAACACTCCAGTTTCTTCAAACCATGGTACTGTTCCTTCCATGTAAAAAACCAAAGAAAAAAACAAAATAAATTAAAACAAAACCCATCAAATTACATTTGAGAGCACACAATTGCTCTGCAGGCCCACTATTCAAGAAGCTAGAGGTACAGAAGCCTGTGCCTTCAGCCCATGGCCTGAAGTTTTGTCTCTATCATGGCCCCTGAATTCCCTGGCATGTCCACATTAACTCATGAATATTTACTCATTTCCTCTTCAAATGCACAGCATCCAATATATTTGAACCCTGTTCACCTGGGCTGTAATCATCCAAGAACACACCAGAGGAAGGGCAGCCACCCCCTTACCTGGTGCCTTGGAGCTTATCACAATAGAAATGGAAACCTGAACAAGGGGAGCCAAAACAAAGAGAGGAATATTGCTAAAGTCTGAAACACAGAAGCTACCTATAGAACAGTAGTGGGATTACACAAATTATGTAAGAATCTCTGTGCACATGCTTGGCATGGTCGCTCATGCCTATAATCCCAGCAATCTGGGGGCTGAGGTGGATGGATCCTTGGGAGTTCCAGTCCATCGTGGGCTACGAATTTATCTCAAGGCCTCTTTCAACAACTACATAAGATGCTGTTTCCAAAAAGAGGACAACAGAAAACTAGACACACTTGGTCTAGGTCCCGGGGTTCACTACATGAGTTGTGGAGTCTAAATATTCCATGCCATGAGAAAATACCTGGGATTTTTAGTGAAAGGGACATTTGCATCCCTTTTCTAAGGGTTTCCCTTTCACCATGTTACATTTGAATTCTGGGAAAACCTGCTGGTGACAAGCTATCTAGCATTATGTTGGTTTAGGTATTGAGCTAGTACCTCATGTTTAGTGTTCAGGGTTACGCTGGAATGGCTGCAGACCTCCTTGAAATAGCAATTGCAGACAAGTGAACCCCGAGGAACCTGGATAGTTGAAGCATGCACTCCAAATATTCATGCAATGCAAGGATTCACTTTCATTTTGGGACTCAACTTCTGGTTGCTGGCTTTTAGTGCTATCTGATACTACCATGGTGGCAGTAATCCAGCAGAGACTGCAGGTATGGTTTGAAAGTTTGCTTCCCAAGCCACCAGAAACTTGGCAGAACACAAATCATTGTGGCATTTTCTTTCCTCCCCTGAAACATTTGGCTTTCTAAGTTTGAAAATTGAATAGACTGGGCTAGTCAGATTTGGAACCCATGTACCACCAACAGAGCTAAAAACAGAGGCAATTACTTCCCTCCACTTGTCAAAATATGTCAAATTTGCTTGGTCACCACAACTTCAAAAAATTCTGAGGCAACTAAGAGAGGTGAATCAAATACTGCATGATTGGAATGACTGTGGTTGTAGGAGGTGGAAAGCTGCAGAGTTGGCCTGAAACAGTTCACAAAAAGCCACAAGCTTGTGGTTGCCAGGCAACCACACTGGGCTGTGATTGGCTGAGCACCATTGTGAGCTGGACTTTAGGCTCTAGGATACAAGTGTGCAGTAGGAGACCTGAGTCACAATGCTGGGCATTGCCATGGAGACCTCAGTGGCACAGATGACCTTGTAGGGCAAGATTTAAATAGGATGAATACTCTTGGCCTGGTATGCCACAGGATTCTCACTGAAGGCTTCACTGCTCAGAATTTGGGGATGGAAATGCTTGCCAATCTACACATGGATGTACTTTCAATGGGATATGAAATATGCCAGGGCCTGGCAGATGTTCTCTGACATGTCCTATCCTTGAGCATATGCTTTTCCCTTGTCATGTCTGTCATTTGGCTGAGTCCTGTTCCCTAAGCTATTCAGTCAAGACTTGCTGGAATCATTCACCTGCAGTATAAGAGCTTTCTGTGAAATTTCTCAGCAGAAATCCTCTGCAAGCACATAGCTTTGGATATGAGAGACAGTGGTGGAAGTTGAATTTCAAGGGCAGATATTTGAAAACAATGAAACAAGCCCCGAATAAGATCTTTACATGTTTCCCAGATGAATATGTTTGGAAATACGTGGGAAGATGGAGATCAAGACTGAGAAGAGTGCACACCCATTTCAAGGTACAAAAACCAGGGAAAAACATGGGAAAGCAAGAGAGCTTGTTAATTTGATGTAAAAATCTTTGATGATGAAAGGAAAATTATATTCTCATGGTGATTTAATCAGGCTGTAGCAGTGAAGTTCTCATGTTGGTTGTCCTATGTGTGGCCTTCTGCATTGGGCAGTGGATGCAGGACAGGAGATCTTCAAATAAATCTGGTGGAACACAAAATATTAAAAAAAAAATCAAGCTAAATCCTGTGTATTCCTTCCCTTTGAGAACATATATGGATAATGTCCGGAGTTTCAAAAGAGAAAATGTCTATTGGGTCATGATTTCACTAATGAAATGGTCACTTCACATAACATTTTGAATTTTGCTTTCACAGTTGCTCATGTACCAGGCCTGAGTAAAGCAGAATGCAGAGTAAGCCTCATCAATAGTTGTGCATTCCATAAGTGGTTTTAAAACCAGTGAAACCCTTTGGACCTAGTGTTTGTATTTAATTGGTTGATTGGTTTTTCAAATTGTTTGTTTTACTATTTTTAACTTTGGGAGTCAGGGAAGCCCTCACTCATAGTGATTTAGACCTCTCCAAAAGGTCTGAAATTATTCATGTAACAGCTATTACATGTTATAAGTTTCTCCTATTAAAACTTGAAAGACTAACAGACTCTGCTACTTTTCATCTAAATTCAGTGTTGCGCTAAATTCAGTGTTGGACTTTTTTTACAAATCCTTTGTAATGTGTCCTCCTCTAGTCACTGGTCGTGCTGCAATGTACTTTCTTGTGAAGACAGGATTTGAGCAAATTGACACAAGTACAGTTTGCCACTACTCTGGACACTTGGTTAAATATCGAGTTGCCTAAATGGTGTGTGTTTTACTTTGATCTCTGCTCACACTTTGCTCATCCAGTTAGAACCACAGGGCTCCAGGCCATAGCGTTCTAGGCCTAAACAAGAAAATTTCCATTCCATTTTGGGGGTTCATTCGTCTCTCATAATTACTTTTTCCACAAATGTGTGCTTCAGGAGAGGCCCGGTCTAAATGTGGAGAGGCCCATTTTCCTTCTCTCACTTTCAGACATTCTAAGATTTTCACTTACTATAGGTTTGCCCAGACTTGCCATTGTCAAGGGACAATGCACTTCACTTGAAGTTGTGCAGTATTACTTCATGTGTGTCCGTGGAAATTCCACCAATGGGAAACTCTTGCTGTAGTCATCTCCAAGTGTTTCTGCGTAAGAAAATATAACTAACAAAGGATGTGGTTTCAAGCAGAATGAGGAATGGAGGGATAATCTTTATTTCAGTGCAGGTTGACCTTTCAAAGAAACAGTAATTCCTATGAAATAGGAGGTAAAATCTTTTGTAAAGAGACATGGATATGACATGCTCAACTTTATGTCACATTTTTTAAAAAGCCAAGGGCATTTGAGAAATTCTTGGCTGCTGAATTGTCCCTTTTTTCAAATTTCTCTTAGGTAAGACACTCCAGTTTCTTCAAACCATGGTACAGTTCCTTCCATGTAAAAAAACAAAGCAAAAAACAAAATAAATTAAAACAAAACCCATCAAATTACATTTGAGAGCACACAATTGCTCAGCAGGCCCACTATTCAAGGAGCTAGAGGTACAGAAGCCTCAGCCTTCAGCCCACGGCCTGAAGTTTTGTCTCTATCATGGCCCTCAATTCCCTGGCATGTCCACATTAACTCATGAATCTTTACTCATTTCCTCTTCAAATGCACAGGATCCAATATATTTGAACCCTGTTCACCTGGGCTGTAATCATCCAAGGACACACCAGAGGAAGGGCATCCACCACCTTGCCTGGGGCCTTGGAGCTTATCACAATAGAAATGGAAACCTGAACAAGGGGAGCCAAAACAAAGAGAGGAATATTCCTAAAGTCTGAAACACAGAAGCTACCTATAGACCAGTAGTGGGATTTCACAAATTATGTAAGAATCTCTGTGCACATGCTTGGCATGGTCGCTCATGCCTATAATCCCAGCAATCTGGGGGCTGAGGTGGATGGATCCTTGGGAGTTCCAGTCCATTGTGGGCTACGAATTTATCTCAAGGCCTCTTTCAACAACTACATAAGATGCTGTTTCCAAAAAGAGGACAACAGAAAACTAGACACACGTGCTCTACGTCCCGGGGTTCACTACATGAGTTGTGGAGTCTAAATATTCCATGCCATGAGAAAATACCTGGGATTTTTAGTGAAAGGGGCATTTGCATCCCTTTTCTAAGGGTTTCCCTTTCACCATGTTACATTTGAATTCTGGGAAAACCTGCTGGTGACAAGCTATCTAGCATTATGTTGGTTTAGGTATTGAGCTAGTACATCATGTTTAGTGTTCAGGGTTATGCTGGAATGGCTGCAGACCTCCTTGAAATAGCTATTGCAGACAAGTGAACCCCGAGGAACCAGGATAGTTGAAGCAGGCACTCCAAATATTCATGCACTGCAAGGATTCACTTTCATTTTGGGACTCAACTTCTGGTTGTTGGCTTTTAGTGCTAACTGATACTACCATGGTGGCAGTAATCCAGCAGAGACTGCATGTATGGTTTGCAAGTTTGCTTCCCAAGCCACCAGAAACTTGGCAGAACACAAATCATTGTGGCATTTTCTTTCCTCCCCTGAAACATTTGGCTTTCTCAGTTTGAAAATTGAATAGACTGGCTAGTCAGGTTTGGACCCCATGTACCACCAACAGAGCTAAAAACAGAGCCAATTACTTCCCTCCACTTGTCAAAATAGGTCAAATTTGCTTGGTCACCACAACTTCAAAAAATTCTGAGGCAACTTAGAGAGGTGAATCAAATACTGCCTGATTGGAATGGCTGTGGTTGTATGAGGTGGAAAGCTGCAGAGTTGGGCTGAAACTGTTCACAGAAATCCACAGGCTTGTGGTTGCCAGGCAACCACACTGGGCTGAGATTGGCTGAACATCACTGTGAGGTGGATTTTAGGCTCTAGGTTTGAAAATTTAAAAGACTGGGGTAGTCAAGTTTGGAACACATCGACCACAGACAGACCAAAAGGTCTTTCAATTACTTCCCTCCACTTCTCAAAATATGTCAAATTTTGTTGATCACTGCAACTGTAAAAAAAATTCTGAGGCAACATAGAGAGGCTAATCAAATACTGCATGATTGGAATGGCTGTGGTTGTAGGAGGTGGAAAGCTGCAGAGTTGGCCTGAAACAGTTCACAGAAAGCCACAAGCTTGTGGTTGCCAGGCAACCACACTGGGCTGTGATTGGCTGAGCACCATTGTGAGCTGGACTTTAGGCTCTATTATACAAGTGTGCAGTAGGAGACCTGAGTCACAATGCTGGGCGTTGCCATGGAGACCTCAGTGGCACAGAGGACCTTGTAGGGCAAGATTTAAATAGGATGAATATTCTTGGCCTGGTATGCCACAGGATTCTCACTGAAGGCTTCACTGCTCAGAATTTGGGGATGGAAGTGCTTGCCAATCTACACATGGATGTACTTTCAATGGGATATGAAATATGCCCGGGCCTGGCAAATGTTCTCTGACGTGTCCTATTGTCGGTGTCACTCCCGGCCGGCAGGAAGGACACACAACAAAGTCTGGCAGTGAACAACCTTTTCTTTTATTTTCCTTCTCCGTACAGCCTGCCCCGGGAATCCTCCCGGCCGAAGCCTCTGTTGGTCCGCTCCCCGCGGCTCCTTGCGTGCTTCTCCCTACAGTCTGTCCCGAAGCCTCTACTGGTCCGCTCTCCGCGGCTCCTTGCGTGCTTCTCCCTACAGTCTGTCCAGAAGCCTCTACTGGTCCTCTCTCCGCGGCTCCTTGCTTGCTTCTTCTGCTTCTTTTTTCGTGGCGGGAGAGGCACTCACTTTTATAGGGTTACAGTGGCCAATCAGTTCAAAGCGCGCGATGCGGGCTGATTGGCTAACATCAGTTGTTGCTAGGCAGACTATCTTACAGGGCGGGTTGTGAAGCAGGAGATCTTACAGGGTGGGTTGTTTACCAAGCACGAAGCAGGAGATCTTACAGGGTGGGTTGTTTACCAAGCAAGAAGCAGGAGATCTTACAGGGCGGGATGTTTACCAAGCAGGAAGCAGGAGATCTTACAGGGCGGGTTGTTTACCAAGCAGGAAGCAGGAGATAAGCGCCATCTTAGCACACTCGATGGGAGGGGTAATCTAGCTCAGGCTTTGCTCTTTCCTACAGGCCTCACGTCCGCCAAGTAAGGTGACCGGGCTGGGGCGCGGCTCCCAACATCCTATCCTTGAGCATATGATTTTCCCTTGTCATGTCTGTCATTTGGCTGAGTCTGTTCCCTAAGCTATTCATTCAAGACTTTCTGGAATCATTCACCTGCAGTATAAGAGCTTTCTGTGAAATTTCTCAGCAGAAATCCTCTGCAAGCACATAGCTTTGGATATGAGAGACAGTGGTGGAAGTTGAATTTCAAGGGCAGATATTTGAAAACAATGAAACAAGCCCCGAATAAGATCTTTACATGTTTCCCAGATGAATATGTTTGGAAATACGGGGGAAGATGGAGATCAAGACTGAGAAGAGTGCACACCCATTTCAAGGTACAAAATCCAGGGAAAAACATGGGAAAGCAAGAGAGCTGGTTAATTTGATGTAAAAATCTTTGATGATGAAAGGAAAATTATATTCTCATGGTGATTTATTCAGGCTGCAGCAGTGAAGTTCTCATGTTGGTTGTACTATGTGTGGCCTTCTGCATTGGGCAGTGGATGCAGGACAGGAGATCTTCAAATAAATCTGGTGGAACACAAAATAGTGAAAAAAATATCAAGCTAAATCCTGTGTATTCCTTCCCTTTGAGAACATATATGGATAATGTCCGGAGTTTCAAAAGAGAAAATGTCTATTGGGTCATGGTTTTACTAATGAAATGGTCACTTCACATAACATTTTGAATTTTGCTTTCACAGTTGCTCATGTACCGGGCCTAAGTAAAGCAGAATGCAGAGTAAGCCTGATCAATAGTTGTGCATTCCATAAGTGGTTTTAAAACCAGTGAAACCCTTTTGACCGAGTGTTTGAATTTAATTGGTTGATTGGTGTTTCAAATTGTTTGTTTTACTATTTTTAACTTTGGGAGTCAGGGAAGCGCTCACTCATAGTGATTTAGACCTCTCCAAAAGCTCTGAAGTTATTCATGTAACAGCTATTACATGTTATAAGTTTCTCCTATTAAAACTTTAAAGACTAACAGACTCTGAGAACTGAGTCACAATGCTGGGCGTTGCCATGGAGACCTCACTGTCACAGAGGACCTTGTAGGGCAAGATTTAAATAGGATGAATATTCTTGGCCTGGTATGCCACAGGATACTCACTGAAGGCTTTACTGCTCAGAATTAGAAGCTAGAGGTACAGAAGCCTCAGCCTGCAGCCCATGGCCTGAAGTTTTGTCTCTATCGTGGCCCCTCAATTGAGATAAATTCGTAGCCCAAGATGGACTGGAATTCCCAAGGATCCATCCACCTCAGCCCCCAGATTGCTGGGATTATAGGCATGAGCGACCATGCCAAGCATGTGCACAGAGATTCTTACATAATTTGTGAAATCCCACTACTGGTCTATAGGTAGCTTCTGTGCTTCAGGCTTTAAGAATATGCCTCTCTTTGTTTTGGCTCCCCTTGTTCAGGTGTCAAATTCTATTGTGCTAAGATCCAAGGCCCCAGGCAAGGGGGTGGCTGCCCTCCCTCTGGTGTGTCCTTGGATGATTACTGATCAGGTAAACAGGGTTCAAATATATTGGATCCTGTGCTTTTGAAGAGGAAATGAGTAAAGATTCATGAGTTAATGTGGACATGCCAGGGAATTGAGGGGCCATGATAGAGACAAAACTTCAGGCCATGGGATGAAGGCTGAGGCTTCTGTACATCTAGCTTCTTGAATAGTGTTTACATAGGCCTGCTGAGCAATTGTGTGCTCTCAAATGTTATTTAATGGGTTTTGTTTTAATTTATTTTGTTTTTTCCTTTGGTTTTTTACATGGAAGGAACAGTACCATGGTTTGAAGAAGCTGGAGTGTCTTACCTAAGAGACATTTGAAAAAAGGAACAATTCAGCAGCCAAGAATTTCTCAAATGCCCTTGGCGTTTTAAAAAAACTGACATAAAGTTGAGCGTGTCATGTCCATGTCTCTTTACAAAAGATTTTACCTCCTATTTGACAGGAATTACTGTTTCTTTCACAGGTCAACCTGCACTGAAATAAAGATAATCCCTCCTTTCCTCATTCTGCTTGAAACCACATCCTTTGTTAGTTATATTTTCTTACGCAGAAACACTTGGAGATGACGACAGAAAGAGTTTCCCATTGGTGGAATTTCCACGGAGACACATGTAGTAATACTACACAACTTCAAGTGAAGTGCACTGTCCCTTGACAATGGCAAGTAGGGGCTAACCTATAGTAACTGAAAATCATAGTCTGAAAGTGAGTGAATCAAAATGGGCCTCTCCACATTTGGACAGGGCCTTTCCTGAAGCACACATTTGTGGAAAAATAATTATGAGAGAAGAATGAACTCCCAAAACGGAATGGAAATTTTCTTGTTTAGGCCTGGAACGCTATGGCCTGGAACCCTCTGGTTCTAACTGGATGAGCAAAGTGTGAGCAGAGATCAAAATAAAACACACACCATTTAGGGAACTCGATATTTAACCAGGTGTCCAGAGTAGTGGCAAACTGTACTTGTGTCAATTTGCTCAAATCCTGTCTTCACAAAAAGTAAATTCCAGCACGACCAGTGACTAGAGGAGGACACATTTCAAAGGGCTTGTAAAAATTCCAACACTGAATTTAGCCCAACACTGAATTTAGATGAAAATTAGGAGAGTCTCTTAGTCTTTCAATTTTAATAGCAGAAACTTATAACATGTAATAGCTATTACATGAATACCTTCAAAGCTTTTGGAGAGGTCTAAATCACTGTGAGTGAGGGCTCCCCTGACTCACAAAGTTCAAAATAGTAAAACAAACAATTTGAAAAACCAATCAACCAATAAAATACAAACACTAAGTCCAAAGGGTTTCACTGGTTTTAAAACCACTTATGGAATGCACAACTATTGAAGAGGCTTACTCTGCATTCTGCTTTACTCAGGCCTGGTACATGAGCAACTGTGAAAGCAAAATTAAAAATGTTATGTGAAGTGACCATTTCATTGGTGAAACCATGACCCAAGAGACATTTTCTCTTTTGAAACTTCGTACATTATCCATATATGTTCTCAAAGGGAAGGAATACACAGGATTTAGGCTGATTTTTTTCAGTATTTTGTGTTCCACCAGATTTATTTGAAGATCTCCTGTCCTGCATCCACTGCCCAATGCAGGAGGCCACACATATGACAACCCACATGAGAATTTCACTTCTACAGCCTGATTAAATCATCGTGAGAATATAATTTTCCTTTCATCATCAAAGATTTTTACATCAGATTAACCAGCGCTCTTGCTTTGCCATGTTTTTCCCTGGTTTTTGTACCTTAAAATGGGTGTGCACCCTTCTCAGTCTTGATCTCCATCTTACCCCATATTTCCAAACATATTCATCTGGGAAACATGTAAAGATCTTATTCAGGGCTTGTTTCATTGTTTTCAAATATCTGCCCTTGAAATTCATCTTCCACCTCTGTCTCTCATATCCAAAGCTATATGCTTGCAGAGGATTTCTGCTGAGAAATTTCACAGAAAGCTCTTATACTGCAGGTGAATGATGTTAGCAAGTCTTGACTGAATAGCTTAGGGAACAGGACTCAGCCAAATGACTGACATGACAAGGAAAAACCGTATGCTCAAGGATAGGACATGGCAGAGATCATCTGACAGGCCCTGGCATATTTCATATCCCATTGAAAGTACATCCATGTGTAGATTGGCAAGCATTTCCATGCACAAATTCTGAGCACTGAAGCCTTCAGAGAGAATATTGTGGCATACCAGGCCAAGAATATTCATCCTATTTAAATCTTGCCCTACAAGGTCCTCTGTGCCACTGAGGTCTCCATGGCAACGCCCAGCATTGTGACTCAGGTCTCCTACTGCACACTTGTATCCTAGAGCATAAAGTAGAGCTCACAATGGTGCTCAGCCAATCACAGCCCAGTGTGGTTGCCTGGCAACCACAAGCTTGTGGATTTCTGTGAACTGTTTCAGCCCAACTCTGCAGCTTTCCACCTCATACAACCACAGCCATTCCAATCATGCAGTATTTGATTAGCCTCTCTATGTTGCCTCAGAATATTTTTTACAGTTGTAGTGATCAAAAAATTTGACATATTTTGAGAAGTAGAGGGAAGTAATTGGAAAATATTTTTGGTATGTCTAAGGTCTATGGGTTCCAAACTTGACTTCACCAGTCTTTTAAATTTTCAAACCTAGAGCCTAAAATCCACCTCACAGTGATGTTCAGCCAATCTCAGCCCAGTGTGTTTGCCTGGCAACCACAAGCCTGTGGATTTCTGTGAACAGTTTCAGCCCAACTCTGCAGCTCTCCACCTCATACAACCATAGCCATTCCAATCATGCAGTATTTGATTCACCTCTCTAATTTGGCACCGAATTTTCTTTGAAGTTGTGGTGATCAAGCAAATTGGACATATTTTGACAAGTGGAGGGAAGTAATTGGCTCTGTCTTTAGCTCTGTTTGTGGTATACGGGGTCCAAACTTGACTACTCCAGTCTATTCAAATTTCAAACTTAGAAAGCCAAATGTTTCAGGGGAGGAAAGAAAATGCCACAATGATTTGGGTTCTGCCGAGTTTCTGGTGGCTTGGGAAGCAAACCTGCAAACCATACATGCAATCTCTGCTGGATTACTGCCACCATGGTAGTATTAGTTAGCACGAAAAGCCAGAAACCAGAAGATGAGTCCCAAAATGAATGTGAATCCTTGCAGTGCATGAATATTTGGAGAGCCTGCTTCAACTATCCAGCTTCCTCGGGGTTCACATGTATGCAATCACTATTTCAAGGAGGTCTGCAACCATTCCAGCATAACCCTGAACACTAAACATGACGTACTAGCTCAATACCTAAACCAACATAATGCTAGATAGCTTATCACCAGCAGGTTTTCCCAGAATTCAAATGTAACATGGTGAAAGGGAAACCCTTACAAACCGGATGCAAATGCCCCTATCCCTAAAAATCCCAGGTATTTTCTCATGGCATGGAATATTTAGACTCCACAACTCATGTAGGGAACCCAGGGATCTGGACCAAGTGTGTCTAGTTTTCTGTTGTCCTCTTTTTGGTGACAGCATCTTATGTAGTTGTTGAAAGAGGCCTTGAGATAAATTCGTAGCCCAAGATGGACTGGAACTCCCAAGGATCCATCCACCTAAGCCCCCAGATTGCTGGGGTTATAGGCATGAGCGACCATGCCAAGCTTGTGCACAGAGATTCTTACATAATTTGTGAAATCCCAATACTGGTCTATAGGTAGCTTCTGTGCTTCAGGCTTTAAGAATATGCCTCTCTTTGTTTTGGCTCCCCTTGTTCAGGTGTCCATTTCTATTGTGCTAAGATCCAAGGCCCCAGGCAAGGGGGTGGCTGCCCTCCCTCTGTTGTGTCCTTGGATGATTACTGATCAGGTAAACAGGGTTCAAATATATTGGATCCTGTGCATTTGAAGAGGAAATGAGTAAAGAATCATGAGTTAATATGTACATGCCAGGGAATTGAGGGGCCATGATAGAGACAAAACTTCAGGCCATGGGCTGAAGGCTGAGGCTTCTGTACCTCTAGCTTCTTGAATAGTGTTTACATGGGCCTGCTGAGCAATTGTGTGCTCTCAAATGTTATTTAATGGGTTTTGTTTTAATTTATTTTGTTTTTTTCTTTGGTTTTTTACATGGAACGAACAGTACCATGGTTTGAAGAAGCTGGAGTGTCTTATCTAAGAGACATTTGAAAAAAGGGACAATTCAGCAGCCAAGAATTTCTCAAATGACTTTGGCGTTATAAAAAAAGTGACATAAAGTTGAGCGTGTCATGTCCATGTCTCTTTACAAAAGATTTTTCCTCCTATTTGATAGGAATTACTGTTTCTTTGAAAGGTCAACCTGCACTGAAATAAAGATAATCCCTCCTTTCTACATTCTGCTTGAAACCACATGCTTTGTTAGTTATATTTTCTTACACAGAAACACTTGGAGATGACTACAGCAAGAGTTTCCCATTGGTGGAATTTCCAAGGAGACACATGAAGTAATACTGCACAACTTCAAGTGAAGCGCACTGTCCCTTGACAATGGCAAGTCTGGGCAAACATCTAGTAACTGAAAATCTTAGAAAGTCTGAAAGTGAGTGAATGAAAATGGGCCTCTCCACATTAGGACAGGGCCTCTCCTGAAGCACACATTTGTGGAAAAAGTAATTATGAGAGATGAATGAACTCCCAAAACGGAATGGAAATTTTCTTGTTTAGGCCTGGAACACTATGGCATGGAGCCCTGTGGTTCTAACTGGATGAACAAAGTGTGAACAGAGATCAAAATAAAACACACCCCATTTAGGGAACTCCATGTTTAACCAGGTGTCCAGAGTAGTGGCAAACTGTACTTGTGTCAATTTGCTCAAATCCTGTCTTCACAAGAAAGTAAATTCCAGCACGACCAGTGACTAGAGGAGGACACATTTCAAAGGACTTGTAAAAAGTCCAACACTGAATTTAGCCCATCACTGAATTTAGATAAAAAGTAGCAGAGTCTGTTAGTCTTTCAAGTTTTAATAGCAGAAACTTATAACATGTAATAGCTGTTACATGAATACCTTCAGAGCTTTTGGAGAGGTCTAAATCACTACGAGTGAGGGCTTCCCTGACTCACAAAGTTAAAAATAGTAAAACAAACAATTTGAAAAACCAATCAACCAATAAAATACAAACACTAAGTCCAAAGGGTTTCACTGGTTTTAAAACCACTTATGGAATGCACAACTATTGAAGAGGCTTACTCTGCATTCTGCTTTACTCAGGCCTGGTACATGAGCAACTGTGAAAGCAAAATTCTAAATGTTATGTGAACTGACCATTTCATTGTGAAACCATGACCCAATAGAGATTTTCTCTTTTGAAACTTCGTACATTATCCATATATGTTCTCAAAGGGAAGGAATACACAGGATTTAGGCTGATTTCATTTTAGTATTTTGTGTTCCACCAGATTTATTTGAAGATCTCCTGTCCTGCATCCACTGCCCAGTGCAGAAGGCCACAGATATGACAAACAACATGAGAACTTCACTTCTGCAGCCTGATTAAATCATCATGAGAATATAATTTTCCTTTCATCATCAAAGATTTTTACATCAGATTAACCAGCTCTCTTGGTTTCCCATGTTTTTCCCTGGTGTTTGTACCTTAAAATGGCTGTGCACTCTTCTCAGTCTTGATCTCCATCTTCCCCCATATTTCCAAACATATTCATCTGGGAAACATGTAAAGATCTTATTCAGGGCTTGTTTCATTGTTTTCAAATATCTGCCCTTGAAATTCATCTTCCACCTCTGTCTCTCATATCCAAAGCTATATGCTTGCAGAGGATTTCTGCTGAGAAATTTCACAGAAAGCTCTTATACTGCAGGTGAATGATGCCAGCAAGTCTTGACTGAATAGCTTAGGGAACAGGACTCAGCCAAATGACTGACATGACAAGGGAAATCCGTATGCTCAAGGATAGGACATGGCAGAGATCATCTGCCAGGCCCTGGAATATTTCATATCCCATTGAAAGTACATCCATGTGTAGATTGGCAAGCATTTCCATCCCCAAATTCTGCGCAGTGAAGCCTTCAGAGAGAATATTGTGGCATACCAGGCCAAGAATATTCATCCTATTTAAATCTTGCCCTACAAGGTCCTCTGTGCCACTGAGGTCTCCATGGCAACGCCCAGCATTGTGACTCAGGTCTCCTACTGCACACTTGTATCCTAGAGCCTAAAGTCCAGCTCACAATGGTGCTCAGCCAATCACAGCCCAGTGTGGTTACCTGACAACCACAAGCTTGTGGATTTCTGTGAACTGTTTCAGCCCAACTCTGCAGCTTTCCACCTCATACAACCACAGCCATTCCAATCATGCAGTATTTGAATAGCCTCTCTATGTTGCCTCAGATTTTTTTTTTACAGTTGTAGTGATCAAGAAAATTTGACATATTTTGAGAAGTGGAGGGAAGTAATTGAAAAACATTTTTGGTATGTCTGAGGTCTATGGGTTCCAAACTTGACTATCCCAGTCTTTTAAATTTTCAAACCTAGAGCCTAAAATCCACCTCACAGGGATGTTCAGCCAATCTCAGCCCAGTGTGGTTGCCTGGCAACCACAAGCCTGTGGATTTCTGTGAACAGTTTCAGCCCAACTCTGCAGCTTTCCACCTCATACAAACACAGCCATTCCAATCAGGCAGTATTTGATTCACCTCTCTAATTTGGCTCAGAATTTTCATAGAAGTTGTGGTGATCAAGCAAATTTGACATATTTTGACAAGTGGAGGGAAGTAATTGGCTCTGTCTTTAGCTCTGTTTGTGGTATATGGGGTCCAAACTTGACTACCCTAGTCTATTCAATTTTCAAACTTAGAAAGCCAAATGTTTCAGGGGAGGAAAGAAAATGCCACAATGATTTGGGTTCTGCCAAGTTTCTGGTGGCTTGCGAAGAAAACCTGCAAACCATAAATGCAATCTCTGCTGGATGACTGCCACCATGGTAGTATCAGTTAGCACTAAAAGCCAGCAACCAGAAGATGAGTCCCAAAATGAAAGTGAATGCTTGCAGTGCGTGAATATTTGGAGTGCCTGCTTCAACTATCCAGCTTCCTCGGGGTTCACATGTCAGCAATCGCTATTTCAAGGAGGTCTGCAGCCATTCCAGCATAACCCTGAACACTAAACATGAGGTACTAGCTCAATACCTAAACCAACATAATGCTAGATAGCTTATCACCAGCAGGTTTTCCCAGAATTCAAATGTAACATGGTGAAAGGGAAACCCTTAGAAACGGGATGCAAAGGCCCCTTTCACTAAACATCCCAGGTATTTTCTCATGGCATGGAATATTTAGACTCCACAACTCATGTAGTGAACACAGGGACCTGGACCAAGTGTGTCTAGTTTTCTGTTGTCCTCTTTTTGGAAACAGCATCTTATGTTGAAAGTTGTTGAAAGAGGCCTTGAGATAAATTCGTAGCCCAAGATGGATTGGAACTCCCAAGGATCAATCCACCTCAGCCACCAGATAACTGGAATTATAGGCATGAGCGACCATGCCATGCATGTGCACAGAGATTCTTACATAATTTGTGAAATACCCCTACTGGTCTATAGGTAGCTTCTGGGCTTCAGGTTTTAGTGATATGCCTCTCTTTTTTTGGCTCTCCTTGTTCAGGTGTCCATTTCTATTGTGATAAGCTCCAAGGCCCCAGGCAAGTGGATGGCTGCCCTTCCTCTGGTGTTTCCTTGGATGATTACTGCCCAGGTGAACAGGGTTCGAATATATTGGATCATGTGCATTTGAAGAGGAAATGAGTAAAGATTCATGAGTTAATGTGGACATGCCAGGGAATTGAGGGGCCATGATAGAGACAAAACTTCAGGCCATGGGCTGAAGGCTGAGGCTTCTGTAACTCTAGCTTCTTGAATAGTGTTTACATGGGCCCGCTAAGCAATTGTGTGCTCTCAAATGTTATTTAATGGGTTTTGTTTTAATTTATTTTGTTTTTGCTTTGGTTTTTTACATGCAAGGAACAGTACCATGGTTTGAAGAAGCTGGAGTGTCTTACCTAAGAGAAATTTGAAAAAAGGGACAATTCAGAAGCCAAGAATTTCTCAAAGGCCCTTGGCGTTTTAAAAAAAGTGACATAAAGTTGAGCATGTCATGTCAATGTCTCTTAACAAAAGATTGTACCTCCTATTCCATAGGAATTACTTTTTCTTTGAAAGGTCAACCTGCACTTAAATAAAGATAATCCCTCCTTTCCTCATGGTGCTTGAAACAACATCATTTGATAGTTATATTTTCTTATGAAGAAACACTTGGAGATGACTACAGCAAGAGTTTCCCATTGGTGGAATTTCCATGGAGACACATGAAGTAATACTGCACAGCATCAAGTGAAGTGCACTGTCCCTTGACAATGGCAAGTCTGGGCAAACCTCTAGTAACTGAAAATCTTAGAAAGTCTGAAAGTGAGTGAATGAAAATGGGCCTCTCCACATTTGGACAGGGCCTCTCCTGAAGCACACATTTGTGGAAAAAGTAATTATGAGAGACGAATGAACTCCCAAAACGCAGTGCAAATGTTCTTTTTTAGGCCTGGATCGCTATGACCTGGAGCCCTGTGGTTCTAACTGGATGAACAAAGTGTGAGCAGAGATCAAAATATAACACACACCATTTAGGGAACTCGATATTTAACCAGGTTTCCAGAGTAGTGGCAAACTGTACTTGTGTCAATTTTCTCAAATCCTGTCTTCACAAGAAAGTAAATTCCAGCACGACCTGTGACTAGAGGAGGACACATTTCAAAGGGCTTGTAAAAAGTCCAACACTGAATTTAGCCCAACACTGAATTTCGATAAAGAGTAGCAGAGTCTGTTAGTCTTTAAAGTTTTAATAGGAGAAACTTATAACATGTAATAGCTGTTACATGAATACCTTCAGAGCTTTTGGAGAGGTCTAAATCACTATGAGTGAGGGCTTCCCTGACTCCCAAAGTTAAAAATAGTAAAACAAACAATTTGAAAAACCAATCAACCAATAAAATACAAACACTAAGTCCAAAGGGATTCACTGGTTTTAAAACCACTTATGGAATGCACAACTATTGAAGAGGCTTACTCTGCATTCTGCTTTACTCAGGCCCGGTACATGAGAAACTGTGAAAGCAAAATTCAAAATGTTATGTGAACTGACCATTTCATTGTTGAAACCATGACCCAATAGACATTTTCTCTTTTGAAACTTCGTACATTATCCATATATGTTCTCAAAGGGAAGGAATACACAGGATTTAGGCTGATTTCTTTTTAGTATTTTGTGTTCCACCAGATTGATTTGAAGATCACCTGTCCTGCATCCACTGCCCAATGCAGAAAGCCACACATATGACAACCAACTTGAGAACTTCACTTCTACAGTCTGATTAAATCATCATGAGAATATAATTTTCCTTTCATCATCAAAGAGTTTTACATCAGATTAACCAGCTCTCTTGGTTTCCCATGTTTTTCCCTGGTTTTTGTACCTTGAAAAGGATGTGCACACTTCTCAGTCTTGATCTCCATCTTCCCCCATATTTCCAAATATATTCATCTGGGAAATATGTAAATATCTTATTCAGGGCTTGCTTCGTTGTTTTCAAATATCTGCCCTGGAAATTCATCTTCCACCTCTGTCTCTCATATCCAAAGCTATATGCTTGCAGAGGATTTCTGCTGAGAAATTTCACAGAAAGCTCTTATACTGCAGGTGAATGATGCCAGCAAGTCTTGACTGAAGAGCTTAGGGAACAGGACTCAGCCAAATGACTGACATGACAAGGGAAAACCGTATGCTCAAGGATAGGACATGGCAGAGATCATCTGCCAGGCCCTGGCATATTTCATATCCCATTGAAAGTACATCCATGTGTAGATTGGCAAGCATTTCCATCCACAAATTCTGAGCAGTGAAGCCTTCAGGGAGAATATTGTGGCATACCAGCCCAAGAATATTCATCCTATTTAAATCTTGCCCTACAAGGTCCTCTGTGCCACTGAGGTCTCCATGGCAACGCCCAGCATTGTTACTAAGGTCTCCTACTGCACACTTGTATCCTAGAGCCTAAAGTCCAGCTCACAATGGTGCTCAGCCAATCATAGCCCATTGTGGTTGCCTGGCAACCTCAAGCTTGTGGCTTTCTGTGAACAGTTTCAGCCCAACTCTGCAGCTTTCCACCTCATAAAACCACAGCCATTCCAATCATGCAGTATTTGATTAACCTCTCTAAGTTGCCTCAGAATTTTCTTTGAAGTTGTGGTGATCAAGCAAATTTGACATATTTTGACAAGTGGAGGGAAGTAATTGGCTCTGTCTTTAGCTCTGTTTGTGGTATATCGGGTCCAAACGTGACTAGCCCAGTCTATTCAATTATCAAACTTAGAAAGCCAAATGTTTCAAGGGAGGAAAGAAAATGCCACAATGATTTGGGTTCTGCCAAGTTTCTGGTGGCTTGGGAAGCAAACCTGCAAACCATACATGCAGTCTCTGCTGGATTACTGCCACCATGGTAGTATCAGTTAGCACTAAAAGCCAGCAACCAGAAGATGAGACCCAAAATGAATGTGAATCCTTGCAGTGCATGAATATTTGGAGTGCCTGCTTCAACTATCCAGCTTCCTCGGTGTTCACTTGTCTGCAATCGCTATTTCAAGGAGGGCTGCAACCATTCCAGCTTAACCCTGAACACTAAACATGAGGTATTAGCACAATACCTTATCACCAGCAGGTTTTCCCAGAATTCAAATGTAACATGGTGAAAGGGAAACCCTTAGAAAAGGGATGCAAATGCCCCTTTCACTAAACATCCCAGGTATTTTCTCATGGCATGGAATATTTAGACTCCACAACTCATGTAGTGAACACAGGGACCTGGACCAAGTGTGTCTAGTTTTCTGTTGTCCTCTTTTTGGAAACAGCATCTTATGTTGAAAGTTGTTGAAAGAGGCCTTGAGATAAATTTGTAGCCCAAGATGGATTGGAACTCCCAAGGATCCATCCAGCTCAGCCCCCAGATTGCTGGGATTATAGGCATGAGCGATCATGCCAAGCATGTGCACAGAGATTCTTACATAATTTGTGAAATCCCACTACTTGTCTATAGGTAGCTTCTGTGTTTCAAGCTTTAGTGATATGCCTCTCTTTGTTTTGGCTCCCCTTGTTCAGGTGTCCATTTCTATTGTGATAAGCTCTCAGGCCCCAGGCAAGGGGGTGGCTGCCCTTCCTCTGGTGTTTCCTTGGATGATTACTGCCCAGGTGAACAGTGTTTGAATATATTGGATCATGTGCATTTGAAAAGGAAATGAGTAAAGATTCATGAGTTAATGTGGACATGCCAGGGAATTGAGGGGCCATGATAGAGACAAAACTTCAGGCCATGGGTTGAAGGCTGAGGCTTCTGTACCTCTAGCTTCTTCAATAGTGTTTACATGGGCCTGCTGAGCAATTGTGTGCTCTCAAATGTTATTTAATGGGTTTTGTTTTAATTTATTTTGTTTTTTCCTTTGGTTTTTTACATGGAAGGAACAGTACCATGGTTTGAAGAAGCTGGAGTGTCTTACCTAAGAGACATTTGAAAAAAGGGACAATTCAGCAGCCAAGAGTTTCTCAAATGCCCTTGGCATTTTAAAAAAAGTGATATAAAGTTGAGCGTGTCATGTTAATGTCGCTTTACAAAAGATTTTACCTCCTATTTGATAGGAATTACTGTTTCTTTGAAAGTTCAACCTGCACTGAAATAAAGATAATCCCTCCTTTCCTCATTCTGCTTGAAACCACATCCTTTTTTAGTTATATTTTCTTACACAGAAACACTTGGATATGACTACAGCAAGAGTTTCCCATTGGTGGAATTTCCACGGAGACACATGAAGTAATACTGCACAACTTCAAGTGAAGTGCACTGTCCCATGACAAAGGCAATTCTGGGCAAACCTCTAGTAACTGAAAATCTTAGAAAGTCTAAAAGTGAGTGAATGAAAATGGGCCTCTCCACATTTGGACACGGCCTTTCCTGAAGCACACATTTGTGGAAAAAGTAATTATGAGAGATGCATGAACTCCCAAAACGGAATGGAAATTTTCTTGTTTAGGCCTGGAACGCTATGGCCTGGAGCCCTGTGGTTCTAACTGGATGAGCAAAGTGTGAGCAGAGATCAAAGTAAAACACACACCATTTAGGAAACTCGATATTTAACCAGGTGTCCAGAGTAGTGGCAAACTGTACTTGTGTCAATTTGCTCAAATCCTGTCTTCAGAAGAAAGTAAATTCCAGCACGACCAGTGACTAGAGGAGGACACATTTCAAAGGACTTGTAAAAAGTCCAACCCTGAAGTTAGCCCAACACTTAATTTAGATGAAAAGTAGCAGAGTCTGTTAGTCTTTCAAGTTTTAATAGGAGAAACTTATAGCATGTAATAGCTGTTACATGAATAACTTCAGAGCTTTTGGAGAGGTCGAAATCACTATGAGTGAGGGCTTCCCTGACTCACAAAGTTAAAAATAGTAAAACAGGACTTCCTGAGAACATGTTGGACAGACAGCAGCAGCTACTGAAGGCTCTCTAAAGGCTCGGCTCAGAGGCCAGCAATGATGCGGACTAAAGAGATACGAACCAGTAGAGATATGCTCTGCTGACTCAGGAACGAACTGGGCTGAGAGAATCTAACTTAGAATACAGTCCTGGCGCTAAAATAGGAACAGAAAAATCTCGGTGTGGAGGCTTGACCCCACGCAATTGGAAACTGTGGTTTGGATTTCCCGCCGCCCATTGGCTGGCTGCCTCCACAGCGGCTCGGCAAGGAAAGACGCGCCCGCCGAGCTCTGGGAACGGGAGTCTGCGAATGGAGTCCTCGCGCCATTGGAAACCGCGGTTTGGATTTCCCGCCGCCCAGCGGCTGGCTGCCTCCACAGCGCTCGGCAAGGACAGACGCGCCCGCCGAGCTCTGGGAACGGGAGTCTGCGAACGGAGTCGGAAACAGGACGGACAAGGAGGAAAACTGACTGGTGGCGAGGTGAGCAAGAAACTGATCCCCTACCACAGGTTGACTCCAGCAGAGGTTTTTCTGGGCTCGGGCAGTCCTGTAAGAGCAGGGCGCGGTGACAACTCCAGCCGCACATTCCCCTCTCGGACGGGATTAGTGAAAGGTGCCTGGCCTGAGTGACGCTGCTGGCGGACTCCCTAGGCTGGCCTAACCCAGATCCCAGAGCCTGATGGTGGCCCGGAGGAGCGACCGACTCCCACGTAGGCTGCCTCCTCCGCAACTCCCTGGGGCGCAGCGGTGGGCGGGAACAACTAGCCAGCGCAATTTGATCAGGCTGTGGCTGACAGGCAGGGAAGCCGGGCCTCCTATGTAAGATTGCATTTTATAAGGAACAGAAAATATGGGGAAGGGAAGCAACAAAAAAGGCTCCTCGGCCCCCAATCCTGAGAAACAGGCAATCGTGGACACCGCACCAATATACATTAAGCGCCATCTAGAGAGCCTCATAGACCATTTCAGGAATGAAGTTATCAATGACCTGAAGCTAGAAGTATGCAGAATAGTTAGAGAAATGCTAAGCACCACCCAGGAAAAAGAAGATGGTGGAATGGAAGAACAGAAAAAGAGGGGAGAATTGCTTGATGGAGAAAACAGAGAAAGCATTGAGTATGTGAAGCAGGTTCAAAGAGACTATCAAGAAATTAAGAAGTCTATCCAAGACTGGCATAACAGCTTGAAAGAAACTAAGGACAGACTATCTGAATTGGAGGGCAGACTTGAAACATGGGAGAATGAAATGAAAAACTTCTTAAAAATAACAAAGAAACACACAGCAATAATACAAAGACAAGAAGATGATAAAGGAGCCATAACTTAAGGATTAAGAACATAAAAGAAGAAGTAGGGACACAAACAAGTGAACTACAAAAGCTACTCACAGAAATAATCCAGGAGAATTTTCCTAATTTAGCAAAAGCTAAAGATACTCAGATGTATGAGGCATACAGGACCCCAGCTACCTACAACCCTAACAGAGAAACACCCAGGCATATAATAATAAAAATTCCAGAAATTCAATACAAGAACAGAATATTAAAAGCTGTAAGAGACAAGAAACAGATCACTTACAAGGGAATACCCATCAGAATTACAGCAGATTTCTCTTCACAAACCATCAAATCACGAAGAGCATGGGGAGAAATAATTCAAGCTTTGAAAGATAATAATCTCCAGCCAAGATTGAGATATCCTGCACAACTGTCCCTGGAAATTGATGGAAAAACGAGGTGCTTCCAGGATAAAGAGGAACTGGGGGAATTTGCAACCACCAATTCAACCCTACAGAAAGTATTGCAGGATATTCTAAAAAAAGAAAAATACAAAGAACCCAGAAATAGTGGCAGGGAGGCCACAACGAATGGAGCAGAGAACAAAATGAAGAAGACAAACTGACAGCTACTGACAGAAAAAGAGCTCAACAGAAATGAGACAGAGAAGATTGGATGATAGGAACAGCTTTTTTTGGAGAAAATGACATCTTAATAGGTAATGCTGATTTAGTACCATCTTGTTTTGAAGTCTCATCTAGCTTTTGTTCTTCTGTCTCCAATGGTCTAAACAGGTTGTATCTTATTGGATTTTGTTATGTACGATAGTATAAGCAAAAACCTTTTAAGGACAAGGAGATTATACAGAGACCATTGTTCATTTTCTGTTAGTCGATTCTAAATACTCTATAATGCTGTCATTCTCTTAAATGGTTTTACATTGTTTTGATATACTTAATGCTACAGTATATGAAGTTGTACTCAAGGACTTCAGGGAGGGAGTCAATATGGTAACTATTTTTGGGTCAGGATTATCTGGTGGTGAAACACTATTCTGCTTAAATGGTTATGTTTTGATCTGCCCTGGTTCACTGTTATGCCCTCTTTTTTCTCAATCTCCACTCCATTATTTACTTTTTTATTTTTATCCATTTAATTAAAGGGAAAAATATAGCAGGATATAATATAGTAACCCACTTTGACTTTCTATTATCTCGATTTGAAGCCCTGTATTACTCTCACCATCTTGTTTTTGACTGAGGTTCCTCTATTCTGTTTTGCTGGATAGTATCAGGTTCGAAAGTTTAGGCATCACCTGAGAAGATAATGAGATTCATTATAACGCCCATTCTCGTTGACTTTTATCTACTTTTGAAGACCTACAATATCTCCAATGTTTTGGTTTTGTCGGTTTTATTCTTTACGGTTTTGTTCAATTATATAGGCAATTCTATTAGAAATAGCGGGAGGCATTACGGTAACCATTGTTGATCACCTTGTATTATGTTTTTATATTATCTATTATGTCCACCCTTTTGACTTGACCGATTCTGTTCTGTTATGTCACATTTGGTTTTACTCTCTTCCAAAAAAGCAATAAGAACCGTGGGAGCAATGAAACCCAAAATGTGTAATAGTCATTGTACAAAAGAGAGGAAAAGAAAGTGCTCTAAACTATATAACTGCATGTATATTTAAATGTATAAGATAGAAAATGATATCACAGAGTTTTATTGGATCATTGAACAGAATTGTTTGCAGTATCATTGTTGGAAGGTCCACTCAACAAGCTTTAATTTTGTGACTTGAACAATTATTTCTAAGATGGCAATATGTAATCCATTAACTAGTGATTGCCTACTGCGCATTTTTTTCTCCTGTAAATCTGTATAACTTGTACCCCTTCACTGTTTTTTTTTCTTTCTTTTCTTTTCTCCTTAAATAAAATAAAAAAAAAATAGTAAAACAAACAATTTGAAAAACCAATCAACCAATTAAATACAATCACTAGGTCCAAAGGGTTTCACTGGTTTTAAAACCACTTATGGAATGCACAACTATTGATGAGGCTTACTCTGCATTCTGCTTTACTCAGGCCCGGTACATGAGCAACTGTGAAAGCAAAATTCAAAATGTTATGTGAAGTGACCATTTCATTGGTGAAACCATGACCCAATAAACATTTTCTCTTTTGAAACTCCGGACATTATCCATATATGTTCTCAAAGGGAAGGAATGCACAGGATTTAGATTGATATTTTTTTCACTATTTTGTGTTCCACCAGATTTATTTGAAGATCTCCTGTCCTGCATCCACTGCCCAATGCAGAAGGCCACACATAGGACAACCAACATGAGAACTTAACTGCTACAGCCTGATTAAATCACCATGAGAATATAAATTTCCTTTCATCATCAAAGATTTTTACATCAAATTAACCAGCTCTCTTGCTTTCCCATGTTTTTCCCTGGTTTTTGTACCTTGAAATGGGTGTGCACTCTTCTCAGTCTGGATCTCCATCTTCCCCCGTATTTCCAAACATATTCATCTGGGAAACATGTAAAGATCTTATTCGGGGCTTGTTTCATTGTTTTCAAATATCTGCCCTTGAAATTCAACTTCCACCACTGTCTCTCATATCCAAAGCTATGTGCTTGCAGAGGATTTCTGCTGAGAAATTTCACAGAAAGCTCTTATACTGCAGGTGAGTCATTCCAGCAAGTCTTGACTGAATAGCTTAGGAAACAGGACTCAGCCAAATGACAGACATGACAAGGGAAAAGCATATGCTCAAGGATAAGACATGTCAGAGAACATCTGCCAGGCCCTGGCATATTTCATATCCCATTGAAAGTACTTCCATGTGTAGATTGGCAAACATTTCCATCCCCAAATTCTGAGCAGTGAAGCCTTCAGTGAGAATCCTGTGGCATACCAGGCCAAGAATATTCATCCTATTTAAATCTTGCCCTACAAGGTCCTCTGAGCCACTGAGGTCTCCATGGCAATGCCCAGCATTGTGACTCAGGTCTCCTACTGCACACTTGTATCCTAGAGCCTAAAGTCCAGCTCACAATGGTGCTCAGCCAATCACAGCCCAGTGTGGTTGCCTGGCAACCACAAGCTTGTGGCTTTCTGTGAACTGTTTCAGCCGAACTCTGCAGCTTTCCACCTCATACAACCACAGCCATTCCAATCATGCAGTATTTGATTAGCCTCTCTATGTTGCCTCAGAATTTTTTTTACAGTTGTAGTGATCAAGAAAATTTGACATATTTTGAGAAGTGGAGGGAAGTAATTGAAAGACCTTTTGGTCTGTCTGTGGTCGATGTTTTCCAAACTTGACTACCCCAGTCTTTTAAATTTTCAAACCTAGAGCCTAAAATCCACCTCACAGTGATGTTCAGCCAATCTCAGCCCAGTGTGGTTGCCTGGCAACCACAAGGCTTTGAATTTCTGTGAACAGTTTCAGCCCAACTCTGCAGCTTTCCACCTCATACAACCACAGCCATTCCAATCATGCAGTATTTGATTAACTTCTCTAAGTTGCCTCAGAATTTTTTTTAAAGTTGTGGTGATCAAGCAAATTTGACATATTTTGACAAGTGGAGGGAAGTAATTGGCTCTGTCTTTAGCTCTGTTTGTGGTATATGGGGTCCAAAGCTGACTAGCCCTGTCTATTCAGTTATCAAACTTAGAAAGCCAAATGTTTCAAGGGAGGAAAGAAAATGCCACAATGATTTGGGTTCTTCCAAGTTTCTGGTGGCTTGGGAAGCAAACCTGCAAACCATACATGCAATCTCTGCTGGATTACTGCCACCATGGTAGTATTAGTTAGCACGAAAAGCCAGAAACCAGAAGATGAGTCCCAAAATGAATGTGAATCCTTGCAGTGCATGAATATTTGGAGAGCCTGCTTCAACTATCCAGCTTCCTCGGGGTTCACATGTATGCAATCACTATTTCAAGGAGGTCTGCAACCATTCCAGCATAACCCTGAACACTAAACATGACGTACTAGCTCAATACCTAAACCAACATAATGCTAGATAGCTTATCACCAGCAGGTTTTCCCAGAATTCAAATGTAACATGGTGAAAGGGAAACCCTTACAAACCGGATGCAAATGCCCCTATACCTAAAAATCCCAGGTATTTTCTCATGGCATGGAATATTTAGACTCCACAACTCATGTAGGTAACCCAGGGATCTGGACCAAGTGTGTCTAGTTTTCTGTTGTCCTCTTTTTGGTGACAGCATCTTATGTAGTTGTTGAAAGAGGCCTTGAGATAAATTCGTAGCCCAAGATGGACTGGAACTCCCAAGGATCCATCCACCTAAGCCCCCAGATTGCTGGGGTTATAGGCATGAGCGACCATGCCAAGCTTGTGCACAGAGATTCTTACATAATTTGTGAAATCCCAATACTGGTCTATAGGTAGCTTCTGTGCTTCAGGCTTTAAGAATATGCCTCTCTTTGTTTTGGCTCCCCTTGTTCAGGTGTCCATTTCTATTGTGCTAAGATCCAAGGCCCCAGGCAAGGGGGTGGCTGCCCTCCCTCTGTTGTGTCCTTGGATGATTACTGATCAGGTAAACAGGGTTCAAATATATTGGATCCTGTGCATTTGAAGAGGAAATGAGTAAAGAATCATGAGTTAATATGTACATGCCAGGGAATTGAGGGGCCATGATAGAGACAAAACTTCAGGCCATGGGCTGAAGGCTGAGGCTTCTGTACCTCTAGCTTCTTGAATAGTGTTTACATGGGCCTGCTGAGCAATTGTGTGCTCTCAAATGTTATTTAATGGGTTTTGTTTTAATTTATTTTGTTTTTTTCTTTGGTTTTTTACATGGAACGAACAGTACCATGGTTTGAAGAAGCTGGAGTGTCTTATCTAAGAGACATTTGAAAAAAGGGACAATTCAGCAGCCAAGAATTTCTCAAATGACTTTGGCGTTATAAAAAAAGTGACATAAAGTTGAGCGTGTCATGTCCATGTCTCTTTACAAAAGATTTTTCCTCCTATTTGATAGGAATTACTGTTTCTTTGAAAGGTCAACCTGCACTGAAATAAAGATAATCCCTCCTTTCTACATTCTGCTTGAAACCACATGCTTTGTTAGTTATATTTTCTTACACAGAAACACTTGGAGATGACTACAGCAAGAGTTTCCCATTGGTGGAATTTCCAAGGAGACACATGAAGTAATACTGCACAACTTCAAGTGAAGCGCACTGTCCCTTGACAATGGCAAGTCTGGGCAAACATCTAGTAACTGAAAATCTTAGAAAGTCTGAAAGTGAGTGAATGAAAATGGGCCTCTCCACATTAGGACAGGGCCTCTCCTGAAGCACACATTTGTGGAAAAAGTAATTATGAGAGATGAATGAACTCCCAAAACGGAATGGAAATTTTCTTGTTTAGGCCTGGAACACTATGGCATGGAGCCCTGTGGTTCTAACTGGATGAACAAAGTGTGAACAGAGATCAAAATAAAACACACCCCATTTAGGGAACTCCATGTTTAACCAGGTGTCCAGAGTAGTGGCAAACTGTACTTGTGTCAATTTGCTCAAATCCTGTCTTCACAAGAAAGTAAATTCCAGCACGACCAGTGACTAGAGGAGGACACATTTCAAAGGACTTGTAAAAAGTCCAACACTGAATTTAGCCCATCACTGAATTTAGATAAAAAGTAGCAGAGTCTGTTAGTCTTTCAAGTTTTAATAGCAGAAACTTATAACATGTAATAGCTGTTACATGAATACCTTCAGAGCTTTTGGAGAGGTCTAAATCACTACGAGTGAGGGCTTCCCTGACTCACAAAGTTAAAAATAGTAAAACAAACAATTTGAAAAACCAATCAACCAATAAAATACAAACACTAAGTCCAAAGGGTTTCACTGGTTTTAAAACCACTTATGGAATGCACAACTATTGAAGAGGCTTACTCTGCATTCTGCTTTACTCAGGCCTGGTACATGAGCAACTGTGAAAGCAAAATTCTAAATGTTATGTGAACTGACCATTTCATTGTGAAACCATGACCCAATAGAGATTTTCTCTTTTGAAACTTCGTACATTATCCATATATGTTCTCAAAGGGAAGGAATACACAGGATTTAGGCTGATTTCATTTTAGTATTTTGTGTTCCACCAGATTTATTTGAAGATCTCCTGTCCTGCATCCACTGCCCAGTGCAGAAGGCCACAGATATGACAAACAACATGAGAACTTCACTTCTGCAGCCTGATTAAATCATCATGAGAATATAATTTTCCTTTCATCATCAAAGATTTTTACATCAGATTAACCAGCTCTCTTGGTTTCCCATGTTTTTCCCTGGTGTTTGTACCTTAAAATGGCTGTGCACTCTTCTCAGTCTTGATCTCCATCTTCCCCCATATTTCCAAACATATTCATCTGGGAAACATGTAAAGATCTTATTCAGGGCTTGTTTCATTGTTTTCAAATATCTGCCCTTGAAATTCATCTTCCACCTCTGTCTCTCATATCCAAAGCTATATGCTTGCAGAGGATTTCTGCTGAGAAATTTCACAGAAAGCTCTTATACTGCAGGTGAATGATGCCAGCAAGTCTTGACTGAATAGCTTAGGGAACAGGACTCAGCCAAATGACTGACATGACAAGGGAAATCCGTATGCTCAAGGATAGGACATGGCAGAGATCATCTGCCAGGCCCTGGAATATTTCATATCCCATTGAAAGTACATCCATGTGTAGATTGGCAAGCATTTCCATCCCCAAATTCTGCGCAGTGAAGCCTTCAGAGAGAATATTGTGGCATACCAGGCCAAGAATATTCATCCTATTTAAATCTTGCCCTACAAGGTCCTCTGTGCCACTGAGGTCTCCATGGCAACGCCCAGCATTGTGACTCAGGTCTCCTACTGCACACTTGTATCCTAGAGCCTAAAGTCCAGCTCACAATGGTGCTCAGCCAATCACAGCCCAGTGTGGTTACCTGACAACCACAAGCTTGTGGATTTCTGTGAACTGTTTCAGCCCAACTCTGCAGCTTTCCACCTCATACAACCACAGCCATTCCAATCATGCAGTATTTGAATAGCCTCTCTATGTTGCCTCAGATTTTTTTTTTACAGTTGTAGTGATCAAGAAAATTTGACATATTTTGAGAAGTGGAGGGAAGTAATTGGAAAACATTTTTGGTATGTCTGAGGTCTATGGGTTCCAAACTTGACTATCCCAGTCTTTTAAATTTTCAAACCTAGAGCCTAAAATCCACCTCACAGGGATGTTCAGCCAATCTCAGCCCAGTGTGGTTGCCTGGCAACCACAAGCCTGTGGATTTCTGTGAACAGTTTCAGCCCAACTCTGCAGCTTTCCACCTCATACAAACACAGCCATTCCAATCAGGCAGTATTTGATTCACCTCTCTAATTTGGCTCAGAATTTTCATAGAAGTTGTGGTGATCAAGCAAATTTGACATATTTTGACAAGTGGAGGGAAGTAATTGGCTCTGTCTTTAGCTCTGTTTGTGGTATATGGGGTCCAAACTTGACTACCCTAGTCTATTCAATTTTCAAACTTAGAAAGCCAAATGTTTCAGGGGAGGAAAGAAAATGCCACAATGATTTGGGTTCTGCCAAGTTTCTGGTGGCTTGCGAAGAAAACCTGCAAACCATAAATGCAATCTCTGCTGGATGACTGCCACCATGGTAGTATCAGTTAGCACTAAAAGCCAGCAACCAGAAGATGAGTCCCAAAATGAAAGTGAATGCTTGCAGTGCGTGAATATTTGGAGTGCCTGCTTCAACTATCCAGCTTCCTCGGGGTTCACATGTCAGCAATCGCTATTTCAAGGAGGTCTGCAGCCATTCCAGCATAACCCTGAACACTAAACATGAGGTACTAGCTCAATACCTAAACCAACATAATGCTAGATAGCTTATCACCAGCAGGTTTTCCCAGAATTCAAATGTAACATGGTGAAAGGGAAACCCTTAGAAACGGGATGCAAAGGCCCCTTTCACTAAACATCCCAGGTATTTTCTCATGGCATGGAATATTTAGACTCCACAACTCATGTAGTGAACACAGGGACCTGGACCAAGTGTGTCTAGTTTTCTGTTGTGCTCTTTTTGGAAACAGCATCTTATGTTGAAAGTTGTTGAAAGAGGCCTTGAGATAAATTCGTAGCCCAAGATGGATTGGAACTCCCAAGGATCAATCCACCTCAGCCACCAGATAACTGGAATTATAGGCATGAGCGACCATGCCATGCATGTGCACAGAGATTCTTACATAATTTGTGAAATACCCCTACTGGTCTATAGGTAGCTTCTGGGCTTCAGGTTTTAGTGATATGCCTCTCTTTTTTTGGCTCTCCTTGTTCAGGTGTCCATTTCTATTGTGATAAGCTCCAAGGCCCCAGGCAAGTGGATGGCTGCCCTTCCTCTGGTGTTTCCTTGGATGATTACTGCCCAGGTGAACAGGGTTCGAATATATTGGATCATGTGCATTTGAAGAGGAAATGAGTAAAGATTCATGAGTTAATGTGGACATGCCAGGGAATTGAGGGGCCATGATAGAGACAAAACTTCAGGCCATGGGCTGAAGGCTGAGGCTTCTGTAACTCTAGCTTCTTGAATAGTGTTTACATGGGCCCGCTAAGCAATTGTGTGCTCTCAAATGTTATTTAATGGGTTTTGTTTTAATTTATTTTGTTTTTGCTTTGGTTTTTTACATGCAAGGAACAGTACCATGGTTTGAAGAAGCTGGAGTGTCTTACCTAAGAGAAATTTGAAAAAAGGGACAATTCAGAAGCCAAGAATTTCTCAAAGGCCCTTGGCGTTTTAAAAAAAGTGACATAAAGTTGAGCATGTCATGTCAATGTCTCTTAACAAAAGATTGTACCTCCTATTCCATAGGAATTACTTTTTCTTTGAAAGGTCAACCTGCACTTAAATAAAGATAATCCCTCCTTTCCTCATGGTGCTTGAAACAACATCATTTGATAGTTATATTTTCTTATGAAGAAACACTTGGAGATGACTACAGCAAGAGTTTCCCATTGGTGGAATTTCCATGGAGACACATGAAGTAATACTGCACAGCATCAAGTGAAGTGCACTGTCCCTTGACAATGGCAAGTCTGGGCAAACCTCTAGTAACTGAAAATCTTAGAAAGTCTGAAAGTGAGTGAATGAAAATGGGCCTCTCCACATTTGGACAGGGCCTCTCCTGAAGCACACATTTGTGGAAAAAGTAATTATGAGAGACGAATGAACTCCCAAAACGCAGTGCAAATGTTCTTTTTTAGGCCTGGATCGCTATGACCTGGAGCCCTGTGGTTCTAACTGGATGAACAAAGTGTGAGCAGAGATCAAAATATAACACACACCATTTAGGGAACTCGATATTTAACCAGGTTTCCAGAGTAGTGGCAAACTGTACTTGTGTCAATTTTCTCAAATCCTGTCTTCACAAGAAAGTAAATTCCAGCACGACCTGTGACTAGAGGAGGACACATTTCAAAGGGCTTGTAAAAAGTCCAACACTGAATTTAGCCCAACACTGAATTTCGATAAAGAGTAGCAGAGTCTGTTAGTCTTTAAAGTTTTAATAGGAGAAACTTATAACATGTAATAGCTGTTACATGAATACCTTCAGAGCTTTTGGAGAGGTCTAAATCACTATGAGTGAGGGCTTCCCTGACTCCCAAAGTTAAAAATAGTAAAACAAACAATTTGAAAAACCAATCAACCAATAAAATACAAACACTAAGTCCAAAGGGATTCACTGGTTTTAAAACCACTTATGGAATGCACAACTATTGAAGAGGCTTACTCTGCATTCTGCTTTACTCAGGCCCGGTACATGAGAAACTGTGAAAGCAAAATTCAAAATGTTATGTGAACTGACCATTTCATTGTTGAAACCATGACCCAATAGACATTTTCTCTTTTGAAACTTCGTACATTATCCATATATGTTCTCAAAGGGAAGGAATACACAGGATTTAGGCTGATTTCTTTTTAGTATTTTGTGTTCCACCAGATTGATTTGAAGATCACCTGTCCTGCATCCACTGCCCAATGCAGAAAGCCACACATATGACAACCAACTTGAGAACTTCACTTCTACAGTCTGATTAAATCATCATGAGAATATAATTTTCCTTTCATCATCAAAGAGTTTTACATCAGATTAACCAGCTCTCTTGGTTTCCCATGTTTTTCCCTGGTTTTTGTACCTTGAAAAGGATGTGCACACTTCTCAGTCTTGATCTCCATCTTCCCCCATATTTCCAAATATATTCATCTGGGAAATATGTAAATATCTTATTCAGGGCTTGCTTCGTTGTTTTCAAATATCTGCCCTGGAAATTCATCTTCCACCTCTGTCTCTCATATCCAAAGCTATATGCTTGCAGAGGATTTCTGCTGAGAAATTTCACAGAAAGCTCTTATACTGCAGGTGAATGATGCCAGCAAGTCTTGACTGAAGAGCTTAGGGAACAGGACTCAGCCAAATGACTGACATGACAAGGGAAAACCGTATGTTCAAGGATAGGACATGGCAGAGATCATCTGCCAGGCCCTGGCATATTTCATATCCCATTGAAAGTACATCCATGTGTAGATTGGCAAGCATTTCCATCCACAAATTCTGAGCAGTGAAGCCTTCAGGGAGAATATTGTGGCATACCAGCCCAAGAATATTCATCCTATTTAAATCTTGCCCTACAAGGTCCTCTGTGCCACTGAGGTCTCCATGGCAACGCCCAGCATTGTTACTAAGGTCTCCTACTGCACACTTGTATCCTAGAGCCTAAAGTCCAGCTCACAATGGTGCTCAGCCAATCATAGCCCATTGTGGTTGCCTGGCAACCTCAAGCTTGTGGCTTTCTGTGAACAGTTTCAGCCCAACTCTGCAGCTTTCCACCTCATAAAACCACAGCCATTCCAATCATGCAGTATTTGATTAACCTCTCTAAGTTGCCTCAGAATTTTCTTTGAAGTTGTGGTGATCAAGCAAATTTGACATATTTTGACAAGTGGAGGGAAGTAATTGGCTCTGTCTTTAGCTCTGTTTGTGGTATATCGGGTCCAAACGTGACTAGCCCAGTCTATTCAATTATCAAACTTAGAAAGCCAAATGTTTCAAGGGAGGAAAGAAAATGCCACAATGATTTGGGTTCTGCCAAGTTTCTGGTGGCTTGGGAAGCAAACCTGCAAACCATACATGCAGTCTCTGCTGGATTACTGCCACCATGGTAGTATCAGTTAGCACTAAAAGCCAGCAACCAGAAGATGAGACCCAAAATGAATGTGAATCCTTGCAGTGCATGAATATTTGGAGTGCCTGCTTCAACTATCCAGCTTCCTCGGTGTTCACTTGTCTGCAATCGCTATTTCAAGGAGGGCTGCAACCATTCCAGCTTAACCCTGAACACTAAACATGAGGTATTAGCACAATACCTTATCACCAGCAGGTTTTCCCAGAATTCAAATGTAACATGGTGAAAGGGAAACCCTTAGAAAAGGGATGCAAATGCCCCTTTCACTAAACATCCCAGGTATTTTCTCATGGCATGGAATATTTAGACTCCACAACTCATGTAGTGAACACAGGGACCTGGACCAAGTGTGTCTAGTTTTCTGTTGTCCTCTTTTTGGAAACAGCATCTTATGTTGAAAGTTGTTGAAAGAGGCCTTGAGATAAATTTGTAGCCCAAGATGGATTGGAACTCCCAAGGATCCATCCAGCTCAGCCCCCAGATTGCTGGGATTATAGGCATGAGCGATCATGCCAAGCATGTGCACAGAGATTCTTACATAATTTGTGAAATCCCACTACTTGTCTATAGGTAGCTTCTGTGTTTCAAGCTTTAGTGATATGCCTCTCTTTGTTTTGGCTCCCCTTGTTCAGGTGTCCATTTCTATTGTGATAAGCTCTCAGGCCCCAGGCAAGGGGGTGGCTGCCCTTCCTCTGGTGTTTCCTTGGATGATTACTGCCCAGGTGAACAGTGTTTGAATATATTGGATCATGTGCATTTGAAAAGGAAATGAGTAAAGATTCATGAGTTAATGTGGACATGCCAGGGAATTGAGGGGCCATGATAGAGACAAAACTTCAGGCCATGGGTTGAAGGCTGAGGCTTCTGTACCTCTAGCTTCTTCAATAGTGTTTACATGGGCCTGCTGAGCAATTGTGTGCTCTCAAATGTTATTTAATGGGTTTTGTTTTAATTTATTTTGTTTTTTCCTTTGGTTTTTTACATGGAAGGAACAGTACCATGGTTTGAAGAAGCTGGAGTGTCTTACCTAAGAGACATTTGAAAAAAGGGACAATTCAGCAGCCAAGAGTTTCTCAAATGCCCTTGGCATTTTAAAAAAAGTGATATAAAGTTGAGCGTGTCATGTTAATGTCGCTTTACAAAAGATTTTACCTCCTATTTGATAGGAATTACTGTTTCTTTGAAAGTTCAACCTGCACTGAAATAAAGATAATCCCTCCTTTCCTCATTCTGCTTGAAACCACATCCTTTTTTAGTTATATTTTCTTACACAGAAACACTTGGATATGACTACAGCAAGAGTTTCCCATTGGTGGAATTTCCACGGAGACACATGAAGTAATACTGCACAACTTCAAGTGAAGTGCACTGTCCCATGACAAAGGCAATTCTGGGCAAACCTCTAGTAACTGAAAATCTTAGAAAGTCTAAAAGTGAGTGAATGAAAATGGGCCTCTCCACATTTGGACACGGCCTTTCCTGAAGCACACATTTGTGGAAAAAGTAATTATGAGAGATGCATGAACTCCCAAAACGGAATGGAAATTTTCTTGTTTAGGCCTGGAACGCTATGGCCTGGAGCCCTGTGGTTCTAACTGGATGAGCAAAGTGTGAGCAGAGATCAAAGTAAAACACACACCATTTAGGAAACTCGATATTTAACCAGGTGTCCAGAGTAGTGGCAAACTGTACTTGTGTCAATTTGCTCAAATCCTGTCTTCAGAAGAAAGTAAATTCCAGCACGACCAGTGACTAGAGGAGGACACATTTCAAAGGACTTGTAAAAAGTCCAACCCTGAAGTTAGCCCAACACTTAATTTAGATGAAAAGTAGCAGAGTCTGTTAGTCTTTCAAGTTTTAATAGGAGAAACTTATAGCATGTAATAGCTGTTACATGAATAACTTCAGAGCTTTTGGAGAGGTCGAAATCACTATGAGTGAGGGCTTCCCTGACTCACAAAGTTAAAAATAGTAAAACAGGACTTCCTGAGAACATGTTGGACAGACAGCAGCAGCTACTGAAGGCTCTCTAAAGGCTCGGCTCAGAGGCCAGCAATGATGCGGACTAAAGAGATACGAACCAGTAGAGATATGCTCTGCTGACTCAGGAACGAACTGGGCTGAGAGAATCTAACTTAGAATACAGTCCTGGCGCTAAAATAGGAACAGAAAAATCTCGGTGTGGAGGCTTGACCCCACGCAATTGGAAACTGTGGTTTGGATTTCCCGCCGCCCATTGGCTGGCTGCCTCCACAGCGGCTCGGCAAGGAAAGACGCGCCCGCCGAGCTCTGGGAACGGGAGTCTGCGAATGGAGTCCTCGCGCCATTGGAAACCGCGGTTTGGATTTCCCGCCGCCCAGCGGCTGGCTGCCTCCACAGCGCTCGGCAAGGACAGACGCGCCCGCCGAGCTCTGGGAACGGGAGTCTGCGAACGGAGTCGGAAACAGGACGGACAAGGAGGAAAACTGACTGGTGGCGAGGTGAGCAAGAAACTGATCCCCTACCACAGGTTGACTCCAGCAGAGGTTTTTCTGGGCTCGGGCAGTCCTGTAAGAGCAGGGCGCGGTGACAACTCCAGCCGCACATTCCCCTCTTGGACGGGATTAGTGAAAGGTGCCTGGCCTGAGTGACGCTGCTGGCGGACTCCCTAGGCTGGCCTAACCCAGATCCCAGAGCCTGATGGTGGCCCGGAGGAGCGACCGACTCCCACGTAGGCTGCCTCCTCCGCAACTCCCTGGGGCGCAGCGGTGGGCGGGAACAACTAGCCAGCGCAATTTGATCAGGCTGTGGCTGACAGGCAGGGAAGCCGGGCCTCCTATGTAAGATTGCATTTTATAAGGAACAGAAAATATGGGGAAGGGAAGCAACAAAAAAGGCTCCTCGGCCCCCAATCCTGAGAAACAGGCAATCGTGGACACCGCACCAATATACATTAAGCGCCATCTAGAGAGCCTCATAGACCATTTCAGGAATGAAGTTATCAATGACCTGAAGCTAGAAGTATGCAGAATAGTTAGAGAAATGCTAAGCACCACCCAGGAAAAAGAAGATGGTGGAATGGAAGAACAGAAAAAGAGGGGAGAATTGCTTGATGGAGAAAACAGAGAAAGCATTGAGTATGTGAAGCAGGTTCAAAGAGACTATCAAGAAATTAAGAAGTCTATCCAAGACTGGCATAACAGCTTGAAAGAAACTAAGGACAGACTATCTGAATTGGAGGGCAGACTTGAAACATGGGAGAATGAAATGAAAAACTTCTTAAAAATAACAAAGAAACACACAGCAATAATACAAAGACAAGAAGATGATAAAGGAGCCATAACTTAAGGATTAAGAACATAAAAGAAGAAGTAGGGACACAAACAAGTGAACTACAAAAGCTACTCACAGAAATAATCCAGGAGAATTTTCCTAATTTAGCAAAAGCTAAAGATACTCAGATGTATGAGGCATACAGGACCCCAGCTACCTACAACCCTAACAGAGAAACACCCAGGCATATAATAATAAAAATTCCAGAAATTCAATACAAGAACAGAATATTAAAAGCTGTAAGAGACAAGAAACAGATCACTTACAAGGGAATACCCATCAGAATTACAGCAGATTTCTCTTCACAAACCATCAAATCACGAAGAGCATGGGGAGAAATAATTCAAGCTTTGAAAGATAATAATCTCCAGCCAAGATTGAGATATCCTGCACAACTGTCCCTGGAAATTGATGGAAAAACGAGGTGCTTCCAGGATAAAGAGGAACTGGGGGAATTTGCAACCACCAATTCAACCCTACAGAAAGTATTGCAGGATATTCTAAAAAAAGAAAAATACAAAGAACCCAGAAATAGTGGCAGGGAGGCCACAACGAATGGAGCAGAGAACAAAATGAAGAAGACAAACTGACAGCTACTGACAGAAAAAGAGCTCAACAGAAATGAGACAGAGAAGATTGGATGATAGGAACAGCTTTTTTTGGAGAAAATGACATCTTAATAGGTAATGCTGATTTAGTACCATCTTGTTTTGAAGTCTCATCTAGCTTTTGTTCTTCTGTCTCCAATGGTCTAAACAGGTTGTATCTTATTGGATTTTGTTATGTACGATAGTATAAGCAAAAACCTTTTAAGGACAAGGAGATTATACAGAGACCATTGTTCATTTTCTGTTAGTCGATTCTAAATACTCTATAATGCTGTCATTCTCTTAAATGGTTTTACATTGTTTTGATATACTTAATGCTACAGTATATGAAGTTGTACTCAAGGACTTCAGGGAGGGAGTCAATATGGTAACTATTTTTGGGTCAGGATTATCTGGTGGTGAAACACTATTCTGCTTAAATGGTTATGTTTTGATCTGCCCTGGTTCACTGTTATGCCCTCTTTTTTCTCAATCTCCACTCCATTATTTACTTTTTTATTTTTATCCATTTAATTAAAGGGAAAAATATAGCAGGATATAATATAGTAACCCACTTTGACTTTCTATTATCTCGATTTGAAGCCCTGTATTACTCTCACCATCTTGTTTTTGACTGAGGTTCCTCTATTCTGTTTTGCTGGATAGTATCAGGTTCGAAAGTTTAGGCATCACCTGAGAAGATAATGAGATTCATTATAACGCCCATTCTCGTTGACTTTTATCTACTTTTGAAGACCTACAATATCTCCAATGTTTTGGTTTTGTCGGTTTTATTCTTTACGGTTTTGTTCAATTATATAGGCAATTCTATTAGAAATAGCGGGAGGCATTACGGTAACCATTGTTGATCACCTTGTATTATGTTTTTATATTATCTATTATGTCCACCCTTTTGACTTGACCGATTCTGTTCTGTTATGTCACATTTGGTTTTACTCTCTTCCAAAAAAGCAATAAGAACCGTGGGAGCAATGAAACCCAAAATGTGTAATAGTCATTGTACAAAAGAGAGGAAAAGAAAGTGCTCTAAACTATATAACTGCATGTATATTTAAATGTATAAGATAGAAAATGATATCACAGAGTTTTATTGGATCATTGAACAGAATTGTTTGCAGTATCATTGTTGGAAGGTCCACTCAACAAGCTTTAATTTTGTGACTTGAACAATTATTTCTAAGATGGCAATATGTAATCCATTAACTAGTGATTGCCTACTGCGCATTTTTTTCTCCTGTAAATCTGTATAACTTGTACCCCTTCACTGTTTTTTTTTCTTTCTTTTCTTTTCTCCTTAAATAAAATAAAAAAAAAATAGTAAAACAAACAATTTGAAAAACCAATCAACCAATTAAATACAATCACTAGGTCCAAAGGGTTTCACTGGTTTTAAAACCACTTATGGAATGCACAACTATTGATGAGGCTTACTCTGCATTCTGCTTTACTCAGGCCCGGTACATGAGCAACTGTGAAAGCAAAATTCAAAATGTTATGTGAAGTGACCATTTCATTGGTGAAACCATGACCCAATAAACATTTTCTCTTTTGAAACTCCGGACATTATCCATATATGTTCTCAAAGGGAAGGAATGCACAGGATTTAGATTGATATTTTTTTCACTATTTTGTGTTCCACCAGATTTATTTGAAGATCTCCTGTCCTGCATCCACTGCCCAATGCAGAAGGCCACACATAGGACAACCAACATGAGAACTTAACTGCTACAGCCTGATTAAATCACCATGAGAATATAAATTTCCTTTCATCATCAAAGATTTTTACATCAAATTAACCAGCTCTCTTGCTTTCCCATGTTTTTCCCTGGTTTTTGTACCTTGAAATGGGTGTGCACTCTTCTCAGTCTGGATCTCCATCTTCCCCCGTATTTCCAAACATATTCATCTGGGAAACATGTAAAGATCTTATTCGGGGCTTGTTTCATTGTTTTCAAATATCTGCCCTTGAAATTCAACTTCCACCACTGTCTCTCATATCCAAAGCTATGTGCTTGCAGAGGATTTCTGCTGAGAAATTTCACAGAAAGCTCTTATACTGCAGGTGAGTCATTCCAGCAAGTCTTGACTGAATAGCTTAGGAAACAGGACTCAGCCAAATGACAGACATGACAAGGGAAAAGCATATGCTCAAGGATAAGACATGTCAGAGAACATCTGCCAGGCCCTGGCATATTTCATATCCCATTGAAAGTACTTCCATGTGTAGATTGGCAAACATTTCCATCCCCAAATTCTGAGCAGTGAAGCCTTCAGTGAGAATCCTGTGGCATACCAGGCCAAGAATATTCATCCTATTTAAATCTTGCCCTACAAGGTCCTCTGAGCCACTGAGGTCTCCATGGCAATGCCCAGCATTGTGACTCAGGTCTCCTACTGCACACTTGTATCCTAGAGCCTAAAGTCCAGCTCACAATGGTGCTCAGCCAATCACAGCCCAGTGTGGTTGCCTGGCAACCACAAGCTTGTGGCTTTCTGTGAACTGTTTCAGCCGAACTCTGCAGCTTTCCACCTCATACAACCACAGCCATTCCAATCATGCAGTATTTGATTAGCCTCTCTATGTTGCCTCAGAATTTTTTTTACAGTTGTAGTGATCAAGAAAATTTGACATATTTTGAGAAGTGGAGGGAAGTAATTGAAAGACCTTTTGGTCTGTCTGTGGTCGATGTTTTCCAAACTTGACTACCCCAGTCTTTTAAATTTTCAAACCTAGAGCCTAAAATCCACCTCACAGTGATGTTCAGCCAATCTCAGCCCAGTGTGGTTGCCTGGCAACCACAAGGCTTTGAATTTCTGTGAACAGTTTCAGCCCAACTCTGCAGCTTTCCACCTCATACAACCACAGCCATTCCAATCATGCAGTATTTGATTAACTTCTCTAAGTTGCCTCAGAATTTTTTTTAAAGTTGTGGTGATCAAGCAAATTTGACATATTTTGACAAGTGGAGGGAAGTAATTGGCTCTGTCTTTAGCTCTGTTTGTGGTATATGGGGTCCAAAGCTGACTAGCCCTGTCTATTCAGTTATCAAACTTAGAAAGCCAAATGTTTCAAGGGAGGAAAGAAAATGCCACAATGATTTGGGTTCTTCCAAGTTTCTGGTGGCTTGGGAAGCAAACCTGCAAACCATACATGCAGTCTCTGCTGGATTACTGCCACCATGGTAGTATCAGTTAGCACTAAAAGCCAGCAACCAGAAGAGGAGACCCAAAATGAAAGAGAATCCTTGCAGTGCATGAATATTTGGAGTGCCTGCTTCAACTATCCAGCTTCCTCGGGGTTCACTTGTCTGCAATCGCTATTTCAAGAAGGTCTGCAGCCATTCCAGCATAACCCTGAACACTAAACATGAGGTATTAGCACAATACCTTATCACCAGCAGACTTTCCCAGTATTCAACTGTAACAATGTGAATGGGAAACCCTTAGAAAAGGGATGCAAATGCCCTTTCACTAAAAATCCCAGGTATTTTCTCATGGCATGGAATATTTAGACTCCACAACTCATGTAGTGAACCCAGGGACCTAGACCAAGAGTGTCTAGTTTAATGTTGTCCTCTTTTTGGAAACAGCATCTTATGTAGTTGTTGAAACAGGCCTTGAGATAAATTCGTAGCCCAAGATGGACTGGAACTCCCAAGGATCCATCCACCTCAGCCCCCAGATTGCTGGGATTATAGGCATGAGCAACCATGCCAAGCATGTGGACAGAGATTCTTACATAATTTGTGAAATCCCACTACTGGTCTATAAGTAGCTTCTGTGCTTCAGGCTTTAGGAATATGCCTCTCTTTGTTTTGGCTCCCCTTGTTCAGGTGTCCATTTCTATTGTGATAAGCTCCAAGGCCCCAGGCAAGGGAGTGGCTGCCCTTCCTCTGTTGTGTCCTTGGATGATTACAGCCAAGGTGAACAGGGTTCAAATATATTGGATACTGTGCATTTGAAGAGGAAATGAGTAAAGATTCATGAGTTAATGTGGACATGCCAGGGAATTGAGAGGCCATGATAGAGACAAAACTTCAGGCCATGGGCTGAAGGCTGAGGATTCTCTACATCTAGCTTCTTGAATAGTGGGCCTGCTGAGCGATTGTGTGCTCTCAAATGTAATTTGATGGGTTTTGTTTTAATTTATTTTGTTTTTTGCTTTGGTTTTTTACATGGAAGGAACTATACCATGGTTTAAAGAAGCTGGAGTGTGTTACCTAAGAGAAATTTGCAAAAAGGGACAATTCAGCAGCCAAGAATTTCTCAAATGCCCTTGGCGTTTTAAAAAAAAGTGACATAAAGTTGAGCGTGTCATGTCCATGTCACTTTACAACAGATTTTTCCTCCTATTTGATGGGAATTACTGTTTCTTTGAAAGGTCAACCTGCACTGAAATAAAGATTATCCCTCCTTTCCTCATTCTGCTTGAAACCACATCCTTTGTTAGTTATATTTTCTTACACAGAAACACTTGGAGATGACTACAGCAAGAGTTTCCCATTGGTGGAATTAACACGGAGACACATGAAGTAATACTGCAGAACTTCAAGTGAAGTGCACTGTCCCTTGACAATGGCAAGTCTGTGCAAATCTCTAGTAACTGAAAATCTTAGAAAGACTGAAAGTGAGTGAATGAAAATGGGCCTCTCCACATTTGGACAGGGCCTCTCCTGAAGCACACATTTGTGGAAAAATTAATTATGAGAGACGAATGAACTCCCAAAACGGAATGGAAATTTTCTTGTTTAGGCCTGGAACGCTATGGCCTGGAGCACTGTGGTTCTAACTGGATGAGCAAAGTGTGAGCAGAGATCAAAGTAAAACACACACCATTTAGGGAACTCGATATTTAACCAGGTGTCCAGAGTAGTGGCAAACTGTACTTGTGTCAATTTGCTCAAATCCTGTCTTCACAAGAAAGTAAATTCCAGCACGACCAGTGACTAGAGGAGGACACATTACAAAGGACTTGTAAAAAGTCCAACCCTGAAGTTAGCCCAACACTGAATTTAGATGAAAAGTAGCAGAGTCTGTTAGTCTTTCAAGTTTTAATAGGAGAAACTTATAGCATGTAATAGCTGTTACATGAATAACTTCAGAGCTTTTGGAGAGGTCGAAATCACTATGAGTGAGGGCTTCCCTGACTCACAAAGTTAAAAATAGTAAAACAAACAATTTGAAAAACCAATCAACCAATTAAATACAAACACTAAGTCCAAAGGGTTTCACTGGTTTTAAAACCACTTATGGAATGCACAACTATTGAAGAGGCTTACTCTGCATTCTGCTTTACTCAGGCCCGGTACATGAGCAACTGTGAAAGCAAAATTCAAAATATTATGT
Source organism: Cavia porcellus (assembly GCF_034190915.1). NCBI lineage: Eukaryota > Metazoa > Chordata > Mammalia > Rodentia > Caviidae > Cavia > Cavia porcellus. Next base: position 2,762,598 of record NW_026947543.1, read on the forward strand.
GAAGTGACAATTTTATTTTTGAAACCATGACCCAATAGACATTTTCTCTTTTGAAACTCCGTACATTATCCATATATGTTCTCAAAGGGAAGGAATACACAGGATTTAGGCTGAATTTTTTTTTTTCAGTATTTTGTGTTCCACCAGATTTATTTGAAGATCTCCTGTCCTGCATCCACTGCCCAATGCAGAAGGCCACACATAGGACAACCCACATGAGAACTTCACTTCTACAGCCTGATTATATCATCATGAGAATATAATTTTCCTTTCATCCTCAAAGATTTTTACATCAGATTAACCAGCTCTCTTGCTTGCCCATGTATTTCTCTGGTTTTTGTACCTTGAAATGGGTGTGCACTCTTCCCAGCATTGATCTCCATCTTCTCCCATATTTCCAAACATATTCATCTGGGAAACATGTAAAGATCTTATTCGCGCCTTGTATCATTGTTTTCAAATATCTGCCCTTGAAATTCAACTTCCACCACTGTCTCTCATATCCAAAGCTATGTGATTGCAGAGGATTTCTGCTGAGAAATTTCACAGAAAGCTCTTATACTGCAGGTGAATGATGCCAGCAAGTCTTGACTGAATAGCTTAGGGAACAGGACTCAGCCAAATGACTGACATGACAAGGGAAAAGCGTATGCTCAAGTATAGGACATGGAAGAGGTCATCTACCAGGCCCTGGCATATTTAATATCCCATTGAAGGTACATCAATGTGTAGATTGGCAAGCATTTCCATCCACAAATTCTGAGCAGTGAAGCCTTCAGAGAGAATATTGTGGCATACCAGGCCAAGAATATTCATCCTATTTAAATCTTGCCCTAGAAAGTCCTCTGTGCCACTGAGGTCTCCATGGCAACCCCCAGCATTGTGACTCAGGTCTCCTACTGCACACTTGTATCCTAGAGCCTAAAGTCCAGCTCACAATGGTGCTCAGCCAATCACAGCCCATTGTGGTTGCCTGCCAACCCCAAGCATGTGGATTTCTGTGAACTGTTTCAGCCCAAATCTGCAGCTTTCCACCTCATACAACCACAGCCATTCCAATCATGCAGTATTTGATTAGCCTCTCTATGTTGCCTCAGAATTTTTTTTACAGTTGTAGTGATCAGAAAATTTGACATATTTTGAGAATTGGAGGGAAGTCATTGGAAAACCTTTTGGTATGTCTAAATTCTATGGGTTCCAAACTTGACTATACCAGTCTTTTAAATTTTCAAACCTAGAGCCTAAAATCCACCTCACAGGGATGTTCAGCCAATCTCAACCCAGTGTGGTTGCCTGGCAACCACAAGCCTTTGAATTTCTGTGAACAGTTTCAGCCCAACTCCGCAGCTTTCCACCTCATACAACCACAGCCATTCCAATCATGCAGTATTTGATTAACTTCTCTAAGTTGCCTCAGAATTTTCTTTGAAGTTGTGGTGACCAAGCAAATTTGACATATTTTGACAAGTGGAGGGAAGTAATTGGCTCTGTCTTTAGCTCTGTTTGTGGTATATGGGGTCCAAAGCTGACTAGCCTTGTCTATTCATTTATCAAACTTAGAAAGCCAAATGTTTCAAGGGAGGAAAGAAAATGCCACAATGATTTGTGTTCTGCCAAGTTTCTGGTGGCTTGGGAAGCAAACCTGCAAACCATACATGCAGTCTCTGCTGGATTACTGCCACCATGGTTGTATCAGTTAGCACTAAAAGCCAGCAACCAGAAGATGAGACCCAAAATGAAAGAGAATCCTTGCAGTGCATGAATATTTGGAGTGCCTGCTTCAACTATCCAGCTTCCTCGGGGTTCACTTGTCTGCAATCGCTATTTCAAGAAGGTCTGCAGCCATTCCAGCATAACCCTGAACACTAAACATGAGGTATTAACACAATACCTTATCACCAGCAGATTTTCCCAGTATTCAACTGTAACATGGTGAATGGGAAACCCTTAGAAAAGGGATTCAAATGCCCCTTTCACTAAAAATCCCAGGTATTTTCTCATGGCATGGAATATTTAGACTCCACAACTCATGTAGTGAACCCAGGGACCTAGACCAAGTGTGTCTAGTTTAATGTTGTCCTCTTTTTGGAAACAGCATCTTATGTAGTTGTTGAAAGAGGCCTTGAGATAAATTCGTTGCCCAAGATGGACTGGAACTCCCAAGGATCCATCCACCTCAGCCCCCAGATTGCTGGGATTATAGGCATGAGGGACCATGCCAAGCATGTGCACAGAGATTCTTACATAATTTGTGAAATCCCACTAATGGTCTATAGGTAGCTTCTGTGCTTCAGGCTTTAGGAATATGCCTCTCTTTGTTTTGGCTCCCCTTGTTCAGGTGTCCATTTCTATTGTGATAACCTCCAAGGCCCCAGGCAAGGGAGTGGCTGCCCTTCCTCTGGTGTGTCCTGGGATGGTTACAGCCCAGGTGAACAGGGTTCAAATATATTGGATCCTGTGCATTTGAAGAGGAAATGAGTAAAGATTCATGAGTTAATGTGGACATGCCAGGGAATTGAGGGGCCATGATTGAGACAAAACTTCAGGCCATGGGCTGAAGGCTGAGGATTCTGTACCTCTAGCTTCTTGAATAGTGGGCCTGCTGAGCAATTGTGTGCTCTCAAATGTAATTTGATGGGTTTTGTTTTAATTTATTTTGTTTTTTGCTTTGGTTTTTTACATGGAAGGAACTGTACCATGGTTTGAAGAAACTGGAGTGTCTTACCTAAGAGAAATTTGCAAAAAGGGACAATTCAGCAGCCAAGAATTTCTCAAATGCCCTTGGCGTTTTAAAAAAAGTGACATAAAGTTGAGCGTGTAATATCCATGTCTCTTTACAAGAGATTTTACCTCCTATTTGATAGGAATTACTGTTTCTTTGAAAGGTCAACGTGCACTGAAATAAAGATAATCCCTCCTTTCCTCATTCTGCTTGGAACCTCATCCTTTGTTAGTTATATTTTCTTAAGCAGAAACACTTGGAGATGACTACAGCAAGAGTTTCCCATTGGTGGAATTTCCACGGAGACACATGAAGTAATACTGCACAATTTCAAGTGAAGTGCACTGTCCCTTGACAATGGCAAGTCTGGGCAAATCTCTAGTAACTGAAAATCTTAGAAAGTCTGAAAGTGAGTGAATAAAAAATGGGCCTCTCCACATTTGGACAGGGCCTCTCCTGAAGCACACATTTGTGGAAAAATTAATTATGAGAGACGAATGAACTCCCAAAACGGAATGGAAATTTTCTTGTTTAGGCCTGGAACGCTATGGCCTGGAGCCCTGTGGTTCTAACTGGATGAGCAAAGTGTGAGCAGAGATCAAAGTAAAACACACACCATTTAGGGAACTGGATATTTAACCAGGTGTCCAGAGTAGTGGCAAACTGTACTTCTGTCAATTTGAACAAATCCTGTCTTCACAAGAAAGTAAATTCCAGCACGACCAGTGACTAGAGGAGGACACATTTCAAAGGACTTGTAAAAAGTCCAACCCTGAATTTAGCCCAACACTGAATTTAGATGAAAAGTAGCAGAGTCTGTTAGTCTTTCAAGTTTTAATGGGAGAAACTTATAGCATGTAATAGCTGTTACATGAATAACTTCAGAGCTTTTGGAGAGGTCGAAATCACTATGAGTGAGGGCTTCCCTGACTCACAAACTTAAAAATAGTAAAACAAACAATTTGAAAAACCAATCAACCAATTAAATACAAACACTAGGTTCAAAGGGTTTCACTGCTTTTAAAACCACTTATGGAATTCACACCTATTGATGAGGCTTACTCTGCATTCTGCTTTACTCAGGCCTGGTACATGAGCAAATGTGAAAGCAAAATTCAAAATGTTATGTGAAGTGACCATTTCATTGTTGAAACCATGACCCAATAGACATTTTCTCTTTTGAAACTTCGTACATTATCCATATATGTTCTCAAAGGGAAGGAATACACAGGATTTTGGCTGAATTTTTTTTTCAGTATTTTCTGTTCCACAAGATTTATTTGAAGATCTCCTGTCCTGCATCCACTGCCCAATGCAGAAGGCCACACATAGGACCACCCACATGAGAACTTCACTTCTACAGCCTGATTATATCATCATGAGAATATAATTTTCCTTTCATCATCAAAGATTTTTACATCAGATTAACCAGCTCTCTTGCTTGCGCAAGTTTTTCCCTGGTTTTTGTACCTTGAAATGGGTGTGCACTCTTCCCAGGCTTGATCTCCATCTTCCCCCGTATTTCCAAACATATTCATCTGGGAAATATGTAAAGATCTTATTCGGGGCTTGTTTCATTGTTTTCAAATATCTGCCCTTGAAATTCAACTTCCACCACTGTCTCTCATATCCAAAGCTATGTGCTTGCAGAGGATTTCTGCTGAGAAATTTCACAGAAAGCTCTTATACTGCAGGTGAATGATGCCAGCAAGTCTTGACTGAATAGCTTAGGGAACAGGACTCAGCCAAATGACTGACATGACAAGGAAAAAGTGCATGCTCAAGGATAGGACATGGAAGATGTCATCTGACAGGCCCTGGCATATTTAATATCCCATTGAAAGTACATCAATGTGTAGATTGGCAAGCATTTCCATCCACAAATTCTGAGCAGTGAAGCCTTCAGAGAGAAGCCTGTGGCATACCAGGCCAAGAATATTCATCCTATTTAAATCTTGCCCTACAAGGTCCTCTGTGACACTGAGGTCTCCATGGCAACGCCCAGCATTGTGACTCAGATCTCCTACTGCACACTTGTATCCTAGAGCCTAAATTCCAGCTCACAATGGTACTCAGCCAATCACAGCCCAGTGTGTTTGCCTGGCAACCACAAGCTTGTGGATTTCTGTGAACTGTTTCAGCCCAATATTGCAGCTTTTCACCTCATACAACCACAGCCATTCCAATCATGCAGTATTTGATTAGCCTCTCTATGTTGCCTCAGAATTTTTTTTACAGTTGTAGTGATCAAGAAAATTTGACATATTTTGAGAAGTGGAGGGAAGTAATTGGAAAACCTTTTGGTATGTCTGAGATCTATGGGTTCCAAATCCACTTATGGAATGCACAACTATTGATGAGGCTTACTCTGCATTCTGCTTTACTCAGGCCTGGTACATGAGCAACGGTGAAAGCAAAATTCAAAATGTTATGTGAAGTGACATCCCTTTTCTAAGGGTTTCCCTTTCACCATGTTACATTTGAATTCTGGGAAAACCTGCTGGTGACAAGCTATCTAGCATTATGTTGGTTTAGGTATTGAGCTAGTACCTCATGTTTAGTGTTCAGGGTTATGCTGGAATGGCTGCAGACCTCCTAGAAATATCTATTGCAGACAAGTGAACCCCAAGGAAGCTGGATAGTTGAAGCAGGCACTCCAAATATTCATGCACTGCAAGGATTCACTTTCATTTTGGGTCTCATCTTTTGGTTGCTGGCTTTTAGTGCTAACTGATACTACCATGGTGGCAGTAATCCAGCAGAGACTGCATGTATGGTTTGCAAGTTTGCTTCCCAAGCCACCAGAAACTTGGCAGAACACAAATCATTGTGGCATTTTCGTTCCTCCCTGAAACATTTGGCTTTCTAAGTTTGAAAATTGAATAGACTGGGCTACTCAGGTTTGGACCCCATGTACCACCAACAGAGCTAAAGACAGAGCCAATTACTTCCCTCCACTTGTCAAAATATGTCAAATTTGCTTGGTCACCACAACTTCAAAGAAAATTCTGAGGCAACTTAGAGAAGTTAATCAAATACTGCATGATTGGAATGGCTGTGGTTGTATGAGGTAGAAAGCTGCGGAGTTGGGCTGAAACTGTTCACAGAAATCCACAGGCTTGTGGTTGCCAGGCAACCACACTGGGCTGAGATTGGCTGAACATCACTGTGAGGTGGATTTTAGGCTCTAGGTTTGAAAATTTAAAAGACTGGTGTAGTCAAGTTTGGAACACATCGACCACAGACAGACCAAAAGGTCTTTCAATTACTTCCCTCCACTTCTCAAAATATGTCAAATTTTCTTGATCACTACAACTGTAAAAAAAATTCTGAGGCAACATAGAGAGGCTAATCAAATACTGCATGATTGGAATGGCTGTGGTTGTATGAGGTGGAAAGCTGCAGAGTTGGGCTGAAACAGTTCACAGAAAGCCACAAGCTTGTGGTTGCCAGGCAACCACACTGGGCTGTGATTGGCTGAGCACCATTGTGAGCTGGTCTTTAGGCTCTAGGATACAAGTGTGCAGTAGGAGACCTGAGTCACAATGCTGGGCATTGCCATGGAGACCTCAATATCACAGAGGACCTTGTAGGGCAAGATTTAAATAGGATGAATATTCTTGGCCTGGTATGCCACAGGATTCTCACTGAAGGCTTCACTACTCAGAATTTGGGGATGGAAATGCTTTCCAATCTACACATGGAAGTACTTTCAATGGGATATGAAATATGCCAGGGCCTGACAGATGTACTCTGACATGTCCTATCCTTGAGCATATGCTTTTCCCTTGTCATGTCTGTCATTTGGCTGAGTCCTGTTCCCTAAGCTATTCAGTCAAGACTTGCTGGAATCATTAACCTGCAGTATGAGCTTTCTGTGAAATTTCTCAGCAGAAATCCTGTGCAAGCACATAGCTTTGGATATGAGAGACAGTGGTGGAAGTTGAATTTCAAGGGCAGATATTTGAAAACAATGAAACAAGCACTGAATAAGATCTTCACATGTTTCCCAGATGAATATGTTTGGAAATACGGGGGAAGATGGAGATGAAGACTGAGAAGAGTGCACACCCATTTCAAGGTACAAAAACCAGGGAAAAACATGGGAAAGCAAGAGAGCTGATTAATTTGATGTAAAAATCTTTTATGATGAAAGGAAAATTATATTCTCATGGTGATTTAATCAGGCTGTAGCAGTGAAGTTCTCATGTTGGTTGTCCTATGTGTGGCCTTCTGCATTATGCAGTGGATGCAGGACAGGAGATCTTCAAATAAATCTGGTGGAACACAAAATAGTGAAAAAATTATCAATCTAAATCCTGTGTATTCCTTCCCTTTGAGAACATATGTGGATAATGTCCAGAGTTTCAAAAGAGAAAATGTCTATTGGGTCATGGTTTCACCAATGAAATGGTCACTTCACATAACATTTTGAATTTTGCTTTCACAGTTGCTCATGTACCGGGCCTGAGTAAAGCAGAATGCAGAGTAACCCTCATCAATAGTTGTGCATTCCATAAGTGGTTTTAAAACCAGTGAAACCCTTTGGACCTACTGTTTGTATTTAATTGGTTGATTGGTTTTTCAAATTGTTTGTTTTACTATTTTTAACTTTGGGAGTCAGGGAAGCCCTCACTCATAGTGATTTAGACCTCTCCAAAAGCTCTGAAGTTATTCATGTAACAGCTATTACATGTTATCAGTTTCTCCTATTAAATCTTGAAAGACTAACAGACTCTGCTACTTTTCATCTAAATTCAGTGTTGCACTAAATTGAGTGTTGGACTTTTTTTTACAAGTCCTTTAAATGTGTCCTCCTCTAGTCACTGGTCGTGCTGGAATGTACTTTCTTGTGAAGACAGGATTTGAGCAAATTGACACAAGTACAGTTTGCCACTACTCTGGACACCTGGTTAAATATCGAGTTGCCTAAATGGTGTGTGTTTTACTTTGATCTCTGCTCACACTTTGCTCATCCAGTTAGAACCACAGGGCTCCAGGCCATAGCGTTCTAGGCCTAAACAAGAAAATTTCCATTCCGTTTTGGGAGTTCATTCGTCTCTCATAATTATTTTTCCACAAATGTGTGCTTCAGGAGAGTCCCTGTCTTAATGTGGAGAGGCCCATTTTCATTCACTCACTTTCAGACTTTCTAAGATTTTCAGTTACTAGAGGTTTTCCCAGACTTGCCATTGTCAAGGGACAGTGCACTTCACTTGAAGTTGTGCAGTATTACTTCATGTGTGTCTGTGGAAATTCCACCAATGGGAAACTCTTGCTGTAGTCATCTCCAAGTGTTTCTGCGTAAGACAATATAACTAACAAAGGATGTGGTTTCAAGCAGAATGAGGAATGGAGGGATAATCTTTATTTCAGTGCAGGGTGACCTTTCAAAGAAACAGTAATTCCTATGAAATAGGAGGTAAAATCTTTTGTAAAGAGACATGGATATGACATGCTCAACTTTATGTCACATTTTTTAAAAAGCCAAGGGCATTTGAGAAATTCTTGGCTGCTGAATTGTCCCTTTTTTCAAATTTCCCATAGGTAAGATACTCTAGTTACTTCAAACCATGGTACTGTTCCTTCCATGTAAAAAACCAAAGCAAAAAACAAAATAAATTAAAACAAAACCCATCAAATTACATTTGAGAGCACACAATTCCTCAGCAGGCCCACTATTCAAGAAGCTACAGGTACAGAAGCCTCAGCCTTCAGCCCATGGCCTGAAGTTTTGTCTCTATCATGGCCCCTCAATTCCCTGGCATGTCCATATTAACTCATTAATATTTACTCATTTCCTCTTCAAATGCACAGGATCCAATATATTTGAACCCTGTTCACCTGGGCTGTAATTATCCAAGGACACACCAGAGGAAGGGCAGCCACCCCCTTGCCTGGGGCCTTGGTGCTTAGCACAATAGAAATGGAAACCTGAACAAGGGGAGCCAAAACAAAGAGAGGAATATTCCTAAAGTCTGAAACACAGAAGCTACCTATAGACGAGTAGTGGGATTTCACAAATTATGTAAGAATCTCTGTGCACATGCTTGGCATGGTCGCTCATGCCTATAATCCCAGCAATCTGGGGGCTGAGGTGGATGGATCCTTGGGAGTTCCAGTCCATCGTGGGCTATGAATTTATCTCAAGGCCTCTTTCAACAATTACATAAGATGCTGTTTCCAAAAAGAGGACAACAGAAAACTAGACACACTTGGTCTAGGTCCCGGGGTTCACTACATGAGTTGTGGCGTCTAAATATTCCATGCCATGAGAAAATACCTGGGATTTTTAGTGAAAGGGGCATTTGCATCCCTTTTCTAAGAGTTTCCCTTTCACCATGTTACATTTGAATTCTTGGAAAACCTGCTGGTGACAAGCTATCTAGCATTATGTTGGTTTAGGTATTGAGCTAGTACCTCATGTTTAGTGTTCAGGGTTATGCTGGAATGGCTGCAGACCTCCATGAAATAGCTATTGCAGACAAGTGAACCCCGAGGAAGCTGGATAGTTGAAACAGGCACTCCAAATATTCATGCACTGCAAGGATTCACTTTCATTTTGGGACTCATCTTCTGGTTGCTGGCTTTTAGTGCTAACTGATACTACCATGGTGGCAGTAATCCAGCAGAGAATGCCTATATGGTTTGCAGGTTTGCTTCCCAAGCCACCAGAAACTTGGCAGAACCCAAATCATTGTGGGATTTTCTTTCCTCCCCTGAAACATTTGGCTTTCTAAGTTTGAAAATTGAATAGACTGGGCTAGTCAGGTTTGGACCCCATGTACCACCAACAGAGCTAAAGACAGAGCCAATTACTTCCCTCCACTTGTCAAAATATGTCAAATTTGCTTGGTCACCACAACTTCAAAGAAAATTCTGAGGCAACTTAGAGAGGTGAATCAAATACTGCCTGATTGGAATGGCTGTGGTTGTATGAGGTGGAAAGCTGCAGAGTTGGGCTGAAACTGTTCACAGAAATCCACAGGCTTGTGGTTGCCAGGCAACCACACTGGGCTGAGATTGGCTGAACATCACGGTGAGGTGGATTTTAGGCTCTAGGTTTGAAAATTTAAAAGACTGGGGTAGGCAAGTTTGGAACACATCGAGCACAGACAGACCAAAAGGTCTTTCAATTACTTCCCTCCACTTCTCAAAATATGTCAAATTTTCTTGATCACTACAACTGTAAAAAAAATTCTGAGGCAACATAGAGAGGCTAATCAAACACTGTATGATTGGAATGGCTGTGGTTGTAGGAGGTGGAAAGCTGCAGAGTTGGGCTGAAACAGTTCACAGAAAGCCACAAGCTTGAGGTTGCCAGGCAACCACACTGGGCTGTGATTGGCTGAGCACCATTGTGAGCTGGACTTTAGGCTCTAGGATACAAGTGTGCAGTAGGAGACCTGAGTCACAATGCTAGGGGTTGCCATGGAGACCTCAGTGGCACAGAGGACCTTGTAGGGCAAGATTTAAATAGGATGAATATTCTTGGCCTGGTATGCCACAGGATTCTCACTGAAGGCTTCACTGTTCAGAATTTGGGGATAGAAGTGCTTGCCAATCTACACATGGATGTACTTTCAATGGGATATGAAATATGCCAGGGCCTTACAGATGTTCTCTGACATGTCCTATCCTTGAGCATATGCTTTTCCCTTGTCATGTCTGTCATTTGGCTGAGTCCTGTTCCCTAAGCTATTCAGTCAAGACTTGCTGGAATCATTCACCTGCAGTATAAGAGCTTTCTGTGAAATTTCTCAGCAGAAATTCTCTGCAAGCACATAGCTTTGGATATGAGAGACAGTGGTGGAAGTTAAATTTCAAGGGCAGATATTTGAAAACAATGAAACAAGCCCCGAATAAGATCTTCACATGTTTCCCAGATGAATATGTTTGGAAATACGGGGGAAGATGGAGATCAAGACTGAGAAGAGTGCACACCCATTTCAAGGTACAAAAACCAGGGAAAAAACATGGGAAAGCAAGAGAGCTGATTAATTTGATGTAAAAATATTTTATGATGAAAGGAAAATTATATTCTCATGGTGATTTAATCAGGCTGTAGCAGTGAAGTTCTCATGTTGGTTGTCCTATGTGTGGCCTTCTGCATTATGCAGTGGATGCAGGACAGGAGATCTTCAAATAAATCTGGTGGAACACAAAATAGTGAAAAAAATATCAATCTAAATCCTGTGTATTCCTTCCCTTTGAGAACATATATGGATAATGTCCAGAGTTGCAAAAGAGAAAATGTCTATTGGGTCATGGTTTCACCAATGAAATGGTCACTTCACATAACATTTTGAATTTTGCTTTCACAGTTGCTCATGTACCGGGCCTGAGTAAAGCAGAATGCAGAGTAAGCCTCATCAATAGTTGTGCATTCCATAAGTGGTTTTAAAACCAGTGAAACCCTTTGGACCTAGTGTTTGTATTTAATTGGTTGATTGGTTTTTCAAATTGTTTGTTTTACTATTTTTAACTTTGGGAGTCAGGGAAGCCCTCACTCATAGTGATTTAGACCTCTCCAAAAGCTCTGAAGTTATTCATGTAACAGCTATTACATGTTATCAGTTTCTCCTATTAAATCTTGAAAGACTAACAGACTCTGCTACTTTTCATCTAAATTCAGTGTTGCACTAAATTCAGTGTTGGACTTTTTTTTGCAAGTCCTTTGAAATGTGTCCTCCTCTAGTCACTGGTCGTGCTGGAATGTACTTTCTTGTGAAGACAGGATTTGAGCAAATTGACACAAGTACAGTTTGCCACTACTCTGGACACCTGGTTAAATATCGAGTTGCCTAAATGGTGTGTGTTTTACTTTGATCTCTGCTCACACTTTGCTCATCCAGTTAGAACCACAGGGCTCCAGGCCATAGCGTTCTAGGTCTAAAAAAGAAAATTTCCATTCCGTATTGGGAGTTCATTCGTCTCTCATAATTATTTTTCCACAAATGTGTGCTTCAGGAGAGTCCCTGTCTTAATGTGGAGAGGCCCATTTTCATTCACTCACTTTCAGACTTTCTAAGATTTTCAGTTACTAGAGGTTTTCCCAGACTTGCCATTGTCAAGGGACAGTGCACTTCACTTGAAGTTGTGCAGTATTACTTCATGTGTGTCTGTGGAAATTCCACCAATGGGAAACTCTTGCTGTAGTCATCTCCAAGTGTTTCTGCGTAAGACAATATAAGTAACAAAGGATGTGGTTTCAAGCAGAATGAGGAATGGAGGGATAATCTTTTTTTCAGTGCAGGATGACCTTTCAAAGAAACAGTAATTCCTATGAAATAGGAGGTAAAATCTTTTGTAAAGAGACATGGATATGACATGCTCAACTTTATGTCACATTTTTTAAAAAGCCAAGGGCATTTGAGAAATTCTTGGCTGCTGAATTGTTCCTTTTTGCAAATTTCTCATAGGTAAGATACTCTAGTTACTTCAAACCATGGTACTGTTCCTTCCATGTAAAAAACCAAAGCAAAAAACAAAATAAATTAAAACAAAACCCATCAAATTACATTTGAGAGCACACAATTGCTCAGCAGGCCCACTATTCAAGAAGCTAGAGGTACAGAAGCCTCAGCCTTCAGCCCATGGCCTGAAGTTTTGTCTCTATCATGGCCCCTCAATTCCCTGGCATGTCCACATTAACTCATTAATATTTACTCATTTCTTCTTCAAATGCACAGGATCCAATATATTTGAACCCTGTTCACCTGGGCTGTATTCATCCAAGGTCACACCAGAGGAAGCGCAGCCACCCCCTTGCCTGGGGCCTTGGAGCTTAGCACAATAGAAATGTAAACCTGAACAAGGGGAGCCAAAACAAAGAGAGGAATATTCCTAAAGTCTGAAACACAGAAGCTACCTATAGACCAGTAGTGGGATTTGACAAATTATGTAAGAATCTCTGTGCACATGCTTGGTATGGTCGCTCATGCCTATAATCCCAGCAATCTGGGGGCTGAGGTGGATGGATCCTTGGGAGTTCCAGTCCATCGTGGGCTACGAATTTATCTCAAGGCCTCTTTCAACAACTACATAAGATGCTGTTTCCAAAAAGAGGACAACAGAAAACTAGACACACTTGGTCTAGGTCCCGGGGTTCACTACATGAGTTGTGGAGTCTAAATATTCCATGTCATGAGAAAATACCTGGGATTTTTAGTGAAAGAGGCATTTGCATCCCTTTTCTAAGGGTTTCCCTTTCACCATGTTACATTTGAATTCTGGGAAAACCTGCTGGTGACAAGCTATCTAGCATTATGTTGGTTTAGGTATTGAGCTAGTACCGCATGTTTAGTGTTCAGGGTTATGCTGGAATGGCTGCAGACCTCCTTGAAATAGCTATTGCAGACAAGTGAACCCCGAGGAAGCTGGATAGTTGAAGCAGGCACTCCAAATATTCATGCACTGCAAGGATTCACTTTCATTTTGGGACTCATCTTCTGGTTGCTGGCTTTTAGTGCTAACTGATACTACCATGGTGGCAGTAATCCAGCAGAGACTGCATGTATGGTTTGCAGGTTTGCTTCCCAAGCCACCAGAAACTTGACAGAACACAAATCATTGTGGCATTTTCTTTCCTCCCCTGAAACATTTGGCTTTCTAAGTTTGAAAATTGAATAGACTGGGCTAGTCAGGTTTGGACCCCACGTACCACCAACAGAGCTAAAGACAGAGCCAATTAATTCCCTCCACTTGTGAAAATATGTGAAGTTTGCTTGGTCACCACAACTTCAAAGAAAATTCTGAGGCAACTTAGAGAGGTGAATCAAATACTGCCTGATTGGAATTTCTGTGGTTGTATGAGGTGGAAAGCTGCAGAGTTGGGCTGAAACTGTTCACAGAAATCCACAGGCTTGTGGTTGCCAGGCAACCACACTGGGCTGAGATTGGCTGAACATCACTGTGAGGTGGATTTTAGGCTCTAGGTTTGAAAATTTAAAAGACTGGGCTAGTCAAGTTTCGAACACATCGACCACAGACAGACCAAAAGGTCTTTCAATTACTTCCCTCCAGTTCTCAAAATATGTCCAATTTTCTTGATCACTACAACTGTAAAAAAAATTCTGAGGCAACATAGAGTGGCTAATCAAATACTGCATGATTGGAATGGTTGTGGTTGTAGGAGGTGGAAAGCTGCAGAGTTGGGCTGAAACAGTTCACAGAAAGCCACAAGCTTGTGGTTGCCAGGCAACCACACTGGGCTGTGATTGGCTGAGCACCATTGTGAGCTGGACTTTAGGCTCTAGGATACAAGTGTGCAGTAGGACACCTGAGTCACAATGCTGGGCGTTGCCATGGAGACCTCAGTGGCACAGAGGACCTTGTAGGGCAAGATTTAAATAGGATGAATATTCTTGGCCTGGTATGCCACAGGATTCTCACTGAAGGCTTCACTGCTCAGAATTTGGGGATGGAAATGCTTTCCAATCTACACATGGATGTACTTTCAATGGGATATGAAATATGCCAGGGCCTGGCAGATGTTCTCTGACATGTCCTATCCTTGAGCATATGCTTTTCCCTTGTCATGTGTGTCATTTGGCTGAGTCCTGTTCCCTAAGCTATTCAGTCAAGACTTGCTAGAATCATTCACCTGCAGTATAAGAGCTTTCTGTGAAATTTCTCAGCAGAAATCCTCTGCAAGCACATAGCTTAGGATATGAGAGACAGTGGTGGAAGTTGAATTTCAAGGGCAGATATTTGAAAACAATGAAACAAGCCCCGAATAAGATCTTTACATGTTTCCCAGATGAATATCTTTGGAAATACGGGGGAAGATGGAGATCAAGCCTGAGAAGAGTGCACACCCATTTCAAGGTACAAAAACCAGGGAAAAACATGGGAAAGCAAGAGATCTGGTTAATTTGATGTAAAAATCTTTGATGGTGAAAGGAAAATTATATTCTCATGGTGATTTAATCAGGCTGTAGCAGTGAAGTTCTCATGTTGGTTGTCCTATGTGTGGCCTTCTGCATTGGGCAGTGGATGCAGGACAGGAGATCTTCAAATAAATCTGGTGGAACACAAAATAGTGAAAAAAATATCTATCTAAATCCTGTGTATTCCTTCCCTTTGAGAACCTATATGGATAATGTCCGGAGTTTCAAAAGAGAAAATGTCTATTGGGTCATGGTTTCACCAATGAAATGGTCACTTCACATAACATTTTGAATTTTGCTTTCACAGTTGCTCATGTACCGGGCCTGAGTAAAGCGGAATGCAGAGTAAGTCTCATCAATAGTTGTGCATTCCATAAGTGGTTTTAAAACCAGTGAAACCCTTTGGACCTAGTGTTTGTATTTAATTGGTTGCTTGGTTTTTCAAATTGTTTGTTTTACTATTTTTAACTTTGGGAGTCAGGGAAGCCCTCACTCATAGTGATTTAGACCTCTCCAGAAGCTCTGAAGTTATTCATGTAACAGCTATTACATGTTATAAGTTTCTCCTATTAAAACTTGAAAGACTAACAGACTCTGCTACTTTTCATCTAAATTCAGTGTTGTGCTAAATTCAGTGTTGGACTTTTTTTTACAAGTCCTTTGAAATGTGTCCTCCTCTAGTCACTGGTCGTGCTGGAATGTACTTTCTTGTGAAGACAGGATTTGAGCAAATTGACACAAGTACAGTTTGCCACTACTCTGGACACCTGGTTAAATATCGAGTTGCCTAAATGGTGTGTGTTTTACTTTGATCTCTGCTCACACTTTGCTCATCCAGTTAGAACCACAGGGCTCCAGGCCATAGCGTTCTAGGCCTAAACAAGAAAATTTCCATTCCGTTTTGGGAGTTCATTCGTCTCTCATAATTACTTTTTCCACAAATGTGTGCTTCAGGAGAGTCCCTGTCTAAATGTGGAGAGGCCCATTTTCATTCACTCACTTTCACACTTTCTAAAATTTCCAGTTACTAGAGGTTTGCCCAGACTTGCCATTGTCAAGTGACAGTGCACTTCACTTGAAGTTGTGCAGTATTACTTCATGTGTCTCCCTGGAAATTCCACCAATGGGAAACTCTTGTTGTAGTCATCTCCAAGTGTTTCTGCCTAAGAAAATATAACTAACAACGGATGTGCTTTCAAGCAGAATAAGGAATGGAGGGATAATCTTTAGTTCAGTGCAGGTTGACCTTTCAAAGAAACAGTAATTCCTATGAAATAGGAGGTAAAATCTTTTGTAAAGAGACATGGATATGACATGCTCAACTTTATGTCACATTTTTTAAAAAGCCAAGGGCATTTGAGAAATTCTTGGCTGTTGAATTGTCCCTTTTTTCAAATTTCTCTTAGGTAAGACTCTCCAGTTTCTTCAAACCATGGTACTGTTCCTTCCATGTAAAAAACCAAAGCAAAAAACAAAATAAATTAAAACAAAACCCATCAAATTACATTTGAGAGCACACAATTGCTCAGCAGGCCCACTATTCAAGAAGGTAGAGGTACAGAAGCCTCAGCCTTCGGCCCATGGCCTGAGGTTTTGTCTCTATCATGGCCCCTCAGTTCCCTGGCATGTCCACATTAACTCATGAATCTTTACTCATATCCTCTTCAAATGCACAGGATCCAATATATTTGAACCCTGTTCACCTGGGCTGTAACCATCCAAGGACACACCAGAGGAAGGTCGGCCACCCCCTTCCCTGGGGCCTTGGAGCTTATCACAATAGAAATGGAAACCTGAACAAGGGGAGCCAAAACAAAGAGAGGAATATTCCTAAAGCCTGAAACACAGAAGCTACCTATAGACCAGTAGTGGGATTTCACAAATTATGTAAGAATCTCTGTGCACATGCTTGGCATGGTCGCTCATGCCTATAATCCCAGCAATCTGGGGGCTGAGGTGGATGGAACCTTGGGAGTTCCAGTCCATCGTGGGCTATGAATTTATCTCAAGGCCTCTTTCAACAACTACATAAGATGCTGTTTCAAAAAAGAGGACAACAGAAAACTAGACACACTTGGTCTAGGTCCCGGGGTTCACTACATGAGTTGTGGAGTCTAAATATTCCATGCCATGAGAAAATACCTGGGATTTTTATTGAAAGGGGCATTTGCTCCCTTTTCTAAGGGTTTCCCTTTCACCACGTTACATTTGAATTCTGGGAAAACCTGCTGGTGACAAGCTATCTAGCATTATGTTGGTTTAGGTATTGAGCTAGTACATCATGTTTAGTGTTCAGGGTTATGCTGGAATGGCTGCAGACCTCCTTGAAATAGCTATTGCAGACAAGTGAACCCCGAGGAAGCTGGATAGTTGAAGCAGGCACTCCAAATATTCATGCACTGCAAGGATTCACTTTCATTTTGGGACTCATCTTCTGGTTGCTGGCTTTTAGTGCTAACTGATACTACCATGGTGGCAGTAATCCAGCAGAGACTGCATGTATGGTTTGCAGGTTTGCTTCCCAAGCCACCAGAAACTTGGCAGAACCCAAATCATTGTGGCATTTTCTTTCCTCCCCTGAAACATTTGGCTTTCTAAGTTTGAAAGTTGAATAGACTGGGCTAGTCAGGTTTGGACCCCATGTACCACAAACAGAGCTAAAGACAGAGCCAATTACTTCCCTCCACTTGTCAAAATATGTCAAATTTGCTTGGTCACCACAACTTCAAAGAAAATTCTGAGGCAACTTAGAGAGGTGAATCAAATACTGCCTGATTGGAATGGCTGTGGTTGTATGAGGTGGAAAGCTGCAGAGTTGGGCTGAAACTGTTCACAGAAATCCACAGGCTTGTGGTTGCCAGGCAACCACACTTGGTGAGATTGGCTTAACATCACTGTGAAGTGGATTTTAGGCTCTAGGTTTGAAAATTTAAAAGACTGGGGTAGCCAAATTTGGAACACATCGACCACAGACAGACCAAAAGGTCTTTCAATTACTTCCCTCCACTTCTCAAAATATGTCAAATTTTCTTGATCACTGCAACTGTAAAAAAAATTCTGAGGCAACATAGAGAGGCTAATCAAATACTGCATGATTGGAATGGCTGTGGTTGTATGAGGTGGAAAGCTGCAGAGTTGGGCTGAAACAGTTCACAGAAAGCCACAAGCTTGTGGTTGCCAGGCAACCACACTGGGCTGTGATTGGCTGAGCACCATTGTGAGCTGGACTTTAGGCTCTAGGATACAAGTGTGCAGTAGGAGACCTGAGTTACAATGCTGGGCGTTGCCATGGAGACCTCAGTGGCACAGAGGACCTTGTAGGGCAAGATTTAAATAGGATGAACATTCTTGGCCTGGTATGCCACAGGAATCTCACTGAAGGCTTCTCTGCTCAGAATTTGGGGATGGAAATGCTTGCCAATCTACACATGGGTGTACTTTCAATGGGATATGAAATATGCCGGGGCCTGGCAGATGTTCTCTGATATGTCCTATCCTTGAGCATATGCTTTTCCCTTGTCATGTCTGTCATTTGGCTGAGTCCTGTTCCCTAAGCTATTCAGTCAAGACTTGCTGGAATCATTCACCTGCAGTATAAGAGCTTTCTGGGAAATTTCTCAGCAGAAATCCTCTGCAAGCACATAGCTTTGGATATGAGAGACAGTGGTGGAAGTTGAATTTCAAGGGCAGATATTTGAAAACAAAGAAACAAGCCCCGAATAAGATCTTTACATGTTTCCCAGATGAATATGTTTGGAAATACGGGGGAAGATGGAGATCAAGACTGAGAAGATTGCACACCCATTTCAAGGTACAAAAACCAGGGAAAAACATGGGAAAGCAAGAGAGCTGGTTAATTTGATGTAAAAATCTTTGATGATGAAAGGAAAATTATATTCTCATGGTGATTTAATCAGGCTGTAGCAGTGAAGTTCTCATGTTGGTTGTCCTATGTGTGGCCTTCTGCATTGGGCAGTGGATGCAGGACAGGAGATCTTCAAATAAATCTGGTGGAACACAAAATAGTGAAAAAAATATCAATCTAAATCCTGTGTATTCCTTCCCTTTGAGAATATATATGGATAATGTCCGGAGTTTCAAAAGAGAAAATGTCTATTGGGTCATGGTTTCACCAATGAAATGGTCACTTCACATAACATTTTGAATTTTGCTTTCACAGTTGCTCATGTACCGGGCCTGAGTAAAGCAGAATGCAGAGTAAGCCTCATCAATAGTTGTGCATTCCATAAGTGGTTTTAAAACCAGTGAAACCCTTTGGACCTAGTGTTTGTATTTAATTGGTTGATTGGTTTTTCAAATTGTTTGTTTTACTATTTTTAACTTTGGGAGTCAGGGAAGCCCTCACTCATAGTGATTTAGACCTCTCCAAAAGCTCTGAAGTTATTCATGTAACAGCTATTACATGTTATAAGTTTCTCCCATTAAAACTTGAAAGACTAACAGACTCTGCTACTTTTCATCAAAATTCAGTGTTGCGCTAAATTCAGTGTTGGACTTTTTTTTACAAGTCTTTTGAAATGTGTCCTCCTCTAGTCACTGGTCGTGCTGGAATGTACTTTCTTGTGAAGGCAGGATTTGAGCAAATTGATACAAGTACAGTTTGCCACTACTCTGGACACCTGGTTAAATATCGAGTTGCCTAAATGGTGTGTGTTTTACTTTGATCTCTGCTCACACTTTGCTCATCCATTTAGAACCACAGGGCTCCAGGCCATAGCGTTCTTGGCCTAAACAAGAAAATTTCCATTCTGTTTTGGGAGTTCATTCGTCTCTCATAATTACTTTTTTAACAAATGTGTGCTTCAGGAGAGTCCCTGTCTAAATGTGGAGAGGCCCATTTTCATTCACTCATTTTCAGACTTTCTAAGATTTTCAGGTACTAGAGGTTTGCCCAGAGTTGCCATTGTCAAGGGACAGTGCACTTCACTTGAAGTTGTGCAGTATTACTTCATGTGTCTCCGTGGAAATTCCACCAATGGGAAACTCTTGCTGTAGTCATCTCCAAGTGTTTCTGCGTAAGACAATATAACTAACAAAGGATGTGGTTTCAAGCAGAATGAGGAATGGAGGGATAATCTTTATTTCAGTGCAGGTTGACCTTTCAAAGAAACAGTAATTCCTATGAAATAGGAGGTAAAATCTTTTGTAAAGAGACATGGATATGACATGCTCAACTTTATGTCACATTTTTTAAAAAGCCAAAGGCATTTGAGAAATTCTTGGCTGCTGAATTTTCCCTTTTTTCAAATTTCTCATAGGTAAGACACTCCAGTTTCTTCAAACCATGGTACTGTTCCTTCCATGAAAAAAAACAAAGCAAAAAACAAAATAAATTAAAACAAAACCCATCAAATTACATTTGAGAGCACACAATTGCTCAGCAGGCCCACTATTCAAGAAGCTAGAGGTACAGAAGCCTCAGCCTTCAGCCCACGGCCTGAAGTTTTGTCTCTATCATGGCCCCTCAATTCCCTGGCATGTCCACATTAACTCATGAATCTTTACTCATTTCCTCTTCAAATGCACAGGATCCAATATATTTGAACCCTGTTCACCTGGGCTGTAATCATCCAAGAACACACCAGAGGAAGGGCAGCCACCCCCTTGCCTGGGGCCTTAGAGCTTAGCACAATAGAATTGGAAACCTGAACAAGGGTAGCCGAAACAAAGAGAGGAATATTCCTAAAGTCTGAAACACAGAACCTACCTATAGACAAGTAGTGGGATTTCACAAATTATGTAAGAATCTCTGTGCACATGCTTGGCATGGTCGCTCATGCCTATAATCCCAGCAATCTGGGGGCTGAGGTGGATGGATCCTTGGGAGTTCCAGTCCATCATGGGCTACGAATTTATCTCAAGGCCTCTTTCAACAACTACATAAGATGCTGTTTCCAAAAAGAGGACAACAGAAAACTAGACACACTTGGTATAGGTCCCGGGGTTCACTACATGAGTTGTGGAGTCTAAATATTCCATGCCATGAGAAAATACCTGGGATTTTTAGTGAAAGGGGCATTTGCATCCCTTTTCTAAGGGTTTCCCTTTCACCATGTTACATTTGAATTCTGGGAAAACCTCCTGGTGACAAGCTATCTAGCATTATGTTGGTTTAGGTATTGAGCTAGTACCTCATATTTAGTGTTCAGGGTTATGCTGGAATGGCTGCAGACCTCCTTGAAATAGCTATTGCAGACAAGTGAACCCGAGGAAGCTGGATAGTTGAAGCAGGCACTCCAAATATTCATGCACTGCAAGGATTCACTTTCATTTTGGGACTCATCTTCTGGTTGCTGGCTTTTAGTGCTAACTGATACTACCATTCTGGCAGTAATCCAGCAGAGACTGCATGTATGGTTTGCAAGTTTGCTTCCCAAGCCACCAGAAACTTGGCAGAACACAAATCATTGTGGCATTTTCTTTCCTCCCCTGAAACATTTGTCTTTCTAAGTTTGAAAATTGAATAGACTGGGCTAGTCAGGTTTTTTACCCCATGTACCACCAACATAGCTAAAGACAGAGCCAATTACTTCCCTCCATTGTCAAAATATATGATATTTTCTTGGTCACCACAACTTCAAAGAAAATTCTGAGGCAACTTAGAGAGGTGAATCAAATACTGCCTGATTGGAATGGCTGTGGTTGTATGAGGGGGAAAGCTGCAGAGTTGGGCTGAAACTGTTCAAAGAAATCCACAGGCTTGTGGTTGCCAGGCAACCACACTGGGCTCAGATTGGCTGAACATCACTGTGAGGTGGATTTTAGGGTCTAGGTTTGAAAATTTAAAAGACTGGGGTAGTCAATTTGGAACATATTGAGCACAGACAGACCAAAAGGTCTTTCAATTACTTCCCTGAACTTCTCAAAATATGTCAAATTTTCTTGATCACTACAACTGTAAAAAAAATTCTGAGGCAACATAGAGAGGCTAAACAAATACTGCATGATTGGAATGGCTTTGGTTGTATGAGGTGGAAAGCTGCAGAGTTGGGCTGAAACAGTTCACAGAAAGCCACAAGCTTGTGGTTGCCAGGCAACCACACTGGGCTGTGATTGGCTGAGCACCATTGTGAGCTGGACTTTAGGCTCTAGGATACAAGTGTGCAGTAGGAGACCTGAGTCACAATGCTGGGCATTGCCATGGATACCTCAGTGTCACAGAGGACCTTGTAGGGCAAGATTTAAATAGGATGAATATTCTTGGCCTGGTATGCCACAGGAATCTCACTGAAGGCTTCACTGCTCAGAATTTGGGGATGGAAATGCTTGACAATCTACATATGGGTGTACTTTCAATGGGATATGAAATATGCCGGGGCCTGGCAGATGTTCTCTGACATGTCCTATCCTTGAGCATATGCTTTTCCCTTGTCATGTCTGTCATTTGGCTGAGTCCTGTTCCCTAAGCTATTCAGTCAAGACTTGCTGGAATCATTCACCTGCAGTATAAGAGCTTTCTGTGAAATTTCTCAGCAGAAATCCTCTGCAAGCACATAGCTTTGGATATGAGAGACAGTGGTGGAAGTTGAATTTCAAGGGCAGATATTTGAAAACAAAGAAACAAGCCCCGAATAAGATCTTTACATGTTTCCCAGATGAATATGTTTGGAAATACGGGGGAAGATGGAGATCAAGACTGAGAAGATTGCACACCCATTTCAAGGTACAAAAACCAGGGAAAAACATGGGAAAGCAAGAGAGCTGGTTAATTTGATGTAAAAATCTTTGATGATGAAAGGAAAATTATATTCTCATGGTGATTTAATCAGGCTGTAGCAGTGAAGTTCTCATGTTGGTTGTCCTATGTGTGGCCTTCTGCATTGGGCAGTGGATGCAGGACAGGAGATCTTCAAATAAATCTGGTGGAACACAAAATAGTGAAAAAAATATCAATCTAAATCCTGTGTATTCCTTCCCTTTGAGAATATATATGGATAATGTCCGGAGTTTCAAAAGAGAAAATGTCTATTGGGTCATGGTTTCACCAATGAAATGGTCACTTCACATAACATTTTGAATTTTGCTTTCACAGTTGCTCATGTACCGGGCCTGAGTAAAGCAGAATGCAGAGTAAGCCTCATCAATAGTTGTGCATTCCATAAGTGGTTTTAAAACCAGTGAAACCCTTTGGACCTAGTGTTTGTATTTAATTGGTTGATTGGTTTTTCAAATTGTTTGTTTTACTATTTTTAACTTTGGGAGTCAGGGAAGCCCTCACTCATAGTGATTTAGACCTCTCCAAAAGCTCTGAAGTTATTCATGTAACAGCTATTACATGTTATAAGTTTCTCCTATTAAAACTTGAAAGACTAACAGACTCTGCTACTTTTCATCTAAATTCAGTGTTGCGCTAAATTCAGTGTTGGACTTTTTTTTACAAGTCTTTTGAAATGTGTCCTCCTCTAGTCACTGGTCGTGCTGGAATGTACTTTCTTGTGAAGACAGGATTTGAGCAAATTGATACAAGTACAGTTTGCCACTACTCTGGACACCTGGTTAAATATCGAGTTGCCTAAATGGTGTGTGTTTTACTTTGATCTCTGCTCACACTTTGCTCATCCATTTAGAACCACAGGGCTCCAGGCCATAGCGTTCTTGGCCTAAACAAGAAAATTTCCATTCTGTTTTGGGAGTTCATTCGTCTCTCATAATTACTTTTTAAACAAATGTGTGCTTCAGGAGAGTCCCTGTCTAAATGTGGAGAGGCCCATTTTCATTCACTCATTTTCAGACTTTCTAAGATTTTCAGTTACTAGAGGTTTGCCCAGAGTTGCCATTGTCAAGGGACAGTGCACTTCACTTGAAGTTGTGCAGTATTACTTCATGTGTCTCCGTGGAAATTCCACCAATGGGAAACTCTTGCTGTAGTCATCTCCAAGTGTTTCTGCGTAAGACAATATAACTAACAAAGGATGTGGTTTCAAGCAGAATGAGGAATGGAGGGATAATCTTTATTTCAGTGCAGGTTGACCTTTCAAAGAAACAGTAATTCCTATGAAATAGGAGGTAAAATCTTTTGTAAAGAGACATGGATATGACATGCTCAACTTTATGTCACATTTTTTAAAAAGCCAAAGGCATTTGAGAAATTCTTGGCTGCTGAATTTTCCCTTTTTTCAAATTTCTCATAGGTAAGACACTCCAGTTTCTTCAAACCATGGTACTGTTCCTTCCATGAAAAAAAACAAAGCAAAAAACAAAATAAATTAAAACAAAACCCATCAAATTACATTTGAGAGCACACAATTGCTCAGCAGGCCCACTATTCAAGAAGCTAGAGGTACAGAAGCCTCAGCCTTCAGCCCACGGCCTGAAGTTTTGTCTCTATCATGGCCCCTCAATTCCCTGGCATGTCCACATTAACTCATGAATCTTTACTCATTTCCTCTTCAAATGCACAGGATCCAATATATTTGAACCCTGTTCACCTGGGCTGTAATCATCCAAGAACACACCAGAGGAAGGGCAGCCACCCCCTTGCCTGGGGCCTTAGAGCTTAGCACAATAGAATTGGAAACCTGAACAAGGGTAGCCAAAACAAAGAGAGGAATATTCCTAAAGTCTGAAACACAGAACCTACCTATAGACAAGTAGTGGGATTTCACAAATTATGTAAGAATTTCTGTGCACATGCTTGGCATGGTCGCTCATGCCTATAATCCCAGCAATCTGGGGGCTGAGGTGGATGGATCCTTGGGAGTTCCAGTCCATCGTGGGCTACGAATTTATCTCAAGGCCTCTTTCAACAACTACATAAGATGCTGTTTCCAAAAAGAGGACAACAGAAAACTAGACACACTTGGTCTATGTCCCGGGGTTCACTACATGAGTTGTGGAGTCTAAATATTCCATGCCATGAGAAAATACCTGGGATTTTTAGTGAAAGGGGCATTTGCATCCCTTTTCTAAGGGTTTCCCTTTCACCATGTTACATTTGAATTCTGGGAAAACCTCCTGGTGACAAGCTATCTAGCATTATGTTGGTTTAGGTATTGAGCTAGTACCTCATATTTAGTGTTCAGGGTTATGCTGGAATGGCTGCAGACCTCCTTGAAATAGCTATTGCAGACAAGTGAACCCCGAGGAAGCTGGATAGTTGAAGCAGGCACTCCAAATATTCATGCACTGCAAGGATTCACTTTCATTTTGGGACTCATCTTCTGGTTGCTGGCTTTTAGTGCTAACTGATACTACCATGGTGGCAGTAATCCAGCAGAGACTGCATGTATGGTTTGCAAGTTTGCTTCCCAAGCCACCAGAAACTTGGCAGAACACAAATCATTGTGGCATTTTCTTTCCTCCCCTGAAACATTTGTCTTTCTAAGTTTGAAAATTGAATAGACTGGGCTAGTCAGGTTTTTTACCCCATGTACCACCAACAGAGCTAAAGACAGAGCCAATTACTTCCCTCCATTGTCAAAATATATGATATTTTCTTGGTCACCACAACTTCAAAGAAAATTCTGAGGCAACTTAGAGAGGTGAATCAAATACTGCCTGATTGGAATGGCTGTGGTTATATGAGGGGGAAAGCTGCAGAGTTGGGCTGAAACTGTTCAAAGAAATCCACAGGCTTGTGGTTGCCAGGCAACCACACTGGGCTCAGATTGGCTGAACATCACTGTGAGGTGGATTTTAGGGTCTAGGTTTGAAAATTTAAAAGACTGGGGTAGTCAATTTGGAACATATTGAGCACAGACAGACCAAAAGGTCTTTCAATTACTTCCCTGAACTTCTCAAAATATGTCAAATTTTCTTGATCACTACAACTGTAAAAAAAATTCTGAGGCAACATAGAGAGGCTAAACAAATACTGCATGATTGGAATGGCTTTGGTTGTATGAGGTGGAAAGCTGCAGAGTTGGGCTGAAACAGTTCACAGAAAGCCACAAGCTTGTGGTTGCCAGGCAACCACACTGGGCTGTGATTGGCTGAGCACCATTGTGAGCTGGACTTTAGGCTCTAGGATACAAGTGTGCAGTAGGAGACCTGAGTCACAATGCTGGGCATTGCCATGGATACCTCAGTGTCACAGAGGACCTTGTAGGGCAAGATTTAAATAGGATGAATATTCTTGGCCTGGTATACCACAGGAATCTCACTGAAGGCTTCACTGCTCAGAATTTGGGGATGGAAATGCTTGACAATCTACATATGGGTGTACTTTCAATGGGATATGAAATATGCCGGGGCCTGGCAGATGTTCTCTGACATGTCCTATCCTTGAGCATATGCTTTTCCCTTGTCATGTCTGTCATTTGGCTGAGTCCTGTTCCCTAAGCTATTCAGTCAAGACTTGCTGGAATCATTCACCTGCAGTATAAGAGCTTTCTGTGAAATTTCTCAGCAGAAATCCTCTGCAAGCACATAGCTTTGGATATGAGAGACAGTGGTGGAAGTTGAATTTCAAGGGCAGATATTTGAAAACAAAGAAACAAGCCCCGAATAAGATCTTTACATGTTTCCCAGATGAATATGTTTGGAAATACGGGGGAAGATGGAGATCAAGACTGAGAAGATTGCACACCCATTTCAAGGTACAAAAACCAGGGAAAAACATGGGAAAGCAAGAGAGCTGGTTAATTTGATGTAAAAATCTTTGATGATGAAAGGAAAATTATATTCTCATGGTGATTTAATCAGGCTGTAGCAGTGAAGTTCTCATGTTGGTTGTCCTATGTGTGGCCTTCTGCATTGGGCAGTGGATGCAGGACAGGAGATCTTCAAATAAATCTGGTGGAACACAAAATAGTGAAAAAAATATCAATCTAAATCCTGTGTATTCCTTCCCTTTGAGAATATATATGGATAATGTCCGGAGTTTCAAAAGAGAAAATGTCTATTGGGTCATGGTTTCACCAATGAAATGGTCACTTCACATAACATTTTGAATTTTGCTTTCACAGTTGCTCATGTACCGGGCCTGAGTAAAGCAGAATGCAGAGTAAGCCTCATCAATAGTTGTGCATTCCATAAGTGGTTTTAAAACCAGTGAAACCCTTTGGACCTAGTGTTTGTATTTAATTGGTTGATTGGTTTTTCAAATTGTTTGTTTTACTATTTTTAACTTTGGGAGTCAGGGAAGCCCTCACTCATAGTGATTTAGACCTCTCCAAAAGCTCTGAAGTTATTCATGTAACAGCTATTACATGTTATAAGTTTCTCCTATTAAAACTTGAAAGACTAACAGACTCTGCTACTTTTCATCTAAATTCAGTGTTGCGCTAAATTCAGTGTTGGACTTTTTTTTACAAGTCTTTTGAAATGTGTCCTCCTCTAGTCACTGGTCGTGCTGGAATGTACTTTCTTGTGAAGACAGGATTTGAGCAAATTGATACAAGTACAGTTTGCCACTACTCTGGACACCTGGTTAAATATCGAGTTGCCTAAATGGTGTGTGTTTTACTTTGATCTCTGCTCACACTTTGCTCATCCATTTAGAACCACAGGGCTCCAGGCCATAGCGTTCTTGGCCTAAACAAGAAAATTTCCATTCCGTTTTGGGAGTTCATTCGTCTCTCATAATTACTTTTTTAACAAATGTGTGCTTCAGGAGAGTCCCTGTCTAAATGTGGAGAGGCCCATTTTCATTCACTCACTTTCAGACTTTCTAAGATTTTCAGTTACTAGAGGTTTGCCCAGAGTTGCCATTGTCAAGGGACAGTGCACTTCACTTGAAGTTGTGCAGTATTACTTCATGTGTGTCCGTGGAAATTCCACCAATGGGAAACTCTTGCTGTAGTCATCTCCAAGTGTTTCTGCGTAAGACAATATAACTAACAAAGGATGTGGTTTCAAGCAGAATGAGGAATGGAGGGATAATCTTTATTTCAGTGCAGGTTGACCTTTCAAAGAAACAGTAATTCCTATGAAATAGGAGGTAAAATCTTTTGTAAAGAGACATGGATATGACATGCTCAACTTTATGTCACATTTTTTAAAAAGCCAAAGGCATTTGAGAAATTCTTGGCTGCTGAATTTTCCCTTTTTTCAAATTTCTCATAGGTAAGACACTCCAGTTTCTTCAAACCATGGTACTGTTCCTTCCATGAAAAAAAACAAAGCAAAAAACAAAATAAATTAAAACAAAACCCATCAAATTACATTTGAGAGCACACAATTGCTCAGCAGGCCCACTATTCAAGAAGCTAGAGGTACAGAAGCCTCAGTCTTCAGCCCACGGCCTGAAGTTTTGTCTCTATCATGGCCCCTCAATTATCTGGCATGTCCACATTAACTCATGAATCTTTACTCATTTCCCCTTCAAATGCACAGGATCCAATATATTTGAACCCTGTTCACCTGGGCTGTAATCATCCAAGAACACACCAGAGGAAGGGCAGCCACCCCCTTGCCTGGGGCCTTAGAGCTTAGCACAATAGAATTGGAAACCTGAACAAGGGTAGCCAAAACAAAGAGAGGAATATTCCTAAAGTCTGAAACACAGAACCTACCTATAGACAAGTAGTGGGATTTCACAAATTATGTAAGAATTTCTGTGCACATGCTTGGCATGGTCGCTCATGCCTATAATCCCAGCAATCTGGGGGCTGAGGTGGATGGATCCTTGGGAGTTCCAGTCCATCGTGGGCTACGAATTTATCTCAAGGCCTCTTTCAACAACTACATAAGATGCTGTTTCCAAAAAGAGGACAACAGAAAACTAGACACACTTGGTCTAGGTCCCGGGGTTCACTACATGAGTTGTGGCGTCTAAATATTCCATGCCATGAGAAAATACCTGGGATTTTTAGTGAAAGGGGCATTTGCATCCCTTTTCTAAGGGTTTCCCTTTCACCATGTTACATTTGAATTCTGGGAAAACCTCCTGGTGACAAGCTATCTAGCATTATGTTGGTTTAGGTATTGAGCTAGTACCTCATATTTAGTGTTCAGGGTTATGCTGGAATGGCTGCAGACCTCCTTGAAATAGCTATTGCAGACAAGTGTACCCCGAGGAAGCTGGATAGTTGAAGCAGGCACTCCAAATATTCATGCACTGCAAGGATTCACTTTCATTTTGGGACTCATCTTCTGGTTGCTGGCTTTTAGTGCTAACTGATACTACCATGGTGGCAGTAATCCAGCAGAGACTGCATGTATGGTTTGCAAGTTTGCTTCCCAAGCCACCAGAAACTTGGCAGAACACAAATCATTGTGGCATTTTCTTTCCTCCCCTGAAACATTTGGCTTTCTAAGTTTGAAAATTGAATAGACTGGGCTAGTCAGATTTGGACCCCATGTACCACCAACAGAGCTAAAAACAGAGCCAATTACTTCCCTCCACTTGTCAAAATATGTCAAATTTGCTTGGTCACCACAACTTCAAAAAATTCTGAGGCAACTTAGAGAGGTTATTCAAATACTGCCTGATTGGAATGACTGTGGTTGTATGAGGTGGAAAGCTGCAGAGTTGGGCTGAAACTGTTCACAGAAATCCACAGGCTTGTGGTTGCCAGGCAACCACACTGGACTGAGATTGGCTGAACATCACTGTGAGGTGGATTTTAGGCTCTAGATTTGAAAATTTAAAAGACTGGGGTAGTCAAGTTTGGAACACATCGACCACAGAAAGACCAAAAGGTCTTTCAATTACTTCCCTCCACTTCTCAAAATATGTCAAATTTTGTTGATCACTACAACTGTAAAAAAAATTCTGAGGCAACATAGAGAGGCTAATCAAATACTGCATGATTGGAATGGCTGTGGTTGTAGGAGGTGGAAAGCTGCAGAGCTGGGCTGAAACAGTTCACAGAAAGCCACAAGCTTGTGGTTGCCAGGCAACCACACTGGGCTGTGATTGGCTGAGCACCATTGTGAGCTGGACTTTAGGGTCTAGGATACAAGTGTGCAGTAGGAGACCTGAGTCACAATGCTGGGCATTGCCATGGAGACCTCAGTGTCACAGAGGACCTTGTAGGGCAAGATTTAAATAGGATGAATATTCTTGGCCTGGTATGCCACAGGATTCTCACTGAAGGATTCACTGCTCAGAATTTGGGGATGGAAATGTTTGCCCATCTACACATGGAAGTACTTTCAATGGGATATGAAATATGCCAGGGCCTGGCAGATGTTCTCTGACATATCCTATCCTTGAGCATATGCTTTTCCCTTTTCATGTCTGTCATTTGGCTGAGTCCTGTTCCCTAAGCTATTCAGTCAAGACTTGCTGGAATCATTCACCTGCAGTATAAGAGCTTTCTGTGAAATTTCTCAGCAGAAATCCTCTGCAAGCACATAGCTTTGGATATGAGAGACAGTGGTGGAAGTTGAATTTCAAGGGCAGATATTTGAAAACAATGAAACAAGCCCCGAATAAGATCTTTACATGTTTCCCAGATGAATATGTTTGGAAATACGGGGGAAGATGGAGATCAAGACTGAGAAGAGTGCACACCCATTTCAAGGTACAAAAACCATGGAAAAACATGGGAAAGCAAGAGAGCTGGTTAATTTGATGTAAAAATCTTTGATGATGAAAGGAAAATTATTTTCTCATGGTGATTTAATCAGGCTGTAGCAGTGAAGTTCTCATGTTGGTTGTCCTATGTGTGGCCTTCTGCATTGGGAAGTGGATGCAGGAGAGGAGACCTTCAAATAAATCTGGTGGAACACAAAATAGTGAAAAAAATATCAAGCTAAATCCTGTGTATTCCTTCCCTTTGAGAACATATATGGATAATGTCTGGAGTTTCAAAAGAGAAAATGTCTATTGGGTCATGGTTTCACCAATGAAATGGTCACTTCACATAACGTTTTGAATTTTGCTTTCACAGTTGCTCATGTACCGGGCCTGAGTAAAGCAGAACGCAGAGTAAGCCTCATCAATAGTTGTGCATTCCATAAGTGGTTTTAAAACCAGTGAAACCCTTTGGACCTAGTGTTTGTATTTAATTGGTTGATTGGTTTTTCCAATTGTTTGTTTTACTATTTTTAACTTTGGGAGTCAGGGAAGCCCTCACTCATAGTGATTTAGACCTCTCCAGAAGCTCTGAAGTTATTCATGTAACAGCTATTACATGTTATAAGTTTCTCCTATTAAAACTTGAAAGACTAACAGACTCTGCTACTTTTCATCTAAATTCAGTGTTGCGCTAAATTCAGTGTTGGACTTTTTTTACAAATCCTTTGAAATGTGTCCTCCTCTAGTCACTGGTCGTGCTGGAATGTACTTTCTTGTGAAGACAGGATTTGAGCAAATTGACACAAGTACAGTTTGCCACTACTCTGGACACCTGGTTAAATATCGAGTTGCCTAAATGGTGTGTGTTTTACTTTGATCTCTGCTCACACTTTGCTCATCCATTTAGAACCACAGGGTTCCAGGCCATAGCGTTCTTGGCCTAAACAAGAAAATTTCCATTCCGTTTTGGGAGTTCATTCGTCTCTCATAATTACTTTTTCCACAAATGTGTGCTTCAGGAGAGGCCTGGTCTAAATGTGGAGAGGCCCATTTTCCTTCTCTCACTTTCAGACTTTCTAAGATTTTCAGTTACTATAGGTTTGCCCAGACTTGCCATTGTCAAGGGACAGTGCACTTCACTTGAAGTTGTGCAGTATTACTTCATGTGTCTCCGTGGAAATTCCACCAATGGGAAACTCTTGCTGTAGTCATCTCCAAGTGTTTCTGCATAAGAAAATACAACTAACAAAGGATGTGGTTTCAAACAGAATGAGGAATGGCGGGATATTCTTTATTTCAGTGCAGGTTGACCTTTCAAAGAAACAGTAATTCCTATGAAATAGGAGGTAAAATCTTTTGTAAAGAGACATGGATATGACATGCTCAACTTTATGTCACATTTTTTAAAAACTCAAGGGCATTTGAGAAATTCTTGGCTGCGGAATTGTCCCTTTTTTGAAATTTCTCTTAGGTAAGACACTCCAGTTTCTTCAAACCATGGTACTGTTCCTTCCATGTAAAATACCAAAGCAAAAAACAAAATAAATTAAAACAAAACCCATCAAATTACATTTGAGAGCACACAATTGCTCAGCAGGCTCACTATTCAAGAAGCTAGAGGTACAGAAGCCTCAGCCTTCAGCCCATGGCCTGAAGTTTTGTCTCAATCATGGCCCCTCAATTCCCTGGCATGTCCACATTAACTCATGAATCTTTACTCATTTCCTCTTCAAATGCACAGGATCCAATATATTTGAACCCTGTTCACCTGGGCTGTAATCATCCAAGGACACACCAGAGGAAAGGCAACCACCCCCTTGCCTGGGGCCTTGGAGCTTATCACAATAGAAATGGAAACCTGAACAAGGGGAGCCAAAACAAAGAGAGGAATATTCCTAAAGTCTGAAACACAGAAGCTACCTATAGACCAGTAGTGGGATTTCACAAATTATGTGAGATTCTCTGTGCACATGCTTGGCATGGTCGCTCATGCCTATAATCCCAGCAATCTGGGGGCTGATGTGGATGGATCCTTGGGAGTTCCAGTCCATCGTGGGCTACGAATTTATCTCAAGGCCTCTTTCAACAACTACATAAGATGCTGTTTCCAAAAAGAGGACAACAGAAAACTAGACACACTTGGTCTAGGTCCCGGGGTTCACTACATGAGTTGTGGAGTCTAAATATTCCATGCCATGGGAAAATACCTGGGATTTTTAGTGAAAGGGGCATTTGCATCCCTTTCCTAAGGGTTTCCCTTTCACCATGTTACATTTGAATTCTGGGAAAACCTGCTGGTGACAAGCTATCTAGCATTATGTTGGTTTAGGTATTGAGCTAGTACCTCATGTTTAGTGTTCAGGGTTATGCTGGAATGGCTGCAGACCTCCTTGAAATAGCTATTGCAGACAAGTGAACCCTGAGGAAGCTGGATAGTTGAAGCAGGCACTCCAAATATTCATGCACTGCAAGGATTCACTTTCATTTTGGGACTCAACTTCTGGTTGCTGGCTTTTAGTGCTAACTGATACTACCATGGTGGCAGTAATCCAGCAGAGACTGCATGTATGGTTTGCAAGTTTGCTTCCCAAGCCACCAGAAACTTGGCAGAACACAAATCATTGTGGCATTTTCTTTCCTCCCCTGAAACATTTGGCTTTCTAAGTTTGAAAATTGAATAGACTGGGCTAGTCAGATTTGGACACCATGTACCACCAACAGAGCTAAAAACAGAGCCAATTACTTCCCTCCACTTGTCAAAATATGTCAAATTTGCTTGGTCACCTCAACTTCAAAAAATTCTGACGCAACTTAGAGAGGTGAATCAAATACTGCCTGATTGGAATGGCTGTGGTTGTATGAGGTGGAAAGCTGCAGAGTTGGGCTGAAACTGTTCACACAAATCCACAGGCTTGTGGTTGCCAGGCAACCACACTGGACTGAGATTGGCTGAACATCACTGTGAGGTGGATTTTAGGCTCTAGGTTTGAAAATTTAAAAGACTGGGGTAGTCAAGTTTGGAACACATCGAGCACAGACAGACCAAAAGGTCTTTCAATTACTTCCCTCCACTTCTCAAAATATGTCAAATTTTCTTGATCACTACAACTGTAAAAAAAATTCTGAGGCAACATAGAGAGGCTAATCAAATACTGCATGATTGGAATGGCTGTGGTTGTAGGAGGTGGAAAGCTGCAGAGTTGGGCTGAAACAGTTCACAGAAAGCCACAAGCTTGTGGTTTCCAGGCAACCACACTGGGCTGTGATTGGCTGAGCACCATTGTGAGCTGGACTTTAGGCTCTAGGATACAAGTGTGCAGTAGGAGACCTGAGTCACAATGCTGGGCGTTGCCATGGAGACCTCAGTGGCACAGAGGACCTTGTAGGGCAAGATTTAAATAGGATGAATATTCTTGGCCTGGTATGCCACAGGATTCTCACTGAAGGCTTCACTGCTCAGAATTTGGGGATGGAAGTGCTTGCCAATCTACACATGGATGTACTTTCAATGGGATATGAAATATGCCAGGGCCTGGCAGATGTTCTCTGACATGTCGTATCCTTTAGCATATGCTTTTCCCTTGTCATGTCTGTCATTTGGCTGAGTCCTGTTCCCTAAGCTATTCAGTCAAGACTTGCTGGAATCATTCACCTGCAGTATAAGAGCTTTCTGTGAAATTTCTCAGCAGAAATCCTCTGCAAGCACATAGCTTTGGATAAGAGAGACAGTGGTGGAAGTTGAATTTCAAGGGCAGATATTTGAAAACAATGAAACAAGCCCCGAATAAGATCTTTACATGTTTCCCAGATGAATATGTTTGGAAATACGGGGGAAGATGGAGATCAAGCCTGAGAAGAGTGAACACCCATTTCAAGGAACAAAAACGAGGGAAAAATATGGGAAAGCAAGAGAGCTGGTTAATTTGATGTAAAAATATTTGATGATGAAAGGAAAATTATATTCTCATGGTGATTTAATCAGGCTGTAGCAGTGAAGTTCTCATGTTGGTTGTCCTATGTGTGGCCTTCTGCATTGGGCAGTGGATGCAGGACAGGAGATCTTCAAATAAAATCTGTTGGAACACAAAATAATGAAAAAAAATCTCAAGCTAAATCCTGTGTATTCCTTCCCTTTGAGAACATATATGGATAATGTCCGGAGTTTCAAAAGAGAAAATGTCTATTGGGTCATGGTTTCACTAATGAAATGGTCACTTCACATAACATTTTGAATTTTGCTTTCACAGTTGCTCATGTACCGGGCCTGAGTAAAGCAGAATGCAGAGTAAGCCTCATCAATAGTTGTGCATTCCATAAGTGGTTTTAAAACCAGTGAAACCCTTTGGACCTAGTGTTTGTATTTAATTGGTTGATTGGTTTTTCAAATTGTTTGTTTTACTATGTTTAACTTTGGGAGTCAGGGAAGCCCTCACTCATAGTGATTTAGACCTCTCCAAAAGCTCTGAAGTTATTCATGTAACAGCTATTACATGTTATAAGTTTCTCCTATTAAAACTTGAAAGACTAACAGACTCTGCTACTTTTCATCTAAATTCAGTGTTGCGCTAAATTCAGTGTTGGACTTTTTTTACAAATCCTTTGAAATGTGTCCTCCTCTAGTCACTGGTCGTGCTGGAATGTACTTTCTTGTGAAGACAGGATTTGAGCAAATTGACACAAGTACAGTTTGCCACTACTCTGGACACCTGGTTAAATATCGAGTTGCCTAAATGGTGTGTGTTTTACTTTGATCTCTGCTCACACTTTGCTCATCCAGTTAGAACCACAGGGCTCCAGGCCATAGCGTTCTAGGCCTAAACAAGAAAATTTCCATTCCGTTTTGGGAGTTCATTCGTCTCTCATAATTACTTTTTCCACAAATGTGTGCTTCAGGAGAGGCCCGGTCTAAATGTGGAGAGGCCAATGTTCCTTCTCTCACTTTCAGACTTTCTAAGATTTTCAGTTACTATAGGTTTGCCCAGACTTGCCATTGTCAAGGGACAGTGCACTTCACTTGAAGTTGTGCAGTATTACTTCATGTGTCTCCGTGGAAATTCCACCAATGGGAAACTCTTGCTGTAGTCATCTCCAAGTGTTTCTGCATAAGAAAATATAACTAACAAAGGATGTGGTTTCAAACAGAATGAGGAATGGAGGGATAATCTTTATTTCAGTGCAGGTTGACCTTTCAAAGAAACAGTAATACCCATGAAATAGGAGGTAAAACCTTTTGTAAAGAGACATGGATGTGACATGCTCAACTTTATGTCACATTTTTTAAAAAGCCAAGGGCATTTGAGTAATTCTTGGCTGCTGAATTGTCTCTTTTTTCAAATTTCTCTAAGGTAAGACACTCCAGTTTCTTCAAACCATGGTACTGTTCCTTCCATGTAAAATACCAAAGCAAAAAACAAAATAAATTAAAACAAAACCCATCAAATTACATTTGAGAGCCCACAATTGCTCAGCAGGCCCACTATTCCAGAAGCTAGAGGTACAGAAGCCTCAGCCTTCAGCCCATGGCCTGAAGTTTTGTCTCAATCATGGCCCCTCAATTCCCTGGCATGTCCACATTAACTCATGAATCTTTACTCATTTCCTCTTCAAATGCACAGGATCCAATATATTTGAACCCTGTTCACCTGGGCTGTAATCATCCAAGGACACACCAGAGGAAAGGCAGCCACCCCCTTGCCTGGGGCCTTGGAGCTTATCACAATAGAAATGGAAACCTGAACAAGGGGAGCCAAAACAAAGAGAGGAATATTCCTAAAGTCTGAAACACAGAAGCTACCTATAGACCAGTAGTGGGACTTCACAAATTATGTGAGATTCTCTGTGCACATGCTTGGCATGGTCGCTCATGCCTATAATCCCAGCAATCTGGGGGCTGATGTGGATGGATCCTTGGGAGTTCCAGTCCATCGTGGGCTACGAATTTATCTCAAGGCCTCTTTCAACAACTACATAAGATGCTATTTCCAAAAAGAGGACAACAGAAAACTAGACACACTTGGTCTAGGTCCCGGGGTTCACTACATGAGTTGTGGAGTCTAAATATTCCATGCCATGAGAAAATACCTGGGATTTTTAGTGAAAGGGGCATTTGCATCCCTTTCCTAAGGGTTTCCCTTTCACCATGTTACATTTGAATTCTGGGAAAACCTGCTGGTGACAAGCTATCTAGCATTATGTTGGTTTAGGTATTGAGCTAGTACCTCATGTTTAGTGTTCAGGGTTATGCTGGAATGGCTGCAGACCTCCTTGAAATAGCTATTGCAGACAAGTGAACCCTGAGGAAGCTGGATGGTTGAAGCAGGCACTCCAAATATTCATACACTGCAAGGATTCACTTTCATTTTGGGGCTCAATTTCTTGTTGCTGGCTTTTAGTGCTAACTGATACTACCATGGTGGCAGTAATCCAGCAGAGACTGCATGTATGGTTTGCAAGTTTGCTTCCCAAGCCACCAGAAACTTGGCAGAACACAAATCATTGTGGCATTTTCTTTCCTCCCCTGAAACATTTGGCTTTCTAAGTTTGAAAATTGAATAGACTGGGCTAGTCAGATTTGGACCCCATGTACCACCAACAGAGCTAAAAACAGAGCCAATTACTTCACTCCACTTGTCAAAATATGTCAAATTTGCTTGGTCACCTCAACTTCAAAAAATTCTGAGGCAACTTAGAGAGGTGAATCAAATACTGCCTGATTGGAATGTCTGTGGTTGTATGAGGTGGAAAGCTGCAGAGTTGGGCTGAAACTGTTCACAGAAATCCACAGGCTTGTGGTTGCCAGGCAACCACACTGGACTGAGATTGGCTGAACATCACTGTGAGGTGGATTTTAGGCTCTAGGTTTGAAAATTTAAAAGACTGGGGTAGTCAAGTTTGGAACACATCGAGCACAGACAGACCAAAAGGTCTTTCAATTACTTCCCTCCACTTCTCAAAATATGTCAAATTTTCTTGATCACTACAACTGTAAAAAAAATTCTGAGGCAACATAGAGAGGCTAATCAAATACTGCATGATTGGAATGGCTGTGGTTGTAGGAGGTGGAAAGCTGCAGAGTTGGGCTGAAACAGTTCACAGAAAGCCACAAGCTTGTGGTTTCCAGGCAACCACACTGGGCTGTGATTGGCTGAGCACCATTGTGAGCTGGACTTTAGGCTCTAGGATACAAGTGTGCAGTAGGAGACCTGAGTCACAATGCTGGGCGTTGCCATGGAGACCTCAGTGGCACAGAGGACCTTGTAGGGCAAGATTTAAATAGGATGAATATTCTTGGCCTGGTATGCCACAGGATTCTCACTGAAGGCTTCACTGCTCAGAATTTGGGGATGGAAGTGCTTGCCAATCTACACATGGATGTACTTTCAATGGGATATGAAATATGCCAGGGCCTGGCAGATGTTCTCTGACATGTCCTATCCTTTAGCATATGCTTTTCCCTTGTCATGTCTGTCATTTGGCTGAGTCCTGTTCCCTAAGCTATTCAGTCAAGACTTGCTGGAATCATTCACCTGCAGTATAAGAGCTTTCTGTGAAATTTCTCAGCAGAAATCCTCTGCAAGCACATAGCTTTGGATAAGAGAGACAGTGGTGGAAGTTGAATTTCAAGGGCAGTTATTTGAAAACAATGAAACAAGCCCCAAATAAGATCTTTACATGTTTCCCAGATGAATATGTTTGGAAATATGGGGGAAGATGGAGATCAAGACTGAGAAGAGTGCACACCCATTTCAAGGTACAAAAACCAGGGAAAAACATGGCAAAGCAAGAGAGCTGGTTAATTTGATGTAAAAATCTTTGATGATGAAAGGAAAATTATATTCTCATGGTGATTTAATCAGGCTGTAGCAGTGAAGTTCTCATGTTGGTTGTCCTATGTGTGGCCTTCTGCATTGGGCAGTGGATGCAGGACAGGAGATCTTCAAATAAATCTGGTGGAACACAAAATAGTGAAAAAAATATCAACCTAAATCCTGTGTATTCCTTCCCTTTGAGAACATATATGGATAATGTCCGGAGTTTCAAAAGAGAAAATGTCTATTGGGTCATGGTTTCACTAATGAAATGGTCACTTCACATAACATTTTGAATTTTGCTTTCACAGTTGCTCATGTACCGGGCCTGAGTAAAGCAGAATGCAGAGTAAGCCTCATCAATAGTTGTGCATTCCATAAGTGGTTTTAAAACCAGTGAAACCCTTTGGACCTAGTGTTTGTATTTAATTGGTTGATTGGTTTTTCAAATTGTTTGTTTTACTATGTTTAACTTTGGGAGTCAGGGAAGCCCTCACTCATAGTGATTTAGACCTCTCCAAAAGCTCTGAAGTTATTCATGTAACAGCTATTACATGTTATAAGTTTCTCCTATTAAAACTTGAAAGACTAACAGACTCTGCTACTTTTCATCTAAATTCAGTGTTGCGCTAAATTCAGTGTTGGACTTTTTTTACAAATCCTTTGAAATGTTTCCTCCTCTAGTCACTGGTCGTGCTGGAATGTACTTTCTTGTGAAGACAGGATTTGAGCAAATTGACACAAGTACAGTTTGCCACTACTCTGGACACCTGGTTAAATATCGAGTTGCCTAAATGGTGTGTGTTTTACTTTGATCTCTGCTCACACTTTGCTCATCCAGTTAGAACCACAGGGCTCCAGGCCATAGCGTTCTAGGCCTAAACAAGAAAATTTCCATTCCGTTTTGGGAGTTCATTCGTCTCTCATAATTACTTTTTCCACAAATGTGTGCTTCAGGAGAGGCCCGGTCTAAATGTGGAGAGGCCCATTTTCCTTCTCTCACTTTCAGACTTTCTAAGATTTTCAGTTACTATAGGTTTGCCCAGACTTGCCATTGTCAAGGGACAGTGCACTTCACTTGAAGTTGTGCAGTATTACTTCATGTGTCTCCGTGGAAATTCCACCAATGGGAAACTCTTGCTGTAGTCATCTCCAAGTGTTTCTGCGTAAGAATATATAACTAACAAAGGATGTGGTTTCAAGCAGAATGAGGAATGGAGGGATAATCTTTATTTCAGTGCAGGTTGACCTTTCAAAGAAACAGTAATTCCTATGAAATAGGAGGTAAAATCTTTTGTAAACAGACATGGATATGACATGCTCAACTTTATGTCACATTTTTTAAAAAGCCAAGGGCATTTGAGAAATTCTTGACTGCTGAATTGTCCCTGTTTTCAAATTTCTCTTAGGTAAGAAACTCCAGTTTATTCAAACCATGGTACTGTTCCTTCCATGTAAAAAACCAAAGCAAAAAACAAAATAAATTAAAACAAAACCCATCAAATTACATTTGAGAGCACACAATTGCTCAGCAGGCCCACTATTCAAGAAGCTAGAGGTACAGAAGCCTCAGCCTTCAGCCCATGGCCTGAAGTTTTGTCTCTATCATGGCCCCTCAATTCCCTGGCATGTCCAAATTAACTCATGAATCTTTACTCATTTCCTGTTCAAATGCACAGGATCCAATATATTTGAACCCTGTTCACCTGGGCTGTAATCATCCAAGGAAACACCAGAGGAAGGGCAGCCACCCCCTTGCCTGGGCCTTGGAGCTTATCACAATAGAAATGGAAACCTGAACAAGGGGAGCCAAAACAAAGAGAGGAATATTCCTAAAGTCTGAAGCACAGAAGCTGCCTATAGACCAGTAGTGGGATTTCACAAATTATGTAAGAATCTCTGTGCACATGCTTGGCATGGTCGCTCATGCCTATAATCCCAGCAATCTGGGGGCTGAGGTGGATGGATCCTTGGGAGTTCCAGTCCATCGTGGGCTACGAATTTATCTCAAGGCCTCTTTCAACAACTACATAAGATGCTGTTTCCAAAAAGTGGACAACAGAAAACTAGACACACTTGGTCTAGGTCCCGGGGTTCACTACATGAGTTGTGGAGTCTAAATATTCCATGCCATGAGAAAATACCTGGGATTTTTAGCGAAAGGGGCATTTGCATCCCTTTTCTAAGGGTTTCACTTTCACCATGTTACATTTGAATTCTGGGAAAACCTGCTGGTGACAAGCTATCTAGCATTATGTTGGTTTAGGTATTGAGCTAGTACCTCATGTTTAGTGTTCAGGGTTATGCTGGAATGGCTGCAGACCTCCTTGAAATAGTGATTGCAGACAGGTGAACCCCGAGGAAGCTGGATAGTTGAAGCAGGCAATCCAAATGTTCATGCACTGCAAGGATTCACTTTCATTTTGGGACTCATCTTCTGGTTGCTGGCTTTTAGTGCTAACTGATACTACCATGGTGGCAGTAATCCAGCAGAGACTGCATGTATGGTTTGCAAGTTTGCTTCGCAAGCCACCAGAAACTTGGCAGAACACAAATCATTGTGGCATTTTCTTTCCTCCCCTGAAACATTTGGCTTTCTAAGTTTGAAAATTGAATAGACTGAGCTAGTCAGGTTTGGACCCCATGTACCACCAACAGAGCTAAAAACAGAGCCAATTACTTCCCTCCAATTGTCAAAATATGTCAAATTTGCTTAGTCACCACAACATCAAAGAAAATTCTGAGGCAACTTAGAGAGGTGAATCAAATACTGCCTGATTGGAATGGCTGTGGTTGTATGAGGTGGAAAGCTGCAGAGTTGGGCTGAAACTGTTCACACAAATCCACAGGCTTGTGGTTGCCAGGCAACCACACTGGACTGAGATTGGCTGAACATCACTGTGAGGTGGATTTTAGGCTCTAGGTTTGAAAATTTAAAAGACTGGGGTAGTCAATTTTGGAACACATCGAACACAGACAGACCGAAAGGTCTTTCAATTACTTCCCTCCACTTCTCAAAATATGTCAAATTTTGTTAATCACTACAACTGTAAAAAAAATTCTGAGGCAACATAGAGAGGCTAATCAAATAATGCATGATTGGAATGGCTGTGGTTTAGGAGGTGGAAAGCTGCAGAGTTGAGCTGAAACAGTTCACAGAAAGCCACAAGGTTGTGGTTGCCAGGCAACCACACTGGGCTGTGATTGGCTGAGCACCATTGTGAGCTGGACTTTAGGCTCTAGGATACAAGTGTGCAGTGGGAGACCTGAGTCCCAATGCTGGGCGTTGCCATGGAGACCTCTGTGGCACAGAGGACCTTGTAGGGCAAGATTTAAATAGGATGAATATTCTTGGCCTGGTATGCCACAGGATTCTCACTGAAGGCTTCACTGCTCAGAATTTGGGGATGGAAGTGCTTGCCAATCTACACATGGATGTACTTTCAATGGGATATGAAATATGCCAGGGCCTGACAGATGTTCTCTGACATGTCCTATCCTTGAGCATATGCTTTTCCCTTGTCATGTCTGTCATTTGGCTGAGTCCTGTTCCCTAATCTATTCATTCAAGACTTGCTGGAATCATTCACCTGCAGTATAAGAGCTTTCTGTGAAATTTCTCAGCAGAAATCCTCTGCAAGCACATAGCTTTGGATATGAGAGACAGTGGTGGAAGTTGAATTTCAAGGGCAGATATTTGAAAACAATGAAACAAGCCCCGAATAAGATCTTTACATGTTTCCCAGATGAATATGTTTGGAAATACGGGCGAAGATGGAGATCAAGACTGAGAAGAGTGCACACCCATTTCAAGGTACAAAAACCAGGGAAAAACATGGGA
Organism: Cavia porcellus; assembly: GCF_034190915.1. Classification (NCBI taxonomy): domain Eukaryota; kingdom Metazoa; phylum Chordata; class Mammalia; order Rodentia; family Caviidae; genus Cavia; species Cavia porcellus. Next base: position 2,804,287 of record NW_026947543.1, read on the forward strand.
AAGCAAGAGAGCTGGTTAATTTGATGTAAAAATCTTTGATGATGAAAGGAAAATTATATTCTCATGGTGATTTAATCAGGCTGTAGCAGTGAAGTTCTCATGTTGGTTGTCCTATGTGTGGCCTTCTTGCATTGGGCAGTGGATGCAGGATAGGAGATCTTCAAATAAATCTGGTGGAACACAAAATAGTGAAAAAAATATCAATCTAAATCCTGTGTATTCCTTCCCTTTGAGAACATATATGGATAATGTCCGGAGATTCAAAAGAGAAAATGTCTATTGGGTCATGGTTTCACTAATGAAATGGTCACTTCACATAACATTTTGAATTTTGCTTTCACAGTTGCTCATGTACCGGGCCTGAGTAAAGCAGAATGCAGAGTAAGCCTCATCAATAGTTGTGCATTCCATAAGTGGTTTTAAAACCAGTGAAACCCTTTGGACCTAGTGTTTGTATTTAATTGGTTGATTGGTTTTTCAAATTGTTTGTTTTACTATTTTTAACTTTGGGAGTCAGGGAAGCCCTCACTCATAGTGATTTAGACCTCTGCAAAAGGCTGAAGTTATTCATGTAACAGCTATTACAGGTTATAAGTTTCTCCTATTAAAACTTGAAAGACTAACAGATTCTGCTACTTTTCATCTAAATTCAGTGTTGCGCTAAATTCAGTGTTGGACTTTTTTTACAAGTCCTTTGAAATGTGTCCTCCTCTAGTCACTGGTCGTGCTGGAATGTACTTTCTTGTGAAGACAGGATTTGAGCAAATTGACACAAGTACAGTTTGCCACTACTCTGGACACCTGGTTAAATATCGAGTTGCCTAAATGGTGTGTGTTTTACTTTGATCTCTGCTCACACTTTGCTCATCCAGTTAGAACCACAGGACTCCAGGCCATAGCGTTCTAGGCCTAAACAAGAAAATTTCCATTCCGTTTTGGGAGTTCATTCGTCTCTCATAATTACTTTTTCCACAAATGTGTGCTTCAGGAGAGTCCCTGTCTAAATGTGGAGAGGCCCATTTTCATTCACTCACTTTCAGACTTTCTAAGATTTTCAGTTACTAGAGGTTTGCCAAGACTTGCCATTGTCAAGGGACAGTGCACTTCACTTGAAGTTGTGCAGTATTACTTCATGTGTCTACGTGGAAATTCCACCAATGGGAAACTCTTGCTGTAGTCATCTCAAAGTGTTTCTGCATAAGACAATATAACTAACAAAGGATGTGGTTTCAAGCAGAATGAGGAATGGAGGGATAATCTTTATTTCAGTGCAGGTTGACCTTTCAAAGAAACAGTAATTCCTATGAAATAGGAGGTAAAATCTTTTGTAAAGAGACATGGATATGACATGATCAACTTTATGTCACATTTTTTAAAAAGCCAAGGGCATTTGAGAAATTCTTGGCTGCTGAATTGTCCCTTTTTTCAAATTTCTCTTAGGTAAGACACTCCAGTTTCTTCAAACCATGGTACTGTTCCTTCCATGTAAAAAACCAAAGCAAAAAACAAAATAAATTAAAACAAAACCCATCAAATTACATTTGAGAGCACACAATTGCTCAGCAGGCCCACTATTCAAGAAGCTAGAGGTACAGAAGCCTGTGCCTTCAGCCCATGGCCTGAAGTTTTGTCTCTATCATGGCCCCTCAATTCCCTGGCATGTCCACATTAACTCATGAATCTTTACTCATTTCCTCTTCAAATGCACACGATCCAATATATTTGAACCCTGTTCACCTGGGCTGTAATCATCCAAGGACACACCAGAGGAAGGGCAGCCACCCCCTTGCCTGGAGCCTTGGAGCTTATCACAATAGAAATGGAAACCTGCACAAGGGGAGCCAAAACAAAGAGAGGAACATTCCTAAAGTCTGAAACACAGAAGCTACCTATAGACCAGTAGTGGGATTTCACAAATTATGTAAGAATCTCTGTGCACATGCTTGGCGTGGTCGCTCATGCCTATAATCCCAGCAATCTGGGGGCTGAGGTGGATGGATCTTTGGGAGTTCCAGTCCATCGTGGGCTACGAATTTATCTCAAGGCCTCTTTCAACAACTACATAAGATGCTGTTTCCAAAAAGAGGACAACAGAAAACTAGACACACTTGGTCTAGGTCCCGGGGTTCACTACATGAGTTGTGGAGTCAAAATATTCCATGCCATGAGAAAATACCTGGGATTTTTAGTGAAAGGGGCGTTTGCATCCCTTTTCTAAGGGTTTCCCTTTCACCATGTTACATTTCAAGTCTGGGAAAACCTGCTGGTGACAAGCTATCTAGCATTATGTTGGTTTAGGTATTGAGCTAGTACCTCATGTTTAGTGTTCAGGGTTATGCTGGAATGGCTGGAGACCTCCTTGAAATAGCTATTGCAGACAAGTGAACCCCGAGGAAGCTGGATAGTTGAAGCAGGCACTCCAAATATTCATGCACTGCAAGGATTCACTTTCATTTTGGGACTCATCTGGTGGCTGGCTTTTAGTGCTAACTGATACTACCATGGTGGCAGTAATCCAGCAGAGACTGCATGTATGGTTTGCAAGTTTCCTTCCCAAGCCACCAGAAACTTGGCAGAACACAAATCATTGTGGCATTTTCTTTCCTCCCCTGAAACATTTGGCTTTCTAAGTTTGAAAATTGAATAGACTGGGCTAGTCAGGTTTGGACCCCATGTACCACCAACAGAGCTAAAGACAGAGCCAATTACTTCCCTCCAATTGTCAAAATATGTCAAATTTGCTTGGTCACCACAACTTCAAAAAATTCTGAGGCAACTTAGAGAGGTGAATCAAATACTGCCTGATTGGAATGGCTGTGGTTGTATGAGGTGGAAAGCTGCAGAGTTGGGCTGAAACTGTTCACAGAAATCCACATGCTTGTGGTTGCCAGGCAACCACACTGGGCTGAGATTGGCTAAACATCACTGTGAGGTGGATTTTAGGCTCTAGGTTTGAAAATTTAAAAGACTGGGGTAGTCAAGTTTGGAACACATCGAACACAGACAGACCGAAAGGTCTTTCAATTACTTCACTCCACTTCTCAAAATATGTCAAATTTTGTTGATCACTACAACTGTAAAAAAAATTCTGAGGCAACATAGAGAGGCTAATCAAATAATGCATGAGTGGAATGGCTGTGGTTGTAGGAGGTGGAAAGCTGCAGAGTTGGGCTGAAACAGTTCACAGAAAGCCACAAGCTTGTGGTTGCCAGGCAACCACACTGGACTGTGATTGGCTGAGCACCATTGTGAGCTGGACTTTAGGCTCTAGGATACAAGTTTGCAGTGGGAGACCTGAGTCCCAATGCTGGGCGTTGCCATGGAGACCTCAGTGGCACAGAGGACCTTGTGGGGCAAGATTTAAATAGGATGAATATTCTTGGCCTGGTATGCCACAGGATTCTCACTGAAGGCTTCACTGCTCAGAATTTAGGGATGGAAGTGCTTGCCAATCTACACATGGATGTACTTTCAATGGGATATGAAATATGCCAGGGCCTGAAAGATGTTCTCTGACATGTCCTATCCTTGAGCATATGCTTTTCCCTTGTCATGTCTGTCATTTGGCTGAGTCCTGTTCCCTAATCTATTCATTCAAGACTTGCTGGAATCATTCACCTGCAGTATAACAGCTTTCTGTGAAATTTCTCAGCAGAAATCCTCTGCAAGCACATAGCTTTGGATATGAGAGACAGTGGTGGAAGTTGAATTTCAAGGGCAGATATTTGAAAACAATGAAACAAGCCCCGAATAAGATCTTTACATGTTTCCCAGATGAATATGTTTGGAAATACGGGGGAAGATGGAGATCAAGACTGAGAAGAGTGAACACCCATTTCAAGGTACAAAAACCAGGGAAAAACATGGGAAAGCAAGAGAGCTGGTTAATTTGATGTAAAAATCTTTGATGATGAAAGGAAAATTATATTCTCATGGTGATTTAATCAGGCTGTAGCAGTGAACTTCTCATGTTGGTTGTCCTATGTGTGGCCTTCTGCATTGGGCAGTGGATGCAGGACAGGAGATCTTCAAATTAATCTGGTGGAACACAAAATAGTGAAAAAAATATCAATCTAAATCCTGTGTATTCCTTCCCTTTGAGAACATATATGGATAATGTCCGGAGTTTCAAAAGAGAAAATGTCTATTGGGTCATGGTTTCACTAATGAAATGGTCACTTCACATAACATTTTGAATTTTGCTTTCACAGTTGCTCATGTACCGTGCCTGAGCAAAGCAGAATGCAGAGTAAGCCTCATCAATAGTTGTACATTCCATAAGTGGTTTTAAAACCAGTGAAACCCTTTTGACCTAGTGTTTGTATTTAATTGGTTGATTGGTTTTTCAAATTGTTTGTTTTACTATTTTTAACTTTGGGAGTCAGGGAAGCCCTCACTCATAGTGATTTAGACCTCTCCAAAAGCTCTGAAGTTTTTCATGTAACAGCTATTACATGTTATAAGTTTCTCCTATTAAAACTTGAAAGACTAACAGAATCTGCTACTTTTCATCTAAATTCAGTGTTGCGCTATATTCAGTGTTAGACTTTTTTTTACAAGTCCTTTGAAATATGTCCTCCTCTAGTCACTCGTCGTGCTGGAATGTACTTTCTTGTGAAGACAGGATTTGAGCAAATTGACACAAGTACAGTTTGCCACTACTCTGGACACTTGGTTAAATATCGAGTTCCCTAAATGGTGTGTGTTTTACTTTGATCTCTGCTCACACTTTGCTCATCCAGTTAGAACCACAGGGCTCCAGGCCATAGCGTTCTAGGCCTAAACAAGAAAATTTCCATTCCATTTTGGGAGTTCATTCGTCTCTCATAATTACTTTTTCCACAAATGTGTGCTTCAGGAGAGGCCCGGTCTAAATGTGGAGAGGCCCATTTTCCTTCTCTCACTTTCAGACTTTCTAAGATTTTCAGTTACTATAGATTTGCCCAGACTTGCCATTGTCAAGGGACATTGCACTTCACTTGAAGTTGTGCAGTATTACTTCATGTGTGTCCGTGGAAATTCCACCAATGGGAAACTCTTACTGTAGTCATCTCCAAGTGTTTCTGCGTAAGAAAATATGAATAACAAAGGATGTGGTTTCAAGCAGAATGAGCAATGGACGGATAATCTTTATTTCAGTGCAAGTTGACCTTTCAAAGAAACAGTAATTCCTATGAAATAGGTGGTAAAATCTTTTGTAAAGAGACATGGATATGACATGCTCAACTTTATGTCACATTTTTTAAAAAGCCAAGGGCGTTTGAGAAATCCTTGGCTGCTGAATTGTCCCTTTTTTCAAATTTCTCTTAGGTAAGACACTCCAGTTTCTTCAAACCATGGTACTGTTCCTTCCATGTAAAAAACCAAAGCAAAAAACAAAATAAATTAAAACAAAACCCATCAAATTACATTTGAGAGCACACAATTGCTCAGCAGGCCCACTATTCAAGAAGCTAGAGGTACAGAAGCCTCAGCCTTCAGCCCATGCCCTGAAGTTTTGTGTCTACCGTGGCCCCTCAATTCCCTGGCATGTCCACATTAACTCATGAATCTTTACTCATTTCCTCTTCAAATGCACAGGATCCAATATATTTGAACCCTGTTCACCTGGGCTGTAATCATCCAAGGACACACCAGAGGAAAGGCAGCCACCCCCTTGCCTGGGGCCTTGGAGCTTATCACAATAGAAATGGAAACCTGAACAAGGGGAGCCAAAACAAAGAGAGTAATATTCCTAAAGTCTGAAACACAGAAGCTACCTATAGACCAGTAGTGGGATTTCACAAATTATGTAAGAATCTCTGTGCACATGCTTGGCATGGTCGCTCATGCCTATAATCCCAGCAATCTGGGGGCTGATGTGGATGGATCCTTGGGAGTTGCAGTCCATCCTGGGCTACGAATTTATCTCAAGGCCTCTTTCAACAACTACATAAGATGCTGTTTCCAAAAAGAGGACAACAGAAAACTAGACACACTTGGTCTAGGTCCCGGGGTTCACTACATGAGTTGTGGAGTCTAAATATTCCATGCCATGAGAAAATACCTGGGATTTTTAGTGAAAGGGGCATTTGCATCCCTTTTCTAAGGGTTTCCCTTTCACCATGTTACATTTGAATTCTGGGAAAACCTGCTGGTGACAAGCTATCTAGCATTATGTTGGTTTAGGTATTGAGCTAGTAACTCATGTTTAGTGTTCAGGGTTATGCTGGAATGGCTGCAGACCTCCTTGAAATAGCTATTGCAGACAAGTGAACCCCGAGGAAGCTGGATAGTTGAAGCAGGCACTCCAAATATTCATGCACTGCAAGGATTCACTTTCATTTTGGGACTCAACTTCTGGGTGCTGGCTTTTAGTGCTAACTGATACTACCCTGGTGGCAGTAATCCAGCAGAGACTGCATGTATGGTTTGCAAGTTTGCTTCCCAAGCCACCAGAAACTTGCCAGAACACAAATCATTGTGGCATTTTCTTTCCTCCCCTGAAACATTTGGCTTTCTAAGTTTGAAAATTGAATAGACTGGGCTAGTCAGATTTGGAACCCATGTACCACCAACAGAGCTAAAAACAGAGCCAATTACTTCCCTCCACTTTTCACAATATGTCAAATTTGCTTGGTCACCACAACTTCAAAAATTCTGAGGCAACATAGAGAGGTGAATCAAATACTGCCTGATTGGAATGGCTGTGGTTGTATGAGGTGGAAAGCTGCAGAGTTGGGCTGAAACTGTTCACAGAAATCCACAGGCTTGTGGTTGCCAGGCAACCACACTGGGCTGAGATTGGCTGAACATCACTGTGAGCTGGATTTTAGGCTCTAGGTTTGAAAATTTAAAAGACTGGGGTAGTCAAGTTTGGAACACATCGACCACAGACAGACCAAACGGTCTTTCAATTACTTCCCTCCACTTCTCAAAATATGTCAAATTTTCTTGATCACTACAAGTGTAAAAAAAATCCTGAGGCAACATAGAGAGGCTAATCAAATACTGCATGATTGGAATGGCTGTGGTTGTAGGAGGTGGAAAGCTGCAGAGTTGGGCTGAAACAGTTCACAGAAAGCCACAAGCTTGTGGTTGCCAGGCAACCACACTGGGCTGTGATTGGATGAGCACCATTGTGAGCTGGACTTTAGGCTCCAGGATACAAGTGTGCAGTAGGATACCTGAGTCACAATGCTGGGCGTTGCCATGGAGACCTCAGTGGCACAGAGGACCTTGTAGGGCAAGATTTAAATAGGATGAATATTCTTGGCCTGGTATGCCACAGGATTCTCACTGAAGGCTTCACTGCTCAGAATTTGGGGATGGAAGTGCTTGCCAATCTACACATGGATGTACTTTCAAAGGGATATGAAATATGCCAGGGCCTGGCAGATGTTCTCTGACATGTCCTATCCTTGAGCATATGCTTTTCCCTTGTCATGTCTGTCATTTGGCTGAGTCCTGTTCCCTAAGCTATTCAGTCAAGACTTGCTGGAATCATTCACCTGCAGTATAAGAGCTTTCTGTGAAATTTCTCAGCAGAAATCCTCTGCAAGCACAGAGCTTTGGATATGAGAGACAGTGGAGGAAGTTGAATTTCAAGGGCAGATATTTGAAAACAATGAAACAAGCCCCAAATAAGATCTTTACATGTTTCCCAGATGAATATGTTTGGAAATACGGGGGAAGATGGAGATCAAGACTGAGAAGAGTGCACACCCATTTCAAGGTACAAAAACCAGGGAAAAACATGGGAAAGCAAGAGAGCTGGTTAATTTGATGTAAAAATCTTTGATGATGAAAGGAAAATTATATTCTCATGGTGATTTAATCAGGCTGTAGCAGTGAAGTACTCATGTTGGTTGTCCTATGTGTGGCCTTCTGCATTGGGCAGTGGATGCAGGACAGGAGATCTTCAAATAAATCTGGTGGAACACAAAATAGTGAAAAAAATATCAAGCTAAATCCTGTGTATTCCTTCCCTTTGAGAACATATATGGATAATGTCCGGAGTTTCAAAAGAGAAAATGTCTATTGGGTCATGGTTTCACTAATGAAATGGTCACTTCACATAACATTTTGAATTTTGCTTTCACAGTTGCTCATGTACCGGGCCTGAGTAAAGCAGAATGCAGAGTAAGCCTCATCAATAGTTATGCATTCCATAAGTGGTTTTAAAACCAGTGAAACCCTTTGGACCTAGTGTTTGTATTTAATTGGTTGATTGGTTTTTCAAATTGTTTGTTTTACTATTTTTAACTTTGGGAGTCAGGGAAGCCCTCACTCATAGTGATTTAGACCTCTCCAAAAGGTCTGAAGTTATTGATGTAACAGCTATTACATGTTATAAGTTTCTCCTATTAAAACTTGAAAGGCTAACAGACTCTGCTACTTTTCATCTAAATTCAGTGTTGCGCTAAATTCAGTGTTGGACTTTTTTTTACAAGTCCTTTGAAATGTGTCCTCCTCTAGTCACTGGTCGTGCTGGAATGTACTTTCTTGTGAAGACAGGATTTGAGCAAATTGACACAAGTACAGTTTGCCACTACTCTGGACACCTGGTTAAATATCGAGTTGCCTAAATGGTGTGTGTTTTACTTTGATCTCTGCTCACACTTTGCTCATCCAGTTAGAACCACAGGGCTCCAGGCCATAGCGTTCTAGGCCTAAACAAGAAAATTTCCATTCCGATTTGGGAGTTCATTCGTCTCTCATAATTACTTTTTCCACAAATGTGTTCTTCAGGAGAGGCCCGGTCTAAATGTGGAGAGGCCCATTTTCCTTCTCTCACTTTCAGACTTTCTAAGATTTTCAGTTACTATAGGTTTTCCCAGACTTGCCATTGTCAAGGGACAGTGCACTTCACTTGAAGTTGTGCAGTATTACTTCATGTGTGTCCGTGGAATTTCCACCAATGGGAAACTCTTGCTGTAGTCATCTCCAAGTGTTTCTGCGTAAGAAAATATAACTAACAAAGGATGTGGTTTCAAGCAGAATGAGGAATGGAGGGATAATCTTTATTTCAGTGCAGGTTGACCTTTCAAAGAAACAGTAATTCCTATGAAATGGGAGGTAAAATCTTTTGTAAAGAGACATGGATATGACATGCTCAACTTTATGTCACATTTTTTAAAAAGCCAAGGGCATTTGAGAAATCCTTGGCTGCTGAATTGTCCCTTTTTTCAAATTTCTCTTAGGTAAGACACTCCAGTTTCTTCAAACCATGGTACTGTTCCTTCCATGTAAAAAACCAAAGCAAAAAACAAAATAAATTAAAACAAAACCCATCAAATTACATTTGAGAGCACACAATTGCTCAGCAGGCCCACTATTCAAGAAGCTAGAGGTACAGAAGCCTCAGCCTTCAGCCCATGGCCTGAAGTTTTGTCTCTATCGTGGCCCCTCAATTCCCTGGCATGTCCACATTAACTCATGAATCTTTACTCATTTCCTCTTCAAATGCACAGGATCCAATTTATTTGAACCCTGTTCACCTGGGCTGTAATCATCCAAGGACACACCAGAGGAAAGGCAGCCACCCCCTTGCCTGGGGCCTTGGAGCTTATCACAATAGAAATGCAAACCTGAACAAGGGGAGCCAAAACAAAGAGAGGAATATTCCTAAAGTCTGAAACACAGAAGCTACCTATAGACCAGTAGTGGGATTTCACAAATTATGTAAGAATCTCTGTGCACATGCTTGGCATGGTCGCTCATGCCTATAATCCCAGCAATCTGCGGGCTGATGTGGATGGATCCTTGGGAGTTCCAGTCCATCGTGGGCTACGAATTTATCTCAAGGCCTCTTTCAACAACTACATAAGATGCTGTTTCCAAAAAGAGGACAACAGAAAACTAGACACACTTGGTCTAGGTCCCGGGGTTCACTACATGAGTTGTGGAGTCTAAATATTCCATGCCATGAGAAAATACCTGGGATTTTTAGGGAAAGGGGCATTTGCATCCCTTTTCTAAGGGTTTCCCTTTCACCATGTTACATTTGAATTCTGGGAAAACCTGCTGGTGACAAGCTATCTAGCATTATGTTGGTTTAGGTATTGAGCTAGTACCTCATGTTTAGTGTTCAGGGTTATGCTGGAATGGCTGCAGACCTCCTTGAAATAGCTATTGCAGACAAGTGAACCCCGAGGAAGCTGGATAGTTGAAGCAGGCACTCCAAATATTCATGCACTGCAAGGATTCACTTTCATTTTGGGACTCAACTTCTGGGTGCTGGCTTTTAGTGCTAACTGATACTACCATGGTGGCAGTAATCCAGCAGAGACTGCATGTATGGTTTGCAAGTTTGCTTCCCAAGCCACCAGAAACTTGGCAGAACACAAATCATTGTGGCATTTTCTTTCCTCCCCTGAAACATTTGGCTTTCTAAGTTTGAAAATTGAATAGACTGGGCTAGTCAGATTTGGACCCCATGTACCACCAACAGAGCTAAAAACAGAGCCAATTACTTCCCTCCACTTGTCAAAATATGTCAAATTTGCTTGGTCACCACAACTTCAAAAAATTCTGAGGCAACTTAGAGAGGTGAATCAAATACTGCCTGATTGGAATGGCTGTGGTTGTATGAGGTGGAAAGCTGCAGAGTTGGGCTGAAACTGTTCAGAGAAATCCACAGGCTTGGGGTTGCCAGGCAACCACACTGGGCTGAGATTGGCTGAACATCACTGTGAGCTGGATTTTAGGCTCTAGGTTTGGAAATTTAAAAGACTGGGGTAGTCAAGTTTGGAACACATCGACCACAGACAGACCAAAAGGTCTTTCAATTACTTCCCTCCACTTCTCAAAATATGTCAAATTTTCTTGCTCACTACAACTGTAAAAAAAATCCTGAGGCAACATATTGAGGCTAATCAAATACTGCATGATTGGAATGGCTGTGGTTGTAGGAGGTGGAAAGCTGCAGAGTTGGGCTGAAACAGTTCACAGAAAGCCACAAGGTTGTGGTTGCCAGGCAACCACACTGGGCTGTGATTGGCTGAGCACCATTGTGAGCTGGACTTTAGGCTCTAGGATACATGTGTGCAGTAGGAGACCTGAGTCACAATGCTGGGCGTTGCCGTGGAGACCTCAGTGGCACAGAGGACCTTGTAGGGCAAGATTTAAATAGGATGAATATTCTTGGCCTGGTATGCCACAGGATTCTCACTGAAGGCTTCACTGCTCAGAATTTGGGGATCGAAGTGCTTGCCAATCTACACATGGATGTACTTTCAATGGGATATGAAATATGCCAGGGCCTGGCAGATGTTCTCTGACATGTCCTATCCTTGAGCATATGCTTTTCCCTTGTCATGTCTGTCATTTGGCTGAGTCCTGTTCCCTAAGCTATTCAGTCAAGACTTGCTGGAATCATTCACCTGCAGTATAACAGCTTTCTGTGAAATTTCTCAGCAGAAATCCTCTGCAAGCACATAGCTTTGGATATGAGAGACAGTGGTGGAAGTTGAATTTCAAGGGCAGATATTTGAAAACAATGAAACAAGCCCAAAATAAGATCTTTACATGTTTCCCAGATGAATATGTTTGGAAATACGGGGGAAGATGGAGATCAAGACTGAGAAGAGTGCACACCCATTTCAAGGTACAAAAACCAGGGAAAAACATGGGAAAGCAAGAGAGCTGGTTAATTTGATGTAAAAATCTTTGATGATGAAAGGAAAATTATATTCTCATGGTGATTTCATCAGGCTGTAGCAGTGAAGTTCTCATGTTGGTTGTCCTATGTGTGGCCTTCTGCATTGGGCAGTGGATGCAGGGCAGGAGATCTTCAAATAAATCTGGTGGAACACAAAATAGTGAAAAAAATATCAACCTAAATCTTGTGTATTCCTTCCCTTTGAGAACATATATGGATAATGTCCGGAGTTTCAAAAGAGAAAATGTCTATTGGGTCATGGTTTCACTAATGAAATGGTCACTTCACATAACATTTTGAATTTTGCTTTCACAGTTGCTCATGTACCGGGCCTGAGTAAAGCAGAATGCAGAGTAAGCCTCATCAATAGTTGTGCATTCCATAACTGGTTTTAAAACCAGTGAAACCCTTTGGACCTAGTGTTTGTATTTAATTGGTTGATTGGTTTTTCAAATTGTTTGTTTTACTATTTTTAACTTTGGGAGTCAGGGAAGCCCTCACTCATAGTGATTTAGACCTCTCCAAAAGCTCTGAAGTTATTCATGTAACAGCTATTACATGTTATAAGTTTCTCCTATTAAAACTTGAAAGGCTAACAGACTCTGCTACTTTTCATCTAAATTCAATGTTGCGCTAAATTCAGTGTTGGACTTTTTTTACAAGTCCTTTGAAATGTATCCTCCTCTAGTCACTGGTCGTGCTGGAATGTACTTTCTTGTGAAGACAGGATTTCAGCAAATTGACACAAGTACAGTTTGCCACTACTCTGGACACCTGGTTAAATATCGAGTTGCCTAAATGGTGTGTGTTTTACTTTGATCTCTGCTCACACTTTGCTCATCCAGTTAGAACCACAGGGCTCCAGGCCATAGCGTTCTAGGCCTAAACAAGAAAATTTCCATTCCGATTTGGGAGTTCATTCGTCTCTCATAATTACTTTTTCCACAAATGTGTGCTTCAGGAGAGGCCCGGTCTAAATGTGGAGAGGCCCATTTTCCTTCTCTCACTTTCAGACTTTCTAAGATTTTCAGTTACTAGAGGTTTGCCCAGACTTGCCATTGTGAAGGGACAGTGCACTTCACTTGAAGTTGTGCAGTATTACTTCATGTGTGTCCGTGGAAATTCCACCAATGGGAAACTCTTGCTGTAGTCATCTCCAAGTGTTTCTGCGTAAGAAAATATAACTAACAAAGGATGTGGTTTCAAGCAGAATGAGGAATGGAGGGATAATCTTTATTTCAGTGCAGGTTGACCTTTCAAAGAAACAGTAATTCCTATGAAATAGGAGGTAAAATCTTTTGTAAAGAGACATGGATATGACATGCTCAACTTTATGTCACATTTTTTAAAAAGCCAAGGGCATTTGAGAAATCCTTGGCTGCTGAATTGTCCCTTTTTTCAAATTTCTCTTAGGTAAGACACTACAGTTTCTTCAAACCATGGTACTGTTCCTTCCATGTAAAAAACCAAAGCAAAAAACAAAATAAATTAAAACAAAACCCATCAAATTACATTTGAGAGCACACAATTGCTCAGCAGGCCCACTATTCAAGAAGCTAGAGGTACAGAAGCCTCGGCCTTCAGCCCATGGCCTGAAGTATTGTGTCTATCGTGGCCCCTCAATTCCCTGGCATGTCCACATTAACTCATGAATCTTTACTCATTTCCTCTTCAAATGCACAGGATCCAATATATTTGAACCCTGTTCACCTGGGCTGTAATCATCCAAGGACACACCAGAGGAAAGGCAGCCACCCCCTTGCCTGGGGCCTTGGAGCTTATCACAATAGAATTGCAAACCTGAACAAGGGGAGCCAAAACAAAGAGAGGAATATTCCTAAAGTCTGAAACACAGAAGCTACCTATAGACCAGTAGTGGGATTTCACAAATTATGTAAGAATCTCTGTGCACATGCTTGGCATGGTCGCTCATGCCTATAATCCCAGCAATCTGGGGGCTGAGGTGGATGGATCCTTGGGAGATCCAGTCCATCGTGGGCTACGAATTTATCTCAAGGCCTCTTTCAACAACTATATAAGATGCTGTTTCCAAAAAGAGGACAACAGAAAACTAGACACACTTGGTCTAGGTCCCGGGGTTCACTACATGAGTTGTGGAGTCTAAATATTCCATGCCATGAGAAAATACCTGGGATTTTTAGTGAAAGGGGCATTTGCATCCCTTTTCTAAGGGTTTCCCTTTCACCATGTTACATTTGAATTCTGGGAAAACCTTCTGGTGACAAGCTATCTAGCATTATGTTGGTTTAGGTATTGAGCTAGTAACTCATGTTTAGTGTTCAGGGTTATGCTGGAATGGCTGCAGACCTCCTTGAAATAGCTATTGCAGACAAGTGAACCCCGAGGAAGCTGGATAGTTGAAGCAGGCACTCCAAATATTCATGCACTGCAAGGATTCACTTTCATTTTGGGACTCAACTTCTGGGTGCTGGCTTTTAGTGCTAACTGATACTACGACGGTGGCAGTAATCCAGCAGAGACTGCATGTATGGTTTGCAAGTTTGCTTCCCAAGCCACCAGAAACTTGGCAGAACACAAATCATTGTGGCATTTTCTTTCCTCCCCTGAAACATTTGGCTTTCTAAGTTTGAAAATTGAATAGACTGGGCTAGTCAGATTTGGACCCCATGTACCACCAACAGAGCTAAAAACAGAGCCAATTACTTCCCTCCACTTGTCAAAATATGTCCAATTTGCTTGGTCACCACAACTTCAAAAAATTCTGAGGCAACTTAGAGAGGTGAATCAAATACTGCCTGATTGGAATGGCTGTGGTTGTATGAGGTGGAAAGCTGCAGAGTTGGGCTGAAACTGTTCACAGAAATCCACAGGCTTGGGGTTGCCAGGCAACCACACTGGGCTGAGATTGGCTGAACATCACTGTGAGCTGGATTTTAGGCTCTAGGTTTGGAAATTTAAAAGACTGGGGTAGTCAAGTTTGGAACACATCGACCACAGACAGACCAAAAGGTCTTTCAATTACTTCCCTCCACTTCTCAAAATATGTCAAATTTTCTTGATCACTACAACTGTAAAAAAAAATCCTGAGGCAACATATTGAGGCTAATCAAATACTGCATGATTGGAATGGCTGTGGTTGTAGGAGGTGGAAAGCTGCAGAGTTGGGCTGAAACAGTTCACAGAGAGCCACAAGCTTGTGGTTGCCAGGCAACCACACTGGGCTGTGATTGGCTGAGCACCATTGTGAGCTGGACTTTAGGCTCTAGGATACATGTGTGCAGTAGGAGACCTGAGTCACAATGCTGGGCGTTGCCGTGGAGACCTCAGTGGCACAGAGGACCTTGTAGGGCAAGATTTAAATAGGATGAATATTCTTGGCCTGGTATGCCACAGGATTCTCACTGAAGGCTTCACTGCTCAGAATTTGGGGATGGAAGTGCTTGCCAATCTACACATGGATGTACTTTCAATGGGATATGAAATATGCCAGGGCCTGGCAGATGTTCTCTGACATGTCCTATCCTTGAGCATATGCTTTTCCCTTGTCATGTCTGTCATTTGGCTGAGTCCTGTTCCCTAAGCTATTCAGTCAAGACTTGCTGGAATCATTCACCTGCAGTATAACAGCTTTCTGTGAAATTTCTCAGCAGAAATCCTCTGCAAGCACATAGCTTTGGATATGAGAGACAGTGGAGGAAGTTGAATTTCAAGGGTAGATATTTGAAAACAATGAAACAAGCCCCAAATAAGATCTTTACATGTTTCCCAGATGAATATGTTTGGAAATACGGGTGAAGATGGAGATCAAGACTGAGAAGAGTGCACACCCATTTCAAGGTACAAAAACCAGGGAAAAACATGGGAAAGCAAGAGAGCTGGTTAATTTGATGTAAAAATCTTTGATGATGAAAGGAAAATTATATTCTCATGGTGATTTCATCAGGCTGTAGCAGTGAAGTTCTCATGTTGGTTGTCCTATGTGTGGCCTTCTGCATTGGGCAGTGGATGCAGGACAGGAGATCTTCAAATAAATCTGGTGGAACACAAAATAGTGAAAAAAATATCAACCTAAATCCTGTGTATTCCTTCCCTTTGAGAACATATATGGATAATGTCCGGAGTTTCAAAAGAGAAAATGTCTATTGGGTCATGGTTTCACTAATGAAATGATCACTTCACATAACATTTTGAATTTTGCTTTCACAGTTGCTCATGTACCGGGCCTGAGTAAAGCAGAATGCAGAGTAAGCCTCATCAATAGTTGTGCATTCCATAAGTGGTTTTAAAACCAGTGAAACCCTTTGGACCTAGTGTTTGTATTTAATTGGTTGATTGGTTTTTCAAATTGTTTGTTTTACTATTTTTAACTTTGGGAGTCAGGGAAGCCCTCACTCATAGTGATTTAGACCTCTCCAAAAGCTCTGAAGTTATTCATGTAACAGCTATTACATGTTATAAGTTTCTCCTATTAAAACTTGAAAGGCTAACAGACTCTGCTACTTTTCATCTAAATTCAGTGTTGCACTAAATTCAGTGTTGGACTTTTTTTACAAGTCCTTTGAAATGTGTCCTCCTCTAGTCACTGGTCGTGCTGGAATGTACTTTCTTGTGAAGACAGGATTTGAGCAAATTGACACAAGTACAGTTTGCCACTACTCTGGACACCTGGTTAAATATCGAGTTGCCTAAATGGTGTGTGTTTTACTTTGATCTCTGCTCACACTTTGCTCATCCAGTTAGAACCACAGGGCTCCAGGCCATAGCATTCTAGGCCTAAACAAGAAAATTTCCATTCCGATTTGGGAGTTCATTCGTCTCTCATAATTACTTTTTCCACAAATGTGTGCTTCAGGAGAGGCCCGGTCTAAATGTGGAGAGGCCCATTTTCCTTCTCTCACTTTCAGACTTTCTAAGATTTTCAGTTACTAGAGGTTTTCCCAGATTTGCCATTGTCAAGGGACAGTGCACTTCACTTGAAGTTGTGCAGTATTACTTCATGTGTGTCCGTGGAAATTCCACCAATGGGAAACTCTTGCTGTAGTCATCTCCAAGTGTTTCTGCGTAAGAAAATATAACTAACAAAGGATGTGGTTTCAAGCAGAATGAGGAATGGAGGGATAATCTTTATTTCAGTGCAGGTTGACCTTTCAAAGAAACAGTAATTCCTATGAAATAGGAGGTAAAATCTTTTGTAAAGAGACATGGATATGACATGCTCAACTTTATGTCACATTTTTTAAAAAGCCAAGGGCATTTGAGAAATCCTTGGCTGCTGAATTGTCCCTTTTTTCAAATTTCTCTTAGGTAAGACACTACAGTTTCTTCAAACCATGGTACTGTTCCTTCCATGTAAAAAACCAAAGCAAAAAACAAAATAAATTAAAACAAAACCCATCAAATTACATTTGAGAGCACACAATTGCTCAGCAGGCCCACTATTCAAGAACTAGAGGTACAGAAGCCTCAGCCTTCAGCCCATGGCCTGAAGTTTTGTGTCTATCGTGGCCCCTCAATTCCCTGGCATGTCCACATTAACTCATGAATCTTTACTCATTTCCTCTTCAAATGCACAGGATCCAATATATTTGAACCCTGTTCACCTGGGCTGTAATCATCCAAGGACACACCAGAGGAAAGGCAGCCACCCCCTTGCCTGGGGCCTTGGAGCTTATCACAATAGAAATGCAAACCTGAACAAGGGGAGCCAAAACAAAGAGAGGAATATTCCTAAAGTCTGAAACACAGAAGCTACCTATAGACCAGTAGTGGGATTTCACAAATTATGTAAGAATCTCTGTGCACATGCTTGGCATGGTCGCTCATGCCTATAATACCAGCAATCTGGGGGCTGAGGTGGATGGATCCTTGGGAGATCCAGTCCATCGTGGGCTACGAATTTATCTCAAGGCCTCTTTCAACAACTACATATGATGCTGTTTCCAAAAAGAGGACAACAGAAAACTAGACACACTTGGTCTAGGTCCCGGGGTTCACTACATGAGTTGTGGAGTCTAAATATTCCATGCCATGAGAAAATACCTGGGATTTTTAGTGAAAGGGGCATTTGCATCCCTTTTCTAAGGGTTTCCCTTTCACCATGTTACATTTGAATTCTGGGAAAACCTGCTGGTGACAAGCTATCTAGCATTATGTTGGTTTAGGTATTGAGCTAGTACCTCATGTTTAGTGTTCAGGGTTATGCTGGAATGGCTGCAGACCTCCTTGAAATAGCTATTGCAGACAAGTGAACCCCGAGGAAGCTGGATAGTTGAAGCAGGCACTCCAAATATTCATGCACTGCAAGGATTCACTTTCATTTTGGGACTCAACTTCTGGGTGCTGGCTTTTAGTGCTAACTGATACTACGATGGTGGCAGTAATCCAGCAGACTGCATGTATGGTTTGCAAGTTTGCTTCCCAAGCCACCAAAAACTTGGCAGAACACAAATCATTGTGGCATTTTCTTTCCTCCCCTGAAACATTTGGCTTTCTAAGTTTGAAAATTGAATAGACTGGGCTAGTCAGATTTGGACCCCATGTACCACCAACAGAGCTAAAAACAGAGCCAATTACTTCCCTCCACTTGTCAAAATATGTCCAATTTGCTTGGTCACCACAACTTCAAAAAATTCTGAGGCAACTTAGAGAGGTGAATCAAATACTGCCTGATTGGAATGGCTGTGGTTGTATGAGGTGGAAAGCTGCAGAGTTGGGCTGAAACTGTTCACAGAAATCCACAGCCTTGGGGTTGCCAGGCAACCACACTGGGCTGAGATTGGCTGAACATCACTGTGAGCTGGATTTTAGGCTCTAGGTTTGGAAATTTAAAAGACTGGGGTAGTCAAGTTTGGAACACATCGACCACAGACAGACCAAAAGGTCTTTCAATTACTTCCCTCCACTTCTCAAAATATGTCAAATTTTCTTGATCACTACAACTGCAAAAAAAAATCCTGAGGCAACATAATGAGGCTAATCAAATACTGCATGATTGGAATGGCTGTGGTTGTAGGAGGTGGAAAGCTGCAGAGTTGGGCTGAAACAGTTCACAGAAAGCCACAAGGTTGTGGTTGCCAGGCAACCATACTGGGCTGTGATTGGCTGAGCACCATTGTGAGCTGGACTTTAGGCTCTAGGATACATGTGTGCAGTAGGAGACCTGAGTCACAATCCTGGGCGTTGCCGTGGAGACCTCAGTGGCACAGAGGACCTTGTAGGGCAAGATTTAAATAGGATGAATATTCTTGGCCTGGTATGCCACAGGATTCTCACTGAAGGCTTCACTGCTCAGAATTTGGGGATGGAAGTGCTTGCCAATCTACACATGGATGTACTTTCAATGGGATATGAAATATGCCAGGGCCTGGCAGATGTTCTCTGACATGTCCTATCCTTGAGCATATGCTTTTCCCTTGTCATGTCTGTCATTTGGCTGAGTCCTGTTCCCTAAGCTATTCAGTCAAGACTTGCTGGAATCATTCACCTGCAGTATAACAGCTTTCTGTGAAATTTCTCAGCAGAAATCCTCTGCAAGCACATAGCTTTGGATATGAGAGACAGTGGAGGAAGTTGAATTTCAAGGGTAGATATTTGAAAACAATGAAACAAGCCCCAAATAAGATCTTTACATGTTTCCCAGATGAATATGTTTGGAAATACGGGTGAAGATGGAGATCAAGACTGAGAAGAGTGCACACCCATTTCAAGGTACAAAAACCAGGGAAAAACATGGGAAAGCAAGAGAGCTGGTTAATTTGATGTAAAAATCTTTGATGATGACAGGAAAATTATATTCTCATGGTGATTTCATCAGGCTGTAGCAGTGAAGTTCTCATGTTGGTTGTCCTATGTGTGGCCTTCTGCATTGGGCAGTGGATGCAGGACAGGAGATCTTCAAATAAATCTGGTGGAACACAAAATAGTGAAAAAAATATCAACCTAAATCCTGTGTATTCCTTCCCTTTGAGAACATATATGGATAATGTCCGGAGTTTCAAAAGAGAAAATGTCTATTGGGTCATGGTTTCACTAATGAAATGATCACTTCACATAACATTTTGAATTTTGCTTTCACAGTTGCTCATGTACCGGGCCTGAGTAAAGCAGAATGCAGAGTAAGCCTCATCAATAGTTGTGCATTCCATAAGTGGTTTTAAAACCAGTGAAACCCTTTGGACCTAGTGTTTGTATTTAATTGGTTGATTGGTTTTTCAAATTGTTTGTTTTACTATTTTTAACTTTGGGAGTCAGGGAAGCCCTCACTCATAGTGATTTAGACCTCTCCAAAAGCTCTGAAGTTATTCATGTAACAGCTATTACATGTTATAAGTTTCTCCTATTAAAACTTGAAAGGCTAACAGACTCTGCTACTTTTCATCTAAATTCAGTGTTGCACTAAATTCAGTGTTGGACTTTTTTTACAAGTCCTTTGAAATGTGTCCTCCTCTAGTCACTGGTCGTGCTGGAATGTACTTTCTTGTGAAGACAGGATTTGAGCAAATTGACACAAGTACAGTTTGCCACTACTCTGGACACCTGGTTAAATATCGAGTTGCCTAAATGGTGTGTGTTTTACTTTGATCTCTGCTCACACTTTGCTCATCCAGTTAGAACCACAGGGCTCCAGGCCATAGCATTCTAGGCCTAAACAAGAAAATTTCCATTCCGATTTGGGAGTTCATTCGTCTCTCATAATTACTTTTTCCACAAATGTGTGCTTCAGGAGAGGCCCGGTCTAAATGTGGAGAGGCCCATTTTCCTTCTCTCACTTTCAGACTTTCTAAGATTTTCAGTTACTAGAGGTTTTCCCAGATTTGCCATTGTCAAGGGACAGTGCACTTCACTTGAAGTTGTGCAGTATTACTTCATGTGTGTCCGTGGAAATTCCACCAATGGGAAACTCTTGCTGTAGTCATCTCCAAGTGTTTCTGCGTAAGAAAATATAACTAACAAAGGATGTGGTTTCAAGCAGAATGAGGAATGGAGGGATAATCTTTATTTCAGTGCAGGTTGACCTTTCAAAGAAACAGTAATTCCTATGAAATAGGAGGTAAAATCTTTTGTAAAGAGACATGGATATGACATGCTCAACTTTATGTCACATTTTTTAAAAAGCCAAGGGCATTTGAGAAATCCTTGGCTGCTGAATTGTCCCTTTTTTCAAATTTCTCTTAGGTAAGACACTACAGTTTCTTCAAACCATGGTACTGTTCCTTCCATGTAAAAAACCAAAGCAAAAAACAAAATAAATTAAAACAAAACCCATCAAATTACATTTGAGAGCACACAATTGCTCAGCAGGCCCACTATTCAAGAACTAGAGGTACAGAAGCCTCAGCCTTCAGCCCATGGCCTGAAGTTTTGTGTCTATCGTGGCCCCTCAATTCCCTGGCATGTCCACATTAACTCATGAATCTTTACTCATTTCCTCTTCAAATGCACAGGATCCAATATATTTGAACCCTGTTCACCTGGGCTGTAATCATCCAAGGACACACCAGAGGAAAGGCAGCCACCCCCTTGCCTGGGGCCTTGGAGCTTATCACAATAGAAATGCAAACCTGAACAAGGGGAGCCAAAACAAAGAGAGGAATATTCCTAAAGTCTGAAACACAGAAGCTACCTATAGACCAGTAGTGGGATTTCACAAATTATGTAAGAATCTCTGTGCACATGCTTGGCATGGTCGCTCATGCCTATAATCCCAGCAATCTGGGGGCTGAGGTGGATGGATCCTTGGGAGATCCAGTCCATCGTGGGCTACGAATTTATCTCAAGGCCTCTTTCAACAACTACATATGATGCTGTTTCCAAAAAGAGGACAACAGAAAACTAGACACACTTGGTCTAGGTCCCGGGGTTCACTACATGAGTTGTGGAGTCTAAATATTCCATGCCATGAGAAAATACCTGGGATTTTTAGTGAAAGGGGCATTTGCATCCCTTTTCTAAGGGTTTCCCTTTCACCATGTTACATTTGAATTCTGGGAAAACCTGCTGGTGACAAGCTATCTAGCATTATGTTGGTTTAGGTATTGAGCTAGTACCTCATGTTTAGTGTTCAGGGTTATGCTGGAATGGCTGCAGACCTCCTTGAAATAGCTATTGCAGACAAGTGAACCCCGAGGAAGCTGGATAGTTGAAGCAGGCACTCCAAATATTCATGCACTGCAAGGATTCACTTTCATTTTGGGACTCAACTTCTGGGTGCTGGCTTTTAGTGCTAACTGATACTACGATGGTGGCAGTAATCCAGCAGACTGCATGTATGGTTTGCAAGTTTGCTTCCCAAGCCACCAAAAACTTGGCAGAACACAAATCATTGTGGCATTTTCTTTCCTCCCCTGAAACATTTGGCTTTCTAAGTTTGAAAATTGAATAGACTGGGCTAGTCAGATTTGGACCCCATGTACCACCAACAGAGCTAAAAACAGAGCCAATTACTTCCCTCCACTTGTCAAAATATGTCCAATTTGCTTGGTCACCACAACTTCAAAAAATTCTGAGGCAACTTAGAGAGGTGAATCAAATACTGCCTGATTGGAATGGCTGTGGTTGTATGAGGTGGAAAGCTGCAGAGTTGGGCTGAAACTGTTCACAGAAATCCACAGGCTTGGGGTTGCCAGGCAACCACACTGGGCTGAGATTGGCTGAACATCACTGTGAGCTGGATTTTAGGCTCTAGGTTTGGAAATTTAAAAGACTGGGGTAGTCAAGTTTGGAACACATCGACCACAGACAGACCAAAAGGTCTTTCAATTACTTCCCTCCACTTCTCAAAATATGTCAAATTTTCTTGATCACTACAACTGCAAAAAAAAATCCTGAGGCAACATATTGAGGCTAATCAAATACTGCATGATTGGAATGGCTGTGGTTGTAGGAGGTGGAAAGCTGCAGAGTTGGGCTGAAACAGTTCACAGAAAGCCACAAGCTTGTGGTTGCCAGGCAACCACACTGGGCTGTGATTGGCTGAGCACCATTGTGAGCTGGACTTTAGGCTCTAGGATACATGTGTGCAGTAGGAGACCTGAGTCACAATGCTGGGCGTTGCCGTGGAGACCTCAGTGGCACAGAGGACCTTGTAGGGCAAGATTTAAATAGGATGAATATTCTTGGCCTGGTATGCCACAGGATTCTCACTGAAGGCTTCACTGCTCAGAATTTGGGGATGGAAGTGCTTGCCAATCTACACATGGATGTACTTTCAATGGGATATGAAATATGCCAGGGCCTAGCAGATGTTCTCTGACATGTCCTATCCTTGAGCATATGCTTTTCCCTTGTCATGTCTGTCATTTGGCTGAGTCCTGTTCCCTAAGCTATTCAGTCAAGACTTGCTGGAATCATTCACCTGCAGTATAACAGCTTTCTGTGAAATTTCTCAGCAGAAATCCTCTGCAAGCACATAGCTTTGGATATGAGAGACAGTGGAGGAAGTTGAATTTCAAGGGCAGATATTTGAAAACAATGAAACAAGCCCCAAATAAGATCTTTACATGTTTCCCAGATGAATATGTTTGGAAATACGGGTGAAGATGGAGATCAAGACTGAGAAGAGTGCACACCCATTTCAAGGTACAAAAACCAGGGAAAAACATGGGAAAGCAAGAGAGCTGGTTAATTTGATGTAAAAATCTTTGATGATGAAAGGAAAATTATATTCTCATGGTGATTTCATCAGGCTGTAGCAGTGAAGTTCTCATGTTGGTTGTCCTATGTGTGGCCTTCTGCATTGGGCAGTGGATGCAGGACAGGAGATCTTCAAATAAATCTGGTGGAACACAAAATAGTGAAAAAAATATCAACCTAAATCCTGTGTATTCCTTCCCTTTGAGAACATATATGGATAATGTCCGGAGTTTCAAAAGAGAAAATGTCTATTGGGTCATGGTTTCACTAATGAAATGATCACTTCACATAACATTTTGAATTTTGCTTTCACAGTTGCTCATGTACCGGGCCTGAGTAAAGCAGAATGCAGAGTAAGCCTCATCAATAGTTGTGCATTCCATAAGTGGTTTTAAAACCAGTGAAACCCTTTGGACCTAGTGTTTGTATTTAATTGGTTGATTGGTTTTTCAAATTGTTTGTTTTACTATTTTTAACTTTGGGAGTCAGGGAAGCCCTCACTCATAGTGATTTAGACCTCTCCAAAAGCTCTGAAGTTATTCATGTAACAGCTATTACATGTTATAAGTTTCTCCTATTAAAACTTGAAAGGCTAACAGACTCTGCTACTTTTCATCTAAATTCAGTGTTGCGCTAAATTCAGTGTTGGACTTTTTTTTACAAATCCTTTGAAATGTGTCCTCCTCTAGTCACTGGTCGTGCTGGAATGTACTTTCTTGTGAAGACAGGATTTGAGCAAATTGACACAAGTACAGTTTGCCACTACTCTGGACACCTGGTTAAATATCGAGTTGCCTAAATGGTGTGTGTTTTACTTTGATCTCTGCTCACACTTTGCTCATCCAGTTAGAACCACAGAGCTCCAGGCCATAGCGTTCTAGGCCTAAACAAGAAAATTTCCATTCCGATTTGGGAGTTCATTCGTCTCTCATAATTACTTTTTCCACAAATGTGTTCTTCAGGAGAGGCCCGGTCTAAATGTGGAGAGGCCCATTTTCCTTCTCTCACTTTCAGACTTTCTAATATTTTCAGTTACTATAGGTTTTCCCAGACTTGCCATTGTCAAGGGTCAGTGCACTTCACTTGAAGTTGTGCAGTATTACTTCATGTGTGCCCGTGGAAATTCCACCAATGGGAAACTCTTGCTGTAGTCATCTCCAAGTGTTTCTGCGTAAGAAAATATAACTAACAAAGGATGTGGTTTCAAGCAGAATGAGGAATGGAGGGATAATCTTTATTTCAGTGCAGGTTGACCTTTCAAAGAAACAGTAATTCCTATGAAATGGGAGGTAAAATCTTTTGTAAAGAGACATGGATATGACATGCTCAACTTTATGTCACATGTTTTAAAAAGCCAAGGGCATTTGAGAAATCCTTACCTGCTGAATTGTCCCTTTTTTCAAATTTCTCTTAGGTAAGACACTCCAGTTTCTTCAAACCATGGTACTGTTCCTTCCATGTAAAAAACCAAAGCAAAAAACAAAATAAATTAAAACAAAACCCATCAAATTACATTTGAGAGCACACAATTGCTCAGCAGGCCCACTATTCAAGAAGCTAGAGGTACAGAAGCCTCAGCCTTCAGCCCATGGCCTGAAGTTTTGTGTCTATCGTGGCCCCTCAATTCCCTGGCATGTCCACATTAACTCATGAATCTTTACTCATTTCCTCTTCAAATGCACAGGATCCAATTTATTTGAACCCTGTTCACCTGGGCTGTAATCATCCAAGGACACACCAGAGGAAACGCAGCCACCCCCTTGCCTGGGGCCTTGGAGCTTATCACAATAGAAATGGAAACCTGAACAAGGGGAGCCAAAACAAAGAGAGGAATATTCCTAAAGTCTGAAACACAGAAGCTACCTATAGACCAGTAGTGGGATTTCACAAATTATGTAAGAATCTCTGTGCACATGCTTGGCATGGTCGCTCATGCCTATAATCCCAGCAATCTGGGGGCTGATGTGGATGGATCCTTGGGAGTTCCAGTCCATCGTGGGCTACGAATTTATCTCAAGGCCTCTTTCAACAACTACATATGATGCTGTTTCCAAAAAGAGGACAACAGAAAACTAGACACACTTGGTCTAGGTCCCGGGGTTCACTACATGAGTTGTGGAGTCTAAATATTCCATGCCATGAGAAAATACCTGGGATTTTTAGTGAAAGGGGCATTTGCATCCCTTTTCTAAGGGTTTCCCTTTCACCATGTTACATTTGAATTCTGGGAAAACCTGCTGGTGACAAGCTATGTAGCATTATGTTGGTTTAGGTATTGAGCTAGTACCTCATGTTTAGTGTTCAGGGTTATGCTGGAATGGCTGCAGACCTCCTTGAAATAGCTATTGCAGACAAGTGAACCCCGAGGAAGCTGGATAGTTGAAGCAGGCACTCCAAATATTCATGCACTGCAAGGATTCACTTTCATTTTGGGACTCAACTTCTGGGTGCTGGCTTTTAGTGCTAACTGATACTACGATGGTGGCAGTAATCCAGCAGACTGCATGTATGGTTTGCAAGTTTGCTTCCCAAGCCACCAGAAACTTGGCAGAACACAAATCATTGTGGCATTTTCTTTCCTCCCCTGAAACATTTGGCTTTCTAAGTTTGAAAATTGAATAGACTGGGCTAGTCAGATTTGGACCCCATGTACCACCAACAGAGCTAAAAACAGAGCCAATTACTTCCCTCCACTTGTCAAAATATGTCCAATTTGCTTGGTCACCACAACTTCAAAAAATTCTGAGGCAACTTAGAGAGGTGAATCAAATACTGCCTGATTGGAATGGCTTTGGTTGTATGAGGTGGAAAGCTGCAGAGTTGGGCTGAAACTGTTCACAGAAATCCACAGGCTTGGGGTTGCCAGGCAACCACACTGGGCTGAGATTGGCTGAACATCACTGTGAGCTGGATTTTAGGCTCTAGGTTTGGAAATTTAAAAGACTGGGGTAGTCAAGTTTGGAACACATCGACCACAGACAGACCAAAAGGTCTTTCAATTACTTCCCTCCACTTCTCAAAATATTTCAAATTTTCTTGATCACTACAACTGTAAAAAAAAATCCTGAGGCAACATATTGAGGCTAATCAAATACTGCATGATTGGAATGGCTGTGGTTGTAGGAGGTGGAAAGCTGCAGAGTTGGGCTGAAACAGTTCACAGAGAGCCACAAGCTTGTGGTTGCCAGGCAACCACACTGGGCTGTGATTGGCTGAGCACCATTGTGAGCTGGACTTTAGGCTCTAGGATACATGTGTGCAGTAGGAGACCTGAGTCACAATGCTGGGCGTTGCCGTGGAGACCTCAGTGGCACAGAGGACCTTGTAGGGCAAGATTTAAATAGGATGAATATTCTTGGCCTGGTATGCCACAGGATTCTCACTGAAGGCTTCACTGCTCAGAATTTGGGGATGGAAGTGCTTGCCAATCTACACATGGATGTACTTTCAATGGGATATGAAATATGCCAGGGCCTGGCAGATGTTCTCTGACATGTCCTATCCTTGAGCATATGCTTTTCCCTTGTCATGTCTGTCATTTGGCTGAGTCCTGTTCCCTAAGCTATTCAGTCAAGACTTGCTGGAATCATTCACCTGCAGTATAAGAGCTTTCTGTGAAATTTCTCAGCAGAAATCCTCTGCAAGCACATAGCTTTGGATATGAGAGACAGTGGAGGAAGTTGAATTTCAAGGGCAGATATTTGAAAACAATGAAACAAGCCCCAAATAAGATCTTTACATGTTTCCCAGATGAATATGTTTGGAAATACGGGTGATGATGGAGATCAAGACTGAGAAGAGTGCACACCCATTTCAAGGTACAAAAACCAGGGAAAAACATGGGAAAGCAAGAGAGCTGGTTAATTTGATGTAAAAATCTTTGATGATGAAAGGAAAATTATATTCTCATGGTGATTTCATCAGGCTGTAGCAGTGAAGTTCTCATGTTGGTTGTCCTATGTGTGGCCTTCTCCATTGGGCAGTGGATGCAGGACAGGAGATCTTCAAATAAATCTGGTGGAACACAAAATAGTGAAAAAAATATCAAGCTAAATCCTGTGTATTCCTTCCCTTTGAGAACATATATGGATAATGTCCGGAGTTTCAAAAGAGAAAATGTCTATTGGGTCATGGTTTCACTAATGAAATGGTCACTTCACATAACATTTTGAATTTTGCTTTCACAGTTGCTCATGTACCGGGCCTGAGTAAAGCAGAATGCAGAGTAAGCCTCATCAATAGTTGTGCATTCCATAAGTGGTTTTAAAACCAGTGAAACCCTTTGGACCTAGTGTTTGTATTTAATTGGTTGATTGGTTTTTCAAATTGTTTGTTTTACTATTTTTAACTTTGGGAGTCAGGGAAGCCCTCACTCATAGTGATTTAGACCTCTCCAAAAGCTCTGAAGTTATTCATGTAACAGCTATTACATGTTATAAGTTTCTCCTATTAAACTTGAAAGGCTAACAGACTCTGCTACTTTTCATCTAAATTCAGTGTTGCGCTAAATTCAGTGTTGGACTTTTTTTACAAGTCCTTTGAAATGTGTCCTCCTCTAGTCACTGGTCGTGCTGGAATGTACTTTCTTGTGAAGACAGGATTTGAGCAAATTGACACAAGTACAGTTTGCCACTACTCTGGACACCTGGTTAAATATCGAGTTGCCTAAATGGTGTGTGTTTTACTTTGATCTCTGCTCACACTTTGCTCATCCAGTTAGAACCACAGGGCTCCAGGCCATAGCGTTCTAGGCCTAAACAAGAAAATTTCCATTCCGATTTGGGAGTTCATTCGTCTCTCATAATTACTTTTTCCACAAATGTGTGCTTCAGGAGAGGCCCGGTCTAAATGTGGAGAGGCCCATTTTCCTTCTCTCACTTTCAGACTTTCTAAGATTTTCAGTTACTAGAGGTTTGCCCAGGCTTGCCATTGTCAAGGGACAGTGCACTTCACTTGAAGTTGTGCAGTATTACTTCATGTGTGTCCGTGGAAATTCCACCAATGGGAAACTCTTTATGTAGTCATCTCCAAGTGTTTCTGCGTAAGAAAATATAACTAACAAAGGATGTGGTTTCAAACAGAATGAGGAATGGAGGGATAATCTTTATTTCAGTGCAGGTTGACCTTTCAAAGAAACAGTAATTCCTATGAAATAGGAGGTAAAATCTTTTGTAAAGAGACATGGATATGACATGCTCAACTTTATGTCACATTTTTTAAAAAGCCAAGGGCATTTGAGAAATCCTTGGCTGCTGAATTGTCCCTTTTTTCAAATTTCTCTTAGGTAAGACACTACAGTTTCTTCAAACCATGGTACTGTTCCTTCCATGTAAAAAACCAAAGCAAAAAACAAAATAAATTAAAACAAAACCCATCAAATTACATTTGAGAGCACACAATTGCTCAGCAGGCCCACTATTCAAGAACTAGAGGTACAGAAGCCTCAGCCTTCAGCCCATGGCCTGAAGTTTTGTGTCTATCGTGGCCCCTCAATTCCCTGGCATGTCCACATTAACTCATGAATCTTTACTCATTTCCTCTTCAAATGCACAGGATCCAATATATTTGAACCCTGTTCACCTGGGCTGTAATCATCCAAGGACACACCAGAGGAAACGCAGCCACCCCCTTGCCTGGGGCCTTGGAGCTTATCACAATAGAAATGCAAACCTGAACAAGGGGAGCCAAAACAAAGAGAGGAATATTCCTAAAGTCTGAAACACAGAAGCTACCTATAGACCAGTAGTGGGATTTCACAAATTATGTAAGAATCTCTGTGCACATGCTTGGCATGGTCGCTCATGCCTATAATCCGAGCAATCTGGGGGCTGAGGTGGATGGATCCTTGGGAGATCCAGTCCATCGTGGGCTACGAATTTATCTCAAGGCCTCTTTCAACAACTACATAAGATGCTGTTTCCAAAAAGAGGACAACAGAAAACTAGACACACTTGGTCTAGGTCCCGGGGTTCACTACATGAGTTGTGGAGTCTAAATATTCCATGCCATGAGAAAATACCTGGGATTTTTAGTGAAAGGGGCATTTGCATCCCTTTTCTAAGGGTTTCCCTTTCACCATGTTACATTTGAATTCTGGGAAAACCTGCTGGTGACAAGCTATCTAGCATTATGTTGGTTTAGGTATTGAGCTAGTACCTCATGTTTAGTGTTCAGGGTTATGCTGGAATGGCTGCAGACCTCCTTGAAATAGCTATTGCAGACAAGTGAACACCGAGGAAGCTGGATAGTTGAAGCAGGCACTCCAAATATTCATGCACTGCAAGGATTCACTTTCATTTTGGGACTCAACTTCTGGGTGCTGGCTTTTAGTGCTAACTGATACTACCATGGTGGCAGTAATCCAGCAGAGACTGCATGTATGGTTTGCAAGTTTGCTTCCCAAGCCACAAGAAACTTGGCAGAACACAAATCATTGTGGCATTTTCTTTCCTCCCCTGAAACATTTGGCTTTCTAAGTTTGAAAATTGAATAGACTGGGCTAGTCAGATTTGGACCCCATGTACCACCAACAGAGCTAAAAACAGAGCCAATTACTTCCCTCCACTTGTCAAAATATGTCAAATTTGCTTGGTCACCACAACTTCAAAAAATTCTGAGGCAACTTAGAGAGGTGAATCAAATACTGCCTGATTGGAATGGCTGTGGTTGTACGAGGTGGAAAGCTGCAGAGTTGGGCTGAAACTGTTCACAGAAATCCACAGGCTTGGGGTTGCCAGGCAACCACACTGGGCTGAGATTGGCTGAACATCACTGTGAGGTGGATTTTAGGCTCTAGGTTTGGAAATTTAAAAGACTGGGGTAGTCAAGTTTGGAACACATCGACCACAGACAGACCAAAAGGTCTTTCAATTACTTCCCTCCACTTCTCAAAATATGTCAAATTTTCTTGCTCACTACAACTGTAAAAAAAATCCTGAGGCAACATATTGAGGCTAATCAAATACTGCATGATTGGAATGGCTGTGGTTGTAGGAGGTGGAAAGCTGCAGAGTTGGGCTGAAACAGTTCACAGAAAGCCACAAGGTTGTGGTTGCCAGGCAACCACACTGGGCTGTGATTGGCTGAGCACCATTGTGAGCTGGACTTTAGGCTCTAGGATACATGTGTGCAGTAGGAGACCTGAGTCACAATGCTGGGCGTTGCCGTGGAGACCTCAGTGGCACAGAGGACCTTGTAGGGCAAGATTTAAATAGGATGAATATTCTTGGCCTGGTATGCCACAGGATTCTCACTGAAGGCTTCACTGCTCAGAATTTGGGGATGGAAGTGCTTGCCAATCTACACATGGATGTACTTTCAATGGGATATGAAATATGCCAGGGCCTGGCAGATGTTCTCTGACATGTCCTATCCTTGAGCATATGCTTTTCCCTTGTCATGTCTGTCATTTGGCTGAGTCCTGTTCCCTAAGCTATTCAGTCAAGACTTGCTGGAATCATTCACCTTCAGTATAAGAGCTTTCTGTGAAATTTCTCAGCAGAAATCCTCTGCAAGCACATAGCTTTGGATATGAGAGACAGTGGAGGAAGTTGAATTTCAAGGGCAGATATTTGAAAACAATGAAACAAGCCCCAAATAAGATCTTTACATGTTTCCCAGATGAATATGTTTGGAAATACGGGTGATGATGGAGATCAAGACTGAGAAGAGTGCACACCCATTTCAAGGTACAAAAACCAGGGAAAAACATGGGAAAGCAAGAGAGCTGGTTAATTTGATGTAAAAATCTTTGATGATGAAAGGAAAATTATATTCTCATGGTGATTTCATCAGGCTGTAGCAGTGAAGTTCTCATGTTGGTTGTCCTATGTGTGGCCTTCTCCATTGGGCAGTGGATGCAGGACAGGAGATCTTCAAATAAATCTGGTGAAACACAAAATAGTGAAAAAAATATCAAGCTAAATCCTGTGTATTCCTTCCCTTTGAGAACATATATGGATAATGTCCGGAGTTTCAAAAGAGAAAATGTCTATTGGGTCATGGTTTCACTAATGAAATGGTCACTTCACATAACATTTTGAATTTTGCTTTCACAGTTGCTCATGTACCGGGCCTGAGTAAAGCAGAATGCAGAGTAAGCCTCATCAATAGTTGTGCATTCCATAAGTGGTTTTAAAACCAGTGAAACCCTTTGGACCTAGTGTTTGTATTTAATTGGTTGATTGGTTTTTCAAATTGTTTGTTTTACTATTTTTAACTTTGGGAGTCAGGGAAGCCCTCACTCATAGTGATTTAGACCTCTCCAAAAGCTCTGAAGTTATTCATGTAACAGCTATTACATGTTATAAGTTTCTCCTATTAAAACTTGAAAGGCTAACAGACTCTGCTACTTTTCATCTAAATTCAGTGTTGCGCTAAATTCAGTGTTGGACTTTTTTTACAAGTCCTTTGAAATGTGTCCTCCTCTAGTCACTGGTCGTGCTGGAATGTACTTTCTTGTGAAGACAGGATTTGAGCAAATTGACACAAGTACAGTTTGCCACTACTCTGGACACCTGGTTAAATATCGAGTTGCCTAAATGGTGTGTGTTTTACTTTGATCTCTGCTCACACTTTGCTCATCCAGTTAGAACCACAGGGCTCCAGGCCATAGCGTTCTAGGCCTAAACAAGAAAATTTCCATTCCGATTTGGGAGTTCATTCGTCTCTCATAATTACTTTTTCCACAAATGTGTGCTTCAGGAGAGGCCCGGTCTAAATGTGGAGAGGCCCATTTTCCTTCTCTCACTTTCAGACTTTCTAAGATTTTCAGTTACTAGAGGTTTGCCCAGGCTTGCCATTGTCAAGGGACAGTGCACTTCACTTGAAGTTGTGCAGTATTACTTCATGTGTGTCCGTGGATATTCCACCAATGGGAAACTCTTTATGTAGTCATCTCCAAGTGTTTCTGCGTAAGAAAATATAACTAACAAAGGATGTGGTTTCAAACAGAATGAGGAATGGAGGGATAATCTTTATTTCAGTGCAGGTTGACCTTTCAAAGAAACAGTAATTCCTATGAAATAGGAGGTAAAATCTTTTGTAAAGAGACATGGATATGACATGCTCAACTTTATGTCACATTTTTTAAAAAGCCAAGGGCATTTGAGAAATCCTTGGCTGCTGAATTGTCCCTTTTTTCAAATTTCTCTTAGGTAAGACACTCCAGTTTCTTCAAACCATGGTACTGTTCCTTCCATGTAAAAAACCAAAGCAAAAAACAAAATAAATTAAAACAAAACCCATCAAATTACATTTGAGAGCACACAATTGCTCAGCAGGCCCACTATTCAAGAAGCTAGAGGTACAGAAGCCTCAGCCTTCAGCCCATGGCCTGAAGTTTTGTGTCTATCGTGGCCCCTCAATTCCCTGGCATGTCCACATTAACTCATGAATCTTTACTCATTTCCTCTTCAAATGCACAGGATCCAATATATTTGAACCCTGTTCACCTGGGCTGTAATCATCCAAGGACACACCAGAGGAAACGCAGCCACCCCCTTGCCTGGGGCTTTGGAGCTTATCACAATAGAAATGGAAACCTGAACAAGGGGAGCCAAAACAAAGAGAGGAATATTCCTAAAGTCTGAAACACAGAAGCTACCTATAGACCAGTAGTGGGATTTCACAAATTATGTAAGAATCTCTGTGCACATGCTTGACATGGTCGCTCATGCCTATAATCCCAGCAATCTGGGGGCTGAGGTGGATGGATCCTTGGGAGATCCAGTCCATCGTGGGCTACGAATTTATCTCAAGGCCTCTTTCAACAACTACATAAGATGCTGTTTCCAAAAGGAGGACAACAGAAAACTAGACACACTTGGTCTAGGTCCCGGGGTTCACTACATGAGTTGTGGAGTCTAAATATTCCATGCCATGAGAAAATACCTGGGATTTTTAGTGAAAGGGGCATTTGCATCCCTTTTCTAAGGGTTTCCCTTTCACCATGTTACATTTGAATTCTGGGAAAACCTGCTGGTGACAAGCTATCTAGCATTATGTTGGTTTAGGTATTGAGCTAGTACCTCATGTTTAGTGTTCAGGGTTATGCTGGAATGGCTGCAGACCTCCTTGAAATAGCTATTGCAGACAAGTGAACCCCGAGGAAGTTGGATAGTTGAAGCAGGCACTCCAAATATTCATGCACTGCAAGGATTCACTTTCATTTTGGGACTCAACTTCTGGTTGCTGGCTTTTAGTGCTAACTGATACTACGATGGTGGCAGTAATCCAGCAGAGACTGCATGTATGGTTTGCAAGTTTGCTTCCCAAGCCACCAGAAACTTGGCAGAACACAAATCATTGTGGCATTTTCTTTCCTCCCCTGAAACATTTGGCTTTCTAAGTTTGAAAATTGAATAGACTGGGCTAGTCAGGTTGGACCCCATGTACCACCAACAGAGTTCAAGACAGAGCCAATTACTTCCCTCCACTTGTCAAAATATGTCAAATTTGCTTGGTCACCACAACTTCAAAAAATTCTGAGGCAACTTAGAGAGGTGAATCAAATACTGCCTGATTGGAATTGCTGTGCTTGTATGAGGTGGAAAGCTGCAGAGTTGGGCTGAAACTGTTCACAGAAATCCACAGGCTTGTGGTTGGCAGGCAACCACACTGGGCTGAGATTGGCTGAACATCACTGTGAGCTGGATTTTAGGCTGTAGGTTTGAAAATTTAAAAGACTGGGGTAGTCAAGTTTGGAACACATCGACCACAGACAGACCAAAAGGTCTTTCAATTACTTCCCTCCACTTCTCAAAATATGTCAAATTTTCTTGCTCACTACAACTGTAAAAAAAATTCTGAGGCAACATAGAGAGGCTAATCACATACTGCATGATTGGAATGGCTGTGGTTGTAGGATTTGGAAAGCTGCAGAGTTGGGCTGAAACAGTTCACAGAAAGCCACAAGCTTGTAGTTGCCAGGCAACCACACTGGGCTGTGATTGGCTGAGCACCATTGTGAGCTGGACTTTAGGCTCTAGGATACAAGTGTGCAGTAGGAGACCTGAGTCACAATGCTGGGCGTTGCCATGGAGACCTCAGTGGCACAGAGGACCTTGTAGGGCAAGATTTAAATAGGATGAATATTCTTGGCCTGGTATGCCACAGGATTCTCACTGAAGGCTTCACTGCTCAGAATTTGGGGATGGAAGTGCTTGCCAATCTACACATGGATGTACTTTCAATGGGATATGAAATATGCCAGGGCCTGGCAGATGTTCTCTGACATGTCCTATCCTTGAGCATATGCTTTTCCCTTGTCATGTCTGTCATTTGGCTGAGTCCTGTTCCCTAAGCTATTCAGTCAAGACTTGCTGGAATCATTCACCTGCAGTATAAGAGCTTTCTGTGAAATTTCTCAGCAGAAATCCTCTGCAAGCACAGAGCTTTGGATATGAGAGAGAGTGGAGCAAGTTGAATTTCAAGGGCAGATATTTGAAAACAATGAAACAAGCCCCAAATAAGATCTTTACATGTTTCCCAGATGAATATGTTTGAAAATACGGGGGAAGATGGAGATCAAGACTGAGAAGAGTGCACACCCATTTCAAGGTACAAAAACCAGGGAAAAACATGGGAAGGCAAGAGAGCTGGTTAATTTGATGTAAAAATCTTTGATGATGAAAGGAAAATTATATTCTCATGGTGATTTCATCAGGCTGTAGCAGTGAAGTTCTCATGTTGGTTGTCCTATGTGTGGCCTTCTGCATTGGGCAGTGGATGCAGGACAGGAGATCTTCAAATAAATCTGGTGGAACACAAAATAGTGAAAAAAATATCAAGCTAAATCCTGTGTATTCCTTCCCTTTGAGAACATATATGGATAATGTCTGGAGTTTCAAAAGAGAAAATGTCTATTGGGTCATGGTTTCACTAATGAAATGGTCACTTCACATAACATTTTGAATTTTGCTTTCACAGTTGCTCATGTACCGGGCCTGAGTAAAGCAGAATGCAGAGTAAGCCTCATCAATAGTTGTGCATTCCATAAGTGGTTTTAAAACCAGTGAAACCCTTTGGACCTAGTGTTTGTATTTAATTGGTTGATTGGTTTTTCAAATTGTTTGTTTTACTATTTTTAACTTTGGGAGTCAGGGAAGCCCTCACTCATAGTGATTTAGACCTCTCCAAAAGCTCTGAAGTTATTCATGTAACAGCTATTACATGTTATAAGTTTCTCCTATTAAAACTTGAAAGGCTAACAGACTCTGTTACTTTTCATCTAAATTCAGTGTTGCGCTAAATTCAGTGTTGGACTTTTTTTACAAGTCCTTTGAAATGTGTCCTCCTCTAGTCACTGGTCGTGCTGGAATGTACTTTCTTGTGAAGACAGGATTTGAGCAAATTGACACAAGTACAGTTTGCCACTACTCTGGACACCTGGTTAAATATCGAGTTGCCTAAATGGTGTGTGTTTTACTTTGATCTCTGCTCACACTTTGCTCATCCAGTTAGAACCACAGGGCTCCAGGCCATAGCGTTCTAGGCCTAAACAAGAAAATTTCCATTCCATTTTGGGAGTTCATTCATCTCTCATCATTACTTTTTCCACAAATGTGTGCTTCAGGAGAGGCCCAGTCTAAATGTGGAGAGGCCCATTTTCCTTCTCTCACTTTCAGACTTTCTAAGAATTTCAGTTACTATAGGTTTGCCCAGACTTGCCATTGTCAAGGGACAGTGCACTTCACTTGAAGTTGTGCAGTATTACTTCATGTGTGTCCGTGGAAATTCCACCAATGGGAAACTCTTGCTGTAGTCATCTCCAAGTGTTTCTGCATAAGAAAATATAAGTAACAAAGGATGTGGTTTCAAGCAGAATGAGGAATGGAGGGATAATCTTTATTTCAGTGCAGGTGGACCTTTCAAAGAAACAGTAATTCCTATGAAATGGGAGGTAAAATCTTTTGTAAAGAGACATGGATATGACATGCTCAACTTTATGTCACATTTTTTAAAAAGCCAAGGGCATTTGAGAAATTCTTGGCTGCTGAATTGTCCCTTTTTCAAATTTCTCTTAGGTAAGACACTCCAGTTTCTTGAAACCATGGTACTGTTCCTTCCATGTAAAAAACCAAAGCAAAAAACAAAATAAATTAAAACAAAACCCATCAAATTACATTTCAGAGCGCACAATTGCTCAGCAGGCCCACTATTCAAGAAGCTAGAGGTACAGAAGCCTCAGCCTTTAGCCCATGGCCTCAAGTTTTGTGTCTATCGTGGCCCCTCAATTCCCTGGCCTGTCCACATTAACTCATGAATCATTACTCATTTCCTCTTCAAATGCACAGGATCCAATATATTTGAACCCTGTTCACCTGGGCTGTAATCATCCAAGGACACACCAGAGGAAAGGCAGCCACCCCCTTGCCTGGGGCCTTGGAGCTTATCACAATAGAAATGGAAACCTGAACAAGGGGAGCCAAAACAAAGAGAGGAATATTCCTAAAGTCTGAAACACAGAAGCTACCTCTAGACCAGTAGTGGGATTTCACAAATTACGTAAGAATCTCTGTGCACATGCTTGGCATGGTCGCTCATGCCTATAATCCCAGCAATCTGGGGGCTGATGTGGATGGATCCTTGGGAGTTCCAGTCCATTGTGGGCTACGAATTTATCTGAAGGCCTCTTTCAACAACTACATAAGATGGTTTTTCCAAAAAGAGGACAACAGAAAACTAGACACACTTGGTCTAGGTCCCGGGGTTCACTACATGAGTTGTGGAGTCTAAATATTCCATGCCATGAGAAAATACCTGGGATTTTTAGTGAAAGGGGCATTTGCATCCCTTTTCTAAGGGTTTCCTTTTCACCATGTTACATTTGAATTCTGGGAAAACCTGCTGGTGACAAGCTATCTAGCATTATGTTGGTTTAGGTATTGAGCTAGTACCTCATGTTTAGTGTTCAGGGTTATGCTGGAATGGCTGCAGACCTCCTTGAAATAGCTATTGCAGACAAGTGAACCCCGAGGAAGCTGGATAGTTGAAGCAGGCACTCCAAATATTCATGCACTGCAAGGATTCACTTTCATTTTGGGACTCAACTTCTGGTTGCTGGCTTTTAGTGCTAACTGATACTACCATAGTGGCAGTAATCCAGCAGAGACTGCATGTATGGTTTGCAAGTTTGCTTCCCAAGCCACCAGAAACTTGGCAGAACACAAATCATTGTGGCATTTTCTTTCCTCCCCTGAAACATTTGGCTTTCTATGTTTGAAAATTGAATAGACTGGGCTAGTCAGGTTTGGACCCCATGTACCACCAACAGAGCTAAAAACAGAGCCAATTACTTCCCTCCACTTGTCAAAATATGTCAAATTTGCTTGGTCACCACAACTTCAAAAAATTCTGAGGCAAATTAGAGAGGTGAATCAAATACTGCCTGATTGGAATGGCTGTGGTTGTATGAGGTGGAAAGCTGTAGAGTTGGGCTGAAACTGTTCACAGAAATCCACAGGCTTGTGGTTGCCAGGCAACCACACTGGGCTGAGATTCGCTGAACATCACTGTCAGGTGGATTTTAGGCTGTAGGTTTGAAAATTTAAAAGACTGGGGTAGTCACGTTTGGAACACATCGACCATAGACAGACCAAAAGGTCTTTCAATTACTTCCCTCCACTTCTCAAAATATGTCAAATTTTCTTGATCACTACAACTGTAAAAAAAAATTCTGAGGCAACATAGAGAGGCTAATCAAATACTGCATGATTGGAATGGCTGTGGTTGTATGAGGTGGAAAGCTGCAGAGTTGGGCTGAAACAGTTCACAGAAAGCCACAAGCTTGTGGTTGCCAGGCAACCACACTGGGCTGTGATTGGCTGAGCACCATTGTGAGCTGGACTTTAGGCTCTAGGATGCAAGTGTGCAGTAGGAGACCTGAGTCACAATGCTGGGCGTTGCCATGGAGACCTCAATGTCACAGAGGACCTTGTAGGGCAAGATTTAAATAGGATGAATATTCTTGGCCTGGTATGCCACAGGATTCTCACTGAAGGTTTCACTGCTCAGAATTTGGGGATGGAAGTGCTTGCCAATCTACACATTGAAGTACTTTCAATGGGATATGAAATATGCCAGGGCCTGGCAGATGTTCTCTGACATGTCCTATCCTTGAGCATATGCTTTTCCCTTGTCATGTCTGTCATTTGGCTGAGTCCTGTTCCCTAAGCTATTCAGTCAAGACTTGCTGGAATCATTCACCTGCAGTATAAGAGCTTTCTGTGAAATTTCTCAGCAGAAATCCTGTGCAAGCACATAGCTTTGGATATGAGAGACAGTGGTGGAAGTTGAATTTCAAGGGCATATATTTGAAAACAATGAAACAAGCCCCGAATAAGATCTTTACATGTTTCCCAGATGAATATGTTTGGAAATACGGGGGAAGACGGAGATCAAGACTGAGAAGAGTGCACACCCATTTCAAGGTACAAAAACCAGGGAAAAACATGGGAAAGCAAGAGAGCTGGTTAATTTGATGTAAAAATCTTTGATGATGAAAGGAAAATTATATTCTCATGGTGATTTCATCAGGCTGTAGCAGTGAAGTTCTCATGTTGGTTGTCCTATGTGTGGCCTTCTGCATTGGGCAGTGGATGCAGGACAGGAGATCTTCAAATAAATCTGGTGGAACACAAAATAGTGAAAAAAATATCAAGCTAAATCCTGTGTATTCCTTTCCTTTGAGAACATATATGGATAATGTCCGGAGTTTCAAAAGAGAAAATGTCTATTGGGTCATGGTTTCACTAATGAAATGGTCACTTCACATAACATTTTGAATTTTGCTTTCACAGTTGCTCATGTACCGGGCCTGAGTAAAGCAGAATGCAGAGTAAGCCTCATCAATAGTTGTGCATTCCATAAGTGGTTTTAAAACCAGTGAAACCCTTTGGACCTAGTGTTTGTATTTAATTGGTTGATTGGTTTTTCAAATTGTTTGTTTTACTATTTTTAACTTTGGGAGTCAGGGAAGCCCTCACTCATAGTGATTTAGACCTCTCCAAAAGCTCTGAAGTTATTCATGTAACAGCTATTACATGTTATAAGTTTCTCCTATTAAAACTTGAAAGGCTAACAGACTCTGTTACTTTTCATCTAAATTCAGTGTTGCGCTAAATTCAGTGTTGGACTTTTTTTACAAGTCCTTTGAAATGTGTCCTCCTCTAGTCACTGGTCGTGCTGGAATGTACTTTCTTGTGAAGACAGGATTTGAGCAAATTGACACAAGTACAGTTTGCCACTACTCTGGACACCTGGTTAAATATCGAGTTGCCTAAATGGTGTGTGTTTTACTTTGATCTCTGCTCACACTTTGCTCATCCAGTTAGAACCACAGGGCTCCAGGCCATAGCGTTCTAGGCCTAAACAAGAAAATTTCCATTCCATTTTGGGAGTTCATTCATCTCTCATCATTACTTTTTCCACAAATGTGTGCTTCAGGAGAGGCCCAGTCTAAATGTGGAGAGGCCCATTTTCCTTCTCTCACTTTCAGACTTTCTAAGAATTTCAGTTACTATAGGTTTGCCCAGACTTGCCATTGTCAAGGGACAGTGCACTTCACTTGAAGTTGTGCAGTATTACTTCATGTGTGTCCGTGGAAATTCCACCAATGGGAAACTCTTGCTGTAGTCATCTCCAAGTGTTTCTGCATAAGAAAATATAAGTAACAAAGGATGTGGTTTCAAGCAGAATGAGGAATGGAGGGATAATCTTTATTTCAGTGCAGGTGGACCTTTCAAAGAAACAGTAATTCCTATGAAATGGGAGGTAAAATCTTTTGTAAAGAGACATGGATATGACATGCTCAACTTTATGTCACATTTTTTAAAAAGCCAAGGGCATTTGAGAAATTCTTGGCTGCTGAATTGTCCCTTTTTCAAATTTCTCTTAGGTAAGACACTCCAGTTTCTTGAAACCATGGTACTGTTCCTTCCATGTAAAAAACCAAAGCAAAAAACAAAATAAATTAAAACAAAACCCATCAAATTACATTTCAGAGCGCACAATTGCTCAGCAGGCCCACTATTCAAGAAGCTAGAGGTACAGAAGCCTCAGCCTTTAGCCCATGGCCTCAAGTTTTGTGTCTATCGTGGCCCCTCAATTCCCTGGCCTGTCCACATTAACTCATGAATCATTACTCATTTCCTCTTCAAATGCACAGGATCCAATATATTTGAACCCTGTTCACCTGGGCTGTAATCATCCAAGGACACACCAGAGGAAAGGCAGCCACCCCCTTGCCTGGGGCCTTGGAGCTTATCACAATAGAAATGGAAACCTGAACAAGGGGAGCCAAAACAAAGAGAGGAATATTCCTAAAGTCTGAAACACAGAAGCTACCTCTAGACCAGTAGTGGGATTTCACAAATTACGTAAGAATCTCTGTGCACATGCTTGGCATGGTCGCTCATGCCTATAATCCCAGCAATCTGGGGGCTGATGTGGATGGATCCTTGGGAGTTCCAGTCCATTGTGGGCTACGAATTTATCTGAAGGCCTCTTTCAACAACTACATAAGATGGTTTTTCCAAAAAGAGGACAACAGAAAACTAGACACACTTGGTCTAGGTCCCGGGGTTCACTACATGAGTTGTGGAGTCTAAATATTCCATGCCATGAGAAAATACCTGGGATTTTTAGTGAAAGGGGCATTTGCATCCCTTTTCTAAGGGTTTCCTTTTCACCATGTTACATTTGAATTCTGGGAAAACCTGCTGGTGACAAGCTATCTAGCATTATGTTGGTTTAGGTATTGAGCTAGTACCTCATGTTTAGTGTTCAGGGTTATGCTGGAATGGCTGCAGACCTCCTTGAAATAGCGATTGCAGACAAGTGAACCCCGAGGAAGCTGGATAGTTGAAGCAGGCACTCCAAATATTCATGCACTGCAAGGATTCACTTTCATTTTGGGACTCAACTTCTGGTTGCTGGCTTTTAGTGCTAACTGATACTACCATAGTGGCAGTAATCCAGCAGAGACTGCATGTATGGTTTGCAAGTTTGCTTCCCAAGCCACCAGAAACTTGGCAGAACACAAATCATTGTGGCATTTTCTTTCCTCCCCTGAAACATTTGGCTTTCTAAGTTTGAAAATTGAATAGACTGGGCTAGTCAGGTTTGGACCCCATGTACCACCAACAGAGGTAAAAACAGAGCCAATTACTTCCCTCCACTTGTCAAAATATGTCAAATTTGCTTGGTCACCACAACTTCAAAAAATTCTGAGGCAAATTAGAGAGGTGAATCAAATACTGCCTGATTGGAATGGCTGTGGTTGTATGAGGTGGAAAGCTGTAGAGTTGGGCTGAAACTGTTCACAGAAATCCACAGGCTTGTGGTTGCCAGGCAACCACACTGGGCTGAGATTCGCTGAACATCACTGTCAGGTGGATTTTAGGCTGTAGGTTTGAAAATTTAAAAGACTGGGGTAGTCAAGTTTGGAACACATCGACCATAGACAGACCAAAAGGTCTTTCAATTACTTCCCTCCACTTCTCAAAATATGTCAAATTTTCTTGATCACTACAACTGTAAAAAAAAATTCTGAGGCAACATAGAGAGGCTAATCAAATACTGCATGATTGGAATGGCTGTGGTTGTATGAGGTGGAAAGCTGCAGAGTTGGGCTGAAACAGTTCACAGAAAGCCACAAGCTTGTGGTTGCCAGGCAACCACACTGGGCTGTGATTGGCTGAGCACCATTGTGAGCTGGACTTTAGGCTCTAGGATGCAAGTGTGCAGTAGGAGACCTGAGTCACAATGCTGGGCGTTGCCATGGAGACCTCAATGTCACAGAGGACCTTGTAGGGCAAGATTTAAATAGGATGAATATTCTTGGCCTGGTATGCCACAGGATTCTCACTGAAGGTTTCACTGCTCAGAATTTGGGGATGGAAGTGCTTGCCAATCTACACATTGAAGTACTTTCAATGGGATATGAAATATGCCAGGGCCTGGCAGATGTTCTCTGACATGTCCTATCCTTGAGCATATGCTTTTCCCTTGTCATGTCTGTCATTTGGCTGAGTCCTGTTCCCTAAGCTATTCAGTCAAGACTTGCTGGAATCATTCACCTGCAGTATAAGAGCTTTCTGTGAAATTTCTCAGCAGAAATCCTCTGCAAGCACATAGCTTTGGATATGAGAGACAGTGGTGGAAGTTGAATTTCAAGGGCAGATATTTGAAAACAATGAAACAAGCCCCGAATAAGATCTTTACATGTTTCCCAGATGAATATGTTTGGAAATACGGGGGAAGACGGAGATCAAGACTGAGAAGAGTGCACACCCATTTCAAGGTACAAAAACCAGGGAAAAACATGGGAAAGCAAGAGAGCTGGTTAATTTGATGTAAAAATCTTTGATGATGAAAGGAAAATTATATTCTCATGGTGATTTCATCAGGCTGTAGCAGTGAAGTTCTCATGTTGGTTGTCCTATGTGTGGCCTTCTGCATTGGGCAGTGGATGCAGGACAGGAGATCTTCAAATAAATCTGGTGGAACACAAAATAGTGAAAAAAATATCAAGCTAAATCCTGTGTATTCCTTCCCTTTGAGAACATATATGGATAATGTCCGGAGTTTCAAAAGAGAAAATGTCTATTGGGTCATGGTTTCACTAATGAAATGGTCACTTCACATAACATTTTGAATTTTGCTTTCACAGTTGCTCATGTACCGGGCCTGAGTAAAGCAGAATGCAGAGTAAGCCTCATCAATAGTTGTGCATTCCATAAGTGGTTTTAAAACCAGTGAAACCCTTTGGACTTAGTGTTTGTATTTAATTGGTTGATTGGTTTTTCAAATTGTTTGTTTTACTATTTTTAACTTTGGTAGTCAGGGAAGCCCTCACTCATAGTGATTTAGACCTCTCCAAAAGCTCTGAAGTTATTCATGTAACAGCTATTACATGTTATAAGTTTCTCCTATTAAAACTTGAAAGGCTAACAGACTCTGCTACTTTTCATCTAAATTCAGTGTTGCGCTAAATTCAGTGTTGGACTTTTTTTACAAGTCCATTGAAATGTGTCCTCCTCTAGTCACTGGTCGTGCTGGAATGTACTTTCTTGTGAAGACAGGATTTGAGCAAATTGACACAAGTACAGTTTGCCACTACTCTGGACACCTGGTTAAATATCGAGTTG
Source organism: Cavia porcellus (assembly GCF_034190915.1). Lineage (NCBI taxonomy): Eukaryota > Metazoa > Chordata > Mammalia > Rodentia > Caviidae > Cavia > Cavia porcellus. Next base: position 2,847,691 of record NW_026947543.1, read on the forward strand.
CCTAAATGGTGTGTGTTTTACTTTGATCTCTGCTCACACTTTGCTCATCCAGTTAGAACCACAGGGCTCCAGGCCATAGCATTCTAGGCCTAAACAAGAAAATTTCCATTCCGTTTTGGGAGTTCATTCGTCTCTCATAATTACTTTTTCCACAAATGTGTGCTTCAGGAGAGGCCCGGTCTAAATGTGGAGAGGCCCATTTTCCTTCTCTCACTTTCAGACTTTCTAAGATTTTCAGTTACTATAGGTTTTCCCAGACTTGCCATTGTCAAGGGACAGTGCACTTCACTTGAAGTTGTGCAGTATTACTTCATGTGTGTCCGTGGAAATTCCACCAATGGGAAACTCTTGCTGTAGTCATCTCCAAGTGTTTCTGCGTAAGAAAATATAACTAACAAAGGATGTGGTTTCAAGCAGAATGAGGAATGGAGGGATAATCTTTATTTCAGTGCAGGTTGACCTTTCAAAGAAACAGTAATTCCTATGAGATAGGAGGTAAAATCTTTTGTAAAGAGACATGGATATGACATGCTCGACTTTATGTCACATTTTTTAAAAAGCCAAGGGCATTTGAGAAATTCTTGGCTCCTGAATTGTCCCTTTTTTCAAATTTCTATTAGGTAAGACACTCCAGTTACTTCAAACCATGGTACTGTTCCTTCCATGTAAAATACAAAAGCTAAAAACAAAATAAATTAAAACAAAACCCATCAAATTACATTTGAGAGCACACAATTGCTCAGCAGGCCCACTATTCAAGAAGCTAGAGGTACAGAAGCCTCAGCATTCAGCCCATGGCCTGAAGTTTTGTCTCGATCATGGCCCCTCAATTCCCTGGCATGTCCACATTAACTCATGAATCTTTACTCATTTCCTCTTCAAATGCACAGGATCCAATATATTTGAACCCTGTTCACCTGGGCTGTAATCATCCAAGGACACACCAGAGGAAGTGCAGCCACTCCCTTGCCTGGGTCCTTGGAGCTTATCACAATAGAAATGGAAACCTGAACAAGGGGAGCCAAAACAAAGAGAGGAATATTCCTAAAGTCTGAAACACAGAAGCTACCTATAGACCAGTAGTGGGATTTCACAAATTATGTAAGAATCTCTGTGCACATGCTTGGCATGGTCGCTCATGCCTATAATCCCAGCAATCTGGGGGCTGAGGTGGATGGATCCTTGGGAGTTCCAGTCCATCGTGGGCTACGAATTTATCTCAAGGCCTCTTTCAACAACTACATAAGATGCTGTTTCCAAAAAGAGGACAACAGAAAACTAGACACACTTGGTCTAGGTCCTGGGGTTCACTACATGAGTTGTGGTGTCTAAATATTCCATGCCATGAGAAAATACCTGGGATTTTTAGTGAAAGGGGCATTTGCATCCCTTTTCTAAGGCTTACCCTTTCACCATGTTACATTTGAATTCTGGGAAAATCTGCTGGTGACAAGCTATCTAGCATTATGTTGGTTTAGGTATTGAGCTAGTACCTCATGTTTAGTGTTCAGGGTTATGCTGGAATGGCTGCAGACCTCCTTGAAATAGCTACTGCAGACAAGTGAACCCCGAGGAAGCTGGATAGTTGAAGCAGGCACTCCAAATATTCATGCACTGCAAGGATTCACTTTCATTTTGGGACTCATCTTCTGGTTGCTGGCTTTTAGTGCTAACTGATACTACCATGGTGGCAGTAATCCAGCAGAGAATGCATGTATGGTTTGCAGGTTTGCTTCCCAAGCCACCAGAAACTTGGCAGAACACAAATCATTGTGGCATTTTCTTTCCTCCCCTGAAACATTTGGCTTTCTAAGTTTGAAAATTGAATAGACTGGGCTAGTCAGATTTGGACCCCATGTACCACCAACAGAGCTAAAGACAGAGCCAATTACTTCCCTCCACTTGTCAAAATATGTCAAATTTGCTTGGTCACCACAACTTCAAAGAAAATTCTGAGGCAACTTAGAGAGGTGAATCAAATACTGCCTGATTGGAATGGCTGTGGTTGTATGAGGTGGAAAGCTGCAGAGTTGGGCTGAAACTGTTCACAGAAATCCACAGGCTTGTGGTTGCCAGGCAACCACACTGGGCTGAGATTGGCTGAACATCACTGTGAGGTGGATTTTAGGCTCTAGGTTTGAAAATTTAAAAGACTGGGGTAGTCAAGTTTGGAAAAAAATCGAGCACAGACAGACCAAAAGTTCTTTCAATTACTTCCCTCTACTTCTCAAAATATGTCAAATTTTCTTGATCACTGCAACTGTAAAAAAAATTCTGAGGCAACATAGATAGGCTATTCAAATACTGCATGATTGGAATGGCTGTGGTTGTATGAGGTGGAATGCTGCAGAGCTGGGCTGAAACAGTTCACAGAAATCCACAAGCTTGTGGTTGCCAGGCAACCACACTGGGCTGTGATTGGCTGAGCACCATTGTGAGCTGGACTTTAGGCTTTAGGATACAAGTGTGCCGTAGGAGACCTGAGTCACAATGCTGGCCGTTGCCATGTAGACCTCAGTGTCACAGAGGACCTTGTAGGGAAAGATTTAAATAGGATGAATATTCTTGGCCTGGTATGCCACAGGATTCTCACTGAAGGCTTCACTGCTCAGAATTTGGGGATGGAAATGTTTGCCAATCTACACATGGAAGTACTTTCAATGGGATATGAAATATGCCAGGGCCTGGCAGATGTTCTCTGACATGTCCTATCCTTGAGCATATGCTTTTCCCTTGTCATGTCTGTCATTTGGCTGAGTCCTGTTCCCTAAGCTATTCAGTCAAGACTTGCTGGAATCATTCACCTGCAGTATAAGAGCTTTCTGTGAAATTTCTCAGCAGAAATCCTGTGCAAGCACATAGCTTTGGATATGAGAGACAGTGGTGGAACTTGAATTTCAAGGGCAGATATTTGAAAACAATGAAACAAGCCCCGAATAAGATCTTTACATGTTTCCCAGATGAATATGTTTGGAAATAGGGGGGAAGATGGAGATCAAGACTGAGAAGAGTGCACACCCATTTCAAGGTACAAAAACCAGGGAAAAACATGGGAAAGAAAGAGAGCTGGTTAATTTGATGTAAAAATCTTTGATGATGAAAGGAAAATTACATTCTCATGGTGATTTAATCAGGCTGTAGCAGTGAAGTTCTCTTGTTGGTTGTCCTATGTGTGGCCTTCTGCACTGGGCAGTGGATGCAGGACAGGAGATCTTCAAATAAATCTGGTGTAACACAAAATAGTGAAAAAAAATATCAATCTAAATCCTGTGTATTCCTTCCCTTTGACAACATATATGGATAATGTCTGGAGTTTCAAAAGAGAAAATGTCTATTGGGTCATGGTTTCACCAATGAAATTGTCACTTCACATAACATTTTGAATTTTGCTTTCACAGTTGCTCATGTACCGGGCCTGAGTAAAGCAGAATGCAGAGTAAGCCTCATCAATAGTTGTGCATTCCATAAGTGGTTTTAAAACCAGTGAAACCCTTTGGACCTAGTGTTTGTATTTAATTGGTTGATTGGTTTTTCAAATTGTTTGTTTTACTATTTTTAACTTTGGGAGTCAGGGAAGCCCTCACTCATAGTGATTTAGACCTCTCCAGAAGCTCTGAAGTTATTCATGTAACAGCTATTACATGTTATAAGTTTCTCCTATTAAAACTTGAAAGACTAACAGACTCTGCTACTTTTCATCTAAATTCAGTGTTGTGCTAAATTCAGTGTTGGACTTTTTTTTACAAGTCCTTTGAAATGTGTCCTCCTCTAGTCACTGGTCGTGCTGGAATGTACTTTTTGTGAAGACAGGATTTGACCAAAGTGACACAAGTACAGTTTGCCACTACTCTGGACACCTGGTTAAATATCAAGTTCCCTAAATGGTATGTGTTTTACTTTGATCTGTGCTCACACTTTGCTCATCCAGTTAGAACCACAGGGCTCCAGGCCATAGCGTTCTAGGCCTAAACAAGAAAATTTCCATTCCGTTTTTGGAGTTCATTCGTCTCTCATAATTACTTTTTCCACAAATGTGTGCTTCAGGAGAGGCCCTGTCTAAATGTGGAGAGGCCCATTTTCATTCACTCACTTTCAGACTTTCTAAGATTTTCAATTACTATAGGTTTGCCCAGACTTCCCATTGTCAAGGGACAGTGCATTTCACTTGAAGTTGTGCAGTATTACTTCATGTGTGTCCGTGGAAATTCCACCAATGGGAAACTCTTGCTGTAGTCATCTCCAAGTGTTTCTGCATAAGAAAATATAACTAACAAAGGATGTGGTTTCAAGCAGAATGAGGAATGGAGGGATAATGTTTATTTCAGTGCAGGTTGACCTTTCAATGAAACAGTAATTCCTATGAAATAGGAGGTAAAACCTTTTGTAAAGAGACATGGATATGACATGCTCGACTTTATGTCACATTTTTTAAAAAGCCAAGGGCATTTGAGAAATTCTTGGCTGCTGAATTGTCCCTTTTTTCAAATTTCTCTTAGGTAAGACACTCCAGTTTTTTCAAACCATGGTACTGTTCCTTCCATGTAAAATACCAAAGCAAAAAACAAAATAAATTAAAACAAAACCCATCAAATTACATTTGAGAGCACACAATTGCTCAGCAGGCCCACTATTCAAGAAGCTAGAGGTAAAGAAGCCTCAGCCTTCAGCCCACGGCCTGAAGTTTTGTCTCGATCATGGCCCCTCAATTCCCTGGCATGTCCACATTAACTCATGAATCTTTACTCATTTCCTCTTCAAATGCACAGGATCCAATATATTTGAACCCTGTTCACCTGGGCTGTAATCATCCAAGGACACACCAGAGGAAGTGCAGCCACTCCCTTGCCTGGGGCCTTGGAGCTTATCACAATAGAAATGGAAACCTGAACAAGGGGAGCCAAAACAAAGAGAGGAATATTCCTAAAGGCTGAAACACAGAAGCTACCTATAGACCAGTAGTGGGATTTCACAAATTATGTAAGAATCTCTGTGCACATGCTTGGCATGGTCGCTCATGCCTATAATCCCAGCAATGTGGGGGCTGAGGTGGATGGATCCTTGGGAGTTCCAGTCCATCGTGGGCTACGAATTTATCTCAAGGCCTCTTTCAACAACTACATAGGATGCTGTTTCCAAAAAGAGGACAACAGAAAACTAGACACACTTGGTCTAGGTCCCGGGGTTCACTACATGAGTTGTGGAGTCTAAATATTCCATGCCATGAGAAAATACCTGGGATTTTTAGTGAAAGGGGCATTTGCATCCCTTTTCTAAGGGTTTCCCTTTCACCATGTTACATTTGAATTCTGGGAAAACCTGCTGGTGACAAGCTATCTAGCATTATGTTGGTTTAGGTATTGAGCTAGTACCTCATGTTTAGTGTTCAGGGTTATGCTGGAATGGCTGCAGACCTCCTTGAAATAGCTACTGCAGACAAGTGAACCCCGAGGAAGCTGGATAGTTGAAGCAGGCACTCCAAATATTCATGCACTGCAAGGATTCACTTTCATTTTGGGACTCATCTTCTGGTTGCTGGCTTTTAGTGCTAACTGATACTACCATGGTGGCAGTAATCCAGCAGATACTGCATGTATGGTTTGCAAGTTTGCTTCCCAAGCCACCAGAAACTTGGCAGAACACAAATCATTGTGGCATTTTCTTTCCTCCCCTGAAACATTTGGCTTTGTATGTTTGAAAATTGAATAGACTGGGCTAGTCAGATTTGGACCCCATGTACCACCAACAGAGCTAAAAACAGAGCCAATTACTTCCCTCCACTTGTCAAAATATGTCAAATTTGCGTGGTCACCACAACTTCAAAGAAAATTCTGAGGCAACTTAGAGAGGTGAATCAAATACTGCCTGATTGGAATGGCTGTGGTTGTATGAGGTGGAAAGCTGCAGAGTTGGGCTGAAACTGTTCACAGAAATCCACAGGCTTGTGGTTGCCAGGCAACCACACTGGGCTGAGATTGGCTGAACATCACTGTGAGGTGGATTTTAGGCTCTAGGTCTGAAAAATTAAAAGACTGGGATAGTCAAGTTTGGAACACATCGAACTCAGAAAGACCAAAAGGTCTTTCAATTACTTCCCTCCACTTCTCAAAATATGTCAAATTGTCTTGATCACTACAACTGTAAAAAAAGTTCTGAGGCAACATAGAGAGGCTAATCAAATACTGCATGATTGGAATGGCTGTGGTTGTATGAGGTGGAAAGCTGCAGAGTTGGGCTGAAACAGTTCACAGAAAGCCACAAGCTTGTGGTTGCCAGGCAACCACACTGGGCTGTGATTGGCTGAGCACCATTGTGAGCTGGACTTTAGGCTCTAGGATACAAGTGTGCAGTAGGAGACCTGAGTCACAATGCAGCGCATGGCCATAGAGACCTCCATGTCACAGAGGACCTTGTAGGGCAAGATTTAAATAGGATGAATTTTCTTGGCCTGGTATGCCACAGGATTCTCACTGAAGGCTTCACTGCTCTGAATTTGGGGATGGAAATGCTTGCCAATCTACACATGGAAGTACTTTCAATGGGATATGAAATATGCCAGAGCCTGGCAGATGTTCTCTGACATATCCTATCCTTGAGCATATGCTTTTCCCTTGTCATGTCTGTCATTTGGCTGAGTCCTGTTCCCTAACCTATTCAGTCAAGACTTGCTGGAATCATTCACCTGCAGTATAAGAGCTTTCTGTGAAATTTCTCAGCAGAAATCCTGTGCAAGCACATAGCTTTGGATATGAGAGACAGTGGTGGAATTTGAATTTCAAGGGCAGATATTTGAAAACAATGAAACAAGCCCCGAATAAGATCTTTACATGTTTCCCAGATGAATATGTTTGGAAATACGGGCGAAGATGGAGATCAAGACTGAGAAGAGTGCACACCCATTTCAAGGTACAAAAACCAGGGAAAAACATGGGAAAGCAAGAGAGCTGGTTAATTTGATGTAAAAATCTTTGATGATGAAAGGAAAATTACATTCTCATGGTGATTTAATCAGGCTGTAGCAGTGAATTTCTCTTGTTGGTTGTCCTATGTGTGGCCTTCTGCATTGGGCAGTGGATGCAGGACAGGAGATCTTCAAATAAATCTGGTGGAACACAAAATAGTGAAAAAAAATATCAATCTAAATCCTGTGTATTCCTTCCCTTTGAGAACATATATGGATAATGTCTGGAGTTTCAAAAGAGAAAATGTCTATTGGGTCATGGTTTCACCAATGAAATTGTCACTTCACATAACATTTTGAATTTTGCTTTCACAGTTGCTCATGTACCGGGCCTGAGTAAAGCAGAATGCAGAGTAAGCCTCATCAATAGTTGTGCATTCCATAAGTGGTTTTAAAACCAGTGAAACCCTTTGGACCTAGTGTTTGTATTTAATTGGTTGATTGGTTTTTCAAATTGTTTGTTTTACTATTTTTAACTTTGGGAGTCAGGGAAGCCCTCACTCATAGTGATTTAGACCTCTCCAAAAGCTCTGAAGTTATTCATGTAACAGCTATTACATGTTATAAGTTTCTCCTATTAAAACTTGAAAGACTAACAGACTCTGCTACTTTTCGTCTAAATTCAGTGTTGTGCTAAATTCAGTGTTGGACTTTTTTTTACAAGTCCTTTGAAATGTGTCCTCCTCTAGTCACTGGTCGTGCTGGAATGTACTTTTTGTGAAGACAGGATTTGACCAAAGTGACACAAGTACAGTTTGCCACTACTCTGGACACCTGGTTAAATATCAAGTTCCCTAAATGGTATGTGTTTTACTTTGATCTGTGCTCACACTTTGCTCATCCAGTTAGAACCACAGGGCTCCAGGCCATAGCGTTCTAGGCCTAAACAAGAAAATTTCCATTCCGTTTTGGGAGTTCATTCGTCTCTCATAATTACTTTTTCCACAAATGTGTGCTTCAGGAGAGGCCCTGTCTAAATGTGGAGAGGCCCATTTTCATTCACTCACTTTCAGACTTTCTAAGATTTTCAGTTACTATAGGTTTGCCCAGACTTGCCATTGTCAAGGGACAGTGCACTTCACTTGAAGTTGTGCAGTATTACTTCATGTGTGTCCGTGGAAATTCCACCAATGGGAAACTCTTGCTGTAGTCATCTCCAAGTGTTTCTGCGTAAGAAAATATAACTAACAAAGGATGTGGTTTCAAGCAGAGTGAGGAATGGCGGGATAATCTTTATTTCAGTGCAGGTTGACCTTTCAAGGAAACAGTAATTCCTATGAAATAGGAGGTAAAACCTTTTGTAAAGAGACATGGATATGACATGCTCGACTTTATGTCACATTTTTTAAAAAGCCAAGGGCATTTGAGAAATTCTTGGCTCCTGAATTGTCCCTTTTTTCAAATTTCTATTAGGTAAGACACTCCAGTTACTTCAAACCATGGTACTGTTCCTTCCATGTAAAATACCAAAGCTAAAAACAAAATAAATTAAAACAAAACCCATTAAATTACATTTGAGAGCACACAATTGCTCAGCAGGCCCACTATTCAAGAAGCTAGAGGTACAGAAGCCTCAGCATTCAGCCCATGGCCTGAAGTTTTGTCTCGATCATGGCCCCTCAATTCCCTGGCATGTCCACATTAACTCATGAAACTTTACTCATTTCCTCTTCAAATGCACAGGATCCAATATATTTGAACCCTGTTCACTGGGCTGTAATCATCCAAGGACACACCAGAGGAAGTGTAGCCACTCCCTTGCCTGGAGCCTTGGAGCTTATCACAATAGAAATGGAAACCTGAACAAGGGGAGCCAAAACAAAGAGAGGAATATTCCTAAAGTCTGAAACACAGAAGCTACCTATAGACCAGTAGTGGGATTTCACAAATTATGTAAGAATCTCTGTGCACATGCTTGGCATGGTCGCTCATGCCTATAATCCCAGCAATCTGGGGGCTGAGGTGGATGGATCCTTGGGAGTTCCAGTCCATCGTGGGCTACGAATTTATCTCAAGGCCTCTTTCAACAACTACATAAGATGCTGTTTCCAAAAAGAGGACAACAGAAAACTAGACACACTTGGTCTAGGTCCCGGGGTTCACTACATGAGTTGTGGTGTCTAAATATTCCATGCCATGAGAAAATACCTGGGATTTTTAGTGAAAGGGGCATTTGCATCCCTTTTCTAAGGCTTACCCTTTCACCATGTTACATTTGAATTCTGGGAAAACCTGCTGGTGACAAGCTATGTAGCATTATGTTGGTTTAGGTATTGAGCTAGTACCTCATGTTTAGTGTTCAGGGTTATGCTGGAATGGCTGCAGACCTCCTTGAAATAGCTACTGCAGACAAGTGAACCCCAAGGAAGCTGGATAGTTGAAGCAGGCACTCCAAATATTCATGCACTGCAAGGATTCACTTTCATTTTGGGACTCATCTTCTGGTTGCTGGCTTTTAGTGCTAACTGATACTACCATGGTGGCAGTAATCCAGCAGAGACTGCATGTATGGTTTGCAAGTTTGCTTCCCAAGCCACCAGAAACTTGGCAGAACACAAATCATTGTGGCATTTTCTTTCCTCCCCTGAAACATTTGGCTTTCTAAGTTTGAAAATTGAATAGACTGGGCTAGTCAGATTTGGACCCCATGTACCACCAACAGAGCTAAAGACAGAGCCAATTACTTCCCTCCACTTGTCAAAATATGTCAAATTTGCTTGGTCACCACAAGTTCAAAGAAAATTCTGAGGCAACTTAGAGAAATGAATCAAATACTGCCTGATTGGAATGGCTGTGGTTGTATGAGGTGGAAAGCTGCAGAGTTGGGCTGAAACTGTTCACAGAAATCCACAGGCTTGTGGTTGCCAGGCAACCACACTGGGCTGAGATTGGCTGAACATCACTGTGAGGTGGATTTTAGGATCTAGGTTTGAAAATTTAAAAGACTGGGGTAGTCAAGTTTGGAAAAAAATCGAGCACAGACAAACCAAAAGTTCTTTCAATTACTTCCCTCTACTTCTCAAAATATGTCAAATTTTCTTGATCACTGCAACTGTAAAAAAAATTCTGAGGCAACATAGATAGGCTATTCAAATACTGCATGATTGGAATGGCTGTGGTTGTATGAGGTGGAAAGCTGCAGAGCTGGGCTGAAACAGTTCACAGAAATCCACAGGCTTGTGGTTGCCAGGCAACCACACTGGGCTGAGATTGGCTGAACATCACTGTGAGGTGGATTTTAGGCTCTAGGTTTGAAAATTTAAAAGACTGAGGTAGTCAAGTTTGGAACACATCGACCACAGACAGACCAAAAGGTCGTTCAATTACTTCCCTCCACTTCTCAAAATATGTCAAATTTTCTTGATCACTACAACTGTAAAAAAAATTCTGAGGCAACTTAGAGAGGCTAATCAAATACTGCATGATTGGAATGGCTGTGGTTGTATGAGGTGGAAAGCTGCAGAGTTGGGCTGAAACAGTACACAGAAAGCCACAAGCTTGTGGTTGCCAGGCAACCACACTGGGCTGTGATTGGCTGAGCACCATTGTGAGCTGGACTTTAGGCTCTAGGATACAAGTGTGCAGTAGGAGACCTGAGTCACAATGCTGGGCATTGCCATGGAGACCTCAGTGGCACAGAGGTCCTTGTAGGGCAAGATTTAAATAGGATGAATATTCTTGGCCTGGTATGCCACAGGATTCTCACTGAAGGCTTCACTGCTCAGAATTTGGGGATGGAAATGCTTGCCAATCTACACATGGATGTACTTTCAATGGGATATGAAATATGCCAGGGCCTTGCAGATGTTCTCTGACATGTCCTATCCTTGAGCATATGCTTTTCCCTTGTCATGTCTGTCATTTGGCTGAGTCCTGTTCCCTAAGCTATTCAGTCAAGACTTGTTGGAATCATTCACCTGCAGTATAAGAGCTTTCTGTGAAATTTCTCAGCAGAAATCCTCTGCAAGCACATAGCTTTGGATATGAGAGACAGTGGTGGAAGTTGAATTTCAAGGGCAGATATTTGAAAACAATGAAACAAGCCCCGAATAAGATCTTTACATGTTTCCCAGATGAATGTGTTTGGAAATACGGGGGAAGATCGAGATCAAGACTGAGAAGAGTGAACACCCATTTCAAGGTACAAAAACCAGGGAAAAACATGGGAAAGCAAGAGAGCTGGTTAATTTGATGTAAAAATCTTTGATGATGAAAGGAAAATTATATTCTCATAGTGATTTAATCAGGCTGTAGCAGTGAAGTTCTCATGTTGGTTGTCCTATGTGTGGTCTTCTGCATTGGGCAGTGGATGCAGGACAGGAGATCTTCAAATAAATCTGGTGGAACACAAAATAGTGAAAAAAATATCAATCTAAATCCTGTGTATTCCTTCCCATTGAGAACATATATGGATAATGTCCGGAGTTTCTAAAGAGAAAATGTCTATTGGGTCATGGTTTCACCAATGAAATGGTCACTTCACATAACATTTTGAATTTTGCTTTCACAGTTGCTCATGTACCGGGCCTGAGTAAAGCAGAATGCAGAGTAAGCCTCATCAATAGTTGTGCATTCCATAAGTGGTTTTAAAACCAGTGAAACCCTTTGGACCTAGTGTTTGTATTTAATTGGTTGATTGGTTTTTCAAATTGTTTGTTTTACTATTTTGAACTTTGGGAGTCAGGGAAGCCCTCACTCATAGTGATTTAGACCTCTCCAGAAGCTCTGAAGTTATTCATCTAACAGCTATTACATGTTATAAGTTTCTCCTATTAAAACTTGAAAGACTAACAGACTCTGCTACTTTTCATCTAAATTCAGTGTTGTGCTAAATTCAGTGTTGTACTTTTTTTTACAAGTCCTTTGAAATGTGTCCTCCTCTAGTCACTGGTCGTGCTGGAATGTACTTTTTTTGACGACAGGATTTCAGCAAAGTGACACAAGTACAGTTTGCCACTACTCTGGACACCTGGTTAAATATCGAGTTGCCTAAATGGTATGTGTTTTACTTTGATCTCTGCTCACACTTTGCTCATCCAGTTAGAACCACAGGGCTCCAGGCCATAGTGTTCTAGGCCTAAACAAGAAAATTTCCATTCCGTTTTGGGAGTTCATTCGTCTCTCATATTTACTTTTTCCACAAATGTGTGTTTCAGGAGAGGCCCTGTCTAAATGTGGAGAGGCCCATTTTCATTCACTCACTTTCAGACTTTCTAAGATTTTCAGTTACTAGAGGTTTGCGCAGACTTGCCATTCTCAAGGGACAGTGCACTTCACTTGAAATTGTGCAGTATTACTACATGTGTCTACGTGGAAATTCCATCAATGGGAAACTCTTGCTGTAGTCATCTCCAAGTGTTTCTGCGTAAGACAATATAACTAACAAAGGATGTGGTTTCAAGCAGAATGAGGAATGGAGGGATAATCTTTATTTCAGTGCAGGTTGTCCTTTCAAAGCAACAGTAATTCCTGTGAAATAGGAGGTAAAATCTTTTGTAAAGAGACATGGATATGACATGCTCAAATTTATGTCACATTTTTTAAAAAGCCAAGGGCATTTGAGAAATTCTTGGCTGCTGAATTGTCCCTTTTTTCAAATTTCTCTTAGGTAAGACACTCCAGTTTCTTCAAACCATGGTACTGTTCCTTCCATGTAACAAACCAATGCAAAAAACAAAATAAATTAAAACAAAACCCATTAAATTACATTTGAGAGCACACAATTGCTCAGCAGGCCCACTATTCAAGAAGCTAGAGGTACAGAAGCCTCAGCCTTCAGCCCATGGCCTGAAGTTTTGTCTCTATCATGGACCCTCAATTCCCTGGCATGTCCACATTAACTCATGAATCTTTACTCATTTCCTCTTCAAATGCACAGGATCCAATATATTTGAACCCTGTTCACCTGGGCTGTAATCATCCAAGGACACACCAGAGGAAGGGCAGCCACCCCCTTGCCTGGGTCCTTGGAGCTTATCACAATAGAAATGGAAACCTGAACAAGGGGAGCCAAAAAAAGAGAGGAATATTCCTAAATCCTGAAACACAGAAGCTACCTATAGACCAGTAGTGGGATTTCACAAATTATGTAAGAATCTCTGTGCACATGCTTGGCATGGTCGCTCATGCCTATAATCCCAGCAATCTGGGGGCTGAGGTGGATGGATCCTTGGGAGTTCCAGTCCATCGTGGGCTACGAATTTATCTCAAGGCCTCTTTCAACAACTACATAAGATGCTGTTTCCAAAAAGAGGACAACAGAAAACTAGACACACTTAGTCTAGGTCCTGGGGTTCACTACATGAGTTGTGGAGTCTAAATATTCCATGCCATGAGAAAATACCTGGGATTTTTAGTGAAAGGGGCATTTGCATCCCTTTTCTAAGGGTTTCCCTTTCACCATGTTACATTTGAATTCTGGGAAAACCTGCTGGTGACAAGCTATGTAGCATTATGTTGGTTTAGGTATTGAGCTAGTACCGCATGTTTAGTGTTCAGGGTTATGCTGGAATGGCTGCAGACCTCCTTGAAATAGCTATTGCAGGCAAGTGAACCCCGAGGAAGCTGGATAGTTGAAGCAGGCACTCCAAATATTCATGCACTGCAAGGATTCACTTTCATTTTGGGACTCATCTTCTGGTTGCTGGCTTTTAGTGCTAACTGATACTACCATGGTGGCAGTAATCCAGCAGAGACTGCATGTATGGTTTGCAAGTTTGCTTCCCAAGCCACCAGAAACTTGGCAGAACACAAATCATTGTGGCATTTTCTTTCCTCCCCTGAAACATTTGGCTTTCTAAGTTTGAAAATTGAATAGACTGGGCTAGTCAGGTTTGGACCCCATGTACCATGAACAGAGCAAAAGACAGAGCCAATTACTTCCCTCCACTTGTCAAAATATGTGAAATTTGCTTGGTCACCACAACTTCAAAGAAAATTCTGAGGCAACTTAGAGAGGTGAATCAAATACTGCATGATTGCAATGGCTGTGGTTGTATGAGGTGGAGAGCTGCAGAGTTGGGCTGAAACTGTTCACAGAAATCCACAGGCTTGTGGTTGCCAGGCAACCACACTGGGCTGAGATTGGCTGAACATCACTGTGAGGTGGATTTTAGGCTCTAGGTTTGAAAATTTAAAAGACTGGTGTAGTCATGTTTGGAACCCATAGACCTCAGACATACCAAAAGTTTTTCCAATTACTTCCCTCCACTTCTCAAAATATGTCAAAGTTTCTTGATCACTGCAACTGTAAAAGAAATTCTGAGGCACCATAGAGAGGCTATTCAAATACTGCATGATTGGAATGGCTGTGGTTGTATGAGGTGGAAAACTGCAGAGTTGGGCTGAAACAGTTCACAGAAATCCACAAGCTTGTGGTTGCCAGGCAACCACACTGGGCTGTGATTGGCTGAGCACCATTGTGAGCTGGACTTTAGGCTCTAGGATATAAGTGTGCAGTAGGAGACCTGAGTCACAATGCTGGGCGTTGCCATGGAGACCTCAGTGTCACAGAGGACCTTGTAGGGCAAGATTTAAATAGGATGAATATTCTTGGCCTGGCATGCCACAGGATTCTCACTGAAGGCTTCACTGCTCAGAATTTGGAGATGGAAGTGCTTGCCAATCTGCACATGGATGTACTTTCAATCGGATATGAAATTTGCCAGGGCCTGGCAGATGTTCTCTGATATGTCCTATCCTTGAGCATATGCTTTTCCCTTGTCATGTCTGTCATTTGGCTGAGTCCTGTTCCCTAAGCTATTCAGTCAAGACTTGCTGGAATCATTTACCTGCAGTATATGAGCTTTCTGTGAAATTTCTCAGCAGAAATCCTCTGCAAGCACATAGCTTTGGATATGAGAGACAGTGGTGGAAGTTGAATTTCAAGGGCAGATATTTGAAAACAATGAAACATGCCCCGAATAAGATCTTTACATGTTTCCCAGATGAATATGTTTGGAAATACGGGGGAAGATGGAGATCAAGACTGAGAGGAGTGCACACCCATTTCAAGGTACAAAAACCAGGGAAAAACATGGGAAAGCAAGAGAGCTGGTTAATTTGATGTAAAAATCTTTGATGATGAAAGGAAAATTATATTCTCATGGTGATTTAATCAGGCTGTAGCAGTGAAGTTCTCATGTTGGTTGTCCTATGTGTGGCCTTCTGCATTGGGCAGTGGATGCAGGACAGGAGATCTTCAAATAAATCTGGTTGAACACAAAATAGTGAAAAAAATATCAATCTAAATCCTGTGTATTCCTTCCCTTT
Organism: Cavia porcellus; assembly: GCF_034190915.1. Classification (NCBI taxonomy): domain Eukaryota; kingdom Metazoa; phylum Chordata; class Mammalia; order Rodentia; family Caviidae; genus Cavia; species Cavia porcellus. The sequence goes on from NW_026947543.1 coordinate 2,862,920, forward strand.
GAGAACATGTATGGATAATGTCCGGAGTTTCAAAAGAGAAAATGTCTATTCGGTCATGGTTTCACCAATGAAATGGTCACTTCACATAACATTTTGAATTTTGCTTTCACAGTTGCTCATGTACCGGGCCTCAGTAAAGCAGAATGCAGAGTAAGCCTCATCAATAGTTGTGCATTCCATAAGTGGTTTTAAAACCAGTGAAAACCTTTGGACCTAGTGTTTGTATTTAATTGGGTGATTGGTTTTTCAAATTGTTTGTTTTACTATTTTTAACTTTGGGAGTCAGTGTAGCCCTCACTCATAGTGATTTAGACCTCTCCAAAAGCTCTGAAGTTATTCATGTAACAGCTATTACATGTTATAAGTTTCTCCTATTAAAACTTGAAAGACTAACAGACTCTGCTACTTTTCATCTAAATTCAGTGTTGCGCTAAATTCAGTGTTGGACTTTTTTTTACAATTCCTTTGAAATGTGTCCTCCTCGAGTCACTGGTCATGCTGGAATGTACTTTCTTGTGAAGACAGGATTTGAGCAAATTGACACAAGTACAGTTTGCCACTACTCTGGACACCTGGTTAAATATCGAGTTGCCTAAATGATGTGTGTTTTACTTTGATCTCTGCTCACACTTTGCTCATCCAGTTAAAACCACAGGGCTCCAGGACATAGCATTCTAGGCCTAAACAAGAAAATTTCCATTCCGTTTTGGGAGTTCATTCGGCTCTCCTAATTACATTTTCCACAAATGTGTGCTTCAGGGGAGGCCCTCTCTAAATGTGGAGAGGCCCATTTTCATTCACTCACTTTCAGACTTTGTAAGATTTTCAGTTACTAGAGGTTTGCCCAGACTTGCCATTGTCAAGGGACAATGCACTTCACTTGAAGTTGTGCAGTATTACTTCATGTGTCTCCCTGGAAATTCCACCAATGGGAAACTCTTGTTGTAGTCATCTCCAAGTGTTTCTCCCTAAGAAAATATAACTAACAAAGGATGTGGTTTCAAGCAGAATGAGGAATGGAGGGATAATCTTTATTTCAGTGCAGGTTGACCTTTCAAAGAAACAATAATTCCTATGAAATAGGAGGTAAAATCTTTTGTAAAGAGACATGGATATGACATGCTCAACTTTATGTCACATTTTTTAAAAAGCCAAGGGCATTTGAGAAATTCTTGGCTGCTGAATTGTCCCTTTTTTCAAATTTCTCTTAGGTAAGACACTCCAGTTTCTTCAAACCATGGTACTGTTCCTTCCATGTAAAAAACCAAAGCAAAAAACAAAATAAATTAAAACAAAACCTATCAAATTACATTTCAGAGCACACAATTGCTCAGCAGGCCCACTATTCAACAAGCTAGAGGTACAGAAGCCTCAGCCTTCAGCCCATGGCCTGAAGTTTTGTCTCTATCATGGCCCCTCAATTCCCTGGCATGTCCACATTAACTCATGAATCTTTACTCATTTCCTCTTCAAATGCACAGGATCCAATATATTTGAACCCTGTTCACCTGGGCTGTAATCATCCAAGAACACACCAGAGGAAGGGCAGCCACCCCCTTGCCTGGGGCCTTGGAGCTTATCACAATAGAAATGGAAACCTGAACAAGGGGAGCCAAAACAAAGAGAGGAATATTCCTAAAGTCTGAAACACAGAAGCTACCTATAGACAAGTAGTGGGATTTCACAAACTATGTAAGAATCTCTGTGCACATGCTTGGCATGGTCGCTCATGCCTATAATCCCAGCAATCTGGGGGCTGAGGTGGATGGATCCTTGGGAGTTCGAGTCCATCGTGGGCTACGAATTTATCTCAAGGCCTCTTTCAACAACTACATAAGATGCTGTTTCCAAAAAGAGGACAGCAGAAAACTAGACACACTCGGTCTAGGTCCCGGGGTTCACTACATGAGTTGTGGAGTGTAAATATTCCATGCCATGAGAAAATACCTGGGATTTTTAGTGAAAGGGGCATTTGCATCCCTTTTTTAAGGGATTCCCTTTCACCATGTTACATTTGAATTCTGGGAAAACCTGCTGGTGACAAGCTATCTAGCATTATGTTGGTTTAGGTAAGAGCTAGTACCTCATGTTTAGTGTTCAGGGTTTTGCTGGAATGGCTGCAGACCTCCTTGAAATAGCTATTGCAGACAAGTGAACCCCGAGGAAGCTGGATAGTTGAAGCAGGCACTCCAAATATTCATGCACTGCAAGGATTCACTTTCATTTTGGGACTCATCTTCTGGTTGCTGGCTTTTAGTGCTAACTGATACTACCATGGTGGCAGTAATCCAGCAGAGACTGCATGTATGGTTTGCATGTTTGCTTCCCAAGCCACCAGAAACGTTGCAGAACACAAACCATTGTGGCATTTTCTTTCCTCCCCTGAAACATTTGGCTTTCTAAGTTTGAAAATTGAATAGACTGGGCTAGTCAAGTTTGGACCCCACGCACCAGCAACAGAGCTAAAGACAGAGCCAATTACTTCCCTCCACTTGTCAAAATATGTCAAATTTGCTTGGTCACCACAACTTCAAAGAAAATTCTGAGGCAACTTAGAGAAGTGAATCAAATACTGCCTGATTGGAATGGCTGTGGTTGTATGAGGTGGAAAGCTGCAGAGTTGGGCTGAAACTGTTCACAGAAATCCACAGGCTTGTGGTTGCCAGACAACCACACTGGGCTGAGATTGGCTGAACATCACTTGAGGTGGATTTTAGGCTCTAGGTTTGAAAATTTAAAAGACTGGGGTAGTCAAGTTTGGAACACATCGACCACAGACAGACCAAAAGGTCTTTCAATTACTTCCCTCCACTTCTCAAAATATGTCAAATTTTCTTGATCACTACAACTGTAAAAAAAATTCTGAGGCAACATAGAGAGGCTAATCAAATACTGCATGATTGGAATGGCTGTGGTTGTATGAGGTGGAAAGCTGCAGAGTTGGGCTGAAACAGTTCACAGAAAGCCACAAGCTTGTGGTTGCCAGGCAACCACACTGGGCTGTGATTGGCTGAGCACCATTGTGAGCTGGACTTTAGGCTCTAGGATGCAAGTGTGCAGTAGGAGACCTGAGTCACAATGCTGGGCGTTGCCATGGAGACCTCAATGTCACAGAGGACCTTGTAGGGCAAGATTTAAATAGGATGAATATTCTTGGCCTGGTATGCCACAGGATTCTCACTGAAGGTTTCACTGCTCAGAATTTGGGGATGGAAGTGCTTGCCAATCTACACATTGAAGTACTTTCAATGGGATATGAAATATGCCAGGGCCTGGCAGATGTTCTCTGACATGTCCTATCCTTGAGCATATGCTTTTCCCTTGTCATGTCTGTCATTTGGCTGAGTCCTGTTCCCTAAGCTATTCAGTCAAGACTTGCTGGAATCATTTACCTGCAGTATATGAGCTTTCTGTGAAATTTCTCAGCAGAAATCCTCTGCAAGCACATAGCTTTGGATATGAGAGACAGTGGTGGAAGTTGAATTTCAAGGGCAGATATTTGAAAACAATGAAACATGCCCCGAATAAGATCTTTACATGTTTCCCAGATGAATATGTTTGGAAATACGGGGGAAGACGGAGATCAAGACTGAGAAGAGTGCACACCCATTTCAAGGTACAAAAACCAGGGAAAAACATGGGAAAGCAAGAGAGCTGGTTAATTTGATGTAAAAATCTTTGATGATGAAAGGAAAATTATATTCTCATGGTGATTTAATCAGGCTGTAGCAGTGAAGTTCTCATGTTGGTTGTCCTATGTGTGGCCTTCTGCATTGGCCAGTGGATGCAGGACAGGAGATCTTCAAATAAATCTGGTGGAACACAAAATAGTGAAAAAAATATCAATCTAAATCCTGTGTATTCCTTCCCTTTGAGAACATATATGGATAATGTCCGGAGTTTCAAAAGAGAAAATGTCTATTGGGTCATGGTTTCACCAATGAAATGGTCACTTCACATAACATTTTGAATTTTGCTTTCACAGTTGCTCATGTACCGGGCCTGAGTAAAGCTGAATGCAGAGTAAGCCTCATTAATAGTTGTGCATTCCATAAGTGGTTTTAAAACCAGTGAAACCCTTTGGACCTAGTGTTTGTATTTAATTGGTTGATTGGTTTTTCAAATTGTTTGTTTTACTATTTTTAACTTTGGGAGTCAGGGAAACCCTAACTCATAGTGATTTCGACCTCTCCAAAAGCTCGGAAGTTATTCATGTAACAGCTATTACATGTTATAAGTTTCTCCTATTAAAACTTGAAAGACTAACAGACTCTGCTACTTTTCATCTAAATTCAGTGTTGCGCTAAATTCAGTGTTGGACTTTTTTTTACAAGTCCTTTGAAATGTGTCCTCCTCGAGTCACTGGTCGTGCTGGAATGTACTTTCTTGTGAAGACAGGATTTGAGCAAATTGACACAAGTACAGTTTGCCACTACTCTGGACACCTGGTTAAATATCGAGTTGCCTAAATGGTGTGTGTTTTACTTTGATCTCTGCTCACACTTTGCTCATCCAGTTAGAACCACAGGGCTCCAGGCCATAGCATTCTAGGCCTAAACAAGAAAATTTCCATTCCGTTTTGAGAGTTCATTCGGCTCTCATAATTACTTTTTCCACAAATGTGTGTTTCAGGAGAGGCCCTCTCTAAATGTGGAGAGGCCCATTTTCATTCACTCACTTTCAGACTTTCTAAGATTTTCAGTTACTAGAGGTTTGCCCAGACTTGCCATTGTCAAGGGACAGTGCACTTCACTTGAAGTTGTGCAGTATTACTTCATGTGTCTCCCTGGAGATTCCACCAATGGGAAACTCTTGTTGTAGTCATCTCCAAGTGTTTCTGCCTAAGAAAATATAACTAACAAAGGATGTGGTTTCAAGCAGAATGAGGAATGGAGGGATAATCTTTATTTCAGTGCAGGTTGACTTTTCAAAGAAACAGTAATTCCTATGAAATAGGAGGAAAAATCTTTTGTAAAGAGACATGGATATGACATGCTCAACTTTATGTCACATTTTTTAAAAGCCAAGGGCATTTGAGAAATTCTTAGCTGTTGAATTGTCCCTTTTTTCAAATTTCTCTTAGGTAAGACACTCCAGTTTCTTCAAACCATGGTACTGTTCCTTCCATGTAAAAAACCAAAGCAAAAAACAAAATAAATTAAAACAAAACCCATCAAATTACATTTGAGAGCGCACAATTGCTCAGCAGGCCCATTATTCAAGAAGCTAGAGGTACAGAAGCCTCAACCTTCAGCCCATGGCCTGAAGTTTTGTCTCTATCGTGGCCCCTCAATTCCCTGGCATGTTCACATTAACTCATGAATCTTTACTCATTTCCTCTTCAAATGCACACGATCCAACATATTTGAACCCTGTTCACCTGGGCTGTAACCATCCAAGGACACACCAGAGGAAGGGCAGCCACCCCCTTGCCTGGGGCCTTGGAGCTTATCACAATAGAAATGGAAACCTGAACAAGGGGAGCCAAAAGAAAGAGAGGGATATTCCTAAATCCTGAAACACAGAAGCTACCTGTAGACCAGTAGTGGGATTTCACAAATTATGTAAGAATCTCTGTGCACATGCTTGGCATGGTCGCTCATGCCTATAATCCCAGCAATCTGGGGGCTGAGGTGGATGGAACCTTGGGAGTTCCAGTCCATCGTGGGCTATGAATTTATCTCAAGGCCTATTTCAACAACTACATAAGATGCTGTTTCCAAAAAGAGGACAACAGAAAACTAGACACACTTGGTCTAGGTCCCGGGGTTCACTACATGAGTTGTGGAGTCTAAATATTCCATGCCATGAGAAAATACCTGGGATTTTTAGTGAAAGGGGCATTTGCATCCCTTTTCTAAGGGTTTCCCTTTCACCATGTTACATTTGAATTCTGGGAAAACCTCCTGGTGACAAGCTATCTAGCATTATGTTGGTTTACGTATTGAGCTAGTACCACATGTTTAGTGTTCAGCGTTATTCTGGAATGGCTGCAGACCTCCTTGAAATAGCGATTGCAGACAAGTGAACCCCTAGGAAGCTGGATAGTTGAAGCAGGCACTCCAAATATTCATGCACTGCAAGGATTCACTTTCATTTTGGGACTCATCTTCTGGTTGCTGGCTTTTAGTGCTAACTGATACTACCATGGTGGCAGTAATCCAGCAGAGATGCATGTATGGTTTGCATGTTTGCTTCCCAAGCCACCAGAAACTTGGCAGAACACAAATCATTGTGGCATTTTCTTTCCTTCCCTGAAACATTTGTCTTTTAAGTTTGAAAATTGAATACACTGGGCTAGTCAGGTTTGGACGCCATGTACCAGGATCATAGCTAAAGACAGAGCCAATTACTTCCCTCCACTTGTCAAAATATGTCAAATTTGCTTGGTCACCACGACTTCAAAAAATTCTGAGGCAACTTAGAGAGGTGAATCTAATACTGCCTGATTGGAATGGCTGTGGTTGTATGAGGTGGAAAGCTGCAGAGTTGGGCTGAAACTGTTCACAGAAATCCACAAGCTTGTGGTTGCCAGGCAACCACACTGGGCTGAGATTGGCTGAACATCACTGTGAGGTGGATTTTAGGCTCTAGGTTTGAAAATTTAAAAGACTGGGGTACTCAAGTTTGGAACACATCGAGCACAGACAGACCAAAAGTCTTTCAATTACTTCCCTCCACTTCTCAAAATATGTCAAATTTTCTTGATCACTACAACTGTAAAAAAAATTCTGAGGCAACATAGAGAGGCTAATCAAATACTGCATGATTGGAATGGCTGTGGTTGTATGAGGTGGAAAGCTGCAGAGTTGGGCTGAAACAGTTCACAGAAAGCCACAAGCTTGTGGTTGCCAGGCAACCACACTGGGCTGTGATTGGCTGAGCACCATTGTGAGCTGGACTTTAGGCTCTAGGATACAAGTGTGCAGTAGGAGACCTGAGTCACAATGCTGGGCATTGCCATGGAGACCTCAGTGGCACAGAGGTCCTTGTAGGGCAAGATTTAAATAGGATGAATATTCTTGGCCTGGTATGCCACAGGATTCTCACTGAAGGCTTCACTGCTCAGAATTTGGGGATGGAAATGCTTGCCAATCTACACATGGATGTACTTTCAATGGGATATGAAATATGCCAGGGCCTGGCAGATGTTCTCTGACATGTCCTATTTTTGAGCATATGCTTTTCCCTTGTCATGTCTGTCATTTGGCTGAGTCCTGTTCCCTAAGCTGTTCAGTCAAGACTTGTTGGAATCATTCACCTGCAGTATAAGAGCTTTCTGTGAAATTTCTCAGCAGAAATCCTCTGCAAGCACATAGCTTAGGATATGAGAGACAGTGGTGGAAGTTGAATTTCAAGGGCAGATATTTGAAAACAATGAAACAAGCCCCGAATAAGATCTTTACATGTTTCCCAGATGAATGTGTTTGGAAATACGGGGGAAGATCGAGATCAAGACTGAGAAGAGTGAACACCCATTTCAAGGTACAAAAACCAGGGAAAAACATGGGAAAGCAAGAGAGCTGGTTAATTTGATGTAAAAATCTTTGATGATGAAAGGAAAATTATATTCTCATAGTGATTTAATCAGGCTGTAGCAGTGAAGTTCTCATGTTGGTTGTCCTATGTGTGGTCTTCTGCATTGGGCAGTGGATGCAGGACAGATCTTCAAATAAATCTGGTGGAACACAAAATAGTGAAAAAAATATCAATCTAAATCCTGTGTATTCCTTCCCATTGAGAACATATATGGATAATGTCCGGAGTTTCAAAAGAGAAAATGTCTATTGGGTCATGGTTTCACCAATGAAATGGTCACTTCACATAACATTTTGAATTTTGCTTTCACAGTTGCTCATGTACCGGGCCTGAGTAAAGCAGAATGCAGAGTAAGCCTCATCAATAGTTGTGCATTCCATAAGTGGTTTTAAAACCAGTGAAACCCTTTGGACCTAGTGTTTGTATTTAATTGGTTGATTGGTTTTTCAAATTGTTTGTTTTACTATTTTGAACTTTGGGAGTCAGGGAAGCCCTCACTCATAGTGATTTAGACCTCTCCAGAAGCTCTGAAGTTATTCATCTAACAGCTATTACATGTTATAAGTTTCTCCTATTAAAACTTGAAAGACTAACAGACTCTGCTACTTTTCATCTAAATTCAGTGTTGTGCTAAATTCAGTGTTGTACTTTTTTTTACAAGTCCTTTGAAATGTGTCCTCCTCTAGTCACTGGTCGTGCTGGAATGTAATTTTTTTGACGACAGGATTTCAGCAAAGTGACACAAGTACAGTTTGACACTACTCTGGACACCTGGTTAAATATCGAGTTCCCTAAATGGTATGTGTTTTACTTTGATCTCTGCTCACACTTTGCTCATCCAGTTAGAACCACAGGGCTCCAGGCCATAGCGTTCTAGGCCTAAACAAGAAAATTTCCATTCCGTTTTGGGAGTTCATTCGTCTCTCATAATTACTTTTTCCACAAATGTGTGTTTCAGGAGAGGCCCTGTCTAAATGTGGAGAGGCCCATTTTCATTCACTCACTTTCAGACTTTCTAAGATTTTCAGTTACTAGAGGTTTGCGCAGACTTGCCATTCTCAAGGGACAGTGCACTTCACTTGAAATTGTGCAGTATTACTTCATGTGTCTACGTGGAAATTCCATCAAAGGGAAACTCTTGCTGTAGTCATCTCCAAGTGTTTCTGCGTAAGACAATATAACTAACAAAGGATGTGGTTTCAAGCAGAATGAGGAATGGAGGGATAATCTTTATTTCAGTGCAGGTTGTCCTTTCAAAGCAACAGTAATTCCTATGAAATAGGAGGTAAAATCTTTTGTAAAGAGACATGGATATGACATGCTCAACTTTATGCCACATTTTTTAAAAAGCCAAGGGCATTTGAGAAATTCTTGGCTACTGAATTGTCCCTTTTTTCAAATTTCTCTTAGGTAAGACACTCCAGTTTCTTCAAACCATGGTACTGTTCCTTCCATGTAAAAAACCAAAGCAAAAAACAAAATAAATTAAAACAAAACCCATCAAATTACATTTGAGAGCACACAATTGCTCAGCAGGCCTACTATTCAACAAGCTAGAGGTACAGAAGCCTCAGCCTTCAGCCCATGGCCTGAAGTTTTGTCTCTATCATGGCCCCTCAATTCCCTGGCATGTCCACATTAACTCATGAATCTTTACTCATTTCCTCTTCAATGCACAGGATCCAATATATTTGAACCCTGTTCACCTGGGCTGTAATCATCCAAGGACACACCAGAGGAAGGGCAGCCACCCCCTTGCCTGGGGCCTTGGAGCTTATCACAATAGAAATGGAAACCTGAACAAGGGGAGCCAAAAAAAGAGAGGAATATTCCTAAAGTCTGAAACACAGAAGCTACCTGTAGACCAGTAGTGGGATTTCACAAATTATGTATGAATCTCTGTGCACATGCTTGGCATGGTCGCTCATGCCTATAATACCAGCAATCTGGGGGCTGAGGTGGATGGATCCTTGGGAGTTCCTTTACATTGTGGGCTATGAATTTATCTCAAGGCCTCTTTCAACAACTACATAAGATGCTGTTTCCAAAAAGAGGACAACAGAAAACTAGACACACTTGGTCTAGGTCCCGGGGTTCACTACATGAGTTGTGGTGTCTAAATATTCCATGCCATGAGAAAATACCTGGGATTTTTAGTGAAAGGGGCATTTGCATCCCTTTTCTAAGGCTTACCCTTTCACCATGTTACATTTGAATTCTGGGAAAACCTGCTGGTGACAAGCTATCTAGCATTATGTTGGTTTAGGTATTGAGCTAGTACCTCATGTTTAGTGTTCAGGGTTATGCTGGAATGGCTGCAGACCTCCTTGAAATAGCGATTGCAGACAAGTGAACCCCTAGGAAGCTGGATAGTTGAAGCAGGCACTCCAAATATTCATGCACTGCAAGGATTCACTTTCATTTTGGGACTCATCTTCTGGTTGCTGGCTTTTAGTGCTAACTGATACTACCATGGTGGCAGTAATCCAGCAGAGATGCATGTATGGTTTGCATGTTTGCTTCCCAAGCCACCAGAAACTTGGCAGAACCCAAATCATTGTGGCATTTTCTTTCCTTCCCTGAAACATTTGTCTTTTAAGTTTGAAAATTGAATACACTGGGCTAGTCAGGTTTGGACGCCATGTACCAGGAACATAGCTAAAGACAGAGCCAATTACTTCCCTCCACTTGTCAAAATATGTCAAATTTGCTTGGTCACCACGACTTCAAAAAATTCTGAGGCAACTTAGAGAGGTGAATCTAATACTGCCTGATTGGAATGGCTGTGGTTGTATGAGGTGGAAAGCTGCAGAGTTGGGCTGAAACTGTTCACAGAAATCCACAAGCTTGTGGTTGCCAGGCAACCACACTGGGCTGAGATTGGCTGAACATCACTGTGAGGTGGATTTTAGGCTCTAGGTTTGAAAATTTAAAAGACTGGGGTACTCAAGTTTGGAACACATCGAGCACAGACAGACCAAAAGTCTTTCAATTACTTCCCTCCACTTCTCAAAATATGTCAAATTTTCTTGATCACTACAACTGTAAAAAAAAATTCTGAGGCAACATAGAGAGGCTAATCAAATACTGCATGATTGGAATGGCTGTGGTTGTATGAGGTGGAAAGCTGCAGAGTTGGGCTGAAACAGTTCACAGAAAGCCACAAGCTTGTGGTTGCCAGGCAACCACACTGGGCTGTGATTGGCTGAGCACCATTGTGAGCTGGACTTTAGGCTCTAGGATACAAGTGTGCAGTAGGAGACCTGAGTCACAATGCTGGGCATTGCCATGGAGACCTCAGTGGCACAGAGGTCCTTGTAGGGCAAGATTTAAATAGGATGAATATTCTTGGCCTGGTATGCCACAGGATTCTCACTGAAGGCTTCACTGCTCAGAATTTGGGGATGGAAATGCTTGCCAATCTACACATGGATGTACTTTCAATGGGATATGAAATATGCCAGGGCCTGGCAGATGTTCTCTGACATGTCCTATTTTTGAGCATATGCTTTTCCCTTGTCATGTCTGTCATTTGGCTGAGTCCTGTTCCCTAAGCTGTTCAGTCAAGACTTGTTGGAATCATTCACCTGCAGTATAAGAGCTTTCTGTGAAATTTCTCAGCAGAAATCCTCTGCAAGCACATAGCTTAGGATATGAGAGACAGTGGTGGAAGTTGAATTTCAAGGGCAGATATTTGAAAACAATGAAACAAGCCCCGAATAAGATCTTTACATGTTTCCCAGATGAATGTGTTTGGAAATACGGGGGAAGATCGAGATCAAGACTGAGAAGAGTGAACACCCATTTCAAGGTACAAAAACCAGGGAAAAACATGGGAAAGCAAGAGAGCTGGTTAATTTGATGTAAAAATCTTTGATGATGAAAGGAAAATTATATTCTCATAGTGATTTAATCAGGCTGTAGCAGTGAAGTTCTCATGTTGGTTGTCCTATGTGTGGTCTTCTGCATTGGGCAGTGGATGCAGGACAGGAGATCTTCAAATAAATCTGGTGGAACACAAAATAGTGAAAAAAATATCAATCTAAATCCTGTGTATTCCTTCCCATTGAGAACATATATGGATAATGTCCGGAGTTTCAAAAGAGAAAATGTCTATTGGGTCATGGTTTCACCAATGAAATGGTCACTTCACATAACATTTTGAATTTTGCTTTCACAGTTGCTCATGTACCGGGCCTGAGTAAAGCAGAATGCAGAGTAAGCCTCATCAATAGTTGTGCATTCCATAAGTGGTTTTAAAACCAGTGAAACCCTTTGGACCTAGTGTTTGTATTTAATTGGTTGATTGGTTTTTCAAATTGTTTGTTTTACTATTTTTAACTTTGGGAGTCAGGGAAGCCCTCACTCATAGTGATTTAGACCTCTCCAGAAGCTCTGAAGTTATTCATCTAACAGCTATTACATGTTATAAGTTTCTCCTATTAAAACTTGAAAGACTAACAGACTCTGCTACTTTTCATCTAAATTCAGTGTTGTGCTAAATTCAGTGTTGTACTTTTTTTTACAAGTCCTTTGAAATGTGTCCTCCTCTAGTCACTGGTCGTGCTGGAATGTAATTTTTTTGACGACAGGATTTCAGCAAAGTGACACAAGTACAGTTTGACACTACTCTGGACACCTGGTTAAATATCGAGTTCCCTAAATGGTATGTGTTTTACTTTGATCTCTGCTCACACTTTGCTCATCCAGTTAGAACCACAGGGCTCCAGGCCATAGCGTTCTAGGCCTAAACAAGAAAATTTCCATTCCGTTTTGGGAGTTCATTCGTCTCTCATAATTACTTTTTCCACAAATGTGTGTTTCAGGAGAGGCCCTGTCTAAATGTGGAGAGGCCCATTTTCATTCACTCACTTTCAGACTTTCTAAGATTTTCAGTTACTAGAGGTTTGCGCAGACTTGCCATTCTCAAGGGACAGTGCACTTCACTTGAAATTGTGCAGTATTACTTCATGTGTCTACGTGGAAATTCCATCAAAGGGAAACTCTTGCTGTAGTCATCTCCAAGTGTTTCTGCGTAAGACAATATAACTAACAAAGGATGTGGTTTCAAGCAGAATGAGGAATGGAGGGATAATCTTTATTTCAGTGTAGGTTGTCCTTTCAAAGCAACAGTAATTCCTATGAAATAGGAGGTAAAATCTTTTGTAAAGAGACATGGATATGACATGCTCAACTTTATGTCACATTTTTTAAAAAGCCAAGGGCATTTGAGAAATTCTTGGCTACTGAATTGTCCCTTTTTTCAAATTTCTCTTAGGTAAGACACTCCAGTTTCTTCAAACCATGGTACTGTTCCTTCCATGTAAAAAACCAAAGCAAAAAACAAAATAAATTAAAACAAAACCCATCAAATTACATTTGAGAGCACACAATTGCTCAGCAGGCCCACTATTCAACAAGCTAGAGGTACAGAAGCCTCAGCCTTCAGCCCATGGCCGGAAGTTTTGTCTCTATCATGGCCCCTCAATTCCCTGGCATGTCCACATTAACTCATGAATCTTTACTCATTTCCTCTTCAATGCACAGGATCCAATATATTTGAACCCTGTTCACCTGGGCTGTAATCATCCAAGGACACACCAGAGGAAGGGCAGCCACCCCCTTGCCTGGGGCCTTGGAGCTTATCACAATAGAAATGGAAACCTGAACAAGGGGAGCCAAAAAAAGAGAGGAATATTCCTAAAGTCTGAAACACAGAAGCTACCTGTAGACCAGTAGTGGGATTTCACAAATTATGTAAGAATCTCTGTGCACATGCTTGGCATGGTCGCTCATGCCTATAATCCCAGCAATCTGGGGGCTGAGGTGGATGGATCCTTGGGAGTTCCTTTACATTGTGGGCTATGAATTTATCTCAAGGCCTCTTTCAACAACTACATAAGATGCTGTTTCCAAAAAGAGGACAACAGAAAACTAGACACACTTGGTCTAGGTCCCGGGGTTCACTACATGAGTTGTGGTGTCTAAATATTCCATGCCATGAGAAAATACCTGGGATTTTTAGTGAAAGGGGCATTTGCATCCCTTTTCTAAGGCTTACCCTTTCACCATGTTACATTTGAATTCTGGGAAAACCTGCTGGTGACAAGCTATCTAGCATTATGTTGGTTTAGGTATTGAGCTAGTACCTCATGTTTAGTGTTCAGGGTTATGCTGGAATGGCTGCAGACCTCCTTGAAATAGCTACTGCAAACAAGTGAACCCCAAGGAAGCTGGATAGTTGAAGCAGGCACTCCAAATATTCATGCACTGCAAGGATTCACTTTCATTTTGGGACTCATCTTCTGGTTGCTGGCTTTTAGTGCTAACTGATACTACCATGGTGGCAGTAATCCAGCAGAGACTGCATGTATGGTTTGCAAGTTTGCTTCCCAAGCCACCAGAAACTTGGCAGAACCCAAATCATTGTGGCATTTTCTTTCCTCCCCTGAAACATTTGGCTTTCTAAGTTTGAAAATTGAATAGACTGGGCTAGTCAGATTTGGACCCCATGTACCACCAACAGAGCTAAAGACAGAGCCAATTACTTCCCTCCACTTGTCAAAATATGTCAAATTTGCTTGGTCACCACAAGTTCAAAGAAAATTCTGAGGCAACTTAGAGAAATGAATCAAATACTGCCTGATTGGAATGGCTGTGGTTGTATGAGGTGGAAAGCTGCAGAGTTGGGCTGAAACTGTTCACAGAAATCCACAGGCTTGTGGTTGCCAGGCAACCACACTGGGCTGAGATTGGCTGAACATCACTGTGAGGTGGATTTTAGGATCTAGGTTTGAAAATTTAAAAGACTGGGGTAGTCAAGTTTGGAAAAAAATCGAGCACAGACAAACCAAAAGTTCTTTCAATTACTTCCCTCTACTTCTCAAAATATGTCAAATTTTCTTGATCACTGCAACTGTAAAAAAAATTCTGAGGCAACATAGATAGGCTATTCAAATACTGCATGATTGGAATGGCTGTGGTTGTATGAGGTGGAATGCTGCAGAGCTGGGCTGAAACAGTTCACAGAAATCCAAAGCTTGTGGTTGCCAGGCAACCACACTGGGCTGTGATTGGCTGAGCACCATTGTGAGCTGGACTTTAGGCTTTAGGATACAAGTGTGCCATAGGAGACCTGAGTCACAATGCTGGCCGTTGCCATGTAGACCTCAGTGACACAGAGGACCTTGTAGGGAAAGATTTAAATAGGATGAATATTCTTGGCCTGGTATGCCACAGGATTCTCACTGAAGGCTTCACTGCTCAGAATTTGGGGATGGAAATGTTTGCCAATCTACACATGGAAGTACTTTCAATGGGATATGAAATATGCCAGGGCCTGGCAGATGTTCTCTGACATGTCCTATCCTTGAGCATATGCTTTTCCCTTGTCATGTCTGTCATTTGGCTGAGTCCTGTTCCCTAAGCTATTCAGTCAAGACTTGCTGGAATCATTCACCTGCAGTATAAGAGCTTTCTGTGAAATTTCTCAGCAGAAATCCTGTGCAAGCACATAGCTTTGGATATGAGAGACAGTGGTGGAACTTGAATTTCAAGGGCAGATATTTGAAAACAATGAAACAAGCCCCGAATAAGATCTTTACATGTTTCCCAGATGAATATGTTTGGAAATAGGGGGGAAGATGGAGATCAAGACTGAGAAGAGTGCACACCCATTTCAAGGTACAAAAACCAGGGAAAAACATGGGAAAGAAAGAGAGCTGGTTAATTTGATGTAAAAATCTTTGATGATGAAAGGAAAATTACATTCTCATGGTGATTTAATCAGGCTGTAGCAGTGAAGTTCTCTTGTTGGTTGTCCTATGTGTGGCCTTCTGCATTGGGCAGTGGATGCAGGACAGGAGATCTTCAAATAAATCTGGTGTAACACAAAATAGTGAAAAAAAATATCAATCTAAATCCTGTGTATTCCTTCCCTTTGACAACATATATGGATAATGTCTGGAGTTTCAAAAGAGAAAATGTCTATTGGGTCATGGTTTCACCAATGAAATTGTCACTTCACATAACATTTTGAATTTTGCTTTCACAGTTGCTCATGTACCGGGCCTGAGTAAAGCAGAATGCAGAGTAAGCCTCATCAATAGTTGTGCATTCCATAAGTGGTTTTAAAACCAGTGAAACCCTTTGGACCTAGTGTTTGTATTTAATTGGTTGATTGGTTTTTCAAATTGTTTGTTTTACTATTTTTAACTTTGGGAGTCAGGGAAGCCCTCACTCATAGTGATTTAGACCTCTCCAGTAGCTCTGAAGTTATTCATGTAACAGCTATTACATGTTATAAGTTCCTCCTATTAAAACTTGAAAGACTAACAGACTCTGCTACTTTTCATCTAAATTCAGTGTTGTGCTAAATTCAGTGTTGGACTTTTTTTTACAAGTCCTTTGAAATGTGTCCTCCTCTAGTCACTGATCGTGCTGGAATGTACTTTTTGGGAAGACAGGATTTGACCAAAGTGACACAAGTACAGTTTGCCACTACTCCGGACACCTGGTTAAATATCAAGTTCCCTAAATGGTATGTGTTTTACTTTGATCTGTGCTCACACTTTGCTCATCCAGTTAGAACCACAGGGCTCCAGGCCATAGCGTTCTAGGCCTAAACAAGAAAATTTCCATTCCGTTTTGGGAGTTCATTCGTCTCTCATAATTACTTTTTCCACAAATGTGTGCTTCAGGAGAGGCCCTGTCTAAATGTGGAGAGGCCCATTTTCATTCACTCACTTTCAGACTTTCTAAGATTTTCAGTTACTATAGGTTTGCCCAGACTTCCCATTGTCAAGGGACAGTGCATTTCACTTGAAGTTGTGCAGTATTACTTCATGTGTGTCCGTGGAAATTCCACCAATGGGAAACTCTTGCTGTAGTCATCTCCACGTGTTTCTGCGTAAGAAAATATAACTAACAAAGGATGTGGTTTCAAGCAGAATGAGGAATGGAGGGATAATGTTTATTTCAGTGCAGGTTGACCTTTCAAGGAAACAGTAATTCCTATGAAATAGGAGGTAAAACCTTTTGTAAAGAGACATGGATATGACATGCTCGACTTTATGTCACATTTTTTAAAAAGCCAAGGGCATTTGAGAAATTCTTGGCTGCTGAATTGTCCCTTTTTTCAAATTTCTCTTAGGTAAGACACTCCAGTTTTTTCAAACCATGGTACTGTTCCTTCCATGTAAAATACCAAAGCAAAAAACAAAATAAATTAAAACAAAACCCATCAAATTACATTTGAGAGCACACAATTGCTCAGCAGGCCCACTATTCAAGAAGCTAGAGGTAAAGAAGCCTCAGCCTTCAGCCCACGGCCTGAAGTTTTGTCTCGATCATGGCCCCTCAATTCCCTGGCATGTCCACATTAACTCATGAATCTTTACTCATTTCCTCTTCAAATGCACAGGATCCAATATATTTGAACCCTGTTCACCTGGGCTGTAATCATCCAAGGACACACCAGAGGAAGGGCAGCCACCCCCTTGCCTGGGGCCTTGGAGCTTATCACAATAGAAATGGAAACCTGAACAAGGGGAGCCAAAACAAAGAGAGGAATATTCCTAAAGGCTGAAACACAGAAGCTACCTATAGACCAGTAGTGGGATTTCACAAATTATGTAAGAATCTCTGTGCACATGCTTGGCATGGTCGCTCATGCCTATAATCCCAGCAATGTGGGGGCTGAGGTGGATGGATCCTTGGGAGTTCCAGTCCATCGTGGGCTACGAATTTATCTCAAGGCCTCTTTCAACAACTACATAGGATGCTGTTTCCAAAAAGAGGACAACAGAAAACTAGACACACTTGGTCTAGGTCCCGGGGTTCACTACATGAGTTGTGGAGTCTAAATATTCCATGCCATGAGAAAATACCTGGGATTTTTAGTGAAAGGGGCATTTGCATCCCTTTTCTAAGGGTTTCCCTTTCACCATGTTACATTTGAATTCTGGGAAAACCTGCTGGTGACAAGCTATCTAGCATTATGTTGGTTTAGGTATTGAGCTAGTACCTCATGTTTAGTGTTCAGGGTTATGCTGGAATGGCTGCAGACCTCCTTGAAATAGCTACTGCAGAAAAGTGAACCCTGAGGAAGCTGGATAGTTGAAGCAGGCACTTCAAATATTCATGCACTGCAAGGATTCACTTTCATTTTGGGACTCATCTTCTGGTTGCTGGCTTTTAGTGCTAACTGATACTACCATGGTGGCAGTAATCCAGCAGATACTGCATGTATGGTTTCAAGTTTGCTTCCCAAGCCACCAGAAACTTGGCAGAACACAAATCATTGTGGCATTTTCTTTCGTCCCCTGAAACATTTGGCTTTGTATGTTTGAAAATTGAATAGACTGGGCTAGTCAGATTCGGACCCCATGTACCACCAACAGAGCTAAAGACAGAGCCAATTACTTCCCTCCACTTGTCAAAATATGTCAAATTTGCGTGGTCACCACAACTTCAAAGAAAATTCTGAGGCAACTTAGAGAGGTGAATCAAATACTGCCTGATTGGAATGGCTGTGGTTGTATGAGGTGGAAAGCTGCAGAGTTGGGCTGAAACTGTTCACAGAAATCCACAGGCTTGTGGTTGCCAGGCAACCACACTGGGCTGAGATTGGCTGAACATCACTGTGAGGTGGATTTTAGGCTCTAGGTCTGAAAAATTAAAAGACGGGGTAGTCAAGTTTGGAACACATCAAACACAGGCAGACCAAAAGGTCTTTCAATTACTTCCCTCCACTTCTCAAAATATGTCAAATTGTCTTGATCACTACAACTGTAAAAAAAGTTCTGAGGCAACATAGAGAGGCTAATCAAATACTGCATGATTGGAATGGCTGTGGTTGTATGAGGTGGAAAGCTGCAGAGTTGGGCTGAAACAGTTCACAGAAAGCCACAAGCTTGTGGTTGCCAGGCAACCACACTGGGCTGTGATTGGCTGAGCACCATTGTGAGCTGGACTTTAGGCTCTAGGATACAAGTGTGCAGTAGGAGACCTGAGTCACAATGCAGCGCGTTGCCATGGAGACCTCCATGTCACAGAGGACCTTGTAGGGCAAGATTTAAATAGGATGAATTTTCTTGGCCTGGTATGCCACAGGATTCTCACTGAAGGCTTCACTGCTCTGAATTTGGGGATGGAAATGCTTGCCAATCTACACATGGAAGTACTTTCAATGGGATATGAAATATGCCAGAGCCTGGCAGATGTTCTCTGACATGTCCTATCCTTGAGCATATGCTTTTCCCTTGTCATGTCTGTCATTTGGCTGAGTCCTGTTCCCTAACCTATTCAGTCAAGACTTGCTGGAATCATTAACCTGCAGTATAAGAGCTTTCTGTGAAATTTCTCAGCAGAAATCCTGTGCAAGCACATAGCTTTGGATATGAGAGACAGTGGTGGAAGTTGAATTTCAAGGGCAGATATTTGAAAACAATGAAACAAGCCCCGAATAAGATCTTTACATGTTTCCCAGATGAATATGTTTGGAAATACGGGCGAAGATGGAGATCAAGACTGAGAAGAGTACACACTCATTTCAAGATACAAAAACCAGGGAAAAACATGGGAAAGCAAGAGAGCTGGTTAATTTGATGTAAAAATCTTTGATGATGAAAGGAAAATTATATTCTCATGGTGATTTAATCAGGCTGTAGCAGTGAAGTTCTCATGTTGGTTGTCCTATGTGTGGCCTTCTGCATTGGGCAGTGGATGCAGGACAGGAGATCTTCAAATAAATCTGGTGGAACACAAAATAGTGAAAAAAATATCAATCTAAATCCTGTGTATTCCTTCCCTTTGAGAACCTATATGGATAATGTCCCGAGTTTCAAAAGAGAAAATGTCTATTGGGTCATGGTTTCACCAATGAAATGGTCACTTCACATAACATTTTGAATTTTGCTTTCACAGTTGCTCATGTACCGGGCCTGAGTAAAGCAGAATGCAGAGTAAGCCTCATCAATAGTTGTGCATTCCATAAGTTGTTTTAAAACCAGTGAAACCCTTTGGACCTAGTGTTTGTATTTAATTGGTTGATTGGTTTTTCAAATTGTTTGTTTTACTATTTTTAACTTTGTGAGTCAGGGAAGCCCTCACTCATAGTGATTTAGACCTCTCCAAAAGCACTGAAGTTATTCATGTAACAGCTATTACATGTTATAAGTTCCTCCTATTAAAACTTGAAAGACTAACAGACTCTGCTACTTTTCATCTAAATTCAGTGTTGTGCTAAATTCAGTGTTGGACTTTTTTTTACAAGTCCTTTGAAATGTGTCCTCCTACAGTCACTGGTCGTGCTGGAATGTACTTTCTTGTGAAGACAGGATTTGAGCAAATTTACACAAGTACAGTTTGCCACTACTCTGGACACCTGGTTAAATATCGAGTAGCCTCAATGGTGTGTGTTTTACTTTGATCTCTGCTCACACTTTGCTCATCCAGTTAGAACCACAGGGCTCCAGGCCATAGCGTTCTAGGCCTAAACAAGAAAATTTCCATTCCGTTTTGGGAGTTCATTCGGCTCTCATAATTACTTTTTCCACAAATGTGTGCTTCAGGAGAGTCCCTGTCTAAATGTGGAGAGGCCCATTTTCATTCACTCACTTTCAGACTTTCTAAGACTTTCAGTTACTAGAGGTTTGCCCAGACTTGCCATTGTCAAGGGACAGAGCACTTCACTTGAAGTTGTGCAGTATTACTTCATGTGTCTACGTGGAAACTCCACCAATGGGAAACTCTTGCTGTAGTCATCTCCAAGTGTTTCTGCGTGAGAAAATATAACTAACAAAGGATGTGGTTTCAAGCAGAATTAGGAATGGAGGGATAATCTTTATTTCAGTGCAGGTTGACCTTTCAAAAAACAGTAATTCCTATGAAATAGGAGGTAAAATCTTTTGTAAAGAGACATGGATATGACATGCTCAACTTTATGTCACATTTTTTAAAAAGCCAAGGGCATTTGAGAAATTCTTGGCTGCTGAATTGTCCCTTTTTTCAAATTTCTCTTAGGTAAGACACTCCAGTTTCTTCAAACCATGGTACTGTTCCTTCCATGTAAAAAACCAAAGCAAAAAACAAAATAAATTAAAACAAAACCCATCAAATTACATTTGAGAGCACACAATTGCTCAGCAGGCCTACTATTCAAGAAGCTAGAGGTACAGAAGCCTCAGCCTTCAGCCCATGGCCTGAAGTTTTGTCTCTATCATGGCCCCTCAATTCCCTGGCATGTCCACATTAACTCATGAATCTTTACTCTTTTCCTCTTCAAATTCACAGGATCCAATATATTTGAACCCTGTTCACCTGGGCTGTAATCATCCAAGGACACACCACAGGAAGGGCAGCCACCCCCTTGCCTGGGGCCTTGGAGCTTATCACAATAGAAATGGAAACCTGAACAAGGGGAGCCAAAACAAAGAGAGGAATATTCCTAAATCCTGAAACACAGAAGCTACCTATAGACCAGTAGTGGGAATTCACAAATTATGTAAGAATCTCTGTGCACATGCTTGGCATGGTCGCTCATGCCTATAATCCCAGCAATCTAGGGGCTGAGGTGGATGGATCCTTGGGAGTTCCAGTCCATCGTGGGCTAAGAATTTATCTCAAGGCCTCTTTCAACAACTACATAAGATGCTGTTTCCAAAAGTGGACAACAGAAAACTAGACACACTTAGTCTAGGTCCCGGGGTTCACTACATGAGTTGTGGAGTCTAAATATTCCATGCCATGAGAAAATACCTGGGATTTTTAGTGAAAGGGGCATTTGCATCCCTTTTCTAAGGGTTTCCCTTTCACCATGTTACATTTGAATTCTGGGAAAACCTGCTGGTGACAAGCTATGTAGCATTATGTTGGTTTAGGTATTGAGCTAGTACCGCATGTTTAGTGTTCAGGGTTATGCTGGAATGGCTGCAGACCTCCTTGAAATAGCTATTGCAGACAAGTGAACCCCGAGGAAGCTGGATAGTTGAAGCAGGCACTCCAAATATTCATGCACTGCAAGGATTCACTTTCATTTTGGGACTCATCTTCTGGTTGCTGGCTTTTAGTGCTAACTGATACTACCATGGTGGCAGTAATCCAGCAGAGACTGCATGTATGGTTTGCAAGTTTGTTTCTCAAGCCACCAGAAACTTGGCAGAACACAAATCATTGTGGCATTTTCTTTCCTCCCCTGAAACATTTGTCTTTCTAAGTTTGAAAATTGAACAACTGGGCTAGTCAGGTTTGGACCCCATGTACCACCAACAGAGCAAAAGACAGAGCCAATTACTTCCCTCCACTTGTCAAAATATGTGAAATTTGCTTGGTCACCATAACTTCAAAGAAAATTCTGAGGCAACTTAGAGAGGTGAATCAAATACTGCATTATTGCAATGGCTGTGGTTGTATGAGGTGGAGAACTGCAGAGTTGGGCTGAACCTGTTCACAGAAATCCACAGGCTTGTGGTTGCCAGGCAACCACACTGGGCTGAGATTGGCTGAACATCACTGTGAGGTGGATTTTAGGCTCTAGGTTTGAAAATTTAAAAGACTGGTGTAGTCATGTATGGAACCCATACACCTCAGACATACCAAAAGTTTTTCCAATTACTTCCCTCCACTTCTCAAAATATATCAAAGTTTCTTGATCACTGCAACTGTAAAAAAAATTCTGAGGCAACATAGAGAGGCTAATCAAATACTGCATGATTGGAATGGCTGTGGTTGTATGAGGTGGAAAGCTGCAGAGTTGGGCTGAAACAGTTCACAGAAAGCCACAAGCTTGTGGTTGCCAGGCAACCACACTGGGCTGTGATTGGCTGAGCACCATTGTGAGCTGGACTTTAGGCTCTAGGATACAAGTGTGCAGTAGGAGACCTGAGTCACAATGCTGGGCATTGCCATGGAGACCTCAGTGGCACAGAGGTCCTTGTAGGGCAAGATTTAAATAGGATGAATATTCTTGGCCTGGTATGCCACAGGATTCTCACTGAAGGCTTCACTGCTCAGAATTTGGGGATGGAAATGCTTGCCAATCTACACATGGATGTACTTTCAATGGGATATGAAATATGCCAGGGCCTGGCAGATGTTCTCTGACATGTCCTATCCTTGAGCATATGCTTTTCCCTTGTCATGTCTGTCATTTGGCTGAGTCCTGTTCCCTAAGCTGTTCAGTCAAGACTTGTTGGAATCATTCACCTGCAGTATAAGAGCTTTCTGTGAAATTTCTCAGCAGAAATCCTCTGCAAGCACATAGCTTAGGATATGAGAGACAGTGGTGGAAGTTGAATTTCAAGGGCAGATATTTGAAAACAATGAAACAAGACCCGAATAAGATCTTTACATATTTCCCAGATGAATGTGTTTGGAAATACGGGGGAAGATCGAGATCAAGACTGAGAAGAGTGAACACCCATTTCAAGGTACAAAAACCAGGGAAAAACATGGGAAAGCAAGAGAGCTGGTTAATTTGATGTAAAAATCTTTGATGATGAAAGGAAAATTATATTCTCATAGTGATTTAATCAGGCTGTAGCAGTGAAGTTCTCATGTTGGTTGTCCTATGTGTGGTCTTCTGCATTGGGCAGTGGATGCAGGACAGGAGATCTTCAAATAAATCTGGTGGAAAACAAAATAGTGAAAAAAATATCAATCTAAATCCTGTGTATTCCTTCCCATTGAGAACATATATGGATAATGTCCGGAGTTTCAAAAGAGAAAATGTCTATTGGGTCATGGTTTCACCAATGAAATGGTCACTTCACATAACATTTTGAATTTTGCTTTCACAGTTGCTCATGTACCGGGCCTGAGTAAAGCAGAATGCAGAGTAAGCCTCATCAATAGTTGTGCATTCCATAAGTGGTTTTAAAACCAGTGAAACCCTTTGGACCTAGTGTTTGTATTTAATTGGTTGATTGGTTTTTCAAATTGTTTGTTTTACTATTTTGAACTTTGGGAGTCAGGGAAGCCCTCACTCATAGTGATTTAGACCTCTCCAGAAGCTCTGAAGTTATTGATCTAACAGCTATTACATGTTATAAGTTTCTCCTATTAAAACTTGAAAGACTAACAGACTCTGCTACTTTTCATCTAAATTCAGTGTTGTGCTAAATTCAGTGTTGTACTTTTTTTTACAAGTCCTTTGAAATGTGTCCTCCTCTAGTCACTGGTCGTGCTGGAATGTACTTTTTTTGACGACAGGATTTCAGCAAAGTGACACAAGTACAGTTTGCCACTACTCTGGACACCTGGTTAAATATCGAGTTCCCTAAATGGTATGTGTTTTACTTTGATCTCTGCTCACACTTTGCTCATCCAGTTAGAACCACAGGGCTCCAGGCCATAGCGTTCTAGGCCTAAACAAAAAAATTTCCATTCCGTTTTGGGAGTTCATTCGTCTCTCATAATTACTTTTTCCACAAATGTGTGTTTCAGGAGAGGCCCTGTCTAAATGTGGAGAGGCCCATTTTCATTCACTCACTTTCAGACTTTCTAAGATTTTCAGTTACTAGAGGTTTGCGCAGACTTGCCATTCTCAAGGGACAGTGCACTTCACTTGAAATTGTGCAGTATTACTTCATGTGTCTACGTGGAAATTCCATCAAAGGGAAACTCTTGCTGTAGTCATCTCCAAGTGTTTCTGCGTAAGACAATATAACTAACAAAGGATGTGGTTTCAAGCAGAATGAGGAATGGAGGGATAATCTTTATTTCAGTGCAGGTTGTCCTTTCAAAGCAACAGTAATTCCTATGAAATAGGAGGTAAAATCTTTTGTAAAGAGACATGGATATGACATGCTCAACTTTATGTCACATTTTTTAAAAAGCCAAGGGCATTTGAGAAATTCTTGGCTGCTGAATTGTCCCTTTTTTCAAATTTCTCTTAGGTAAGACGCTCCAGTTTCTTCAAACCATGGTACTGTTCCTTCCATGTAAAAAACCAAAGCAAAAAACAAAATAAATTAAAACAAAACCCATCAAATTACATTTCAGAGCACACAATTGCTCAGCAGGCCCACTATTCAACAAGCTAGAGGTACAGAAGCCTCAGCCTTCAGCCCATGGCCTGAAGTTTTGTCTCTATCATGGCCCCTCAATTCCCTGGCATGTCCACATTAACTCATGAATCTTTACTCATTTCCTCTTCAATGCACAGGATCCAATATATTTGAACCCTGTTCACCTGGGCTGTAATCATCCAAGGACACACCAGAGGAAGGGCAGCCACCCCCTTGCCTGGGGCCTTGGAGCTTATCACAATAGAAATGGAAACCTGAACAAGGGGAGCCAAAAAAAGAGAGGAATATTCCTAAAGTCTGAAACACAGAAGCTACCTGTAGACCAGTAGTGGGATTTCACAAATTATGTAAGAATCTCTGTGCACATGCTTGGCATGGTCGCTCATGCCTATAATCCCAGCAATCTGGGGGCTGAGGTGGATGGATCCTTGGGAGTTCCTTTACATTGTGGGCTATGAATTTATCTCAAGGCCTCTTTCAACAACTACATAAGATGCTGTTTCCAAAAAGAGGACAACAGAAAACTAGACACACTTGGTCTAGGTCCCGGGGTTCACTACATGAGTTGTGGAGTCTAAATATTCCATGCCATGAGAAAATACCTGGGATTTTTAGTGAAAGGGGCATTTGCATCCCTTTTCTAAGGGTTTCCCTTTCACCATGTTACATTTGAATTCTGGGAAAACCTGCTGGTGACAAGCTATCTAGCATTATGTTGGTTTAGGCATTGAGCTAGTACCGCATGTTTAGTGTTCAGGGTTATGCTGGAATGGCTGCAGACCTCCTTGAAATAGCTATTGCAGACATGTGAACCCCGAGGAAGCTGGATAGTTGAAGCAGGCACTCCAAATATTCATGCATTGCAAGGATTCACTTTCATTTTGGGACTCATCTTCTGGTTGCTGGCTTTTAGTGCTAACTGATACTACCATGGTGGCAGTAATCCAGCAGAGACTGCATGTATGGTTTGCAGGTTTGCTTCCCAAGCCACCAGAAACTTGGCAGAACCCAAATCATTGTGGCATTTTCTTTCCTCCCCTGAAACATTTGGCTTTCTAAGTTTGAAAGTTGAATAGACTGGGCTAGTCAGGTTTGGACACCATGTACCACCAACTGAGCTAAAGACAGAGCCAATTGCTTCCCTTCACTTGTCAAAATATGTGAAATTTGCTTGGTCACCACAATTTCAAAGAAAATTCTGCGGCAACTTAGAGAAGTGAATCAAATACTGCCTGATTGGAATGGCTGTGGTTGTATGAGGTGGAAATCTGCAGAGTTGGGCTGAAACTGTTCACAGAAATCCACAGGCTTGTGGTTGCCAGGCAACCACACTGGGCTGAGATTGGCTGAACATCACTGTGAGGTGGATTTTAGGCTCTAGGTTTGAAAATTTAAAAGACTCTGGTAGTCAAGTTTGGAACACTTCGACCACAGACAGACCAAAAGGTCTTTCAATTACTTCCCTCCACTTCTCAAAATATGTCAAATTTTCTTGATCACTATAACTGTAAAAAAATTCTGAGGCAACATAGAGAGGCTAATCAAATACTGCATGATTGGAATGGCTGTGGTTGTATGAGGTGGAAAGCTGCAGAGTTGGGCTGAAACAATTCACAGAAAGCCACAAGCTTGTGGTTGCCAGGCAACCACACTGGGCTGTGATTGGCTGAGCACCATTTTGAGCTGGACTTTAGGCTCTAGGATACAAGTGTGCAGTAGGAGACCTGAGTCACAATGCTGGGCGTTGCCATGGAGACCTCAGTGTCACAGAGGTCCTTTTAGGGCAAGATTTAAATAGGATGAATATTCTTGGCCTGGTATGCCACAGGATTCTCACTGAAGGCTTCACTGCTCAGAATTTGGGGATGGAAATGCTTGCCAATCTACACATGGATGTACTTTCAATGGGATATGAAATATGCCAGGGCCTGGCAGATGTTCTCTGACATGTCCTATCCTTGAGCATATGCTTTTCCCTTGTCATGTCTGTCATTTGGCTGAGTCCTGTTCCCTAAGCTATTCAGTCAAGACTTTGCTGGAATCATTCACCTGCAGTATAAGAGCTTTCTGTGAAATTTCTCAGCAGAAACATTCGGCAAGCACATCGCTTTGGATATGAGAGACAGTGGTGGAAGTTGAATTTCAAGGGCAGATATTTGAAAACAATGAAACAAGCCCCGAATAAGATCTTTACATGTTTCCCAGATGAATATGTTTGGAAATACGGGGGAAGATGGAGATCAAGACTGAGAAGAGTGAACACCATTTCAAGGTACAAAAACCAGCGAAAAACATGGGAAAGCAAGAGAGCTGGTTGACTTGATGTAAAAATCTTTGATAATGCAAGGAAAATTATATTCTCATAGTGATTTAATCAGGCTGTAGCAGTGAAGTTCTCATGTTGGTTGTCCTATGTGTGGCCTTCTGCATTGGGCAGTGGATGCAGGACAGGAGATCTTCAAATAAATCTGGTTGAACACAAAATAGTGAAAAAATATCAATCTAAATCCTGTGTATTCCTTCCCTTTGAGAACATGTATGGATAATGTCCGGAGTTTCAAAAGAGAAAATGTCTATTGGGTCATGGTTTCTCCAATGAAATGGTCACTTCACATAACATTTTGAATTTTGCTTTCACAGTTGCTCATGTACCGGGCCTGAGTAAAGCAGAATGCAGAGTAAGCCTCATCAATAGTTGTGCATTCCATAAGTGGTTTTAAAACCAGTGAAACCCTTTGGACCTAGTGTTTGTATTTAATTGGTTGATTGGTTTTTCAAATTGTTTGTTTTACTATTTTTAACTTTGGGAGTCAGGGAAGCCCTCACTCATAGTGATTTAGACCTCTCCAAAACCTCTGAAGTTATTCATGTAACAGTTATAACATGTTATAAGTTTCTCCTATTAAAACTTGAAAGACTAACAGACTCTGCTACTTTTCATCTAAATTCAGTGTTGCGCTAAATTCAGTGTTGGACTTTTTTTTACAAGTCCTTTGAAATGTGTCCGACTCGAGTCACTGGTCGTGCTGGAATGTACTTTCTTGTGAAGACAGGATTTGAGCAAATTGACACAAGTACAGTTTGCCACTACTCTGGACACCTGGTTAAATATCGAGTTGCCTAAATGGTGTGTGTTTTACTTTGATCTCTGCTCACACTTTGCTCATCCAGTTAGAACCACAGGGCTCCAGCCCATAGCGTTCTAGGCCTAAACAAGAAAATTTCCATTCCGTTTTGGGAGTTCATTCGTCTCTCATAATTACTTTTTCCACAAATGTGTGCTTCAGGAGAGGCCCGGTCTAAATGTGGAGAGGCCCATTTTCCTTCTCTCACTTTCAGACTTTCTAAGATTTTCAGTTACTAGAGGTTTGCCCAGACTTGCCATTGTCAAGGGACAGTGCACTTCACTTGAAGTTGTGCAGTATTACTTCATGTGTGTCCGTGGAAATTCCACCAATGGGAAACCCTTGCTGTAGTCATCTCCAAGTGTTTCTGCATAAGACAATATAACTAACAAAGGATGTGGTTTCAAGCAGAATGAGGAATGGAGGGATAATCTTTATTTCAGTGCAGGTTGACTTTTCAAAGAAACAGTAATTCCTATGAAATAGGAGGTAAAATCTTTTGTAAAGAGACATGGATATGACATGCTCAACTTTATGTCACATTTTTTAAAAGCCAAGGGCATTTGAGAAATTCTTAGCTGTTGAATTGTCCCTTTTTTCAAATTTCTCTTAGGTAAGACACTCCAGTTTCTTCAAACCATGGTACTGTTCCTTCCATGTAAAAAACCAAAGCAAAAAACAAAATAAATTAAAACAAAACCCATCAAATTACATTTGAGAGCGCACAATTGCTCAGCAGGCCCATTATTCAAGAAGCTAGAGGTACAGAAGCCTCAACCTTCAGCCCATGGCCTGAAGTTTTGTCTCTATCGTGGCCCCTCAATTCCCTGGCATGTTCATATTAACTCATGAATCTTTACTCATTTCCTCTTCAAATTCACACGATCCAATATATTTGAACCCTGTTCACCTGGGCTGTAACCTTCCAAGGACACACCAGAGGAAGGGCAGCCACCCCCTTGCCTGGGGCCTTGGAGCTTATCACAATAGAAATGGAAACCTGAACAAGGGGAGCCAAAACAAAGAGAGGGATATTCCTAAATCCTGAAACACAGAAGCTACCTGTAGACCAGTAGTGGGATTTCACAAATTATGTAAGAATCTCTGTGCACATGCTTGGCATGGTCGCTCATGCCTATAATCCCAGCAATCTGGGGGCTGAGGTGGATGGAACCTTGGGAGTTCCAGTCCATCGTGGGCTATGAATTTATCTCAAGGCCTCTTTCAACAACTACATAAGATGCTGTTTCCAAAAAGAGGACAACAGAAAACTAGACACACTTGGTCTAGGTCCCGGGGTTCACTACATGAGTTGTGGAGTCTAAATATTCCATGCCATGAGAAAATACCTGGGATTTTTAGTGAAAGGGGCATTTGCATCCCTTTTCTAAGGGTTTCCCTTTCACCATGTTACATTTGAATTCTGGGAAAACCTCCTGGTGACAAGCTATCTAGCATTATGTTGGTTTACGTATTGAGCTAGTACCGCATGTTTAGTGTTCAGCGTTATTCTGGAATGGCTGCAGACCTCCTTGAAATAGCGATTGCAGACAAGTGAACCCCTAGGAAGCTGGATAGTTGAAGCAGGCACTCCAAATATTCATGCACTGCAAGGATTCACTTTCATTTTGGGACTCATCTTCTGGTTGCTGGCTTTTAGTGCTAACTGATACTACCATGGTGGCAGTAATCCAGCAGAGATGCATGTATGGTTTGCATGTTTGCTTCCCAAGCCACCAGAAACTTGGCAGAACACAAATCATTGTGGCATTTTCTTTCCTTCCCTGAAACATTTGTCTTTTAAGTTTGAAAATTGAATACACTGGGCTAGTCAGGTTTGGACGCCATGTACCAGGAACATAGCTAAAGACAGAGCCAATTACTTCCCTCCACTTGTCAAAATATGTCAAATTTGCTTGGTCACCACGACTTCAAAAAATTCTGAGGCAACTTAGAGAGGTGAATCAAATACTGCCTGATTGGAATGGCTGTGGTTGTATGAGGTGGAAAGCTGCAGAGTTGGGCTGAAACTGTTCACAGAAATCCACAAGCTTGTGGTTGCCAGGCAACCACACTGGGCTGAGATTGGCTGAACATCACTGTGAGGTGGATTTTAGGCTCTAGGTTTGAAAATTTAAAAGACTGGGGTACTCAAGTTTGGAACACATCGAGCACAGACAGACCAAAAGTCTTTCAATTACTTCCCTCCACTTCTCAAAATATGTCAAATTTTCTTGATCACTACAACTGTAAAAAAAATTCTGAGGCAACATAGAGAGGCTAATCAAATACTGCATGATTGGAATGGCTGTGGTTGTATGAGGTGGAAAGCTGCAGAGTTGGGCTGAAACAGTTCACAGAAAGCCACAAGCTTGTGGTTGCCAGGCAACCACACTGGGCTGTGATTGGCTGAGCACCATTGTGAGCTGGACTTTAGGCTCTAGGATACAAGTGTGCAGTAGGAGACCTGAGTCACAATGCTGGGCATTGCCATGGAGACCTCAGTGGCACAGAGGTCCTTGTAGGGCAAGATTTAAATAGGATGAATATTCTTGGCCTGGTATGCCACAGGATTCTCACTGAAGGCTTCACTGCTCAGAATTTGGGGATGGAAATGCTTGCCAATCTACACATGGATGTACTTTCAATGGGATATGAAATATGCCAGGGCCTGGCAGATGTTCTCTGACATGTCCTATCCTTGAGCATATGCTTTTCCCTTGTCATGTCTGTCATTTGGCTGAGTCCTGTTCCCTAAGCTGTTCAGTCAAGACTTGTTGGAATCATTCACCTGCAGTATAAGAGCTTTCTGTGAAATTTCTCAGCAGAAATCCTCTGCAAGCACATAGCTTAGGATATGAGAGACAGTGGTGGAAGTTGAATTTCAAGGGCAGATATTTGAAAACAATGAAACAAGACCCGAATAAGATCTTTACATATTTCCCAGATGAATGTGTTTGGAAATACGGGGGAAGATCGAGATCAAGACTGAGAAGAGTGAACACCCATTTCAAGGTACAAAAACCAGGGAAAAACATGGGAAAGCAAGAGAGCTGGTTAATTTGATGTAAAAATCTTTGATGATGAAAGGAAAATTATATTCTCATAGTGATTTAATCAGGCTGTAGCAGTGAAGTTCTCATGTTGGTTGTCCTATGTGTGGTCTTCTGCATTGGGCAGTGGATGCAGGACAGGAGATCTTCAAATAAATCTGGTGGAAAACAAAATAGTGAAAAAAATATCAATCTAAATCCTGTGTATTCCTTCCCATTGAGA
The DNA here is from genome assembly GCF_034190915.1 of Cavia porcellus. Classification (NCBI taxonomy): domain Eukaryota; kingdom Metazoa; phylum Chordata; class Mammalia; order Rodentia; family Caviidae; genus Cavia; species Cavia porcellus. Next base: position 2,893,887 of record NW_026947543.1, read on the forward strand.
ACATATATGGATAATGTCCGGAGTTTCAAAAGAGAAAATGTCTATTGGGTCATGGTTTCACCAATGAAATGGTCACTTCACATAACATTTTGAATTTTGCTTTCACAGTTGCTCATGTACCGGGCCTGAGTAAAGCAGAATGCAGAGTAAGCCTCATCAATAGTTGTGCATTCCATAAGTGGTTTTAAAACCAGTGAAACCCTTTGGACCTAGTGTTTGTATTTAATTGGTTGATTGGTTTTTCAAATTGTTTGTTTTACTATTTTGAACTTTGGGAGTCAGGGAAGCCCTCACTCATAGTGATTTAGACCTCTCCAGAAGCTCTGAAGTTATTGATCTAACAGCTATTACATGTTATAAGTTTCTCCTATTAAAACTTGAAAGACTAACAGACTCTGCTACTTTTCATCTAAATTCAGTGTTGTGCTAAATTCAGTGTTGTACTTTTTTTTACAAGTCCTTTGAAATGTGTCCTCCTCTAGTCACTGGTCGTGCTGGAATGTACTTTTTTTGACGACAGGATTTCAGCAAAGTGACACAAGTACAGTTTGCCACTACTCTGGACACCTGGTTAAATATCGAGTTCCCTAAATGGTATGTGTTTTACTTTGATCTCTGCTCACACTTTGCTCATCCAGTTAGAACCACAGGGCTCCAGGCCATAGCGTTCTAGGCCTAAACAAAAAAATTTCCATTCCGTTTTGGGAGTTCATTCGTCTCTCATAATTACTTTTTCCACAAATGTGTGTTTCAGGAGAGGCCCTGTCTAAATGTGGAGAGGCCCATTTTCATTCACTCACTTTCAGACTTTCTAAGATTTTCAGTTACTAGAGGTTTGCGCAGACTTGCCATTCTCAAGGGACAGTGCACTTCACTTGAAATTGTGCAGTATTACTTCATGTGTCTACGTGGAAATTCCATCAAAGGGAAACTCTTGCTGTAGTCATCTCCAAGTGTTTCTGCGTAAGACAATATAACTAACAAAGGATGTGGTTTCAAGCAGAATGAGGAATGGAGGGATAATCTTTATTTCAGTGCAGGTTGTCCTTTCAAAGCAACAGTAATTCCTATGAAATAGGAGGTAAAATCTTTTGTAAAGAGACATGGATATGACATGCTCAACTTTATGTCACATTTTTTAAAAAGCCAAGGGCATTTGAGAAATTCTTGGCTGCTGAATTGTCCCTTTTTTCAAATTTCTCTTAGGTAAGACGCTCCAGTTTCTTCAAACCATGGTACTGTTCCTTCCATGTAAAAAACCAAAGCAAAAAACAAAATAAATTAAAACAAAACCCATCAAATTACATTTCAGAGCACACAATTGCTCAGCAGGCCCACTATTCAACAAGCTAGAGGTACAGAAGCCTCAGCCTTCAGCCCATGGCCTGAAGTTTTGTCTCTATCATGGCCCCTCAATTCCCTGGCATGTCCACATTAACTCATGAATCTTTACTCATTTCCTCTTCAATGCACAGGATCCAATATATTTGAACCCTGTTCACCTGGGCTGTAATCATCCAAGGACACACCAGAGGAAGGGCAGCCACCCCCTTGCCTGGGGCCTTGGAGCTTATCACAATAGAAATGGAAACCTGAACAAGGGGAGCCAAAAAAAGAGAGGAATATTCCTAAAGTCTGAAACACAGAAGCTACCTGTAGACCAGTAGTGGGATTTCACAAATTATGTAAGAATCTCTGTGCACATGCTTGGCATGGTCGCTCATGCCTATAATCCCAGCAATCTGGGGGCTGAGGTGGATGGATCCTTGGGAGTTCCTTTACATTGTGGGCTATGAATTTATCTCAAGGCCTCTTTCAACAACTACATAAGATGCTGTTTCCAAAAAGAGGACAACAGAAAACTAGACACACTTGGTCTAGGTCCCGGGGTTCACTACATGAGTTGTGGAGTCTAAATATTCCATGCCATGAGAAAATACCTGGGATTTTTAGTGAAAGGGGCATTTGCATCCCTTTTCTAAGGGTTTCCCTTTCACCATGTTACATTTGAATTCTGGGAAAACCTGCTGGTGACAAGCTATGTAGCATTATGTTGGTTTAGGTATTGAGCTAGTACCTCATGTTTAGTGTTCAGGATTATGCTGGAATGGCTGCAGACCTCCTTGAAATAGCTATTGCAGACAAGTGAACCCCGAGGAAGCTGGATAGTTGAAGCAGGCACTCCAAATATTCATGCACTGCAAGGATTCACTTTCATTTTGGGACTCATCTTCTGGTTGCTGGCTTTTAGTGCTAACTGATACTACCATTGTGGCAGTAATCCAGCAGAGACTGCATGTATGGTTTGCAGGTTTGCTTCCCAAGCCACCAGAAACTTGGCAGAACCCAAATCATTATGGCATTTTCTTTCCTCCCCTGAAACATTTGCCTTTCTAAGTTTGAAAGTTGAATAGACTGGGCTTGTCAGGTTTGGACCCCATGTACCACCAACAGAGCTAAAGACAGAGCCAATTACTTCCCTCCACTTGTCAAAATATGTCAAATTTGCTTGGTCACCACAACTTCAAAGAAAATTCTGAGGCAACTTAGAGAGGTGAATCAAATACTGCCTGATTGGAATGGCTGTGGTTGTATGAGGTGGAAAGCTGCAGAGTTGGGCTGAAACTGTTCACAGAAAGCCACAAGCTTGTGGTTGCCAGGCAACCACACTGGGCTGAGATTGGCTGAACATCACTGTGAGGTGGATTTTAGGCTCTAGGTTTGAAAATTTAAAAGACTCTGGTAGTCAAGTTTGGAACACTTCGACCACAGACAGACCAAAAGGTCTTTCAATTACTTCCCTCCACTTCTCAAAATATGTCAAATTTTCTTGATCACTATAACTGTAAAAAAAATTCTGAGGGAACATAGAGAGGCTAATCAAATACTGCATGATTGGAATGGCTGTGGTTGTATGAGGTGGAAAGCTGCAGAGTTGGGCTGAAACAATTCACAGAAAGCCACAAGCTTGTGGTTGCCAGGCAACCACACTGGGCTGTGATTGGCTGAGCACCATTGTGAGCTGGACTTTAGGCTCTAGGATACAAGTGTGCAGTAGGAGACCTGAGTCACAATGCTGGGCGTTGCCATGGAGACCTCAGTGGCACAGAGGAACTTGTAGGGCAAGATTTAAATAGGATGAATATTCTTGGCCTGGTATGCCACAGGATTCTCACTGAAGGCTTCACTGCTCAGAATTTGGGGATGGAAATGCTTGCCAATCTACACATGGATGTACTTTCAATGGTATATGAAATATGCCAGGGCCTGGCAGATGTTCTCTGACATGTCCTATCCTTGAGCATATGCTTTTCCCTTGTCATGTCTGTCATTTGGCTGAGTCCTGTTCCCTAAGCTATTCAGTAAAGACTTGCTGGAATCATTCACCTGCCGTATAAGAGCTTTCTGTGAAATTTCTCAGCAGAAATCCTCTGCAAGCACATAGCTTTGGATATGAGAGACAGTGGTGGAAGTTGAATTTCAAGGGCAGATATTTGAAAACAATGAAAGAAGCCCCGAATAAGATCTTTACATGTTTCCCAGATGAATATGTTTGGAAATACGGGGGAAGATGGAGATCAAGACTGAGAAGGGTGCACACCCATTTCAAGGTACAAAAACCAGGGAAAAACATGGGAAAGCAAGAGAGCTGGTTAATTTGATGTAAAAATCTTTGATGATGAAAGGAAAATTATATTCTCATAGTGATTTAATCAGGCTGTAGCAGTGAAGTTCTCATGTTGGTTGTCCTATGTGTGGCCTTCTGCATTGGGCAGTGGATGCAGGACAGGAGGTCTTCAAATATATCTGGTTGAACACAAAATAGTGAAAAAAATATCAATCTAAATCCTGTGTATTCCTTCCCTTTGAGAACATGTATGGATAATGTCCGGAGTTTCAAAAGAGAAAATGTCTATTGGGTCATGGTTTCACCAATGAAATGGTCACTTCACATAACATTTTGAATTTTGCTTTCACAGTTGCTCATGTACCGGGCCTGAGTAAAGCAGAATGCAGAGTAAGCCTCATCAATAGTTGTGCATTCCATAAGTGGTTTTAAAACCAGTGAAACCCTTTGGACCTAGTGTTTGTATTTAATTGGTTGATTGGTTTTTCAAATTGTTTGTTTTACTATTTTTAACTTTGGGAGTCAGGGAAGCCCTCACTCATAGTGATTTAGACCTCTCCAAAAGCTCTGAAGTTATTCATGTAACAGCTATTACATGTTATAAGTTTCTCCTATTAAAACTTGAAAGACTAACAGACTCTGCTACTTTTCACCTAAATTCAGTGTTGCGCTAAATTCAGTGTTGGACTTTTTTTTAAAAGTCCTTTGAAATGTGTCCTCCTCGAGTCACTGGTCGTGCTGGAATGTACTTTCTTGTGAAGACAGGATTTGAGCAAATTGACACAAGTACAGTTTGCCACTACTCTGGACACCTGGTTAAATATCGAGTTGCCTAAATGGTGTGTGTTTTACTTTGATCTCTGCTCACACTTTGCTCATTCAGTTAGAAACACAGGGCTCCAGGCCATAGCATTCTAGGCCTAAACAAGAAAATTTCCATTCCGTTTTGGGAGTTCATTTGGCTCTCATAATTACTTTTTCCACAAATGTGTGCTTCAGGAGAGGCCCTGTCTAAATGTGGAGAGGCCCATTTTCATTCACTCACTTTCAGACTTTCTAAGACTTTCAGTTACTAGAGGTTTGCACAGACTTGCCATTGTCAAGGGACAGTGCACTTCACTTGAAGTTGTGCAGTATTACTTCATGTGTCTCCCTGGAAATTCCACCAATGGGAAACTCTTGTTGTAGTCATCTCCAAGTGTTTCTGCCTAAGAAAATATAACTAACAAAGGATGTGGTTTCAAGCAGAATGAGGAATGGAGGGATAATCTTTATTTCAGTGCAGGTTGACCTTTCAAGGAAACAGTAATTCCTATGAAATAGGAGGTAAAATCTTTTGTAAAGAGACATGGATATGACATGCTCAACTTTATGTCACATTTTTTAAAAAGCCAAGGGCATTTGAGAAATTCTTGGCTGTTGAATTGTCCCTTTTTTCAAATTTCTCTTAGGTAAGACACTCCAGTTTCTTCAAACCATGGTACTGTTCCTTCCATGTAAAAAACCAAAGCAAAAAACAAAATAAATTAAAACAAAACCCATCAAATTACATTTGAGAGCACACAATTGCTCAGCAGGCCCACTATTCAACAAGATAGAGGGACAGAAGCCTCAGCCTTCAGCCCATGGCCTGAAGTTTTGTCTCTATCATGGCCCCTGAGTTCCCTGGCATGTCCACATTAACTCATGAATCTTTACTCATATCCTCTTCAAATGCACAGGATCCAATATATTTGAACCCTGTTCACCTGGGCTGTAACCATCCAAGGACACACCAGAGGAAGGGCAGCCACCCCCTTGCCTGGGGCCTTGGAGCTTATCACAATAGAAATGGAAAGCTGAACAAGGGGAGCCAAAACAAAGAGAGGAATATTCCTAAAGCCTGAAACACAGAAGCTACCTATAGACCAGTAGTGGGATTTCACAAATTATGTAAGAATCTCTGTGCACATGCTTGGCATGGTCGCTCATGCCTATAATCCCAGCAATCTGGGGGCTGAGGTGGATGGAACCTTGGGAGTTCCAGTCCATCGTGGGCTATGAATTTATCTCAAGGCCTCTTTCAACAACTACATAAGATGCTGTTTCCAAAAAGAGGACAACAGAAAACTAGACACACTTGGTCTAGGTCCCGGGGTTCACTACATGAGTTGTGGAGTCTAAATATTCCATGCCATGAGAAAATACCTGGGATTTTTAGTGAAAGGGGCATTTGCATCCCTTTTCTAAGGGTTTCCCTTTCACCATGTTACATTTGAATTCTGGGAAAACCTGCTGGTGACAAGCTATCTAGCATTATGTTGGTTTAGGCATTGAGCTAGTACCGCATGTTTAGTGTTCAGGGTTATGCTGGAATGGCTGCAGACCTCCTTGAAATAGCTATTGCAGACATGTGAACCCCGAGGAAGCTGGATAGTTGAAGCAGGCACTCCAAATATTCATGCATTGCAAGGATTCACTTTCATTTTGGGACTCATCTTCTGGTTGCTGGCTTTTAGTGCTAACTGATACTACCATGGTGGCAGTAATCCAGCAGAGACTGCATGTATGGTTTGCAGGTTTGCTTCCCAAGCCACCAGAAACTTGGCAGAACCCAAATCATTGTGGCATTTTCTTTCCTCCCCTGAAACATTTGGCTTTCTAAGTTTGAAAGTTGAATAGACTGGGCTAGTCAGGTTTGGACACCATGTACCACCAACTGAGCTAAAGACAGAGCCAATTGCTTCCCTTCACTTGTCAAAATATGTGAAATTTGCTTGGTCACCACAATTTCAAAGAAAATTCTGAGGCAACTTAGAGAGGTGAATCAAATACTGCCTGATTGGAATGGCTGTGGTTGTATGAGGTGGAAAGCTGCAGAGTTGGGCTGAAACTGTTCACAGAAATCCACAGGCTTGTGGTTGCCAGGCAACCACACTGGGCTGAGATTGGCTGAACATCACTGTGAGGTGGATTTTAGGCTCTAGGTTTGAAAATTTAAAAGACTCTGGTAGTCAAGTTTGGAACACTTCGACCACAGACAGACCAAAAGGTCTTTCAATTACTTCCCTCCACTTCTCAAAATATGTCAAATTTTCTTGATCACTATAACTGTAAAAAAATTCTGAGGCAACATAGAGAGGCTAATCAAATACTGCATGATTGGAATGGCTGTGGTTGTATGAGGTGGAAAGCTGCAGAGTTGGGCTGAAACAATTCACAGAAAGCCACAAGCTTGTGGTTGCCAGGCAACCACACTGGGCTGTGATTGGCTGAGCACCATTGTGAGCTGGACTTTAGGCTCTAGGATACAAGTGTGCAGTAGGAGACCTGAGTCACAATGCTGGGCGTTGCCATGGAGACCTCAGTGTCACAGAGGAACTTGGAGGGCAAGATTTAAATAGGATGAATATTCTTGGCCTGGTATGCCACAGGATTCTCACTGAAGGCTTCACTGCTCAGAATTTGGGGATGGAAATGCTTGCCAATCTACACATGGATGTACTTTCAATGGTATATGAAATATGCCAGGGCCTGGCAGATGTTCTCTGACATGTCCTATCCTTGAGCATATGCTTTTCCCTTGTCATGTCTGTCATTTGGCTGAGTCCTGTTCCCTAAGCTATTCAGTCAAGACTTGCTGGAATCATTCACCTGCCGTATAAGAGCTTTCTGTGAAATTTCTCAGCAGAAATCCTCTGCAAGCACATAGCTTTGGATATGAGAGACAGTGGTGGAAGTTGAATTTCAAGGGCAGATATTTGAAAACAATGAAAGAAGCCCCGAATAAGATCTTTACATGTTTCCCAGATGAATCTGTTTGGAAATACGGGGGAAGATGGAGATCAAGACTGAGAAGGGTGCACACCCATTTCAAGGTACAAAAACCAGGGAAAAACATGGGAAAGCAAGAGAGCTGGTTAATTTGATGTAAAAATCTTTGATGATGAAAGGAAAATTATATTCTCATAGTGATTTAATCAGGCTGTAGCAGTGAAGTTCTCATGTTGGTTGTCCTATGTGTGGCCTTCTGCATTGGGCAGTGGATGCAGGACAGGAGGTCTTCAAATATATCTGGTTGAACACAAAATAGTGAAAAAAATATCAATCTAAATCCTGTGTATTCCTTCCCTTTGAGAACATGTATGGATAATGTCCGGAGTTTCAAAAGAGAAAATGTCTATTGGGTCATGGTTTCACCAATGAAATGGTCACTTCACATAACATTTTGAATTTTGCTTTCACAGTTGCTCATGTACCGGGCCTGAGTAAAGCAGAATGCAGAGTAAGCCTCATCAATAGTTGTGCATTCCATAAGTGGTTTTAAAACCAGTGAAACCCTTTGGACCTAGTGTTTGTATTTAATTGGTTGATTGGTTTTTCAAATTGTTTGTTTTACTATTTTTAACTTTGGGAGTCAGGGAAGCCCTCACTCATAGTGATTTAGACCTCTCCAAAAGCTCTGAAGTTATTCATGTAACAGCTATTACATGTTATAAGTTTCTCCTATTAAAACTTGAAAGACTAACAGACTCTGCTACTTTTCACCTAAATTCAGTGTTGCGCTAAATTCAGTGTTGGACTTTTTTTTAAAAGTCCTTTGAAATGTGTCCTCCTCGAGTCACTGGTCGTGCTGGAATGTACTTTCTTGTGAAGACAGGATTTGAGCAAATTGACACAAGTACAGTTTGCCACTACTCTGGACACCTGGTTAAATATCGAGTTGCCTAAATGGTGTGTGTTTTACTTTGATCTCTGCTCACACTTTGCTCATCCAGTTAGAACCACAGGGCTCCAGGCCATAGCATTCTAGGCCTAAACAAGAAAATTTCCATTCCGTTTTGGGAGTTCATTTGGCTCTCCTAATTACTTTTTCCACAAATGTGTGCTTCAGGAGAGGCCCTGTCTAAATGTGGAGAGGCCCATTTTCATTCACTCACTTTCAGACTTTCTAAGACTTTCAGTTACTAGAGGTTTGCACAGACTTGCCATTGTCAAGGGACAGTGCACTTCACTTGAAGTTGTGCAGTATTACTTCGTGTGTCTCCCTGGAAATTCCACCAATGGGAAACTCTTGTTGTAGTCATCTCCAAGTGTTTCTGCCTAAGAAAATATAACTAACAAAGGATGTGGTTTCAAGCAGAATGAGGAATGGAGGGATAATCTTTATTTCAGTGCAGGTTGACCTTTCAAAGAAACAGTAATTCCTATGAAATAGGAGGTAAAATCTTTTGTAAAGAGACATGGATATGACATGCTCAACTTTATGTCACATTTTTTAAAAAGCCAAGGGCATTTGAGAAATTCTTGGCTGTTGAATTGTCCCTTTTTTCAAATTTCTCTTAGGTAAGACACTCCAGTTTCTTCAAACCATGGTACTGTTCCTTCCATGTAAAAAACAAAAGCAAAAAACAAAATAAATTAAAACAAAACCCATCAAATTACATTTGAGAGCACACAATTGCTCAGCAGGCCCACTATTCAACAAGATAGAGGGACAGAAGCCTCAGCCTTCAGCCCATGGCCTGAAGTTTTGTCTCATCATGGCCCCTCAGTTCCCTGGCATGTCCACATTAACTCATGAATCTTTACTCATATCCTCTTCAAATGCACAGGATCCAATATATTTGAACCCTGTTCACCTGGGCTGTAACCATCCAAGGACACACCAGAGGAAGGGCAGCCACCCCCTTGCCTGGGGCCTTGGAGCTTATCACAATAGAAATGGAAACCTGAACAAGGGGAGCCAAAACAAAGAGAGGAATATTCCTAAAGCCTGAAACACAGAAGCTACCTATAGACCAGTAGTGGGATTTCACAAATTATGTAAGAATCTCTGTGCACATGCTTGACATGGTCGCTCATGCCTATAATCCCAGCAATCTGGGGGCTGAGGTGGATGGAACCTTGGGTGTTCCAGTCCATCGTGGGCTATGAATTTATCTCAAGGCCTCTTTCAACAACTACATAAGATGCTGTTTCCAAAAAGAGGACAACAGAAAACTAGACACACTTGGTCTAGGTCCCGGGGTTCAATACATGAGTTGTGGAGTCTAAATATTCCATGCCATGAGAAAATACCTGGGATTTTTAGTGAAAGGGGCATTTGCATCCCTTTTCTAAGGGTTTCCCTTTCACCATGTTACATTTGAATTCTGGGAAAACCTGCTGGTGACAAGCTATCTAGCATTATGTTGGTTTAGGCATTGAGCTAGTACCGCATGTTTAGTGTTCAGGGTTATGCTGGAATGGCTGCAGACCTCCTTGAAATAGCTATTGCAGACAAGTGAACCCCGAGGAAGCTGGATAGTTGAAGCAGGCACTCCAAATATTCATGCATTGCAAGGATTCACTTTCATTTTGGGACTCATCTTCTGGTTGCTGGCTTTTAGTGCTAACTGATACTACCATGGTGGCAGTAATCCAGCAGAGACTGCATGTATGGTTTGCAGGTTTGCTTCCCAAGCCACCAGAAACTTGGCAGAACCCAAATCATTGTGGCATTTTCTTTCCTCCCTGAAACATTTGGCTTTCTAAGTTTGAAAGTTGAATAGACTGGGCTAGTCAGGTTTGGACACCATGTACCACCAACTGAGCTAAAGAGAGAGCCAATTGCTTCCCTTCACTTGTCAAAATATGTCAAATTTGCTTGGTCACCACAATTTCAAAGAAAATTCTGAGGCAACTTAGAGAGGTGAATCAAATACTGCCTGATTGGAATGGCTGTGGTTGTATGAGGTGGAAAGCTGCAGAGTTGGGCTGAAACTGTTCACAGAAATCCACAGGCTTGTGGTTGCCAGGCAACCACACTGGGCTGAGATTGGCTGAACATCACTGTGAGGTGGATTTTAGGCTCTAGGTTTGAAAATTTAAAAGACTGGGGTAGTCAAGTTTGGAACACATCGACCACAGACAGACCAAAAGGTCTTTCAATTACTTCCCTCCACTTCTCAAAATATGTCAAATTTTCTTGATCACTATAACTGTAAAAAAATTCTGAGGCAACATAGAGAGGCTAATCAAATACTGCATGATTGGAATGGCTGTGGTTGTATGAGGTGGAAAGCTGCAGAGTTGGGCTGAAACAATTCACAGAAAGCCACAAGCTGGTGGTTGCCAGGCAACCACACTGGGCTGTGATTGGCTGAGCACCATTTTGAGCTGGACTTTAGGCTCTAGGATACAAGTGTGCAGTAGGAGACCTGAGTCACAATGCTGGGCGTTGCCATGGAGACCTCAGTGTCACAGAGGACCTTTTAGGGCAAGATTTAAATAGGATGAATATTCTTGGCCTGGTATGCCACAGGATTCTCACTGAAGGCTTCACTGCTCAGAATTTGGGGATGGAAATGCTTGCCAATCTACACATGGATGTACTTTCAATGGGATATGAAATATGCCAGGGCCTGGCAGATGTTCTCTGACATGTCCTATCCTTGAGCATATGCTTTTCCCTTGTCATGTCTGTCATTTGGCTGAGTCCTGTTCCCTAAGCTATTCAGTCAAGACTTTGCTGGAATCATTCACCTGCAGTATAAGAGCTTTCTGTGAAATTTCTCAGCAGAAACATTCGGCAAGCACATCGCTTTGGATATGAGAGACAGTGGTGGAAGTTGAATTTCAAGGGCAGATATTTGAAAACAATGAAACAAGCCCCGAATAAGATCTTTACATGTTTCCCAGATGAATATGTTTGGAAATACGGGGGAAGATGGAGATCAAGACTGAGAAGAGTGAACACCATTTCAAGGTACAAAAACCAGGGAAAAACATGGGAAAGCAAGAGAGCTGGTTAATTTGATGTAAAAATCTTTGATAATGCAAGGAAAATTATATTCTCATAGTGATTTAATCAGGCTGTAGCAGTGAAGTTCTCATGTTGGTTGTCCTATGTGTGGCCTTCTGCATTGGGCAGTGGATGCAGGACAGGAGATCTTCAAATAAATCTGGTGGAACACAAAATAGTGAAAAAAATATCAATCTAAATCCTGTGTATTCCTTCCCTTTGAGAACATGTATGGATAATGTCCGGAGTTTCAAAAGAGAAAATGTCTATTGGGTCATGGTTTCACCAATGAAATGGTCACTTCACATAACATTTTGAATTTTGCTTTCACAGTTGCTCATGTACCGGGCCTGAGTAAAGCAGAATGCAGAGTAAGCCTCATCAATAGTTGTGCATTCCATAAGTGGTTTTAAAACCAGTGAAACCCTTTGGACCTAGTGTTTGTATTTAATTGGTTGATTGGTTTTTCAAATTGTTTGTTTTACTATTTTTAACTTTGGGAGTCAGGGAAGCCCTCACTCATAGTGATTTAGACCTCTCCAAAACCTCTGAAGTTATTCATGTAACAGCTATAACATGTTATAAGTTTCTCCTATTAAAACTTGAAAGACTAACAGACTCTGCTACTTTTCATCTAAATTCAGTGTTGCGCTAAATTCAGTGTTGGACTTTTTTTTACAAGTCCTTTGAAATGTGTCCTCCTCGAGTCACTGGTCGTGCTGGAATGTACTTTCTTGTGAAGACAGGATTAGAGCAAATTGACACAAGTACAGTTTGCCACTACTCTGGACACCTGGTTAAATATCGAGTTGCCTAAATGGTGTGTGTTTTACTTTGATCTCTGCTCACACTTTGCTCATCCAGTTAGAACCCCAGGGCTCCAGGCCATAGCGTTCTAGGCCTAAACAAGAAAATTTCCATTCCGTTTTGGGAGTTCATTCGTCTCTCATAATTACTTTTTCCACAAATGTGTGCTTCAGGAGAGGCCCGGTCTAAATGTGGAGAGGCCCATTTTCCTTCTCTCACTTTCAGACTTTCTAAGATTTTCAGTTACTAGAGCTTTGCCCAGACTTGCCATTGTCAAGGGACAGTGCACTTCACTTGAAGTTGTGCAGTATTACTTCATGTGTGTCCGTGGAAATTCCACCAATGGGAAACTCTTGCTGTAGTCATCTCCAAGTGTTTCTGCATAAGACAATATAACTAACAAAGGATGTGGTTTCAAGCAGAATGAGGAATGGAGGGATAATCTTTATTTCAGTGCAGGTTGACCTTTCAAAGAAACAGTAATTCCTATGAAATAGGAGGTAAAATCTTTTGTAAAGAGACATGGATATGACATGCTCAACTTTATGTCACATTTTTTAAAAAGCCAAGGGCATTTGAGAAATTCTTGGCTGTTGAATTGTCCCTTTTTTCAAATTTCTCTTAGGTAAGACACTCCAGTTTCTTCAAACCATGGTACTGTTCCTTCCATGTAAAAAACCAAAGCAAAAAACAAAATAAATTAAAACAAAACCCATCAAATTACATTTGAGAGCACACAATTGCTCAGCAGGCCCACTATTCAACAAGACAGAGGGACAGAAGCCTCAGCCTTCAGCCCATGGCCTAAAGTTTGTCTCTATCATGGCCCCTCAGTTCCCTGGCATGTCCACATTAACTCATGAATCTTTACTCATATCCTCTTCAAATGCACAGGATCCAATGTATTTGAACCCTGTTCACCTGGGCTGTAACCATCCAAGGACACACCAGAGGAAGGGCAGCCACCCCCTTGCCTGGGGCCTTGGAGCTTATCACAATAGAAATGGAAAGCTGAACAAGGGGAGCCAAAACAAAGAGAGGAATATTCCTAAAGCCTGAAACACAGAAGCTACCTATAGACCAGTAGTGGGATTTCACAAATTATGTAAGAATCTCTGTGCACATGCTTGGCATGGTCGCTCATGCCTATAATCCCAGCAATCTGGGGGCTGAGGTGGATGGAACCTTCGGAGTTCCAGTCCATCGTGGGCTATGAATTTATCTCAAGGCCCCTTTCAACAACTACATAAGATGCTGTTTCCAAAAAGAGGACAACAGAAAACTAGACACACTTGGTCTAGGTCCCGGGGTTCACTACATGAGTTGTGGAGTCTAAATATTCCATGCCATGAGAAAATACCTGGGATTTTTAGTGAAAGGGGCATTTGCATCCCTTTTCTAAGGGTTTCCCTTTCACCATGTTACATTTGAATTCTGGGAAAATCTGCTGGTGACAAGCTATCTAGCATTATGTTGGTTTAGGTATTGAGCTAGTACCTCATGTTTAGTGTTCAGGGTTATGCTGGAATGGCTGCAGACCTGCTTGAAATAGCTATTGCGGACAAGTGAACCCCGAGGAACCTGGATAGTTGAAGCAGGCACTCCAAATATTCATGCACTGCAAGGATTCACTTTCATTTTGGGACTCATCTTCTGGTTGCTGGCTTTTAGTGCTAACTGATACTACCATGGTGGCAGTAATCCAGCAGAGACTGCATGTATGGTTTGCAGGTTTGCTTCCCAAGCCACCAGAAACTTGGCAGAACCCAAATCATTGTGGCATTTTCTTTCCTCCCCTAAAACATTTGGCTTTCTAAGTTTGAAAATTGAATAGACTGTGCTAGTCAGGTTTGGAACCCAGGTACCACCAACAGAGCTAAAGACAGAGCCAATTACTTCCCTCCACTTGTCAAAATATGTCAAATTTGCTTGGTCACCACAAGTTCAAAGAAAATTCTGAGGCAACTTAGAGAGGTGAATCAAATACTGCCTGATTGGAATGGCTGTGGTTGTATGAGGTGGAAAGCTGCAGAGTTGGGCTGAAACTGTTCACAGAAATCCACAGGCTTGTGGTTGCCAGGCAACCACACTGGGCTGAGATTGGCTGAACATCACTGTGAGGTGGATTTTAGGCTCTAGGTTTGAAAATTTAAAAGACTCTGGTAGTCAAGTTTGGAACACTTCGACCACAGACAGACCAAAAGGTCTTTCAATTACTTCCCTCCACTTCTCAAAATCTGTCAAATTTTCTTGATTACTATAACTGTAAAAAAATTCTGAGGCAACATAGAGAGGCTAATCAAATACTGCATGATTGGAATGGCTGTGGTTGTATGAGGTGGAAACCTGCAGAGTTGGGCTGAAACAATTCACAGAAAGCCACAAGCTTGTGGTTGCCAGGCAACCACACTGGGCTGTGATTGGCTGAGCACCATTTTGAGCTGGACTTTAGGCTCTAGGATACAAGTGTGCAGTAGGAGACCTGAGTCACAATGCTGGGCGTTGCCATGGAGACCTCAGTGTCACAGAGGACCTTTTAGGGCAAGATTTAAATAGGATGAATATTCTTGGCCTGGTATGCCACAGGATTCTCACTGAAGGCTTCACTGCTCAGAATTTGGGGATGGAAATGCTTGCCAATCTACACATGGATGTACTTTCAATGGGATATGAAATATGCCAGGGCCTGGCAGATGTTCTCTGACATGTCCTATCCTTGAGCATATGCTTTTCCCTTGTCATGTCTGTCATTTGGCTGAGTCCTGTTCCCTAAGCTATTCAGTCAAGACTTTGCTGGAATCATTCACCTGCAGTATAAGAGCTTTCTGTGAAATTTCTCAGCAGAAACATTCGGCAAGCACATCGCTTTGGATATGAGAGACAGTGGTGGAAGTTGAATTTCAAGGGCAGATATTTGAAAACAATGAAACAAGCCCCGAATAAGATCTTTACATGTTTCCCAGATGAATATGTTTGGAAATACGGGGGAAGATGGAGATCAAGACTGAGAAGAGTGAACACCATTTCAAGGTACAAAAACCAGGGAAAAACATGGGAAAGCAAGAGAGCTGGTTAATTTGATGTAAAAATCTTTGATAATGCAAGGAAAATTATATTCTCATAGTGATTTAATCAGGCTGTAGCAGTGAAGTTCTCATGTTGGTTGTCCTATGTGTGGCCTTCTGCATTGGGCAGTGGATGCAGGACAGGAGATCTTCAAATAAATCTGGTGGAACACAAAATAGTGAAAAAAATATCAATCTAAATCCTGTGTATTCCTTCCCTTTGAGAACATGTATGGATAATGTCCGGAGTTTCAAAAGAGAAAATGTCTATTGGGTCATGGTTTCACCAATGAAATGGTCACTTCACATAACATTTTGAATTTTGCTTTCACAGTTGCTCATGTACCGGGCCTGAGTAAAGCAGAATGCAGAGTAAGCCTCATCAATAGTTGTGCATTCCATAAGTGGTTTTAAAACCAGTGAAACCCTTTGGACCTAGTGTTTGTATTTAATTGGTTGATTGGTTTTTCAAATTGTTTGTTTTACTATTTTTAACTTTGGGAGTCAGGGAAGCCCTCACTCATAGTGATTTAGACCTCTCCAAAACCTCTGAAGTTATTCATGTAACAGCTATAACATGTTACAAGTTTCTCCTATTAAAACTTGAAAGACTAACAGACTCTGCTACTTTTCATCTAAATTCAGTGTTGCGCTAAATTCAGTGTTGGACTTTTTTTTACAAGTCCTTTGAAATGTGTCCTCCTCGAGTCACTGGTCGTGCTGGAATGTACTTTCTTGTGAAGACAGGATTTCAGCAAATTGACACAAGTACAGTTTGCCACTACTCTGGACACCTGGTTAAATATCGAGTTGCCTAAATGGTGTGTGTTTTACTTTGATCTCTGCTCACACTTTGCTCATCCAGTTAGAACCACAGGGCTCCAGGCCATAGCGTTCTAGGCCTAAACAAGAAAATTTCCATTCCGTTTTGGGAGTTCATTCGTCTCTCATAATTACTTTTTCCACAAATGTGTGCTTCAGGAGAGGCCCGGTCTAAATGTGGAGAGGCCCATTTTCCTTCTCTCACTTTCAGACTTTCTAAGATTTTCAGTTACTAGAGGTTTGCCCAGACTTGCCATTGTCAAGGGACAGTGCACTTCACTTGAAGTTGTGCAGTATTACTTCATGTGTCTCCGTGGAAATTCCACCAATTGGAAACTCTTGCTGTAGTCATCTCCAAGTGTTTCTGCATAAGAAAATATAACTAACAAAGGATGTGGTTTCAAGCAGAATGAAGAATGGAGGGATAATCTTTATTTCAGTCCAGGTTGACCTTTCAAAGCAACAGTAATTCCTATGAAATAGGAGGTAAAATCTTTTGTAAAGAGACATGGATATGACATGCTCAACTTTATGTCACATTTTTTAAAAAGCCAAGGGCATTTGAGAAATTCTTGGCTGTTGAATTGTCCCTTTTTTCAAATTTCTCTGAGGTAAGACACTCCAGTTTCTTCAAACCATGGTACTGTTCCTTCCATGTAAAAAACAAAAGCAAAAAACAAAATAAATTAAAACAAAACCCATCAAATTACATTTGAGAGCACACAATTGCTCAGCAGGCCCACTATTCAAGAAGCTAGAGGTACAGAAACCTCAGCCTTCAGCCCATGGCCTGAAGTTTTGTCTCTATCATGGCCCCTCAGTTCCCTGGCATGTCCACATTAACTCATGAATCTTTACTCATTTCTTCTTCAAATGCACAGGATCCAATATATTTGAACCCTGTTCACCTGGGCTGTAATCATCCAAGGACACACCAGAGGAAGGGCAGCCACCCCCTTGCCTGGGGCCTTGGAGCTTATCACAATAGAAATGGAAACCTGAACAAGGGGAGCCAAAACAAAGAGAGGAATATTCCTAAAGCCTGAAACACAGAAGCTACCTATAGACCAGTAGTGGGATTTCACAAATTATGTAAGAATCTCTGTGCACATGCTTGGCATGGTCGCTCATGCCTATAATCCCAGCAATCTGGGGGCTGAGGTGGATGGAACCTTGGGAGTTCCAGTCCATCGTGGGCTATGAATTTATCTCAAGGCCTCTTTCAACAACTACATAAGATGCTGTTTCCAAAAAGAGGACAACAGAAAACTAGACACACTTGGTCTAGGTCCCTGGGTTCACTACATGAGTTGTGGAGTCTAAATATTCCATGCCATGAGAAAATACCTGGGATTTTTAGTGAAAGGTGCATTTGCATCCCTTTTCTAAGGGTTTCCCTTTCACCACGTTACATTTGAATTCTGGGAAAACCTGCTGGTGACAAGCTATCTAGCATTATGTTGGTTTAGGTATTGAGCTAGTACCGTATGTTTAGTGTTCAGGGTTATGCTGGAATGGCTACAGACCTCCTTGAAATAGCTATTGCAGACAAGTGAACCCCGAGGAAGCTGGATAGTTGAAGCAGGCACTCCAAATATTCATGCATTGCAAGGATTCACTTTCATTTTGGGACTCATCTTCTGGTTGCTGGCTTTTAGTGCTAACTGATACTACCTTGGTGGCAGTAATCCAGCAGAGACTGCATGTATGGTTTGCAGGTTTGCTTCCCAAGCCACCAGAAACTTGGCAGAACCCAAATCATTGTGGCATTTTCTTTCCTCCCCTGAAATATTTGGCTTTCTAAGATTGAAAGTTGAATAGACTGGTCTAGTCAGGTTTGGACACCATGTACCACCAACTGAGCTAAAGACAGAGCCTATTGCTTCCCTTCACTTGTCAAAATATGTCAAATTTGCTTGGTCACCACAATTTCAAAGAAAATTCTGAGGCAACTTAGAGAGGTGAATCAAATACTGCCTGATTGGAATGGCTGTGGTTGTATGAGGTGGAAAGCTGCAGAGGTGGGCTGAAACTGTTCACAGAAATCCACAGGCTTGTGGTTGCCAGGCAACCACACTGGGCTGAGATTGGCTGAACATCACTGTGAGGTGGATTTTAGGCTCTAGGTTTGAAAATTTAAAAGACTGGGGTGTCAAGTTTGGAACACATCGACCAGAGACAGACAAAAAGGTCTTTCAATTACTTCCCTCCACTTCTCAAAATATGTCAAATTTTCTTGATCACTACAACTGTAAAAAAAATTCTGAGGCAACATAGAGAGGCTAATCAAATACTGCATGATTGGAATGGCTGTGGTTGTAGGAGGTGGAAAGCTGCAGAGTTGGGCTGAAACAGTTCACAGAAAGCCACAAGCTTGTGGTTGCCAGGCAACCACACTGGGCTGTGATTGGCTGAGCACCATTTTGAGCTGGACTTTAGGCTCTAGGATACAAGTGTGCAGTAGGAGACCTGAGTCACAATGCTGTGCGTTGCCAAGGAGACCTCAGTGGCACAGAGGACCTTGTAGGGCAAGATTAAAATAGGATGAATATTCTTGGCCTGGTATGCCACAGGATTCTCACTGAAGGCTTCACTGCTCAGAATTTGGGGATGGAAGTGCTTGCCAATCTACACATGGATGTACTTTCAATGGGATATGAAATATGCCAGGGCCTGGCAGATGTTCTCTGACATGTCCTATCCTTGAGCATATGCTTTTCCCTTGTCATGTCTGTCATTTGGCTGAGTCCTGTTCCCTAAGCTATTCAGTCAAGACTTGCTGGAATCATTCACCTGCAGTATAAGAGCTTTCTGTGAAATTTCTCAGCAGAAATCCTCTGCAAGCACATAGCTTTGGATATGAGAGACAGTGGTGGAAGTTGAATTTCAAGGGCAGATATTTGAAAACAATGAAACAAGCCCTGAATAAGATCTTTACATGTTTCCCAGATGAATATGTTTGGAAATTCGGGGGAAGATCGAGATCAAGACTGAGAAGAGTGCACACGCATTTCAAGGTACAAAAACCAGGGAAAAACATGGGAAAGCAAGAGAGCTGGTTAATTTGATATAAAAATCTTTGATGATGAAAGGAAAATTATATTCTCATGGTGATTTAATCAGGCTGTAGCAGTGAAGTTCTCATGTTGGTTGTCCTATGTGTGGCCTTCTGCATTGGGCAGTGGATGCAGTACAGGAGATCTTCAAATAAATCTGGTGGAACACAAAATAGTGAAAAAAATATCAATCTAAATCCTGTGTATTCCTTCCCTTTGAGAACATATATGGATAATGTCCGGAGTTTCAAAAGAGAAAATGTCTATTGGGTCATGGTTTCACCAATGAAATGGTCACTTCACATAACATTTTGAATTTTGCTTTCACAGTTGCTCATGTACCGGGCCTGAGTAAAGCAGAATGCAGAGTAAGCCTCATCAATAGTTGTGCATTCCATAAGTGGTTTTAAAACCAGTGAAACCCTTTGGACCTAGTGTTTGTATTTAATTGGTTGATTTGGTTTTCAAATTGTTTGTTTTACTATTTTTAACTTTGTGAGTCAGGGAAGCCCTCACTCATAGTGATTTAGACCTCTCCAAAAGCTCTGAAGTTATTCATGTAACAGCTATTACATGTTATAAGTTTCTCCTATAAAACTTGAAAGACGAACAGACTCTGCTACTTTCATCTAAATTCAGTGTTGCGCTAAATTCAGTGTTGGACTTTATTTACAAGTCCTTTGAAATGTGTCCTCCTCTAGTCACTGGTCGTGCTGGAATGTACTTTCTTGTGAAGACAGGATTTGAGCAAATTGACACAAGTACCAGTGTGCCACTACTCTGGACACCTGGTTAAATATCGAGTTCCCTAAATGGTGTGTGTTTTACTTAGATCTCTGCTCACACTTTGCTCATCCAGTTAGAATCACAGGGCTCCAGGCCATAGCGTTCTAGGCCTAAACAAGAAAATTTCCATTCCGTTTTGGGAGTTCATTCGTCTCTCATAATTACTTTTTCCAGAAATGTGGGCTTCAGGAGAGGCCCGGTCTAAATGTGGAGAGGCCCATTTTCCTCCTCTCACTTTCAGACTTTCTAAGATTTTCAGTTACTAGAGGTTTGCCCAGACTTGCCATTGTCAAGGGACAGTGCACTTCACTTGAAGTTGTGCAGTATTACTTCATGTGTCTCCGTGGAAATTCCACCAATTGGAAACTCTTGCTGTAGTCATCTCCAAGTGTTTCTGCATAAGAAAATATAACTAACAAAGGATGTGGTTTCAAGCAGAATGAAGAATGGAGGGATAATATTTATTTCAGTGCAGGTTGACCTTTCAAAGCAACAGTAATTCCTATGAAATAGGAGGTAAAATCTTTTGTAAAGAGACATGGATATGACATGCTCAAATTTATGTCACATTTTTTAAAAAGCCAAGGGCATTTGAGAAATTCTTGGCTGTTGAATTGTCCCTTTTTTCAAATTTCTCTTAGGTAAGACACTCCAGTTTCTTCAAACCATGGTACTGTTCCTTCCATGTAAAAAACAAAAGCAAAAAACAAAATAAATTAAAACAAAACCCATCAAATTACATTTGAGAGCACACAATTGCTCAGCAGGCCCACTATTCAAGAAGCTAGAGGTACAGAAACCTCAGCCTTCAGCCCATGGCCTGAAGTTTTTTCTCTATCATGGCCCCTCAGTTCCCTGGCATGTCCACATTAACTCATGAATCTTTACTAATTTCCTCTTCAAATGCACAGGATCCAATATATGTGAACCCTGTTCACCTGGGCTGTAATCATCCAAGGACACACCAGAGGAAAGGCAGCCACCCCCTTGCCTGGGGCCTTGGAGCTTATCACAATAGAAATGGAAACCTGAACAAGGGGAGCCAAAACAAAGAGAGGAATATTCCTGAAGCCTGAAACACAAAAGCTACCTATAGATCAGTAGTGTGATTTCACAAATTATGTAAGAATCTCTGTGCACATGCTTGGCATGGATGCTCATGCCTATAATCCCAGGAATCTGGGTGCTGAGGTGGATGGATTCTTGGGAGTTCGAGTCCATCGTGGGCTACGAATTTATCTCAAGGCCTCTTTCAACAACTACATAAGATGCTGTTTCCAAAAAGAGGACAACAGAAAACTAGACACACTTGGTCTAGGTCCCGGGGTTCACTACATGAGTTGGGGAGTCTAAATATTCCATGCCATGAGAAAATACCTGGGATTTTTAGTGAAAGGTGCATTTGCATCCCTTTTCTAAGCGTTTCCCTTTCACCATGTTACATTTGAATTCTGGGAAAACCTGCTGGTGACAAGCTATCTAGCATTATGTTAGCTTAGGTATTGAGCTAGTACCTCATGTTTAGTGTTCAGGGTTATGCTGGAATGGCTGCAGACCTCCTTGAAATAGCTAGTGCAGACAAGTGAACCCCAAGGAAGCTGGATAGTTGAAGCAGGCACTCCAAATATTCATGCACTGCAAGGATTCACTTTCATTTTGGGACTCATCTTCTGGTTGCTGGCTTTTAGTGCTAACTGATACTACCATGGTGGCAGTAATCCAGCAGAGACTGCATGTATGGTTTGCATGTTTGCTTCTCAAGCCACCAGAAACTTGGCAGAACACAAATCATTGTGGCATTTTCTTTCCTCCCCTGAAACATTTGGCTTTCTAAGTTTGAAAATTGAATAGACGGGGCTAGTCAGATTTGGACCCCATGTACCACCAACAGAGCTAAAGACAGAGCCAATTACTTCCCTCCACTTGTCAAAATATGTCAAATTTTCTTGGTCACCACAACTTCAAAGAAAATTCTGAGGCAACTTAGAGAGGTGAATCAAATACTGCCTGATTGGAATGGCTGTGGTTGTATGAGGTGGAAAGCTGCAGAGTTGGGCTGAAACTGTTCACAGAAATCCACAGGCTTGTGGTTGCCAGGCAACCACACTTGGTGAGATTGGCTGAACATCACTGTGAGGTGGATTTTAGGCTCTAGGTTTGAAAATTTAAAAGACTGGGGTAGTCAATTTGGAACACTTCGACCACAGACAGACCAAAAGGTCTTTCAATTACTTCCCTCCACTTCCCAAAATATGTCAAATTTTCTTGATCACTATAACTGTAAAAAAAATTCTGAGGCAACATAGAGAGGCTAATCAAATACTGCATGATTGGAATGGCTGTGGTTGTATGAGGTGGAAAGCTGCATAGTTGGGCTGAAACAATTCACAGAAAGCCACAAGCTTGTGGTTGCCAGGCAACCACACTGGGCTGTGATTGGCTTAGCACCATTGTGAGCTGGACTTTAGGCTCTAGGATACAAGTGTGCAGTAGGAGACCTGAGTCACAATGCTGGGCGTTGACATGGAGACCTCAGTGTCACAGAGGACCTTGTAGGGCAAGATTTAAATAGGATGAATATTCTTGGCCTGGTATGCCACAGGATTCTCACTGAAGGCTTCACTGCTCAGAATTTGGGGATGGAAATGCTTGCCAATCTACACATGGATGTACTTTCAATGGGATATGAAATATGCCAGGGCCTGGCAGATGTTCTCTGACATGTCCTATCCTTGAGCATATGCTTTTCCCTTGTCATGTCTGTCATTTGGCTGAGTCCTGTTCCCTAAGCTATTCAGTCAAGACTTGCTGGAATCATTCACCTGCAGTATAAGAGCTTTCTGTGAAATTTCTCAGCAGAAATCGTCTGCAAGCACATAGCTTTGGATATGAGAGACAGTGGTGGAAGTTGAATTTCAAGGGCAGATATTTGAAAACAATGAAACAAGCCCCGAATAAGATCTTTACATGTTTCCCAGATGAATGTGTTTGGAAATACGGGGGAAGATCAAGATCAAGACTGAGAAGAGTAAACATCCATTTCAAGGTACAAAAACCAGGGAAAAACATGGGAAAGAAAGAGAGCTGGTTAATTTGATGTAAAAATCTTTGATGATGAAAGGAAAATTATATTCTCATAGTGATTTAATCAGGCTGTAGCAGTGAAGTTCTCTTGTTGGTTGTCCTATGTGTGGCCTTCTGCATTGGGCAGTGGATGCAGGACAGGAGATCTTCAAATAAATCTGGTTGAACACAAAATAGTGAAAAAAATATCAATCTAAATCCTGTGTATTCCTTCCCTTTGAGAACATATATGGATAATGTCCGGAGTTTCAAAAGAGAAAATGTCTATTGGGTCATGGTTTCACCAATGAAATGGTCACTTCACATAACATTTTGAATTTTGCTTTCACAGTTGCTCATGTACCGGGCCTGAGTAAAGCAGAATGCAGAGTAAGCCTCATCAATAGTTGTGCATTCCATAAGTGGTTTTAAAAACAGTGAAACCCTTTGGACCTAGTTTTTGTATTTAATTGGTTGATTGGTTTTTCAAATAGTTTGTTTTACTATTTTTAACTTAGGGAGTCAGGGAAGCCCTCACTCATAGTGATTTAGACCTCTCCAAAACCTCTGAAGTTATTCATGTAACAGCTATTACATGTTATAAGTTTCTCCTATTAAAACTTGAAAGACTAACAGACTCTGCTACTTTTCATCTAAATTCAGTGTTGCGCTAAATTCAGTGTTGGACTTTTTTTTACAAGTCCTTTGAAATGTGTACTCCTCTAGTCACTGGTCGTGCTGGAATGTACTTTCTTGTGAAGACAGGATTTGAGCAAATTGACACAAGTACAGTGTGCCACTACTCTGGACACCTGGTTAAATATCGAGTTGCCTAAATGGTGTGTGTTTTACTTTGATCTCTGCTCACACTTTGCTCATCCAGTTAGAACCACAGTGCTCCAGGCCATAGCGTTCTAGGCCTAAACAAGAAAATTTCCATTCCGTTTTGGGAGTTCATTCGGCTCTCATAATTACATTTTCCACAAATGTGTGCTTCAGGAGAGGCCCTCTCTAAATGTGGAGAGGCCCATTTTCATTCTCTCACTT
The DNA here is from genome assembly GCF_034190915.1 of Cavia porcellus. Lineage (NCBI taxonomy): Eukaryota > Metazoa > Chordata > Mammalia > Rodentia > Caviidae > Cavia > Cavia porcellus. The sequence continues at coordinate 2,917,926 of NW_026947543.1, forward strand.
TCAGACTTTCTAAGATTTTCAGTTACTAGAGGTTTGCCCAGACTTGCCATTGTCAAGGGACAGTGCACTTCACTTGAAGTTGTGCAGTATTACTTCATGTGTCTCCCTGGAAATTCCACCAATGGGAAACTCTTGTTGTAGTCATCTCCAAGTGTTTCTGCCTAAGAAAATATAACTAACAAAGGATGTGGTTTCAAGCAGAATGAGGAATAGAGGGATAATCTTTATTTCAGTGCAGGTTGTCCTTTCAAAGAAACAGTATTTCCTACGAAATAGGAGGTAAAATCTTTTGTAAAGAGACATGGATATGACATGCTCAACTTTAAGTCACATTTTTTAAAAAGCCAAGGGCATTTGAGAAATTCTTGGCTGTTGAATTGTCCCTTTTTTCAAATTTCTCTTAGGGAAGACACTCCAGTTTCTTCAAACCATGGTACTGTTCCTTCCATGTAAAAACCAAAGCAAAAATCAAAATAAATTAAAACAAAACCCATCAAATTACATTTGAGAGCACACAATTGCTCAGCAGGCCCACTATTCAACAAGATAGAGGGACAGAAGCCTCAGCCTTCAGCCCATGGCCTGAAGTTTTGTCTCTATCATGGCCCCTGAGTTCCCTGGCATGTCCACAATAACTCATGAATCTTTACTCATTTCCTCTTCAAATTCACAGGATCCAATATATTTGAACCCTGTTCACCTGGGCTGTAATCATCCAAGGACACACCAGAGGAAGGGCAGCCACCCCCTTGCCTGGAGCCTTTGAGCTTATCACAACAGAAATGGAAACCTGAACAAGGGGAGCCAAAACAAAGAGAGGAATATTCCTAAAGTCTGAAACACAGAAGCTACCTATAGACCAGTAGTGGGATTTCACAAATTATGTAAGAATCTCTGTGCACATGCTTGGCATGGTCACTCATGCCTATAATCCCAGCAATCTGGGGGCTGAGGTGGATGGATCCTTGGGAGTTCCAGTCCATCGTGGGCTACGAATTTATCTCAAGGCCTCTTTCAACAACTACATAAGATGCTGTTTCCAAAAAGAGGACAACAGAAAACTAGAAACACTTGGTCTAGGTCCCGGGGTTCACTACATGAGTTGTGGAGTCTAAATATTCCATGCCATGAGAAAATACCTGGGATTTTTAGTGAAAGGGGCATTTGTATCCCTTTTCTAAGGGTTTCCCTTTCACCATGTTACATTTGAATTCTGGGAAAACCTGCTGGTGACAAGCTAGCCAGCATTATGTTGGTTTTGGTATTGAGCTAGTATCTCATGTTTAGTGTTCAGGGTTATGCTGGAATGGCTGCAGACCTCCTTGAAATAGCTATTGCAGACAAGTGAACCCCGAGGAAGCTGGATAGTTGAAGCAGGCACTCCAAATATTCATGCACTGCAAGGATTCACTTTCATTTTGGGACTCATCTTCTGGTTGCTGGCTTTTAGTGCTAACTGATACTACCATGGTGGCAGTAATCCAGCAGAGACTGCATGTATGGTTTGCAGGTTTGCTTCCAAGCCACCAGAAACTTGGCAGAAAACAAATCATTGTGGCATTTTCTTTCCTCCCCTGAAACATTTGGCTTTCTAAGTTTGAAAATTGAATAGACTGGGCTAGTCAGGTTTGGACCCCATGTACCACCAACAGAGCTAAAGACAGAGCCAATTACTTCCCTCCACTTGTCAAAGTATGTCAAATTTGCTTGGTCACCACAAGTTCAAAGAAAATTCTGAGGCAACTTAGAAAGGTGAATCAAATACTGCCTGATTGGAATGGCTGTGGTTGTATGAGGTGGAAAGCTGCAGAGTTGGGCTGAAACTGTTCACAGAAATACACAGGCTTGTGGTTGCCAGGCAACCACACTGGGCTGAGATTGGGTGAACATCCCTGTTAGGTGGATTTTAGGTTCTAGGTTTGAAAATTTAAAAGACTGGGGTAGTCAAGTTTGGAACACATCGACCATAGACAGACCAAAAGGTCTTTCAATTACTTCCCTCCACTTCTCAAAATATGTCAAATTTTCTTGATCACTACAACTGTAAAAAAAATTCTGAGGCAACATAGAGAGGCTAATCAAATACTGCATGATTGGAATGGCTGTGGTTGTATGAGGTGGAAAGCTGCAGAGTTGGGCTGAAACACTTCACAGAAAGCCACAAGCTTGTGGTTGCCAGGCAACCACACTGGGCTGTGATTGGCTGAGCACCATTTTGAGCTGGACTTTAGGCTCTAGGATACAAGTGTGCAGTAGGAGACCTGAGTCACAATGCTGGGCGTTGACATAGAGACCTCAGTGGCACAGAGGACCTTGTAGGGCAAGATTTAAATAGGATGAATATTCTTGGCCTGGTATGCCACAGGATTCTCACTGAAGGCTTCACTGCTCAGAATTTGGGGACGGAAATGCTTGCCAATCTACACATGGATATACTTTCAATGGGATATGAAATATGCCAGGGCCAGGCAGATGTTCTCTGACATGTCCTATCCTTGAGCATATGCTTTTCCCTTGTCATGTCTGTCATTTGGCTGAGTCCTGTTCACTAAGCTATTCAGTCAAGACTTGCTGGAATCATTCACCTGCAGTATAAGAGCTTTCTGTGAAATTTCTCAGCAGAAATCCTCTGCAAGCACATAGCTCTGGATATGAGAGACAGTGGTGGAAGTTGAATTTCAAGGGCAGATATTTGAAAACAATGAAACAAGCCCCGAATAAGATCTTTACATGTTTCCCAGGTGAATATATTTGGAAAAACCCGGGAAGATGGAGATCAAGACTGAGAAGATTGCACACCCATTTCAAGGTACAAAAACCAGGGAAAAACATGGGAAAGCAAGAGAGCTGGTTAATTTGATGTAAAAATCTTTGATGATGAAAGGAAAATTATATTCTCATGGTGATTTAATCAGGCTGTAGCAGTGAAAATTTCATGTTGGTTGTCCTATGTGTGGCCTTCTGCATTGGGCAGTGGATGCAGGACAGGAGATCTTCAAATAAATCTGGTGGAACACAAAATAGTGAAAAAAATATCAATCTAAATCCTGTGTATTCCTTCCCTTTGAGAACATATATGAATAATGTCCACAGTTTCAAAAGAGAAAATGTCTATTGGGTCATGGTTTCACCAATGAAATGGTCACTTCACATAACATTTTGAATTTTGCTTTCACAGTTGCTCATGTACCGGGCCTGAGTAAAGCAGAATGCAGAGTAAGCCTCATCAATAGTTGTGCATTCCATAAGTTGTTTTAAAACCAGCGAAACCCTTTGGACCTAGTGTTTGTATTTAATTGGTTGATTGGTTTTTCAAATTGTTTGTTTTACTGTTTTTAACTTTGGGAGTCAGGGAAGCCCTCACTCATAGTGATTTAGACCTCTCCAAAAGCTCTGAAGTTATTCATGTAACAGCTATTACATGTTATAAGTTTCTCCTATTAAAACTTGAAAGACTAACAGACTCTGCTACTTTTCATCTAAATTCAGTGTTGCGCTAAATTCAGTGTTGGACTTTTTTTTACAAGTCTTTTGAAATGGGTCCTCCTCTAGTCACTGGTCGTGCTGGAATGTACTTTCTTGTGAAGACAGGATTTGAGCAAATTGACACAAGTACAGTTTGCCACTACTCTGGACACCTGGTTAAATATCGAGTTGCCTAAATGGTGTGTGTTTTACTTTGATCTCTGCTCACACTTTGCTCATCCATTTAGAACCACAGGGCTCCAGGCCATAGCGTTCTAGGCCTAAACAAGAAAATTTCCATTCCGTTTTGGGAGTTCATTCGTCTCTCATAATTACTTTTTTAACAAATGTGTGCTTCAGGAGAGTCCCTGTCTAAATGTGGAGAGGCCCATTTTCATTCACTCACTTTCAGACTTTCTAAGATTTTCAGTTACTAGAGGTTTGCCCAGACTTGCCATTGTCAAGGGACAGTGCACTTCACTTGAAGTTGTGCAGTATTACTTCATGTGTGTCCGTGGAAATTCCACCAATGGGAAACTCTTGCTGTAGTCATCTCCAAGTGTTTCTGCGTAAGACAATATAACTAACAAAGGATGTGGTTTCAAGCAGAATGAGGAATGGAGGGATAATCTTTATTTCAGTGCAGGTTGACCTTTCAAAGAAACAGTAATTCCTATGAAATAGGAGGTAAAATCTTTTGTAAAGAGACATGGATATGACATGCTCAACTTCATGTCACATTTTTTAAAAAGCCAAGGGCATTTGAGAAATTCTTGGCTGTTGAATTGTCCCTTTTTTCAAATTTCTCTTAGGTAAGACACTCCAGTTTCTTCAAACCATGGTACTGTTCCTTCCATGTAAAAAACCAAAGCAAAAAACAAAATAAATTAAAACAAAACCCATCAAATTACATTTGAGAGCACACAATTGCTCAGCAGGCCCACTATTCAACAAGACAGAGGGACAGAAGCCTCAGCCTTCAGCCCATGGCCTAAAGTTTTGTCTCTATCATGGCCCCTCAGTTCCCTGGCATGTCCACATTAACTCATGAATCTTTACTCATATCCTCTTCAAATGCACAGGATCCAATATATTTGAACCCTGTTCACCTGGGCTGTAACCATCCAAGGACACACCAGAGGAAGGGCAGCCACCCCCTTGCCTGGGGCCTTGGAGCTTATCACAATAGAAATGGAAACCTGAACAAGGGGAGCCAAAACAAAGAGAGGAATATTCCTGAAGCCTGAAACACAGAAGCTACCTATAGACCAGTAGTGGGATTTCACAAATTATGTAAGAATCTCTGTGCACATGCTTGGCATGGATGCTCATGCCTATAATCCCAGGAATCTGGGTGCTGAGGTGGATGGATTCTTGGGAGTTCGAGTCCATCGTGGGCTACGAATTTATCTCAAGGCCTCTTTCAACAACTACATAAGATGCTGTTTCCAAAAAGAGGACAACAGAAAACTAGACACACTTGGTCTAGGTCCCGGGGTTCACTACATGAGTTGGGGAGTCTAAATATTCCATGCCATGAGAAAATACCTGGGATTTTTAGTGAAAGGTGCATTTGCATCCCTTTTCTAAGGGTTTCCCTTTCACCATGTTACATTTGAATTCTGGGAAAACCTGCTGGTGACAAGCTATCTAGCATTATGTTAGTTTAGGTATTGAGCTAGTACCTCATGTTTAGTGTTCAGGGTTATGCTGGAATGGCTGCAGACCTCCTTGAAATAACTAGTGCAGACAAGTGAACCCCGAGGAAGCTGGATAGTTGAAGCAGGCACTCCAAATATTCATGCACTGCAAGGATTCACTTTCATTTTGGGACTCATCTTCTGGTTGCTGGCTTTTAGTGCTAACTGATACTACCATGGTGGCAGTAATCCAGCAGAGACTGCATGTATGGTTTGCATGTTTGCTTCTCAAGCCACCAGAAACTTGGCAGAACACAAATCATTGTGGCATTTTCTTTCCTCCCCTGAAACATTTGGCTTTCTAAGTTTGAAAATTGAATAGACTGGGCTAGTCAGATTTGGACCCCATGTACCACCAACAGAGCTAAAGACAGAGCCAATTACTTCCCTCCACTTGTCAAAATATGTCAAATTTTCTTGGTCACCACAACTTCAAAGAAAATTCTGAGGCAACTTAGAGAGGTGAATCAAATACTGCCTGATTGGAATGGCTGTGGTTGTATGAGGTGGAAAGCTGCAGAGTTGGGCTGAAACTGTTCACAGAAATCCACAGGCTTGTGGTTGCCAGGCAACCACACTTGGTGAGATTGGCTGAACATCACTGTGAGGTGGATTTTAGGCTCTAGGTTTGAAAATTTAAAAGACTGGGGTAGTAAATTTGGAACACTTCGACCACAGACAGACCAAAAGGTCTTTCAATTACTTCCCTCCACTTCCCAAAATATGTCAAATTTTCTTGATCACTATAACTGTAAAAAAAATTCTGAGGCAACATAGAGAGGCTAATCAAATACTGCATGATTGGAATGGCTGTGGTTGTATGAGGTGGAAAGCTGCAGAGTTGGGCTGAAACAATTCACAGAAAGCCACAAGCTTGTGGTTGCCAGGCAACCACACTGGGCTGTGATTGGCTTAGCACCATTGTGAGCTGGGCTTTAGGCTCTAGGATACAAGTGTGCAGTAGGAGACCTGAGTCACAATGCTGGGCGTTGACATGGAGACCTCAATGGCACAGAGGACCTTGTAGGGCAAGATTTAAATAGGATGAATATTCTTGGCCTGGTATGCCACAGGATTCTCACTGAAGGCTTCACTGCTCAGAATTTGGGGATGGAAATGCTTGCCAATCTACACATGGATGTACTTTCAATGGGATATGAAATATGCCAGGGCCTGGCAGATGTTCTCTGACATGTCCTATCCTTGAGCATATGCTTTTCCCTTGTCATGTCTGTCATTTGGCTGAGTCCTGTTCCCTAAGCTATTCAGTCAAGACTTGCTGGAATCATTCACCTGCAGTATAAGAGCTTTCTGTGAAATTTCTCAGCAGAAATCCTCTGCAAGCACATAGCTTTGGATATGAGAGACAGTGGTGGAAGTTGAATTTCAAGGGCAGATATTTGAAAACAATGAAACAAGCCCCGAATAAGATCTTTACATGTTTCCCAGATGAATGTGTTTGGAAATACGAGGGAAGATCAAGATCAAGACTGAGAAGAGTAAACACCCATTTCAAGGTACAAAAACCAGGGAAAAACATGGGAAAGAAAGAGAGCTGGTTAATTTGATGTAAAAATCTTTGATGATGAAAGGAAAATTATATTCTCATAGTGATTTAATCAGGCTGTAGCAGTGAAGTTCTCTTGTTGGTTGTCCTATGTGTGGCCTTCTGCATTGGGCAGTGGATGCAGGACAGGAGATCTTCAAATAAATCTGGTTGAACACAAAATAGTGAAAAAAATATCAATCTAAATCCTGTGTATTCCTTCCCTTTGAGAACAAGTATGGATAATGTCCGGAGTTTCAAAAGAGAAAATGTCAATTGGGTCATGGTTTCACCAATGAAATGGTCACTTCACATAACATTTTGAATTTTGCTTTCACAGTTGCTCATGTACCGGGCCTGAGTAAAGCAGAATGCAGAGTAAGCCTCATCAATAGTTGTGCATTCCATAAGTGGTTTTAAAAACAGTGAAACCCTTTGGACCTAGTTTTTGTATTTAATTGGTTGATTGGTTTTTCAAATTGTTTGTTTTACTATTTTTAACTTTGGGAGTCAGGGAAGCCCTCACTCATAGTGATTTAGACCTCTCCAAAAGCTGTGAAGTTATTCATGTAACAGCTATTACATGTTATAAGTTTCTCCTATTAAAACTTGAAAGACTAACAGACTCTGCTACTTTTCATCTAAATTCAGTGTTGCGCTAAATTCAGTGTTGGACTTTTTTTTACAAGTCCTTTGAAATGTGTCCTCCTCGAGTCACTGGTCGTGCTGGAATGTACTTTCTTGTGAAGACAGGATTTGAGCAAATTGACACAAGTACAGTGTGCCACTACTCTGGACACCTGGTTAAATATCGAGTTGCCTAAATGGTGTGTGTTTTACTTTGATCTCTGCTCACACTTTGCTCATCCAGTTAGAAACACAGGGCTCCAGGCCATAGCGTTCTAGGCCTAAACAAGAAAATTTCCATTCCGTTTTGGGAGTTCATTCGGCTCTCATAATTACATTTTCCACAAATGTGTGCTTCAGGAGAGGCCCTCTGTAAATGTGGAGAGGCCCATTTTCATTCTCTCACTTTCAGACTTTCTAAGATTTTCAGTTACTAGAGGTTTGCCCAGACTTGCCATTGTCAAGGGACAGTGCACTTCACTTGAAGTTGTGCAGTATTACTTCATGTGTCTCCCTGGAAATTCCACCAATGGGAAACTCTTGTTGTAGTCATCTCCAAGTGTTTCTGCCTAAGAAAATATAACTAACAAAGGATGTGGTTTCAAGCAGAATGAGGAATAGAGGGATAATCTTTATTTCAGTGCAGGTTGACCTTTCAAAGAAACAGTAATTCCTACGAAATAGGAGGTAAAATCTTTTGTAAAGAGACATGGATATGACATGCTCAACTTTATGTCACATTTTTTAAAAAGCCAAGGGCATTTGAGAAATTCTTGGCTGTTGAATTGTCCCTTTTTTCAAATTTCTCTTAGGGAAGACACTCCAGTTTCTTCAAACCATGGTACTGTTCCTTCCATGTAAAAACCAAAGCAAAAATCAAAATAAATTAAAACAAAACCCATCAAATTACATTTGAGAGCACACAATTGCTCAGCAGGCCCACTATTCAACAAGATAGAGGGACAGAAGCCTCAGCCTTCAGCCCATGGCCTGAAGTTTTGTCTCTATCATGGCCCCTCAGTTCCCTGGCATGTCCACAATAACTCATGAATCTTTACTAATTTCCTCTTCAAATGCACAGGATCCAATATATGTGAACCCTGTTCACCTGGGCTGTAATCATCCAAGGACACACCAGAGGAAAGGCAGCCACCCCCTTGCCTGGGGCCTTGGAGCTTATCACAATAGAAATGGAAACCTGAACAAGGGGAGCCAAAACAAAGAGAGGAATATTCCTGAAGCCTGAAACACAGAAGCTACCTATAGACCAGTAGTGGGATTTCACAAATTATGTAAGAATCTCTCTGCACATGCTTGGCATGGATGCTCATGCCTATAATCCCAGGAATCTGGGTGCTGAGGTGGATGGATTCTTGGGAGTTCGAGTCCATCGTGGGCTACGAATTTATCTCAAGGCCTCTTTCAACAACTACATAAGATGCTGTTTCCAAAAAGAGGACAACAGAAAAATAGACACACTTGGTCTAGGTCCCGGGGTTCACTACATGAGTTGGGGAGTCTAAATATTCCATGCCATGAGAAAATACCTGGGATTTTTAGTGAAAGGTGCATTTGCATACCTTTTCTAAGGGTTTCCCTTTCACCATGTTACATTTGAATTCTGGGAAAACCTGCTGGTGACAAGCTATCTAGCATTATGTTAGTTTAGGTATTGAGCTAGTACCTCATGTTTAGTGTTCAGGGTTATGCTGGAATGGCTGCAGACCTCCTTGAAATAGCTAGTGCAGACAAGTGAACCCCGAGGAAGCTGGATAGTTGAAGCAGGCACTCCAAATATTCATGCACTGCAAGGATTCACTTTCATTTTGGGACTCATCTTCTGGTTGCTGGATTTTAGTGCTAACTGATACTACCATGGTGGCAGTAATCCAGCAGAGACTGCATGTATGGTTTGCATGTTTGCTTCTCAAGCCACCAGAAACTTGGCAGAACACAAATCATTGTGGCATTTTCTTTCCTCCCCTGAAACATTTGGCTTTCTAAGTTTGAAAATTGAATAGACTGGGCTAGTCAGATTTGGACCCCATGTACCACCAACAGAGCTAAAGACAGAGCCAATTACTTCCCTCCACTTGTCAAAATATGTCAAATTTGCTTGGTCACCACAACTTCAAAGAAAATTCTGAGGCAACTTAGAGAGGTGAATCAAATACTGCCTGATTGGAATGGCTGTGGTTGTATGAGGTGGAAAGCTGCAGAGTTGGGCTGAAACTGTTCACAGAAATCCACAGGCTTGTGGTTGCCAGGCAACCACACTTGGTGAGATTGGCTGAACATCACTGTGAGGTGGATTTTAGGCTCTAGGTTTGAAAATTTAAAAGACTGGGGTAGTAAATTTGGAACACTTCGACCACAGACAGACCAAAAGGTCTTTCAATTACTTCCCTCCACTTCCCAAAATATGTCAAATTTTCTTGATCACTATAACTGTAAAAAAAATTCTGAGGCAACATAGAGAGGCTAATCAAATACTGCATGATTGGAATGGCTGTGGTTGTATGAGGTGGAAAGCTGCAGAGTTGGGCTGAAACAATTCACAGAAAGCCACAAGCTTGTGGTTGCCAGGCAACCACACTGGGCTGTGATTGGCTTAGCACCATTGTGAGCTGGACTTTAGGCTCTAGGATACAAGTGTGCAGTAGGAGACCTGAGTCACAATGCTGGGCGTTGCCATGGAGACCTCAGTGTCACAGAGGACCTTGTAGGGCAAGATTTAAATAGGATGAATATTCTTGGCCTGGTATGCCACAGGATTCTCACTGAAGGCTTCACTGCTCAGAATTTGGGGATGGAAATGCTTGCCAATCTACACATGGATGTACTTTCAATGGGATATGAAATATGCCAGGGCCTGGCAGATGTTCTCTGACATGTCCCATCCTTGAGCATATGCTTTTCCCTTGTCATGTCTGTCATTTGGCTGAGTCCTGTTCCCTAAGCTATTCAGTCAAGACTTGCTGGAATCATTCACCTGCAGTATAAGAGCTTTCTGTGAAATTTCTCAGCAGAAATATTCTGCAAGCACATAGCTTTGGATATGAGAGACAGTGGTGGAAGTTGAATTTCAAGGGCAGATATTTGAAAACAATGAAACAAGCCCCGAATAAGATCTTTACATGTTTCCCAGATGAATGTGTTTGGAAATACGGGGGAAGATCAAGATCAAGACTGAGAAGAGTAAACACCCATTTCAAGGTACAAAAACCAGGGAAAAACATGGGAAAGAAAGAGAGCTGGTTAATTTGATGTAAAAATCTTTGATGATGAAAGCAAAATTATATTCTCATAGTGATTTAATCAGGCTGTAGCAGTGAAGTTCTCTTGTTGGTTGTCCTATGTGTGGCCTTCTGCATTGGGCAGTGGATGCAGGACAGGAGATCTTCAAATAAATCTGGTTGAACACAAAATAGTGAAAAAAATATCAATCTAAATCCTGTGTATTCCTTCCCTTTGAGAACATGTATGGATAATGTCCGGAGTTTCAAAAGAGAAAATGTCAATTGGGTCATGGTTTCACCAATGAAATGGTCACTTCACATAACATTTTGAATTTTGCTTTCACAGTTGCTCATGTACCGGGCCTGAGTAAAGCAGAATGCAGAGTAAGCCTCATCAATAGTTGTGCATTCCATAAGTGGTTTTAAAAACAGTGAAACCCTTTGGACCTAGTTTTTGTATTTAATTGGTTGATTGGTTTTTCAAATTGTTTGTTTTACTATTTTTAACTTTGGGAGTCAGGGAAGCCCTCACTCATAGTGATTTAGACCTCTCCAAAAGCTCTGAAGTTATTCATGTAACAGCTATTACATGTTATAAGTTTCTCCTATTAAAACTTGAAAGACTAACAGACTCTGCTACTTTTCATCTAAATTCAGTGTTGCGCTAAATTCAGTGTTGGACTCTATTTACAAGTCCTTTGTAATGTGTCCTCCTCTAGTCACTGGTCGTGCTGGAATGTACTTTCTTGTGAAGACAGGATTTGAGCAAATTGACACAAGTACACTGTGCCACTACTCTGGACACCTGGTTAAATATCGAGTTGCCTAAATGGTGTGTGTTTTACTTTGATCTCTGCTCACACTTTGCTCATCCAGTTAGAACCACAGGGCTCCAGGCCATAGCGTTCTAGGCCTAAACAAGAAAATTTCCATTCCGTTTTGGGAGTTCATTCGGCTCTCATAATTACATTTTCCACAAATGTGTGCTTCAGGAGAGGCCCTCTCTAAATGTGGAGAGGCCCATTTTCATTCACTCACTTTCAGACTTTCTAAGATTTTCAGTTACTAGAGGTTTGCCCAGACTTGCCATTGTCAAGGGACAGTGCACTTCACTTGAAGTTGTGCAGTATTACTTCATGTGTCTCCCTGGAAATTCCACCAATGGGAAACTCTTGCTGTAGTCATCTCCAAGTGTTTGTGCGTAAGAAAATATAACTAACAAAGGATGTGGTTTCAAGCAGAATGAGGAATGGAGGGATAATCTTTATTTCAGTGCAGGTTGACCTTTCAAAGCAACAGTAATTCCTATGAAATAGGAGGTAAAATCTTTTGTAAAGAGACATGGATATGACATGCTCAACTTTATGTCACATTTTTTAAAAAGCCAAGGTATTTGAGAAATTCTTGGCTGCTGAATTGTCCCTTTTTTCAAATTTCTCTTAGGTAAGACACTCCAGTTTCTTCAAACCATGGTACTGTTCCTTCCATGTAAAAAACCTAAGCAAAAAACAAAATAAATTAAAACAAAACCCATCAAATTACATTTGAGAGCACACAATTGCTCAGCAGGCCCACTATTCAAGAAGCTAGAGGTACAGAAGCCTCAGCCTTCAGCCCATGGCCTGAAGTTTTGTCTCTATCATGGCCCCTCAATTCCCTGGCATGTCCACATTAACTCATGAATCTTTACTCATTTCCACTTCCAATGCACAGGATCCAATATATTTGAACCCTGTTCACCTGGGCTGTAATCATCCAAGGACACACCAGAGGAAGGGCAGCCACCCCCTTGCCTGGGGCCTTGGAGCTTATCACAATAGAAATGGAAACCTGAACAAGGGAAGCCAAAACAAAGAGAGGAATATTCCTATAGCCTGAAACACAGAAGCTACCTATAGACCAGTAGTGGGATTTCACAAATTATGTAAGAATTTCTGTGCACATGCTTGGCATGGTCGCTCATGCCTATAATCCCAGCAATCTGGGGGCTGAGGTGGATGGATCCTTGGGAGTTCCAGTCCATCGTGGGTTACAGATTTATCTCAAGGCCTCTTTCAACAACTACATAAGATGCTGTTTCCAAAAAGAGGACAACAGAAAACTAGACACTCTTGGTCTAGGTCCCGGGGTTCACTACATGAGTTGTGGAGTCTAAATATTCCATGCCATGAGAAAATACCTGGGATTTTTAGTGAAAGGGGCATTTGCATCCCTTTTCTAAGGGTTTCCCTTTCACCATGTTACATTTGAATTCTGGGAAAACCTGCTGGTGACAAGCTATCTAGAATTATGTTAGTTTAGGTATTGAGCTAGTACCTCATGTTTAGTGTTCAGGGTTATGCTGGAATGGCTGCAGACCTCCTTGAAATAGCTATTGTAGACAAGTGAACCCCGAGGAAGCTGGATAGTTGAAGCAGGCACTCCAAATATTCATGCACTGCAAGGATTCACTTTCATTTTGGGACTCATCTTCTGGTTGCTGGCTTTTAGTGCTAACTGATACTACCATGGTGGCAGTAATCCAGCAGAGACTGCATGTATGGTTTGCAGGTTTGCTTCCCAAGCCACCAGAAACTTGGCAGAACACAAATCATTGTGGCATTTCCTTTCCTCCCCTGAAACATTTGACTTTCTAAGTTTGAAAATTGAATAGACTGGGCTAGTGAGGTTTGGACCCCACGTACCAGCAACAGAGTGAAAGACAGAGCCAATTACTTCCCTCCACTTTTCAAAATATGTCAAATTTGCTTGGTCACCACAACTTCAAAGAAAATTCTGAGGCAACTTAGAGAGGTGAATCAAATACTGCCTGATTGGAATGGCTGTGGTTGTATGAGGTGGAAAGCTGCAGAGTTGGGCTGAAACTGTTCACAGAAATCCACAGGCTTGTGGTTGCCAGGCAACCACACTTGGTGAGATTGGCTGAACATCACTGTGAGGTGGATTTTAGGCTCTAGGTTTGAAAATTTAAAAGACTGCGGTAGTCAAGTTTGGAACACATCGACCACAGACAGACCAAAGGGTCTTTCCATTACTTCCCTCCACTTCTCAAAATATGTCAAATTTTCTTGATCACTACAACTGTAAAAAAAATTCTGAGGCAACATAGAGAGGTTAATCAAATACTGCATGATTGGAATGGCTATGGTTGTATGAGGTGGAAAGCTGCAGAATTGGGCGGAAACAGTTCACAGAAAGCCACAAGCTTGTGGTTGCCAGGCAACCACACTGGGCTGTGATTGGCTGAGCACCATTGTGAGCTGGACTTTAGGCTCTAGGATACAAGTGTGCAGTAGGAGACCTGAGTCACAATGCTGGGCGTTGCCATGGAGACCTCAGTGGCACAGAGGACTTGTAGGGCAAGATTTAAATAGGATGAATATTCTTGGTCTGGTATGCCACAGGATTCTCACTGAAGGCTTCACGGCTCAGAATTTGGGGATGGAAATGCTTGCCAATCTACACATGGATGTACTTTCAATGGGATATGAAATATGCCAGGGCCTGGCAGATGTTCTCTGACATGTCCTATCCTTGAGCATATGCTTTTCCGTTGTCATGTCTGTCATTTGGCTGAGTCCTGTTCCCTAAGCTATTCAGTCAAGACTTGCTGGAATCATTCACCTGCAGTATAAGAGCTTTCTGTTAAATCTCTCAGCAGAAATCCTCTGCAAGCACATAGCTTTGGATATGAGAGACAGTGGTGGAAGTTGAATTTCAAGGGCAGATATTTGAAAACAATGAAACAAGCCCCGAATAAGATCTTTACATGGTTCCCAGATGAATATGTTTGGAAATACGGGGGAAGATGGAGATCAAGTCTGAGAAGAGTGCACATGCATTTTAAGGTACAAAAACCAGGGAAAAACATGGGAACCAAGAGAGCTGGTTACTTTGATGTAAAAATCTTTGATGATGAAAGGAAAATTATATTCTCATGGTGATTTAATCAGGTTGTAGCAGTGAAGTTCTCATGGTGGTTGTCCTATGTGTGGCCTTCTGCATTGGCCAGTGGATGCAGGACAGGAGATCTTAAAATAAATCTGGTGGAACACAAAATAGTGAAAAAAATATCAATCTAAATCCTGTGTATTCTTTCCCTGTGAGAACATGTATGGATAATGTTCGGAGTTTCAAAAGAGAAAATGTCTATTGGGTCATGGTTTCACCAATGAAATGGTCACTTCACATAACATTTTGAATTTTGCTTTCACAGTTGCTCATGTACCGGGCCTGAGTAAAGCAGAATGCAGAGTAAGCCTCATCAATAGTTGTGCATTCCATAAGTGGTTTTAAAACCAGTGAAACCCTTTGGACCTAGTGTTTGTATTTAATTGGTTGATTGGTTTTTCAAATTGTTTGTTTTACTATTTTTAACTTTGGGAGTCAGGGAAGCCCTCACTCATAGTGATTTAGACGTCTCCAAAACCTCTGAAGTTATTCATGTAACAGCTATAACATGTTATAAGTTTCTCCTATTAAAACTTGAAAGACTAACAGACTCTGCTACTTTTCATCTAAATTCAGTGTTGCGCTAAATTCAGTGTTGGACTTTTTTTTACAAGTCCTTTGAAATGTGTCCTCCTCGAGTCACTGGTCGTGCTGGAATGTACTTTCTTGTGAAGACAGGATTTGAGCAAATTGACACAAGTACAGTTTGCCACTACTCTGGACACCTGGTTAAATATCGAGTTGCCTAAATGGTGTGTGTTTTACTTTGATCTCTGCTCACACTTTGCTCATCCAGATAGAACCACAGGGCTCCAGGCCATAGCGTTCTAGGCCTAAACAAGAAAATTTCCATTCCGTTTTGGGAGTTCATTCGTCTCTCATAATTACTTTTTTTCCAAATGTGTGCTTCAGGAGAGGCCCGGTCTAAATGTAGAGAGGCCCATTTTCCTTCTCTCACTTTCAGACTTTCTCAGATTTTCAGTTACTAGAGGTTTGCCCAGACTTGCCATTGTCAAGGGACAGTGCACTTCACTTGAAGTTGTGCAGTATTACTTCATGTGTCTCCGTGGAAATTCCACCAATGGGAAACTCTTGCTGTAGTCATCTCCAAGTGTTTCTGCATAAGAAAATATAACTAACAAAGGATGTGGTTTCAAGCAGAATGAAGAATGGAGGGATATTTATTTCAGTCCAGGTTGACCTTTCAAAGCAACAGTAATTCCTATGAAATAGGAGGTAAAATCTTTTGTAAAGAGACATGGATATGACATGCTCAACTTTATGTCACATTTTTTAAAAAGCCAAGGGCATTTGAGAAATTCTTGGCTGTTGAATTGTCCCTTTTTTCAAATTTCTCTTAGGTAAGACACTCCAGTTTCTTCAAACCATGGTACTGTTACTTCCATGTAAAAAACCGAAGCAAAAAACAAAATAAATTAAAACAAAACCCATCAAATTACATTTGAGAGCACACAATTGCTCAGCAGGCCCACTATTCAAGAAGCTAGAGGTACAGAAACCTCAGCCTTCAGCCCATGGCCTGAAGTTTTGTCTCTATCATGGCCCCTCAGTTCCCTGGCATGTCCACATTAACTCATGAATCTTTACTCATTTCCTCTTCAAATGCACAGGATCCAATATATTTGAACCCTGTTCACCTGGGCTGTAATCATCCAAGGACACACCAGAGGAAGGGCAGGCACCCCCTTGCCTGGGGCCTTGGAGCTTATCACAATAGAAATGGAAACCTGAACAAGGGGAGCCAAAACAAAGAGAGGAATATTCCTAAAGCCTGTAACACAGAAGCTACCTATAGACCAGTAGTGGGATTTCACAAATTATGTAAGAATCTCTGTGCATATGCTTGGCATGGTCGCTCATGCCTATAATCCCAGCAATCTGGGGGCTGAGGTGGATGGATCCTTGGGAGTTCCAGTCCATCGTGGGCTATGAATTTATCTCAAGGCCTCTTTCAACAACTACATAAGATGCTGTTTCCAAAAAGAGGACAACAGAAAACTAGACACACTTGGTCTAGGTCCCGGGGTTCACTACATGAGTTGTGGAGTCTAAATATTCCATGCCATGAGAAAATACCTGGGATTTTTAGTGAAAGGTGCATTTGCATCCCTTTTCTAAGAGTTTCCCTTTCACCACGTTACATTTGAATTCTGGGAAAACCTGCTGGTGACAAGCTATCTAGCATTATGTTGGTTTAGGTATTGAGCTAGAACCGTATGTTTAGTGTTCAGGGTTATGCTGGAATGGCTACAGACCTCCTTGAAATAGCTATTGCAGACAAGTGAACCCCGAGGAAGCTGGATAGTTGAAGCAGGCACTCCAAATATTCATGCATTGCAAGGATTCACTTTCATTTTGGGACTCATCTTCTGGTTGCTGGCTTTTAGTGCTAACTGATACTACCTTGGTGGCAGCAATCCAGCAGAGACTGCATGTATGGTTTGCAGGTTTGCTTCCCAAGCCACCAGAATCTTGGCAGAACCCAAATCATTGTGGCATTTTCTTTCCTCCCCTGAAACATTTATCTTTCTAAGTTTGAAAGTTGAATAGACTGCGCTAGTCAGGTTTGGACACCATGTACCAAAAACTGAGCTAAAGACAGAGCCTATTGCTTCCCTTCACTTGTCAAAATATGTCAAATTAGCTTGGTCACCACAATTTCAAAGAAAATTCTGAGGCAACTTAGAGAGGTGAATCAAATACTGCCTGATTGGAATGGCTGGGGTTGTATGAGGTGGAAAGCTGCAGAGTTGGGCTGAAACTGTTCACAGAAATCCACAGGCTTGTGGTTGCCAGGGAACCACACTGGGCTGAGATTGGCTGAACATCACTGTGAGGTGGATTTTAGGCTCTAGGTTTGAAAATTTAAAAGACTGGGCTGTCAAGTTTGGAACACATCGACCAGAGACAGACCAAAAGGTCTTTCAATTACTTCCCTCCACTTCTCAAAATATGTCAAATTTTCTTGATCACTACAACTGTAAAAAAAATTCTGAGGCAACATAGAGAGGCTAATCAAATACTGCATGATTGGAATGGCTGTGGTTGTAGGAGGTGGAAAGCTGCAGAGTTGGGCTGAAACAGTTCACAGAAAGCCACAAGCTTGTCGTTGCCAGGCAACCACACTGGGCTTTGATTGGCTGAGCACCATTTTGAGCTGGACTTTAGGCTCTAGGATACAAGTGTGCAGTAGGAGACCTGAGTCACAATGCTGGGCGTTGCCAAGGAGACCTCAGAGGCACAGAGGACCTTGTAGGGCAAGATTTAAATAGGATGAATATTCTTATCCTGGTATGCCACAGGATTCTCACTGAAGGCTTCACTGCTCAGAATTTGGGGATGGAAGTGCTTGCCAATCTACACATGGATGTACTTTCAATGGGATATGAAATATGCCAGGGCCTGGCAGATGTTCTCTGACATGTCCTATCCTTGAGCATATGCTTTTCCCTTGTCATGTCTGTCATTTGGCTGAGTCCTGTTCCCTAAGCTATTCAGTCAAGACTTGCTGGAATCATTCACCTGCAGTATAAGAGCTTTCTGTGAAATTTCTCAGCAGAAATCCTCTGCAAGCACATAGCTTTGGATATGAGAGACAGTGGTGGAAGTTGAATTTCAAGGGCAGATATTTGAAAACAATGAAACAAGCCCCGAATAAGATCTTTACATGTTTCCCAGATTAATATGTTTGGAAATTCGGGGGAAGATCGAGATCAAGACTGAGAAGAGTGCACACGCATTTCAAGGTACAAAAACCAGGGAAAAACATGGGAAAGCAAGAGAGCTGGTTAATTTGATATAAAAATCTTTGATGATGAAAGGAAAATTATATTCTCATGGTGATTTAATCAGGCTGTAGCAGTGAAGTTCTCATGTTGGTTGTCCTATGTGTGGCCTTCTGCATTGGGCAGTGGATGCAGTACAGGAGATCTTCAAATAAATCTGGTGGAACACAAAATAGTGAAAAAAATATCAATCTAAATCCTGTGTATTCCTTCCCTTTGAGAACATATATGGATAATGTCCGGAGTTTCAAAAGAGAAAATGTCTATTGGGTCATGGTTTCACCAATGAAATGGTCACTTCACATAACATTTTGAATTTTGCTTTCACAGTTGCTCATGTACCGGGCCTGAGTAAAGCAGAATGCAGAGTAAGCCTCATCAATAGTTGTGCATTCCATAAGTGGTTTTAAAACCAGTGAAACCCTTTGGACCTAGTGTTTGTATTTAATTGGTTCATTTGGTTTTCAAATTGTTTGTTTTACTATTTTTAACTTTGTGAGTCAGGGA
Organism: Cavia porcellus; assembly: GCF_034190915.1. Lineage (NCBI taxonomy): Eukaryota > Metazoa > Chordata > Mammalia > Rodentia > Caviidae > Cavia > Cavia porcellus. Next base: position 2,936,767 of record NW_026947543.1, read on the forward strand.
AGCCCTCACTCATAGTGATTTAGACCTCTCCAAAAGCTCTGAAGTTATTCATGTAACAGCTATTACATGTTATAAGTTTCTCCTATTAAAACTTGAAAGACTAACAGACTCTGCTACTTTTCATCTAAATTCAGTGTTGCGCTAAATTCAGTGTTGGACTTTATTTACATGTCCTTTGAAATGTGTCCTCCTCTAGTCACTGGTCGTGCTGGAATGTACTTTCTTGTGAAGACAGGATTTGAGCAAATTGACACAAGAACCAGTGTGCCACTACTCTGGACACCTGGTTAAATATCGAGTTGCCTAAATGGTGTGTGTTTTAATTTGATCTCTGCTCACACTTTGCTCATCCAGTTAGAACCACAGGGCTCCAGGCCATAGCGTTCTAGGCCTAAACAAGAAAATTTCCATTCCGTTTTGGGAGTTCATTCGTCTCTCATAATTACATTTTCCAGAAATGTGTGCTTCAGGAGAGGCCCGGTCTAAATGTGGAGAGGCCCATTTTCCTTCTCTCACTTTCAGACTTTCTAAGATTTTCAGTTACTAGAGGTTTGCCCAGACTTGCCATTGTCAAGGGACAGTGCACTTCCCTTGAAGTTGTGCAGTATTACTTCATGTGTCTCCGTGGAAATTCCAACAATTGGAAACTCTTGCTGTAGTCATCTCCAAGTGTTTCTGCATAAGAAAATATAACTAACAAAGGATGTGGTTTCAAGCAGAATGAAGAATGGAGGGATAATCTTTATTTCAGTGCAGGTTGACCTTTCAAAGCAACAGTAATTCCTATGAAATAGGAGGTAAAATCTTTTGTAAAGAGACATGGATATGACATGCTCAACTTTATGTCACATTTTTTAAAAAGCCAAGGGCATTTGAGAAATTCTTGGCTGTTGAATTGTCCCTTTTTTCAAATTTCTCTTAGGTAAGACACTCCAGTTTCTTCAAACCATGGTACTGTTCCTTCCATGTAAAAAACCAAAGCAAAAAACAAAATAAATTAAAACAAAACCCATCAAATTACATTTGAGAGCACACAATTGCTCAGCAGGCCCACTATTCAAGAAGCTAGAGGTACAGAAACCTCAGCCTTCAGCCCATGGCCTGAAGTTTTTTCTCTATCATGGCCCCTCAGTTCCCTGGCATGTCCACATTAACTCATGAATCTTTACTAATTTCCTCTTCAAATGCACAGGATCCAATATATGTGAACCCTGTTCACCTGGGCTGTAATCATCCAAGGACACACCAGAGGAAATGCAGCCACCCCCTTGCCTGGGGCCTTGGAGCTTATCACAATAGAAATGGAAACCTGAACAAGGGGAGCCAAAACAAAGAGAGGAATATTCCTAAAGTCTGAAACACAGAAGCTACCTATACACCAGTAGTGGGATTTCACAAATTATGTAAGAATCTCTGTGCACATGCTTGGCATGGTCGCTCATGCCTATAATCCCAGCAATCTGGGGGCTGAGGTGGATGGATCCTTGGGAGTTCCAGTCCATCGTGGGCTATGAATTTATCTCAAGGCCTCTTTCAACAACTACATAAGATGCTGTTTCCAAAAAGAGGACAACAGAAAACTAGACACACTTGGTCTAGGTCCCGGGGTTCACTATATGAGTTGTGGAGTCTAAATATTCCATGCCATGAGAAAATACCTGGGATTTTTAGTGAAAGGGGCATTTGCATCCCTTTTCTAAGGGTTTCCCTTTCACCATGTTACATTTGAATTCTGGGAAAACCTGCTGGTGACAAGCTATCTAGCATTATGTTGGTTTAGGTATTGAGCTAGTACCTCATGTTTAGTGTTCAGGGTTATGCTGGAATGGCTGCAGACCTCCTTGAAATAGCTATTGCAGACAAGTGAACCCCGAGGAAGCTGGATAGTTGAAGCAGGCACTCCAAATATTCATGCACTGCAAGGATTCACTTTCATTTTGGGACTCATCTTCTGGTTGCTGGCTTTTAGTGCTAACTGATACTACCATGGTGGCAGTAATCCAGCAGAGACTGCATGTATGGTTTGCAGGTTTGCTTCCAAGCCACCAGAAACTTGGCAGAACCCAAATCATTGTGGCATTTTCTTTCCTCCCCTGAAACATTTGGCTTTCTAAGTTTGAAAATTGAATAGACTGGGCTAGTCAGATTTGGACCCCATGTACCACCAACAGAGCTAAAGACAGAGCCAATTACTTCCCTCCACTTGTCAAAATATGTCAAATTTGCTTGGTCACCACAAGTTCAAAGAAAATTCTGAGGCAACTTAGAGAAATGAATCAAATACTGCCTGATTGGAATGGCTGTGGTTGTATGAGGTGGAAAGCTGCAGAGTTGGGCTGAAACTGTTCACACAAATCCACAGGCTTGTGGTTGCCAGGCAACCACACTGGGCTGAGATTGGCTGAACATCACTGTGAGGTGGATTTTAGGATCTAGGTTTGAAAATTTAAAAGACTGGGGTAGTCAAGTTTGGAAAAAAATCGAGCACAGACAAACCAAAAGTTCTTTCAATTACTTCCCTCTACTTCTCAAAATATGTCAAATTTTCTTGATCACTGCAACTGTAAAAAAAATTCTGAGGCAACATAGAGAGGTTAATCAAATACTGCATGATTGGAATGGCTGTGGTTGTATGAGGTGGAAAGCTGCAGAGCTGGGCTGAAACAGTTCACAGAAAGCCACAAGCTTGTGGTTGCCAGGCAACCACACTGGGCTGTGATTGGCTGAGCACCATAGTGAGCTGGACTTTAGGCTCTAGGATACAAGTGTGCAGTAGGAGACCTGAGTCACAATGCTGGGCGTTGACATAGAGACCTCAGTGGCACAGAGGACCGTGTAGGTCAAGATTTAAATAGGATGAATATTCTTGGCCTGGTATGCCACAGGATTCTCACTGAAGGCTTCACTGCTCAGAATTTGGGGATGGAAGTGCTTGCCAATCTACACATGGATGTACTTTCAATGGGATATGAAATATGCCAGGGCCTGGCAGATGTTCTCTGACATGTCCTATCCTTGAGCATATGCTTTTCCCTTGTCATGTCTGTCATTTGGCTGAGTCCTGTTCCCTAAGCTATTCAGTCAAGACTTGCTGGAATCATTCACCTGCAGTATAAGAGCTTTCTGTGAAATTTCTCAGCAGAAATCCTGTGCAAGCACATAGCTTTGGATATGAGAGACAGTGGTGGAAGTTGAATTTCAAGGGCAGATATTTGAAAACAATGAAACAAGCCCCGAATAAGATCTTTACATGTTTCCCAGATGAATATGTTTGGAAATTCGGGGGAAGATCGAGATCAAGACGGAGAAGAGTGCACACCCATTTCAAGGTACGAAAACCAGGGAAAAACATGGGAAAGCAAGAGAGCTGGTTAATTTGATATAAAAATCTTTGATGATGAAAGGAAAATTATATTCTCATGGTGATTTAATCAGGCTGTAGCAGTGAAGTTCTCATGTTGGTTGTCCTATGTGTGGCCTTCTGCATTGGGCAGTGGATGCAGGACAGGAGATCTTCAAATAAATCTGGTGGAACACAAAATAGTGAAAAAAATATCAATCTAAATCCTGTGTATTCCTTCCCTTTGAGAACATATATGGATAATGTCCGGAGTTTCAAAAGAGAAAATGTCTATTGGGTCATGGTTTCACCAATGAAATGGTCACTTCACATAACATTTTGAATTTTGCTTTCACAGTTGCTCATGTACCGGGCCTGAGTAAAGCAGAATGCAGAGTAAGCCTCATCAATAGTTGTGCATTCCATAAGTGGTTTTAAAACCAGTGAAACCCTTTGGACCTAGTGTTTGTATTTAATTGGTTGATTGGTTTTTCAAATTGTTTGTTTTACTATTTTTAACTTTGGGAGTCAGGGAAGCCCTCACTCATAGTGATTTAGACCTCTCCAAAAGGTCTGAAGTTATTGATGTAACAGCTATTACATGTTATAAGTTTCTCGTATTAAAACTTGAAAGACTAACAGACTCTGCTACTTTTCATCTAAATTCAGTGTTGCGCTAAATTCAGTGTTGGACTTTATTTACAATTCCTTTGAAATGTGTCCTCCTCTAGTCACTGGTCGTGCTGGAATGTACTTTCTTGTGAAGACAGGATTTGAGCAAATTGACACAAGTACAGTGTGCCACTACTCTGGACACCTGGTTAAATATCGAGTTGCCTAAATGGTATGTGTTTTACTTTGATCTCTGCTCACACTTTGCTCATCCAGTTAGAACCACAGGGCTCCAGGCCATAGTGTTCTAGGCCTAAACAAGAAAATTTCCATTCCGTTTTGGGAGTTCATTCGTCTCTCATAATTACTTTTTCCACAAATGTGTGCTTCAGGAGAGGCCCGGTCTAAATGTGGAGAGGCCCATTTTCCTTCTCTCACTTTCAGACTTTCTAAGATTTTCAGTTACTAGAGGTTTGCCCAGACTTGCCATTGTCAAGGGACAGTGCACTTCACTTGAAGTTGTGCAGTATTACTTCATGTGTCTCCGTGGAAATTCCACCAATGGGAAACTCTTGCTGTAGTCATCTCCAAGTGTTTCTGCATAAGAAAATATAACTAACAAAGGATGTGGTTTCAAGCAGAATGAGGAATGGAGGGATAATCTTTATTTCAGTGCAGGTTGACCTTTCAAAGCAATAGTAATTCCTATGAAATAGGAGGTAAAATCTTTTGTAAAGAAACATGGATATGACATGCTCAACTTTATGTCACATTTTTTAAATAGCCAAGGGCATTTGAGAAATTCTTGGCTGTTGAATTGTCCCTTTTTTCAAATTTCTCTTAGGTAAGACACTCCAGTTTCTTCAAACCATGGTACTGTTCCTTCCATGTAAAAAACCAAAGCAAAAAACAAAATAAATTAAAACAAAACCCATCAAATTACATTTGAGAGCACACAATTGCTCAGCAGGCCCACTATTCAAGAAGCTATAGGTACAGAAACCTCAGCCTTCAGCCCATGACCTGAAGTTTTTTCTCTATCATGGCCCCTCAGTTCCCTGGCATGTCCACATTAACTCATGAATCTTTACTAATTTCCTCTTCAAATGCACAGGATCCAATATATGTGAACCCTGTTTACCTGGGCTGTAATCATCCAAGGACACACCAGAGGAAAGACAGCCACCCCCTTGCCTGGGGCCTTGGAGCTTATCACAATAGAAATGGAAACCTGAACAAGGGGAGCCAAAACAAAGAGAGGAATATTCCTAAAGTCTGAAACACAGAAGCTACCTATAGACCAGTAGTGGGATTTCACAAATTATGTAAGAATCTCTGTGCACATGCTTGGCATGGTCGCTCATGCCTATAATCCCAGCAATCTGGGGGCTGAGGTGGATGGATCCTTGGGAGTTCCAGTCCATCGTGGGCTATGAATTTATCTCAAGGCCTCTTTCAACAACTACATAAGATGCTGTTTCCAAAAAGAGGACAACAGAAAACTAGACACACTTGGTCTAGGTCCCGGGGTTCACTACATGAGTTGTGGTGTCTAAATATTCCATGCCATGAGAAAATACCTGGGATTTTTAGTGAAAGGGGCATTTGCATCCCTTTTCTAAGGCTTACCCTTTCACCATGTTACATTTGAATTCTGGGAAAACCTGCTGGTGACAAGCTATGTAGCATTATGTTGGTTTAGGTATTGAGCTAGTACCTCATGTTTAGTGTTCAGGGTTATGCTGGAATGGCTGCAGACCTCCTTGAAATAGCTACTGCAGACAAGTGAACCCCGAGGAAGCTGGATAGTTGAAGCAGGCACTCCAAATATTCATGCACTGCAAGGATTCACTTTCATTTTGGGACTCATCTTCTGGTTGCTGGCTTTTAGTGCTAACTGATACTACCATGGTGGCAGTAATCCAGCAGAGACTGCATGTATGGTTTGCAAGTTTGCTTCCCAAGCCACCAGAAACTTGGCAGAACCCAAATCATTGTGGCATTTTCTTTCCTCCCCTGAAACATTTGGCTTTCTAAGTTTGAAAATTGAATAGACTGGGCTAGTCAGATTTGGACCCCATGTACCACCAACAGAGCTAAAGACAGAGCCAATTACTTCCCTCCACTTGTCAAAATATGTCAAATTTGCTTGGTCACCACAAGTTCAAAGAAAATTCTGAGGCAACTTAGAGAAATGAATCAAATACTGCCTGATTGGAATGGCTGTGGTTGTATGAGGTGGAAAGCTGCAGAGTTGGGCTGAAACTGTTCACAGAAATCCACAGGCTTGTGGTTGCCAGGCAACCACACTGGGCTGAGATTGGCTGAACATCACTGTGAGGTGGATTTTAGGATCTAGGTTTGAAAATTTAAAAGACTGGGGTAGTCAAGTTTGGAAAAAAATCGAGCACAGACAAACCAAAAGTTCTTTCAATTACTTCTCTCTACTTCTCAAAATATGTCAAATTTTCTTGATCACTGCAACTGTAAAAAAAATTCTGAGGCAACATAGATAGGCTATTCAAATACTGCATGATTGGAATGGCTGTGGTTGTATGAGGTGGAAAGCTGCAGAGCTGGGCTGAAACAGTTCACAGAAATCCACAACCTTGTGGTTGCCAGGCAACCACACTGGGCTGTGATTGGCTGAGCACCATTGTGAGCTGGACTTTAGGCTTTAGGATACAAGTGTGCCGTAGGAGACCTGAGTCACAATGCTGGCCGTTGCCATGTAGACCTCAGTGTCACAGAGGACCTTGTAGGGAAAGATTTAAATAGGATGAATATTCTTGGCCTGGTATGCCACAGGATTCTCACTGAAGGCTTCACTGCTCAGAATTTGGGGATGGAAATGTTTGCCAATCTACACATGGAAGTACTTTCAATGGGATATGAAATATGCCAGGGCCTGGCAGATGTTCTCTGACATGTCCTATCCTTGAGCATATGCTTTTCCCTTGTCATGTCTGTCATTTGGCTGAGTCCTGTTCCCTAAGCTATTCAGTCAAGACTTGCTGGAATCATTCACCTGCAGTATAAGAGCTTTCTGTGAAATTTCTCAGCAGAAATCCTGTGCAAGCACATAGCTTTGGATATGAGAGACAGTGGTGGAACTTGAATTTCAAGGGCAGATATTTGAAAACAATGAAACAAGCCCCGAATAAGATCTTTACATGTTTCCCAGATGAATATGTTTGGAAATAGGGGGGAATATGGAGATCAAGACTGAGAAGAGTGCACACCCATTTCAAGGTACAAAAACCAGGGAAAAACATGGGAAAGAAAGAGAGCTGGTTAATTTGATGTAAAAATCTTTGATGATGAAAGGAAAATTACATTCTCATGGTGATTTAATCAGGCTGTAGCAGTGAAGTTCTCTTGTTGGTTGTCCTATGTGTGGCCTTCTGCATTGGGCAGTGGATGCAGGACAGGAGATCTTCAAATAAATCTGGTGTAACACAAAATAGTGAAAAAAAATATCAATCTAAATCCTGTGTATTCCTTCCCTTTGAGAACATATATGGATAATGTCTGGAGTTTCAAAAGAGAAAATGTCTATTGGGTCATGGTTTCACCAATGAAATTGTCACTTCACATAACATTTTGAATTTTGCTTTCACAGTTGCTCATGTACCGGGCCTGAGTAAAGCAGAATGCAGAGTAAGCCTCATCAATAGTTGTGCATTCCATAAGTGGTTTTAAAACCAGTGAAACCCTTTGGACCTAGTGTTTGTATTTAATTGGTTGATTGGTTTTTCAAATTGTTTGTTTTACTATTTTTAACTTTGGGAGTCAGGGAAGCCCTCACTCACAGTGATTTAGACCTCTCCAAAAGGTCTGAAGTTATTGATGTAACAGCTATTACATGTTATAAGTTTCTCGTATTAAAACTTGAAAGACTAACAGACTCTGCTACTTTTCATCTAAATTCAGTGTTGCGCTAAATTCAGTGTTGGACTTTATTTACAATTCCTTTGAAATGTGTCCTCCTCTAGTCACTGGTCGTGCTGGAATGTACTTTCTTGTGAAGACAGGATTTGAGCAAATTGACACAAGTACAGTGTGCCACTACTCTGGACACCTGGTTAAATATCGAGTTGCCTAAATGGTATGTGTTTTACTTTGATCTCTGCTCACACTTTGCTCATCCAGTTAGAACCACAGGGCTCCAGGCCATAGTGTTCTAGGCCTAAACAAGAAAATTTCCATTCCGTTTTGGGAGTTCATTCGTCTCTCATAATTACTTTTTCCACAAATGTGTGCTTCAGGAGAGGCCCGGTCTAAATGTGGAGAGGCCCATTTTCCTTCTCTCACTTTCAGACTTTCTAAGATTTTCAGTTACTAGAGGTTTGCCCAGACTTGCCATTGTCAAGGGACAGTGCACTTCACTTGAAGTTGTGCAGTATTACTTCATGTGTCTCCGTGGAAATTCCACCAATGGGAAACTCTTGCTGTAGTCATCTCCAAGTGTTTCTGCATAAGAAAATATAACTAACAAAGGATGTGGTTTCAAGCAGAATGAGGAATGGAGGGATAATCTTTATTTCAGTGCAGGTTGACCTTTCAAAGCAATAGTAATTCCTATGAAATAGGAGGTAAAATCTTTTGTAAAGAAACATGGATATGACATGCTCAACTTTATGTCACATTTTTTAAATAGCCAAGGGCATTTGAGAAATTCTTGGCTGTTGAATTGTCCCTTTTTTCAAATTTCTCTTAGGTAAGACACTCCAGTTTCTTCAAACCATGGTACTGTTCCTTCCATGTAAAAAACCAAAGCAAAAAACAAAATAAATTAAAACAAAACCCATCAAATTACATTTGAGAGCACACAATTGCTCAGCAGGCCCACTATTCAAGAAGCTAGAGGTACAGAAACCTCAGCCTTCAGCCCATGGCCTGAAGTTTTTTCTCTATCATGGCCCCTCAGTTCCCTGGCATGTCCACATTAACTCATGAATCTTTACTAATTTCCTCTTTAAATGCACAGGATCCAATATATGTGAACCCTGTTTACCTGGGCTGTAATCATCCAAGGACACACCAGAGGAAAGACAGCCACCCCCTTGCCTGGGGCCTTGGAGCTTATCACAATAGAAATGGAAACCTGAACAAGGGGAGCCAAAACAAAGAGAGGAATATTCCTAAAGTCTGAAACACAGATGCTACCTATAGACCAGTAGTGGGATTTCACAAATTATGTAAGAATCTCTGTGCACATGCTTGGCATGGTCGCTCATGCCTATAATCCCAGCAATCTGGGGGCTGAGGTGGATGGATCCTTGGGAGTTCCAGTCCATCGTGGGCTATGAATTTTTCTCAAGGCCTCTTTCAACAACTACATAAGATGCTGTTTCCAAAAAGAGGACAACAGAAAACTAGACACACTTGGTCTAGGTCCCGGGGTTCACTATATGAGTTGTGGAGTCTAAATATTCCATGCCATGAGAAAATACCTGGGATTTTTAGTGAAAGGGGCATTTGCATCCCTTTTCTAAGGGTTTCCCTTTCACCATGTTACATTTGAATTCTGGGAAAACCTGCTGGTGACAAGCTATCTAGCATTATGTTGGTTTAGGTATTGAGCTAGTACCTCATGTTTAGTGTTCAGGGTTATGCTGGAATGGCTGCAGACCTCCTTGAAATAGCTATTGCAGACAAGTGAACCCCGAGGAAGCTGGATAGTTGAAGCAGGCACTCCAAATATTCATGCACTGCAAGGATTCACTTTCATTTTGGGACTCATCTTCTGGTTGCTGGCTTTTAGTGCTAACTGATACTACCATGGTGGCAGTAATCCAGCAGAGACTGCATGTATGGTTTGCAGGTTTGCTTCCAAGCCACCAGAAACTTGGCAGAACACAAATCATTGTGGCATTTTCTTTCCTCCCCTGAAACATTTGGCTTTCTAAGTTTGAAAATTGAATAGACTGGGCTAGTCAGGTTTGGACACCATGTACCACCAACAGAGCTAAAGACAGAGCCAATTACTTCCCTCCACTTGTCAAAATATGTCAAATTTGCTTGGTCACCACAACTTCGAAGAAAATTCTGAGTCAACTTAGAGAGGTGAGTCAAATACTGCCTGATTGGAATGGCTGTGGTTGTATGAGGTGGAAAGCTGCAGAGTTGGGCTGAAACTGTTCACAGAAATCCACAGGCTTGTGGTTGCCAGGCAACCACACTGGGCTGAGATTGGCTGAACATCACTGTGAGGTGGATTTTAGGCTCTAGGTTTGAAAATTTAAAAGACTGGGGTAGTCAAGTTTGGAACACATCGACCACAGACAGACCAAAAGGTCTTTCAATTACTTCCCTCCACTTCTCAAAATATGTCAAATTTTCTTGATCACTACAACTGTAAAAAAAAATTCTGAGGCAACATAGAGAGGCTAATCAAATACTGCACGATTGGAATGGCTGTGGTTGTATGAGGTGGAAAGCTGCAGAGTTGGGCTGAAACAGTTCACAGAAAGCCACAAGCTTGTGGTTGCCAGGCAACCACACTGGGCTGTGATTGGCTGAGCATCATAGTGAGCTGGACTTTAGGCTCTAGGATACAAGTGTGCAGTAGGAGACCTGAGTCACAATGCTGGGCGTTGACATAGAGACCTCAGTGGCACAGAGGACCTTGTAGGGCAAGATTTAAATAGGATGAATATTCTTGGCCTGGTATGCCACAGGATTCTCACTGAAGGCTTCACTGCTCAGAATTTGGGGATGGCAGTGCTTGCCAATCTACACATGGATGTACTTTCAATGGGATATGAAATATGCCAGGGCCTGGCAGATGTTCTCTGACATGTCCTATCCTTGAGCATATGCTTTTCCCTTGTCATGTCTGTCATTTGGCTGAGTCCTGTTCCCTAAGCTATTCAGTCAAGACTTGCTGGAATCATTCACCTGCAGTATAAGAGCTTTCTGTGAAATTTCTCAGCAGAAATCCTCTGCAAGCACATAGCTTTGGATATGAGAGACAGTGGTGGAAGTTGAATTTCAAGGGCAGATATTTGAAAACAATGAAACAAGCCCCGAATAAGATCTTTACATGTTTCCCAGATGAATATGTTTGGAAATTCGGGGGAAGATCGAGATCAAGACCGAGAAGAGTGCACACGCATTTCAAGGTACAAAAACCAGGGAAAAACATGGGAAAGCAAGAGAGCTGGTTAATTTGATATAAAAATCTTTGATGATGAAAGGAAAATTATATTCTCATGGTGATTTAATCAGGCTGTAGCAGTGAAGTTCTCATGTTGGTTGTCCTATGTGTGGCCTTCTGCATTGGGCAGTGGATGCAGTACAGGAGATCTTCAAATAAATCTGGTCGAACACAAAATAGTGAAAAAAATATCAATCTAAATCCTGTGTATTCCTTCCCTTTGAGAACATATATGGATAATGTCCGGAGTTTCAAAAGAGAAAATGTCTATTGGGTCATGGTTTCACCAATGAAATGGTCACTTCACATAACATTTTGAATTTTGCTTTCACAGTTGCTCATGTACCGGGCCTGAGTAAAGCAGAATGCAGAGTAAGCCTCATCAATAGTTGTGCATTCCATAAGTGGTTTTAAAACCAGTGAAACCCTTTGGACCTAGTGTTTGTATTTAATTGGTTGATTGGTTTTTCAAATTGTTTGTTTTACTATTTTTAACTTTGGGAGTCAGGGAAGCCCTCACTCATAGTGATTTAGACCTCTCCAAAAGCTCTGAAGTTATTGATGTAACAGCTATTACATGTTATAAGTTTCTCCTATTAAAACTTGAAAGTCTAACAGACTCTGCTACTTTTCGTCTAAATTCAGTGTTGGACTTTATTTACAAGTCCTTTGAAATGTGTCCTCCTCTAGTCACTGGTCGTGCTGGAATATACTTTCTTGTGAAGACAGGATTTGAGCAAATTGACACAAGTACAGTGTGCCACTATTCTGGACACCTGGTTAAATATCGAGTTGCCTAAATGGTGTGTGTTTTACTTTGATCTCTGCTCACACTTTGCTCATCCAGTTAGAACCACAGGGCTCCAGGCCATAGTGTTCTAGGCCTAAACAAGAAAATTTCCATTCCGTTTTGGGAGTTCATTCGTCTCTCATAATTACTTTTTCCACAAATGTGTGCTTCAGGAGAGGCCCGGTCTAAATGTGGAGAGGCCCATTTTCCTTCTCTCACTTTCAGACTTTCTAAGATTTTCAGTTACTAGAGGTTTGCCCAGACTTGCCATTGTCAAGGGACAGTGCACTTCACTTGAAGTTGTGCAGTATTACTTCATGTGTCTCCGTGGAAATTCCACCAATGGGAAACTCTTGCTGTAGTCATCTCCAAGTGTTTCTGCCTAAGAAAATATAACTAACAAAGGATGTGGTTTCAAGCAGAATGAGGAATGGAGGGATAATCTTTATTTCAGTGCAGGTTGACCTTTCAAAGCAATAGTAATACCTATGAAATATGAGGTAAAATCTTTTGTAAAGAGACATGGATATGACATGCTCAACTTTATGTCACATTTTTTAAAAAGCCAAGGGCATTTGAGAAATTCTTGGCTGTTGAATTGTCCCTTTTTTCAAATTTCTCTTAGGTAAGACACTCCAGTTTCTTCAAACCATGGTACTGTTCCTTCCATGTAAAAAACCAAAGCAAAAAACAAAATAAATTAAAACAAAACCCATCAAATTACATTTGAGAGCACACAATTGCTCAGCAGGCCCACTACTCAACCAGCTAGAGGTACAAAAGCCTCAGCCTTCAGCCCATGGCCTGAAGTTTTGTCTCTATCATGGCCCCTCAGTTCCCTGGCATGTCCACATTAACTCATGAATCTTTACTCATTTCCTCTTCAAATGCACAGGATCCAATATATTTGAACCCTGTTCACCTGGGCTGTAATCATCCAAGGACACACCAGAGGAAGGGCAGCCACCCCCTTGCCTGTGGCCTTGGAGCTCATCACAATAGAAATGGAAACCTGAACAAGGGGAACCAAAACAAAGAGAGGAATATTCCTAAAGTCTGAAACACAGAAGCTACCTATAGACCAGTAGGGGGATTTCACAAATTATGTAAGAATCTCTGTGCACATGCTTGGCATGGTCGCTCATGCCTATAATCCCAGCAATCTGGGGGCTGAGGTGGATGGATCCTAGGGAGTTCCAGGACATCGTGGGCTATGAATTTATCTCAAGGCCTCTTTCAACAACTACATAAGATGCTGTTTCCAAAAAGAGGACAACAGAAAACTAGACACACTTGGTCTAGGTCCCGGGGTTCACTACATGAGTTGTGGAGTCTAAATATTCCATGCCATGAGAAAATACCTGGGATTTTTAGTGAAAGGTGCATGTGCAGCCCTTTTCTAAGGGTTTCCCTTTCACCATGTTACATTTGAATTCTGGGAAAAGCTGCTGGTGACAAGCTATCTAGCATTATGTTGGTTTAGGTATTGAGCTAGTACTGCATGTTTAGTGTTCAGGGTTATGCTGGAATGGCTGCAGACCTCCTTGAAATAGCTATTGCGGACAAGTGAACCCCGAGGAAGCTGGATAGTTGAAGCAGGCACTCCAAATATTCATGCACTGCAAGGATTCACTTTCATTTTGGGACTCATCTTCTGGTTGCTGGCTTTTAGTGCTAACTGATACTACCATGGTGGCAGTAATCCAGCAGAGACTGCATGTATGGTTTGCAGGTTTGCTTCCAAGCCACCAGAAACTTGGCAGAAAACAAATCATTGTGGCATTTTCTTTCCTCCCCTGAAACATTTGGCTTTCTAAGTTTGAAAATTGAATAGACTGGGCTAGTCAGGTTTGGACCCCATGTACCACCAACAGAGCTAAAGACAGAGCCAATTACTTCCCTCCACTTGTCAAAATATGTCAAATTTGCTTGGTCACCACAACTTCGAAGAAAATTCTGAGTCAACTTAGAGAGGTGAGTCAAATACTGCCTGATTGGAATGGCTGTGGTTGTATGAGGTGGAAAGCTGCAGAGTTGGGCTGAAACTGTTCACAGAAATCCACAGGCTTGTGGTTGCCAGGCAACCACACTGGGCTGAGATTGGCTGAACATCACTGTGAGGTGGATTTTAGGCTCTAGGTTTGAAAATTTAAAAGACTGGGGTAGTCAAGTTTGGAACACATCGACCACAGACAGACCAAAAGGTCTTTCAATTACTTCCCTCCACTTCTCAAAATATGTCAAATTTTCTTGATCACTACAACTGTAAAAAAAAATTCTGAGGCAACATAGAGAGGCTAATCAAATACTGCATGATTGGAATGGCTGTGGTTGTATGAGGTGGAAAGCTGCAGAGTTGGGCTGAAACAGTTCACAGAAAGCCACAAGCTTGTGGTTGCCAGGCAACCACACTGGGCTGTGATTGGCTGAGCACCATAGTGAGCTGGACTTTAGGCTCTAGGATACAAGTGTGCAGTAGGAGACCTGAGTCACAATGCTGGGCGTTGACATAGAGACCTCAGTGGCACAGAGGACCTTGTAGGGCAAGATTTAAATAGGATGAATATTCTTGGCCTGGTATGCCACAGGATTCTCACTGAAGGCTTCACTGCTCAGAATTTGGGGATGGCAGTGCTTGCCAATCTACACATGGATGTACTTTCAATGGGATATGAAATATGCCAGGGCCTGGCAGATGTTCTCTGACATGTCCTATCCTTGAGCATATGCTTTTCCCTTGTCATGTCTGTCATTTGGCTGAGTCCTGTTCCCTAAGCTATTCAGTCAAGACTTGCTGGAATCATTCACCTGCAGTATAAGAGCTTTCTGTGAAATTTCTCAGCAGAAATCCTCTGCAAGCACATAGCTTTGGATATGAGAGACAGTGGTGGAAGTTGAATTTCAAGGGCAGATATTTGAAAACAATGAAACAAGCCCCGAATAAGATCTTTACATGTTTCCCAGATGAATATGTTTGGAAATTCGGGGGAAGATCGAGATCAAGACCGAGAAGAGTGCACACGCATTTCAAGGTACAAAAACCAGGGAAAAACATGGGAAAGCAAGAGAGCTGGTTAATTTGATATAAAAATCTTTGATGATGAAAGGAAAATTATATTCTCATGGTGATTTAATCAGGCTGTAGCAGTGAAGTTCTCATGTTGGTTGTCCTATGTGTGGCCTTCTGCATTGGGCAGTGGATGCAGTACAGGAGATCTTCAAATAAATCTGGTGGAACACAAAATAGTGAAAAAAATATCAATCTAAATCCTGTGTATTCCTTCCCTTTGAGAACATATATGGATAATGTCCGGAGTTTCAAAAGAGAAAATGTCTATTGGGTCATGGTTTCACCAATGAAATGGTCACTTCACATAACATTTTGAATTTTGCTTTCACAGTTGCTCATGTACCGGGCCTGAGTAAAGCAGAATGCAGAGTAAGCCTCATCAATAGTTGTGCATTCCATAAGTGGTTTTAAAACCAGTGAAACCCTTTGGACCTAGTGTTTGTATTTAATTGGTTGATTGGTTTTTCAAATTGTTTGTTTTACTATTTTTAACTTTGGGAGTCAGGGAAGCCCTCACTCATAGTGATTTAGACCTCTCCAAAAGCTCTGAAGTTATTGATGTAACAGCTATTACATGTTATAAGTTTCTCCTATTAAAACTTGAAAGTCTAACAGACTCTGCTACTTTTCGTCTAAATTCAGTGTTGCGCTAAATTCAGTGTTGGACTTTATTTACAAGTCCTTTGAAATGTGTCCTCCTCTAGTCACTGGTCGTGCTGGAATATACTTTCTTGTGAAGACAGGATTTGAGCAAATTGACACAAGTACTGTGTGCCACTACTCTGGACACCTGGTTAAATATCGAGTTGCCTAAATGGTGTGTGTTTTACTTTGATCTCTGCTCACACTTGGCTCATCCAGTTAGAACCACAGGGCTCCAGGCCATAGCGTTCTAGGCCTAAACAAGAAAATTTCCATTCCGTTTTGGGAGTTCATTCGTCTCTCATAATTACTTTTTCCACAAATGTGTGCTTCAGGAGAGGCCCGGTCTAAATGTGGAGAGGCCCATTTTCCTTCTCTCACTTTCAGACTTTCTAAGATTTTCAGTTACTAGAGGTTTGCCCAGACTTGCCATTGTCAAGGGACAGTGCACTTCACTTGAAGTTGTGCAGTATTACTTCATGTGTCTCCGTGGAAATTCCACCAATGGGAAACTCTTGCTGTAGTCATCTCCAAGTGTTTCTGCATAAGAAAATATAACTAACAAAGGATGTGGTTTCAAGCAGAATGAGGAATGGAGGGATAATCTTTATTTCAGTGCAGGTTGACCTTTCAAAGCAATAGTAATTCCTATGAAATAGGAGGTAAAATCTTTTGTAAAGAGACATGGATATGACATGCTCAACTTTATGTCACATTTTTTAAAAAGCCAAGGGCATTTGAGAAATTCTTGGCTGTTGAATTGTCCCTTTTTTCAAATTTCTCTTAGGTAAGACACTCCAGTTTCTTCAAACCATGGTACTGTTCCTTCCATGTAAAAAACCAAAGCAAAAAACAAAATAAATTAAAACAAAACCCATCAAATTACATTTGAGAGCACACAATTGCTCAGCAGGCCCACTATTCAACCAGCTAGAGGTACAAAAGCCTCAGCCTTCAGCCCATGGCCTGAAGTTTTGTCTCTATCATAGCCCCTCAGTTCCCTGGCATGTCCACATTAACTCATGAATCTTTACTCATTTCCTCTTCAAATGCACAGGATCCAATATATTTGAACCCTGTTCACCTGGGCTGTAATCATCCAAGGACACACCAGAGGAAGGGCAGCCACCCCCTTGCCTGGGGCCTTGGAGCTCATCACAATAGAAATGGAAACCTGAACAAGGGGAGCCAAAACAAAGAGAGGAATATTCCTAAAGTCTGAAACACAGAAGCTACCTATAGACCAGTAGTGGGATTTCACAAATTATGTAAGAATCTCTGTGCACATGCTTGGCATGGTCGCTCATGCCTATAATCCCAGCAATCTGGGGGCTGAGGTGGATGGATCCTTGGGAGTTCCAGGACATCGTGGGCTATGAATTTATCTCAAGGCCTCTTTCAACAACTACATAAGATGCTGTTTCCAAAAAGAGGACAACAGAAAACTAGACACACTTGGTCTGCGTCCCGGGGTTCACTACATGAGTTGTGGAGTCTAAATATTCCATGCCATGAGAAAATACCTGGGATTTTTAGTGAAAGGTGCATTTGCAGCCCTTTTCTAAGGGTTTCCCTTTCACCATGTTACATTTGAATTCTGGGAAAACCTGCTGGTGACAAGCTATCTAGCATTATGTTGGTTTAGGTATTGAGCTAGTACCTCATGTTTAGTGTTCAGGGTTATGCTGGAATGGCTGCAGACCTCCTTGAAATAGCTAGTGCAGACAAGTGAACCCCGAGGAAGCTGGATAGTTGAAGCAGGCACTCCAAATATTCATGCACTGCAAGGATTCACTTTCATTTTGGGACTCATCTTCTGGTTGCTGGCTTTTAGTGCTAACTGATACTACCATGGTGGCAGTAATACAGCAGAGACTGCATGTATGGTTTGCATGTTTGCTTCTCAAGCCACCAGAAACTTGGCAGAACACAAATCATTGTGGCATTTTCTTTCCTCCCCTGAAACATTTGGCTTTCTAAGTTTGAAAATTGAATAGACTGGGCTAGTCAGATTTGGACCCCATGTACCACCAACAGAGCTAAAGACAGAGCCAATTACTTCCCTCCACTTGTCAAAATATGTCAAATTTTCTTGGTCACCACAACTTCAAAGAAAATTCTGAGGCAACTTAGAGAGGTGAATCAAATACTGCCTGATTGGAATGGCTGTGGTTGTATGAGGTGGAAAGCTGCAGAGTTGGGCTGAAACTGTTCACAGAAATCCACAGGCTTGTGGTTGCCAGGCAACCACACTTGGTGAGATTGGCTGAACATCACTGTGAGGTGGATTTTAGGCTCTAGGTTTGAAAATTTAAAAGACTGGGGTAGTCAAGTTTGGAACACTTCGACCACAGACAGACCAAAAGGTCTTTCAATTACTTCCCTCCACTTCTCAAAATATGTCAAATTTTCTTGATCACTATAACTGTAAAAAAAATTCTGAGGCAACATAGAGAGGCTAATCAAATACTGCATGATTGGAATGGCTGTGGTTGTATGAGGTGGAAAGCTGCAGAGTTGGGCTGAAACAATTCACAGAAAGCCACAAGCTTGTGGTTGCCAGGCAACCACACTGGGCTGTGATTGGCTGAGCACCATTGTGAGCTGGACTTTAGGCTCTAGGATACAAGTGTGCAGTAGGAGACCTGAGTCACAATGCTGGGCGTTGCCATGGAGACCTCAGTGTCCCAGAGGACCTTTTAGGGCAAGATTTAAATAGGATGAATATTCTTGGCCTGGTATGCCACAGGATTCTCACTGAAGGCTTCACTGCTCAGAATTTGGGGATGGAAATGCTTGCCAATCTACACATGGATGTACTTTCCATGGGATATGAAATATGCCAGGGCCTGGCAGATGTTCTCTGACATGTCCTATCCTTGAGCATATGCTTTTCCCTTGTCATGTCTGTCATTTGGCTGAGTCCTGTTCCCTAAGCTATTCAGTCAAGACTTTGCTGGAATCATTCACCTGCAGTATAAGAGCTTTCTGTGAAATTTCTCAGCAGAAACATTCGGCAAGCACATCGCTTTGGATATGAGAGACAGTGGTGGAAGTTGAATTTCAAGGGCAGATATTTGAAAACAATGAAACAAGCCCCGAATAAGATCTTTACATGTTTCCCAGATGAATGTGTTTGGAAATACGGGGGAAGATCGAGATCAAGACTGAGAAGAGTAAACACCAATTTCAAGGTACAAAAACCAGGGAAAAGCATGGGAAAGAAAGAGAGCTGGTTAATTTGATGTAAAAATCTTTGATGATGAAAGGAAAATTATATTCTCATAGTGATTTAATCAGGCTGTAGCAGTGAAGTTCTCTTGTTGGTTGTCCTATGTGTGGCCTTCTGCATTGGGCAGTGGATGCAGGACAGGAGATCTTCAAATAAATCTGGTTGAACACAAAATAGTGAAAAAAATATCAATCTAAATCCTGTGTATTCCTTCCCTTTGAGAACATGTATGGATAATGTCCGGAGTTTCAAAAGAGAAAATGTCAATTGGGTCATGGTTTCACCAATGAAATGGTCACTTCACATAACATTTTGAATTTTGCTTTCACAGTTGCTCATGTACCGGGCCTGAGTAAAGCAGAATGCAGAGTAAGCCTCATCAATAGTTGTGCATTCCATAAGTGGTTTTAAAACCAGTGAAACCCTTTGGATGTAGTGTTTGTATTTAATTGGTTGATTGGTTTTTCAAATTGTTTGTTTTACTATTTTTAACTTTGGGAGTCAGGGAAGCCCTCACTCATAGTGATTTAGACCTCTCCAAAAGCTCTGAAGTTATTCATGTAACAGCTATTACATGTTATAAGTTTCTCCTATTAAAACTTGAAAGACTAACAGACTCTGCTACTTTTCATCTAAATTCAGTGTTGCGCTAAATTCAGTGTTGGACTTTTTTTTACAAGTCCTTTGAAATGTGTCCTCCTCGAGTCACTGGTCGTGCTGGAATATACTTTCTTGTGAAGACAGGATTTGAGCAAATTGACACAAGTACCAGTGTGCCACTACTCTGGACACCTGGTTAAATATCGAGTTGCCTAAATGGTGTGTGTTTTACTTTGATCTCTGCTCACACTTTGCTCATCCAGTTAGAACCACAGGGCTCCAGGCCATAGCGTTCTAGGCCTAAACAAGAAAATTTCCATTCCGTTTTGGGAGTTCATTCGTCTCTCATAATTACTTTTTCCAGAAATGTGTGTTTCAGGAGAGACCCAATCTAAATGTGGAGAGGCCCATTTTCCTTCTCTCAATTTCAGACTTTATAAGATTTTCAGTTACTAGAGGTTTGCCCAGACTTGCCATTGTCAAGGGACAGTGAACTTCACTTGAAGTTGTGCAGTATTACTTCATGTGTCTCCCTGGAAATTCCACCAATGGGAAACTCTTGTTGTAGTCATCTCCAAGTGTTTCTGCCTAAGAAAATATAACTAACAAAGGATGTGGTTTCAAGCAGAATGTGGAATGGAGGGATAATCTTTATTTCAGTGCAGGTTGACCTTTCAAAGAAACAGTAATTCCTATGAAATAGGAGGTAAAATCTTTTGTAAAGAGACATGGATATGACATGCTCAACTTCATGTCACATTTTGTAAAAAGCCAAGGGCATTTGAGAAATTCTTGGCTGTTAAATTGTCCCTTTTTTCAAATTTCTCTTAGGGAAGACACTCCAGTTTCTTCAAACCATGGTACTGTTCCTTCCATGTAAAAAACCAAAGCAAAAATCAAAATAAATTAAAACAAAACCCATCAAATTACATTTGAGAGAACACAATTGCTCAGCAGGCCCACTATTCAACAAGATAGAGGGACAGAAGCCTCAGCCTTCAGCCCATGGCCTGAAGTTTTGTCTCTATCATGGCCCCTCAGTTCCCTGGCTTGTCCACATTAACTCATGAATCTTTACTCATTTCCTCTTCAAATTCACAGGATCCAATATATTTGAACCCTGTTCACCTGGGCTGTAATCATCCAAGGACACACCAGAGGAAGGGCAGCCACCCCCTTGTCTGGGGCCTTGGAGCTTATCACAACAGAAATGGAAACCTGAACAAGGGGAGCCAAAACAAAGAGAGGAATATTCCTAAAGTCTGAAACACAGAAGCTACCTATAGACCAGTAGTGGGATTTCACAAATTATGTAAGAATCTCTGTGCACATGCTTGGCATGGTCACTCATGCCTATAATCCCAGCAATCTGGGGGCTGAGGTGGATGGATCCTTGGGAGTTCCAGTCCATCGTGGGCTACGAATTTATCTCAAGGCCTCTTTCAACAACTACATAAGATGCTGTTTCAAAAAAGAGGACAACAGAAAACTAGACACACTTGGTCTAGGTCCCGGGGTTCACTACATGAGTTGTGGAGTCTAAATATTCCATGCCATGAGAAAATACCTGGGATTTTTAGTGAAAGGGGCATTTGCATCCCTTTTCTAAGGGTTTCCCTTTCACCATGTTACATTTGAATTCTGGGAAACCTGCTGGTGACAAGCTATCTAGCAATATGTTGGTCTTGGTATTGAGCTAGTATCTCATGTTTAGTGTTCAGGGTTATGCTGGAATGGCTGCAGACCTCCTTGAAATAGCTATTGCGGACAAGTGAACCCCGAGGAAGCTGGATAGTTGAAGCAGGCACTCCAAATATTCATGCACTGCAAGGATTCACTTTCATTTTGGGACTCATCTTCTGGTTGCTGGCTTTTAGTGCTAACTGATACTACCATGGTGGCAGTAATCCAGCAGAGACTGCATGTATGGTTTGCAAGTTTGCTTCGCAAGCCACCAGAAACTTGGCAGAACACAAATCATTGTGGCATTTTCTTTCCTCCCCTGAAACATTTGGCTTTCTAAGTTTGAAAATTGAATAGACTGGGCTAGTCAGGTTTGGACCCCATGTACCACCAACAGAGCTAAAGACAGAGACAATTACTTCCCTCCACTTGTCAAAATATGTCAAATTTGCTTGGTCACCACAAGTTCAAAGAAAATTCTGAGGCAACTTAGAGAGGTGAATCAAATACTGCCTGATTGGAATGGCTGTGGTTGTATGAGGTGGAAAGCTGCAGAGTTGGGCTGAAACTGTTCACAGAAATCCACAGGCTTGTGGTTGCCAGGCAACCACACTGGGCTGAGATTGGCTGAACATCACTGTGAGGTGGATTTTAGGCTCTAGGTTTGAAAATTTAAAAGACTGCGGTAGTCAAGTTTGGAACACATCGACCACAGACAGACCAAAGGATCTTTCAATTACTTCCCTCCACTTCTCAAAATATGTCAAATTTTCTTGATCACTACAACTGTAAAAAAAATTCTGAGGCAACATAGAGAGGCTAATCAAATACTGCATGATTGGTATGGCTGTGGTTGTATGAGGTGGAAAGCTGCAGAGTTGGGCTGAAACAGTTCACAGAAAGCCACAAGCTTGTGGTTGCCAGGCAACCACACTGGGCTCTGATTGGCTGAGCACCATTGTGAGCTGCACTTTAGGCTCTAGGATACAAGTGTGCAGTAGGAGACCTGAGTCACAATGCTGGGCGTTGCCATGGAGACCTCAGTGGCACAGAGGACTCTGTAAGGCAAGATTTAAATAGGATGAATATTCTTGGCCTGGTATGCCACAGGATTCTCACTGAAGGCTTCACTGCTCAGAATTTGGGGATGGAAATGCTTGCCAATCTACACATGGATGTACTTTCAATGGGATATGAAATATGCCAGGGCCTGGCAGATGTTCTCTGACATGTCCTATCCTTGAGCATACGCTTTTCCCTTGTCATGTCTGTCATTTGGCTGAGTCCTGTTCCCTAAGCTATTCAGTCAAGACTTGCTGGAATCATTCACCTGCAGTATAAGAGCTTTCTGTGAAATTTCTCAGCAGAAATCCTCTGCAAGCACATAGCTTTGGATATGAGAAACAGTGGTGGAAGTTAAATTTCAAGGGCAGATATTTGAAAACAAAGAAACAAGCCCCGAATAAGATCTTTACATGTTTCCCAGATGAATATGTTTGGAAATTCGGGGGAAGATCGAGATCAAGACCGAGAAGAGTGCACACGCATTTCAAGGTACAAAAACCAGAGAAAAACATGGGAAAGCAAGAGAGCTGGTTAATTTGATATAAAAATCTTTGATGATGAAAGGAAAATTATATTCTCATGGTGATTTAATCAGGCTGTAGCAGTGAAGTTCTCATGTTGGTTTTCCTATGTGTGGCCTTCTGCATTGGGCAGTGGATGCAGTACAGGAGATCTTCAAATAAATCTGGTGGAACACAAAATAGTGAAAAAAATATCAATCTAAATCTTGTGTATTCCTTCCCTTTGAGAACATATATGGATAATGTCCGGAGTTTCAAAAGAGAAAATGTCTATTGGGTCATGGTTTCACCAATGAAATGGTCACTTAACATAACATTTTGAATTTTGCTTTCACAGTTGCTCATGTACCGGGCCTGAGTAAAGCAGAATGCAGAGTAAGCCTCATCAATAGTTGTGCATTCCATAAGTGGTTTTAAAACCAGTGAAACCCTTTGGATGTAGTGTTTGTATTTAATTGGTTGATTGGTTTTTCAAATTGTTTGTTTTACTATTTTTAACTTTGTGAGTCAGGGAAGCCCTCACTCATAGTGATTTAGACCTCTCCAAAAGCTCTGAAGTTATTGATGTAACAGCTATTACATGTTATAAGTTTCTCCTATTAAAACTTGAAAGACTAACAGACTCTGCTACTCTTCATCTAAATTCAGTGTTGCGCTAAATTCAGTGTTGGACTCTATTTACAAGTCCTTTGTAATGTGTCCTCCTCTAGTCACTGGTCGTGCTGGAATGTACTTTCTTGTGAAGACAGGATTTGAGCAAATTGACACAAGTACAGTGTGCCACTACTCTGGACACCTGGTTAAATATCGAGTTGCCTAAATGGTGTGTGTTTTAATTTGATCTCTGCTCACACTTTGCTCATCCAGTTAGAACCACAGGGCTCCAGGCCATAGCGTTCTAGGCCTAAACAAGAAAATTTCCATTCCGTTTTGGGAGTTCATTCGTCTCTCATAATTACTTTTTCCAGAAATGTGTGCTTCAGGAGAGGCCCGCTCTAAATGTGGAGAGGCCCATTTCCTTCTCTCACTTTCAGACTTTCTAAGATTTTCAGTTACTAGAGGTTTGCAGAGACTTGCCATTGTCAAGGGACAGTGCACTTCACTTGAAGTTGTGCAGTATTACTTCATGTGTCTCCCTGGAAATTCCACCAATGGGAAACTCTTGCTGTAGTCATCTCCAAGTGTTTCTGCGTAAGAAAATATAACTAACAAAGGATGTGGTTTCAAGCAGAATGAGGAATGGAGGGATAATCTTTATTTCAGTGCAGGTTGACCTTTCAAAGAAACAGTAATTCCTATGAAATAGGAGGTAAAATATTTTGTAAAGAGACATGGATATGACATGCTCAACTTTATGTCACATTTTTTAAAAAGCCAAGGGCATTTGAGAAATTCTTGGCTGCTGAATTGTCCCTGTTTTCAAATTTCTCTTAGGTAAGACACTCCAGTTTCTTGAAACCATGGTACTGTTCCTTCCATGTAAAAAACCAAAGCAAAAAACAAAATAAATTAAAACAAAACCCATCAAATTACATGCGAGAGCACACAATTGCTCAGCAGGCCCACTATTCAAGAAGCTAGAGGTACAGAAGCCTCAGCCTTCAGCCCATGGCCTGAAGTTTTGTCTCTATCATGGCCCCTCAATTCCCTGGCTTGTCCACATTAACTCATGAAACTTTACTCATTTCCTCTTCAAATGCACAGGATCCAATATATTTGGACCCTGTTCACCTGGGCTGTAATCATCCAACGACACACCAGAGGAAGGGCAGCCACCCCCTTGCCTGGGGCCTTGGAGCTTATCACAATAGAAATGGAAACCTGAACAAGGGGAGCCAAAACAAAGAGAGCTATATTCCTAAAGTCTGATACACAGAAGCTACCTATAGACCAGTAGTGGGATTTCACAAATTATGTAAGAATCTCTGTGCACTTGCTTGGCTTGGTCGCTCATGCCTATAATGCCAGCAATCTGGGGGCTGAGGTGGACGGATCCTTGGGAGTTCCAGTCCATCGTGGGCTATGAATTTATCTCAAGGCCTCTTTCAACAACTACATAAGATGCTGTTTCCAAAAAGAGGACAACAGAAAACCAGAAACACTTGGTCTAGGTCCCGGAGTTCAATACATGAGTTGTGGAGTCTAAATATTCCATGCCATGAGAAAATACCTGGGATTTTTAGTGAAAGGGGCATTTGCATCCCTTTACTAAGGGTTTCCCTTTCACCATGTTACATTTGAATTCTGGGAAAACCTGCTGGTGACAAGCTATCTAGCATTATGTTGGTTTAGGTATTGAGCTAGTACCTCATGTTTAGTGTTCAGGGTTATGCTGGAATGGCTGCAGACCTCCTTGAAATAGATATTGCAGACAAGTGAACCCCGAGGAAGCTGGATAGTTGAAGCAGGCACTCCAAATATTCATGCACTGCAAGGATTCACTTTCATTTTGGGACTCATCTTCTGGTTGCTGGCTTTTAGTGCTAACTGATACTACCATGGTGGCAGTAATCCAGCAGAGACTGCATGTATGGTATGCAGGTTTGCTTCCCAAGGCACCAGAAACTTGGCAGAACACAAATCATTGTGGCATTTTCTTTCCTCCCCTGAAACATTTGGCTTTCTAAGTTTGAAAATTGAATAGACTGGGCTAGTCAGGTTTGGACCCCATGTACCACCAACAGAGCTAAAGACAGAGACAATTACTTCCCTCCACTTGTCAAAATATGTCAAATTTGCTTGGTCACCACAAGTTCAAAGAAAATTCTGAGGCAACTTAGAGAGGTGAATCAAATACTGCCTGATTGGAATGGCTGTGGTTGTATGAGGTGGAAAGCTGCAGAGTTGGGCTGAAACTGTTCACAGAAATCCACAGGCTTGTGGTTGCCAGGCAACCACACTGGGCTGAGATTGGCTGAACATCACTGTGAGGTGGATTTTAGGCTCTAGGTTTGAAAATTTAAAAGACTGCGGTAGTCAAGTTTGGAACACATCGACCACAGACAGACCAAAGGATCTTTCAATTACTTCCCTCCACTTCTCAAAATATGTCAAATTTTCTTGATCACTACAACTGTAAAAAAAATTCTGAGGCAACATAGAGAGGCTAATCAAATACTGCATGATTGGTATGGCTGTGGTTGTATGAGGTGGAAAGCTGCAGAGTTGGGCTGAAACAGTTCACAGAAAGCCACAAGCTTGTGGTTGCCAGGCAACCACACTGGGCTCTGATTGGCTGAGCACCATTGTGAGCTGCACTTTAGGCTCTAGGATACAAGTGTGCAGTAGGAGACCTGAGTCACAATGCTGGGCGTTGCCATGGAGACCTCAGTGGCACAGAGGACTCTGTAAGGCAAGATTTAAATAGGATGAATATTCTTGGCCTGGTATGCCACAGGATTCTCACTGAAGGCTTCACTGCTGAGAATTTGGGGATGGAAATGCTTGCCAATCTACACATAGATGTACTTTCAATGGGATATGAAATATGCCAGGGCCTGGCAGATGTTCTCTGACATGTCCTATCCTTGAGCATACGCTTTTCCCTTGTCATGTCTGTCATTTGGCTGAGTCCTGTTCCCTAAGCTATTCAGTCAAGACTTGCTGGAATCATTCACCTGCAGTATAAGAGCTTTCTGTGAAATTTCTCAGCAGAAATCCTCTGCAAGCACATAGCTTTGGATATGAGAAACAGTGGTGGAAGTTAAATTTCAAGGGCAGATATTTGAAAACAAAGAAACAAGCCCCGAATAAGATCTTTACATGTTTCCCAGATGAATATGTTTGGAAATTCGGGGGAAGATCGAGATCAAGACCGAGAAGAGTGCACACGCATTTCAAGGTACAAAAACCAGGGAAAAACATGGGAAAGCAAGAGAGCTGGTTAATTTGATATAAAAATCTTTGATGATGAAAGGAAAATTATATTCTCATGGTGATTTAATCAGGCTGTAGCAGTGAAGTTCTCATGTTGGTTTTCCTATGTGTGGCCTTCTGCATTGGGCAGTGGATGCAGTACAGGAGATCTTCAAATAAATCTGGTGGAACACAAAATAGTGAAAAAAATATCAATCTAAATCTTGTGTATTCCTTCCCTTTGAGAACATATATGGATAATGTCCGGAGTTTCAAAAGAGAAAATGTCTATTGGGTCATGGTTTCACCAATGAAATGGTCACTTAACATAACATTTTGAATTTTGCTTTCACAGTTGCTCATGTACCGGGCCTGAGTAAAGCAGAATGCAGAGTAAGCCTCATCAATAGTTGTGCATTCCATAAGTGGTTTTAAAACCAGTGAAACCCTTTGGATGTAGTGTTTGTATTTAATTGGTTGATTGGTTTTTCAAATTGTTTGTTTTACTATTTTTAACTTTGTGAGTCAGGGAAGCCCTCACTCATAGTGATTTAGACCTCTCCAAAAGCTCTGAAGTTATTGATGTAACAGCTATTACATGTTATAAGTTTCTCCTATTAAAACTTGAAAGACTAACAGACTCTGCTACTCTTCATCTAAATTCAGTGTTGCGCTAAATTCAGTGTTGGACTCTATTTACAAGTCCTTTGTAATGTGTCCTCCTCTAGTCACTGGTCGTGCTGGAATGTACTTTCTTGTGAAGACAGGATTTGAGCAAATTGACACAAGTACAGTGTGCCACTACTCTGGACACCTGGTTAAATATCGAGTTGCCTAAATGGTGTGTGTTTTAATTTGATCTCTGCTCACACTTTGGTCATCCAGTTAGAACCACAGGGCTCCAGGCCATAGCGTTCTAGGCCTAAACAAGAAAATTTCCATTCCGTTTTGGGAGTTCATTCGTCTCTCATAATTACTTTTTCCAGAAATGTGTGCTTCAGGAGAGGCCCGCTCTAAATGTGGAGAGGCCCATTTCCTTCTCTCACTTTCAGACTTTCTAAGATTTTCAGTTACTAGAGGTTTGCAGAGACTTGCCATTGTCAAGGGACAGTGCACTTCACTTGAAGTTGTGCAGTATTACTTCATGTGTCTCCCTGGAAATTCCACCAATGGGAAACTCTTGCTGTAGTCATCTCCAAGTGTTTCTGCCTAAGAAAATATAACTAACAAAGGATGTGGTTTCAAGCAGAATGAGGAATGGAGGGATAATCTTTATTTCAGTGCAGGTTGACCTTTCAAAGAAACAGTAATTCCTATGAAATAGGAGGTAAAATATTTTGTAAAGAGTCATGGATATGACATGCTCAACTTTATGTCACATTTTTTAAAAAGCCAAGGGCATTTGAGAAATTCTTGGCTGCTGAATTGTCCCTGTTTTCAAATTTCTCTTAGGTAAGACACTCCAGTTTCTTCAAACCATGGTACTGTTCCTTCCATGTAAAAAACCAAAGCAAAAAACAAAATAAATTAAAACAAAACCCATCAAATTACATGCGAGAGCACACAATTGCTCAGCAGGCCCACTATTCAAGAAGCTAGAGGTACAGAAGCCTCAGCCTTCAGCCCATGGCCTGAAGTTTTGTCTCTATCATGGCCCCTCAATTCCCTGGCTTGTCCACATTAACTCATGAAACTTTACTCATTTCCTCTTCAAATGCACAGGATCCAATATATTTGGACCCTGTTCACCTGGGCTGTAATCATCCAACGACACACCAGAGGAAGGGCAGCCACCCCCTTGCCTGGGGCCTTGGAGCTTATCACAATAGAAATGGAAACCTGAACAAGGGGAGCCAAAACAAAGAGAGCTATATTCCTAAAGTCTGATACACAGAAGCTACCTATAGACCAGTAGTGGGATTTCACAAATTATGTAAGAATCTCTGTGCACTTGCTTGGCTTGGTCGCTCATGCCTATAATGCCAGCAATCTGGGGGCTGAGGTGGACGGATCCTTGGGAGTTCCAGTCCATCGTGGGCTATGAATTTATCTCAAGGCCTCTTTCAACAACTACATAAGATGCTGTTTCCAAAAAGAGGACAACAGAAAACCAGAAACACTTGGTCTAGGTCCCGGAGTTCAATACATGAGTTGTGGAGTCTAAATATTCCATGCCATGAGAAAATACCTGGGATTTTTAGTGAAAGGGGCATTTGCATCCCTTTACTAAGGGTTTCCCTTTCACCATGTTACATTTGAATTCTGGGAAAACCTGCTGGTGACAAGCTATCTAGCAATATGTTGGTTTAGGTATTGAGCTAGTACCTCATGTTTAGTGTTCAGGGTTATGCTGGAATGGCTGCAGACCTCCTTGAAATAGATATTGCAGACAAGTGAACCCCGAGGAAGCTGGATAGTTGAAGCAGGCACTCCAAATATTCATGCATTGCAAGGATTCACTTTCATTTTGGGACTCATCTTCTGGTTGCTGGCTTTTAGTGCTAACTGATACTACCATGGTGGCAGTAATCCAGCAGAGACTGCATGTATGGTATGCAGGTTTGCTTCCCAAGGCACCAGAAACTTGGCAGAACACAAATCATTGTGGCATTTTCTTTCCTCCCCTGAAACATTTGGCTTTCTAAGTTTGAAAATTGAATAGACTGGGCTAGTCAGGTTTGGACCCCATGTACCACCAACAGAGCTAAAGACAGAGACAATTACTTCCCTCCACTTGTCAAAATATGTCAAATTTGCTTGGTCACCACAAGTTCAAAGAAAATTCTGAGGCAACTTAGAGAGGTGAATCAAATACTGCCTGATTGGAATGGCTGTGGTTGTATGAGGTGGAAAGCTGCAGAGTTGGGCTGAAACTGTTCACAGAAATCCACAGGCTTGTGGTTGCCAGGCAACCACACTGGGCTGAGATTGGCTGAACATCACTGTGAGGTGGATTTTAGGCTCTAGGTTTGAAAATTTAAAAGACTGCGGTAGTCAAGTTTGGAACACATCGACCACAGACAGACCAAAGGATCTTTCAATTACTTCCCTCCACTTCTCAAAATATGTCAAATTTTCTTGATCACTACAACTGTAAAAAAAATTCTGAGGCAACATAGAGAGGCTAATCAAATACTGCATGATTGGTATGGCTGTGGTTGTATGAGGTGGAAAGCTGCAGAGTTGGGCTGAAACAGTTCACAGAAAGCCACAAGCTTGTGGTTGCCAGGCAACCACACTGGGCTCTGATTGGCTGAGCACCATTGTGAGCTGCACTTTAGGCTCTAGGATACAAGTGTGCAGTAGGAGACCTGAGTCACAATGCTGGGCGTTGCCATGGAGACCTCAGTGGCACAGAGGACTCTGTAAGGCAAGATTTAAATAGGATGAATATTCTTGGCCTGGTATGCCACAGGATTCTCACTGAAGGCTTCACTGCTGAGAATTTGGGGATGGAAATGCTTGCCAATCTACACATGGATGTACTTTCAATGGGATATGAAATATGCCAGGGCCTGGCAGATGTTCTCTGACATGTCCTATCCTTGAGCATACGCTTTTCCCTTGTCATGTCTGTCATTTGGCTGAGTCCTGTTCCCTAAGCTATTCAGTCAAGACTTGCTGGAATCATTCACCTGCAGTATAAGAGCTTTCTGTGAAATTTCTCAGCAGAAATCCTCTGCAAGCACATAGCTTTGGATATGAGAAACAGTGGTGGAAGTTAAATTTCAAGGGCAGATATTTGAAAACAAAGAAACAAGCCCCGAATAAGATCTTTACATGTTTCCCAGATGAATATGTTTGGAAATTCGGGGGAAGATCGAGATCAAGACCGAGAAGAGTGCACACGCATTTCAAGGTACAAAAACCAGGGAAAAACATGGGAAAGCAAGAGAGCTGGTTAATTTGATATAAAAATCTTTGATGATGAAAGGAAAATTATATTCTCATGGTGATTTAATCAGGCTGTAGCAGTGAAGTTCTCATGTTGGTTTTCCTATGTGTGGCCTTCTGCATTGGGCAGTGGATGCAGTACAGGAGATCTTCAAATAAATCTGGTGGAACACAAAATAGTGAAAAAAATATCAATCTAAATCTTGTGTATTCCTTCCCTTTGAGAACATATATGGATAATGTCCGGAGTTTCAAAAGAGAAAATGTCTATTGGGTCATGGTTTCACCAATGAAATGGTCACTTAACATAACATTTTGAATTTTGCTTTCACAGTTGCTCATGTACCGGGCCTGAGTAAAGCAGAATGCAGAGTAAGCCTCATCAATAGTTGTGCATTCCATAAGTGGTTTTAAAACCAGTGAAACCCTTTGGATGTAGTGTTTGTATTTAATTGGTTGATTGGTTTTTCAAATTGTTTGTTTTACTATTTTTAACTTTGTGAGTCAGGGAAGCCCTCACTCATAGTGATTTAGACCTCTCCAAAAGCTCTGAAGTTATTGATGTAACAGCTATTACATGTTATAAGTTTCTCCTATTAAAACTTGAAAGACTAACAGACTCTGCTACTCTTCATCTAAATTCAGTGTTGCGCTAAATTCAGTGTTGGACTCTATTTACAAGTCCTTTGTAATGTGTCCTCCTCTAGTCACTGGTCGTGCTGGAATGTACTTTCTTGTGAAGACAGGATTTGAGCAAATTGACACAAGTACAGTGTGCCACTACTCTGGACACCTGGTTAAATATCGAGTTGCCTAAATGGTGTGTGTTTTAATTTGATCTCTGCTCACACTTTGCTCATCCAGTTAGAACCACAGGGCTCCAGGCCATAGCGTTCTAGGCCTAAACAAGGAAATTTCCATTCCGTTTTGGGAGTTCATTCGTCTCTCATAATTACTTTTTCCAGAAATGTGTGCTTCAGGAGAGGCCCGCTCTAAATGTGGAGAGGCCCATTTCCTTCTCTCACTTTCAGACTTTCTAAGATTTTCAGTTACTAGAGGTTTGCAGAGACTTGCCATTGTCAAGGGACAGTGCACTTCACTTGAAGTTGTGCAGTATTACTTCATGTGTCTCCCTGGAAATTCCACCAATGGGAAACTCTTGCTGTAGTCATCTCCAAGTGTTTCTGCCTAAGAAAATATAACTAACAAAGGATGTGGTTTCAAGCAGAATGAGGAATGGAGGGATAATCTTTATTTCAGTGCAGGTTGACCTTTCAAAGAAACAGTAATTCCTATGAAATAGGAGGTAAAATCTTTTGTAAAGAGACATGGATATGACATGCTCAACTTTATGTCACATTTTTTAAAAAGCCAAGGGCATTTGAGAAATTCTTGGCTGCTGAATTGTCCCTGTTTTCAAATTTCTCTTAGGTAAGACACTCCAGTTTCTTCAAACCATGGTACTGTTCCTTCCATGTAAAAAACCAAAGCAAAAAACAAAATAAATTAAAACAAAACCCATCAAATTACATGTGAGAGCACACAATTGCTCAGCAGGCCCACTATTCAAGAAGCTAGAGGTACAGAAGCCTCAGCCTTCAGCCCATGGCCTGAAGTTTTGTCTCTATCATGGCCCCTCAATTCCCTGGCTTGTCCACATTAACTCATGAAACTTTACTCATTTCCTCTTCAAATGCACAGGATCCAATATATTTGGACCCTGTTCACCTGGGCTGTAATCATCCAACGACACACCAGAGGAAGGGCAGCCACCCCCTTGCCTGGGGCCTTGGAGCTTATCACAATAGAAATGGAAACCTGAACAAGGGGAGCCAAAACAAAGAGAGCTATATTCCTAAAGTCTGATACACAGAAGCTACCTATAGACCAGTAGTGGGATTTCACAAATTATGTAAGAATCTCTGTGCACTTGCTTGGCTTGGTCGCTCATGCCTATAATGCCAGCAATCTGGGGGCTGAGGTGGACGGATCCTTGGGAGTTCCAGTCCATCGTGGGCTATGAATTTATCTCAAGGCCTCTTTCAACAACTACATAAGATGCTGTTTCCAAAAAGAGGACAACAGAAAACCAGAAACACTTGGTCTAGGTCCCGGAGTTCAATACATGAGTTGTGGAGTCTAAATATTCCATGCCATGAGAAAATACCTGGGATTTTTAGTGAAAGGGGCATTTGCATCCCTTTACTAAGGGTTTCCCTTTCACCATGTTACATTTGAATTCTGGGAAAACCTGCTGGTGACAAGCTATCTAGCAATATGTTGGTTTAGGTATTGAGCTAGTACCTCATGTTTAGTGTTCAGGGTTATGCTGGAATGGCTGCAGACCTCCTTGAAATAGATATTGCAGACAAGTGAACCCCGAGGAAGCTGGATAGTTGAAGCAGGCACTCCAAATATTCATGCATTGCAAGGATTCACTTTCATTTTGGGACTCATCTTCTGGTTGCTGGCTTTTAGTGCTAACTGATACTACCATGGTGGCAGTAATCCAGCAGAGACTGCATGTATGGTATGCAGGTTTGCTTCCCAAGGCACCAGAAACTTGGCAGAACACAAATCATTGTGGCATGTTCTTTCCTCCCCTGAAACATTTGGCTTTCTAAGTTTGAAAATTGAATAGACTGGGCTAGTCAGGTTTGGACCCCATGTACCACCAACAGAGCTAAAGACAGAGACAATTACTTCCCTCCACTTGTCAAAATATGTCAAATTTGCTTGGTCACCACAAGTTCAAAGAAAATTCTGAGGCAACTTAGAGAGGTGAATCAAATACTGCCTGATTGGAATGGCTGTGGTTGTATGAGGTGAAAAGCTGCAGAGTTGGGCTGAAACTGTTCACAGAAATCCACAGGCTTGTGGTTGCCAGGCAACCACACTGGGCTGAGATTGGCTGAACATCACTGTGAGGTGGATTTTAGGCTCTAGGTTTGAAAATTTAAAAGACTGCGGTAGTCAAGTTTGGAACACATCGACCACAGACAGACCAAAGGATCTTTCAATTACTTCCCTCCACTTCTCAAAATATGTCAAATTTTCTTGATCACTACAACTGTAAAAAAAATTCTGAGGCAACATAGAGAGGCTAATCAAATACTGCATGATTGGTATGGCTGTGGTTGTATGAGGTGGAAAGCTGCAGAGTTGGGCTGAAACAGTTCACAGAAAGCCACAAGCTTGTGGTTGCCAGGCAACCACACTGGGCTCTGATTGGCTGAGCACCATTGTGAGCTGCACTTTAGGCTCTAGGATACAAGTGTGCAGTAGGAGACCTGAGTCACAATGCTGGGCGTTGCCATGGAGACCTCAGTGGCACAGAGGACTCTGTAAGGCAAGATTTAAATAGGATGAATATTCTTGGCCTGGTATGCCACAGGATTCTCACTGAAGGCTTCACTGCTGAGAATTTGGGGATGGAAATGCTTGCCAATCTACACATGGATGTACTTTCAATGGGATATGAAATATGCCAGGGCCTGGCAGATGTTCTCTGACATGTCCTATCCTTGAGCATACGCTTTTCCCTTGTCATGTCTGTCATTTGGCTGAGTCCTGTTCCCTAAGCTATTCAGTCAAGACTTGCTGGAATCATTCACCTGCAGTATAAGAGCTTTCTGTGAAATTTCTCAGCAGAAATCCTCTGCAAGCACATAGCTTTGGATATGAGAAACAGTGGTGGAAGTTAAATTTCAAGGGCAGATATTTGAAAACAAAGAAACAAGCCCCGAATAAGATCTTTACATGTTTCCCAGATGAATATGTTTGGAAATTCGGGGGAAGATCGAGATCAAGACCGAGAAGAGTGCACACGCATTTCAAGGTACAAAAACCAGGGAAAAACATGGGAAAGCAAGAGAGCTGGTTAATTTGATATAAAAATCTTTGATGATGAAAGGAAAATTATATTCTCATGGTGATTTAATCAGGCTGTAGCAGTGAAGTTCTCATGTTGGTTTTCCTATGTGTGGCCTTCTGCATTGGGCAGTGGATGCAGTACAGGAGATCTTCAAATAAATCTGGTGGAACACAAAATAGTGAAAAAAATATCAATCTAAATCTTGTGTATTCCTTCCCTTTGAGAACATATATGGATAATGTCCGGAGTTTCAAAAGAGAAAATGTCTATTGGGTCATGGTTTCACCAATGAAATGGTCACTTAACATAACATTTTGAATTTTGCTTTCACAGTTGCTCATGTACCGGGCCTGAGTAAAGCAGAATGCAGAGTAAGCCTCATCAATAGTTGTGCATTCCATAAGTGGTTTTAAAACCAGTGAAACCCTTTGGATGTAGTGATTGTATTTAATTGGTTGATTGGTTTTTCAAATTGTTTGTTTTACTATTTTTAACTTTGTGAGTCAGGGAAGCCCTCACTCATAGTGATTTAGACCTCTCCAAAAGCTCTGAAGTTATTGATGTAACAGCTATTACATGTTATAAGTTTCTCCTATTAAAACTTGAAAGACTAACAGACTCTGCTACTCTTCATCTAAATTCAGTGTTGCGCTAAATTCAGTGTTGGACTCTATTTACAAGTCCTTTGTAATGTGTCCTCCTCTAGTCACTGGTCGTGCTGGAATGTACTTTCTTGTGAAGACAGGATTTGAGCAAATTGACACAAGTACAGTGTGCCACTACTCTGGACACCTGGTTAAATATCGAGTTGCCTAAATGGTGTGTGTTTTAATTTGATCTCTGCTCACACTTTGCTCATCCAGTTAGAACCACAGGGCTCCAGGCCATATCGTTCTATGCCTAAACAAGGAAATTTCCATTCCGTTTTGGGAGTTCATTCGTCTCTCATAATTACTTTTTCCAGAAATGTGTGCTTCAGGAGAGGCCCGCTCTAAATGTGGAGAGGCCCATTTCCTTCTCTCACTTTCAGACTTTCTAAGATTTTCAGTTACTAGAGGTTTGCAGAGACTTGCCATTGTCAAGGGACAGTGCACTTCACTTGAAGTTGTGCAGTATTACTTCATGTGTCTCCCTGGAAATTCCACCAATGGGAAACTCTTGCTGTAGTCATCTCCAAGTGTTTCTGCCTAAGAAAATATAACTAACAAAGGATGTGGTTTCAAGCAGAATGAGGAATGGAGGGATAATCTTTATTTCAGTGCAGGTTGACCTTTCAAAGAAACAGTAATTCCTATGAAATAGGAGGTAAAATCTTTTGTAAAGAGACATGGATATGACATGCTCAACTTTATGTCACATTTTTTAAAAAGCCAAGGGCATTTGAGAAATTCTTGGCTGCTGAATTGTCCCTGTTTTCAAATTTCTCTTAGGTAAGACACTCCAGTTTCTTCAAACCATGGTACTGTTCCTTCCATGTAAAAAACCAAAGCAAAAAACAAAATAAATTAAAACAAAACCCATCAAATTACATGTGAGAGCACACAATTGCTCAGCAGGCCCACTATTCAAGAAGCTAGAGGTACAGAAGCCTCAGCCTTCAGCCCATGGCCTGAAGTTTTGTCTCTATCATGGCCCCTCAATTCCCTGGCTTGTCCACATTAACTCATGAAACTTTACTCATTTCCTCTTCAAATGCACAGGATCCAATATATTTGGACCCTGTTCACCTGGGCTGTAATCATCCAACGACACACCAGAGGAAGGGCAGCCACCCCCTTGCCTGGGGCCTTGGAGCTTATCACAATAGAAATGGAAACCTGAACAAGGGGAGCCAAAACAAAGAGAGCTATATTCCTAAAGTCTGATACACAGAAGCTACCTATAGACCAGTAGTGGGATTTCACAAATTATGTAAGAATCTCTGTGCACTTGCTTGGCTTGGTCGCTCATGCCTATAATGCCAGCAATCTGGGGGCTGAGGTGGACGGATCCTTGGGAGTTCCAGTCCATCGTGGGCTATGAATTTATCTCAAGGCCTCTTTCAACAACTACATAAGATGCTGTTTCCAAAAAGAGGACAACAGAAAACCAGAAACACTTGGTCTAGGTCCCGGAGTTCAATACATGAGTTGTGGAGTCTAAATATTCCATGCCATGAGAAAATACCTGGGATTTTTAGTGAAAGGGGCATTTGCATCCCTTTACTAAGGGTTTCCCTTTCACCATGTTACATTTGAATTCTGGGAAAACCTGCTGGTGACAAGCTATCTAGCAATATGTTGGTTTAGGTATTGAGCTAGTACCTCATGTTTAGTGTTCAGGGTTATGCTGGAATGGCTGCAGACCTCCTTGAAATAGATATTGCAGACAAGTGAACCCCGAGGAAGCTGGATAGTTGAAGCAGGCACTCCAAATATTCATGCATTGCAAGGATTCACTTTCATTTTGGGACTCATCTTCTGGTTGCTGGCTTTTAGTGCTAACTGATACTACCATGGTGGCAGTAATCCAGCAGAGACTGCATGTATGGTATGCAGGTTTGCTTCCCAAGGCACCAGAAACTTGGCAGAACACAAATCATTGTGGCATGTTCTTTCCTCCCCTGAAACATTTGGCTTTCTAAGTTTGAAAATTGAATAGACTGGGCTAGTCAGGTTTGGACCCCATGTACCACCAACAGAGCTAAAGACAGAGACAATTACTTCCCTCCACTTGTCAAAATATGTCAAATTTGCTTGGTCACCACAAGTTCAAAGAAAATTCTGAGGCAACTTAGAGAGGTGAATCAAATACTGCCTGATTGGAATGGCTGTGGTTGTATGAGGTGAAAAGCTGCAGAGTTGGGCTGAAACTGTTCACAGAAATCCACAGGCTTGTGGTTGCCAGGCAACCACACTGGGCTGAGATTGGCTGAACATCACTGTGAGGTGGATTTTAGGCTCTAGGTTTGAAAATTTAAAAGACTGCGGTAGTCAAGTTTGGAACACATCGACCACAGACAGACCAAAGGATCTTTCAATTACTTCCCTCCACTTCTCAAAATATGTCAAATTTTCTTGATCACTACAACTGTAAAAAAAATTCTGAGGCAACATAGAGAGGCTAATCAAATACTGCATGATTGGTATGGCTGTGGTTGTATGAGGTGGAAAGCTGCAGAGTTGGGCTGAAACAGTTCACAGAAAGCCACAAGCTTGTGGTTGCCAGGCAACCACACTGGGCTCTGATTGGCTGAGCACCATTGTGAGCTGCACTTTAGGCTCTAGGATACAAGTGTGCAGTAGGAGACCTGAGTCACAATGCTGGGCGTTGCCATGGAGACCTCAGTGGCACAGAGGACTCTGTAAGGCAAGATTTAAATAGGATGAATATTCTTGGCCTGGTATGCCACAGGATTCTCACTGAAGGCTTCACTGCTCAGAATTTGGGGATGGAAATGCTTGCCAATCTACACATGGATGTACTTTCAATGGGATATGAAATATGCCAGGGCCTGGCAGATGTTCTCTGACATGTCCTATCCTTGAGCATACGCTTTTCCCTTGTCATGTCTGTCATTTGGCTGAGTCCTGTTCCCTAAGCTATTCAGTCAAGACTTGCTGGAATCATTCACCTGCAGTATAAGAGCTTTCTGTGAAATTTCTCAGCAGAAATCCTCTGCAAGCACATAGCTTTGGATATGAGAAACAGTGGTGGAAGTTAAATTTCAAGGGCAGATATTTGAAAACAAAGAAACAAGCCCCGAATAAGATCTTTACATGTTTCCCAGATGAATATGTTTGGAAATTCGGGGGAAGATCGAGATCAAGACCGAGAAGAGTGCACACGCATTTCAAGGTACAAAAACCAGGGAAAAACATGGGAAAGCAAGAGAGCTGGTTAATTTGATATAAAAATCTTTGATGATGAAAGGAAAATTATATTCTCATGGTGATTTAATCAGGCTGTAGCAGTGAAGTTCTCATGTTGGTTTTCCTATGTGTGGCCTTCTGCATTGGGCAGTGGATGCAGTACAGGAGATCTTCAAATAAATCTGGTGGAACACAAAATAGTGAAAAAAATATCAATCTAAATCTTGTGTATTCCTTCCCTTTGAGAACATATATGGATAATGTCCGGAGTTTCAAAAGAGAAAATGTCTATTGGGTCATGGTTTCACCAATGAAATGGTCACTTAACATAACATTTTGAATTTTGCTTTCACAGTTGCTCATGTACCGGGCCTGAGTAAAGCAGAATGCAGAGTAAGCCTCATCAATAGTTGTGCATTCCATAAGTGGTTTTAAAACCAGTGAAACCCTTTGGATGTAGTGATTGTATTTAATTGGTTGATTGGTTTTTCAAATTGTTTGTTTTACTATTTTTAACTTTGTGAGTCAGGGAAGCCCTCACTCATAGTGATTTAGACCTCTCCAAAAGCTCTGAAGTTATTGATGTAACAGCTATTACATGTTATAAGTTTCTCCTATTAAAACTTGAAAGACTAACAGACTCTGCTACTCTTCATCTAAATTCAGTGTTGCGCTAAATTCAGTGTTGGACTCTATTTACAAGTCCTTTGTAATGTGTCCTCCTCTAGTCACTGGTCGTGCTGGAATGTACTTTCTTGTGAAGACAGGATTTGAGCAAATTGACACAAGTACAGTGTGCCACTACTCTGGACACCTGGTTAAATATCGAGTTGCCTAAATGGTGTGTGTTTTAATTTGATCTCTGCTCACACTTTGCTCATCCAGTTAGAACCACAGGGCTCCAGGCCATATCGTTCTATGCCTAAACAAGGAAATTTCCATTCCGTTTTGGGAGTTCATTCGTCTCTCATAATTACTTTTTCCAGAAATGTGTGCTTCAGGAGAGGCCCGCTCTAAATGTGGAGAGGCCCATTTCCTTCTCTCACTTTCAGACTTTCTAAGATTTTCAGTTACTAGAGGTTTGCAGAGACTTGCCATTGTCAAGGGACAGTGCACTTCACTTGAAGTTGTGCAGTATTACTTCATGTGTCTCCCTGGAAATTCCACCAATGGGAAACTCTTGCTGTAGTCATCTCCAAGTGTTTCTGCCTAAGAAAATATAACTAACAAAGGATGTGGTTTCAAGCAGAATGAGGAATGGAGGGATAATCTTTATTTCAGTGCAGGTTGACCTTTCAAAGAAACAGTAATTCCTATGAAATAGGAGGTAAAATCTTTTGTAAAGAGACATGGATATGACATGCTCAACTTTATGTCACATTTTTTAAAAAGCCAAGGGCATTTGAGAAATTCTTGGCTGCTGAATTGTCCCTGTTTTCAAATTTCTCTTAGGTAAGACACTCCAGTTTCTTCAAACCATGGTACTGTTCCTTCCATGTAAAAAACCAAAGCAAAAAACAAAATAAATTAAAACAAAACCCATCAAATTACATGTGAGAGCACACAATTGCTCAGCAGGCCCACTATTCAAGAAGCTAGAGGTACAGAAGCCTCAGCCTTCAGCCCATGGCCTGAAGTTTTGTCTCTATCATGGCCCCTCAATTCCCTGGCTTGTCCACATTAACTCATGAAACTTTACTCATTTCCTCTTCAAATGCACAGGATCCAATATATTTGGACCCTGTTCACCTGGGCTGTAATCATCCAACGACACACCAGAGGAAGGGCAGCCACCCCCTTGCCTGGGGCCTTGGAGCTTATCACAATAGAAATGGAAACCTGAACAAGGGGAGCCAAAACAAAGAGAGCTATATTCCTAAAGTCTGATACACAGAAGCTACCTATAGACCAGTAGTGGGATTTCACAAATTATGTAAGAATCTCTGTGCACTTGCTTGGCTTGGTCGCTCATGCCTATAATGCCAGCAATCTGGGGGCTGAGGTGGACGGATCCTTGGGAGTTCCAGTCCATCGTGGGCTATGAATTTATCTCAAGGCCTCTTTCAACAACTACATAAGATGCTGTTTCCAAAAAGAGGACAACAGAAAACCAGAAACACTTGGTCTAGGTCCCGGAGTTCAATACATGAGTTGTGGAGTCTAAATATTCCATGCCATGAGAAAATACCTGGGATTTTTAGTGAAAGGGGCATTTGCATCCCTTTACTAAGGGTTTCCCTTTCACCATGTTACATTTGAATTCTGGGAAAACCTGCTGGTGACAAGCTATCTAGCAATATGTTGGTTTAGGTATTGAGCTAGTACCTCATGTTTAGTGTTCAGGGTTATGCTGGAATGGCTGCAGACCTCCTTGAAATAGATATTGCAGACAAGTGAACCCCGAGGAAGCTGGATAGTTGAAGCAGGCACTCCAAATATTCATGCATTGCAAGGATTCACTTTCATTTTGGGACTCATCTTCTGGTTGCTGGCTTTTAGTGCTAACTGATACTACCATGGTGGCAGTAATCCAGCAGAGACTGCATGTATGGTATGCAGGTTTGCTTCCCAAGGCACCAGAAACTTGGCAGAACACAAATCATTGTGGCATGTTCTTTCCTCCCCTGAAACATTTGGCTTTCTAAGTTTGAAAATTGAATAGACTGGGCTAGTCAGGTTTGGACCCCATGTACCACCAACAGAGCTAAAGACAGAGACAATTACTTCCCTCCACTTGTCAAAATATGTCAAATTTGCTTGGTCACCACAAGTTCAAAGAAAATTCTGAGGCAACTTAGAGAGGTGAATCAAATACTGCCTGATTGGAATGGCTGTGGTTGTATGAGGTGAAAAGCTGCAGAGTTGGGCTGAAACTGTTCACAGAAATCCACAGGCTTGTGGTTGCCAGGCAACCACACTGGGCTGAGATTGGCTGAACATCACTGTGAGGTGGATTTTAGGCTCTAGGTTTGAAAATTTAAAAGACTGCGGTAGTCAAGTTTGGAACACATCGACCACAGACAGACCAAAGGATCTTTCAATTACTTCCCTCCACTTCTCAAAATATGTCAAATTTTCTTGATCACTACAACTGTAAAAAAAATTCTGAGGCAACATAGAGAGGCTAATCAAATACTGCATGATTGGTATGGCTGTGGTTGTATGAGGTGGAAAGCTGCAGAGTTGGGCTGAAACAGTTCACAGAAAGCCACAAGCTTGTGGTTGCCAGGCAACCACACTGGGCTCTGATTGGCTGAGCACCATTGTGAGCTGCACTTTAGGCTCTAGGATACAAGTGTGCAGTAGGAGACCTGAGTCACAATGCTGGGCGTTGCCATGGAGACCTCAGTGGCACAGAGGACTCTGTAAGGCAAGATTTAAATAGGATGAATATTCTTGGCCTGGTATGCCACAGGATTCTCACTGAAGGCTTCACTGCTCAGAATTTGGGGATGGAAATGCTTGCCAATCTACACATGGATGTACTTTCAATGGGATATGAAATATGCCAGGGCCTGGCAGATGTTCTCTGACATGTCCTATCCCTGAGCATATGCTTTTCCCTTGTCATGTCTGTCATTTGGCTGAGTCCTGTTCCCTAAACTATTCAGTCAAGACTTGTTGGAATCATTCACCTGCAGTATAAGAGCTTTCCGTGAAATTTCTCAGCAGAAATCCTCTGCAAGCACATAGCTTTGGATATGAGAAACAGTGGTGGAAGTTAAATTTCAAGGGCAGATATTTGAAAACAATGAAACAAGCCCCGAATAAGATCTTTACATGTTTCCCAGATGAATATGTTTGGAAATTCGGGGGAAGATCGAGATCAAGACCGAGAAGAGTGCACACGCATTTCAAGGTACAAAAACCAGGGAAAAACATGGGAAAGCAAGAGAGCTGGTTAATTTGATGTAAAAATCTTTGATGATGAAAGGAAAATTATATTCTCATGGTGATTTAATCAGGCTGTAGCAGTGAAGTTCTCATGTTGGTTGTCCTATGTGTGGCCTTCTGCATTGGGCAGTGGATGCAGGACAGCAGATCTTCAAATAAATCTGGTGGAACACACAATAGTGAAAAAAATATCAAGGTAAATCCTGTGTATTCCTTCCCTTTGAGAACATATATGGATAATGTCCGGAGTTTCAAAAGAGAAAATGTCTATTGGGTCATGGTTTCACTAATGAAATGGTCACTTCACATAACATTTTGAATTTTGCTTTCACAGTTGCTCATGTACCGGGCCTGAGTAAAGCAGAATGCAGAGTAAGCCTCATCAATAGTTGTGCATTCCATAAGTGGTTTTAAAACCAGTGAAACCCTTTGGAACTAGTGTTTGTACTTAATTGGTTTATTGGTTTTTCAAATTGTTTGTTTTACTATTTTTAACTTTGGGAGTCAGGGAAGCCCTCACTCATAGTGATTTAGATCTCTCCAAAAGCTCTGAAGTTATTGATGTAACAGCTATTACATGCTATAAGTTTCTCCTATTAAAACTTGAAAGACTAACAGACTCTGCTACTTTTCATCTAAATTCAGTGTTGCGCTAAATTCAGTGTTGGACTTTTTTTTACAAGTCCTTTGAAATATGTCTTCCTCTAGTCACTGGTCGTGCTGGAATGTACTTTTTGTGAAGACAGGATTTGAGCAAAGTGACACAAGTACAGTTTGCCACTACTCTGGACACCTGGTTAAATATCGAGTTCCCTAAATGGTATGTGTTTTACTTTGATCTCTGCTCACACTTTGCTCATCCAGTTAGAACCACAGGGCTCCAGGCCATAGCGTTCTAGGCCTAAACAAGAAAATTTCCATTCCGTTTTGGGAGTTCATTCGTCTCTCATAATTACTTTTTCCACAAATTTGTGCTTCAGGAGAGGCCCTGTCTAAATGTGGAGAGGCCCATTTTCTTTCACTCACTTTCAGACTTTCTAAGATTTTCAGTTACTAGAGGTTTGCCCAGACATGCCATTGTCAAGGGACAGTGCACTTCTCTTGAAGTTGTGCAGTATTACTTCATGTGTTTCCGTGGAATTTCCACCAATGGGAAACTCTTACTGTAGTCATCTCCAAGTGTTTCTGCGTAAGAAAATATAACTAACAAAGGATGTGGTTTCAAGCAGAATGAGGAATGGAGGGATAATCTTTATTTCAGTGCAGGTTGACCTTTCAAAGAAATAGTAATTCCTATGAAATAGGAGGTAAAATCTTTTGTAAAGAGACATGGATATGACATGCTCAACTTTATGTCACATTTTTTAAAAAGCCAAGGGCATTTGAGAAATTCTTGGCTCCTGAATTGTCCCTTTTTTCAAATTTCTCTTAGGTAAGACACTCCAGTTTCTTCAAACCATGGTACGGTTCCTTCCATGAAAAAACCAAAGCAAAAAACAAAATAAATTAAAACAAAACCCATCAAATTACACTTGAGAGCACACAATTGCTCAGCAGGCCCACTATTCAAGAAGCTAGAGGTACAGAAGCCTCAGCCTTCAGCCCATGGCCTGAAGTTTTGTCTCTATCATGGCCCCTCAATTCCCTGGCATGTCCACATTAACTCATGAATTTTTACTCATTTCCTCTTCAAATGCATAGGATCCAATATATTTGAACCCTGTTCACCTGGGCTGTAATCATCCAAGGACACACCAGAGGAAGGGCAGCCACCCCATTGCCGGGGGCCTTGGAGCTTATCACAATACAAATGAAAACCTGAACAAGGGGAGCCAAAACAAAGAGAGGAAAATTCCTAAAGTCTGAAACACAGAAGCTACCTATAGACCAGTAGTGGGATTTCACAAATTATGTAAGAATCTCTGTGCACATGCTTAACATGGTCGCTCATGCCTATAATCCCAGCAATCTGGGGGCTGAGGTGGATGGATCCTTGGGAGTTCCTGTCCATCGTGGGCTATGAAATTATCTCAAGGCCTCTTTCAACAACTACATAAGATGCTGTTTCCAAAAAGAGGACAACAGAAAACTAGACACACTTGGTCTAGGTCCCGGGGTTCACTACATGAGTTGTGAAGTCTAAATATTCTATGCCAGGAGAAAATACCTGGGATTTTTAGTGAAAGGGGCATTTGCATCCCTTTTCTAATGGTTTCCCTTTCACCATGTTACATTTCAATTCTGGGAAAACCTGCTGGTGACAAGCTATCTAGCATTATGTTGGTTTAGGTATTGAGCTAGTACCTCATGTTTAGTGTTCAGGGATATGCCGGAATGGCTGCAGACCTCCTTGAAATAGCTATTGCAGACAAGTGAACCCCGAGGAAGCTGGATAGTTGAAGCAGGCACTCCAAATATTCATGCACTGCAAGGATTCACTTTCATTTTGGGACTCATCTTCTGGTTGCTGGCTTTTAGTGCTAACTGATACTATCATGGTGGCAGTAATCCAGCAGAGACTGCATGTATGGTTTGCAGGTTTGCTTCCCAAGACACCAGAAACTTGGCAGAACCCAAATCATTGTGGCATTTTCTTTCCTCCCCTGAAATATTTGGCTTTCTAAGTTTGAAAATTGAATAGACTGGGCTAGTGAGGTTTGGACCCCATGTACCACCAACTGAGCTAAAGACAGAGCCAATTACTTCCCTCCACTTGTCAAAATATGTCAAATTTGCTTTGTCACCACAACTTCAAAGAAAATTCTGAGGCAACTTAGAGAGGTGAATCAAATACTGCC
The DNA here is from genome assembly GCF_034190915.1 of Cavia porcellus. Lineage (NCBI taxonomy): Eukaryota > Metazoa > Chordata > Mammalia > Rodentia > Caviidae > Cavia > Cavia porcellus. Next base: position 2,981,650 of record NW_026947543.1, read on the forward strand.
TGATTGGAATGGCTGTGGTTGTATGAGGTGGAAAGCTGCAGAGTTGGGCTGAAACTGTTCACAGATATCCACAGGCTTGTGGTTGCCAGGCAACCACACTGGGCTGAGATTGGCTGAACATCACTGTGAGGTGGTTTTTAGGCTCTAGGTTTGAAAATTTAAAAGACTGGGGTAGTCAGGTTTGGAACACATCGACCACAGACAGACCAAAAGGTCTTTCAATTACTTCCCTCCACTTCTCAAAATATGTCAAATTTTCTTGATCACTACAACTGTAAAAAAATTCTGAGGCAACATAGAGAGGCTAATCAAATACTGCATGATTGGAATGGCTGTGGTTGTATGAGGTGGAAAGCTGCAGAGTTGGGCTGAAACAGTTCACAGAAAGCCACAAGCTTGTGGTTGCCAGGCAACCACACTGGGCTGTGATTGGCTGAGCACCATTGTGAGCTGGACTTTAGGCTCTAGGATACAAGTGTGCAGTAGGAGACCTGAGTCACAATGCTGGGCGTTGCCATGGAGACCTCAGTGGCATAGAGGACCTTGTAGGGCAAGATTTAAATAGGATGAATATTCTTGGCCTGGTATGCCACAGGATTCTCACTGAAGGCTTCACTGCTCAGAATTTGGGGATGGAAATGCTTGCCAATCTACACATGGATGTACTTTCAATGGGATATGAAATATGCCAGGGCCTGGCAGATGTTCTCTGACATGTCCTATCCTTTAGCATATGCTTTTCCCTTGTCATGTCTGTCATTTGGCTGAGTCCTGTTCCCTAAGCTATTCAGTCAAGACTTGCTGGAATCATTCACCTGCAGTATAAGAGCTTTCTGTGAAATTTCTCAGCAGAAATCCTCTGCAAGCACATAGCTTTGGATATGAGAGACAGTGGTGGAAGTTGAACTTCAAGGGCAGATATTTGAAAACAATGAAACAAGCCCCGAATAAGATCTTTACATGTTTCCCAGATGAATATGTTTGGAAATACGGGGGAAGATGGAGATCAAGACTGAGAAGACTGAACACCCATTTCAAGGTACAATAACCAGGGAAAAACATGGGAAAGCAAGAGAGCTGGTTTATTTGATGTAAAAATCTTTGATGATGAAAGGAAAATTATATTCTCATGGTGATTTAATCAGGCTGTAGCAGTGAAGTTCTCATGTTGGTTGTCCTATGTGTGGCCTTCTGCATTATGCAGTGGATGCAGGACAGGAGATCTTCAAATAAATCTGGTGGAACACAAAATATTGAAAAAATATCAATCTAAATCCTGTGTATTCCTTCCGTTTGAGAACATATATGGATAATGTCCGGAGTTTCAAAAGAGAAAATGTCTATTGGGTCATGGTTTCACCAATGAAATGGTCACTTCACATAACATTTTGAATTTTGCTTTCACAGTTGCTCATGTACCGGGCCTTAGTAAAGCAGAATGCAGAGTAAGCCTCATCAATAGTTGTGCATTCCATAAGTGGTTTTAAAACCAGTGTAACCCTTTGGACCTAGTGTTTGTATTTAATTGGTTGATTGGTTTTTCAAATTGTTTGTTTTACTATTTTTAACTTTGGGATTCAGGGAAGCCCTCACTCATAATGATTTCGACCTTTCCAAAAGCTCTGAAGTTATTCATGTAACAGCTATTACATGTTATAAGTTTCTCCTATTAAAACTTGAAAGACTAACAGACTCTGCTACTTTTCATCTAAATTCAGTGTTGCGCTAAATTCAGTGTTGGACTTTTTTTTACAAGTCCTTTGAAATGTGTTCTCCTCTAGTCACTGGTCGTGCTGGAATGTACTTTCTTGTGAAGACAGAATTTGAGCAAATTGACACAAGTACAGTTTGCCACTACTCTGGACACCTGGTTAAATTTCGAGTTGCCTAAATGGTGTGTGTTTTACTTTGATCTCTGCTCACACTTTGCTCATCCAGTTAGAACCACAGGGCTCCAGGCCATAGGGTTCTAGGCCTAAACAAGAAAATATCCATTCCGTTTTGGGAGTTCATTCGTCTCTCATAATTACTTTTTCCACAAATGTGTGCTTCAGGAGAGGCCCGGTCTAAATGTGGAGAGGCCCATTTTCATTCACTCACTTTCAGACTTTCTAAGATTTTCAGTTACTAGAGGTTTGCCCAGACTTGCCATTGTCAAGGGACAGTGCACTTCACTTGAAGTTGTGCAGTATTACTTCATGTGTGTCCGTGGAAATTCCACCAATGGGAAACTCTTGCTGTAGTCATCTCCAAGTGTTTCTGCGTAAGACAATATAACTAACAAAGGATGTGGTTTCAAGCAGAATGAGGAATGGAGGGATAATCTTTATTTCAGTGCAGGTTGACCATTCAAAGAAACAGTAATTCCTATGAAATAGGAGGTAAAATCTTTTGTAAAGAGACATGGATATGACATGCTCAACTTTATGTCACATTTTTTATAAAGCCAAGGGCATTTCAGAGATTCTTGTCTCCTGAATTGTCCCTTTTTTCAAATTTCTCTTAGGTAAGACACTCCAGTTTCTTGAAACCATGTTACTGTTCCATCCATGTAAAAAACCAAAGCAAAAAAACAAAATAAATTAAAACAAAACCCATCAAATTCCATTTGAGAGCACACAATTGCTTAGCAGGCCCACTATTCAAGAAGCTAGAGGTACAGAAGCCTCAGCCTTCAGCCCATGGCCTGAAGTTTTGTCTCTATCATGGCCCCTCAATTCCCTGGCATGTCCACATTAACTCATGAAACTTTACTCATTTCTTCTTCAAATGCACAGGATCCAATATATTTGAACCCTGTTCACCTGGGCTGTAATCATCCAAGGACACACCAGAGGAAGGGCAGCCACCCCCTTGCCTGGGGCCTTGGAGCTTATCACAATAGAAATGGAAACCTGAACAAGGGGAGCCAAAACAAAGAGAGGAATATTCCTAAAGCCTGAAACACAGAAGCTACTTATAGACCTGTAGTGGGATTTCACAAATTATGTAAGAATCTCTATGCACATGCTTGGCATGGTTGCTCATGCCTATAATCCCAGCAATCTGGGGGCTGAGGTGGATGGATCCTTGGGAGTTCCAGTCCATCATGGGCTACGAATTTATCTCAAGGCCTCTTTCAACAACTACATAAGATGCTGTTCCCAAAAAGAGGACAACAGAAAACTAGACACACTTGGTCTATGTCCCGGGGTTCACTACATGAGTTGTGGAGTCAAATTTTCCATGCCATGAGAAAATACCTGGGATTTTTAGTGAAAGGGGCATTTTCATCCCTTTTCTAAGGGTTTTCCTTTCACCATGTTACATTTGAATTCTGGGAAAACCTGCTGGTGACAAGCTATCTAGCATTATGTTGGTTTAGGTATTGAGCTAGTACCTCATGTTTAGTGTTCAGGGTTATGCTGGAATGGCTGCAGACCTCCTTGAAATAGCTATTGCAGACAAGTGAACCCCGAGGAAGCTGGATAGTTGAAGCAGGCACTCCAAATATTCATGCACTGCAAGGATTCACTTTCATTTTGGGACTCATCTTCTGGTTGCTGGCTTTTAGTGCTAACTGATACTACCATGGTGGCAGTAATCCATCATAGACTGCATGTATGGTTTACAAGTTTGCTTCCCAAGCCACCAGAAACTTGGCAGAACACAAATCATTGTGGCATGTTCTTTCCTCCCCTGAAACATTTGGCATTCTAAGTTTGAAAATTGAATAGACTGGGCTAGTCAGGTTTGGAACCCATGTACCACCAACAGAGCTAAAGACAGAGCCAATTACTTCCCTCCACTTGTCAAAATATGTCAAATTTGCTTTGTCACCCCAACTTCAAAGAAAATTCTGAGGCAACTTAGAGAGGTGAATCAAATACTGCCTGATTGGAATGGCTGTGGTTGTATGAGGTGGAAAACTGCAAAGTTGGGATGAAACTGTTCACAGAAATCCATAGGCTTGTGGTTGCCAGGCAACCACACTGGGCTGAGATTGGCTGAACCTCACTGTGAGGTGGATTTTAGGCTCTAGGTTTGAAAATATAAAAGACTGGGGTAGTCAAGTTTGGAACACATTGACCACAGACAGACAAAAAGGTCTTTCCATTACTTCCCTCCACTTCTCAAAATATGTCAAATATTCTTGATCACTATAACTGTAAAAAAAAATTCTGAGGCAACATAGAGAGGCTAATCAAATACTGCATGATTGGAATGGCTGTGGTTGTATGAGGTGGAAAGCTGCAGAGTTGGGCTGAAACAGTTCACAGAAAGCCACAAGCTTGTGGTTGCCAGGCAACCACACTGGGCTGTGATTGGCTGAGCACCATTGTGAGCTGGACTTTAGGCTCTAGGATACAAGTGTGCAGTAGGAGACCTGAGTCACAATGCTGGGCGTTGCCATGGAGACCTCAGTGGCACAGAGGTCCTTGTAGGGCAAGATTTAAATAGGATGAATATTCTTGGCCTGGTATGCCACAGGATTCTCACTGAAGGCTTCACTGATCAGAATGTAGGGATGGAAGTGTTTGCCAATCCACACATGGATGTACTTTCAATGGGATATGAAATATGCCAGGGCCTGGCAGATGTTCTCTGACATGTCCTATCCTTGAGCATATGCTTTTCCCTTGTCATGTCTGTCATTTGGCTGAGTCCTGTTCCCTAAGCTATTCAGTCAAGACTTGCTGGAATCATTCACCTGCAGTATTAGAGCTTTCTGTGAAATTTTTGAGCAGAAATCCTCTGCAAGCACATAGCTTTGGATATGAGAGACAGTGGTGGAAGTTGAATTTCAAGGGCAGATATTTGAAAACAATGAAACAAGCCCCAAATAAGATCTTTACATGTTTCCCAGATGAATATGTTTGGATATATGGGGGAAAATGGAGATCAAGTCTGAGAAGAGTGCACACCCATTTCAAGGTACAAAACCAGGGAAAAACATGGGAAAGCAAGAGAGGTGGTTAATTTGATGTAAAAATCTTTGATGATGAAAGGAAAATTATATTCTCATGGTGATTTAATCAGGCTGTAGCAGTGAAGTTCTCATGTTGGTTGTCCTATGTGTGGCCTTCTGCATTGGGCAGTGGATGCAGGACAGCAGATCTTCAAATAAATCTGGTGGAACACACAATAGTGAAAAAAATATCAAGGTAAATCCTGTGTATTCCTTCCCTTTGAGAACATATATGGATAATGTCCGGAGTTTCAAAAGAGAAAATGTCTATTGGGTCATGGTTTCACTAATGAAATGGTCACTTCACATAACATTTTGAATTTTGCTTTCACAGTTGCTCATGTACCGGGCCTGAGTAAAGCAGAATGCAGAGTAAGCCTCATCAATAGTTGTGCATTCCATAAGTGGTTTTAAAACCAGTGAAACCCTTTGGACCTAGTGTTTGTATTTAATTGGTTGATTGGTTTTTCAAATTGTTTGTTTTACTATTTTTAACTTTGGGAGTCAGAGAAGCCCTCACTCATAGTGATTTCGACCTCTCCAAAAGCTCTGAAGTTATTCATGTAACAGCTATTACATGTTATAAGTTTCTCCTATTAAAACTTGAAAGACTAACAGACTCTGGTACTTTTCATCTAAATTCAGAGTTGCGCTAAATTCAGTGTTGGACTTTTTTTTACAAGTCCTTTGAAATGTGTCCTCCTCTAGTCACTGGTCATGCTGGAATGTACTTTCTTGTGAAGACAGGATTTGAGCAAATTGACACAAGTACAGTTTGCCACTACTCTGGTCACCTGGTTAAATATCGAGTTGCATAAATGGTGTGTGTTTTACTTTGATCTCTGCTCACACTTTGCTCATCCAGTTAGAACCACAGTGCTCCAGGCCATAGCGTTCTAGGCCTAAACAAGAAAATTTCCATTCCGTTTTGGGAGTTCATTCGTCTCTCATAATTACTTTTTCCACAAATGTGTGCTTCAGGAGAGGCCCTGTGTAAATGTGGAGAGGCCCATTTTCATTCACTCACTTTCAGACTTTCTAAGATTTTCAGTTACTATATGTTTGCCCAGACTTGCCAATGTCAAGGGACAGTGCACTTCACTTGAAGTTGTGCAGTATTACTTCATGTGTCTCCGTGGAAATTCCACCAATGGGAAACTCTTGCTGTAGTCATCACCAAGTGTTTCTGCATAAGACAATATAACTAACAAAAGATGTGGTTTCAAGCAGAATGAGGAATGGAGGGATAATCTTTATTTCAGTGCAGGTTGACCTTTCAAAGAAACAGTAATTCCTATGAAATAGGAGGTAAAATCTTTTGTAAAGAGACATGGATATGACATGCTTAACTTTATGTCACATTTTTTAAAAAGCCAAGGGCATTTGAGAAATTCTTGCCTGCTGAATTGTCCCTTTTTTTAAAATTTCTCATTGGTAAGACACTCCAGTTTCTTCAAACCATGGTACTGTTCCTTCCATGTAAAAAACCAAAGCAAAAAACAAAATAAATGAAAACAAAACCCATCAAATTACATTTGAGAGCACACAATTGCTCAGCAGGCACACTATTCAAGAAGCTAGAGGTACAGAAGCCTCAGCCATCAGCCCATGGCCTGAAGTTTTGTCTCTATCATGGCCCCTCAATTCCCTGGCATGTCCACATTAACTCATGAATCTTTACTCATTTCCTCTTCAAATGCACAGGATCCAATATATTTGAACCCTGTTCACCTGGGCTGTAATCATCCAAGGACACACCAGAGGAAGGGCAGCCACCCCCTTGCTTGGGGCCTTGGAGCTTAGCACAATAGAAATGGAAACCTGAACAAGGGGAGCCAAAACAAAGAGAGGAATATTCCTAAAGTCTGAAACACAGAAGCTACCTATAGACCAGTAGTGGGATTTCACAAATTATGTAAGAATCTCTGTGCACATGCTTGGCATGGTCGCTCATGCCTATAATCCCAGCAATCTGGGGTCTGAGGTGGATGGATCCTTGGGAGTTCCAGTCCATCGTGGGCTACGAATTTATCTCAAGGCTTCTTTCAACAACTACATAAGATGCTGTTTCCAAAACGAGGACAACAGAAAACTAGACACACTTGGTCTCGGTCCCGGGGTTTACTACATGTGTTGTGGAGTCTAAATATTCCATGCCATGAGAAAATACCTGGGATTTTTAGTGAAAGGGGCATTTGCATCCCTTTTCTAAGGGTTTCCTTTCACCATGTTACATTTGAATTCTGGGAAAACCTGCTGGTGACAAGCTATCTAGCATTATGTTGGTTTAGGTATTGAGATAGTACCGCATGTTTAGTGTTCAGGGTTATGCTGGAATGGCTGCAGACCTCCTTGAAATAGCTATTGCAGACAAGTGAACCCCGAGGAAGCTGGATAGTTGAAGCAGGCACTCCAAATATTCATGCACTGCAAGGATTCACTTTCATTTTGGGACTCATCTTCTGGTTGCTAGCTTTTAGTGCTAACTGATACTACCATGGTGGCAGTAATCCAGCAGAGACTGAATGTATGGTTTGCAAGTTTGCTTCCCAAGCCACCAGAAACTTGGCAGAACACAAATCTTTGTGGCATTTTCTTTCCGCCCCTGAAACATTTGGCTTTCTAAGTTTGAAAATTGAATAGACTGGGCTAGTCAGGTTTGGACCCCATGTACCAACAACAGAGCTAAAAACAGAGCCAATTACTTCCCTCCACTTGTCAAAATATGTCAAATTTGCTTGGTCACCACAACTTCAAAAAATTCTGAGGCAACTTAGAGAGGTGAATCAAATACTGCCTGATTGGAATGGCTGTGGTTGTATGAGGTGGAAAGCTGCAGAGTTGGGCTGAAACTGTTCACAGAAATCCACAGGCTTGTGGTTGCCAGGCAATCACACTGGGCTGAGATTGGCTGAACATCACTGTGAGGTGGATTTTAGGCTCTAGGTTTGAAAATATAAAAGACTGGTGTAGTCAAGTTTGGAACACTTCGACCACAGACAGACCAAAAGGTTTTCAATTACTTCCCTCCACTTCTCAAAATATGTCAAATTTTCTTGATCACTACAACTGTAAAAAAAATTCTGAGGCAACATAGAGAGGCTAATCAAATACTGCATGATTGGAATGGCTGTGTTTGTAGGAGGTGGAAAGCTGCAGAGTTGGGCTGAAACAGTTCACAGAAAGCCACAAGCTTGTGGTTGCCAGGCAACCACACTGGGCTGTGATTGGCTGAGCACCATTGTGAGCTGGACTTTAGGCTCTAGGATACAAGTGTGCAGTAGGAGACCTGAGTCACAATGCTGGGCGTTGCCATGGAGACCTCAGTGGCACAGAGGACCTTGTAGGGCAAGATTTAAATAGGATGAATATTCTTGGCCTGGTATGCCACAGGATTCTCACTGAAGGCTTCACTGCTCAGAATTTAGGGATGGAAGTGCTTGCCAATCTACACATGGATGTACTTTCAATGGGATATGAAATAAGCCAGGGCCTTGCAGATGTTCTCTGACATGTCCAAACCTTGAGCATATGGTTTCCCCTGTCATGTCTGTCATTTGGCTGAGTCCTGTTCCCTAAGCTATTCAGTCAAGACTTGCTGGAATCATTCACGTGCAGTATAAGAGCTTTCTGTGAAATTTCTCAGCAGAAATCCTCTGCAAGCACATAGCTTTGGATATGAGAGACAGTGGTGGAAGTTGAATTTCAAGGGCAGATATTTGAAAACAATGAAACAAGCCCCGAATAAGATCTTTACATGTTTCCCAGATGATTATGTTTGGAAATACGGGGGAAGATGGAGATCAAGACTGAGAAGAGTGAACACGCATTTCAAGGTTCAAAAACAAGGGAAAAACATGGGAAAGCAAGAGAGCTGGTTAATTTCATGTAAAAATCTTTGATGATGAAAGGAAAATTATATTCTCATGGTGATTTAATCAGGCTGTAGCAGTGAAGTTCTCATGTTGGTTGTCCTATGTGTGGCCTTCTGCATTGGCCAGTGGATGCAGGACAGGAGATCTTCAAATAAATCTGGTGGAACACAAAATAGTGAAAAAAATATCAATCTAAATCCTGTGTATTCCTTCCCTTTGAGAACATATATGGATAATGTCCGGAGTTTCAAAAGAGAAAATGTCTATTGCGTCATGGTTTCACTAATGAAATGGTCACTTCACATAACATTTTGAATTTTGCTTTCACAGTTGCTCATGTACCGGGCCTGAGTAAAGCAGAATGCAGAGTAAGCCTCATCAATAGTTGTGCATTCCATAAGTGGTTTTAAAACCAGTGAAACCCTTTGGACATAGTGTTTGTATTTAATTGGTTGATTGGTTTTTCAAATTGTTTGTTTTACTATTTTTAACTTTGGGAGTCAGGGAAGCCCTCACTCATAGTGATTTAGACCTCTCCAAAAGCTCTGAAGTTATTCATGTAACAGCTATTACATGTTATAAGTTTCTCCTATTAAAACTTGAAAGACTAACAGACTCTGTTACTTTTCATCTAAATTCAGTGTTGCGCTAAATTCAGTGTTGGACTTTTTTTTACAAGTCCTTAGAAATGTGTCCTCCTCTAGTCACTGGTCGTGCTGGAATGTACTTTCTTGTGAAGACAGGATTTGAGCAAATTGACACAAGTACAGTTTGCCACTACTCTGGACACCTGGTTAAATATCGAGTTGCCTAAATGGTGTGTGTTTTACTTTGATCTCTGCTCACACTTTGCTCATCCAGTTAGAACCACAGGGCTCCAGGCCATAGCGTTCTAGGCCTAAACAAGAAAATTTCCATTCCGTTTTGGGAGTTCATTCGTCTCTCATAATTACTTTTTCCAGAAATGTGTGTTTCAGGAGAGACCCAATCTAAATGTGGAGAGGCCCATTTTCCTTCTCTCAATTTCAGACTTTATAAGATTTTCAGTTACTAGAGGTTTGCCCAGACTTGCCATTGTCAAGGGACAGTGCACTTCACTTGAAGTTGTGCAGTATTACTTCATGTGTCTCCGTGGAAATTCCACCATTGGGAAACTCTTGCTGTAGTCATCACCAAGTGTTTCTGCATAAGACAATATAACTAACAAAGGATGTGGTTTCAAGCAGAATGAGGAATGGAGGGATAATCTTTATTTCAGTGCAGGTTGACCTTTCAAAGAAACAGTAATTCCTATGAAATAGGAGGTAAAATCTTTTGTAAAGAGACATGGATATGACATGCTCAACTTTATGTCACATTTTTTTAAAAAGCCAAGGGCATTTGAGAAATTCTTGGCTGCTGAATTGTCCCTTTTTTCAAATTTCTCTTAGGTAAGACACTCCAGTTTCTTCAAACCATGGTACTGTTCCTTCCATGTAAAAAACCAAAGCAAAAAACAAAATAAATTAAAACAAAACCCATCAAATTACATTTGAGAGCACACAATTGCTCAGCAGGCCCACTATTCAAGAAGCTAGAGGTCCAGAATCCTCAGCCTTCAGCCCATGGCCTGAAGTTTTGTCTCTATCATGGCCCCTCAATTCCCTGGCATGTCCACATTAACTCATGAATCTTTACTCATTTCCTCTTGAAATGCACAGGATCCAATATATTTGAACCCTGTTCACCTGGGCTGTAATCACCAAGGACACACCATAGGAAGGGCAGCCACCCCCTTCCCTGAGGCCTTGGAGCTTATCACAATAGAAATGGAAACCTGAACAAGGGGAGCCAAAACAAAGAGAGGAATATTCCTAAAGCCTGAAACACAGAAGCTACCTATAGACCAGTAGTGGGATTTCACAAATTATGTAAGAATCTCTGTGCACATGCTTGGCATGGTCGCTCATGCCTATAATCCCAGCAATCTGGGGGCTGAGGTGGATGGATCCTTGGGAGTTCCAGTCCATCGTGGGCTACGAATTTATCTCAAGGCCTCTTTCAACAACTACATAAAATGCTGTTTCCAAAAAGAGGACAACAGAAAACTAGACACACTTGGTCTAGGTCCCGGAGTTCACTACATGAGTTGTGGAGTCTAAATATTCCATGCCATGAGAAAATACCTGGGATTTTTAGTGAAAGGGCATTTGCATCCCTTTTCTAAGGGTTTCCCTTTCACCATGTTACATTTGAATTCTGGGAAAACCTGCTTGTGACAAGCTATCTAGCATTATGTTGGTTTAGGTATTGAGCTAGTACCTCATGTTTAGTGTTCAGGGTTATGTTGGAATGGCTGCAGAACTCCTTAAAATAGCTATTGCAGACAAGTGAACCCCGAGGAAGCTGGATAGTTGAAGCAGGCACTCCAAATATTCATGCACTGCAAGGATTCACTTTCATTTTGGGACTCATCTTCTGGTTGCTGGCTTTTAGTGCTAACTGATACTACCATGGTGGCAGTAATCCATCAGAGACTGCATGAATGGTTTGCAAGTTTGCTTCCCAAGCCACCACAAACTTGGCAGAACACAAATCATTGTGGCATTTTCTTTCCTCCCCTGAAACATTTGGCTTTCTAAGTTTGAAAATTGAATAGACTGGGCTAGTCAGGTTTGGACCCCATGTACCAACAACAGAGCTAAAAACAGAGCCAATTACTTCCCTCCACTTGTCAAAATATGTCAAATTTGCTTGGTCACCACAACTTCAAAGAAAATTCTGAGGCAACTTAGAGAGGTGAATCAAATACTGCCTGATTGGAATGGCTGTGGTTGTATGAGGTGGAAAGCTGCAGAGTTGGGCTGAAACTGTTCACAGAAATCCACAGGCTTGTGGTTGCCAGGCAACCACACTGGGCTGAGATTGGCTGAACATCACTGTGAGGTGGATTTTAGGCTCTAGGTTTGAAAATTTAAAAGACTGGGGTAGTCAAGTTTGGAACACATCGACCACAGACAGACCAAAAGGTCTTTCAATTACTTCCCTCCACTTCTCAAAATATGTCAAATTTTCTTGATCACTACAACTGTAAAAAAAATTCTGAGGCAACATAGAGAGGCGAATCAAATACTGCATGATTGGAATGGCTGTGGTTGTATGAGGTGGAAAGCTGCAGAGTTGGGCTGAAACAGTTCACAAAAAGCCACAAGCTTGTGGTTCCCAGGCAACTACACTGTGGTGTGATTGGCTGAGCACCATTGTGAGCTGGACTTTAGGCTCTAGGATACAAGTGTGCAGTAGGAGACCTGAGTCACAATGCTGGGCGTTGCCATGGAGACCTCAGTGGCACAGAGGACCTTCTAGGACAAGATTTAAATAGGATGAATATTCTTGGCCTGGCATGCCACAGGATTCTCACTGAAGGCTTCACTGCTCAAAATTTGGGGATGGAAATGCTTGCGAATCTACACATGGATGTACTTTCAATGGGATATGAAATATGCCAGGGCCTGGCAGATGTTCTCTGACATGTCCTATCCTTAAGCATATGCTTTTCCCTTGTTATGTCTGTCATTTGGCTGAGTCCTGTTCCCTAAGTTATTCAGTCAAGACTTGCTGGAATCATTGACCTGGAGTATAAGAGCTTTCTGTGAAATTTCTCAGCAGAAATCCTCTGCAAGCACATAGCTTTGGATATGAGAGACAGTGGTGGATGTTGAATTTCAAGGGCAGATATTTGAAAACAAAGAAACAAGCCCCGAATAAGATCTTTAAATGTTTCCCAGATGAAAATGTTTGGAAATACGGGGGAAGATGGAGATCAAGACTGAGAAGAGTGCACACGCTTTTCAAGGTACAAAAACCAGGGAAAAACATGGGGAAGCAAGAGAGTTGGTTAATTTGATGTAAAAATCTTGGATGATGAAAGGAAAATTATATTCTCATGGTGATTTAATCAGGCTGTAGCAGTGAAGTTCTCATGTTGGTTGTCCTATGTGTGGCCTTCTGCATTGGGCAGTGGATGCAGGACAGGAGATCTTCAAATAAATCTGGTGGAACACAAAATAGTGAAAAAAATATCAATCTAAATCCTGTGTATTCCTTCCCTTTGAGAACATATATGGATAATGTCCGGAGTTTCAAAAGAGAAAATGTCTATTGGGTCATGGTTTCACCAATGAAATGGTCACTTCACATAACATTTTGAATTTTGCTTTCACAGTTTCTCATGTACCGGGTCTGAGTAAAGCAGAATGCAGGTAAGCCTCATCAATAGTTGTGCATTCCATAAGTGGTTTTAAAACCAGTGAAACCATTTGGACCTAGTGTTTGTGTTTAATTGGTTGATTGGTTTTTCAAATTGTTTGTTTTACTATTTTTAACTTTGGGAGTCAGGGAAGCCCTCACTCATAGTGATTTAGACCTCTCCAAAAGCTCTGAAGTTATTCATGTAACAGCTATTACATGTTATAAGTTTCTCCTATTAAAACTTGAAAGACTAACAGACTCTGCTACTTTTCATCTAAATTCAGTGTTGCGCTAAATTTAGTGTTGGCCTTTTTTTACAAATCCTTTGAAATGTGTCCTCCTCTAGTCACTGGTCGTGCTGGAATGTACTTTCTTGTGAAGGCAGGATTTGAGCAAATTGACACAAGTACAGTTTGCCACTACTCTGGACACCTGGTTAAATATCGAGTTGCCTAAATGGTGTGTGTTTTACTTTGATCTCTGCTCACACTTTGCTCATCCAGTTAGAACCACAGGGCTCCAGGCCATAGCGTTCTAGGCCTAAACAGGAAAATTTCCATTCCGTTTTGGGAGTTCATTCGTCTCTCATAATTACTTTTTCCACAAATGTGTGCTTCAGGAGAGTCCCTGTCTAAATGTGGAGAGGCCCATTTTCATTCACTCACTTTCAGACTTTCTAAGATTTTCAGTTACTAGAGGTTTGCCCAGACTTGCCATTGTCAAGGGACAGTGCACTTCACTTGAAGTTGTGCAGTATTACTTCATGTGTGTCCGTGGAAATTCCACCAATGGGAAACTCTTGCTGTAGTCATCTCCAAGTGTTCCTGCGTAAGACAATATAACTAACAAAGGATGTGGTTTCAAGCAGAATGAGGAATGGAGGGATAATCTTTATTTCAGTGCAGGTTGACCTTTCAAAGAAACAGTAATTCCTATGAAATAGGAGGTAAAATCTTTTGTAAAGAGACATGGATATGACATGCTCAAGTTTATGTCACATTTTTTAAAAAGCCAAGGGCATTTGAGAAATTCTTGGCTGCTGAATTGTCCCTTTTTTCAAATTTCTCATACGTAAGACACTCCAGTTTCTTCAAACCATGGTACTGTTCCTTCCATGTAAAAAACCAAAGCAAAAAACAAAATAAATTAAAACAAAACCCATCAAATTACATTTGAGAGGACACAATTGCTCAGCAGGCCCACTATTCAAGAAGCTAGAGGTACAGAAGCCTCAGGCTTCAGCCCATGGCCTGAAGTTTTGTCTCTATCATGGCCCCTCAATTCCCTGGCATGTCCACATTAACTCATGAATCTTTACTCATTTCCTCTTCAAATGCACAGGATCCAATATATTTGAACCCTGTTCACCTGGGCTGTAATCATCCAAGAACACACCCGAGGAAGGGCAGCCACCCTCTTGCCTGGGGCCTTGGAGCATAGCACAATAGAAATGGAAACCTGAACAAGGGGAGCCAAAACAATGAGAGGAATATTCCTAAAGTCTGAAACACAGAAGCTACCTATAGACCAGTAGTGGGATTTCACAAATTATGTAAGAATCTCTGTGCACATGCTTGGCATGGTCGCTCATGCCTATAATCCCAGCAATCTGGGGGCTGAGGTGGATGGATCCTTGGGAGTTCCAGTCCATCGTGGGCTACGAATTTATCTCAAGCCCTCTTTCAACAACTACATAAAATGCTGTTTCCAAAAAGAGGATAACAGAAAACTAGACACACTTGGTCTAGGTCCCGGGGTTCACTACATGAGTTGTGGAGTCTAAATATTCCATGCCATGAGAAAATACCTGGGATTTTTAGTGAAAGATGCATTAGCATCCCGTTTCTAAGGGGTTCCCTTTCACCATGTTACATTTGAATTCTGGGAAAACCTGCTTGTGACAAGCTATCTAGCATTATGTTGGTTTAGGTATTGAGCTAGTACCACATGTTTAGTGTTCAGGGTTATGCTGGAATGGCTGCAGACCTCCTTGAAATAGCTATTGCAGACAAGTGAACCCCAAGGAAGCTGGATAGTAGAAGCAGGCACTCCAAATATTCATGCACTGCAAGGATTCACTTTCATTTTGGGACTCATCTTCTGGTTGCTGGCTTTTAGTGCTAACTGATACTACCATGGTGGCAGTAATCCAGCAGAGACTGCATGTATGGTTTGCAAGTTTGCTTCCCAAGCCACCAGAAACTTGGCAGAACACAAATCATTGTGGCATTTTCTTTCCTCCCCTGAAACATTTGGCTTTCTAAGTTTGAAATTTAATAGACTGGGCTAGTCAGGTTTGGGCCCCATGTACCACCAACAGAGCTAAAACAGAGCCAATTACTTGCCTCCACTTGTCAAAATATGTCAAATTTGCTTGGTCACCACAAGTTCAAAGAAAATTCTGAGGCAACTTAGAGAGGTGAATCAAATACTGCCTGATTGGAATGGCTGTGGTTGTATGAGGTGGAAAGCTGCAGAGTTGGGCTGAAACTGTTCACAGAAATCCACAGGCTTGTGGTTGCCAGGCAACCACACTGGGCTGAGATTGGCTGAACATCACTGTGAGGTGGATTTTAGGCTCTAGGTTTGAAAATTTAAAAGACTGGGGTACTCAAGTTTGGAACACATCGAGCACAGACAGACCAAAAGGTCGTTCAATTACTTCCCTCCACTTCTCAAAATATGTCAAGTTTTCTTGATCACTACAACTGTAAAAAAAATTCTGAGGCAACATAGAGAGGCTAATCAAATACTGCATGATTGGAATGGCTGTGGTTGTATGAGGTGGAAAGCTACAGAGTTGGGCTGAAACAGTTCACAGAAAGCCACAAGCTTGTGGTTGCCAGGCAACCACACTGGGCTGTGATTGGCTGAGCACCATTGTGAGCTGGACTTTAGGCTCTAGGATACAAGTGTGCAGTAGGAGACCTGAGTCACAATGCTGGGCGTTGCCATGGATACCTCAGTGTCACACAGGACCTTGTAGGGCAAGATTTAAATAGGATGAATATTCATGGCCTGGTATGCCACAGGAATCTCACTGAAGGCTTCACTGCTCAGAATTTGGGGATGGAAATGCTTGCCAATCTACACATGGGTGTACTTTCAATGGGATATGAAATATGCCGGGGCCTGGCACATGTTCTCTGACATGTCCTATCCTTGAGCGTATGCTTTTCCCTTGTCATGTCTGTCATTTGGCTGAGTCCTGTTCCCTAAGCTATTCAGTCAAGACTTGCTGGAATCGTTGACCTGCAGTATAAGAGCTTTCTGTGAAATTTCTCAGCAGAAATCCTCTGCAAGCACATAGCTTTGGATATGAGAGACAGTGGTGGAAGTTGAATTTCAAGGGCAGATATTTGAAAACAAAGAAACAAGCCCCGAATAAGATCTTTACATGTTTCCCAGATGAATATGTTTGGAAATTCGGGGGAAGATCGAGATCAAGACCGAGAAGAGTGAACACCCATTTCAAGGTACAAAAACCAGGGAAAAACATGGGAAAGCAAGAGAGCTGGTTAATTTGATATAAAAATCTTTGATGATGAAAGGAAAATTATATTCTCATGGTGATTTAATCAGGCTGTAGCAGTGAAGTTCTCATGTTGGTTGTCCTATGTGTGGCCTTCTGCATTGGCCAGTGGATGCAGGACAGGAGATCTTCAAA
Source organism: Cavia porcellus (assembly GCF_034190915.1). NCBI lineage: Eukaryota > Metazoa > Chordata > Mammalia > Rodentia > Caviidae > Cavia > Cavia porcellus. Next base: position 2,998,370 of record NW_026947543.1, read on the forward strand.
TAAATCTGGTGGAACACAAAATAGTGAAAAAAAATATCAATCTAAATCCTGTGTATTCCTTCCCTTTGAGAACATATATGGATAATGTCCGGAGTTTCAAAAGAGAAAATGTCTATTGGGTCATGGTTTCACCAATGAAATGGTCACTTCACATAACATTTTGAATTTTGCTTTCACAGTTGCTCATGTACCGGGCCTGAGTAAAGCAGAATGCAGAGTAAGCCTCATCAATAGTTGTGCATTCCATAAGTTGTTTTAAAACCAGTGAAAACCTTTGGACCTAGTGTTTGTATTTAATTGGTTGATTGGTTTTTCAAATTGTTTGTTTTACTATTTTTAACTTTGGGAGTCAGGGAAGCCCTCACTCATAGTGATTTAGACCTCTCCAAAAGCTCTGAAGTTATTCATGTAACAGCTATTACATGTTATAAGTTTCTCCTATTAAAACTTGAAAGACTAACAGACTCTGCTACTTTTCATCTAAATTCAGTGTTGCGCTAAATTCAGTGTTGGACTTTATTTACAAGTCCTTTGAAATGTTTCCTCCTCTAGTCACTGGTCGTGCTGGAATGTACTTTCTTGTGAAGACAGGATTTGAGCAAATTGACACAAGTACAGTGTGCCACTACTCTGGACACCTGGTTAAATATCGAGTTGCCTAAATGGTGTGTGTTTTACTTTGATCTCTGCTCACACTTTGCTCATCCAGTTAGAACCACAGGGCTCCAGGCCATAGCGTTCTAGGCCTAAACAAGAAAATTTCCATTCCGTTTTGGGAGTTCATTCGTCTCTCATAATTACTTTTTCCAGAAATGTGTGCTTCAGGAGAGGCCCGGTCTAAATGTGGAGAGGCCCATTTTCCTTCTCTCACTTTCAGACTTTATAAGATTTTCAGTTACTAGAGGTTTGCCCAGACTTGCCATTGTCAAGGGACAGTGCACTTCACTTGAAGTTGTGCAGTATTACTTCATGTGTCTCCGTGGAAATTCCACCAATGGGAAACTCTTGCTGTAGTCATCTCCAAGTGTTTCTACATAAGAAAATATAACTAACAAAGGATGTGGTTTCAAGCAGAATGAGGAATGGAGGGATAATCTTTATTTCAGTGCAGGTTGACCTTTCAAAGCAACAGTAATTCCTATGAAATAGGAGGTAAAATCTTTTGTAAAGAGACATGGATATGACATGCTCAACTTTATGTCACATTTTTTAAAAAGCCAAGGGCATTTGAGAAATTCTTGGCTGTTGAATTGTCCCTTTTTTCAAATTTCTCTTAGGTAAGACACTCCAGTTTCTTGAAACCATGGTACTGTTCCTTCCATGTAAAAAACCAAAGCAAAAAACAAAATAAATTAAAACAAAACCCATCAAATTACATTTGAGAGCACACAATTGCTCAGCAGGCCCACTATTCAACAAGCTAAAGGTACAACAGCCTCAGCCTTCAGCCCATGGCCTGAAGTTTTGTCTCTATCATGGCCCCTCAGTTCCCTGGCATGTCCACATTAACTCATGAATCTTTACTCATTTCCTCTTCAAATGCACAGGAACCAATATATTTGAACCCTGTTCACCTGGGCTGTAATCATCCAAGAACACACCAGAGGAAGGGTAGCCACCCCCTTGCCTGGGGCCTTGGAACTTATCACAATAGAAATGGAAACCTGAACAAGGGGAGCCAAAACAAAGAGAGGAATATTCCTAAAGCCTGAAACACAGAAGCTACCTATAGACCAGTAGTGGGATTTCACAAATTATGTAAGAATCTCTGTGCACATGCTTGGCATGGTCGCTCATGCCTATAATCCCAGCAATCTGGGGGCTGAGGTGGATGGATCCTTGGGAGTTCCAGTCCATCGTGGGCTATGAATTTATCTCAAGGCCTCTTTCAACAACTACATAAGATGCTGTTTCCAAAAAGAGGACAACAGAAAACTAGACACACTTGGTCTAGGTCCCGGGGTTCACTACATGAGTTGTGGAGTCTAAATATTCCATGCCATGAGAAAATACCTGGGATTTTTAGTGAAAGGGGCATTTGCATCCCTTTTCTAAGGGGTTCCCTTTCACCATGTTACATTTGAATTCTGGGAAAACCTGCTGGTGACAAGCTATCTAGCATTATGTTGGTTTAGGTATTGAGCTAGTACCGCATGTTTAGTGTTCAGGGTTATGCTGGAATGGCTGCAGACCTCCTTGAAATAGCTATTGCAGACAAGTGAACCCCGAGGAAGCTGGATAGTTGAAGCAGGCACTCCAAATATTCATGCACTGCAAGGATTCACTTTCATTTTGGGACTCATCTTCTGGTTGCTGGCTTTTAGTGCTAACTGATACTACCATGGTGGCAGTAATCCAGCAGAGACTGCATGTATGGTTTGCAGGTTTGCTTCCAAGCCACCAGAAACTTGGCAGAACACAAATCATTGTGGCATTTTCTTTCCTCCCCTGAAACATTTGGCTTTCTAAGTTTGAAAATTGAATAGACTGGGCTAGTCAGGTTTGGACCCCATGTACCACCAAAAGAGCTAAAGACAGAGCCAATTACTTCCCTCCACTTGTCAAAATATGTCAAATTTGCTTGGTTACCACAACTTCAAAGAAAATTCTGAGGCAACTTAGAGAGGTGAATCAAATACTGCCTGATTAAATGGCTGTGGTTGTATGAGGTGGAAAGCTGCAGAGTTGGGCTGAAACTGTTCACAGAAATCCACAGGCTTGTGGTTGCCAGGCAACCACACTGGGCTGAGATTGGCTGAACATCACTGTGAAGTGTATTTTAGGCTCTAAGTTTGAAAATTTAAAAGACTGGGGTAGTCAAGTTTGGAACACATCGACCACAGACAGACCAAAAGGTCTTTCAATTACTTCCCTCCACTTCTCAAAATATGTCAAATTTTCTTGATCACTACAACTGTAAAAAAATTCTGAGGCAACATAGAGAGGCTAATCAAATACTGCATGATTGGAATGGCTGTGGTTGTATGAGGTGGAAAGCTGCAGAGTTGGGCTGAAACAGTTCACAGAAAGCCACAAGCTTGTGGTTTCCAGGCAACCACACTGGGCTGTGATTGGCTGAGCACCATTGTGAGCTGGACTTTCGGCTCTAGGATACAAGTGTGCAGTAGGAGACCTGAGTCACAATGCTGGGCGTTGCCATGGAGACCTCAGTCGCACAGAGGACCTTGTAGGGCAAGATTTAAATAGGATGAATATTCTTGGCCTGGTATGCCACAGGATTCTCACTGAAGGCTTCACTGCTCAGAATTTGGGGATGGAAGTGCTTGCCAATCTACACATGGATGTACATTCAATGGGATATGAAATATGCCAGGGCCTGGCAGATGTTCTCTGACATGTCCTATCCTTCAGCATATGCTTTTCCCTTGTCATGTCTGTCATTTGGCTGAGTCCTGTTCCCTAAGTTATTCAGTCAAGACTTGCTGGAATCATTCACCTGCCGTATAAGAGTTTTCTGTGAAATTTCTCAGCAGAAATCCTCTGCAAGCACATAGCTTTGGATATGAGAGACAGTGGTGGAAGTTGAATTTCAAGGGCAGATATTTGAAAACAATGAAACAAGTCCCGAATAAGATATTTACATGTTTCCCAGATGAATATGTTTGGAAATTCGTGGGAAGATCGAGATCAAGACCGAGAAGAGTGCACACGCATTTCAAGGTACAAAAACCAGGGAAAAACATGGGAAAGCAAGAGAGCTGGTTAATTGGATATAAAAATCTTTGATGATGAAAGGAAAATTATATTCTCATGGTGATTTAATCAGGCTGTAGCAGTGAAGTTCTCATGTTGGTTGTCCTATGTGTGGCCTTCTGCATTGGCCAGTGGATGCAGGACAGGAGATCTTCAAATAAATCTGGTGGAACACAAAATAGTGAAAAAAAATACCAATCTAAATCCTGTGTATTCCTTCCCTTTGAGAACATATATGGATAATGTCCGGAGTTTCAAAAGAGAAAATGTCTATTGGGTCATGGTTTCACCAATGAAATGGTCACTTCACATAACATTTTGAATTTTGCTTTCACAGTTGCTCATGTACCGGGCCTGAGTAAAGCAGAATGCAGAGTAAGCCTCATCAATAGTTGTGCATTCCATAAGTTGTTTTAAAACCAGCGAAACCCTTTGGACCTAGTGTTTGTATTTAATTGGTTGATTGGTTTTTCAAATTGTTTGTTTTACTATTTTTAACTTTGGGAGTCAGGGAAGCCCTCACTCATAGTGATTTAGACCTCTCCAAAAGCTCTGAAGTTATTCATGTAACAGCTATTACATGTTATAAGTTTCTCCTATTAAAACTTGAAAGACTAACAGACTCTGCTACTTTTCATCTAAATTCAGTGTTGCGCTAAATTCAGTGTTGGACTTTTTTTTACAAGTCTTTTGAAATGGGTCCTCCTCTAGTCACTGGTCGTGCTGGAATGTACTTTCTTGTGAAGACAGGATTTGAGCAAATTGACACAAGTACAGTTTGCCACTACTCTGGACACCTGGTTAAATATCGAGTTGCCTAAATGGTGTGTGTTTTACTTTGATCTCTGCTCACACTTTGCTCATCCATTTAGAACCACAGGGCTCCAGGCCATAGCGTTCTAGGCCTAAACAAGAAAATTTCCATTCCGTTTTGGGAGTTCATTCGTCTCTCATAATTACTTTTTTAACAAATGTGTGCTTCAGGAGAGTCCCTGTCTAAATGTGGAGAGGCCCATTTTCATTCACTCACTTTCAGACTTTCTAAGATTTTCAGTTACTAGAGGTTTGCCCAGACTTGCCATTGTCAAGGGACAGTGCACTTCACTTGAAGTTGTGCAGTATTACTTCAGGTGTGTCCGTGGAAATTCCACCAATGGGAAACTCTTCCTGTAGTCATCTCCAAGTGTTTCTGCCTAAGACAATATAACTACCAAAGGATGTGGTTTCAAGCAGAATGAGGAATGGAGGGATAATCTTTATTTCAGTGCAGGTTGACCTTTCAAAGAAACAGTAATTCCTATGAAATAGGAGGTAAAATCTTTTGTAAAGAGACATGGATATGACATGCTCAACTTTATGTCACATTTTTTAAAAAGCCAAGGGCATTTGAGAAATTCTTGGCTGCTGAATTGTTCCTTTTTTCTAATTTCTCATAGGTAAGACACTACAGTTTCTTCAAACCATGGTACTGTTCCTTCCATGTAAAAAAGCAAAGCAAAAAACAAAATAAATTAAAACAAAACCCATCAAATTACATTTGAGAGCACAGAATTGCTCAGAAGGCCCACTATTCAAGAAGCTAGAGGTACAGAAGCCTCAGCCTTCAGCCCACGGCCTGAAGTTTTGTCTCTATCATGGCCCCTCAATTCCCTGGCATGTCCACCTTAACTCATCAATCTTTACTCATTTCCTCTTCAAATGCACAGGATCCAATATATTTGAACCCTGTTCACCTGGGCTGTAATCATCCAAGAACACACCAGAGGAAGGGCAGCCACCCCCTTGCCTGGGGCCTTGGAGCTTAGCACAATAGAAATGGAAACCTGAACAAGGCAGCCAAAACAAAGAGAGGAATATTCCTAAAGTCTGAAACACAGAAGCTACCTATAGACCAGTAGTGGGATTTCACAAATTATGTAAGAATCTCTGTGCACATGCTTGGCATGGTCGCTCATGCCTATAATCCCAGCAATCTGGGGGCTGAGGTGGATGGATCCTTGGGAGTTCCAGTCCATCGTGGGCTACGAATTTATCTCAAGGCCTCTTTCAACAACTACATAAGATGCTGTTTCCAAAAAGAGGACAACAGAAATCTAGACACACTTGGTCTAGGTCCCGGGGTTCACTACATGAGTTGTGGAGTCTAAATATTCCATGCCATGAGAAAATACCTGGGATTTTTAGTGAAAGGGGCATTTGCATCCCTTTTCTAAGGGTTTCCCTTTCACCATGTTACATTTGAATTCTGGGAAAACCTGCTGGTGACAAGCTATCTAGCATTATGTTGGTTTAGGTATTGAGCTAGTACCTCATGTTTAGTGTTCAGGGTTATGCTGGAATGACTGCAGACCTCCTTGAAATAGAGTTTGCAGACAAGTGAACCCCTAGGAAGCTGGATAGTTGAAGCAGGCACTCCAAATATTCATGCACTGCAAGGATTCACTTTCATTTTGGGACTCAACTTCTGGTTGCTGGCTTTTAGTGCTAACTGATACTACCATGGTGGCAGTAATCCAGCAGAGACTGCATGTATGGTTTGCAAGTTTGCTTCCCAAGCCACCAGAAACTTGGCAGAACACAAATCATTGTGGCATTTTCTTTCCTCCCCTGAAACATTTGGCTTTCTAAGTTTGAAAATTGAATAGACTGGGCTAGTCAGGTTTTTTACCCCATGTACCACCAACAGAGCTAAAGACAGAGGAAATTACTTCCCTCCATTGTCAAAATATGTGAAATTTTCTTGGTCACCACAACTTCAAAGAAAATTCTGAGGCAACTTAGAGAGGTGAATCAAATACTGCCTGATTGGAATGGCTGTGGTTGTATGAGGTGGAAAGCTGCAGAGTTGGGCTGAAACTGTTCACAGAAATCCACAGGCTTGTGGTTGCCAGGCAACCACACTGGGCTGAGATTGGCTGAACATCACTGTGAGGTGGATTTTAGGCTCTAGGTTTGAAAATTTAAAAGACTGGGGTAGTCAAGTTTGGAACACATCGACCACAGACAGACCAAAAGGTCTTTCAATTACTTCCCTCCACTTCTCAAAATATGTCAAATTTTCTTGATCACTACAACTGTAAAAAAAATTCTGAGGCAACAAAGAGAGGCTAATCAAATACTGCATGATTGGAATGGCTGTGGTTGTATGAGGTGGAAAGCTGCAGAGTTGGGCTGAAACAGTTCACAGAAAGCCACAAGCTTGTGGTTGCCAGGCAACCACACTGGGCTGTGATTGGCTGAGCACCATTGTGAGCTGGACTTTAGGCTCTAGGATACAAGTGTGCAGTAGGAGACCTGAGTCACAATGCTGGGCGTTGCCATGGAGACCTCAGTGTCACAGAGGACCTTGTAGGGCAAGATTTAAATAGGATGAATATTTTTGGCCTGGTATGCCTCAAGATTCTCACTGAAGGCTTCACTGCTCAGAATTTAGGGATGGAAATGCTTGCCAATCTACACATGGATGTACTTTCAATGGGATATGGAATATGCCAGGGCCTGGCAGATGTTTTCTGACATGTCCTATCCTTGAGCATATGCTTTTCCCTTGTCATGTCTGTCATTTGGCTGAGTCCTGTTCCCTAAGCTATTCAGTCGAGACTTGCTGGAATCATTCACCTGCAGTATAAGAGCTTTCTGTGAAATTTTCAGCAGAAATCCTGTGCAAGCACATAGCTTTGGATATGAGAGACAGTGGTGGAAGTTGAATTTCAAGGCAGATATTTGAAAACAATGAAACAAGCCCCGAATAAGATCTTTACATGGTTCCCAGATGAATATGTTTGGAAATACGGGGGAAGATGGAGATCAAGTCTGAGAAGAGTGCACATGCATTTCAAGGTGCAAACACCAGGGAAAAATATGGGAAAGCAAGAGAGCTGGTTAATTTGATGTAAAAATCTTTGATGATGAAAGGAAAATTATATTCTCATGGTGATTTTATCAGGCTGTAGCAGTGAACTTCTCATGTTGGTTGTCCTATGTGTGGCCTTCTGCATTGGGCAGTGGATGCAGGACAGGAGATCTTCAAATAAATCTGGTGGAACACAAAATAGTGAAAAAAATATCAATCTAAATCCTGTGTATTCCTTCCCTTTAAGAACATATATGGATAATGTCCGGAGTTTCAAAAGAGATAATGTCTATTGGGTCATGGTTTCACCAGTGAAATGGTCACTTCACATAACATTTTGAATTTTGCTTTCACTGTTGCTCATGTACCGGGCCTGAGTAAAGCAGAATGCAGAGTAAGCCTCATCAATAGTTGTGCATTCCATAAGGGGTTTTAAAACCAGTGAAATCCTTTGGACCTAGTGTTTGTATTTAATTGGTTGATTGGTTTTTCAAATTGTTTGTTTTACTATTTTTAACTTTGGGAGTCAGGGAAGCCCTCACTCATAGTGATTTAGACCTCTCCAAAAGCTCTGAAGTTATTCATGTAACAGCTATTACATGTTATAAGTTTCTCCTATTAAAACTTGAAAGACTAACAGACTCTGTTACTTTTCATCTAAATTCAGTGTTGGGCTAAATTCAGTGTTGGAATTTTTTTACAAGTCCTTTGAAATGTGTCCTCCTCTAGTCACTGGTCGTGCTGGAATGTACTTTCTTGTGAAGACAGGATTTGAGCAAATTGACACAAGTACAGTGTGCCACTACACTGGACACCTGGTTAAATATCGAGTTGCCTAAATGGTGTGTGTTTTACTTTGATCTCTGCTCACACTTTGCTCATCCATTTAGAACCACAGGGCTCCAGGCCATAGCGTTCTAGGCCTAAATAAGAAAATTTCCATTCCGTTTTGGGAGTTCATTCGTCTCTCATAATTACTTTTTCCAGAAATGTGTGCTTCAGGAGAGTCCCTGTCTAAATGTGGAGAGGCCCATTTTCATTCACTCACTTTCAGACTTTCTAAGATTTTCAGTTACTAGAGCTTTGCCCAGACTTGCCATTGTCAAGGGACAGTGCACTTCACTTGAAGTTGTGCAGTATTACTTCATGCGTCTCCGTGGAAATTCCACCAATGGGAAACTCTTGCTGTAGTCATCTCCAAGTGTTTCTGCGTAAGACAATATAACTAACAAAGGATGTGGTTTCAAGCAGAATGAGGAATGGAGGGACAATCTTTATTTCAGTGCAGGTTGACCTTTCAAAGCAACAGTAATTCCTATGAAATAGGAGGTAAAATCTTTTGTAAAGAGACATGGATATGACATGCTCAACTTTATGTCACGTTTTTTTAAAAAGCCAAGGGCATTTGAGAAATTCTTGGCTGCTGAATTGTCCCTTTTTTCAAATTTCTCTTAGGTAAGACACTCCAGTTTCTTCAAACCATGGTACTGTTCCTTCCATGTAAAAAACCAAAGCAAAAAACAAAATAAATTAAAACAAAACCCATCAAATTACATTTGAGAGCACACAATTGCTCAGCAGGCCCACTATTCAAGAAGCTAGAGGTCCAGAATCCTCAGCCTTCAGCCCATGGCCTGAAGTTTTGTCTCTATCATGGCCCCTCAATTCCCTGGCATGTCCACATTAACTCATGAATCTTTACTCATTTCCTCTTCAAATGCACAGGATCCAATATATTTGAACCCTGTTCACCTGGGCTGTAATCACCAAGGACACACCATAGGAAGGGCAGCCACCCCCTTCCCTGAGGCCTTGGAGCTTATCACAATATAAATGGAAACCTGAACAAGGGGAGCCAAAACAAAGAGAGGAATATTCCTAAAGCCTGAAACACAGAATCTACCTATAGACCAGTAGTGGGATTCCACAAATTATGTAAGAATCTCTGTGCACATGCTTGGCATGGTCGCTCATGCCTATAATCCCAGCAATCTGGGGGCTGAGGTGGATGGATCCTTGGGAGTTCCAGTCCATCGTGGGCTACGAATTTATCTCAAGGCCTCTTTCAACAACTACATAAAATGCTGTTTCCAAAAAGAGGACAACAGAAAACTAGACACACTTGGTCTAGGTCCCGGAGTTCACTACATGAGTTGTGGAGTCTAAATATTCCATGCCATGAGAAAATACCTGGGATTTTTAGTGAAAGGGGCATTTGCATCCCTTTTCTAAGGGTTTCCCTTTCACCATGTTACATTTGAATTCTGGGAAAACCTGCTTGTGACAAGCTATCTAGCATTATGTTGGTTTAGGTATTGAGCTAGTACCTCATGTTTAGTGTTCAGGGTTATGCTGGAATGGCTGCAGAACTCCTTGAAATAGCTATTGCAGACAAGTGAACCCCGAGGAAGCTGGATAGTTGAAGCAGGCACTCCAAATATTCATGCACTGCAAGGATTCACTTTCATTTTGGGACTCATCTTCTGGTTGCTGGCTTTTAGTGCTAACTGATACTACCATGGTGGCAGTAATCCATCAGAGACTGCATGAATGGTTTGCAAGTTTGCTTCCCAAGCTACCAGAAACTTGGCAGAACACAAATCATTGTGGCATTTTCTTTCCTCCCCTGAAACATTTGGCTTTCTAAGTTTGAAAATTGAATAGACTGGGCTAGTCAGGTTTGGACCCCATGTACCAACAACAGAGCTAAAAACAGAGCCAATTACTTCCCTCCACTTGTCAAAATATGTCAAATTTGCTTGGTCACCACAACTTCAAAGAAAATTCTGAGGCAACTTAGAGAGGTGAATCAAATACTGCCTGATTGGAATGGCTGTGGTTGTATGAGGTGGAAAGCTGCAGAGTTGGGCTGAAACTGTTCACAGAAATCCACAGGCTTGTGGTTGCCAGGCAACCACACTGGGCTGAGATTGGCTGAACATCACTGTGAGGTGGATTTTAGGCTCTAGGTTTGAAAATTTAAAAGACTGGGGTAGTCAAGTTTGGAACACATCGACCACAGACAGACCAAAAGGTCTTTCAATTACTTCCCTCCACTTCTCAAAATATGTCAAATTTTCTTGATCACTACAACTGTAAAAAAAAATTCTGAGGCAACATAGAGAGGCGAATCAAATACTGCATGATTGGAATGGCTGTGGTTGTATGAGGTGGAAAGCTGCAGAGTTGGGCTGAAACAGTTCACAAAAAGCCACAAGCTTGTGGTTCCCAGGCAACTACACTGTTGTGTGATTGGCTGAGCACCATTGTGAGCTGGACTTTAGGCTCTAGGATACAAGTGTGCAGTAGAAGACCTGAGTCACAATGCTGGGCGTTGCCATGGAGACCTCAGTGGCACAGAGGACCTTCTAGGACAAGATTTAAATAGGATGAATATTCTTGGCCTGGCATGCCACAGGATTCTCACTGAAGGCTTCACTGCTCAAAATTTGGCGATGGAAATGCTTGCGAATCTACACATGGATGTACTTTCAATGGGATATGAAATATGCCAGGGCCTGGCAGATGTTCTCTGACATGTCCTATCCTTGAGCATATGCTTTTCCCTTGTTATGTCTGTCATTTGGCTGAGTCCTGTTCCCTAAGTTATTCAATCAAGACTTGCTGGAATCATTGACCTGCAGTATAAGAGCTTTCTGTGAAATTTCTCAGCAGAAATCCTCTGCAAGCACATAGCTTTGGATATGAGAGACAGTGATGTATGTTGAATTTCAAGGGCAGATATTTGAAAACAAAGAAACAAGCCCCGAATAAGATCTTTAAATGTTTCCCAGATGAAAATGTTTGGAAATACGGGGGAAGATGGAGATCAAGACTGAGAAGAGTGCACACGCATTTCAAGGTACAAAAACCAGGGAAAAACATGGGGAAGCAAGAGAGTTGGTTAATTTGATGTAAAAATCTTGGATGATGAAAGGAAAATTATATTCTCATGGTGATTTAATCAGGCTGTAGCAGTGAAGTTCTCATGTTGGTTGTCCTATGTGTGGCCTTCTGCATTGGGCAGTGGATGCAGGACAGGAGATCTTCAAATAAATCTGGTGGAACACAAAATAGTGAAAAAAATATCAATCTAAATCCTGTGTATTCCTTCCCTTTGAGAACATATATGGATAATGTCCGGAGTTTCAAAAGAGAAAATGTCTATTGGGTCATGGTTTCACCAATGAAATGGTCACTTCACATAACATTTTGAATTTTGCTTTCACAGTTGCTCATGTACCGTGTCTGAGTAAAGCAGAATGCAGAGTAAGCCTCATCAATAATTGTGCATTCCATAAGTGGTTTTAAAACCAGTGAAACCCTTTGGACCTAGTGTTTGTGTTTAATTGGTTGATTGGTTTTTCAAATTGTTTGTTTTACTATTTTTAACTTTGGGAGTCAGGGAAGCCCTCACTCATAGTGATTTACACCTCTCCAAAAGCTCTGAAGTTATTCATGTAACAGCTATTACATGTTATAAGTTTCTCCTATTAAAACTTGAAAGACTAACAGACTCTGCTACTTTTCATCTAAATTCAGTGTTGCGCTAAATTTAGTGTTGGGCTTTTTTTACAAATCCTTTGAAATGTGTCCTCCTCTAGTCACTGGTCGTGCTGGAATGTACTTTCTTGTGAAGGCAGGATTTGAGCAAATTGACACAAGTACAGTTTGCCACTACTCTGGACACCTGGTTAAATATCGAGTTGCCTAAATGGTGTGTGTTTTACTTTGATCTCTGCTCACACTTTGCTCATCCAGTTAGAACCACAGGGCTCCAGGCCATAGCGTTCTAGGCCTACAGGAAAATTTCCATTCCGTTATGGGAGTTCATTCGTCTCCCATAATTACTTTTTCCACAAATGTGTGCTTCAGGAGAGGCCCTGTCTAAATGTGGAGAGGCCCATTTTCATTCACTCACTTTCAGACTTTCTAAGATTTTCAGTTACTAGAGGTTTGCCCAGACTTGCCATTGTCAAGGGACAGTGCACTTCACTTGAAGTTGTGCAGTATTACTTCATGTGTGTCCGTGGACATTCCACCAATGGGAAACTCTTGCTGTAGTCATCTCCAAGTGTTTCTGCGTAAGACAATATAACTAACAAAGGATGTGGTTTCAAGCAGAATGAGGAATGGAGGGATAATCTTTATTTCAGTGCAGGTTGACCTTTCAAAGCAACAGTAATTCCTATGAAATAGGAGGTAAAATCTTTTGTAAAGAGACATGGATATGACATGCTCAACTTTATATCACATTTTTTAAAAAGCCAAGGGCATTTGAGAAATTCTTGGCTGCTGAATTGTCCCTTTTTTCAAATTTCTCATAGGTAAGACACTCCAGTTTCTTCAAACCATGGTACTGTTCCTTCCATGTAAAAAACCAAAGCAAAAAACAAAATAAATTAAAACAAAACCCATCAAATTACATTTGAGAGGACACAATTGCTCAGCAGGCCCACTATTCAAGAAGCTAGAGGTACAGAAGCCTCAGCCTTCAGCCCATGGCCTGAAGTTTTGTCTCTATCATGGCCCCTCAATTCCCTGGCATGTCCAGATTAACTCATGAATCTTTACTCATTTCCTCTTCAAATGCACAGGATCCAATATATTTGAACCCTGTTCACCTGGGCTGTAATCATCCAAGAACACACCCGAGGAAGGGCAGCCACCCTCTTGCCTGGGGCCTTGGAGCTTAGCACAATAGAAATGGAAACCTGAACAAGGGGAGCCAAAACAATGAGAGGAATATTCCTAAAGTCTGAAACACAGAAGCTAACTCTAGACCAGTAGTGGGATTTCACAAATTATGTAAGAATCTCTGTGCACATGCTTGGCATGGTCGCTCATGCCTATAATCCCAGCAATCTGGGGGCTGAGGTGGATGGATCCTTGGGAGTTCCAGTCCATCGGGGGCTACGAATTTATCTCAAGGCCTCTTTCAACAACTACATAAAATGCTCTTTCCAAAAAGAGGATAACAGAAAACTAGACACACTTGGTCTAGGTCCCGGGGTTCACTACATGAGTTGTGGAGTCTAAATATTCCATGCCATGAGAAAATACCTGGGATTTTTAGTGAAAGGGGCATTAGCATCCCTTTTCTAAGGGGTTCCCTTTCACCATGTTACATTTGAATTCTGGGAAAACCTGCTGGTGACAAGCTATCTAGCATTATGTTGGTTTAGGTATTGAGCTAGTACCGCATGTTTAGTGTTCAGGGTTATGCTGGAATGGCTGCAGACCTCCTTGAAATAGTTATTGCAGACAAGTGAACCCCGAGGAAGCTGGATAGTTGAAGCAGGCACTCCAAATATTCATGCACTGCAAGGATTCACTTTCATTTTGGGACTCATCTTCTGGTTGCTGGCTTTTAGTGCTAACTGATACTACCATGGTGGCAGTAATCCAGCAGAGACTGCATGTATGGTTTGCAGGTTTGCTTCCAAGCCACGAGAAACTTGGCAGAACACAAATCATTGTGGCATTTTCTTTCCTCCCCTGAAACATTTGGCTTTCTAAGTTTGAAAATTGAATAAACTGGGCTAGTCAGGTTTGGACCCCATGTACCACCAACAGAGCTAAAGACAGAGCCAATTACTTCCCTCCACTTGTCAAAATATGTCAAATTTGCTTGGTTACCACAACTTCAAAGAAAATTCTGAGGCAACTTAGAGAGGTGAATCAAATACTGCCTGATTGGAATGGCTGTGGTTGTATGAGGTGGAAAGCTGCAGAGTTGGGCTGAAACTGATCACAGAAATCCACAGGCTTGTGGTTGCCAGGCAACCACACTGGGCTGAGATTGGGTGAACATCACTGTGAAGTGGATTTTTAGGCTCTAAGTTTGAAAATTTAAAAGACTGGGGTAGTCAAGTTTGGAACACATCGACCACAGACAGACCAAAAGGTCTTTCAATTACTTCCCTCCACTTCTCAAAATATGTCAAATTTTCTTGATCACTACAACTGTAAAAAAAATTCTGAGGCAACATAGAGAGGCTAATCAAATACTGCATGATTGGAATGGCTGTGGTTGTATGAGGTGGAAATCTGCAGAGTTGGGCTGAAACAGTTCACAGAAAGCCACAAGCTTGTGGTTTCCAGGCAACCACACTGGGCTGTGATTGGCTGAGCACCATTGTGAGCTGGACTTTAGGCTCTAGGATACAAGTGTGCAGTAGGAGACCTGAGTCACAATGCTGGGCGTTGCCATGGAGACCTCAGTGGCACAGAGGACCTTGTAGGGCAAGATTTAAATAGGATGAATATTCTTGGCCTAGTATGCCACAGGATTCTCACTGAAGGCTTCACTGCTCAGAATTTGGGAATGGAAGTGCTTGCCAATCTACACATGGATGTACTTTCAATGGGATATGAAATATGCCATGGCCTGGCAGATGTTCTCTGACATGTCCTATCCTTGAGCATATGCTTTTCCCTTGTCATGTCTGTCATTTGGCTGAGTCCTGTTCCCTAAGTTATTCAGTCAAGACTTGCTGGAATCATTCACCTGCAGTATAAGAGCTTTCTGTGAAATTTCTCAGCCGAAATCCTGTGCAAGCACATAGCTTTGGATATGAGAGACAGTGGTGGAAGTTGAATTTCAAGGGCAGATATTTGAAAACAATGAAACAAGCCCCGAATAAGATCTTTACATGATTCCCAGATGAATATGTTTGGAAATTCGGGGGAAGATCGAGATCAAGACCGAGAAGAGTGCACACGCATTTCAAGGCACAAAAACCTGGGAAAAACATGGGAAAGCAAGAGAGCTGGTTAATTTGATATAAAAATCTTTGATGATGAAAGGAAAATTATATTCTCATGGTGATTTAATCAGGCTGTAGCAGTGAAGTTCTCATGTTGGTTGTCCTATGTGTGGCCTTCTGCATTGGCCAGTGGATGCAGGACAGGAGATCTTCAAATAAATCTGGTGGAACACAAAATAGTGAAAAAAAAATATCAATCTAAATCCTGTGTATTCCTTCCCTTTGAGAACATATATGGATAATGTCCGGAGTTTCAAAAGAGAAAATGTCTATTGGGTCATGGTTTCACCAATGAAATGGTCACTTCACATAACATTTTGAATTTTGCTTTCACAGTTGCTCATGTACCGGGCCTGAGTAAAGCAGAATGAGAGTAAGCCTCATCAATAGTTGTGCATTCCATAAGTTGTTTTAAAACCAGTGAAACCCTTTGGACCTAGTGTTTGTATTTAATTGGTTGATTGGTTTTTCAAATTGTTTGTTTTACTATTTTTAACTTTGGGAGTCAGGGAAGCCCTCACTCATAGTGATTTAGACCTCTCCAAAAGCTCTGAAGTTATTCATGTAACAGCAATTACATGTTATAAGTTTCTCTTATTAAAACTTGAAAGACTAACAGACTCTGCTACTTTTCATCTAAATTCAGTGTTGCGCTAAATTCAGTGTTGGACTTTATTTACAAGTCCTTTGAAATGTGTCCTCCTCTAGTCACTGGTCGTGCTGGAATGTACTTTCTTGTGAAGACAGGATTTGAGCAAATTGACACAAGTACAGTGTGCCACTACTCTGGACACCTGGTTAAATATCGAGTTGCCTAAATGGTGTGTGTTTTACTTTGATCTCTGCTCACACTTTGCTCATCCAGTTAGAACCACAGGGCTCCAGGCCATAGCGTTCTAGGCCTAAACAAGAAAATTTCCATTCCGTTTTGGGAGTTCATTCGTCTCTCATAATTACTTTTTTAACAAATGTGTGCTTCAGGAGAGCCCCTGTCTAAATGTGGAGAGGCCCATTTTCATTCACTCACTTTCAGACTTTCTAAGATTTTCAGTTACTAGAGGTTTGCCCAGACTTGCCATTGTCAAGGGACAGTGCACTTCACTTGAAGTTGTGCCGTATTACTTCATGTGGGTCCGTGGAAATTCCACCAATGGGAAACTCTTGCTGTAGTCATCTCCAAGTGTTTCTGCATAAGACAATATAACTAACAAAGGATGTGGTTTGAAGCAGAATGAGGAATAGAGGGATAATCTTTATTTCAGTGCAGGTTGACCTTTCAAAGAAAAAGTAACTCCCATGAAATAGGAGGTAAAATATTTTGTAAAGAGACATAGATATGACATGCTAAACTTTATGTCACATTTTTTAAAAAGCCAAGGGCATTTGAGAAATTCTTGGCTGCTGAATTGTCCCTTTTTTCAAATTTCTCATAGGTAAGACACTCCAGTTTCTTCAAACCATGGTATTGTTCCTTCCATGTAAAAAACCAAAGAAAAAAACAAAATAAATTATAACAAAACCCATCAAATTACATTTGAGAGCACACAATTGCTCAGCAGGCCCACTATTCAAGAAGCTAGAGGTACAGAAGTCTCAGCCTTCAGCCCACGGCCTGAAGTTTTGTCTCTATCATGGCCCCTCAATTCCCTGGCATGTCCACATTAACTCATGAATCTTTACTCATTTCCTATTAAATGCACAGGATCCAATATATTTGAACCCTGTTCACCTGGGCTGTAATCATCCAAGAACACACCAGAGGAAGGGCAGCCACCCCCTTGCCTGGGGCCTTGGAGCTTAGCACAATAGAAATGGAAACCTGAACAAGGGGAGCCAAAACAAAGAGAGGAATATTCCTAAAATCTGAAACACAGAAGCTACCTATAGACCAGTAGTGGGATTTCACAAATTATGTAAGAATCTCTGTGCACATGCTTGGCATGGTCGCTCATGCCTATAATCCCAGCAATCTGGGGGCTGAGGTGGATGGATCCTTGGGAGTTCCAGTCCATCGTGGGCTACGAATTTATCTCAAGGCCTCTTTCAGCAACTACATAAGATGCTGTTTCCAAAAAGAGGACAACAGAAAACTAGACACACTTGGTCTAGGTCCCGGGGTTCACTTCATGAGTTGTGGAGTCTAAATATTCCATGCCATGAGAAAATACCTGGGATTTTTAGAGAAAGGGGCATTTGCCTCCCTTTTCTAAAGGTTTCCCTTTCACCATGTTACATTTGAATTCTGGGAAAACCTGCTGGTGCCAAGCTATCTAGCATTATGTTGGTTTAGGTATTGAGCTAGTACCGCATGTTTAGTGTTCAGGGTTATGCTGGAATGGCTGCAGACCTCCTTGAAATAGCTATTGCAGACAAGTGAATCCCGAGGAAGCTGGATAGTTGAAGCAGGCACTCCAAATATTCATGCACTGCAAGGATTCACTTTCATTTTGGGACTCATCTTCTGGTTGCTGGCTTTTAGTGCTAACTGATACTACCATGGTGGCAGTAATCCAGCAGAGACTGCATGTATGGTTTGCAAGTTTGCTTCCGAAGCCACCAGAAACTTGGCAGAACACAAATCATTGTGGCATTTTCTTTCCTCCCCTGAAACATTTGGCTTTCTAAGTTTGAAAATTGAATAGACTGGGCTAGTCAGGTTTTTTACCCCATGTACCACCAACAGAGCTAAAGACAGAGCCAATTACTTCCCTCCATTGTCAAAATATGTGAAATTTTCTTGGTCACCACAGGTTCAAAGAAAATTCTGAGGCAACTTAGAGAGGTGAATCAAATACTGCC
The DNA here is from genome assembly GCF_034190915.1 of Cavia porcellus. Lineage (NCBI taxonomy): Eukaryota > Metazoa > Chordata > Mammalia > Rodentia > Caviidae > Cavia > Cavia porcellus. The sequence goes on from NW_026947543.1 coordinate 3,016,505, forward strand.
TGATTGGAATGGCTGTGGTTGTATGAGGTGGAAAGCTGCAGAGTTGGGCTGAAACTGTTCACAGAAATCCACAGGCTTGTGGTTGCCAGGCAACCACACTGGGTTGAGATTGGCTGAACATCACTGTGAGGTGGATTTTAGGCTCTAGGTTTGAAAATTTAAAAGACTGGGGTAGTCAAGTTTGGAACACATCGACCACAGAGAGACCAAAAGGTCTTTCAATTACTTCCCTCCACTTCTCAAAATATGTCAAATTTTCTTGATCACTACAACTGTAAAAAAAATTCTGAGGCAACATAGAGAGGCTAATCAAATACAGCATGATTGGAATGGCTGTGGTTGTATGAGGTGGAAAGCTGCAGAATTGGGCTGAAAGAGTTCACAGAAAGCCACAAGCTTGTGGTTTCCAGGGAACCACACTGGGCTGTGATTGGCTGAGCACCATTGTGAGCTGGACTTTAGGCTCTAGGATACAAGTGTGCAATAGGAGACCTGAGTCACAATGCTGGGCGTTGCCATGGAGACCTCAATGTCACAGAGGACCTTGTAGGGCAAGATTTAAATAGGATGAATTTTCTTGGCCTGGTATGCCAGAGGATTCTCACTGAAGGTTTCACTGCTCAGAATTTGTGGTTGGAAGTGCTTGCCAATCTACACATGGATGTACTTTCAATGGGATATGAAATATGCCATGGCCTGGCAGATGTTCCCTGACATGTCATATCCTTGAGCATATGCTTTTCCCTTGTCATGTCTGTCATTTGGCTGAGTCCTGTTCCCTAAGCTATTCAGTCAAGACTTGCTGGAATCGTTGACCTGCAGTATAAGAGCTTTCTGTGAAATTTCTCAGCAGAAATCCTCTGCAATCACATAGCTTTGGATATGAGAGACAGTGGTGGAAGTTGAATTTCAAGGGCAGATATTTGAAAACAATGAAAGAAGCCCCGAATAAGATCTTTACATGTTTCCCAAATCAATATGTTTGGAAATACGTGGGAAGATCGAGATCAAGACCGAGAAGAGTGCACACGCATTTCAAGGTACAAAAACCAGGGAAAAACATGGGAAAGCAAGAGAGCTGGTTAATTTGATATAAAAATCTTTGATGATGAACGAAAATTATATTCTCATGGTGATTTAATCAGGCTGTAGCAGTGAAGTTCTCATGTTGGTTGTCCTATATGTGGCCTTCTGCATTGGGCAGTGGATGCAGGACAGGAGATCTTCAAATAAATCTGGTGGAACACAAAATAGTGAAAAAAATATCAATCTAAATCCTGTGTATTCCTTCCCTTTGAGAACATATATGGATAATGTCCGGAGTTTCAAAAGAGAAAATGTCTATTGGGTCATGGTTTCACAAATGAAATGGTCACTTCACATAACATTTTGAATTTTGCTTTCACAGTTGCTCATGTACCGGGCCTGAGTAAAGCAGAATGCAGAGTAAGCCTCATCAATAGTTGTGCATTCCATAAGTGGTTTTAAAACCAGTGAAACCCTTTGGACCTAGTGTTTGTATTTAATTGGTTGATTGGTTTTTCAAATTGTTTGTTTTACTATTTTTAACTTTGGGAGTCAGGGAAGCCCTCACTCATAGTGATTTAGACCTCTCCAAAAGCTCTGAAGTTATTCATGTAACAGCTATTACATGTTATAAGTTTCTCCTATTAAAACTTGAAAGACTAACAGACTCTGCTACTTTTCATCTAAATTCCGTGTTGCGCTAAATTCAGTGTTGGACTTTTTTTTACAAGTCTTTTGAAATGTGTCCTCCTCTAGTCACTGGTCGTGCTGGAATGTACTTTGTTTTGAAGACAGGATTTGAGCAAATTGATACAAGTACAGTTTGCCACTACTCTGGACACCTGGTTAAATATCGAGTTGCCTAAATGGTGTGTGTTTTACTTTGATCTCTGCTCACACTTTGCTCATCCAGTTAGAACCACAGGGCTCCAGGCCATAGCATTCTAGGCCTAAACAAGAAAATTTCCATTCCGTTTTGGGAGTTCATTCGGCTCTCATAATTACTTTTTCCAGAAATGTGTGCTTCAGGAGAGGCCCGGTCTAAATGTGGAGAGGCCCATTTTCCTTCTCTCACTTTCAGACTTTCTAAGATTTTCAGTTACTAGAGGTTTGCCCAGACTTGCCATTGTCAAGGGACAGTGCACTTCACTTGAAGTTGTGCAGTATTACTTCATGTGTCTCCGTGGAAATTCCACCAATGGGAAACTCTTGCTGTAGTCATCTCCAAGTGTTTCTGCGTAAGACAATATAACTAACAAAGGATGTGGTTTCAAGCAGAATGAGGAATGGAGGGATAATCTTTATTTCAGTGCAGGTTGACCTTTCAAAGAAACAGTAATTCCTATGAAATAGGAGGTAAAATCTTTTGTAAAGAGACATGGATATGACATGCTCAACTTTATGTCACATTTTTTAAAAAGCCAAGGGCATTTGAGAAATTCTTGGCTGCTGAATTGTCCCTTTTTTCAAATTTCTCTTAGGTAAGACACTCCAGTTTCTTCAAACCATGGTACTGTTCCTTCCATGTAAAAAAGGAAAGTAAAAAACAAAATAAATTAAAACAAAACCCATCAAATTACATTTGAGAGCACACAATTGCTCAGCAGGCCCACTATTCAAGAAGCTAGAGGTACAGAAGCCTCAGCCTTCAGGCCATGGCCTGAAGTTTTGTCTCTGTCGTGGCCCCTCAATTCCCTGGCATGTCCACATTAACTCATGAATCTTTACTCATTTCCTCTTCAAATGCACAGGATCCAATATATTTGAACCCTGTTCACCTGGGCTGTAATCATCCAAGGACACACCAGAGGAAGGGCAGCCACCCCCTTGCCTGGGGCCTTGGAGCTTAGCACAATAGAAATGGAAACCTGAACAAGGGGAGCCAAAACAAAGAGAGGAATATTCCTAAAGTCTGAAACACAGAAGCTACCTATAGACCAGTAGTGGGATTTCACAAATTACGTAAGAATTTCTGTGCACATGCTGGGCATGGTCGCTCATGCCTATAATCCCAGCATTCTGGGTGCTGAGGTGGATGGATCCTTGGGAGTTCCAGTCCATCGTGGGCTACGAATTTATCTCAAGGCCTCTTTCAACAACTACATAAGATGCTGTTTCCAAAAAGAGGACAAGAGAAAACTAGACACACTTGATCTAGGTCCCGGGGTTCACTACATGAGTTGTGGAGTCTAAATATTCCATGCCATGAGAAAATACCTGGGATTTTTAGTGAAAGGGGCATTTGCATCCCTTTTCTAAGGGTTTCCCTTTCACCATGTTACATTTGAATTCTGGGAAAACCTGCTGGTGACAAGCTATCTAGCATTATGTTGGTTTAGGTATTGAGCTAGTACCTCATGTTTAGTGTTCAGGGTTATGCTGGAATGGCTGCAGACCTCCTTGAAATAGCTATTGCAGACAAGTGAACCCCGAGGAAGCTGGATAGTTGAAGCAGGCACTCCAAATATTCATGCACTGCAAGGATTCACTTTCATTTTGGGACTCATCTTCTGGTTGCTGGCTTTTAGTGCTAACTGATACTACCATGGTGGCAGTAATCCAGCAGAGACTGCATGTATGGTTTGCAAGTTTGCTTCATAAGCCACCAGAAACTTGGCAGAACACAAATCATTGTGGCATTTTCTTTCCTCCCCTGAAACATTTGGCTTTCTAAGTTTGAAAATTGAATAGACTGGGCTAGTCCGGTTTTTTACCCCATGTACCACCAACAGAGCTAAAGACAGAGCCAATTACTTCCCTCCATTGTCAAAATATGTGAAATTTTCTTGGTCACCACAACTTCAAAGAAAATTCTGAGGCAACTTAGAGAGGTGAATCAAATACTGCCTGATTGGAATGGCTGTGGTTGTATGAGGTGGAAAGCTGCAGAGTTGGGCTGAAACTGTTCACAGAAATCCACAGGCTTGTGGTTGCGAGGCAACCACACTGGGCTGAGATTGGCTGAACATCACTGTGAGGTGGATTTTAGGCTCTAGGTTTGAAAATTTAAAAGACTGGGGTAGTCAAGTTTGGAACACATCGAGCACAGACAGACCGAAAGGTCGTTCAATTACTTCCCTCCACTTCTCAAAATATGTCAAATTTTCTTGATCACTACAACTGTAAAAAAAATTCTGAGGCAACATAGAGAGGCTAATCAAATACTGCATGATTGGAATGGCTGTGGTTGTATGAGGTGGAAAGCTGCAGAGTTGGGCTGAAACAGTTCACAGAAAGCCACAAGCTTGTGGTTTCCAGGCAACCACACTGGGCTGTGATTGGCTGAGCACCATTGTGAGCTGGACTTTAGGCTCTAGGATACAAGTGTGCAGTAGGAGACCTGAGTCACAATGCTGGGCGTTGCCATGGAGACCTCAGTGGCACAGAGGACCTTGTAGGGCAAGATTTAAATAGGATGAATATTCTTGGCCTGGTATGCCACAGGATTCTCACTGAAGGCTTCACTGCTCAGAATTTGGGGATGGAAATGCTTGCCAATCTACACATGGGTGTACTTTCAATGGGATATGAAATATGCCGGGGCCTGGCAGATGTTCTCTGACATGTCCTACCCTTGAGCATATGCTTTTCCCTTGTCATGTCTGTCATTTGGCTGAGTCCTGTTCCCTAAGCTATTCAGTCAAGACTTCCTGGAATCATTCACCTGCAGTATAAGAGCTTTCTGTGAAATTTCTCAGCAGAAATCCTCTGCAAGCACATAGCTTTGGATATGAGAGACAGTGGTAGAAGTTAAATTTCAAGGGCAGATATTTGAAAACAAAGAAACAAGCCCCGAATAAGATCTTTACATGTTTCCCAGACGAATATGTTTGGAAATACGGGGGAAGATGGAGATCAAGACTGAGAAGAGTGCACACCCATTTCAAGGTACAAAAACCAGGGAAAAACATGGGAAAGCAAGAGAGCTGGTTAATTTGATGTAAAAATCTTTGATGATGAAAGGAAAATTATATTCTCATGGTGATTTAATCAGGCTGTAGCAGTGAAGTTCTCATGTTGGTTGTCCTATGTGTGGCCTTCTGCATTGGGCAGTGGATGCAGGACAGGAGATCTTCAAATAAATCTGGTGGAACACAAAATAGTGAAAAAAATATCAATCTAAATCCTGTGTATTCCTTCCCTTTGAGAACATATGTGGATAATGTCCGGAGTTTCAAAAGAGAAAATGTCTATTGGGTCATGGTTTCACCAATGAAATGGTCACTTCACATAACATTTTGAATTTTGCTTTCACAGTTGCTCATGTACCGGGCCTGAGTAAAGCAGAATGCAGAGTAAGCCTCATCAATAGTTGTGCATTCCATAAGTGGTTTTAAAACAAGTGAAACCCTTTGGACCTAGTGTTTGTATTTAATTGGTTGATTGGTTTTTCAAATTGTTTGTTTTACTATTTTTAACTTTGGGAGTCAGGGAAGCCCTCACTCATAGTGATTTAGACCTCTCCAAAAGCTCTGAAGTTATTCATGTAACAGCTATTACATGATATAAGTTTCTCCTATTAAAACTTGAAAGACTAACAGACTCTGCTACTTTTCATCTAAATTCAGTGTTGCGCTAAATTCAGTGTTCGACTTTATTTACAAGTCCTTTGAAATGTGTCCTCCTCTAGTCACTGGTCGTGCTGGAATGTACTTTCTTGTGAAGACAGGATGTGAGCAAATTGACACAAGTACAGTTTGCCACTACTCTGGACACCTGATTAAATATCGAGTTGCCTAAATGGTGTGTGTTTTACTTTGATCTCTGCTCACACTTGGCTCATCCAGTTGGAACCACAGGGCTCCAGGCCATAGCATTCTAGGCCTAAACAAGAAAATTTCCATTCCGTTTTGGGAGTTCATTCGGCTCTCATAATTACTTTTTCCACAAATGTGTGCTTCAGGAGAGGCCCTGTCTAAATGTGGAGAGGCCCATTTTCATTCACTCACTTTCGGACTTTCTAAGATTTTCAGTTACTAGAGGTTTGCCCAGACTTGCCATTGTCAAGGGACAGTGCACTTCTCTTGAAGTTGTGCAGTATTACTTCATGTGTCTCCGTGGAAATTCCACCAATGGGAAACTCTTGCTGTAGTCATCTCCAAGTGTTTCTGCGTAAGAAAATATAACTAACAAAGGATGTGGTTTCAAGCAGAATGAGGAATGGAGGGATAATCTTTATTTCAGTGCAGGTTGACCTTTCAAAGAAACAGTAATTCCTATGAAATAGGAGGTAAAATCTTTTGTAAAGAGACATGGATATGACATGCTCAACTTTATGTCACATTTTTTAAAAAGCCAAGGGCATTTGAGAAATTCTTGGCTGCTGAATTGTCCCTTTTTTCAAATTTCTCTTAGGTAAGACACTACAGTTTCTTCAAACCATGGTACTGTTTCTTCCATGTAAAAAAGCAAAGCAAAAAACAAAATAAATTAAAACAAAACCCATCAAATTACATTTGAGAGCACACAATTGCTCAGCAGGCCCACTATTCAAGAAGCTAGAGGTACAGAAGCCTCAGCCTTCAGCCCATGGCCTGAAGTTTTGTCTCTGTCGTGGCCCCTCAATTCCCTGGCATGTCCACATTAACTCATGAATCTTTACTCATTTCCTCTTCAAATGCACACGATCCAATATATTTGAACCCTGTTCACCTGGGCTGTAATCATCCAAGGACACACCAGAGGAAGGGCAGCAACCCCCTTGCCTGGGGCCTTGGAGCTTAGCACAATAGAAATGGAAACCTGAACAAGGGGAGCCAAAACAAAGAGAGGAATATTCCTAAAGTCTGAAACACAGAAGCTACCTATAGACCAGTAGTGGGATTTCACAAATTATGTAAGAATCTCTGTGCACATGCTTGGCATGGTCGCTCATGCCTATAATCCCAGCAATCTGGGGGCTGAGGTGGAAAGATCCTTGGGAGTTCCAGTCCATCGTGGGCTACGAATTTATCTCAAGGCCTCTTTCAACAACTACATAAGATGCTGTTTCCAAAAAGATGATAACAGAAAACTAGACACACTTGTTCTAGGTCCCTGGGTTCACTACATGAGTTGTGGAGTCTAAATATTCCATGCCATGAGAAAATACCTGGGATTTTTAGTGAAAGGGGCATTTGCTTCCCTTTTCTAAGGGTTTCCCTTTCACCATGTTACATTTGAATTCTGGGAAAACCTGCTGGTGACAAGCTATCTAACATTATGTTGGTTTAGGTATTGAGCTAGTACCTCATGTTTAGTGTTCAGGGTTATGCTGGAATGGCTGCAGACCTCCTTGAAATAGCTATTGCAGACAAGTGAACCCCAAGGAAGCTGGATAGTTGAAGCAGGCACTCCAAATATTCATGCACTGCGAGGATTCACTTTCATTTTGGGACTCATCTTCTGGTTGCTGGCTTTTAGTGCTAACTGATACTACCATGGTGGCAGTAATCCAGCAGAGACTGCATGTATGGTTTGCAAGTCTGGTTCCCAAGCCACCAGAAACTTGGCAGAACACAAATCATTGTGGCATTTTCTTTCCTCCCCTGAAACATTTGGCTTTCTAAGTTTGAAAATTGAATAGACTGGGCTAGTCAGGTTTGGACCCCATGTACCACCAACAGAGCTAAAGACAGAGCCAATTACTTCCCTCCACTTGTCAAAATATGTCAAATTTGCTTGGTCACCACAAGTTCAAAGAAAATTCTGAGGCAACTTAGAGAGGTGAATCAAATACTGCCTGATTGGAATGGCTGTGGTTGTATGAGGTGGAAAGCTGCAGAGTTGGGCTGAAACTGTTCACAGAAATCCACAGGCTTGTGGTTGCCAGGCAACCACACTGGGCTGAGATTGGCCGAACATCACTGTGAGGTGGATTTTAGGCTCTAGGTTTGAAAATTTAAAAGACTGAGGTAGTCAAGTTTGGAACACATCGACCACAGACAGACCAAAAGGTCGTTCAATTACTTCCCTCCACTTCTCAAAATATGTCAAATTTTCTTGATCACTACAACTGTAAAAAAAATTCTGAGGCAACATAGAGAGGCTAATCAAATACTGCATGATTGGAATGGCTGTGGTTGTATGAGGTGGAAAGCTGCAGAGTTGGGCTGAAACAGTTCACAGAAAGCCACAAGCTTGTGGTTGCCAGGCAACCACACTGGGCTGTGATTGGCTGAGCACCATTGTGAGCTGGACTTTAGGCTCTAGGATACAAGTGTGCAGTAGGAGACCTGAGTCACAATGCTGGGCGTTGCCATGGATACCTCAGTGTCACAGAGGACCTTGTAGGGCAAGATTTAAATAGGATGAATATTCTAGGCCTGGTATGCCCCAGGAATCTCACTGAAGGCTTCACTGCTCAGAATTTGGGGATGGAAATGCTTGCCAATCTACACATGGGTGTACTTTCAATGGGATATGAAATATGCCGGGGCCTGGCAGATGTTCTCTGACATGTCCTACCCTTGAGCATATGCTTTTCCCTTGTCATGTCTGTCATTTGGCTGAGTCCTGTTCCCTAAGCTATTCAGTCAAGACTTCCTGGAATCATTCACCTGCAGTATAAGAGCTTTCTGTGAAATTTCTCAGCAGAAATCCTCTGCAAGCACATAGCTTTGGATATGAGAGACAGTGGTAGAAGTTAAATTTCAAGGGCAGATATTTGAAAACAAAGAAACAAGCCCCGAATAAGATCTTTACATGTTTCCCAGACGAATATGTTTGGAAATACGGGGGAAGATGGAGATCAAGACTGAGAAGAGTGCACACCCATTTCAAGGTACAAAAACCAGGGAAAAACATGGGAAAGCAAGAGAGCTGGTTAATTTGATGTAAAAATCTTTGATGATGAAAGGAAAATTATATTCTCATGGTGATTTAATCAGGCTGTAGCAGTGAAGTTCTCATGTTGGTTGTCCTATGTGTGGCCTTCTGCATTGGGCAGTGGATGCAGGACAGGAGATCTTCAAATAAATCTGGTGGAACACAAAATAGTGAAAAAAATATCAATCTAAATCCTGTGTATTCCTTCCCTTTGAGAACATATGTGGATAATGTCCGGAGTTTCAAAAGAGAAAATGTCTATTGGGTCATGGTTTCACCAATGAAATGGTCACTTCACATAACATTTTGAATTTTGCTTTCACAGTTGCTCATGTACCGGGCCTGAGTAAAGCAGAATGCAGGGTAAGCCTCATCAATAGTTGTGCATTCCATAAGTGGTTTTAAAACAAGTGAAACCCTTTGGACCTAGTGTTTGTATTTAATTGGTTGATTGGTTTTTCAAATTGTTTGTTTTACTATTTTTAACTTTGGGAGTCAGGGAAGCCCTCACTCATAGTGATTTAGACCTCTCCAAAAGCTCTGAAGTTATTCATGTAACAGCTATTACATGTTATAAGTTTCTCCTATTAAAACTTGAAAGACTAACAGACTCTGCTACTTTTCATCTAAATTCAGTGTTGCGCTAAATTCAGTGTTCGACTTTATTTACAAGTCCTTTGAAATGTGTCCTCCTCTAGTCACTGGTCGTGCTGGAATGTACTTTCTTGTGAAGACAGGATGTGAGCAAATTGACACAAGTACAGTTTGCCACTACTCTGGACACCTGATTAAATATCGAGTTGCCTAAATGGTGTGTGTTTTACTTTGATCTCTGCTCACACTTGGCTCATCCAGTTGGAACCACAGGGCTCCAGGCCATAGCATTCTAGGCCTAAACAAGAAAATTTCCATTCCGTTTTGGGAGTTCATTCGGCTCTCATAATTACTTTTTCCACAAATGTGTGCTTCAGGAGAGGCCCTGTCTAAATGTGGAGAGGCCCATTTTCATTCACTCACTTTCGGACTTTCTAAGATTTTCAGTTACTAGAGGTTTGCCCAGACTTGCCTTTGTCAAGGGACAGTGCACTTCTCTTGAAGTTGTGCAGTATTACTTCATGTGTCTCCGTGGAAATTCCACCAATGGGAAACTCTTGCTGTAGTCATCTCCAAGTGTTTCTGCGTAAGAAAATATAACTAACAAAGGATGTGGTTTCAAGCAGAATGAGGAATGGAGGGATAATCTTTATTTCAGTGCAGGTTGACCTTTCAAAGAAACAGTAATTCCTATGAAATAGGAGGTAAAATCTTTTGTAAAGAGACATGGATATGACATGCTCAACTTTATGTCACATTTTTTAAAAAGCCAAGGGCATTTGAGAAATTCTTGGCTGCTGAATTGTCCCTTTTTTCAAATTTCTCTTAGGTAAGACACTACAGTTTCTTCAAACCATGGTACTGTTTCTTCCATGTAAAAAAGCAAAGCAAAAAACAAAATAAATTAAAACAAAACCCATCAAATTACATTTGAGAGCACACAATTGCTCAGCAGGCCCACTATTCAAGAAGCTAGAGGTACAGAAGCCTCAGCCTTCAGCCCATGGCCTGAAGTTTTGTCTCTGTCGTGGCCCCTCAATTCCCTGGCATGTCCACATTAACTCATGAATCTTTACTCATTTCCTCTTCAAATGCACACGATCCAATATATTTGAACCCTGTTCACCTGGGCTGTAATCATCCAAGGACACACCAGAGGAAGGGCAGCAACCCCCTTGCCTGGGGCCTTGGAGCTTAGCACAATAGAAATGGAAACCTGAACAAGGGGAGCCAAAACAAAGAGAGGAATATTCCTAAAGTCTGAAACACAGAAGCTACCTATAGACCAGTAGTGGGATTTCACAAATTATGTAAGAATCTCTGTGCACATGCTTGGCATGGTCGCTCATGCCTATAATCCCAGCAATCTGGGGGCTGAGGTGGAAAGATCCTTGGGAGTTCCAGTCCATCGTGGGCTACGAATTTATCTCAAGGCCTCTTTCAACAACTACATAAGATGCTGTTTCCAAAAAGATGATAACAGAAAACTAGACACACTTGTTCTAGGTCCCTGGGTTCACTACATGAGTTGTGGAGTCTAAATATTCCATGCCATGAGAAAATACCTGGGATTTTTAGTGAAAGGGGCATTTGCTTCCCTTTTCTAAGGGTTTCCCTTTCACCATGTTACATTTGAATTCTGGGAAAACCTGCTGGTGACAAGCTATCTAACATTATGTTGGTTTAGGTATTGAGCTAGTACCTCATGTTTAGTGTTCAGGGTTATGCTGGAATGGCTGCAGACCTCCTTGAAATAGCTATTGCAGACAAGTGAACCCCAAGGAAGCTGGATAGTTGAAGCAGGCACTCCAAATATTCATGCACTGCGAGGATTCACTTTCATTTTGGGACTCATCTTCTGGTTGCTGGCTTTTAGTGCTAACTGATACTACCATGGTGGCAGTAATCCAGCAGAGACTGCATGTATGGTTTGCAAGTCTGGTTCCCAAGCCACCAGAAACTTGGCAGAACACAAATCATTGTGGCATTTTCTTTCCTCCCCTGAAACATTTGGCTTTCTAAGTTTGAAAATTGAATAGACTGGGCTAGTCAGGTTTGGACCCCATGTACCACCAACAGAGCTAAAGACAGAGCCAATTACTTCCCTCCACTTGTCAAAATATGTCAAATTTGCTTGGTCACCACAAGTTCAAAGAAAATTCTGAGGCAACTTAGAGAGGTGAATCAAATACTGCCTGATTGGAATGGCTGTGGTTGTATGAGGTGGAAAGCTGCAGCGTTGGGCTGAAACTGTTCACAGAAATCCACAGGCTTGTGGTTGCCAGGCAACCACACTGGGCTGAGATTGGCCGAACATCACTGTGAGGTGGATTTTAGGCTCTAGGTTTGAAAATTTAAAAGACTGAGGTAGTCAAGTTTGGAACACATCGACCACAGACAGACCAAAAGGTCGTTCAATTACTTCCCTCCACTTCTCAAAATATGTCAAATTTTCTTGATCACTACAACTGTAAAAAAAATTCTGAGGCAACATAGAGAGGCTAATCAAATACTGCATGATTGGAATGGCTGTGGTTGTATGAGGTGGAAAGCTGCAGAGTTGGGCTGAAACAGTTCACAGAAAGCCACAAGCTTGTGGTTGCCAGGCAACCACACTGGGCTGTGATTGGCTGAGCACCATTGTGAGCTGGACTTTAGGCTCTAGGATACAAGTGTGCAGTAGGAGACCTGAGTCACAATGCTGGGCGTTGCCATGGATACCTCAGTGTCACAGAGGACCTTGTAGGGCAAGATTTAAATAGGATGAATATTCTAGGCCTGGTATGCCACAGGAATCTCACTGAAGGCTTCACTGCTCAGAATTTGGGGATGGAAATGCTTGCCAATCTACACATGGGTGTACTTTCAATGGGATATGAAATATGCCGGGGCCTGGCAGATGTTCTCTGACATGTCCTACCCTTGAGCATATGCTTTCCCCTTGTCATGTCTGTCATTTGGCTGAGTCCTGTTCCCTAAGCTATTCAGTCAAGACTTCCTGGAATCATTCACCTGCAGTATAAGAGCTTTCTGTGAAATTTCTCAGCAGAAATCCTCTGCAAGCACATAGCTTTGGATATGAGAGACAGTGGTAGAAGTTAAATTTCAAGGGCAGATATTTGAAAACAAAGAAACAAGCCCCGAATAAGATCTTTACATGTTTCCCAGACGAATATGTTTGGAAATACGGGGGAAGATGGAGATCAAGACTGAGAAGAGTGCACACCCATTTCAAGGTACAAAAACCAGGGAAAAACATGGGAAAGCAAGAGAGCTGGTTAATTTGATGTAAAAATCTTTGATGATGAAAGGAAAATTATATTCTCATGGTGATTTAATCAGGCTGTAGCAGTGAAGTTCTCATGTTGGTTGTCCTATGTGTGGCCTTCTGCATTGGGCAGTGGATGCAGGACAGGAGATCTTCAAATAAATCTGGTGGAACACAAAATAGTGAAAAAAATATCAATCTAAATCCTGTGTATTCCTTCCCTTTGAGAACATATGTGGATAATGTCCGGAGTTTCAAAAGAGAAAATGTCTATTGGGTCATGGTTTCACCAATGAAATGGTCACTTCACATAACATTTTGAATTTTGCTTTCACAGTTGCTCATGTACCGGGCCTGAGTAAAGCAGAATGCAGAGTAAGCCTCATCAATAGTTGTGCATTCCATAAGTGGTTTTAAAACAAGTGAAACCCTTTGGACCTAGTGTTTGTATTTAATTGGTTGATTGGTTTTTCAAATTGTTTGTTTTACTATTTTTAACTTTGGGAGTCAGGGAAGCCCTCACTCATAGTGATTTAGACCTCTCCAAAAGCTCTGAAGTTATTCATGTAACAGCTATTACATGTTATAAGTTTCTCCTATTAAAACTTGAAAGACTAACAGACTCTGCTACTTTTCATCTAAATTCAGTGTTGCGCTAAATTCAGTGTTCGACTTTATTTACAAGTCCTTTGAAATGTGTCCTCCTCTAGTCACTGGTCGTGCTGGAATGTACTTTCTTGTGAAGACAGGATGTGAGCAAATTGACACAAGTACAGTTTGCCACTACTCTGGACACCTGATTAAATATCGAGTTGCCTAAATGGTGTGTGTTTTACTTTGATCTCTGCTCACACTTGGCTCATCCAGTTGGAACCACAGGGCTCCAGGCCATAGCATTCTAGGCCTAAACAAGAAAATTTCCATTCCGTTTTGGGAGTTCATTCGGCTCTCATAATTACTTTTTCCACAAATGTGTGCTTCAGGAGAGGCCCTGTCTAAATGTGGAGAGGCCCATTTTCATTCACTCACTTTCGGACTTTCTAAGATTTTCAGTTACTAGAGGTTTGCCCAGACTTGCCATTGTCAAGGGACAGTGCACTTCTCTTGAAGTTGTGCAGTATTACTTCATGTGTCTCCGTGGATATTCCACCAATGGGAAACTCTTGCTGTAGTCATCTCCAAGTGTTTCTGCATAAGAAAATATAACTAACAAAGGATGTGGTTTCAAGCAGAATGAGGAATGGAGGGATAATCTTTATTTCAGTGCAGGTTGACCTTTCAAAGAAACAGTAATTCCTATGAAATAGGAGGTAAAATCTTTTGTAAAGAGACATGGATATGACATGCTCAACTTTATGTCACATTTTTTAAAAAGCCAAGGGCATTTGAGAAATTCTTGGCTGCTGAATTGTCCCTTTTTTCAAATTTCTCTTAGGTAAGACACTACAGTTTCTTCAAACCATGGTACTGTTTCTTCCATGTAAAAAAGCAAAGCAAAAAACAAAATAAATTAAAACAAAACCCATCAAATTACATTTGAGAGCACACAATTGCTCAGCAGGCCCACTATTCAAGAAGCTAGAGGTACAGAAGCCTCAGCCTTCAGCCCATGGCCTGAAGTTTTGTCTCTGTCGTGGCCCCTCAATTCCCTGGCATGTCCACATTAACTCATGAATCTTTACTCATTTCCTCTTCAAATGCACACGATCCAATATATTTGAACCCTGTTCACCTGGGCTGTAATCATCCAAGGACACACCAGAGGAAGGGCAGCAACCCCCTTGCCTGGGGCCTTGGAGCTTAGCACAATAGAAATGGAAACCTGAACAAGGGGAGCCAAAACAAAGAGAGGAATATTCCTAAAGTCTGAAACACAGAAGCTACCTATAGACCAGTAGTGGGATTTCACAAATTATGTAAGAATCTCTGTGCACATGCTTGGCATGGTCGCTCATGCCTATAATCCCAGCAATCTGGGGGCTGAGGTGGAAAGATCCTTGGGAGTTCCAGTCCATCGTGGGCTACGAATTTATCTCAAGGCCTCTTTCAACAACTACATAAGATGCTGTTTCCAAAAAGATGATAACAGAAAACTAGACACACTTGTTCTAGGTCCCTGGGTTCACTACATGAGTTGTGGAGTCTAAATATTCCATGCCATGAGAAAATACCTGGGATTTTTAGTGAAAGGGGCATTTGCTTCCCTTTTCTAAGGGTTTCCCTTTCACCATGTTACATTTGAATTCTGGGAAAACCTGCTGGTGACAAGCTAACATTATGTTGGTTTAGGTATTGAGCTAGTACCTCATGTTTAGTGTTCAGGGTTATGCTGGAATGGCTGCAGACCTCCTTGAAATAGCTATTGCAGACAAGTGAACCCCAAGGAAGCTGGATAGTTGAAGCAGGCACTCCAAATATTCATGCACTGCGAGGATTCACTTTCATTTTGGGACTCATCTTCTGGTTGCTGGCTTTTAGTGCTAACTGATACTACCATGGTGGCAGTAATCCAGCAGAGACTGCATGTATGGTTTGCAAGTCTGGTTCCCAAGCCACCAGAAACTTGGCAGAACACAAATCATTGTGGCATTTTCTTTCCTCCCCTGAAACATTTGGCTTTCTAAGTTTGAAAATTGAATAGACTGGGCTAGTCAGGTTTGGACCCCATGTACCACCAACAGAGCTAAAGACAGAGCCAATTACTTCCCTCCACTTGTCAAAATATGTCAAATTTGCTTGGGCACCACAAGTTCAAAGAAAATTCTGAGGCAACTTAGAGAGGTGAATCAAATACTGCCTGATTGGAATGGCTGTGGTTGTATGAGGTGGAAAGCTGCAGAGTTGGGCTGAAACTGTTCACAGAAATCCACAGGCTTGTGGTTGCCAGGCAACCACACTGGGCTGAGATTGGCCGAACATCACTGTGAGGTGGATTTTAGGCTCTAGGTTTGAAAATTTAAAAGACTGAGGTAGTCAAGTTTGGAACACATCGACCACAGACAGACCAAAAGGTCGTTCAATTACTTCCCTCCACTTCTCAAAATATGTCAAATTTTCTTGATCACTACAACTGTAAAAAAAATTCTGAGGCAACATAGAGAGGCTAATCAAATACTGCATGATTGGAATGGCTGTGGTTGTATGAGGTGGAAAGCTGCAGAGTTGGGCTGAAACAGTTCACAGAAAGCCACAAGCTTGTGGTTGCCAGGCAACCACACTGGGCTGTGATTGGCTGAGCACCATTGTGAGCTGGACTTTAGGCTCTAGGATACAAGTGTGCAGTAGGAGACCTGAGTCACAATGCTGGGCGTTGCCATGGATACCTCAGTGTCACAGAGGACCTTGTAGGGCAAGATTTAAATAGGATGAATATTCTAGGCCTGGTATGCCACAGGAATCTCACTGAAGGCTTCACTGCTCAGAATTTGGGGATGGAAATGCTTGCCAATCTACACATGGGTGTACTTTCAATGGGATATGAAATATGCCGGGGCCTGGCAGATGTTCTCTGACATGTCCTACCCTTGAGCATATGCTTTCCCCTTGTCATGTCTGTCATTTGGCTGAGTCCTGTTCCCTAAGCTATTCAGTCAAGACTTCCTGGAATCATTCACCTGCAGTATAAGAGCTTTCTGTGAAATTTCTCAGCAGAAATCCTCTGCAAGCACATAGCTTTGGATATGAGAGACAGTGGTAGAAGTTAAATTTCAAGGGCAGATATTTGAAAACAAAGAAACAAGCCCCGAATAAGATCTTTACATGTTTCCCAGACGAATATGTTTGGAAATACGGGGGAAGATGGAGATCAAGACTGAGAAGAGTGCACACCCATTTCAAGGTACAAAAACCAGGGAAAAACATGGGAAAGCAAGAGAGCTGGTTAATTTGATGTAAAAATCTTTGATGATGAAAGGAAAATTATATTCTCATGGTGATTTAATCAGGCTGTAGCAGTGAAGTTCTCATGTTGGTTGTCCTATGTGTGGCCTTCTGCATTGGGCAGTGGATGCAGGACAGGAGATCTTCAAATAAATCTGGTGGAACACAAAATAGTGAAAAAAATATCAATCTAAATCCTGTGTATTCCTTCCCTTTGAGAACATATGTGGATAATGTCCGGAGTTTCAAAAGAGAAAATGTCTATTGGGTCATGGTTTCACCAATGAAATGGTCACTTCACATAACATTTTGAATTTAACTTTCACAGTTGCTCATGTACCGGGCCTGAGTAAAGCAGAATGCAGAGTAAGCCTCATCAATAGTTGTGCATTCCATAAGTGGTTTTAAAACAAGTGAAACCCTTTGGACCTAGTGTTTGTATTTAATTGGTTGATTGGTTTTTCAAATTGTTTGTTTTACTATTTTTAACTTTGGGAGTCAGGGAAGCCCTCACTCATAGTGATTTAGACCTCTCCAAAAGCTCTGAAGTTATTCATGTAACAGCTATTACATGTTATAAGTTTCTCCTATTAAAACTTGAAAGACTAACAGACTCTGCTACTTTTCATCTAAATTCAGTGTTGCGCTAAATTCAGTGTTCGACTTTATTTACAAGTCCTTTGAAATGTGTCCTCCTCTAGTCACTGGTCGTGCTGGAATGTACTTTCTTGTGAAGACAGGATGTGAGCAAATTGACACAAGTACAGTTTGCCACTACTCTGGACACCTGATTAAATATCGAGTTGCCTAAATGGTGTGTGTTTTACTTTGATCTCTGCTCACACTTGGCTCATCCAGTTGGAACCACAGGGCTCCAGGCCATAGCATTCTAGGCCTAAACAAGAAAATTTCCATTCCGTTTTGGGAGTTCATTCGGCTCTCATAATTACTTTTTCCACAAATGTGTGCTTCAGGAGAGGCCCTGTCTAAATGTGGAGAGGCCCATTTTCATTCACTCACTTTCGGACTTTCTAAGATTTTCAGTTACTAGAGGTTTGCCCAGACTTGCCATTGTCAAGGGACAGTGCACTTCTCTTGAAGTTGTGCAGTATTACTTCATGTGTCTCCGTGGATATTCCACCAATGGGAAACTCTTGCTGTAGTCATCTCCAAGTGTTTCTGCATAAGAAAATATAACTAACAAAGGATGTGGTTTCAAGCAGAATGAGGAATGGAGGGATAATCTTTATTTCAGTGCAGGTTGACCTTTCAAAGAAACAGTAATTCCTATGAAATAGGAGGTAAAATCTTTTGTAAAGAGACATGGATATGACATGCTCAACTTTATGTCACATTTTTTAAAAAGCCAAGGGCATTTGAGAAATTCTTGGCTGCTGAATTGTCCCTTTTTTCAAATTTCTCTTAGGTAAGACACTACAGTTTCTTCAAACCATGGTACTGTTTCTTCCATGTAAAAAAGCAAAGCAAAAAACAAAATAAATTAAAACAAAACCCATCAAATTACATTTGAGAGCACACAATTGCTCAGCAGGCCCACTATTCAAGAAGCTAGAGGTACAGAAGCCTCAGCCTTCAGCCCATGGCCTGAAGTTTTGTCTCTGTCGTGGCCCCTCAATTCCCTGGCATGTCCACATTAACTCATGAATCTTTACTCATTTCCTCTTCAAATGCACACGATCCAATATATTTGAACCCTGTTCACCTGGGCTGTAATCATCCAAGGACACACCAGAGGAAGGGCAGCAACCCCCTTGCCTGGGGCCTTGGAGCTTAGCACAATAGAAATGGAAACCTGAACAAGGGGAGCCAAAACAAAGAGAGGAATATTCCTAAAGTCTGAAACACAGAAGCTACCTATAGACCAGTAGTGGGATTTCACAAATTATGTAAGAATCTCTGTGCACATGCTTGGCATGGTCGCTCATGCCTATAATCCCAGCAATCTGGGGGCTGAGGTGGAAAGATCCTTGGGAGTTCCAGTCCATCGTGGGCTACGAATTTATCTCAAGGCCTCTTTCAACAACTACATAAGATGCTGTTTCCAAAAAGATGATAACAGAAAACTAGACACACTTGTTCTAGGTCCCTGGGTTCACTACATGAGTTGTGGAGTCTAAATATTCCATGCCATGAGAAAATACCTGGGATTTTTAGTGAAAGGGGCATTTGCTTCCCTTTTCTAAGGGTTTCCCTTTCACCATGTTACATTTGAATTCTGGGAAAACCTGCTGGTGACAAGCTAACATTATGTTGGTTTAGGTATTGAGCTAGTACCTCATGTTTAGTGTTCAGGGTTATGCTGGAATGGCTGCAGACCTCCTTGAAATAGCTATTGCAGACAAGTGAACCCCAAGGAAGCTGGATAGTTGAAGCAGGCACTCCAAATATTCATGCACTGCGAGGATTCACTTTCATTTTGGGACTCATCTTCTGGTTGCTGGCTTTTAGTGCTAACTGATACTACCATGGTGGCAGTAATCCAGCAGAGACTGCATGTATGGTTTGCAAGTCTGGTTCCCAAGCCACCAGAAACTTGGCAGAACACAAATCATTGTGGCATTTTCTTTCCTCCCCTGAAACATTTGGCTTTCTAAGTTTGAAAATTGAATAGACTGGGCTAGTCAGGTTTGGACCCCATGTACCACCAACAGAGCTAAAGACAGAGCCAATTACTTCCCTCCACTTGTCAAAATATGTCAAATTTGCTTGGTCACCACAAGTTCAAAGAAAATTCTGAGGCAACTTAGAGAGGTGAATCAAATACTGCCTGATTGGAATGGCTGTGGTTGTATGAGGTGGAAAGCTGCAGAGTTGGGCTGAAACTGTTCACAGAAATCCACAGGCTTGTGGTTGCCAGGCAACCACACTGGGCTGAGATTGGCCGAACATCACTGTGAGGTGGATTTTAGGCTCTAGGTTTGAAAATTTAAAAGACTGAGGTAGTCAAGTTTGGAACACATCGACCACAGACAGACCAAAAGGTCGTTCAATTACTTCCCTCCACTTCTCAAAATATGTCAAATTTTCTTGATCACTACAACTGTAAAAAAAATTCTGAGGCAACATAGAGAGGCTAATCAAATACTGCATGATTGGAATGGCTGTGGTTGTATGAGGTGGAAAGCTGCAGAGTTGGGCTGAAACAGTTCACAGAAAGCCACAAGCTTGTGGTTGCCAGGCAACCACACTGGGCTGTGATTGGCTGAGCACCATTGTGAGCTGGACTTTAGGCTCTAGGATACAAGTGTGCAGTAGGAGACCTGAGTCACAATGCTGGGCGTTGCCATGGATACCTCAGTGTCACAGAGGACCTTGTAGGGCAAGATTTAAATAGGATGAATATTCTAGGCCTGGTATGCCACAGGAATCTCACTGAAGGCTTCACTGCTCAGAATTTGGGGATGGAAATGCTTGCCAATCTACACATGGGTGTACTTTCAATGGGATATGAAATATGCCGGGGCCTGGCAGATGTTCTCTGACATGTCCTACCCTTGAGCATATGCTTTTCCCTTGTCATGTCTGTCATTTGGCTGAGTCCTGTTCCCTAAGCTATTCAGTCAAGACTTCCTGGAATCATTCACCTGCAGTATAAGAGCTTTCTGTGAAATTTCTCAGCAGAAATCCTCTGCAAGCACATAGCTTTGGATATGAGAGACAGTGGTAGAAGTTAAATTTCAAGGGCAGATATTTGAAAACAAAGAAACAAGCCCCGAATAAGATCTTTACATGTTTCCCAGACGAATATGTTTGGAAATACGGGGGAAGATGGAGATCAAGACTGAGAAGAGTGCACACCCATTTCAAGGTACAAAAACCAGGGAAAAACATGGGAAAGCAAGAGAGCTGGTTAATTTGATGTAAAAATCTTTGATGATGAAAGGAAAATTATATTCTCATGGTGATTTAATCAGGCTGTAGCAGTGAAGTTCTCATGTTGGTTGTCCTATGTGTGGCCTTCTGCATTGGGCAGTGGATGCAGGACAGGAGATCTTCAAATAAATCTGGTGGAACACAAAATAGTGAAAAAAATATCAATCTAAATCCTGTGTATTCCTTCCCTTTGAGAACATATGTGGATAATGTCCGGAGTTTCAAAAGAGAAAATGTCTATTGGGTCATGGTTTCACCAATGAAATGGTCACTTCACATAACATTTTGAATTTTGCTTTCACAGTTGCTCATGTACCGGGCCTGAGTAAAGCAGAATGCAGGGTAAGCCTCATCAATAGTTGTGCATTCCATAAGTGGTTTTAAAACAAGTGAAACCCTTTGGACCTAGTGTTTGTATTTAATTGGTTGATTGGTTTTTCAAATTGTTTGTTTTACTATTTTTAACTTTGGGAGTCAGGGAAGCCCTCACTCATAGTGATTTAGACCTCTCCAAAAGCTCTGAAGTTATTCATGTAACAGCTATTACATGTTATAAGTTTCTCCTATTAAAACTTGAAAGACTAACAGACTCTGCTACTTTTCATCTAAATTCAGTGTTGCGCTAAATTCAGTGTTCGACTTTATTTACAAGTCCTTTGAAATGTGTCCTCCTCTAGTCACTGGTCGTGCTGGAATGTACTTTCTTGTGAAGACAGGATGTGAGCAAATTGACACAAGTACAGTTTGCCACTACTCTGGACACCTGATTAAATATCGAGTTGCCTAAATGGTGTGTGTTTTACTTTGATCTCTGCTCACACTTGGCTCATCCAGTTGGAACCACAGGGCTCCAGGCCATAGCATTCTAGGCCTAAACAAGAAAATTTCCATTCCGTTTTGGGAGTTCATTCGGCTCTCATAATTACTTTTTCCACAAATGTGTGCTTCAGGAGAGGCCCTGTCTAAATGTGGAGAGGCCCATTTTCATTCACTCACTTTCGGACTTTCTAAGATTTTCAGTTACTAGAGGTTTGCCCAGACTTGCCATTGTCAAGGGACAGTGCACTTCTCTTGAAGTTGTGCAGTATTACTTCATGTGTCTCCGTGGAAATTCCACCAATGGGAAACTCTTGCTGTAGTCATCTCCAAGTGTTTCTGCGTAAGAAAATATAACTAACAAAGGATGTGGTTTCAAGCAGAATGAGGAATGGAGGGATAATCTTTATTTCAGTGCAGGTTGACCTTTCAAAGAAACAGTAATTCCTATGAAATAGGAGGTAAAATCTTTTGTAAAGAGACATGGATATGACATGCTCAACTTTATGTCACATTTTTTAAAAAGCCAAGGGCATTTGAGAAATTCTTGGCTGCTGAATTGTCCCTTTTTTCAAATTTCTCTTAGGTAAGACACTACAGTTTCTTCAAACCATGGTACTGTTTCTTCCATGTAAAAAAGCAAAGCAAAAAACAAAATAAATTAAAACAAAACCCATCAAATTACATTTGAGAGCACACAATTGCTCAGCAGGCCCACTATTCAAGAAGCTAGAGGTACAGAAGCCTCAGCCTTCAGCCCATGGCCTGAAGTTTTGTCTCTGTCGTGGCCCCTCAATTCCCTGGCATGTCCACATTAACTCATGAATCTTTACTCATTTCCTCTTCAAATGCACACGATCCAATATATTTGAACCCTGTTCACCTGGGCTGTAATCATCCAAGGACACACCAGAGGAAGGGCAGCAACCCCCTTGCCTGGGGCCTTGGAGCTTAGCACAATAGAAATGGAAACCTGAACAAGGGGAGCCAAAACAAAGAGAGGAATATTCCTAAAGTCTGAAACACAGAAGCTACCTATAGACCAGTAGTGGGATTTCACAAATTATGTAAGAATCTCTGTGCACATGCTTGGCATGGTCGCTCATGCCTATAATCCCAGCAATCTGGGGGCTGAGGTGGAAAGATCCTTGGGAGTTCCAGTCCATCGTGGGCTACGAATTTATCTCAAGGCCTCTTTCAACAACTACATAAGATGCTGTTTCCAAAAAGATGATAACAGAAAACTAGACACACTTGTTCTAGGTCCCTGGGTTCACTACATGAGTTGTGGAGTCTAAATATTCCATGCCATGAGAAAATACCTGGGATTTTTAGTGAAAGGGGCATTTGCTTCCCTTTTCTAAGGGTTTCCCTTTCACCATGTTACATTTGAATTCTGGGAAAACCTGCTGGTGACAAGCTATCTAACATTATGTTGGTTTAGGTATTGAGCTAGTACCTCATGTTTAGTGTTCAGGGTTATGCTGGAATGGCTGCAGACCTCCTTGAAATAGCTATTGCAGACAAGTGAACCCCAAGGAAGCTGGATAGTTGAAGCAGGCACTCCAAATATTCATGCACTGCGAGGATTCACTTTCATTTTGGGACTCATCTTCTGGTTGCTGGCTTTTAGTGCTAACTGATACTACCATGGTGGCAGTAATCCAGCAGAGACTGCATGTATGGTTTGCAAGTCTGGTTCCCAAGCCACCAGAAACTTGGCAGAACACAAATCATTGTGGCATTTTCTTTCCTCCCCTGAAACATTTGGCTTTCTAAGTTTGAAAATTGAATAGACTGGGCTAGTCAGGTTTGGACCCCATGTACCACCAACAGAGCTAAAGACAGAGCCAATTACTTCCCTCCACTTGTCAAAATATGTCAAATTTGCTTGGTCACCACAAGTTCAAAGAAAATTCTGAGGCAACTTAGAGAGGTGAATCAAATACTGCCTGATTGGAATGGCTGTGGTTGTATGAGGTGGAAAGCTGCAGCGTTGGGCTGAAACTGTTCACAGAAATCCACAGGCTTGTGGTTGCCAGGCAACCACACTGGGCTGAGATTGGCCGAACATCACTGTGAGGTGGATTTTAGGCTCTAGGTTTGAAAATTTAAAAGACTGAGGTAGTCAAGTTTGGAACACATCGACCACAGACAGACCAAAAGGTCGTTCAATTACTTCCCTCCACTTCTCAAAATATGTCAAATTTTCTTGATCACTACAACTGTAAAAAAAATTCTGAGGCAACATAGAGAGGCTAATCAAATACTGCATGATTGGAATGGCTGTGGTTGTATGAGGTGGAAAGCTGCAGAGTTGGGCTGAAACAGTTCACAGAAAGCCACAAGCTTGTGGTTGCCAGGCAACCACACTGGGCTGTGATTGGCTGAGCACCATTGTGAGCTGGACTTTAGGCTCTAGGATACAAGTGTGCAGTAGGAGACCTGAGTCACAATGCTGGGCGTTGCCATGGATACCTCAGTGTCACAGAGGACCTTGTAGGGCAAGATTTAAATAGGATGAATATTCTAGGCCTGGTATGCCACAGGAATCTCACTGAAGGCTTCACTGCTCAGAATTTGGGGATGGAAATGCTTGCCAATCTACACATGGGTGTACTTTCAATGGGATATGAAATATGCCGGGGCCTGGCAGATGTTCTCTGACATGTCCTACCCTTGAGCATATGCTTTTCCCTTGTCATGTCTGTCATTTGGCTGAGTCCTGTTCCCTAAGCTATTCAGTCAAGACTTCCTGGAATCATTCACCTGCAGTATAAGAGCTTTCTGTGAAATTTCTCAGCAGAAATCCTCTGCAAGCACATAGCTTTGGATATTAGAGACAGTGGTAGAAGTTAAATTTCAAGGGCAGATATTTGAAAACAAAGAAACAAGCCCCGAATAAGATCTTTACATGTTTCCCAGACGAATATGTTTGGAAATACGGGGGAAGATGGAGATCAAGACTGAGAAGAGTGCACACCCATTTCAAGGTACAAAAACCAGGGAAAAACATGGGAAAGCAAGAGAGCTGGTTAATTTGATGTAAAAATCTTTGATGATGAAAGGAAAATTATATTCTCATGGTGATTTAATCAGGCTGTAGCAGTGAAGTTCTCATGTTGGTTGTCCTATGTGTGGCCTTCTGCATTGGGCAGTGGATGCAGGACAGGAGATCTTCAAATAAATCTGGTGGAACACAAAATAGTGAAAAAAATATCAATCTAAATCCTGTGTATTCCTTCCCTTTGAGAACATATGTGGATAATGTCCGGAGTTTCAAAAGAGAAAATGTCTATTGGGTCATGGTTTCACCAATGAAATGGTCACTTCACATAACATTTTGAATTTTGCTTTCACAGTTGCTCATGTACCGGGCCTGAGTAAAGCAGAATGCAGAGTAAGCCTCATCAATAGTTGTGCATTCCATAAGTGGTTTTAAAACAAGTGAAACCCTTTGGACCTAGTGTTTGTATTTAATTGGTTGATTGGTTTTTCAAATTGTTTGTTTTACTATTTTTAACTTTGGGAGTCAGGGAAGCCCTCACTCATAGTGATTTAGACCTCTCCAAAAGCTCTGAAGTTATTCATGTAACAGCTATTACATGTTATAAGTTTCTCCTATTAAAACTTGAAAGACTAACAGACTCTGCTACTTTTCATCTAAATTCAGTGTTGCGCTAAATTCAGTGTTCGACTTTATTTACAAGTCCTTTGAAATGTGTCCTCCTCTAGTCACTGGTCGTGCTGGAATGTACTTTCTTGTGAAGACAGGATGTGAGCAAATTGACACAAGTACAGTTTGCCACTACTCTGGACACCTGATTAAATATCGAGTTGCCTAAATGGTGTGTGTTTTACTTTGATCTCTGCTCACACTTGGCTCATCCAGTTGGAACCACAGGGCTCCAGGCCATAGCATTCTAGGCCTAAACAAGAAAATTTCCATTCCGTTTTGGGAGTTCATTCGGCTCTCATAATTACTTTTTCCACAAATGTGTGCTTCAGGAGAGGCCCTGTCTAAATGTGGAGAGGCCCATTTTCATTCACTCACTTTCGGACTTTCTAAGATTTTCAGTTACTAGAGGTTTGCCCAGACTTGCCATTGTCAAGGGACAGTGCACTTCTCTTGAAGTTGTGCAGTATTACTTCATGTGTCTCCGTGGAAATTCCACCAATGGGAAACTCTTGCTGTAGTCATCTCCAAGTGTTTCTGCGTAAGAAAATATAACTAACAAAGGATGTGGTTTCAAGCAGAATGAGGAATGGAGGGATAATCTTTATTTCAGTGCAGGTTGACCTTTCAAAGAAACAGTAATTCCTATGAAATAGGAGGTAAAATCTTTTGTAAAGAGACATGGATATGACATGCTCAACTTTATGTCACATTTTTTAAAAAGCCAAGGGCATTTGAGAAATTCTTGGCTGCTGAATTGTCCCTTTTTTCAAATTTCTCTTAGGTAAGACACTACAGTTTCTTCAAACCATGGTACTGTTTCTTCCATGTAAAAAAGCAAAGCAAAAAACAAAATAAATTAAAACAAAACCCATCAAATTACATTTGAGAGCACACAATTGCTCAGCAGGCCCACTATTCAAGAAGCTAGAGGTACAGAAGCCTCAGCCTTCAGCCCATGGCCTGAAGTTTTGTCTCTGTCGTGGCCCCTCAATTCCCTGGCATGTCCACATTAACTCATGAATCTTTACTCATTTCCTCTTCAAATGCACACGATCCAATATATTTGAACCCTGTTCACCTGGGCTGTAATCATCCAAGGACACACCAGAGGAAGGGCAGCAACCCCCTTGCCTGGGGCCTTGGAGCTTAGCACAATAGAAATGGAAACCTGAACAAGGGGAGCCAAAACAAAGAGAGGAATATTCCTAAAGTCTGAAACACAGAAGCTACCTATAGACCAGTAGTGGGATTTCACAAATTATGTAAGAATCTCTGTGCACATGCTTGGCATGGTCGCTCATGCCTATAATCCCAGCAATCTGGGGGCTGAGGTGGAAAGATCCTTGGGAGTTCCAGTCCATCGTGGGCTACGAATTTATCTCAAGGCCTCTTTCAACAACTACATAAGATGCTGTTTCCAAAAAGATGATAACAGAAAACTAGACACACTTGTTCTAGGTCCCTGGGTTCACTACATGAGTTGTGGCGTCTAAATATTCCATGCCATGAGAAAATACCTGGGATTTTTAGTGAAAGGGGCATTTGCTTCCCTTTTCTAAGGGTTTCCCTTTCACCATGTTACATTTGAATTCTGGGAAAACCTGCTGGTGACAAGCTATCTAACATTATGTTGGTTTAGGTATTGAGCTAGTACCTCATGTTTAGTGTTCAGGGTTATGCTGGAATGGCTGCAGACCTCCTTGAAATAGCTATTGCAGACAAGTGAACCCCAAGGAAGCTGGATAGTTGAAGCAGGCACTCCAAATATTCATGCACTGCGAGGATTCACTTTCATTTTGGGACTCATCTTCTGGTTGCTGGCTTTTAGTGCTAACTGATACTACCATGGTGGCAGTAATCCAGCAGAGACTGCATGTATGGTTTGCAAGTCTGGTTCCCAAGCCACCAGAAACTTGGCAGAACACAAATCATTGTGGCATTTTCTTTCCTCCCCTGAAACATTTGGCTTTCTAAGTTTGAAAATTGAATAGACTGGGCTAGTCAGGTTTGGACCCCATGTACCACCAACAGAGCTAAAGACAGAGCCAATTACTTCCCTCCACTTGTCAAAATATGTCAAATTTGCTTGGTCACCACAAGTTCAAAGAAAATTCTGAGGCAACTTAGAGAGGTGAATCAAATACTGCCTGATTGGAATGGCTGTGGTTGTATGAGGTGGAAAGCTGCAGCGTTGGGCTGAAACTGTTCACAGAAATCCACAGGCTTGTGGTTGCCAGGCAACCACACTGGGCTGAGATTGGCCGAACATCACTGTGAGGTGGATTTTAGGCTCTAGGTTTGAAAATTTAAAAGACTGAGGTAGTCAAGTTTGGAACACATCGACCACAGACAGACCAAAAGGTCGTTCAATTACTTCCCTCCACTTCTCAAAATATGTCAAATTTTCTTGATCACTACAACTGTAAAAAAAATTCTGAGGCAACATAGAGAGGCTAATCAAATACTGCATGATTGGAATGGCTGTGGTTGTATGAGGTGGAAAGCTGCAGAGTTGGGCTGAAACAGTTCACAGAAAGCCACAAGCTTGTGGTTGCCAGGCAACCACACTGGGCTGTGATTGGCTGAGCACCATTGTGAGCTGGACTTTAGGCTCTAGGATACAAGTGTGCAGTAGGAGACCTGAGTCACAATGCTGGGCGTTGCCATGGATACCTCAGTGTCACAGAGGACCTTGTAGGGCAAGATTTAAGTAGGATGAATATTCTTGGCCTGGTATGCCACAGGAATCTCACTGAAGGCTTCACTGCTCAGAATTTGGGGATGGAAATGCTTGCCAATCTACACATGGGTGTACTTTCAATGGGATATGAAATATGCCGGGGCCTGGCAGATGTTCTCTGACATGTCCTACCCTTGAGCATATGCTTTTCCCTTGTCATGTCTGTCATTTGGCTGAGTCCTGTTCCCTAAGCTATTCAGTCAAGACTTCCTGGAATCATTCACCTGCAGTATAAGAGCTTTCTGTGAAATTTCTCAGCAGAAATCCTCTGCAAGCACATAGCTTTGGATATGAGAGACAGTGGTAGAAGTTAAATTTCAAGGGCAGATATTTGAAAACAAAGAAACAAGCCCCGAATAAGATCTTTTTACATGTTTCCCAGATGAATATGTTTGGAAATACAGGGGAAGATGGAGATCAAGACTGAGAAGAGTGCACACCCATTTCAAGGTACAAAAACCAGGGAAAAACATGGGAAAGCAAGAGAGCTGGTTAATTTGATGTAAAAATCTTTGATGATGAAAGGAAAATTATATTCTCATGGTGATTTAATCAGGCTGTAGCAGTGAAGTTCTCATGTTGGTTGTCCTATGTGTGGCCTTCTGCATTGGGCAGTGGATGCAGGACAGGAGATCTTCAAATAAATCTGGTGGAACACAAAATAGTGAAAAAAATATCAATCTAAATCCTGTGTATTCCTTCCCTTTGAGAACATATGTGGATAATGTCTGGAGTTTCAAAAGAGAAAATGTCTATTGGGTCATGGTTTCACCAATGAAATGGTCACTTCACATAACATTTTGAATTTTGCTTTCACAGTTGCTCATGTACCGGGCCTGAGTAAAGCAGAATGCAGAGTAAGCCTCATCAATAGTTGTGCATTCCATAAGGGGTTTTAAAACCAGTGAAATCCTTTGGACCTAGTGTTTGTATTTAATTGTTTGATTGGTTTTTCAAATTGTTTTACTATTTTTAACTTTGGGAGTCAGGGAAGCCCTCACTCATAGTGATTTAGACCTCTCCAAAAGCTCTGAAGTTATTCATGTAACAACTATTACATGTTATAAGTTTCTCCTATTAAAACTTGAAAGACTAGCAGACTCTGTTACTTTTCATCTAAATTCAGTGTTGCGCTAAATTCAGTGTTGGAATTTTTTTACAAGTCCTTTGAAATGTGTCCTCCTCTAGTCACTGGTCGTGCTGGAATTTACTTTCTTGTGAAGACAGGATTTGAGCAAATTGACACAAGTACAGTGTGCCACTTCTCTGGACACCTGGTTAAATATCGAGTTGCCTAAATGGTGTGTGTTTAACTTTGATCTCTGCTCACACTTTGCTCATCCAGTTAGAACCACAGGGCTCCAGGCCATAGCGTTCTAGGCCTAAACAAGAAAATTTCCATTCCGTTTTGGGAGTTCATTCGTCTCTCATAATTACTTTTTCCACAAATGTGTGCTTCAGGAGAGTCCCTGTCTAAATGTGTAGAGGCCCATTTTCATTCACTCAATTTCAGACTTTCTAAGATTTTCAGTTACTAGAGGTTTGCCCAGACTTGCCATTGTCAAGGGACAGTGCACTTCACTTGAAGTTGTGCAGTATTACTTCATGTGTGTTCGTGGAAATTCCACCAATGGGAAACTCTTGCTGTAGTCATCTCCAAGTGTTTCTGCGTAAGACAATATAGCTAACAAAGGATGTGGTTTCAAGCAGAATGAGGAATGGAGGGATAATCTTTATTTCAGTGCAGGTTGACCTTTCAAAGAAACAGTAATTCCTATGAAATAGGAGGTAAAATCTTTTGTAAAGAGACATGGATATGACATGCTCAACTTTATGTCACATTTTTTAAAAAGCCAAGGGCATTTGAGAAATTCTTGGCTGCTGAATTGTCCCTTTTTTCAAATTTCTCATAGGTAAGACACTCCAGTTTCTTCAAACCATGGTACTGTTCCTTCCATGTAAAAAACCAAAGCAAAAAACAAAATAAATTAAAACAAAACCCATCAAATTACATTTGAGAGCACACAATTGCTCAGCAGGCCCACTATTCAAGAAGCTAGAGGTACAGAAGCCTCAGCCTTCAGCCCATGGCCTGAAGTTTTGTCTCTATCATGGCCCCTCAATTCCCTGGCATGTCCACATTAACTCATGAATCTTTACTCATTTCCTCTTCAAATGCACAGGATCCAATATATTTGAACCCTGTTCACCTGGGCTGTAATCATCCAACAACACACCAGAGGAAGGGCAGCCACCCCCTTGCCTGGGGCCTTGGAGCTTAGCACAGTAGAAATGGAAACCTGAACAAGGGGAGCCAAAACAAAGAGAGGAATATTCCTAAAGTCTGAAACACAGAAGCTACCTATAGACCAGTAGTGGGATTTCACAAATTATGTAAGAATCTCTGTGCACATGCTTGGCATGGTCGCTCATGCCTATAATCCCAGCAATCTGGGGGCTGAGGTGGATGGATCCTTGGGAGTTCCGGTCCATCGTGGGCTACGAATTTATCTCAAGGCCTCTTTCAACAACTACATAAGATGCTCTTTCCAAAAAGAGGACAACAGAAAACTAGACACACTTGGTCTAGGTCCCGGGGTTCACTACATGAGTTGTGGAGTCTAAATATTCCATGCCATGAGAAAATACCTGGGATTTTTAGTGAAAGGGGCATTTGCATCCCTTTTCTAAGGGTTTCCCTTTCACCATGTTACATTTGAATTCTGGGAAAACCTGCTGGTGACAAGCTATGTAGCATTATGTTGCTTTAGGTATTGAGCTAGTACCTCATGTTTAGTGTTCAGGGTTATGCTGGAATGGCTGCAGACCTCCTTGAAATACCTATTGCAGACAAGTGAACCCCGAGGAAGCTGGATAGTTGAAGCAGGCACTCCAAATATTCATGCACTGCAAGGATTCACTTTCATTTTGGGACTCACCTTCTGGTTGCTGGCTTTTAGTGCTAACTGATACTACCATGGTGGCAGTAATCCAGCAGAGACTGCATGTATGGTTTGCAAGTTTGCTTCCCAAGCCACCAGAAACTTGGCAGAACACAAATCATTGTGGCATTTTCTTTCCTCCCCTGAAACATTTGGCTTTCTAAGTTTGAAAATTGAATAGACTGGGCTAGTCAGGTTTTTTACCCCATGTACCACCAACAGAGCTAAAGACAGAGCCAATTACTTCCCTCCATTGTCAAAATATGTGAAATTTTCTTGGTCACCACATCTTCAAACAAAATTCTGAGGCAACTTAGAGAGGTGAATCAAATACTGCCTGATTGGAATGGCTGTGGTTGTATGAGGTGGAAAGCTGCAGAGTTGGGCTGAAGCTGTTCACAGAAATCCACAGGCTTGTGGTTGCCAGGCAACCACACTGGGCTGAGATTGGCTCAACATCACTGTGAGGTGGATTTTAGGCTCTAGGTTTGAAAATTTAAAAGACTGGGGTAGTCAAGTTTGGAACACATCGAGCACAGACAGACCAAAAGGTCTTTCAATTACTTCCCTCCACTTCTCAAAATATGTCAAATTTTCTTGATCACTACAACTGTAAAAAAAATTCTGAGGCAACATAGAGAGGCTAATCAAATACTGCATGATTGGAATGGCTGTGGTTGTATGAGGTGGAAAGCTGCAGAGTTGGGCTGAAACAGTTCACAGAAAGCCACAAGCTTGTGGTTGCCAGGCAACCACACTGGGCTGTGATTGGCTGAGCACCATTGTGAGCTGGACTTTAGGCTCTAGGATACAAGTGTGCAGTAGGAGACCTGAGTCACAATGCTGGGCGTTGCCATGGAGACCTCAGTGTCACAGAGGACCTTGTAGGGCAACATTAAAATAGGATGAATATTCTTGGCCTGGTATGCCACAGGATTCTCACTGAAGGTTCACTGCTCAGAATTTGGGGATGGAAATGCTTGCCAATCTACACCTGGATGTACTTTCAATGGGATATGAAATATGCCAGGGCCTGGCAGATGTTCTCTGACATGTCCTATCCTTGAGCATATGCTTTTCCCTTGTCATGTCTGTGATTTGGCTGAGTCCTGTTCCCTAAGCTATTCAGTCAAGACTTGCTGGAATCATTCACCTGCAGTATAAGAGCTTTCTGTGAAATTTCTCAGCAGAAATCCTGTGCAAGCACATAGCTTTGGATATGAGAGACAGTGGTGGAAGTTGAATTTCAAGGGAAGATATTTGAAAACAATGAAACAAGCCCCGAATAAGACCTTTACATGTTTCCCAGATGAATATGTTTGGAAATACGGGGGAAGATGGAGATCAAGACTGAGAAGAGTGCACACCCATTTCAACGTACAAAAACCAGGGAAAAACATGGGAAAGCAAGAGAGCTGGTTAATTTGATGTAAAAATCTTTGATGATGAAAGGAAAATTATATTCTCATGGTGATTTAATCAGGCTGTAGCAGTGAAGTTCTCATGTTGGTTGTCCTATGTGTGGCCTTCTGCATTGGGCAGTGGATGCAGGACAGGAGATCTTCAAATAAATCTGGTGGAACACAAAATAGTGAAAAAAATATCAAGCTAAATCCTGTGTATTCCTTCCCTATGAGAACATATGTGAATAATGTCCGGAGTTTCAAAAGAGAAAATGTCTATTGGGTCATGGTTTCACCAATGAAATGGTCACTTCACATAAC
Source organism: Cavia porcellus (assembly GCF_034190915.1). Taxonomy (NCBI): domain Eukaryota; kingdom Metazoa; phylum Chordata; class Mammalia; order Rodentia; family Caviidae; genus Cavia; species Cavia porcellus. The sequence continues at coordinate 3,048,873 of NW_026947543.1, forward strand.
ATTTTGAATTTTGCTTTCACAGTTGCTCATGTACCGGGCCTGAGTAAAGCAGAATGCAGAGTAAGCCTCCTCAATAGTTGTGCATTCCATAAGGGGTTTTAAAACCAGTGAAATCCTTTGGACCTAGTGTTTGTATTTAATTGGTTGATTGGTTTTTCAAATTGTTTGTTTTACTATTTTTGACTTTGGGAGTCAGGGAAGCCCTCACTCATAGTGATTTAGACCTCTCCAAAAGCTCTGAAGTTATTCATGTAACAGCTATTACATGTTATAAGTTTCTCCTATTAAAACTTGAAAGACTAACAGACTCTGTTACTTGTCATCTAAATTCAGTGTTGCGCTAAATTCAGTGTTGGACTTTTTTTTACAAGTCCTTTGAAATATGTCCTCCTCTAGTCACTGGTCGTGCTGGAATGTACTTTCTTGTGAAGACAGGATTTTAGCAAATTGACACAAGTACAGTGTGCCACTTCTCTGGACACCTTGTTAAATATCGAGTTGCCTAAATGGTGTGTGTTTTACTTTGATCTCTGCTCACACTTTGCTCATCCAGTTAGAACCACAGGGCTCCAGGCCATAGCGTTCTAGGCCTAAACAAGAAAATTTCAATTCCGTTTTGGGAGTTCATTCGTCTCTCATAATTACTTTTTCCACAAATGTGTGCTTCAGGAGAGTCCCTGTCTAAATGTGGAGAGGCCCATTTTCATTCACTCAATTTCAGACTTTCTAAGATATTCAGTTACTAGAGGTTTGCCCAGACTTGCCATTGTCAAGGGACAGTGCACTTCACTTGAAGTTGTGCAGTATTACTTCAGGTGTTTTCGTGGAAATTCCACCAATGTGAAACTCTTGCTGTAGTCATCTCCAAGTGTTTCTGCGTAAGAAAATATAACTAACAAAGGATGTGGTTTCAAGCAGAATGAGAAATGGAGGGATAATCTTTATTTCAGTGCAGGTTGACCTTTCAAAAAACAGTAATTCCTATGAAATAGGAGGTAAAATCTTTTGTAAAGAGACATGGATATGACATGCTCAACTTTATGTCACATTTTTTAAAAAGCCAAGGGCATTTGAGAAATTCTTGGCTGCTGAATTGTCCCTTTTTTCAAATTTCTCTTAGGTAAGACACTCCAGTTTCTTCAAACCATGGTACTGTTCCTTCCATGTAAAAAACCAAAGCAAAAAACAAAATAAATTAAAACAAAACCCATCAAATTAAATTTGAGAGCACACAATTGCTCAGCAGGCCCACTATTCAAGAATCTAGAGGTACAGAAGCCTCAGCCTTCAGCCCATGGCCTGAAGTTTTGTCTCTATCATGGCCCCTCAATTCCCTGGCATGTCCACATTAACTCATGAATCTTTACTCATTTCCTCTTTAAATGCACAGGATCCAATATATTTGAACCCTGTTCACCTGGGCTGTAATCATCCAAGAACACACCAGAGGAAGGGCAGCCACCCCCTTGCCTGGGGCCTTGGAGCTTAGCACAATAGAAATGGAAACCTGAACAAGGGGAGCCAAAACAAAGAGAGGAATATTCCTAAAGTCTGAAACACAGAAGCTACCTATAGACCAGTAGTGGGATTTCACAAATTATGTAAGAATCTCTGTGCACATGCTTGGCATGGTCACTCATGCCTATAATCCCAGCAATCTGGGGGCTGAGCTGGATGGATCCTTGGGAGTTCCAGTCCATCGTGGGCTACGAATTTATCTCAAGGCCTCTTTCAACAACTACATAAGATGCTGTTTCCAAAAAGAGGACAACAGAAAACTAGACACACTTGGTCTAGGTCCCGGGGTTCACTACATGAGTTGTGGAGTCTAAATATTCCATGCCATGAGAAAATACCTGGGATTTTTAGTGAAAGGGGCATTTGCATCCCTTTTCTAAGGTTTTCCCTTTCACCATGTTACATTTGAATTCTGGGAAAACCTGCTGGTGACAAGCTATCTAGCATTATGTTGGTTTAGGTATTGAGCTAGTACCGCATGTTTAGTGTTCAGGGTTATGCTGGAATGGCTGCAGACCTCCTTGAAATAGCTATTGTAGACAAGTGAACCCCGAGGAAGCTGGATAGTTGAAGCAGGCACTCCAAATATTCATGCACTGCAAGGATTCACTTTCATTTTGGGACTCATCTTCTGGTTGCTGGCTTTTAGTGCTAACTGATACTACCATGGTGGCAGTAATCCAGCAGAGACTGCATGTATGGTTTGCAAGTTTGCTTCCCAAGCCACCAGAAACTTGGCAGAACACAAATCATTGTGGCATTTTCTTTCCTCCCCTGAAACATTTGGCTTTCTAAGTTTGAAAATTGAATAGACTGGGCTAGTCAGGTTTGGACCCCATGTACCACCAACAGAGCTAAAGACAGAGCCAATTACTTCCCTCCACTTGTCAAAATATGTCAAATTTGCTTGGTCACCACAACTTCAAAGAAAGTTCTGAGGCAACTTAGAGAGGTGAATCAAATACTGCATGATTGGAATGGCTGTGGTTATATGAGGTGGAAAGCTGCAGAGTTGGGCTGAAACTGTTCACAGAAATCCACAGGCTTGTGGTTGCCAGGCAACCACACTGGGCTGAGATTGGCTGAACATCACTGTGAGGTGGATTTTAGGCTCTAGGTTTGAAAATTTAAAAGACTGGGGTAGTCAAGTTTGGAACACATCGACCACAGACAGACCAAAAGGTCGTTCAATTACTTCCCTCCACTTCTCAAAATATGTCAAATTTTCTTGATCACTACAACTGTAAAAAAAATTCTGAGGCAACACAGAGAGGCTAATCAAATACTGCATGATTGCAATGCCTGTGGTTGTATGATGTGGAAAGCTGCAGTGTTGGGCTGAAACAGTTCACAGAAAGCCACAAGCTTGTGGTTGCCAGGCAACCACACTGGGCTGTGATTGGCTGAGCACCATTGTGAACTGGACTTTAGGTTCTAGGATACAAGTGTACAGTAGGAGACCTGAGTCACAATGCTGGGCGTTGCCATGGAGACCTCAGTGTCACAGAGGACCTTGTAGGGCAAGATTTAAATAGGATGAATATTCTTGGCCTGGTATGCCACAAGATTCTCACTGAAGGCTTCAGTGCTCAGAATTTGGGGATGGAAATGCTTGCCAATCTACACATGGATGTACTTTCAATGGGATATGAAATATGCCGGGGCCTGGCAGATGTTCTCTGACATGTCCTATCCTTGAGCATATGCTTTTCCCTTGTCATGTCTGTCATTTGGCTGAGTCCTGTTCCCTAAGCTATTCAGTCAAGACTTGCTGGAATCATTCACCTGCAGTATAAGAGCTTTCTGTGAAATTTCTCAGCAGAAATCCTGTGCAAGCACATAGCTTTGGATATGAGAGACAGGGGTGGAAGTTGAATTTCAAGGGAAGATATTTGAAAACAATGAAACAAGCCCCGAATAAGACCTTTACATGTTTCCCAGATGAATATGTTTGGAAATACGGGGGAAGATGGAGATCAAGACTGCGAAGGGTGCACACCCATTTCAAGGTACAAAAACCAGGGAAAAACATGGGAAAGCAAGAGAGGTGGTTAATTTGATGTAAAAATCTTTGATGATGAAAGGAAAATTATATTCTCATGGTGATTTAATCAGGCTGTAGCAGTGAAGTTCTCATGGTGGTTGTCCTATGTGTGGCCTTCAGCATTGGGCAGTGGATGCAGGACATGAGATCTTCAAATAAATCTGGTGGCACACAAAATAGTGGAAAAAATATCAATCTAAATCCTGTGTATTCCTTCCCTTTGAGAACATATATGGATAATGTCCGGAGTTTCAAAAGAGAAAATGTCTATTGGGTCATGGTTTCACCAATGAAATGGTCACTTCACATAACATTTTGAATTTTGCTTTCACATTTGCTCATGTACCGGGCCTGAGTAAAGCAGAATGCAGAGTAAGCCTCATCAATAGTTGTGCATTCCATAAGTGGTTTTAAAACCAGTGAAAACTTTGGACCTAGTGTTTGTGTTTAATTAGTTGATTGGTTTTTCAAATTGTTTGTTTTACTATTTTTAACTTTGGGAGTCAGGGAAGCCCTCACTCATAGTGATTTAGACCTCTCCAAAAGCTCTGAAGTTATTCATGTAACAGCTATTACATGTTATAAGTTTCTCCTATTAAAACTTGAAAGACTAACAGACTCTGTTACTTGTCATCTAAATTCAGTGTTGCGCTAAATTCAGTGTTGGACTTTTTTTTACAAGTCCTTTGAAATATGTCCTCCTCTAGTCACTGGTCGTGCTGGAATGTACTTTCTTGTGAAGACAGGATTTGAGCAAATTGACACAAGTACAGTGTGCCACTACTCTGGACACCTGGTTAAATATCGAGTTGCCTAAATGGTGTGTGTTTTACTTTGATCTCTGCTCACACTTTGCTCATCCAGTTAGAACCACAGGGCTCCAGGCCATAGCGTTCTAGGCCTAAACAAGAAAATTTCCATTCCGTTTTGGGAGTTCATTCGTCTCTCATAATTACTTTTTCCACAAATGTGTGCTTCAGGAGAGTCCCGGTTTAAATGTGGAGAGGCCCATTTTCCTTCTCTCACTTTCAGACTTTCTAAGATTTTCAGTTACTAGAGGTTTTCCCAGACTTACCATTTTCAAGGGACAGTGCACTTCACTTGAAGTTGTGCAGTATTACTTCACGTGTGTCCGTGGAAATTCCACCAATGGGAAACTCTTGCTGTAGTCATCTCCAAGTGTTTCTGCGTAAGAAAATATAACTAACAAAGGATGTGGTTTCAAGCAGAATGAGGAATGGAGGGATAATCTTTATTTCAGTGCAGGTTGACCTTTCAAAGAAACAGTAATTCCTATGAAATAGGAGGTAAAATCTTTTGTAAAGAGACATGGATATGACATGCTCAACTTTATGTCACATTTTTTAAAAAGCCAAGGGCATTTGAGAAATTCTTGGCTGCTGAATTGTCCCTTTTTTCAAATTTCTCTTAGGTAAGACACTCCAGTTTCTTCAAACCATGGTACTGTTCCTTCCATGTAAAAAACCAAAGCAAAATCAAAATAAATTAAAACAAAACCCATCAAATTACATTTGAGAGCACACAATTGCTCAGCAGGCCCACTATTCAAGAAGCTAGAGGTACAGAAGCCTCAGCCTTCAGCCCATGGCCTGAAGTTTTGTCTCTATCATGGCCCCTCAATTCCCTGGCATGTCCACATTAACTCATGAATCTTTACTCATTTCCTCTTCAAATGCACAGGATCCAATATATTTGAACCCTGTTCACCTGGGCTGTAATCATCCAAGGACACACCAGAGGAAAGGCAGCCATCCCCTTGCCTGGGGCCTTGGAGCTTATCACAATAGAAATGGAAACCTGAACAAGGGGAGCCAAAACAAAGTGAGTAATATTCCTAAAGTCTGAAACACAGAAGCTACCTATAGACCAGTAGTGGGATTTCACAAATTATGTAAGATTCTCTGTGCACATGCTTGGCATGGTCGCTCATGCTTATAATCCCAGCAATCTGGGTGCTGAGGTGGATGGATCCTTGGGAGTTCCAGTCCATCGTGGGCTACGAATTTATCTCAAGGCCTCTTTCAACAACTACATAAGATGCTGTTTCCAAAAAGAGGACAACAGAAAACTAGACACACTTGGTCTAGGTCGCGGGGTTCACTACATGAGTTGTGGAGTCTAAATATTCCATGCCATGAGAAAATACCTGGGATTTTTAGTGAAAGGGGCATTTGCATCCCTTTTTTAAGGGTTTTCCTTTCACCATGTTACATTTGAATTCTGGGAAAACCTGCTGGTGACAAGCTATCGAGCATTATGTTGGTTTAGGTATTGAGCTAGTACTGCATGTTTATTGTTCAGGGTTATGCTGGAATGGCTGCAGACCTCCTTGAAATAGCTATTGCAGACAAGTGAACCGCGAGGAAGCTGGATAGTTGAAGCAGGCACTCCAAATATTCATGCACTGCAAGGATTCACTTTCATTTTGGGACTCATCTTCTGGTTGCTGGCTTTTAGTGCTAACTGATACTACCATGGTGGCAGTAATCCAGCAGAGACTGCATGTATGGTTTGCAAGTTTGCTTCCCAAGCCACCAGAAACTTGGCAGAACACAAATCATTGTGGCATTTTCATTCCTCCCCTGAAACATTTGGCTTTCTAAGTTTGAAAATTGAATAGACTGGGCTAGTCAGGTTTGGACCCCATGTACCACCAACAGAGCTAAAGACAGAGCCAATTACTTCCCTCCACTTGTCAAAATATGTCAAATTTGCTTGGTCACCACAACTTCAAAGAAAATTCTGAGGCAACTTAGAGAGGTGAATCAAATACTGCCTGATTTGAATGGCTGCGGTTGTATGAGGTGGAAAGCTACAGAGATGGGCTGAAACTGTTCACAGGAATCCACAGGCTTGTGGTTGCCAGGCAACCACACTGGGCTGAGATTGGCTGAACATCACTGTGAGGTGGATTTTAGGTTCTAGGTTTGAAAATTTAAAAGACTGGGGTAGTCAAGTTTGGAACACATCGACCACAGACAGACCAAAAGGTCTTTCAATTACTTCCCTCCACTTCTCAAAATACGTCAAATTTTCTTGATCACTACAACTGTAAAAAAAATTCTGAGGCAACATAGAGAGGCTAATCAAATACTGCATGATTGGAATGGCTGTGGTTGTATGAGGTGGAAAGCTGCAGAGTTGGGCTGAAACAGTTCACAGAAAGCCACAAGCTTGTGGTTGCCAGGCAACCACACTGGGCTGTGATTGGCTGAGCACCATTGTGAGCTGGACTTTAGGCTCTAGGATACAAGTGTGCAGTAGGAGACCTGAGTCACAATGCTGGGCGTTGCCATGGAGACCTCAGTGTCACAGAGGACCTTGTAGGGCAAGATTTAAATAGGATGAATCTTCTTGGCCTGGTATGCCACAGGATTCTCACGGAAGGCTTCACTGCTCAGAATTTGGGGATGCAAGTGCTTGCCAATCTACACATGGATGTACATTCAATGGGATATGAAATATGCCAGGGCCTGGCAGATGTTCTCTGACATGTCCTATCCTTGAGCATATGCTTTTCCCTTGTCATGTCTGTCATTTGGCTGAGTCCTGTTCCCTAAGCTATTCAGTCAAGACTTGCTGGAATCATTCACCTGCAGTATAAGAGCTTTCTGTGAAATGTCTCAGCAGAAATCCTCTGCAAGCACATAGCTTTGGATATGAGAGACAGTGGTAGAAGTTGAATTTCAAGGGCAGATATTTGAAAACAATGAAACAAGCCCCGAATAAGATCTTTACATGTTTCCCAGATGAATATGTTTGGAAATACGGGGGAAGATGGAGACCAAGACTGAGAAGAGTGCACACCCATTTCAAGGTACAAAAACCAGGGAAAAACATGGGAAAGCAAGAGACCTGGTCAATTTGATGTAAAAATCTGTTGGGAGCCGCGTCTGTGATAGCTCGCCTTGCGCGGCGGACGCGCGGCCTGTGGTAAAGAGCAAAGCCTGAGGTAGATTACCCCTCCCATCGAATATGTTAGTTTCCTGCTTACCGCGTAAACAACCCGCTCAACAATATAGTCTGCCTGGCAACTGATGATGTTAGCCAATCAGCTTGCCTTGCTTACTTTAACATGATTGGACACTGTACCCGTATATATACCGGTGCCACCCCTGGGCGGAAGTAGAAGCCAGGTAGAAGCCCGGAAGTAGAAGCCCAAAAGGAGTCGCGGAGAGCGGACCGGTAGAGGCTTTGGGGCAGACTGAAGCACAAAAGGAGCCGTGGGGAGCGGACCAAAGTAGGCTTCAGCTGGGAGAACCCAGGGCAGGCTGTACGGAGAAGGAAAATAAAAAGAAAAGGTTGTCCACTACCAGACTTTGTCGTGTGTCCTTCCTGCCGGCCGGGAGCGGACATCGACAAAAATCTTTGATGATGAAAGTAAAATTATATTCTCATGGTGATTTAATCAGGCTGTAGCAGTGAAGTTCTCATGTTGGTTGTCCTATGTGTGGCCTTCTGCATTGGGCAGTGGATGCAGGACAGGAGATCTTCAAATAAATCTGGTGGAACACAAAATAGTGAAAAAAATATCAAGCTAAATCCTGTGTATTCCTTCCCTTTGAGAACATATATGGATAATGTCCGGAGTTTCAAAAGAGAAAATGTCTATTCGGTCATGGTTTCACCAATGAAATGGTCACTTCACATAACATTTTGAATTTCACTTTCACAGTTGCTCATGTACCGGGCCTGAGTAAAGCAGAATGCAGAGTAAGCCTCATCAATAGTTGTGCATTCCATAAGTGGTTTTAAAACCAGTGAAACCCTTTGGACCTAGTGTTTGTATTTAATTGGTTGATTGGTTTTTCAAATTGTTTGTTTTACTATTTTTAACTTTGGGAGTCAGGGAAGCCCTCACTCATAGTGATTTAGACCTCTCCAAAAGCTCTGAAGTTATTCATGTAACAGCTATTACATGTTATAAGTTTCTCCTATTAAAACTTGAAAGACTAACAGACTCTGCTACTTGTCATCTAAATTCAGTGTTGCGCTAAATTCAGTGTTGGACTTTTTTTTACAAGTCCTTTGAAATGTGTCCTCCTCTAGTCACTGGTCGTGCTGGAATGTACTTTCTTGTGAAGACAGGATTTGAGCAAATTGACACAAGTACAGTTTGAAACTACTCTGGACACCTGGTTAAATATCGAGTTGCCTAAATGGTGTGTGTTTTACTTTGATCTCTGCTCACACTTTGCTCATCCAGTTAGAACCACAGGGCTCCAGGCCATAGCGTTCTAGGCCTAAACAACAAAATTTCCATTCCGTTTTGGGAGTTCATTCGTCTCTCATAATTACTTTTTCCACAAATGTGTGCTTCAGGAGAGTCCCGGTCTAAATGTGGAGAGGCCCATTTTCCTTCTCTCACTTTCAGACTTTCTAAGATTTTCAGTTACTAGAGGTTTTCCCAGACTTACCATTTTCAAGGGACAGTGCACTTCACTTGAAGTTGTGCAGTATTACTTCATGTGTGTCCGTGGAAATTCCACCAATGGGAAACTCTTGCTGTAGTCATCTCCAAGTGTTTCTGCGTAAGACAATATAACTAACAAAGGATGTGGTTTCAAGCAGAATGAGGAATGGAGGGATAATCTTTATTTCAGTGCAGGTTGGCCTTTAAAGAAACAGTAATTCCTATGAAATAGGAGGTAAAATCTTTTGTAAAGAGACATGGATATGACATGCTCAACTTTATGTCACATTTTTTAAAAAGCCAAGGGCATTTGAGAAATTCTTGGCTGCTGAATTGTCCCTTTTTTCAAATTTCTCTTAGGTAAGACACTCCAGCTTCTTCAAACCATGGTACTGTTCCTTCCATGTAAAAAACCAAAGCAAAAAACAAAATAAATTAAAACAAAACCCATCAAATTACATTTGAGAGCACACAATTGCTCAGCAGGCCCACTATTCAAGAAGCTAGAGGTACAGAATCCTCAGCCTTCAGCCCATGGCCTGAAGTTTTGTCTCTATCATGGCCCCTCAATTCCCTGGCATGTCCACATTAACTCATGAATCTTTACTCATTTCCTCTTCAAATGCACAGGATCCAATATATTTGAACCCTGTTCACCTGGGCTGTAATCATGCAAGGACACACCAGAGGAAGGGCAGCCACTCCCTTGCCTGGGGCCTTGGAGCTTATCAAATTAGAAATGGACACCTGAACAAGGGGAGCCAAAACAAAGAGAGGCATATTCCTAAAGCCTGAAGCAGAGAAGCTACCTATAGACCAGTAGTGGGATTTCACAAATTATGTAAGAATCTCTGTGCACATGCTTGGCATGGTCGCTCATGCCTATAATCCCAGCAATCTGGGGGCAGAGGTGGATGGATCCTTGGGAGTTCCAGTCCATCGTGGGCTACGAATTTATCTCAAGGCCACTTTCAACAACTACATAAGATGCTGTTTCCAAAAAGAGGACAACAGAAAACTAGACACACTTGGTCTAGGTCCCGGGGTTCACTACATGAGTTGTGGAGTCTAATTATTCCATGCCATGAGAAAATACCTGGGATTTTTAGTGAAAGGGGCATTTGCATCCCTTTTCTAAGGGTTTTCCTTTCACCATGTTACATTTGAATTCTGGGAAAACCTGCTGGTGACAAGCTATCTAGCATTATGTTGATTTAGGTATTGAGCTAGTACCGCATGTTTAGTGTTCAGGGTTATGCTGGAATGGCTGCAGACCTCCTTGAAATAGCTATTGCAGACAGGTGAACCCCGAGGAAGCTGGACAGTTGAAGCAGGCACTCCAAATATTCATGCACTGCAAGGATTCACTTTCATTTTGGGACTCATCTTCTGGTTGCTGGCTTTTAGTGCTAACTGATACTACCATGGTGGCAGTAATCCAGCAGAGACTGCATGTATGGTTTGCAAGTTTGCTTCCCAAGCCACCAGAAACTTGGCAGAACACAAATCATTGTGGCATTTTCATTCCTCCCCTGAAACATTTGGCTTTCTAAGTTTGAAAATTGAATAGACTGGGCTAGTCAGGTTTGGACCCCATGTACCACCAACAGAGCTAAAGACAGAGCCAATTACTTCCCTCCACTTGTCAAAATATGTCAAATTTGCTTGGTCACCACAACTTCAAAGAAAATTCTGAGGCAACTTAGAGAGGTGAATCAAATACTGCCTGATTTGAATGGCTGCGGTTGTATGAGGTGGAAAGCTACAGAGTTGGGCTGAAACTGTTCACAGGAATCCACAGGCTTGTGGTTGCCAGGCAACCACACTGGGCTGAGATTGGCTGAACATCACTGTGAGGTGGATTTTAGGTTCTAGGTTTGAAAATTTAAAAGACTGGGGTAGTCAAGTTTGGAACACATCGACCACAGACAGACCAAAAGGTCTTTCAATTACTTCCCTCCACTTCTCAAAATACCTCAAATTTTCTTGATCACTACAACTGTAAAAAAAATTCTGAGGCAACATAGAGAGGCTAATCAAATACTGCATGATTGGAATGGCTGTGGTTGTATGAGGTGGAAAGCTGCAGAGTTGGGCTGAAACAGTTCACAGAAAGCCACAAGCTTGTGGTTGCCAGGCAACCACACTGGGCTGTGATTGGCTGAGCACCATTGTGAGCTGGACTTTAGGCTCTAGGATACAAGTGTGCAGTAGGAGACCTGAGTCACAATGCTGGGCGTTGCCATGGAGACCTCAGTGTCACAGAGGACCTTGTAGGGCAAGATTTAATTAGGATGAATCTTCTTGGCCTGGTATGCCACAGGATTCTCACTGAAGGCTTCACTGCTCAGAATTTGGGGATGCAAGTGCTTGCCAATCTACACATGGATGTAATTTCAATGGGATATGAAATATGCCAGGGCCTGGCAGATGTTCTCTGACATGTCCTATCCTTGAGCATATGCTTTTCCCTTGTCATGTCTGTCATTTGGCTGAGTCCTGTTCCCTAAGCTATTCAGTCAAGACTTGCTGGAATCATTCACCTGCAGTATAAGAGCTTTCTGTGAAATGTCTCAGCAGAAATCCTCTGCAAGCACATAGCTTTGGATATGAGAGACAGTGGTAGAAGTTGAATTTCAAGGGCAGATATTTGAAAACAATGAAACAAGCCCCGAATAAGATCTTTACATGTTTCCCAGATGAATATGTTTGGAAATACTGGAGAAAATGGAGATCAAGACTGAGAAGAGTGCACACCCATTTCAAGGTACAAAAACCAGGGAAAAACATGGGAAAGCCAGAGAGCTGGTCAATTTGATGTAAAAATCTTTGATGATGAAAGGAAAATTATATTCTCATGGTGATTTAATCAGGCTGTAGCAGTGAAGTTCTCATGTTGGTTGTCCTATGTGTGGCCTTCTGCATTGGGCAGTGGATGCAGGACAGGAGATCTTCAAATAAATCTGGTGGAACACAAAATAGTGAAAAAAATATCAAGCTAAGTCCTGTGTATTCCTTCCCTTTGAGAACATATATGGATAATGTCCGGAGTTTCAAAAGAGAAAATGTCTATTCGGTCATGGTTTCACCAATGAAATGGTCACTTCACATAACATTTTGAATTTCGCTTTCACAGTTGCTCATGTACCGGGCCTGAGTAAAGCAGAATGCAGAGTAAGCCTCATCAATAGTTGTGCATTCCATAAGTGGTTTTAAAACCATTGAAACCCTTTGGACCTAGTGTTTGTATTTAATTGGTTGATTGGTTTTTCAAATTGTTTGTTTTACTATTTTTAACTTTGGGAGTCAGGGAAGCCCTCACTCATAGTGATTTAGACCTCTCCAAAAGCTCTGAAGTTATTCATGTAACAGCTATTACATGTTATAAGTTTCTCCTATTAAAACTTGAAAGACTAACAGACTCTGCTACTTGTCATCTAAATTCAGTGTTGCGCTAAATTCAGTGTTGGACTTTTTTTTACAAGTCCTTTGAAATGTGTCCTCCTCTAGTCACTGGTCGTGCTGGAATGTACTTTCTTGTGAAGACAGGATTTGAGCAAATTGACACAAGTACAGTTTGAAACTACTCTGGACACCTGGTTAAATATCGAGTTGCCTAAATGGTGTGTGTTTTACTTTGATCTCTGCTCACACTTTGCTCATCCAGTTAGAACCACAGGGCTCCAGGCCATAGCGTTCTAGGCCTAAACAACAAAATTTCCATTCCGTTTTGGGAGTTCATTCGTCTCTCATAATTACTTTTTCCACAAATGTGTGCTTCAGGAGAGTCCCGGTCTAAATGTGGAGAGGCCCATTTTCCTTCTCTCACTTTCAGACTTTCTAAGATTTTCAGTTACTAGAGGTTTTCCCAGACTTACCATTTTCAAGGGACAGTGCACTTCACTTGAAGTTGTGCAGTATTACTTCATGTGTGTCCGTGGAAATTCCACCAATGGGAAACTCTTGCTGTAGTCATCTCCAAGTGTTTCTGCGTAAGACAATATAACTAACAAAGGATGTGGTTTCAAGCAGAATGAGGAATGGAGAGATAATCTTTATTTCAGTGCAGGTTGACCTTAAAGAAACAGTAATTCCTATGAAATAGGAGGTAAAATCTTTTGTAAAGAGACATGGATATGACATGCTCAACTTTATGTCACATTTTTTAAAAAGCCAAGGGCATTTGAGAAATTCTTGGCTGCTGAATTGTCCCTTTTTTCAAATTTCTCTTAGGTAAGACACTCCAGTTTCTTCAAACCATGGTAGTGTTCCTTCCATGTAAAAAACCAAAGCAAAAAACAAAATAAATTAAAACAAAACCCATCAAATTACATTTGAGAGCACACAATTGCTCAGCAGGCCCACTATTCAAGAAGCTAGAGGTACAGAAGCCTCAGCCTTCAGCCCATGGCCTGAAGTTTTGTCTCTATCATGGCCCCTCAATTCCCTGGCATGTCCACATTAACTCATGAATCTTTACTCATTTCCTCTTCAAATGCACAGGATCCAATATATTTGAACCCTGTTCACCTGGGCTGTAATCATCCAAGGACACACCAGAGGAAAGGCAGCCATCCCCTTGCCTGGGGCCTGGGAGCTTATCACAATAGAAATGGAAACCTGAACAAGGGGAGCCAAAACAAAGAGAGTAATATTCCTAAAGTCTGAAACACAGAAGCTACCTATAGACCAGTAGTGGGATTTCACATATTATGTAAGATTCTCTGTGCACATGCTTGGCATGGTCGCTCATGCTTATAATCCCAGCAATCTGGGGGCTGAGGTGGATGGATCCTTGGGAGTTCCAGTCCATCGTGGGCTACGAATTTATCTCAAGGCCTCTTTCAACAACTACATAAGATGCTGTTTCCAAAAAGAGGACAACAGAAAACTAGACACACTTGGTCTAGGTCCCGGGGTTCACTACATGAGTTGTGGAGTCAAATTATTCCATGCCATGAGAAAACACCTGGGATTTTTAGTCAAAGGGGCATTTGCATCCCTTTTCTAAGGGTTTTCCTTTCACCATGTTACATTTGAATTCTGGGAAAACCTTCTGGTGACAAGCTAACTAGCATTATGTTGGTTTAGGTATTGAGCTAGTACTGCATGTTTAGTGTTCAGGGTTATGCTGGAATGGCTGCAGACCTCCTTGAAATAGCTATTGAAGACAAGTGAACCCCGAGGAAGCTGGATAGTTGAAGCAGGCACTCCAAATATTCATGCACTGCAAGGATTCACTTTCATTTTGGGACTCATCTTCTGGTTGCTGGCTTTTAGTGCTAACTGATACTACCATGGTGGCAGTAATCCAGCAGAGACTGCATGTATGGTTTGCAAGTTTGCTTCCGAAGCCACCAGAAACTTGGCAGAACACAAACCATTGTGGCATTTTCTTTCCTCCCCTGAAACATTTGGCTTTCTAAGTTTGAAAATTGAATAGACTGGGCTAGTCAGGTTTGGACCCCATGTACCACCAACAGAGCTAAAGACAGAGCCAATTACTTCCCTCCACTTGTCAAAATATGTCAAATTTGCTTGGTCACCCCAACTTCAAAAAATTCTTAGGCAACTTAGAAAGGAGAATCATATACTGCCTGATTGGAATGGCTGTGGTTGTATGAGGTGGAAAGCTGCAGAGTTGGGCTGAAACTGTTCACAGAAATCCACAGGCTTGTGGTTCCCAGGCAACCACACTGGGCTGAGATTGGATGAACATCACTGTGAGGTGGATTTTAGGCTCTCGGTTTGAAAATTTAAAAGACTGGTGTAGTCAAGTTGGGAACACTTCGACCACAGACAGACCATAAGGTCTTTCAATTACTTCCCTCCACTTCTCAAAATATATCAAATTTTCTTGATCACTACAACTGTAAAAAAAATTCTGAGGCAACATAGAGAGGCTAATCAAATACTGCATGATTGGAATGGCTGTGGTTGTAGGAGGTGGAAAGCTGCAGAGTTGGGCTGAAACACTTCACAGAAAGCCACAAGCTTGTGGTTGCCAGGCAACCACACTGGGCTGTGATTGGCTGAGCACCATTGTGAGCTGGACTTTAGGCTCTAGGATACAAGTGTGCAGTAGGAGACCTGAGTCACAATGCTGGGTGTTGCCATGGAGACCTCAGTGGCACAGAGGACCTTGTAGGGCAAGATGTAAATAGGATGAATATTCTTGGCCTGGTATGCCACAGGATTCTCACTGAAGGCTTCTCTGCTCAGAATTTGGGGATGGAAGTGCTTGCCAATCTACACATGGATGTACTTTCAATGGGATATGAAATATGCCAGGGCCTGGCAGATGTTCTCTGACATGTCCTATCCTTGAGCATATGCTTTTCCCTTGTCATGTCTGTCATTTGGCTGAGTCCTGTTCCCCAAGCTATTCAGTCAAGACTTGCTGGAATCATTCACCTGCAGTATAAGAGCTTTCTGTGAAATTTCTCAGCAGAAATCCTCTGCAAGCACATAGCTTTGGATATGAGAGACAGTGGTGGAAGTTGAATTTCAAGGGCACATATTTGAAAACAAGGAAACAAGCCCCGAATAAGATCTTTACATGTTTCCCACATGAATATGTTTGGAAATACGGGGGAAGATGGAGATCAAGACTGAGAAGAGTGCACACACATTTCAAGGTACAAAAACCAGGGAAAAACATGGGAAAGCATGAGAGCAGGTTAATTTGATGTAAAAATCTTTGATGATGAAAGGAAAATTATATTCTCTTGGTGATTTAATCAGGCTGTAGCAGTGAAGTTCTCATGTTGGTTGTCCTATGTGTGGCCTTCTGCATTGGGCAGTGGATGCAGGACAGGAGATCTTCAAATAAATCTGGTGGAACACAAAATAGTGAAAAAAATATCAAGCTAAATCCTGTGTATTCCTTCCCTTTGAGAACATATATGGATAATGTCCGGAGTTTCAAAAGAGAAAATGTCTATTGGGTCATGGTTTCACCAATGAAATGGTCACTTCACATAACATTTTCAATTTTGCTTTCACAGTTGCTCATGTACCGGGCCTGAGTAAAGCAGAATGCAGAGTAAGCCTCATCAATAGTTGGGAATTCCATAAGTGGTTTTAAAACCAGTGAAACACTTTGGACCTAGTGTTTGTATTTAATTGGTTGATTGGTTTTTCAAATTGTTTGTTTTACTATTTTTAACTTTGGGAGTCAGGGAAGCCCTCACTCATAGTGATTTCGACCTCTCCAAAAGCTCTGAAGTTATTCATGTAACAGCTATTACATGTTATAAGTTTCTCCTATTAAAACTTGAAAGACTAACAGACTCTGCTACTTGTCATCTAAATTCAGTGTTGCGCTAAATTCAATGTTGGACTTTTTTTTACAAGTCCTTTGAAATGTGTCCTCCTCTAGTCACTGGTGGTGCTGGAATGTACTTTCTGGTGAAGACAGGATTTGTGCAAATTGACACAAGTACAGTTTGCCACTACTCTGGACACCTGGTTAAATATCGAGTTGCCTAAATGGTGTGTGTTTTACTTTGTTCTCTGCTCACACTTTGCTCATCCTGTTAGAACCACAGGGCTCCAGGCCATAGCGTTCTAGGCCTAAACAAGAAAATTTCCATTCCGTTTTGGGAGTTCATTCGTCTCTCATAATTACTTTTTCCACAAATGTGTGCTTCAGGAGAGTCCCGTTCTAAATGTGGAGAGGCCCATGTTCCTTCTCTCATTTTCAGACTTTCTAAGATTTTCAGTTACTAGAGGTTTTCCCAGACTTACCATTGTCAAGGAACAGTGCACTTCACTTGAAGTTGTGCAGTATTACTTCATGTGTGTCCGTGGAAATTCCACCAATGGGAAACTCTTGCTATAGTCATCTCCAAGTGTTTCTGCATAAGAAAATATAACTAACAAAGGATGTGGTTTCAAGCAGAATGAGGAATGGAGGGATAATCTTTATTTCAGTGCAGGTTGACCTTTCAAAGAAACAGTAATTCCTATGAAATAGGAGGTAAAATCTTTTGTAAAGAGACATGGATATGACATGCTCAACTTTATGTCACATTTTTTAAAAAGCCAAGGGCATTTGAGAAATTCT
This sequence comes from Cavia porcellus, assembly GCF_034190915.1. NCBI lineage: Eukaryota > Metazoa > Chordata > Mammalia > Rodentia > Caviidae > Cavia > Cavia porcellus. The sequence continues at coordinate 3,065,937 of NW_026947543.1, forward strand.
TGGCTGCTGAATTGTCCCTTTTTTCAAATTTCTCTTAGGTAAGACACTCCAGTTTCTTCAAACCATGGTACTGTTCCTTCCATGTAAAAAACCAAAGCAAAAAACAAAATAAATTAAAACAAAACCCATCAAACTACATTTGAGAGCACACAATTGCTCAGCAGGCCCACTATTCAAGAAGCTAGGGGTACAGAAGCCTCAGCCTTCAGCCCACGGCCTGAAGTTTTGTCTCTATCATGGCCCCTCAATTCCCTGGCATGCCCACATTAACTCATGAATCTGTACTCATTTCCTCTTCAAATGCACAGGATCCAATATATTTGAACCCTGTTCACCTGGGCTGTAATCATCCAAGGACACACCAGAGGAAAGGCAGCCATGCCCTTGCATGGGGCCTTGGAGCTTATCACAATAGAAATGGAAACCTGAACAAGGGGACCCAATACAAAGAGAGTAATATTCCTAAAGTCTGAAACACAGAAGCTACCTATAGACCAGTAGTGGGATTTCACAAATTATGTAAGAAGCTCTGTGCACATGCTTGGCATGGTCGCTCATGCCTATAATCCCAGCAATCTGGGAGCTGAGGTGGATGGATCCTTGGGAATTCCAGTCCATCGTGGGCTACGAATTTATCTCAAGGCCTCTTTCAACAACTACATAAGATGCTGTTTCCAAAAAGAGGACAACAGAAAACTAGACACACTTGGTCTAGGTCCCGGGGTTCACTACATGAGTTGTGGAGTCTAAATATTCCATGCCATGAGAAAATACCTGGGATTTTTAGTGAAAGGGGCATTTGCATCCCTTTTCTAAGGTTTTCCCTTTCACCATGTTACATTTGAATTCTGGGAAAACCTGCTGGTGACAAGCTATCTAGCATTATGTTGGTTTAGGTATTGAGCTAGTACCGCATGTTTAGTGTTCAGGGTTATGCTGGAATGGCTTCAGACCTCATTGAAATAGCTATTGCAGACAAGTGAACCCCGAGGAAGCTGGATAGTTGAAGCAGGCACTCCAAATATTCATGCAGTGCAAGGATTCACTTTCATTTTGGGACTCATCTTCTGGTTGCTGGCTTTTAGTGCTAACTGATACTACCATGGTGGCAGTAATCCAGCAGAGACTGCATGTATGGTTTGCAAGTTTGCTTCCTAAGCCACCAGAAACTTGGCAGAACACAAATCATTGTGGCATTTTCTTTCCTCCCCTGAAACATTTGGCTTTCTAAGTTTGAAAATTGAATAGACTGGGCTAGTCAGGTTTGGACCCCATGTACCACCAACAGAGCTAAAGACAGAGCCAATTACTTCCCTCCACTTGTCAAAATATGTCAAATTTGCTTGGTCACCACAACTTCAAAGAAAATTCTGAGGCAACTTAGAGAGGTGAATCAAATACTGCCTGATTGGAATGGCTTTGGTTTTATGAGGTGGAAAGCTGCAGAGTTGGGCTGATACTGTTCACAGATATCCACAGGCTTGTGGTTGCCAGGCAACCACACTGGGCTGAGATTGGCTGAACATCACTGTGAGGTGGATTTTATGCTGTAGGTTTGAAAATTTAAAAGACTGTGGTAGTCAAGTTTGGAACACTTCGACCACAGACAGACCAAAAGGTCTATCAATTACTTCCCTCCACTTCTCAAAATATGTCAAATTTTCTTGATCACTACAACTGTACAAAAAATTCTGAGGCAACATAGAGAGGCTAACCAAATACTGCATGATTGGAATGGCTGTGGTTGTAGGAGGTGGAAAGCTGCAGAGTTGGGCTGAAACAGTTCACAGAAAGCCACAAGCTTGTGGTTGCCAGGCAACCACACTGGGCTGTGATTGGCTGAGCACCATTGTGAGCTGGACTTTAGGCTCTAGGATACAAGTGTGCAGTAGGAGACCTGAGTCACAATGCTGGGCGTTGCCATAGAGACCTCAGTGTCACAGAGGACCTTGTAGGGCAAGATTTAAATAGGATGAATATTCTTGGCCTGGTATGCCACAGGATTCTCATTGAAGGCTTCACTGCTCAGAATTTGGGGATGGAAGTGCTTGCCAATCTACACATGGATGTACTTTCAATGGGATATGAAATATGCCAGGGCCTGGCAGATGTTCTCTGACATGTCCTATCCTTGAGCATATGCTTTTCCCTTGTCATGTCTGTCATTTGGCTGAGTCCTGTTCCCTAAGCTATTCAGTCAAGACTTGCTGGAATCATTCACCTGCAGTATAAGAGCTTTCTGTGAAATTTCTCAGCAGAAATCCTCTGCAAGCACATAGCTTTGGATATGAGAGACAGTGGTGGAAGTTGAATTTCAAGGGCAGAAGTTTGAAAACAATGAAACAAGCCCCGAATAAGATCTTTACATGTTTCCCAGATGAATATGTTTGGAAATATGGGGGAAGATGGAGATCAAGACTGAGAAGAGTGCACACCCATTTCAAGGTACAAAAACCAGGGAAAAACATGGGAAAGCAAGAGAGCTGGTTAATTTGATGTAAAAATCTTTGATGATGAAAGGAAAATTATATTCTCTTGGTGATTTAATCAAGCTGTAGTAGTGAAGTTCTCATGTTGGTTGTCCTATGTGTGGCCTTCTGCATTGTGCAGTGGATGCATTACAGGAGATCTTCAAATAAATCTGGTGGAACACAAAATAGTGAAAAAAATATCAAGCTAAATCCTGTGTATTCCTTCCCTTTGAGAACATATATGGACAATGTCCGGAGTTTCAAAAGAGAAAATGTCTATTTGGTCATGGTTTCACTAATGAAATGGTCACTTCACATAACATTTTGAATTTTGCTTTCACAGTTGCTCATGTACCGGGCCTGAGTAAAGCAGAATGCAGAGTAAGCCTCATCAATAGTTGTGCATTCCATAAGTGGTTTTAAAACCAGTGAAACCCTTTGGACCTAGTGTTTGTATTTAATTGGTTGATTGGTTTTTCAAATTGTTTGTTTTACTATTTTTAACTTTGGGAGTCAGGGAAGCCCTCACTCATAGTGATTTAGACCTCTCCAAAAGCTCTGAAATTATTCATGTAACAGCTATTACATGTTATAAGTTTCTCCTATTAAAATTGAAAGACTAACAGACTCTGCTACTTTTCATCTAAATTCAGTGTTGCGCTAAATTCAGTGTTGTCCTGTTTTTTACAAGTCCTTTGAAATGTGTCCTCCTCTACTCACTGGTCGTGCTGGAATGTACTTTCTTGTGAAGACAGGATTTGAGCAAATTGACACAAGTACAGTTTGCCACTACTCTGGACACCTGGTTAAATATCGAGTTGCCTAAATGGTGTGTGTTTTACTTTGATCTCTGCTCACACTTTGTTCATCAAGTTAGAACCACAGGGCTCCAGGCCATAGCGTTCTAGGCCTAAACAAGAAAATTTCCATTCCGTTTTGGGAGTTCATTCGTCTCTCATAATTACTTTTTCCACAAATGTGTGCTTCAGGAGAGTCCCTGTCTAAATGTGGAGAGGCCCATTTTCATTCACTCACTTTCAGACTTTCTAAGATTTTCAGTTACTAGAGGTTTGCCCAGACTTGCCATTGTCAAGCGACAGTGCACTTAACTTGAAGTTGTGCAGTATTACTTCATGTGTGTCCGTGGTAATTCCACCAATGGGAAACTCTTGCTGTAGTCATCTCCAAGTGTTTCTGCGTAAGACAATATAACTAACAAAGGATGTGGTTTCAAGCAGAATGAGGAATGGAGGGATAATCTTTATTTCAGTGCAGGTTGACCTTTCAAAGAAACAGTAATTCCTATGAAATAGTAGGTAAAATCTTTTGTAAAGAGACATGGATATGACATGCTCAACTTTATGTCACATTTTTTAAAAAGCCAAGGGCATTTGAGAAATTCTTGCCTGCTGAATTGTCCCTTTTTTCAAATTTCTCATAGGTAAGACACTCCAGTTTCTTTAAACCATGGTACAGTTTCTTCCATGTAAAAAAAACAAAGCAAAAAACAAAATAAATTAAAACAAAACCCATCAAATTACATTTGAGAGCACACAATTGCTCAGCAGGCCCACTATTCAAGAAGCTAGAGGTACAGAAGCCTCAGCCTTCAGCCCATGGCCTGAAGTTTTGTCTCTATCATGGCCCCTCAATTCCCTGGCATGTCCACATTAACTCATGAATCTTTACTCATTTCCTCTTCAAATGCACAGGATCCAATATATTTGAACCCTGTTCACCTGGGCTGTAATCATCCAAGGACACACCAGAGGAAAGGCAACCATCCCCTTGCCTGGGGCCTTGGAGCTTATCACAATAGAAATGGAAACCTGAACAAGGGGAGCCAAAACAAAGAGAGTAATATTCCTAAAGTCTGAAACACAGAAGCTACCTATAGACCAGTAGTGGGATTTCACAAATTATGTAAGATTCTCTGTGCACATGCTTGGCATGGTCGCTCATGCCTATAATCCCAGCAATCTGGGGGCTGAGGTGGATGGATCCTTGGGAGTTCCAGTCCATCGTGGGCTACGAATTTATCTCAAGGCCGCTTTCAACAACTACATAAGATGCTGTTTCCAAAAAGAGGACAACAGAAAACTAGACACACTTGGTCTAGGTCCCGGGGTTCACTACATGAGTTGTGGAGTCGAATTATTCCATGCCATGAGAAAATACCTGGGATTTTTAGTGAAAGGGGCATTTGCATCCCTTTTCTAAGGGTTTTCCTTTCACCATGTTACATTTGAATTCTGGGAAAACCTGCTGGTGACAAGCTATCTAGCATTATGTTGGATTAGGTATTGAGCTAGTACCGCATATTTAGTGTTCAGGGTTATGCTGGAATGGCTGCAGACCTCCTTGAAATAGCTATTGCAGACAAGTGAACCCCGAGGAAGCTGGATAGTTGAATCAGGCACTCCAAATATTCATGCACTGCAAGGATTCACTTTCATTTTGGGACTCATCTTCTGGTTGCTGGCTTTTAGTGCTAACTGATATTACCATGGTGGCAGTAATCCAGCAGAGACTGCATGTATGGTTTGCAAGTTTGCTTCCCAAGCCACCAGAAACTTGGCAGAACACAAATCATTGTGGCATTTTCTTTCCTCCCCTGAAACATTTGGCTTTCTAAGTTTGAAAATTGAATAGACTGGGCTAGTCAGGTTTGGACCCCATGTACCACCAACAGAGCTAAAGACAGAGCCAATTACTTCCCTCCACTTGTCAAAATATGTCAAATTTGCTTGGTCACCACAACTTCAAAGAAAATTCTGAGGCAACTTAGAGAGGTGAATCAAATACTGCCTGATTTGAATGGCTGCGGTTGTATGAGGTGGAAAGCTGCAGAGTTGGGCTGAAACTGTTCACAGGAATCCACAGGCTTGTGGTTGCCAGGCAACCACACTGGGCTGAGATTGGCTGAACATCACTGTGAGGTGGATTTTAGGTTCTAGGTTTGAAAATTTAAAAGACTGGGGTAGTCAAGTTTGGAACACTTCGACCACAGACAGACCAAAAGGTCTATCAATTACTTCCCTCCACTTCTCAAAATATGTCAAATTTTCTTGATCACTACAACTGTACAAAAAATTCTGAGTCAACATAGAGAGGCTAACCAAATACTGCATGATAGGAATGGCTGTGGTTGTAGGAGGTGGAAAGCTGCAGAGTTGGGCTGAAACAGTTCACAGAAAGCCACAAGCTTGTGGTTGCCAGGCAACCACACTGGGCTGTGATTGGCTGAGCACCATTGTGAGCTGGACTTTAGGCTCTAGGATACAAGTGTGCAGTAGGAGACCTGAGTCACAATGCTGGGCGTTGCCATAGAGACCTCAGTGTCACAGAGGACCTTGTAGGGCAAGATTTAAATAGGATGAATATTCTTGGCCTGGTATGCCACAGGATTCTCATTGAAGGCTTCACTGCTCAGAATTTGGGGATGGAATTGCTTGCCAATCTACACATGGATGTACTTTCAATGGGATATGAAATATGCCAGGGCCTGGCAGATGTTCTCTGACATGTCCTATCCTTGAGCATATGCTTTTCCCTTGTCATGTCTGTCATTTGGCTGAGTCCTGTTCCCTAAGCTATTCAGTCAAGACTTGCTGGAATCATTCACCTGCAGTATAAGAGCTTTCTGTGAAATTTCTCAGCAGAAATCCTCTGCAAGCACATAGCTTTGGATATGAGAGACAGTGGTGGAAGTTGAATTTCAAGGGCAGAAGTTTGAAAACAATGAAACAAGCCCCGAATAAGATCTTTACATGTTTCCCAGATGAATATGTTTGGAAATATGGGGGAAGATGGAGATCAAGACTGAGAAGAGTGCACACCCATTTCAAGGTACAAAAACCAGGGAAAAACATGGGAAAGCAAGAGAGCTGGTTAATTTGATGTAAAAATCTTTGATGATGAAAGGAAAATTATATTCTCTTGGTGATTTAATCAAGCTGTAGTAGTGAAGTTCTCATGTTGGTTGTCCTATGTGTGGCCTTCTGCATTGGGCAGTGGATGCAGGACAGGAGATCTTCAAATAAATCTGGTGGAACACAAAATAGTGAAAAAAATATCAAGCTAAATCCTGTGTATTCCTTCCCTTTGAGAACATATATGGATAATGTCCGGAGTTTCAAAAGAGAAAATGTCTATTGGGTCATGGTTTCACTAATGAAATGGTCACTTCACATAACATTTTGAATTTTGCTTTCACAGTTGCTCATGTACCGGGCCTGAGTAAAGCAGAATGCAGAGTAAGCCTCATCAATAGTTGTGCATTCCATAAGTGGTTTTAAAACCAGTGAAACCCTTTGGACCTAGTGTTTGTATTTAATTGGTTGATTGGTTTTTCAAATTGTTTGTTTTACTATTTTTAACTTTGGGAGTCAGGGAAGCCCTCACTCATAGTGATTTAGACCTCTCCAAAAGCTCTGAAGTTATTCATGTAACAGCTATTACATGTTATAAGTTTCTCCTATTAAAATTGAAAGACTAACAGACTCTGCTACTTTTCATCTAAATTCAGTGTTGCGCTAAATTCAGTGTTGGACTATTTTTACAAATCCTTTGAAATGTGTCCTCCTCTAGTCACTGGTCGTCCTGGAATGTACTTTCTTGTGAAGACAGGATTTGAGCAAATTGACACAAGTACAGTTTGCCACTACTCTGGACACCTGGTTAAATATCGAGTTGCCTAAATGGTGTGTGTTTTACTTTGATCTCTGCTCACACTTTGCTCATCCAGTTAGAACCACAGGGCTCCAGGCCATAGCGTTCTAGGCCTAAACAAGAAAATTTCCATTCCGTTTTGGGAGTTCATTCGTCTCTCATAATTACTTTTTCCACAAATGTGTGCTTCAGGAGATTCCCTGTCTAAATGTGGAGAGGCCCATTTTCATTCACTCACTTTCAGACTTTCTAAGATTTTCAGTTACTAGAGGTTTGCCCAGACTTGCCATTGTCAAGCGACAGTGCACTTAACTTGAAGTTGTGCAGTATTACTTCATGTGTGTCCGTGGTAATTCCACCAATGGGAAACTCTTGCTGTAGTCATCTCCAAGTGTTTCTGTGTAAGACAATATAACTAACAAAGGATGTGGTTTCAAGCAGAATGAGGAATGGAGGGATAATCTTTATTTCAGTGCAGGTTGACCTTTCAAAGAAACAGTAATTCCTATGAAATAGGAGGTAAAATCTTTTGTAAAGAGACATGGATATGACATGCTCAACTTTATGTCACATTTTTTAAAAAGCCAAGGGCATTTGAGAAATTCTTGGCTGCTGAATTGTCCCTTTTTTCAAATTTCTCATAGGTAAGACACTCCAGTTTCTTTAAACCATGGTACTGTTCCTTCCATGTAAAAAACCAAAGCAAAAAACAAAATAAATTAAAACAAAACCCATCAAATTACATTTGAGAGCACACAATTGCTCAGCAGGCCCACTATTCAAGAAGCTAGAGGTACAGAAGCCTCAGCCTTCAGCCCATGGCCTGAAGTTTTGTCTCTATCATGGCCCCTCAATTCCCTGGCATGTCCACATTAACTCATGAATCTTTACTCATTTCCTCTTCAAATGCACAGGATCCAATATATTTGAACCCTGTTCACCTGGGCTGTAATCATCCAAGGACACACCAGAGGAAAGGCAGCCATCCCCTTGCCTGGGGCCTTGGAGCTTATCACAATAGAAATGGAAACCTGAACAAGGGGAGCCAAAACAAAGAGAGTAATATTCCTAAAGTCTGAAACACAGAAGCTACCTATAGACCAGTAGTGGGATTTCACATATTATGTAAGATTCTCTGTGCACATGCTTGGCATGGTCGCTCATGCCTATAATCCCAGGAATCTGGGGGCTGAGGTGGATGGATCCTTGGGAGTTCCAGTCCATCGTGGGCTACGAATTTATCTCAAGGCCGCTTTCAACAACTACATAAGATGCTGTTTCCAAAAAGAGGACAACAGAAAACTAGACACACTTGGTCTAGGTCCCGGGGTTCACTACATGAGTTGTGGAGTCGAATTATTCCATGCCATGAGAAAATACCTGGGATTTTTAGTGAAAGGGGCATTTGCATCCCTTTTCTAAGGGTTTTCCTTTCACCATGTTACATTTGAATTCTGGGAAAACCTGCTGGTGACAAGCTATCTAGCATTATGTTGGATTAGGTATTGAGCTAGTACCGCATGTTTAGTGTTCAGGGTTATGCTGGAATGGCTGCAGACCTCCTTGAAATAGCTATTGCAGACAAGTGAACCCCGAGGAAGCTGGATAGTTGAAGCAGGCACTCCAAATATTCATGCACTGCAAGGATTCACTTTCATTTTGGGACTCATCTTCTGGTTGCTGGCTTTTAGTGCTAACTGATACTACCATGGTGGCAGTAATCCAGCAGAGACTGCATGTATGGTTTGCAAGTTTGCTTCCCAAGCCACCAGAAACTTGGCAGAACACAAATCATTGTGGCATTTTCTTTCCTCCCCTGAAACATTTGGCTTTCTAAGTTTGAAAATTGAATAGACTGGGCTAGTCAGGTTTGGACCCCATGTACCACCAACAGAGCTAAAGACAGAGCCAATTACTTCCCTCCACTTGTCAAAATATGTCAAATTTGCTTGGTCACCACAACTTCAAAGAAAATTCTGAGGCAACTTAGAGAGGTGAATCAAATACTGCCTGATTTGAATGGCTGCGGTTGTATGAGGTGGAAAGCTGCAGAGTTGGGCTGAAACTGTTCACAGGAATCCACAGGCTTGTGGTTGCCAGGCAACCACACTGGGCTGAGATTGGCTGAACATCACTGTGAGGTGGATTTTAGGTTCTAGGTTTGAAAATTTAAAAGACTGGGGTAGTCAAGTTTGGAACACATCGACCACAGACAGACCAAAAGGTCTTTCAATTACTTCCCTGCACTTCTCAAAATACGTCAAATTTTCTTGATCACTACAACTGTAAAAAAAATTCTGAGGCAACATAGAGAGGCTAATCAAATACTGCATGATTGGAATGGCTGTGGTTGTATGAGGTGGAAAGCTGCAGAGTTGGGCTGAAACAGTTCACAGAAAGCCACAAGCTTGTGGTTGCCAGGCAACCACACTGGGCTGTGATTGGCTGAGCACCATTGTGAGCTGGACTTTAGGCTCTAGGATACAAGTGTGCAGTAGGAGTCCTGAGTCACAATGCTTGGTGTTGCCATGGAGACCTCAGTGTCACAGAGGACCTTGTAGGGCAAGATTTAAATAGGATGAATATTCTTGGCCTGGTATGCCACAGGATTCTCACTGAAGGCTTCACTGCTCAGAATTTGGGGATGCAAGTGCTTCCCAATCTACATATGGATGTACTTTCAATGGGATATGAAATATGCCAGGGCCTGGCAGATGTTCTCTGACATGTCCTATCCTTGAGCATATGCTTTTCCCTTGTCATGTCTGTCATTTGGCTGAGTCCTGTTCCCTAAGCTATTCAGTCAAGACTTGCTGGAATCATTCACCTGCAGTATAAGAGCTTTCTGTGAAATGTCTCAGCAGAAATCCTCTGCAAGCACATAGCTTTGGATATGAGAGACAGTGGTAGAAGTTGAATTTCAAGGGCAGATATTTGAAAACAATGAAACAAGCCCCGAATAAGATCTTTACATGTTTCCCAGATGAATATGTTTGGAAATACGGGGGAAGATGGAGATCAAGACTGAGAAGAGTGCACACCCATTTCAAGGTACAAAAACCAGGGAAAAACATGGGAAAGCAAGAGAGCTGGTCAATTTGATGTAAAAATCTTTGATGATGAAAGGAAAATTATATTCTCATGGTGATTTAATCAGGCTGTAGCAGTGAAGTTCTCATGTTGGTTGTCCTATGTGTGGCCTTCTGCATTGGGCAGTGGATGCAGGACAGGAGATCTTCAAATAAATCTGGTGGAACACAAAATAGTGAAAAAAATATCAAGCTAAATCCTGTGTATTCCTTCCCTTTGAGAACATATATGGATAATGTCCGGAGTTTCAAAAGAGAAAATGTCTATTTGGTCATGGTTTCACCAATGAAATGGTCACTTCACATAACATTTTGAATTTCGCTTTCACAGTTGCTCATGTACCGGGCATGAGTAAAGCAGAATGCAGAGTAAGCCTCATCAATAGTTGTGCATTCCATAAGTGGTTTTAAAACCAGTGAAACCCTTTGGACCTAGTGTTTGTATTTAATTGGTTGATTGGTTTTTCAAATTGTTTGTTTTACTATTTTTAACTTTGGGAGTCAGGGAAGCCCTCACTCATAGTGATTTAGACCTCTCCAAAAGCTCTGAAGTTATTCATGTAACAGCTATTACATGTTATAAGTTTCTCCTATTAAAACTTGAAAGACTAACAGACTCTGCTACTTGTCATCTAAATTCAGTGTTGCGCTAAATTCAGTGTTCTCCTGTTTTTTACAAGTCCTTTGAAATGTGTCCTCCTCTACTCACTGGTCGTGCTGGAATGTACTTTCTTGTGAAGACAGGATTTGAGCAAATTGACACAAGTACAGTTTGCCACTACTCTGGACACCTGGTTAAATATCGAGTTGCCTAAATGGTGTGTGTTTTACTTTGATCTCTGCTCACACTTTGCTCATCCAGTTAGAACCACAGGGCTCCAGGCCATAGCGTTCTAGGCCTAAACAAGAAAATTTCCATTCCGTTTTGGGAGTTCATTCGTCTCTCATAATTACTTTTTCCACAAATGTGTGCTTCAGGAGAGGCCCGGTCTAAATTTGGAGAGGCCCATTTTTCTCCTCTCACTTTCAGACTTTCTAAGATTTTCAGTTACTAGAGGTTTTCCCAGACTTGCCATTTTCAAGGGACAGTGCACTTAACTTGAAGTTGTGCAGTATTACTTCATGTGTGTCCGTGGAAATTCCACCAATGGGAAACTCTTGCTGTAGTCATCTCCAAGTGTTTCTGCGTAAGAAAATATAACTAACAAAGGATGTGGTTTCAAGCAGAATGAGGAATGGAGGGATAATCTTTATTTCAGTGCAGGTTGACCTTTCAAAAAACAGTAATTCCTATGAACTAGGAGGTAAAATCTTTTGTAAAGAGACATGGATATGACATGCTCAACTTTATGTCACATTTTTTAAAAAGCCAAGGGCATTTGAGAAATTCTTGGCTGCTGAATTGTCCCTTTTTTCAAATTTCTCTTAGGTAAGACACTCCAGTTTCTTCAAACCATGGTACTGTTCCTTCCATGTAAAAAACCAAAGCAAAAAACAAAATAAATTAAAACAAAACCCATCAAATTACATTTGAGAGCACACAATTGCTCAGCAGGCCCACTATTCAAGAAGCTAGAGGTACAGAAGCCTCAGCCTTCAGCCCATGGCCTGAAGTTTTGTCTCTATCATGGCCCCTCAATTCCCTGGCATGTCCACATTAACTCATGAATCTTTACTCATTTCCTCTTCAAATGCACAGGATCCAATATATTTGAACCCTGTTCACCTGGGCTGTAATCATCCAAGGACACACCAGAGGAAAGGCAGCCATCCCCTTGCCTGGGGCCTTGGAGCTTATCACAATAGAAATGGAAACCTGAACAAGGGGAGCCAAAGCAAAGAGAGTAATATTCCTAAAGTCTGAAACACAGAAGCTACCTATAGACCAGTAGTGGGATTTCACAAATTATGTAAGATTCTCTGTGCACATGCTTGGCATGGTCGCTCATGCCTATAATCCCAGCAATCTGGGGGCTGAGGTGGATGGATCCTTGGGAGTTCCAGTCCATCGTGGGCTACGAATTTATCTCAAGGCCGCTTTCAACAACTACATAAGATGCTGTTTCCAAAAAGAGGACAACAGTAAACTAGACACACTTGGTCTAGGTCCCGGGGTTCACTACATGAGTTGTGGAGTCTAATTATTCCATGCCATGAGAAAATACCTGGGATTTTTAGTGAAAGGGGCATTTGCATCCCTTTTCTAAGGGTTTTCTTTCACCATGTTACATTTGAATTCTGGGAAAACCTGCTGGTGACAAGCTATCTAGCATTATGTTGGATTAGGTATTGAGCTAGTACCGCATGTTTAGTGTTCAGGGTTATGCTGGAATGGCTGCAGACCTCCTTGAAATAGCTATTGCAGACAAGTGAACCCCGAGGAAGCTGGACAGTTGAAGCAGGCACTCCAAATATTCATGCACTGCAAGGATTCACTTTCATTTTGGGACTCATCTTCTGGTTGCTGGCTTTTAGTGGTAACTGATACTACTATGGTGGCAGTAATCCAGCAGAGACTGCATGTATGGTTTGCAAGTTTGCTTCCCAAGCCACCAGAAACTTGGCAGAACACAAATCATTGTGGCATTTTCTTTCCTCCCCTGAAACATTTGGCTTTCTAAGTTTGAAAATTGAATAGACTGGGCTAGTCAGGTTTGGACCCCATGTACCACCAACAGAGCTAAAGACAGAGCCAATTACTTCCCTCCACTTGTCAAAATATGTCAAATTTGCTTGGTCACCACAACTTCAAAGAAAATTCTGAGGCAACTTAGAGAGGTGAATCAAATACTGCCTGATTTGAATGGCTGCGGTTGTATGAGGTGGAAAGCTGCAGAGTTGGGCTGAAACTGTTCACAGGAATCCACAGGCTTGTGGTTGCCAGGCAACCACACTGGGCTGAGATTGGCTGAACATCACTGTGAGGTGGATTTTAGGTTCTAGGTTTGAAAATTTAAAAGACTGGGGTAGTCAAGTTTGGAACACATCGACCACAGACAGACCAAAAGGTCTTTCAATTACTTCCCTGCACTTCTCAAAATACGTCAAATTTTCTTGATCACTACAACCGTAAAAAAAATTCTGAGGCAACATAGAGAGGCTAATCAAATACTGCATGATTGGAATGGCTGTGGTTGTATGAGGTGGAAAGCTGCAGAGTTGGGCTGAAACAGTTCACAGAAAGCCACAAGCTTGTGGTTGCCAGGCAACCACACTGGGCTGTGATTGGCTGAGCACCATTGTGAGCTGGACTTTAGGCTCTAGGATACAAGTGTGCAGTAGGAGACCTGAGTCACAATGCTGGGCGTTGCCATGGAGACCTCAGTGTCACAGAGGACCTTGTAGGGAAAGATTTAAATAGGATGAATGTTCTTGGCCTGGTATGCCACAGGATTCTCACTGAAGGCTTCACTGCTCAGAATTTGGTGATGTAAGTGCTTGCCAATCTACACATGGATGTACTTTCAATGGGATATGAAATATGCCAGGGCCTGGCAGATGTTCTCTGACATGTCCTATCCTTGAGCATATGCTTTTCCCTTGTCATGTCTGTCATTTGGCTGAGTCCTGTTCCCTAAGCTATTCAGTCAAGACTTGCTGGAATCATTCACCTGCAGTATAAGAGCTTTCTGTGAAATGTCTCAGCAGAAATCCTCTGCAAGCACATAGCTTTGGATATGAGAGACAGTGGTGGAAGTTGAATTTCAAGGGCAGATATTTGAAAACAATGAAACAAGCCCCGAATAAGATCTTTACATGTTTCCCAGATGAATATGTTTGGAAATACGGGGGAAGATGGAGATCAAGACTGAGAAGAGTGCACACCCATTTCAAGGTACAAAAACCAGGGAAAAACATGGGAAAGCAAGAGAGCTGGTTAATTTGATGTAAAAATCTTTGATGATGAAAGGAAAATTATATTCTCATGGTGATTTAATCAGGCTGTAGAAGTGAAGTTCTCATGTTGGTTGTCCTATGTGTGGCCTTCTGCATTGGGCAGTGGATGCAGGACAGGAGATCTTCAAATAAATCTGGTGGAACACAAAATAGTGAAAAAAATATCAAGCTAAATCCTGTGTATTCCTTCCCTTTGAGAACATATATGGATAATGTCCGGAGTTTCAAAAGAGAAAATGTCTATTCGGTCATGGTTTCACCAATGAAATGGTCACTTCACATAACATTTTGAATTTCGCTTTCACAGTTGCTCATGTACCGGGCCTGAGTAAAGCAGAATGCAGAGTAAGCCTCATCAATAGTTGTGCATTCCATAAGTGGTTTTAAAACCAGTGAAACCCTTTGGACCTAGTGTTTGTATTTAATTGGTTGATTGGTTTTTCAAATTGTTTGTTTTACTATTTTTAACTTTGGGAGTCAGGGAAGCCCTCACTCATAGTGATTTAGACCTCTCCAAAAGCTCTGAAATTATTCATGTAACAGCTATTACATGTTATAAGTTTCTCCTATTAAAACTTGAAAGACTAACAGACTCTGCTACTTGTCATCTAAATTCAGTGTTGCGCTAAATTCAGTGTTGGACTTTTTTTACAAGTCCTTTGAAATGTGTCCTCCTCTAGTCACTGGTGGTGCTGGAATGTACTTTCTTGTGAAGACAGGATTTGAGCAAATTGACACAAGTACAGTTTGCCACTACTCTGGACACCTGGTTAAATATTGAGTTGCCTAAATGGTGTGTGTTTTACTTTGATCTCTGCTCACACTTTGCTCATCCAGTTAGAACCACAGGGCTCCAGGCCATAGCGTTCTAGGCCTAAACAAGAAAATTTCCATTCCGTTTTGGGAGTTCATTCGTCTCTCATAATTACTTTTTCCACAAATGTGTGCTTCAGGAGAGGCCCGGTCTAAATGTGGAGAGGCCCATTTTCCTTCTCTCACTTTCAGACTTTCTAAGATTTTCAGTTACTAGAGGTTTTCCCAGACTTACCATTTTCAAGGGACAGTGCACTTCACTTAAAGTTGTGCAGTATTACTTCATGTGTGTCCGTGGAAATTCCACCAATGGGAAACTCTTGCTGTAGTCATCTCCAAGTGTTTCTGCGTAAGAAAATAGAACTAACAAAGGATGTGGTTTCAAGCAGAATGAGGAATGGAGGGATAATCTTTATTTCAGTGCAGGTTGACCTTTCAAAGAAACAGTAATTTCTATGAAATAGGAGGTAAAATCTTTTGTAAAGAGACATGGATATGACATGCTCAACTTTATGTCACATTTTTTAAAAAGCCAAGGGCATTTGAGAAATTCTTGGCTGCTGAATTGTCCCTTTTTTTCAAATTTCCCTTAGGTAAGACACTCCAGTTTCTTCAAACCATGGTACTGTTCCTTCCATGTAAAAAACCAAAGCAAAAAACAAAATAAATTAAAACAAAACCCATCAAATTACATTTGAGAGCACACAATTGCTCAGCAGGCCCACTATTCAAGAAGCTAGAGCTACAGAAGCCTCAGCCTTCAGCCCATGGCCTGAAGTTTTGTCTCTATCATGGCCCCTCAATTCCCTGGCATGTCCACATTAACTCATGAATCTTTACTCATTTCCTCTTCAAATGCACAGGATCCAATATATTTGAACCCTGTTCACCTGGGCTGTAATCATCCAAGGTCACACCAGAGGAAAGGCAGCCATCCCCTTGCCTGGGACCTTGGAGCTTATCACAATAGAAATGGAAACCTGAACAAGGGGAGCCAAAACAAAGAGAGTAATATTCCTAAAGTCTGAAACACAGAAGCTACCTATAGACCAGTAGTGGGATTTCACAAATTATGTAAGATTCTCTGTGCACATGCTTGGCATGGTCGCTCATGCCTATAATCCCAGCAATCTGGGGGCTGATGTGGATGGATCCTTGGGAGTTCCAGTCCATCGTGGGCTACGAATTTATCTCAAGGCCACTTTCAACAACTACATAAGATGCTGTTTCCAAAAAGAGGACAACAGAAAACTAGACACACTTGGTCTAGGTCCCGGGGTTCACTACATGAGTTGTGGAGTCTAATTATTCCATGCCATGAGAAAATACCTGGGATTTTTAGTGAAAGGGGCATTTGCATCCCTTTTCTAAGGGTTTTCCTTTCACCATGTTACATTTGAATTCTGGGAAAACCTGCTGGTGACAAGCTATCTAGCATTATGTTGGATTAGGTATTGAGCTAGTACTACATGTTTAGTGTTCAGGGTTATGCTGGAATGGCTGCAGACCTCCTTGAAATAGCTATTGCAGACAAGTGAACCCCGAGGAAGCTGGATAGTTGAAGCAGGCACTCCAAATATTCATGCACTGCAAGGATTCACTTTCATTTTGGGACTCATCTTCTGGTTGCTGGCTTTTAGTGCTAACTGATACTACCATGGTGGCAGTAATCCAGCAGAGACTGCATGTATGGTTTGCAAGTTTGCTTCCAAAGCCACCAGAAACTTGGCAGAACACAAATCATTGTGGCATTTTCTTTCCTCCCCTGAAACATTTGGCTTTCTAAGTTTGAAAATTGAATAGACTGGGCTAGTCAGGTTTGGACCCCATGTACCACCAAAAAGAGCTAAAGACAGAGCCAATTACTTCCCTCCACTTGTCAAAATATGTCAAATTTGCTTGGTCACCACAACTTCAAAGAAAATTCTGAGGCAACTTAGAGAGGTGAATCAAATACTGCCTGATTTGAATGGCTGCGGTTGTATGAGGTGGAAAGCTGCAGAGTTGGGCTGAAACTGTTCACAGGAATCCACAGGCTTGTGGTTGCCAGGCAACCACACTGGGCTGAGATTGGCTGAACATCACTGTGAGGTGGATTTTAGGTTCTAGGTTTGAAAATTTAAAAGACTGGGGTAGTCAAGTTTGGAACACATCGACCACAGACAGACCAAAAGGTCTTTCAATTACTTCCCTCCACTTCTCAAAATACGTCAAATTTTCTTGATCACTACAACTGTAAAAAAAATTCTGAGGCAACATAGAGAGGCTAATCAAATACTGCATGATTGGAATGGCTGTGGTTGTATGAGGTGGAAAGCTGCAGAGTTGGGCTGAAACAGTTCACAGAAAGCCACAAGCTTGTGGTTGCCAGGCAACCACACTGGGCTGTGATTGGCTGAGCACCATTGTGAGCTGGACTTTAGGCTCTAGGATACAAGTGTGCAGTAGGAGACCTGAGTCACAATGCTGGGCGTTGCCATGGAGACCTCAGTGTCACAGAGGACCTTGTAGGGCAAGATTTAAATAGGATGAATATTCTTGGCCTGGTATGCCACAGGATTCTCACTGAAGGCTTCACTGCTCAGAATTTGGGGATGCAAGTGCTTCCCAATCTACATATGGATGTACTTTCAATGGGATATGAAATATGCCAGGGCCTGGCAGATGTTCTCTGACATGTCCTATCCTTGAGCATATGCTTTTCCCTTGTCATGTCTGTCATTTCGCTGAGTCCTGTTCCCTAAGCTATTCAGTCAAGACTTGCTGGAATCATTCACCTGCAGTATAAGAGCTTTCTGTGAAATGTCTCAGCAGAAATCCTCTGCAAGCACATAGCTTTGGATATGAGAGACAGTGGTAGAAGTTGAATTTCAAGGGCAGATATTTGAAAACAATGAAACAAGCCCCGAATAAGATCTTTACATGTTTCCCAGATGAATATGTTTGGAAATACGGGGGAAGATGGAGATCAAGACTGAGAAGAGTGCACACCCATTTCAAGGTACAAAAACCAGGGAAAAACATGGGAAAGCAAGAGAGCTGGTCAATTTGATGTAAAAATCTTTGATGATGAAAGGAAAATTATATTCTCATGGTGATTTAATCAGGCTGTAGCAGTGAAGTTCTCATGTTGGTTGTCCTATGTGTGGCCTTCTGCATTGGGCAGTGGATGCAGGACAGGAGATCTTCAAATAAATCTGGTGGAACACAAAATAGTGAAAAAAATATCAAGCTAAATCCTGTGTATTCCTTCCCTTTGAGAACATATATGGATAATGTCCGGAGTTTCAAAAGAGAAAATGTCTATTCGGTCATGGTTTCACCAATGAAATGGTCACTTCACATAACATTTTGAATTTCGCTTTCACAGTTGCTCATGTACCGGGCATGAGTAAAGCAGAATGCAGAGTAAGCCTCATCAATAGTTGTGCATTCCATAAGTGGTTTTAAAACCAGTGAAACCCTTTGGACCTAGTGTTTGTATTTAATTGGTTGATTGGTTTTTCAAATTGTTTGTTTTACTATTTTTAACTTTGGGAGTCAGGGAAGCCCTCACTCATAGTGATTTAGACCTCTCCAAAAGCTCTGAAGTTATTCATGTAACAGCTATTACACGTTATAAGTTTCTCCTATTAAAACTTGAAAGACTAACAGACTCTGCTACTTGTCATCTAAATTCAGTGTTGCGCTAAATTCAGTTTTGTCCTGTTTTTTACAAGTCCTTTGAAATGTGTCCTCCTCTACTCACTGGTCGTGCTGGAATGTACTTTCTTGTGAAGACAGGATTTGAGCAAATTGACACAAGTACAGTTTGCCACTACTCTGGACACCTGGTTAAATATCGAGTTGCCTAAATGGTGTGTGTTTTACTTTGATCTCTGCTCACACTTTGGTCATCCAGTTAGAACCACAGGGCTCCAGGCCATAGCGTTCTAGGCCTAAACAAGAAAATTTCCATTCCGTTTTGGGAGTTCATTCATCTCTCATAATTACTTTTTCCACAAATGTGTGTTTCAGGAGATGCCCGGTCTAAATGTGGAGAGGCCCATTTTTCTTCTCTCACTTTCAGACTTTCTAAGATTTTCAGTTACTAGAGGTTTTCCCAGACTTGCCATTTTCAAGGGACAGTGCACTTAACTTGAAGTTGTGCAGTATTACTTCATGTGTGTCCGTGGAAATTCCACCAATGGGAAACCCTTGCTGTAGTCATCTCCAAGTGTTTCTGCGTAAGAAAATATAACTAACAAAGGATGTGGTTTCAAGCAGAATGAGGAATGGAGGGATAATCTTTATTTCAGTGCAGGTTGACCTTTCAAAGAAACAGTAATTCCTATGAAATAGGAGGTAAAATCTTTTGTAAAGAGACATGGATATGACATGCTCAACTTTATGTCACATTTTTTAAAAAGCCAAGGGCATTTGAGAAATTCTTGGCTGCTGAATTGTCCCTTTTTTCAAATTTCTCTTAGGTAAGACACTCCAGTTTCTTCAAACCATGGTACTGTTCCTTCCATGTAAAAAACCAAAGCAAAAAACAAAATAAATTAAAACAAAACCCATCAAATTACATTTGAGAGCACACAATTGCTCAGCAGGCCCACTATTCAAGAAGCTAGAGGTACAGAAGCCTCAGCCTTCAGCCCATGGCCTGAAGTTTTGTCTCTATCATGGCCCCTCAATTCCCTGGCATGTCCACATTAACTCATGAATCTTTACTCATTTCCTCTTCAAATGCACAGGATCCAATACATTTGAACCCTGTTCACCTGGGCTGTAATCATCCAAGGACACACCAGAGGAAAGGCAGCCATCCCCTTGCATGGGGCCTTGGAGCTTATCACAATAGAAATGGAAACCTGAACAAGGGGACCCAATACAAAGAGAGTAATATTCCTAAAGTCTGAAACACAGAAGCTACCTATAGACCAGTAGTGGGATTTCACAAATTATGTAAGAAGCTCTGTGCACATGCTTGGCATGGTCGCTCATGCCTATAATCCCAGCAATCTGGGGGCTGAGGTGGATGGATCCTTGGGAATTCCAGTCCATCGTGGGCTACGAATTTATCTCAAGGCCTCTTTCAACAACTACATAAGATGCTGTTTCCAAAAAGAGGACAACAGAAAACTAGACACACTTGGTCTAGGTCCCGGGGTTCACTACATGAGTTGTGGAGTCTAAATATTCCATGCTATGAGAAAATACCTGGGATTTTTAGTGAAAGGGGCATTTGCATCCCTTTTCTAAGGGTTTCCCTTTCACCATGTTACATTTGAATTCTGGGAAAACCTGCTGGTGACAAGCTATCTAGCATTATGTTGGTTTAGGTATTGAGCTAGTACCTCATGTTTAGTGTTCAGGGTTATGCTGGAATGGCTGCAGACCTCCTTGAAATAGCTATTGCAGACAAGTGAACCCCGAGGAAGCTGGATAGTTGAAGCAGGCACTCCAAATATTCATGCACTGCAAGGATTTACTTTCATTTTGGGACTCATCTTCTGGTTGCTGGCTTTTAGTGCTAACTGATACTATCATGGTGGCAGTAATCCAGCAGAGACTGCATGTATGGTTTGCAAGTTTGCTTCCCAAGCCACCAGAAACTTGGCAGAACACAAATCATTGTGGCGTTTTCTTTCCTCCCCTGAAACATTTGGCTTTCTAAGTTTGAAAATTGAATAGACTGGGCTAGTCAGGTTTGGACCCCATGTACCACCAACAGAGCTAAAGACAGAGCCAATTACTTCCCTCCACTTGTCAAAATATGTCAAATTTGCTTGGTCAGCACAACTTCAAAAAATTCTGAAGCAACTTAGAGAGGTGAATCAAATACTGCCTGATTGGAATGGCTGTGGTTGTATGAGGTGGAAAGCTGCAGAGTTGGGCTGAAACTGTTCACAGAAATCCACAGGCTTGTGGTTCCCAGGCAACCACACTAGGCTGAGATTGGCTGAACATCACTGTGAGGTGGATTTTAGGCTCTAGGTTTGAAAATTTAAAAGACTGGGGTAGTCAATTTGGAACACTTCGACCACAGACAGACCAAAAGGTCTTTCAATTACTTCCCTCCACTTCTCAAAATATATCAAATTTTCTTGATCACTACAACCGTAAAAAAAATTCTGAGGCAACATAGAGAGGCTAATCAAATACTGCATGATTGGAATGGCTGTGGTTGTAGGAGGTGGAAAGCTGCAGAGTTGGGCTGAAACAGTTCACAGAAAGCCACAAGCTTGTGGTTGCCAGGCAACCACACTGGGCTGTGATTGGCTGAGCACCATTGTGAGCTGGACTTTAGGCTCTAGGATACAAGTTTGCAGTAGGAGACCTGAGTCACAATGCTGGGCGTTGCCATGGAGACCTCAGTGTCACAGAGGACCTTGTAGGGCAAGATTTAAATAGGATGAATATTCTTGGCCTGGTATGCCACAGGATTCTCACTGAAGGCTTCACTGCTCAGAATTTGGGGATGTAAGTGCTTGCCAATCTACACATGGATGTACTTTCAATGGGATATGAAATATGCCAGGGCCTGGCAGATGTTCTCTGACATGTCCTATCCTTGAGCATATGCTTTTCCCTTGTCATGTCTGTCATTTGGCTGAGTCCTGTTCCCTAAGCTATTCAGTCAAGACTTGCTGGAATCATTCACCTGCAGTATAAGAGCTTTCTGTAAAATGTCTCAGCAGAAATCCTCTGCAAGCACATAGCTTTGGATATGAGAGACAGTGGTGGAAGTTGAATTTCAAGGGCAGATATTTGAAAACAATGAAACAAGCCCCGAATAAGATCTTTACATGTTTCCCAGATGAATGTGTTTGGAAATACGGGGGAAGATGGAGATCAAGACAGTCAAGAGTGCACACCTATTTCAAGGTACAAAAACCAGGGAAAAACATGGAAAAGCAAGAGAGCTGGTTAATTTGATGTAAAAATCTTTGATGATGAAAGGAAAATTATATTCTCATGATGATTTAATCAGGCTGTAGAAGTGAAGTTCTCATGTTGGTTGTCCTATGTGTGGCCTTCTGCATTGGGCAGTGGATGCAGGACAGGAGATCTTCAAATAAATCTGGTGGAAGTCAAAATAGTGAAAAAAATATCAAGCTAAATCCTGTGTATTCCTTCCCTTTGAGAACATATATGGATAATGTCCGGAGTTTCAAAAGAGAAAATGTCTATTCGGTCATGGTTTCACCAATGAAATGGTCACTTCACATAACATTTTGAATTTCGCTTTCACAGTTGCTCATGTACCGGGCCTGAGTAAAGCAGAATGCAGAGTAAGCCTCATCAATAGTTGTGCATTCCATAAGTGGTTTTAAAACCAGTGAAACCCTTTGGACCTAGTGTTTGTATTTAATTGGTTGATTGGTTTTTCAAATTGTTTGTTTTACTATTTTTAACTTTGGGAGTCAGGGAAGCCCTCACTCATAGTGATTTAGACCTCTCCAAAAGCTCTGAAGTTATTCATGTAACAGCTATTACATGTTATAAGTTTCTCCTATTAAACCTTGAAAGACTAACAGACTCTGCTAATTGTCATCAAATTCAGTGTTGCGCTAAATTCAGTGTTGGACTTTTTTTACAAGTCCTTTGAAATGTGTCCTCCTCTAGACACTGGTGGTGCTGGAATGTACTTTCTTGTGAAGACAGGATTTGAGCAAATTGACACAAGTACAGTTTGCCACTACTCTGGACACCTGGTTAAATATCGAGTTGCCTAAATGGTGTGTGTTTTACTTTGATCTCTGCTCACACTTTGCTCATCCAGTTAGAACCACAGGGCTCCAGGCCATAGCGTTCTAGGCCTAAACAAGAAAATTTCCATTCCGTTTTGGGAGTTGATTCGTCTCTCATAATTACTTTTTCCACAAATGTGTGCTTCAGGAGAGGCCCGGTCTAAATGTGGAGAGGCCCATTTTTCTTCTCTCACTTTCAGACTTTCTAAGATTTTCAGTTACTAGAGGTTTTCCCAGACTTGCCATTTTCAAGGGACAGTGCACTTCACTTGAAGTTGTGCAGTATTACTTCATGTGTGTCCGTGGAAATTCCACCAATGGGAAACTCTTGCTGTAGTCATCTCCAAGTGTTTCTGCGTAAGAAAATATAACTAACAAAGGATGTGGTTTCAAGCAGAATGAGGAATGGAGGGATAATCTTTATTTCAGTGCAGGTTGACCTTTCAAAGAAACAGTAATTCCTATGAAATAGGAGGTAAAATCTTTTGTAAAGAGACATGGATATGACATGCTCAACTTTATGTCACATTTTTTAAAAAGCCAAGGGCATTTGAGAAATTCTTGGCTGCTGAATTGTCCCTTTTTTTCAAATTTCCCTTAGGTAACACACTCCAGTTTCTTCAAACCATGGTACTGTTCCTTCCATGTAAAAAACCAAAGCAAAAAACAAAATAAATTAAAACAAAACCCATCAAATTACATTTGAGAGCACACAATTGCTCAGCAGGCCCACTATTCAAGAAGCTAGAGGTACAGAAGCCTCAGCCTTCAGCCCATGGCCTGAAGTTTTGTCTCTATCATGGCCCCTCAATTCCCTGGCATGTCCACATTAACTCATGAATCTTTACTCATTTCCTCTTCAAATGCACAGGATCCAATATATTTGAACCCTGTTCACCTGGGCTGTAATCATCCAAGGACACACCAGAGGAAAGGCAGCCATCCCCTTGCCTGGGGCCTTGGAGCTTATCACAATAGAAATGGAAACCTGAACAAGGGGAGCCAAAACAAAGAGAGTAATATTCCTAAAGTCTGAAACACAGAAGCTACCTATAGACCAGTAGTGGGATTTCACAAATTATGTAAGATTCTCTGTGCACATGCTTGGCATGGTCGCTCATGCCTATAATCCCAGCAATCTGGGGGCTGAGGTGGATGGATCCTTGGGAGTTCCAGTCCATTGTGGGCTACGAATTTATCTCAAGGCCGCTTTCAACAACTACATAAGATGCTGTTTCCAAAAAGAGGACAAAAGAAAACTAGACACACTTGGTCTAGGTCCCGGGGTTCACTACATGAGTTGTGGAGTCTAATTATTCCATGCCATGAGAAAATACCTGGGAATTTTAGTGAAAGGGGCATTTGCATCCCTTTTCTAAGGGTTTTCCTTTCACCATGTTACATTTGAATTCTGGGAAAACCTGCTGGTGACAAGCTATCTAGCATTATGTTGGATTAGGTATTGAGCTAGTACCGCATGTTAAGTGTTCAGGGTTATGCTGGAATGGCTGCAGACCTCCTTGAAATAGCTATTGCAGACAAGTGAGCCCCGAGGAAGCTGGATAGTTGAAGCAGGCACTCCAAATATTCATGCAGTGCAAGGATTCACTTTCATTTTGGGACTCATCTTCTGGTTGCTGGCTTTTAGTGCTAACTGATACTACCATGGTGGCAGTAATCCAGCAGAGACTGCATGTATGGTTTGCAAGTTTGCTTCCCAAGCCACCAGAAACTTGGCAGAACACAAATCATTGTGGCATTTTCTTTCCTCCCCTGAAACATTTGGCTTTCTAAGTTTGAAAATTGAATAGACTGGGCTAGTCAGGTTTGGACCCCATGTACCACCAACAGAGCTAAAGACAGAGCCAATTACTTCCCTCCACTTGTCAAAATATGTCAAATTTGCTTGGTCACCACAACTTCAAAGACAATTCTGAGGCAACTTAGAGAGGTGAATCAAATACTGCCTGATTGGAATGGCTGCGGTTGTATGAGGTGGAAAGCTGCAGAGTTGGGCTGAAACTGTTCACAGGAATCCACAGGCTTGTGGTTGCCAGGCAACCACACTGGGCTGAGATTGGCTGAACATCACTGTGAGGTGGATTTTAGGTTCTAGGTTTGAAAATTTAAAAGACTGGGGTAGTCAAGTTTGGAACACATCGACCACAGACAGACCAAAAGGTCTTTCAATTACTTCCCTGCACTTCTCAAAATACGTCAAATTTTCTTGATCACTACAACTGTAAAAAAAATTCTGAGTCAACATAGAGAGGCTAATCAAATACTGCATGATTGGAATGGCTGTGGTTGTATGAGATGGAAAGCTGCAGAGTTGGGCTGAAACAGTTCACAGAAAGCCACAAGCTTGTGGTTGCCAGGCAACCACACTGGGCTGTGATTGGCTGAGCACCATTGTGAGCCTGACTTTAGGCTCTAGGTTACAAGTGTGCAGTAGAAGACCTGAGTCACAATGCTGGGCGTTGCCATGGAGACCTCAGTGTCACAGAGGACCTTGTAGGGCAAGATTTAAATAGGATGAATATTCTTGGCCTGGTATGCCAAAGAATTCTCATTGAAGGCTTCACTGCTCAGAATTTGGGCATGCAAGTGCTTCCCAATCTACATATGGATGTACTTTCAATGGGATATGAAATATGCCAGGGCCTGGCAGATGTTCTCTGACATGTCCTATCCTTGAGCATATGCTTTTCCCTTGTCATGTCTGTCATTTGGCTGAGTCCTGTTCCCTAAGCTATTCAGTCAAGACTTGCTGGAATCATTCACCTGCAGTATAAGAGCTTTCTGTGAAATGTCTCAGCGGAAATCCTCTGCAAGCACATAGCTTTGGATATGAGAGACAGTGGTAGAAGTTGAATTTCAAGGGCAGATATTTGAAAACAATGAAACAAGCCCCGAATAAGATCTTTACATGTTTCCCAGATGAATATGTTTGGAAATACGGGGGAAGATGGAGATCAAGACTGAGAAGAGTGCACACCCATTTCAAGGTACAAAAACCAGGGAAAAACATGGGAAAGCAAGAGAGCTGGTCAATTTGATGTAAAAATCTTTGATGATGAAAGGAAAATTATATTCTCATGGTGATTTAATCAGGCTGTAGCAGTGAAGTTCTCATGTTGGTTGTCCTATGTGTGGCCTTCTGCATTGGGCAGTGGATGCAGGACAGGAGATCTTCAAATAAATCTGGTGGAACACAAAATAGTGAAAAAAATATCAAGCTAAATCCTGTGTATTCCTTCCCTTTGAGAACATATATGGATAATGTCCGGAGTTTCAAAAGAGAAAATGTCTATTCGGTCTTGGTTTCACCAATGAAATGGTCACTTCACATAACATTTTGAATTTCGCTTTCACAGTTGCTCATGTACCGGGCATGAGTAAAGCAGAATGCAGAGTAAGCCTCATCAATAGTTGTGCATTCCATAAGTGGTTTTAAAACCAGTGAAACCCTTTGGACCTAGTGTTTGTATTTAATTGGTTGATTGGTTTTTCAAATTGTTTGTTTTACTATTTTTAACTTTGGGAGTCAGGGAAGCCCTCACTCATAGTGATTTAGACCTCTCCAAAAGCTCTGAAGTTATTCATGTAACAGCTATTACATGTTATAAGTTTCTCCTATTAAAACTTGAAAGACTAACAGACTCTGCTACTTGTCATCTAAATTCAGTGTTGCGCTAAATTCAGTGTTGTCCTGTTTTTTACAAGTCCTTTGAAATGTGTCCTCCTCTACTCACTGGTCGTGCTGGAATGTACTTTCTTGTGAAGACAGGATTTGAGCAAATTGACACAAGTACAGTTTGCCACTACTCTGGACACCTGGTTAAATATCGAGTTGCCTAAATGGTGTGTGTTTTACTTTGATCTCTGCTCACACTTTGCTCATCCAGTTAGAACCACAGGGCTCCAGGCCATAGCGTTCTAGGCCTAAACAACAAAATTTCCATTCCGTTTTGGGAGTTCATTCGTCTCTCATAATTACTTTTTCCACAAATGTGTGCTTCAGGAGAGGCCCGGTCTAAATGTGGAGAGGCCCATTTTTCTTCTCTCACTTTCAGACTTTCTAAGATTTTCAGTTACTAGAGGTTTTCCCAGACTTGCCATTTTCAAGGGACAGTGCACTTAACTTGAAGTTGTGCAGTATTACTTCATGTGTGTCCGTGGAAATTCCACCAATGGGAAACTCTTGCTGTAGTCATCTCCAAGTGTTTCTGCGTAAGAAAATATAACTAACAAAGGATGTGGTTTCAAGCAGAATGAGGAATGGAGGGATAATCTTTATTTCAGTGCAGGTTGACCTTTAAAAGAAACAGTAATTCCTATGAAATAGGAGGTAAAATCTTTTGTAAAGAGACATGGATATGACATGCTCAACTTTATGTCACATTTTTTAAAAAGCCAAGGGCATTTGAGAAATTCTTGGCTGCTGAATTGTCCCTTTTTTCAAATTTCTCTTAGGTAAGACACTCCAGTTTCTTCAAACCATGGTACTGTTCCTTCCATGTAAAAAACCAAAGCAAAAAACAAAATAAATTAAAACAAAACCCATCAAATTACATTTGAGAGCACACAATTGCTCAGCAGGCCCACTATTCAAGAAGCTAGAGGTACAGAAGCCTCAGCCTTCAGCCCATGGCCTGAAGTTTTGTTTCTATCATGGCCCCTCAATTCCCTGGCATGTCCACATTAACTCATGAATCTTTACTCATTTCCTCTTCAAATGCACAGGATCCAATATATTTGAACCCTGTTCACCTGGGCTGTAATCATCCAAGGACACAACAGAGGAAAGGCAGCCATCCCCTTGCCTGGGGCCTTGGAGCTTATCACAATAGAAATGGAAACCTGAACAAGGGAAGCCAAAGCAAAGAGAGTAATATTCCTAAAGTCTGAAACACAGAAGCTACCTATAGACCAGTAGTGGGATTTCACAAATTATGTAAGATTCTCTGTGCTCATGCTTGGCATGGTCGCTCATGCCTATAATCCCAGCAATCTGGGGGCTGAGGTGGATGGATCCTTGGGAGTTCCAGTCCATCGTGGGCTACGAATTTATCTCAAGGCCGCTTTCAACAACTACATAAGATGCTGTTTCCATAAAGAGGACAACAGAAAACTAGACACACTTGGTCTAGGTCCCGGGGTTCACTACATGAGTTGTGGAGTCTAATTATTCCATGCCATGAGAAAATACCTGGGATTTTTAGTGAAAGGGGCATTTGCATCCCTTTTCTAAGGGTTTTCCTTTCACCATGTTACATTTGAATTCTGGGAAAACCTGCTGGTGACAAGCTATCTAGTATTATGTTGGATTAGGTATTGAGCTAGTACCGCATGTTTAGTGTTCAGGGTTATGCTGGAATGGCTGCAGACCTCCTTGAAATAGCTATTGCAGACAAGTGAACCCCGAGGAAGCTGGATAGTTGAAGCAGGCACTCCAAATATTCATGCAGTGCAAGGATTCACTTTCATTTTGGGACTCATCTTCTGGTTGCTGGCTTTTAGTGCTAACTGATACTACCATGGTGGCAGTAATCCAGCAGAGACTGCATGTATGGTTTGCAAGTTTGCTTCCCAAGCCACCAGAAACTTGGCAGAACACAAATCATTGTGGCATTTTCTTTCCTCCCCTGAAACATTTGGCTTTCTAAGTTTGAAAATTGAATAGACTGGGCTAGTCAGGTTTGGACCCCATGTACCACCAACAGAGCTAAAGACAGAGCCAATTACTTCCCTCCACTTGTCAAAATATGTCAAATTTGCTTGGTCACCACAACTTCAAAGAAAATTCTGAGGCAACTTAGAGAGGTGAATCAAATACTGCCTGATTTGAATGGCTGCGGTTGTATGAGGTGGAAAGCTGCAGAGTTGGGCTGAAACTGTTCACAGGAATCCACAGGCTTGTGGTTGCCAGGCAACCACACTGGGCTGAGATTGGCTGAACATCACTGTGAGGTGGATTTTAGGTTCTAGGTTTGAAAATTTAAAAGACTGGGGTAGTCAAGTTTGGAACACATCGACCACAGACAGACCAAAAGGTCTTTCAATTACTTCCCTGCACTTCTCAAAATACGTCAAATTTTCTTGATCGCTACAACTGTAAAAAAAATTCTGAGGCAACATAGAGAGGCTAATCAAATACTGCATGATTGGAATGGCTGTGGTTGTATGAGGTGGAAAGCTGCAGAGTTGGGCTGAAACAGTTCACAGAAAGCCACAAGCTTGTGGTTGCCAGGCAACCACACTGGGCTGTGATTGGCTGAGCACCATTGTGAGCTGGACTTTAGGCTCTAGGATACAAGTGTGCAGTAGGAGACCTGAGCCACAATGCTGGGCGTTGCCATGGAGACCTCAGTGTCACAGAGGACCTTGTAGGGCAAGATTTAAATAGGATGAATCTTCTTGGCCTGGTATGCCACAGGATTCTCACTGAAGGCTTCACTGCTCAGAATTTGGGGATGCAAGTGCTTGCCAATCTACACATGGATGTACTTTCAATGGGATATGAAATATGCCAGGGCCTGGCAGATGTTCTCTGACATGTCCTATCCTTGAGCATATGCTTTTCCCTTGTCATGTCTGTCATTTGGCTGAGTCCTGTTCCCTAAGCTATTCAGTCAAGACTTGCTGGAATCATTCACCTGCAGTATAAGAGCTTTCTGTGAAATGTCTCAGCAGAAATCCTCTGCAAGCACGTAGCTTTGGATATTAGAGACAGTGGTAGAAGTTGAATTTCAAGGTCAGATATTTGAAAACAATGAAACAAGCCCCAAATAAGATCTTTACATGTTTCCCAGAAGAATATGTTTGGAAATACGGGGGAAGATGGAGATCAAGACTGAGAAGAGTGCACACACATTTCAAGGTACAAAAACCAGGGAAAAACATGGGAAAGCAAGAGAGCTGGTTAATTTGATGTAAAAATCTTTGATGATGAAAGGAAAATTATATTCTCTTGGTGATTTAATCAGGCTGTAGCAGTGAAATTCTCATGTTGGTTGTCCTTTGTGGCCTTCTGCATTGGGCAGTGGATGCAGGACAGGAGATCTTCAAATAAATCTGGTGGAACACAAAATAGTGAAAAAAATATCAAGCTAAATCCTGTGTATTCCTTCCCTTTGAGAACATATATGGATAATGTCCGGAGTTTCAAAAGAGAAAATGTCTATTGGGTCATGGTTTCACCAATGAAATTGTCACTTCACATAACATTTTGAATTTTGCTTTCACAGTTGCTCATGGACCGGGCCTGAGTAAAGCAGAATGCAGAGTAAGCCTCATCAATAGTTGTGCATTCCATAAGTGGTTTTAAAACCAGTGAAACCGTTTGGAACTAGTGTTTGTATTTAATTGGTTGATTTGTTTTTCAAATTGTTTGTTTTACTATTTTTAACTTTGGGAGTCAGGGAAGCCCTCACTCATAGTGATTTACACCTCTCCAAAAGCTCTGAAGTTATTCATGTAACAGCTATTACATGTTATAAGTTTCTCCTATTAAAACTTGAAAGACTAACAGACTCTGCTACTTTTCATCGAAATTCAGTGTTGCGCTAAATTCAGTGTTGGACTTTTTTTTACAAGTCCTTTGAAATGTGTCCTCCTCTAGTCACTGGTTGTGCTGGAATTTACTTTCTTGTGAAGACAGGATTTGAGCAAATTGACACAAGTACAGTTTGCCACTACTCTGGACACCTGGTTAAATATCGAGTTGCCTAAATGGTGTGTGTTTTACTTTGATCTCTGCTCACACTTTGCTCATCCAGTTAGAACCACAGGGCTCCAGGCCATAGCGTTCTAGGCCTAAACAACAAAATTTCCATTCCGTTTTGGGAGTTCATTCATCTCTCATAATTACTTTTTCCACAAATGTGTGCTTCAGGAGAGGCCCGGTCTAAATGTGGAGAGGCCCATTTGCCTTCTCTCACTTTCAGACTTTCTAAGATTTTCAGTTACTATAGGTTTGCCCAGACTTGCCATTGTCAAGGGACAGTGCACTTCACTTGAAGTTGTGCAGTATTACTTCATGTGTGTCCGTGGAAATTCCACCAATGGGAAACTCTTGCTGTAGTCATCTCCAAGTGTTTCTGCGTAAGAAAATATAACTCACAAAGGATGTGGTTTCAAGCAAAATGAGCAATGGAGGGATAATCTTTATTTCAGTGCAGGTTGACCTTTCAAAGAAACAGTAATTCCTATGAAATAGGAGGTAAAATCTTTTGTAAAGAGACATGGATATGACATGCTCAACTTTATGTCACATTTTTTAAAAAGCCAAGGGCATTTGAGAAATTCTTGGCTGCTGAATTGTCCCTTTTTTCAAATTTCTCTTAGGTAAGACACTCCAGTTTCTTCAAACCATGGTACTGTTCCTTCCATGTAAAAAACCAAAGCAAAAAAAAAAAAAAAAACAAAATAAATTAAAACAAAACCCATCAAATTACATTTGAGAGCACACAATTGCTCAGCAGGCCCACTATTCAAGAAGCTAGAGGTACAGAAGCCTCAGCCTTCAGCCCATGGCCTGAAGTTTTGTCTCTATCATGGCCCCTCAATTCCCTGGCATGCCCACATTAACTCATGAATCTGTACTCATTTCCTCTTCAAATGCACAGGATCCAATATATTTGAACCCTGTTCACCTGGGCTGTAATCATCCAAGGACACACCAGAGGAAAGGCAGCCATGCCCTTGCATGGGGCCTTGGAGCTTATCACAATAGAAATGGAAACCTGAACAAGGGGACCCAATACAAAGAGAGTAATATTCCTAAAGTCTGAAACACAGAAGCTACCTATAGACCAGTAGTGGGATTTCACAAATTATGTAAGAAGCTCTGTGCACATGCTTGGCATGGTCGCTCATGCCTATAATCCCAGCAATCTGGGAGCTGAGGTGGATGGATCCTTGGGAATTCCAGTCCATCGTGGGCTACGAATTTATCTCAAGGCCTCTTTCAACAACTACATAAGATGCTGTTTCCAAAAAGAGGACAACAGAAAACTAGACACACTTGGTCTAGGTCCCGGGGTTCACTACATGAGTTGTGGAGTCTAAATATTCCATGCCATGAGAAAATACCTGGGATTTTTAGTGAAAGGGGCATTTGCATCCCTTTTGTAAGGGTTTCCCTTTCACCATGTTACATTTGAATTCTGGGAAAACCTGCTGGTGACAAGCTATCTAGCATTATGTTGGTTTAGGTATTGAGCTAGTACCTCATGTTTAGTGTTCAGGGTTATGCTGGAATGGCTGCAGACCTCCTTGAAATAGCTATTGCAGACAAGTGAACCCCGAGGAAGCTGGATAGTTGAAGCAGGCACTCCAAATATTCATGCACTGCAAGGATTTACTTTCATTTTGGGACTCATCTTCTGGTTGCTGGCTTTTAGTGCTAACTGATACTATCATGGTGGCAGTAATCCAGCAGAGACTGCATGTACGGTTTGCAAGTTTGCTTCCCAAGCCACCAGAAACTTGGCAGAACACAAATCATTGTGGCGTTTTCTTTCCTCCCCTGAAACATTTGGCTTTCTAAGTTTGAAAATTGAATAGACTGGGCTAGTCAGGTTTGGACCCCATGTACCACCAACAGAGCTAAAGACAGAGCCAATTACTTCCCTCCACTTGTCAAAATATGTCAAATTTGCTTGGTCAGCACAACTTCAAAAAATTCTGAGGCAACTTAGAGAGGTGAATCAAATACTGCCTGATTGGAATTGCTGTGGTTGTATGAGGTGAAAAGCTGCAGAGTTGGGCTGAAACTGTTCACAGAAATCCACAGGCTTGTGGTTCCCAGGCAACCACACTAGGCTGAGATTGGCTGAACATCACTGTGAGGTGGATTTTAGGCTCTAGGTTTGAAAATTTAAAAGACTGGGGTAGTCATGTTTGGAAAACTTCGACCACAGACAGACCAAAATGTCTTTCAATTACTTCCCTCCACTTCTCAAAATATATCAAATTTTCTTGATCACTACAACTGTAAAAAAAATTCTGAGGCAACATAGAGAGGCTAATCAAATACTGCATGATTTGAATGGCTGTGGTTGTAGGAGGTGGAAAGCTGCAGAGTTGGGCTGAAACAGTTCACAGAAAGCCACAAGCTTGTGGTTGCCAGGCAACCACACTGGGCTGTGATTGGCTGAGCACCATTGTGAGCTGGACTTTAGGCTCTAGGATACAAGTGTGCAGTAGGAGACCTGAGTCACAATGCTGGGCGTTGCCATGGAGACCTCAGTGGCACAGAGGACCTTGTAGGGCAAGATTTAAATAGGATGAATATCCTGTGGCTGGTATGCCACAGGATTCTCACTGAAGGCTTCACTGCTCAGAATTTGGGGATGGAAGTGCTTGCCAATCTACACATGGATGTACTTTCAATGGGATATGAAATATGCCAGGGCCTGGCAGATGTTCTCTGACATGTCCTATCGTTGAGCATATGCTTTTCCCTTGTCATGTCTGTCATTTGGCTGAGTCCTGTTCCCTAAGCTATTCAGTCAAGACTTGCTGGAATCATTCACCTGCAGTATAAGAGCTTTCTGTGAAATTTCTCAGCAGAAATCCTCTGCAAGCACATAGCTTTGGATATGAGAGACAGTGGTGGAAGTTGAATTTCAAGGGCAGATATTTGAAAACAATGAAACAAGCCCCGAATAAGATCTTTACATGTTTCCCAGATGAATGTGTTTGGAAATACGGGGGAAGATCGAGATCAAGACTGCGAAGAGTGAACACCCATTTCAAGGTACAAAAACCAGGGAAAAACATGGGAAAGCAAGAGAGCTGGTTAATTTGATGTAAAAATCTTTGATGATGAAAGGAAAATTATATTCTCATGGTGATTTAATCAGGCTGTAGCAGTGAAGTTCTCATGTTGGTTGTCCTATGTGTGGCCTTCTGCATTGGGCAGTGGATGCAGGACAGGAGATCTTCAAATAAATCTGGTGGAACACAAAATAGTGAAAAAAATATCAAGCTAAATCCTGTGTATTCCTTCCCTTTGAGAACATATATGGATAATGTCCGGAGTTTCAAAAGAGAAAATGTCTATTGGGTCATGGTTTCACTAATGAAATGGTCACTTCACATAACATTTTGAATTTTGCTTTCACAGTTGCTCATGTACCGGGCCTGAGTAAAGCAGAATGCAGAGTAAGCCTCATCAATAGTTGTGCATTCCATAAGTGGTTTTAAAACCAGTGAAACCCTTTGGACCTAGTGTTTGTATTTAATTGGTTGATTGGTTTTTCAAATTGTTTGTTTTACTATTTTTAACTTTGGGAGTCAGGGAAGCCCTCACTCATAGTGCTTTAGACCTCTCCAAAAGCTCTGAAGTTATTCATGTAACAGCTATTACATGTTATAAGTTTCTCCTATTAAAATTGAAAGACTAACAGACTCTGCTACTTTTCATCTAAATTCAGTGTTGCGCTAAATTCAGTGTTGGACTATTTTTACAAATCCTTTGAAATGTGTCCTCCTCTAGTCACTGGTCGTCCTGGAATGTACTTTCTTGTGAAGACAGGATTTGAGCAAATTGACACAAGTACAGTTTGCCACTACTCTGGACACCTGGTTAAATATCGAGTTGCCTAAATGGTGTGTGTTTTACTTTGATCTCTGCTCACACTTTGCTCATCCAGTTAGAACCACAGGGCTCCAGGCCATAGCGTTCTAGGCCTAAACAAGAAAATTTCCATTCCGTTTTGGGAGTTCATTCGTCTCTCATAATTACTTTTTCCACAAATGTGTGCTTCAGGAGAGTCCCTGTCTAAATGTGGAGAGGCCCATTTTCATTCACTCACTTTCAGACTTTCTAAGATTTTCAGTTACCAGAGGTTTGCCCAGACTTGCCATTGTCAAGCGACAGTGCACTTAACTTGAAGTTGTGCAGTATTACTTCATGTGTGTCCGTGGAAATTCCACCAATGGGAAACTCTTGCTGTAGTCATCTCCAAGTGTTTCTGCGTAAGACAATATAACTAACAAAGGATGTGGTTTCAAGCAGAATGAGGAATGGAGGCATAATCTTTATTTCAGTGCAGGTTGACCTTTCAAAGAAACAGTAATTCCTATGAAATAGGAGGTAAAATCTTTTGTAAAGAGACATGGATATGACATGCTCAACTTTATGTCACATTTTTTAAAAAGCCAAGGGCATTTGAGAAATTCTTGCCTGCTGAATTGTCCCTTTTTTCAAATTTCTCATAGGTAAGACACTCCAGTTTCTTTAAACCATGGTACTGTTCCTTCCATGTAAAAAAACAAAGCAAAAAACAACATAAATTAAAACAAAACCCATCAAATTACATTTGAGAGCACACAATTGCTCAGCAGGCCCACTATTCAAGAAGCTAGAGGTACAGAAGCCTCAGCCTTCAGCCCATGGCCTGAAGTTTTGTCTCTATCATAGCCCCTCAATTCCCTGGCATGTCCACATTAACTCATGAATCTTTACTCATTTCCTCTTCAAATGCA
Organism: Cavia porcellus; assembly: GCF_034190915.1. Taxonomy (NCBI): domain Eukaryota; kingdom Metazoa; phylum Chordata; class Mammalia; order Rodentia; family Caviidae; genus Cavia; species Cavia porcellus. The sequence continues at coordinate 3,101,115 of NW_026947543.1, forward strand.
CAGGATCCAATATATTTGAACCCTGTTCACCTGGGCTGTAATCATCCAAGAACTCACGAGAAGAAGGGCAGCCACCCCCTTGCCTGGGGCCTTGGAGCTTATCACCATAGAAATGGAAACCTGAACAGGGGGAGCCAAAACAAAGAGAATAATATTCCTAAAGCCTGAAACACAGAAGCTACCTATAGACCAATAGTGGGATTTCACAAATTATGTAAGAATCTCTGTGCACATGCTTGGCATGGTCGCTCATGCCTATAATCCCAGCAATCTGGGGGCTGAGGTCGATGGATCCTTGGGAGTTCCAGTCCATCGTGGGCTACTTATTTATCTCAAGGCCTCTTTCAACAACTACATAAGATGCTGTTTCCAAAAAGAGGACAACAGAAAACTAGACACACTTGGTCTAGGTCCCGGGGTTCACTACATGAGTTGTGGAGTCTAAATATTCCATGCCATGAGAAAATACCTGGGATTTTTAGTGAAAGGGGCATTTGCATCCCTTTTCTAAGGGTTTTCCTTTCACTATGTTACATTTGAATTCTGGGAAAACCTGCTGGTGACAAGCTATCTAGCATTATGTTGGTTTAGGTATTGAGCTAGTACCACATGTTTAGTGTTCAGGGTTATGCTGGAATGGCTGCAGACCGCCTTGAAATAGCTATTGCAGACAAGTGAACCCCGAGGAAGCTGGATAGTTGAAGCAGGCACTCCAAATATTCATGCACTGCAAGGATTCACTTTCATTTTGGGACTCATCTTCTGGTTGCTGGCTTTTAGTGCTAACTGATACTACCATGGTGGCAGTAATCCAGCAGAGACTGCATGTATGGTTTGCAAGTTTGCTTCCCAAGCCACCAGAAACTTGGCAGAACACAAATCATTGTGGCATTTTCTTTCCTCCCCTGAAACATTTGGCTTTCTAAGTTTGAAAATTGAATAGACTGGGCTAGTCAGGTTTGGACCCCATGTACCACCAACAGAGCTAAAGACAGAGCCAATTACTTCCCTCCACTTGTCAAAATATGTCAAATTTGCTTGGTCACCACAACTTCAAAGGAAATTCAGAGGCAACTTAGAGAGGTGAATCAAATACTGCCTGATTTGAATGGCTGCGGTTGTATGAGGTGGAAAGCTGCAGAGTTGGGCTGAAACTGTTCACAGGAATCCACAGGCTTGTGGTTGCCAGGCAACCACACTGGGCTGAGATTGGCTGAACATCACTGTGAGGTGGATTTTAGGTTCTAGGTTTGAAAATTTAAAAGACTGGGGTAGTCAAGTTTGGAACACATCGACCACAGACAGACCAAAAGGTCTTTCAATTACTTCCCTGCACTTCTCAAAATACGTCAAATTTTCTTGATCACTACAACTGTAAAAAAAATTCTGAGGCAACATAGAGAGGCTAATCAAATACTGCATGATTGGAATGGCTGTGGTTGTATGAGGTGGAAAGCTGCAGAGTTGGGCTGAAACAGTTCACAGAAAGCCACAAGCTTGTGGTTGCCAGGCAACCACACTGGGCTGTGATTGGCTGGGCACCATTGTGAGCTGGACTTTAGGCTCTAGGATACAAGTGTGCAGTAGGAGACCTGAGTCACAATGCTGGGCGTTGCCATGGAGACCTCAGTGTCACAGAGGACCTTGTAGGGCAAGATTTAAATAGGATGAATATTCTTGGCCTGGTATGCCACAGGATTCTCACTGAAGGCTTCACTGCTCAGAATTTGGGGATGTAAGTGCTTGCCAATCTACACATGGATGTACTTTCAATGGGATATGAAATATGCCAGGGCCTGGCAGATGTTCTCTGACATGTCCTATCCTTGAGCATATGCTTTTCCCTTGTCATGTCTGTCATTTGGCTGAGTCCTGTTCCCTAAGCTATTCAGTCAAGACTTGCTAGAATCATTCACCTGCAGTATAAGAGCTTTCTGTGAAATGTCTCAGCAGAAATCCTCTGCAAGCACATAGCTTTGGATATGAGAGACAGTGGTGGAAGTTGAATTTCAAGGGCAGATATTTGAAAACAATGAAACAAGCCCCGAATAAGATCTTTACATGTTTCCCAGATGAATATGTTTGGAAATACGGGGGAAGATGGAGATCAAGACTGAGAAGAGTGCACACCCATTTCAAGGTACAAAAACCAGGGAAAAACATGGGAAAGCAAGAGAGCTGGTTAATTTGATGTAAAAATCTTTGATGATGAAAGGAAAATTATATTCTCATGATGATTTAATCAGGCTGTAGAGTGAAGTTCTCATGTTGGTTGTCCTATGTGTGGCCTTCTGCATTGGGCAGTGGATGCAGGACAGGAGATCTTCAAATAAATCTGGTGGAACACAAAATAGTGAAAAAAATATCAAGCTAAATCCTGTGTATTCCTTCCCTTTGAGAACATATATGGATAATGTCCGGAGTTTCAAAAGAGAAAATGTCTATTCGGTCATGGTTTCACCAATGAAATGGTCACTTCACATAACATTTTGAATTTCGCTTTCACAGTTGCTCATGTACCGGGCCTGAGTAAAGCAGAATGCAGAGTAAGCCTCATCAATAGTTGTGCATTCCATAAGTGGTTTTAAAACCAGTGAAACCCTTTGGACCTAGTGTTTGTATTTAATTGGTTGATTGGTTTTTCAAATTGTTTGTTTTACTATTTTTAACTCTGGCAGTCAGGGAAGCCCTCACTCATAGTGATTTAGACCTCTCCAAAAGCTCTGAAGTTATTCATGTAACAGCTATTACATGTTATAAGTTTCTCCTATTAAAACTTGAAAGACTAACAGACTCTGCTACTTGTCATCAAATTCAGTGTTGCGCTAAATTCCGTGTTGGACTTTTTTTACAAGTCCTTTGAAATGTGTCCTCCTCTAGTCACTGGTCGTGCTGGAATGTACTTTCTTGTGAAGACAGGATTTGAGCAAATTGACACAAGTACAGTTTGCCACTACTCTGGACACCTGGTTAAATATCGAGTTGCCTAAATGGTGTGTGTTTTACTTTGATCTCTGCACACACTTTGCTCATCCAGTTAGAACCTCAGGGCTCCAGGCCATAGCGTTCTAGGCCTAAATAAGAAAATTTCCATTCCGTTTTCGGAGTTCATTCTTCTCTCATAATTACTTTATTCACAAATGTGTGCTTCAGGAGAGTCCAGGTCTAAATGTGGAGAGGCCCATTTTCCTTCTCTCACTTTCAGACTTTCTAAGATTTTCAGTTACTAGAGGTTTTCCCAGACTTACCATTTTCAAGGGACAGTGCACTTCACTTGAAGTTGTGCAGTATTACTTCATGTGTGTCCGTGGAAATTCCACCAATGGGAAACTCTTGCTGTAGTCATCTCCAAGTGTTTCTGCGTAAGAAAATATAACTAACAAAGGATGTGGTTTCAAGCAGAATGAGGAATGGAGGGATAATCTTTATTTCAGTGCAGGTTGACCTTTAAAAGAAACAGTAATTCCTATGAAATAGGAGGTAAAATCTTTTGTAAAGAGACATGGATATGACATGCTCAACTTTATGTCACATTTTTTAAAAAGCCAAGGGCATTTGAGAAATTCTTGGTTGCTGAATTGTCCCTTTTTTTCAAATTTCCCTTAGGTAACACACTCCAGTTTCTTCAAACCATGGTACTGTTCCTTCCATGTAAAAAACCAAAGCAAAAAACAAAATAAATTAAAACAAAACCCATCAAATTACATTTGAGAGCACACAATTGCTCAGCAGGCCCACTATTCAAGAAGCTAGAGGTACAGAAGCCTCAGCCTTCAGCCCATGGCCTGAAGTTTTGTCTCTATCATGGCCCCTCAATTCCCTGGCATGTCCACATTAACTCATGAATCTTTACTCATTTCCTCTTCAAATGCACAGGATCCAATATATTTGAACCCTGTTCACCTGGGCTGTAATCATCCAAGGACACACCAGAGGAAAGGCAGCCATCCCCTTGCCTGGGGCCTTGGAGCTTATCACAATAGAAATGGAAACCTGAACAAGGGGAGCCAAAACAAAGAGAGTAATATTCCTAAAGTCTGAAACACAGAAGCTACCTATAGACCAGTAGTGGGATTTCACAAATTATATAAGATTCTCTGTGCACATGCTTGGCATGGTCGCTCATGCCTATAATCCCAGCAATCTGGGGGCGGAGGTGGATGGATCCTTGGGAGTTCCAGTCCATCGTGGGCTACGAATTTATCTCAAGGCCGCTTTCAACAACTACATAAGATGCTGTTTCCAAAAAGAGGACAACAGAAAACTAGACACACTTGGTCTAGGTCCCGGGGTTCACTACATGAGTTGTGGAGTCTAATTATTCCATGCCATGAGAAAATACCTGGGATTTTTAGTGAAAGGGGCATTTGCATCCCTTTTCTAAGGGTTTTCCTTTCACCATGTTACATTTGAATTCTGGGAAAACCTGCTGGTGACAAGCTATCTAGCATTATGTTGGATTAGGTATTGAGCTAGTACCACATATTAAGTGTTCAGGGTTATGCTGGAATGGCTGCAGACCTCCTTGAAATAGCTATTGCAGACAAGTGAACCCCGAGGAAGCTGGATAGTTGAAGCAGGCACTCCAAATATTCATGCACTGCAAGGATTCACTTTCATTTTGGGACTCATCTTCTGGTTGCTGGCTTTTAGTGCTAACTGATACTACCATGGTGGCAGTAATCCAGCAGAGACTGCATGTATGGTTTGCAAGTTTGCTTCCCAAGCCACCAGAAACTTGGCAGAACACAAATCATTGTGGCATTTTCTTTCCTCCCCTGAAACATTTGGCTTTCTAAGTTTGAAAATTGAATAGACTGGGCTAGTCAGGTTTGGACCCCATGTACCACCAACAGAGCTAAAGACAGAGCCAATTACTTCCCTCCACTTGTCAAAATATGTCAAATTTGCTTGGTCACCACAACTTCAAAGAACATTCTGAGGCAACTTAGAGAGGTGAATCAAATACTGCCTGATTGGAATGGCTGCGGTTGTATGAGGTGGAAAGCTGCAGAGTTGGGCTGAAACTGTTCACAGGAATCCACAGGCTTGTGGTTGCCAGGCAACCACACTGGGCTGAGATTGGCTGAACATCACTGTGAGGTGGATTTTAGGTTCTAGGTTTGAAAATTTAAAAGACTGGGGTAGTCAAGTTTGGAAAACATCGACCACAGACAGACCAAAAGGTCTTTCAATTACTTCCCTGCACTTCTCAAAATACGTCAAATTTTCTTGATCACTACAACTGTAAAAAAAATTCTGAGGCAACATAGAGAGGCTAATCAAATACTGCATGATTGGAATGGCTGTGGTTGTATGAGGTGGAAAGCTGCAGAGTTGGGCTGAAACAGTTCACAGAAAGCCACAAGCTTGTGGTTGCCAGGCAACCACACTGGGCTGTGATTGGCTGAGCACCATTGTGAGCCTGACTTTAGGCTCTAGGTTACAAGTGTGCAGTAGGAGACCTGAGTCACAATGCTGGGCGTTGCCATGGAGACCTCAGTGTCACAGAGGACCTTGTAGGGAAAGATTTAAATAGGATGAATATTCTTGGCCTGGTATGCCACAGGATTCTCACTGAAGGCTTCACTGCTCAGAATTTGGGGATGCAAGTGCTTCCCAATCTACATATGGATGTACTTTCAATGGGATATGAAATATGCCAGGGCCTGGCAGATGTTCTCTGACATGTCCTATCCTTGAGCATATGCTTTTCCCTTGTCATGTCTGTCATTTGGCTGAGTCCTGTTCCCTAAGCTACTCAGTCAAGACTTGCTGGAATTATTCACCTGCAGTATAAGAGCTTTCTGTGAAATGTCTCAGCAGAAATCCTCTGCAAGCACATAGCTTTGGATATGAGAGACAGTGGTAGAAGTTGAATTTCAAGGGCAGATATTTGAAAACAATGAAACAAGCCCCGAATAAGATCTTTACATGTTTCCCAGATGAATATGTTTGGAAATACGGGGGAAGATGGAGATCAAGACTGAGAAGAGTGCACACCCATTTCAAGGTACAAAAACCAGGGAAAAACATGGGAAAGCAAGAGAGCTGGTCAATTTGATGTAAAAATCTTTGATGATGAAAGGAAAATTATATTCTCATGGTGATTTAATCAGGCTGTAGCAGTGAAGTTCTCATGTTGGTTGTCCTATGTGTGGCCTTCTGCATTGGGCAGTGGATGCAGGACAGGAGATCTTCAAATAAATCTGGTGGAACACAAAATAGTGAAAAAAATATCAAGCTAAATCCTGTGTATTCCTTCCCTTTGAGAACATATATGGATAATGTCCGGAGTTTCAAAAGAGAAAATGTCTATTCGGTCATGGATTCACCAATGAAATGGTCACTTCACATAACATTTTGAATTTTGCTTTCACAGTTGCTCATGTACCGGGCATGAGTAAAGCAGAATGCAGAGTAAGCCTCATCAATAGTTGTGCATTCCATAAGTGGTTCTAAAACCAGTGAAACCCTTTGGACCTAGTGTTTGTATTTAATTGGTTGATTGGTTTTTCAAATTGTTTGTTTTACTATTTTTAACTTTGGGAGTCAGGGAAGCCCTCACTCATAGTGATTTACACCTCTCCAAAAGCTCTGAAGTTATTCATGTAACAGCTATTACATGTTATAAGTTTCTCCTATTAAAACTTGAAAGACTAACAGACTCTGCTACTTGTCATCTAAATTCAGTGTTGCGCTCATTTCAGTGTTGTCCTGTTTTTTACAAGTCCTTTGAAATGTGTCCTCCTCTACTCACTGGTCGTGCTGGAATGTACTTTCTTGTGAAGACAGGATTTGAGCAAATTGACACAAGTACAGTTTGCCACTACTCTGGACACCTGGTTAAATATCGAGTTGCCTAAATGGTGTGTGTTTTACTTTGATCTCTGCTCACACTTTGCTCATCCAGTTAGAACCACAGGGCTCCAGGCCATAGCGTTCTAGGCCTAAACAACAAAATTTCCATTCCGTTTTGGGAGTTCATTCGTCTCTCATAATTACTTTTTACACAAATGTGTGCTTCAGGAGAGTCCCGGTCTAAATGTGGAGAGGCCCATTTTCCTTCTCTCACTTTCAGACATTCTAAGATTTTCAGTTACTAGAGGTTTTCCCAGACTTGCCATTTTCAAGGGACAGTGCACTTAACTTGAAGTTGTGCAGTATTACTTCATGTGTGTCCGTGGAAATTCCACCAATGGGAAACTCTTGCTGTATTCATCTCCAAGTGTTTCTGCATAAGAAAATATAACTAACAAAGGATGTGTTTTCAAGCAGAATGAGGAATGGAGGGATAATCTTTATTTCAGTGCAGGTTGACCTTTCAAAGAAACAGTAATTCCTATGAACTAGGAGGTAAAATCTTTTGTAAAGAGACATGGATATGACATGCTCAACTTTATGTCACATTTTTTAAAAAGCCAAGGGCATTTGAGAAATTCTTGGCTGCTGAATTGTCCCTTTTTTCAAATTTCTCTTAGGTAACACACTCCAGTTTCTTCAAACCAGGGTACTGTTCCTTCCATGTAAAAAACCAAAGCAAAAAACAAAATAAATTAAAACAAAACCCATCAAATTACATTTGAGAGCACACAATTGCTCAGCAGGCCCACTATTCAAGAAGCTAGAGGTACAGAAGCCTCAGCCTTCAGCCCATGGCCTCAAGTTTTGTCTCTATCATGGCCCCTCAATCCCCTGGCATGTCCACATTAACTCATGCATCTTTACTCATTTCCTCTTCAAATGCACAGGATCCAATATATTTGAACCCTGTTCACCTTGGCTGTAATCATCCAAGGATACACCAGAGGAAAGGCAGCCATCCCCTTGCATGGGGCCTTGGAGCTTATCACAATAGAAATGGAAACCTGAACAAGGGGAGCCAAAGCAAAGAGAGTAATATTCCTAAAGTCTGAAACACAGAAGCTACCTATAGACCATTAGTGGGATTTCACAAATTATGTAAGATTCTCTGTGCACATGCTTGGCATGGTCGCTCATGCCTATAATCCCAGCAATCTGGGGGCTGAAGTGGATGGATCCTTGGGAGTTCCAGTCCATCGTGGGCTACGAATTTATCTCAAGGCCGCTTTCAACAACTAAATAAGATGCTGTTTCCAAAAAGAGGACAACAGAAAACTAGACACACTTGGTCTAGGTCCCGGGGTTCACTACATGAGTTGTGGAGTCTAATTATTCCATGCCATGAGAAAATACCTGGGATTTTTAGTGAAAGGGGCATTTGCATCCCTTTTCTAAGGGTTTTCCTTTCACCATGTTACATTTGAATTCTGGGAAAACCTGCTGGTGACAAGCTATCCAGCATTATGTTGGATTAGGTATTGAGCTAGTACCGCATGTTAAGTGTTCAGGGTTATGCTGCAATGGCTGCAGACCTCCTTGAAATAGCTATTGCAGACAAGTGAACCCCGAGGAAGCTGGATAGTTCAAGCAGGCACTCCAAATATTCATGCACTGCAAGGATTCACTTTCATTTTGGGACTCATTTTCTGGTTGCTGGCTTTTAGTGCTAACTGATACTACCATGGTGGCAGTAATCCAGCAGAGACTGCATGTATGGTTTGCAAGTTTGCTTCCCAAGCCACCAGAAACTTGGCAGAACACAAATCATTGTGGCATTTTCTTTCCTCCCCTGAAACATTTGGCTTTCTAAGTTTGAAAATTGAATAGACTGGGCTAGTCAGGTTTGGACCCCATGTACCACCAACAGAGCTAAAGACAGAGCCAATTACTTCCCTCCACTTGTCAAAATATGTCAAATTTGCTTGGTCACCACAACTTCAAAGAAAATTCTGAGGCAACTTAGAGAGGTGAATCAAATACTGCCTGATTTGTATGGCTGCGGTTGTATGAGGTGGAAAGCTGCAGAGTTGGGCTGAAACTGTTCACAGTAATCCACAGGCTTGTGGTTGCCAGGCAACCACACTGGGCTGAGATTGGCTGAACATCACTGTGAGGTGGATTTTAGGTTCTAGGTTTGAAAATTTAAAAGACTGGGGTAGTCAAGTTTGGAACACATCGACCACAGACAGACCAAAAGGTCTTTCAATTACTTCCCTGCACTTCTCAAAATACGTCAAATTTTCTTGATCACTACAACTGTAAAAAAAATTCTGAGGCAACATAGAGAGGCTAATCAAATACTGCATGATTGGAATGGCTGTGGTTGTATGAGGTGGAAAGCTGCAGAGTTGGGCTGAAACAGTTCACAGAAAGCCACAAGCTTGTGGTTGCCAGGCAACCACACTGGGCTGTGATTGGCTGAGCACCATTGTGAGCTGGACTTTAGGCTCTAGGATACAAGTGTGTAGTAGGAGACCTGAGTCACAATGCTGGGCGTTGCCATGGAGACCTCAGTGTCACAGAGGACCTTGTAGGGCAAGATTTAAATAGGATGAATATTCTTGGCCTGGTATGCCACAGGATTCTCACTGAAGGCTTCACTGCTCAGAATTTGGGGATGCAAGTGCTTCCCAATCTACATATGGATGTACTTTCAATGGGATATGAAATATGCCAGGGCCTGGCAGATGTTCTCTGACATGTCCTATCCTTGAGCATATGCTTTTCCCTTGTCATGTCTGTCATTTGGCTGAGTCCTGTTCCCTAAGCTACTCAGTCAAGACTTGCTGGAATCATTCACCTGCAGTATAAGAGCTTTCTGTGAAATGTCTCAGCAGAAATCCTCTGCAAGCACATAGCTTTGGATATGAGAGACAGTGGTAGAAGTTGAATTTCAAGGGCAGATATTTGAAAACAATGAAACAAGCCCCAAATAAGATCTTTACATGTTTCCCAGATGAATATGTTTGGAAATATGGGGGAAGATGGAGATCAAGGCTGGGAAGAGTGCACACCCATTTCAAGGTACAAAAACCAGGGAAAAACATGGGAAAGCAAGAGAGCTGGTTAATCTGATGTAAAAATCTTTGATGAAGAAAGGAAAATTATATTCTCTTGGTGATTTAATCAGGCTGTAGCAGTGAAGTTCTCATGTTGGTTGTCCTATGTGTGGCCTTCTGCATTGGGCAGTGGATGCAGGACAGGAGATCTTCAAATAAATCTGGTGGAACACAAAATAGTGAAAAAAATATCAAGCTAAATCCTGTGTATTCCTTCCCTTTGAGAACATATATGGATAATGTCCGGAATTTCAAAAGAGAAAATGTCTATTGGGTCATGGTTTCACCAATGAAATGGTCACTTCACATAACATTTTGAATTTTGCTTTCACAGTTGCTCATGTACCGGGCCTGAGTAAAGCAGAATGCAGAGTAAGCCTCATCAATAGTTGTGCATTCCATAAGTGGTTTTAAAACCAGTGAAACCCTTTGGACCTAGTGTTTGTATATAATTGGTTGATTGGTTTTTCAAATTGTTTGTTTTACTATTTTTAACTTTGGGAGTCAGGGAAGCCCTCACTCATAGTGATTTAGACCTCTCCAAAAGCTCTGAAGTTATTCATGTAACAGCTATTACATGTTATAAGTTTCTCCTATTAAAACTTGAAAGTCTAACAGACTCTGCTACTTGTCATCAAATTCAGTGTTGCGCTAAATTCAGTGTTGGACTTTTTTTTACAAGTCCTTTGAAATGTGTCCTCCTCTAGTCACTGGTCGTGCTGGAATGTACTTTCTTGTGAAGACAGGATTTGCGCAAATTGACACAAGTACAGTTTGCCACTACTCTGGACACCTGGTTAAATATCGAGTTCCCTAAATGGTGTGTGTTTTACTTTGATCTCTGCTCACACATTGCTCATCCTGTTAGAACCACAGGGCTCCAGGCCATAGCGTTCTAGGCCTAAACAAGAAAATTTCCATTCCGTTTTGGGAGTTCATTCGTCTCTCATAATTACTTTTTCCACAAATGTGTGCTTCAGGAGAGTCCCGTTCTAATTGTGGAGAGGCCCATTTTCCTTCTCTCATTTTCAGACTTTCTAAGATTTTCAGTTACTAGAGGTTTTCCCAGACTTACCATTGTCAAGGGACAGTGCACTTCCCTTGAAGTTGTGCAGTATTACTTCATGTGTGTCCGTGGAAATTCCACCAATGGGAAACTCTTGCTGTAGTCATCTCCAAGTGTTTCTGCGTAAGAAAATATAACTAACAAAGGATGTGGTTTCAAGTAGAATGAGGAATGGAGGGATAATCTTTATTTCAGTGCAGGTTGACCTTTCAAAGAAACAGTAATTCCTGTGAAATAGGAGGTAAAATCTTTTGTAAAGAGACATGCATATGACATGCTCAACTTTATGTCACATTTTTTAAAAAGCCAAGGGCATTTGAGAAATTCTTGGCTGCTGAATTGTCCCTTTTTTGAAATTTCTCTTAGGTAACACACTCCAGCTTCTTCAAACCATGGTACAGTTCCTTCCATGTAAAAAACCAAAGCAAAAAACAAAATAAATTAAAACAAAACCCATCAAATTACATTTGAGAGCACACAATTGCTCAGCAGGCCCACTATTCAAGATGCTAGAGGTACAGAAGCCTCAGCCTTCAGCCCATGGCCTGAAGTTTTGTCTCTATCATGGCCCCTCAATTCCCTGGCATGTCCACATTAACTCATGAATCTTTATCATTTCCTGTTCAAATGCACAGGATCCAAAATACTTGAACTTTGTTCACCTGGGCTGTAATCATCCAAGGACACATCAGAGGAAAGGCAGCCATCCCCTTGCCTGGGGCCTTGGAGCTTATCACAATAGAAATGGAAACCTGAACAAGGGGAGCCAAAACAAAGAGAGTAATATTCCTAAAGTCTGAAACACAGAAGCTACCTATAGACCAGTAGTGGGATTTCACAAATTATGTAAGAATCTCTGTGCACATGCTTGGCATGGTCGCTCATGCCTATAATCCCAGCAATCTGGGGGATGAGGTGGATGGATCCTTGGGAGTTCCAGTACATCATGGGCTATGAATTTATTTCAAGGCCTCTTTCAACAACTACATAAGATGCTGTTTCCAAAAAGAGGACAACAGAAAACTAGACACACTTGGTCTAGGTCCCGGGGTTCACTACATGAGTTGTGGAGTCTAAATATTCCATGCCATGAGAAAATACCTGGGATTTTTAGTGAAAGGGGCATTTGCATCCCTTTTCTAAGGGTTTCCCTTTCACCATGTTACATTTGAATTCTGGGAAAACCTGCTGGTGACAAGCTATCTAGCATTATGTTGGTTTAGGTATTGAGCTAGTACCGCATGTTTAGTGTTCAGGGTTATGCTGGAATGGCTGCAGACCTCCTTGAAATAGCTATTGCAGACAAGTGAACCCCGAGGAAGCTGGATACTTGAAGCAGACACTCCAAATATTCATGCACTGCAAGGATTCACTTTCATTTTGGGACTCATCTTCTGGTTACTGGCTTTTAGTGCTAACTGATACTACCATGGTGGCAGTAATCCAGCAGAGACTGCATGTATGGTTTGCAAGTTTGCTTCCCAAGCCACCAGAAACTTGGCAGAACACAAATCATTGTGGCATTTTCTTTGCTCCCCTGAAACATTTGGCTTTCTAAGTTTGAAAATTGAATAGACTGGGCTAGTCAGGTTTGGACCCCATGTACCACCAACAGAGCTAAAGACAGAGCCAATTACTTCCCTCCACTTGTCAAAATATGTCAAATTTGCTTGGTCACCACAACTTCAAAGAAAATTCTGAGGCAACTTAGAGAGATGAATCAAATACTGCCTGATTGGAATGGCTGTGGTTGTATGAGGTGGAAAGCTGCAGAGTTGGGCTGAAACTGTTCACAGAAATCCACAGGCTTGTGGTTGCCAGGCAACCACACTGGGCTGAGATTGGCTGAACATCACTGTGAGGTGGATTTTAGGCTCTAGGTTTGAAAATTTAAAAGACTGGCGTAGTCAAGTTAGGAACACTTCGACCACAGACAGACCAAAAGGTCTTTCAATTACTTCCCTCCACTTCTCAAAATATATCAAATTTTCTTGATCAGTACAACTGTAAAAAAAATTTTGAGGCAACATATAGAGGCTAATCAAATACTGCATGATTGGAATGGCTGTGGTTGTAGGAGGTGGAAAGCTGCAGAGTTGGGCTGAAACAGTTCACAGAAAGCCACAAGCTTGTGGTTGCCAGGCAACCACACTGGGCTGTGATTGGCTGAGCACCATTGTGAGCTGGACTTTAGGCTCTAGGATACAAGTGTGCAGTAGGAGACCTGAGTCACAATGCTGGGCGTTGCCATGGAGACCTCAGTGGCACAGAGGACCTTGTAGGGCAAGATTTAAATAGGATGAATATTCTTGGCCTGGTATGCCACAGGATTCTCACTGAAGGCTTCACTGCTCAGAATTTGGGGATGGAAATGTTTGCCAATCTACACATGGAAGTACTTTCAATGGGATATGAAATATGCCAGGGCCTGGCAGATGTTCTCTGACATGTCCTATCCTTGAGCATATGCTTTTCCCTTGTCATGTCTGTCATTTGGCTGAGTCCTGTTCCCTAAGCTATTCAGTCAAGACTTGCTGGAATCATTCACCTGCAGTATAAGAGCTTTCTGTGAAATTTCTCAGCAGAAATCCTCTGCAAGCACATAGCTTTGGATATGAGAGACAGTGGTGGAAGTTGAATTTCAAGGGCAGATATTTGAAAACAATGAAACAAGCCCCGAATAAGATCTTTACATGTTTCCCAGATGAATATGTTTGGAAATACGGGGTAAGATGGAGATCAAGACTGAGAAGAGTGCACATTCATTTCAAGGTACAAAAACCAGGGAAAAACATGGGAAAGCAAGAGAGCTGGTTACTTTGATGTAAAAATCTTTGATGATGAAAGGAAAATTATATTCTCTTGGTGATTTAATCAGGCTGTAGCAGTGAAGTTCTCATGTTGGTTGTCCTATGTGTGGCCTTCTGCATTGGGCAGTGGATGCAGGACAGGAGATCTTCAAATAAATCTGGTGGAACACAAAATAGTGAAAAAAATATCAAGCTAAATCCTGTGTATTCCTTCCCTTTGAGAACATATATGGATAATGTCCGGAGTTTCAAAAGAGAAAATGTCTATTGGGTCATGGTTTCACCAATGAAATGGTCACTTCACATAACATTTTCAATTTTGCTTTCACAGTTGCTCATGTACCGGGCCTGAGTAAAGCAGAATGCAGAGTAAGCCTCATCAATAGTTGTGCATTCCATATGTGGTTTTAAAACCAGTGAAACCCTTTGGACCTAGTGTTTGTATTTAATTGGTTGATTGGTTTTTCAAATTGTTTGTTTTACTATTTTTAACTTTGGGAGTCAGGGAAGCCCTCACTCATAGTGATTTAGACCTCTCCAAAAGCTCTGAAGTTATTCATGTAACAGCTATTACATTTTATAAGTTTCTCCTATTAAAACTTGAAAGACTAACAGACTCTGCTACTTGTCATCTAAATTCAGTGTTGCGCTAAATTCAGGGTTGGACTTTTTACAAGTCCTTTGAAATGTTTCCTCCTCTAGTCACTGGTCGTGCTTGAATGTACTTTCTTGTGAAGACAGGATTTGAGCAAATTGACACAAGTACAGTTTGCCTCTACTCTGGACACCTGTTTAAATATCGACTTGCCTAAATGGTGTGTGTTTTACTTTGATCTCTGCTCACATTTTGCTCATCCAGTTAGAACCACAGGGCTCCAGGCCATTGCGTTCTAGGCCTGAACAAGAAAATTTCCATTCCGTTTTGGGAGTTCATTCGTCTCTCATAATTACTTTTTCCACAAATGTGTGCTTCAGGAGAGGCCCTGTCTAAATGTGGAGAGGCCCATTTTCATTCACTCACTTTCAGACTTTCTAAGATTTTCAGTTACTAGATGTTTGCCCAGACTTGCCATTGTCAAGGGACAGTGCACTTCACTTGAAGTTGTGCAGTATTACTTCATGTGTGTCCGTGGAAATTCCACCAATGGTAAACTCTTACTGTAGTCATCTCCAAGTGTTTCTGCGTAAGAAAATATAACTAACAAAGGATGTGGTTTCAAGCAGAATGAGGAAAGGAGGGATTATCTTTATTTCAGTGCAGGTTGACCTTTCAAAGAAACAGTAATTCCTATCAAATAGGAGGTAAAATCTTTTGTAAAGAGACATGGACATGACACACTCAACTTTATGTCACTTTTTTTAAAACGCCAAGGGCATTTGAGAAATTCTTGGCTGCTGAATTGTCCCTTTTTGCAAATTTCTATTAGGTAAGACACTCCAGCTTCTTCAAACCATGGTACAGTTCCTTCCATGTAAAAAACCAAAGCAAAAAACAAAATAAATTAAAACAAAACCCATCAAATTACATTTGAGAGCACACAATTGCCCAGCAGGCCCACTTTTCAAGAAGCTAGATGTACAGAATCCTCAGCCTTCAGCCCATGGCCTGAAGTTTTGTCTCTATCATGGCCCCTCAATTCCCTGGCATGTCCACATTAACTCATGAATCTTTACTCATTTCCTCTTCAAATGCACAGGATCCAATATATTTGAACCCTGTTCATCCAAGGCTGTAATCATCCAAGGACACACCAGAGGAAGAGCAGCCACTCCCTTGCCTGGGGCCTTGGAGCTTATCACAATAGAAATGGACACCTGAACAAGGGGAGCCAAAACAAAGAGAGGCATATTCCTAAAGCCTGAAGCACAGAAGCTACCTATAGACCAGTAGTGGGATTTCACAAATTATGTAAGAATCTCTGTCCACATGCTTGGCATGGTCCCTCATTCCTATAATCCCAGCAATCTGGGGGCTGAGCTGGATGGATCCTTGGGAGTTCCAGTCCATCTTGGGCTACGAATTCATCTCAAGGCCTCTTTCAACAACTACATAAGATGCTGTTTCCAAAAAGAGGACAACATTAAACTAGACACACTTGGTCTAGGTCCCTGGGTTCACTACATGAGTTGTGGAGCCTAATATTCCATGCCATGAGAAAATACCTGGGATTTCTAGTGAAAGGGGCATTTGCATCCCTTTTCTAAGGGTTTCCCTTTCACCATGTTACAGTTGAATTCTGGGAAAACCTGCTGGTGATAAGGTATTGAGCTAGTACCTCATGTTTAGTGTTCAGGGTTATGCTGGAATGGCTGCAGACCTCCTTGAAATAGCGATTGCAGACAAGTGAACCCCAAGAAAGCTGGATAGTTGAAGCAGGCACTCCAAATATTCATACACTGCAAGGATTTCCTTTCATTTTGGGACTCATCTTCTGGTTGCTGGCTTTTATTGCTAACTGATACTATCATGGTGGCAGTAATCCAGCAGAGACTGCATGTATGGTTTGCAAGTTTGCTGCCCAAGCCACCAGAAACCTGGCAGAACACAAATCATTGTGGCATTTTCTTTCCTCCCCTGAAACATTTGGCTTTCTAAGTTTGAAAATTGAATAGACTGGGCTAGTCAGGTTTGGACCCCATGTACCACCAACAGAGCTAAAGACAGAGCCAATTACTTCCCTCCACTTGTCAAAATATGTCAAATTTGCTTGGTCACCACAACTTCAAAGACAATTCTGAGGCAACTTAGAGAGGTGAATCAAATACTGCCTGATTTGAATGGCTGCGGTTGTATGACTTGGAAAGCTGCAGAGTTGGGCTGAAACAGTTCACAGAAAGCCACAAGCTTGTGGTTGCCAGGCAACCACACTGGGCTGTGATTGGCTGAGCACCATTGTGAGCTGGACTTTAGGCTCTAGGATACAAGTGTGCAGTAGGAGTCCTGAGTCACAATGCTGGGCGTTGCCATGGAGACCTCAGTGTCACAGAGGACCTTGTAGGGCAAGATTTAAATAGGATAAATATTCTTGGCCTGGTATGCCACAGGATTCTCA
The DNA here is from genome assembly GCF_034190915.1 of Cavia porcellus. NCBI lineage: Eukaryota > Metazoa > Chordata > Mammalia > Rodentia > Caviidae > Cavia > Cavia porcellus. The sequence goes on from NW_026947543.1 coordinate 3,117,967, forward strand.
CTGAAGGCTTCATTGCTCAGAATTTGGGGATGGAAATGCTTGCCAATCTACACATGGATGTACTTTCAATGGGATATGAAATATGCCGGAGCCTGGCAGATGTTCTCTGACATGTCCTATCCTTGAGCATATGCTTTTCCCTTGTCATGTCTGTCATTTGGCTGAGTCCTGTTCTCTAAGCTATTCAGTCAAGACTTGCTGGAATCATTCACCTGCAGTATAAGAGCTTTCTGTGAAATGTCTCAGCAGAAATCCTCTGCAAGCACATAGCTTTGGATATGAGAGACAGTGGTGGAAGTTGAATTTCAAGGGCAGATGTTTGAAAACAATGAAACAAGCCCCGAATAAGATCTTTACATGTTTCCCAGATGAATATGTTTGGAAATACGGGGGAAGATGGAGATCAAGACTGAGAAGAGTGCACACACATTTCAAGATACAAAAACCAGGGAAAAACATGGGAAAGCAAGAGTTGGTTAATTTGATGTAAAAATCTTTGATGATGAAAGGAAAATTATATTCTCTTGGTGATTTAATCAGGCTGTAGCAGTGAAGTTCTCATGTTGGTTGTCCTATGTGTGGCCTTCTGCATTGGGCAGTGGATGCAGGACAGGAGATCTTCAAATAAATCTGTTGGAACACAAAATAGTGAAAAAAATATCAAGCTAAATCCTGTGTATTCCTTCCCTTTGAGAACATATTTGGAAGATGTCCGGAGTTTCAAAAGAGAAAATGTCTATTGGGTCATGGTTTCACCAATGAAATGGTCACTTCACATAACATTTTGAATTTTGCTTTCACAGTTGCTCATGTACCGGGCCTGAGAAAAGCAGAATGCAGAGTAAGCCTCATCAATAGTTGTGCATTCCATAAGTGGTTTTAAAACCAGTGACACCCTTTTGACCTAGTGTTTGTATTTAATTGGCTGATTGGTTTTTCAAATTGTTTGTTTTACTATTTTTAACTTTGGGAGTCAGGGAAGCCCTCACTCATAGTGATTTAGACCTCTCCAGCAGCTCTGAAGTTACTCATGTAACAGCTATTACATGTTATAAGTTTCTCCTATTAAAACTTAAAAGACTAACAGACTCTGCTACTTTTCATCTAAATTCAGTGTTGCACTAAATTCAGTGTTGGACTTTTTTTTACAAGTCCTTTGAAATGTGTCCTCCTCTAGTCACTGGCCGTGCTGGAATGTACTTTTTGTGAAGACAGGATATGAGCAAAGTGACACAAGTACAGTTTGCCACTACTCTGGACACCTGGTTAAATATCGAGTTGCCTAAATGGTATGTGTTTTACTTTGATCTCTGCTCACACTTTGCTCATCCAGTTAGAACCACAGGGCTCCAGGCCATAGCGTTCTAGGCCTAAACAAGAAAATTTCCATTCCGTTTTGGCAGTTCATTCGTCTCTCATAATTACTTTTTCCACAAATGTGTGCTTCAGGAGAGGCCCGGTCTAAATGTGGAGAGGCCTATTTTCCTTCTCTCACTTTCAGACTTTCTAAGATTTTCAGTTACTAGAGGTTTTCCCAGACTTGCCATTGTCAAGGGACAGTGCACTTCACTTGAAGTTGTGCAGTATTACTTCATGTGTCTACGTGGAAATTCCACCAATGGGAAACTCCTGCTGTAGTCATCTCCAAGTGTTTCTGCGTAAGAAAATATAACTAACAAACGATGTGGTTTCAAGCAGAATGAGGAATGGAGGGATAATCTTTATTTCAGTGCAGGTTGACCTTTCAAAGAAACAGTAATTCCTATGAAATAGGAGGTAAAATCTTTTGTAAAGAGACATGGATATGACATGCTCAACTTTATGTCACATTTTTTAAAAAGCCAAGGGCATTTGAGAAATTCTTGGCTGCTGAATTGTCCCTTTTTTCAAATTTCTCTTAGGTAAGACACTCCAGTTTCTTCAAACCATGGTACTGTTCCTTCCATGGAAAAAACCAAAGCAAAAAACAAAATAAATTAAAACAAAACCCATCAAATTACATTTGAGAGCACACAATTGCTCAGCAGGCCCACTATTCAAGAAGCTAGAGGTACAGAAGCCTCAGCCTTCAGCCCATGGCCTGAAGTTTTGTCTCTATCGTGGCCCCTCAATTCCCTGGCATGTCCACATTAACTCATGAATCTTTACTCATTTCCTCTTCAAATGCACAGGATCCAATATATTTGAACCCTGTTCACCTGGGCTGTAATCATCCAAGGACACACCAGAGGAAGGGCAGCCACCCCCTTGCCTGGGGCCTTGGAGCTTATCACAATAGAAATGGAAACCTGAACAAGGGGAGCCAAAACAAAGAGAGTAATATTCCTAAAGTCTGAAACACAGAAGCTACCTATAGACCAGTAGTGGGATTTCACAAATTATGTAAGAATCTCTGTGCACATGCTTGGCATGGTCGCTCATGCCTATAATCCTAGCAATCTGAGGGCTGAGGTGGATGGATCCTTGGGAGTTCGAGTCCATCATGGGCTACGAATTTATCTCAAGGCCTCTTTCAACAACTACATAAGATGCTGTTTCCAAAAAGAGGACAACAGAAAACTAGACACACTTGGTCTGGGTCCCAGGGTTCACTGCATGAGTTGTGGAGTCAAAATATTCCATGCCATGAGAAAATACCTGGGATTTTTAGTGAAAGGGGCATTTGCATCCCTTTTCTAAGGTTTTCCCTTTCACCATGTTACATTTGAATTCTGGGAAAACCTGCTGGTGACAAGCTATCTAGCATTATGTTGGTTTAGGTATTGAGCTAGTACCTCATGTTTAGTGTTCAGGGTTATGCTGGAATGGCTGCAGACCTCCTTGAAATAGCTATTGCAGACAAGTGAACCCCGAGGAAGCTGTATAGTTGAAGCAGGCACTCCAAATATTCATGCACTGCAAGGATTCACTTTCATTTAGGACTCATCTTCTGGTTGCTGGCTTTTAGTGCTAACTGATACTACCATGGTGGCAGTAATCCAGCAGAGACTGCATGTATGGTTTGCAAGTTTGCTTCCCAAGCCACCAGAAACTTGGCAGAACACAAATCATTGTGGCATTTTCTTTCCTCCCCTGAAACATTTGGCTTTCTAAGTTTGAAAATTGAATAGACTGGGCTACTCAGATTTGGACCCCATGTACCACCAACAGAGTTAAAGACAGAGCCAATTACTTCCCTCCACTTGTCAAAATATGTCAAATTTGCTTGGTGACCACAACTTCAAAAAATTCTGAGGCCACTTAGACAGGTGAATCAAATACTGCCTGATTGGAATGGCTGTGGTTGTATGAGGTGGAAAGCTGCAGAGTTGGGATGAAACTGTTCACAGAAATCCACAGGCTTGTGGTTGCCAGGCAACCACACTGGGCTGAGATTGGCTGAACATCACTGTGAGGTGGATTTTATGCTGTAGGTTTGAAAATTTAAAAGACTGGGATAGTCAAGTTTGGAACACATCGACCACAGACAGACCAAAAGTTCTTTCAATTACTTCCCTCCACTTCTCAAAATATGTCAAATTTTCTTGCTCACTACAACTGTAAAAAAAATTCTGAGGCAACATAGAGAGGCTAATCAAATACTGCATGATTGGAATGGCTGTGGTTGTAGGAGGTGGAAAGCTGCAGAGTTGGGCTGAAACAGTTCACAGAAAGCCACAAGCTTGAGGTTGCCAGGCAACCACACTGGGCTGTGATTGGCTGAGCACCACTGTGAGCTGTACTTTAGGCTCTAGGATACAAGTGTGCAGTAGGAGACCTGAGTCACAATGCTGGGCGTTGCCATGGAGACCTCAGTGGCACAGAGGACCTGGTAGGGCAAGATTTAAATAGGATGAATATTCTTGGCCTGGTATGCCACAGGATTCTCACTGAAGGCTTCACTGCTCAGAATTTGGGGATGGAAGTGCTTGCCAATCTACACATGGATGTACTTTCAATGGGATATGAAATATGCCAGGGCCTGGCAGATGTTCTCTGACATGTCCTATCCTTTAGCATATGCTTTTCCCTTTTCATGTCTGTCATTTGGCTGAGTCCTGTTCCCTAAGCTATTCAGTCAAGACTTGCTGGAATCATTCACCTGCAGTATAAGAGCTTTCTGTGAAATTTCTCAGCAGAAATCCTCTGCAAGCACATAGCTTTGGATATGAGAGACAGTGGTGGAAGTTGAATTTCAAGGGCAGATATTTGAAAACAATGAAACAAGCCCCGAATAAGATCTTTACATGTTTCCCAGCTGAATATGTTTGGAAATATGGGGGAAGATGGAGATCAAGACTGAGAAGAGTGCACACCCATTTCAAGGTACAAAAACCAGGGAAAAATATGGGAAAGCAAGAGAGCTGGTTAATTTGATGTAAAAATCTTTGATGATGAAAGGAAAATTATATTCTCATGGTGATTTAATCAGGCTGTAGCAGTGAAGTTCTCATGTTGGTTGTCCTATGTGTGGCCTTCTGCATTGGGCAGTGGATGCAGGACAGGAGATCTTCAAATAAACCTGGTGGAACACAAAATACTGAAAAAAAAAATTCAGCCAAAATCCTGTGTATTCCTTCCCTTTGAGAACATATATGGATAATGTACAAAGTTTCAAAAGAGAAAATGTCTATTGGGTCATGGTTTCAACAATGAAATGGTCACTTCACATAACATTTTGAATTTTGCTTTCACAGTTGCTCATGTACCTGGCCGGAGTTAAGCAGAATGCAGAGTAAGCCTCATCAATAGTTGTGCATTCCATAAGTGGTTTTAAAACCAGTGAAACCCTTTGGACTTAGTGTTTGTATTTAATTGGTTAATTGGTTTTGCAAATTGTTTGTTTTACTATTTTTAACTTTGGGAGTCAGGGAAGCCCTCACTCATAGTGATTTCGACCTCTCCAAAAGCTCTGAAGTTATTCATGTAACAGCTATTACATGCTATAAGTTTCTCCTATTAAAACTTGAAAGACTAACAGACTCTGCTACTTTTCATCTAAATTCAGTGTTGGGCAAGTTCCGGGTTGGACTTTTTACAAGTCCTTTGAAATGTGTCCTCCTCTAGTCACTGGTTGTGCTGGAATTTACTTTCTTGTGAAGACAGGATTTGAGCAAATTGACACAAGTACAGTTTGCCACTACTCTGGACACCTGGTTAAATATCGAGTTCCCTAAATGGTGTGTGTTTTACTTTGATCTCTGCTGACACTTTGCTCATCCAGTTAGAACCACAGGGCTGCAGGCCATAGCGTTCCAGGCCTAAACAAGAAAATTTCCATTCCGTTTTGGGAGTTCATTCGTCTCTCATAATTACTTTTTCCACAAATGTGTGCTTCAGGAGAGGCCCTATCCAAATGTGGAGAGGCCCATTTTCATTCACTCACTTTCAGACTTTCTAAGATTTTCAGTTACTAGAGATTTGCCCAGACTTGCCATTGTCAAGGGACAGTGCACTTCACTTGAAATTGTGCAGTATTACTTCATGTGTCTCCGTGGAAATTCCACCAATGGGAAACTCTCGCTGTAGTCATCTCCAAGTGTTGCTGCGTAAGAAAATATAACTAACAAAGGATGTGGTTTCAAGCAGAATGAGGAAAGGAGGGATTATCTTTATTTCAGTGCAGGTTGACCTTTCAAAGAAACAGTAATTCCTATCAAATAGGAGGTAAAATCTTTTGTAAAGAGACATGGACATGACACACTCAAATTTATGTCACATTTTTTAAAACGCCAAGGGCATTTGAGAAATTCTTGGCTGCTGAATTGTCCCTTTTTGCAAATTTCTCTTAGGTAAGAAACTCCAGCTTCTTCAAACCATGGTACAGTTCCTTCCATGTAAAAAACCAAAGCAAAAAACAAAATAAATTAAAACAAAACCCATCAAATTACATTTGAGAGCACACAATTGCTCAGCAGGCCCACTATTCAAGAAGCTAGAGGTACAGAATCCTCAGCCTTCAGCCCATGGCCTGAAGTTTTGTCTCTATCATGGCCCCTCAATTCCCTGGCATGTCCACATTAACTCATGAATCTTTACTCATTTCCTCTTCAAATGCACAGGATCCAATATATTTGAACCCTGTTCACCTGGGCTGTAATCGTCCAAGGACACACCAGAGGAAGGGCAGCCACTCCCTTGCCTGGGGCCTTGGAGCTTATCACAATAGAAATGGACACCTGAACAAGGGGAGCCAAAACAAAGAGAGGCATATTCCTAAAGCCTGAAGCACAGAAGCTACCTATAGACCAGTAGTGGGATTTCAAAAATTATGTAAGAATCTCTGTGCACATGCTTGGCATGGCCCCTCATGCCTATAATCCCAGCAATCTGGGGGCTGAGCTGGATGGATCCTTGGGAGTTCCAGTCCATCTTGGGCTACGAATTTATCTCAAGGCCGCTTTCAACAACTACATAAGATGCTGTTTCCAAAAAGAGGACAACATTAAACTAGACACACTTGGTCTAGATCCCTGGGTTCACTACATGAGTTGTGGAGTCTAAATATTCCATGCCATGAGAAAATACCTGGGATTTCTAGTGAAAGGCGCATTTGCATCCCTTTTCTAAGGGTTTCCCTTTCACCATGTTACAGTTGAATTCTGGGAAAACCTGCTGGTGATAATGTATTGAGCTAGTACCTCATGTTTAGTGTTCAGGGTTATGCTGGAATGGCTGCAGACCTCCTTGAAATAGCGATTGCAGACAAGTGAACCCCGAGGAAGCTGGATAGTTGAAGCAGGCACTCCAAATATTCATGCACTGCAAGGATTCACTTTCATTTTGGGTCTCATCTTCTGGTTGCTGGCTTTTAGTGCTAACTGATACTACCATGGTGGCAGTAATCCAGCAGAGACTGCATGTATGGTTTGCAGGTTTGCTTCCCAAGCCACCAGAAACTTGGCAGAACCCAAATCATTGTGGCATTTTCTTGCCTCCCTTGAAACATTTGGCTATCTAAGTTTGATAACTGAATAGACTGGGCTAGTCAACTTTGGACCCCGTATACCACAAACATAGCTAAAGACAGAGCCAATTACTTCCCTCCACTTGTCAAAATATGTCAAAGTTGCTTGATCAACACAAGTTCAAAGAAAATTCTGAGGCAACTTAGAGAGGTTAATCAAATACTGCATGATTGGAATGGCTGTGGTTGTATGAGGTGGAAAGCTGCAGAGTTGGGCTGAAACTGTTCACAGAAATCCACAGGCTTGTGGTTGCCAGGCAACCACACTGGGCTGAGATTGGCTGAACATCCTTGTGAGGTGGATTTTAGGCTCTAGGTTTGAAAATTTAAATGACTGGGATAGTCAAGTTTGGAACCCATAGACCTCAGACATACCAAAAGGTTTTCCAATTACTTCCCTCCACTTCTCAAAATATGTCAAATTTTCTTGATCACTACAACTGTAAAAAAAAATTCTGAGGCAACATAGAGAGACTAATCAAATACTGCATGATTGGAATGGCTGTGGTTGTATGAGGTGGAAAGCTGCAGAGTTGGGCTGAAACATTTCACAGAAATCCACAAGATTGTGGTTGCCAGGCAACCACAATGGGCTGTGATTGGCTGAGCACCATTGTGAGCTGGACTTTGGGCTCTAGGATACAAGTGTGCAGTAGGAGACCTGAGTCACAATGCTGGGCGTTGCCATGGAGACCTCAGTGGCACAGAGGACCTTGTAGGGCAAGATTTAAATAGGATGAATATTCTTGGCCTGGTATGCCACAATATTCTCTCTGAAGGCTTCACTGCTCAGAATTTGTGGATGGAAATGCTTGCCAATCTACACATTGATGTACTTTCAATGGGATATTAAATATGCCAGGGCCTGGCAGATGACCTCTGCCATGTCCTATCCTTGAGCATACGCTTTTCCCTTGTCATGTCAGTTATTTGGCTGAGTCCTGTTCCCTAAGCTATTCAGTCAAGACTTGCTGGCATCATTCACCTGCAGTATAAGAGCTTTCTGTGAAATTTCTCAGCAGAAATCCTCTGCAAGCACATAGCTTTGGATATGAGAGACAGTGGTGGAAGTTGAAATTCAAGGGCAGATATTTGAAAACAATGAAACAAGCCCCAAATAAGATCTTTACCTGTTTCCCAGATGAATATGTTTGGAAATATGGGGGAAGATGGAGATCAAGGCTGGGAAGAGTGCACCCCCATTTCAAGGTACAAAAACCAGGGAAAAACATGGGCAAGCAAGAGAGCTGGTTAATCTGATGTAAAAATCTTTGATGATGAAAGGAAAATTATATTCTCATGATGATATAATCAGGCTATAGAAGTGAAGTTCTCATGTGGGTTGTCCTATGTGTGGCCTTCTGCATTGGCCAGTTGATGCAGGACAGGAGATCTTCAAATAAATCTGGTGGAACACAAAATACTGGAAAAAAAATTCAGCCTAAATCCTGTGTATTCCTTCCCTTTGAGAACATATATGGATAATGTACGAAGATTCAAAAGAGACAATGTCCATTGGGTCATGGTTTCAACAATGAAACGGTCACTTCACATAACATTTTGAATTTTGCTTTCACAGTTGCTCATGTACCAGGCCTGAGTGAAACAGAATGCAGAGTAAGCCTCATCAATAGTTGTGCATTCCATAAGTGGTTTTAAAACCAGTGAAACCCTTTGGACTTAGTGTTTGTATTTAATTGGTTGATTGGTTTTGCAAATTGTTTGTTTTCCTATTTTTAACTTTGTGAGTCAGGGAAGCCCTCACTCATAGTGATTTCGACCTCTCCAAAAGCTCTGAATTTATTCATGTAACAGCTATTACATGCTATAAGTTTCTCCTATTAAAACTTGAAAGACTAACAGACTCTGCTACTTTTCATCTAAATTCAGTGTTGGGCTAAGTTCAGGGTTGGACTTTTTACAAGTCATTTGAAATGTGTCCTCCTCCAGTCACTGGTCATGCTGGAATTTACATTCTTGTGAAGACAGGATTTGAGCAAATTGGCACAAGTACAGTTTGCCACTACTCTGGACACCTGGTTAAATATCGAGTTCCCTAAATGGTGTGTGTTTTACTTTGATCTCCGCTGACACTTTGCTCATCCAGTTAGAACCACAGGGCTCCAGGCCATAGCGTTCCAGGCCTAAACAAGAAAATTTCCATTCCGTTTTGGGAGTTCATTCGTCTCTCATAATTACTTTTTCCACAAATGTGTGCTTCAGGAGAGGCCCTGTCCAAATGTGGAGAGGCCCATTTTCATTCACTCACTTTCAGACTTTCTAAGATTTTCAGTTACTAGAGATTTGCCCAGACTTGCCATTGTCAAGTGACAGTGTACTTCACTTGAAATTGTGCAGTATTACTTCATGTGTCTCCGTGGAAATTCCACCAATGGGAAACTCTCGCTGTAGTCATCTCCAAGTGTTGCTGCGTAAGAAAATATAACTAACAAAGGATGTGGTTTCAAGCAGAATGAGGAAAGGAGGGATTATCTTTATTTCAGTGCAGGTTGACCTTTCAAAGAAACAGTAAATCCTATCAAATAGGAGGTAAAATCTTTTGTAAAGAGACATGGACATGACACACTCAACTTTATGTCACTTTTTTTAAAACGCCAAGGGCATTTGAGAAATTCTTGGCTGCTGAATTGTCCCTTTTTGCAAATTTCTCTTAGGTAAGACACTCCAGCTTCTTCAAACCATGGTACAGTTCCTTCCATGTAAAAAACCAAAGCAAAAAACAAAATAAATTAAAACAAAACCCATCAAATTACATTTGAGAGCACACAATTGCTCAGCAGGCCCACTATTCAAGAAGCTAGAGGTACAGAATCCTCAGCCTTCAGCCCATGGCCTGAAGTTTTGTCTCTATCATGGCCCCTCAATTCCCTGGCATGTCCACATTAACTCATGAATCTTTACTCATTTCCTCTTCAAATGCACAGGATCCAATATATTTGAACCCTGTTCACCTGGGCTGTAATCATCCAAGGACACACCAGAGGAAGGGCAGCCACTCCCTTGCCTGGGGCCTTGGAGCTTATCACAATAGAAATGGACACCTGAACAAGGGGAGCCAAAACAAAGAGAGGCATATTCCTAAAGCCTGAAGCACAGAAGCTACCTATAGACCAGTAGTGGGATTTCAAAAATTATGTAAGAATCTCTGTGCACATGCTTGGCATGGCCCCTCATGCCTATAATCCCAGCAATCTGGGGGCTGAGCTGGATGGATCCTTGGGAGTTCCAGTCCATCTTGGGCTACGAATTTATCTCAAGGCCTCTTTCTACAACTACATAAGATGCTGTTTCCAAAAAGAGGACAACATTAAACTAGACACACTTGGTCTAGATCCCTGGGTTCACTACATGAGTTTTGGAGTCTAAATATTCCATGCCATGAGAAAATACCTGGGATTTCTAGTGAAAGGCGCATTTGCATCCCTTTTCTAAGGGTTTCCCTTTCACCATGTTACAGTTGAATTCTGGGAAAACCTGCTGGTGATAATGTATTGAGCTAGTACCTCATGTTTAGTGTTCAGGGTTATGCTGGAATGGCTGCAGACCTCCTTGAAATAGCGATTGCAGACAAGTGAACCCCGAGGAAGCTGGATAGTTGAAGCAGGCACTCCAAATATTCATGCACTGCAAGGATTCACTTTCACTTTGGGTCTCATCTTCTGGTTGCTGGCTTTTAGTGCTAACTGATACTACCATGGTGGCAGTAATCCAGCAGAGACTGCATGTATGGTTTGCAGGTTTGCTTCCCAAGCCACCAGAAACTTGGCAGAACCCAAATCATTGTGGCATTTTCTTGCCTCCCTTGAAACATTTGGCTTTCTAAGTTTGATAACTGAATAGACTGGGCTAGTCACCTTTGGACCCCGTATACCACAAACAGAGCTAAAGACAGAGCCAATTACTTCCCTCCACTTGTCAAAATATGTCAAATTTGCTTGATCACCACAAGTTCAAAGAAAATTCTGAGGCAACTTAGAGAGGTTAATCAAATACTGCATGATTGGAATGGCTGTGGTTGTATGAGGTGGAAAGCTGCAGAGTTGGGCTGAAACTGTTCACAGAAATCCACAGGCTTGTGGTTGCCAGGCAACCACACTGGGCTTAGATTGGCTGAACATCCCTGTGAGGTGGATTTTAGGCTCTAGGTTTGAAAATTTAAATGACTGGGATAGTCAAGTTTGGAACCCATAGACCTCAGACATACCAAAAGGTTTTCCAATTACTTCCCTCCACTTCTCAAAATATGTCAATTTTCTTGATCACTACAACTGTAAAAAAAAATTCTGAGGCAACATAGAGAGACTAATCAAATACTGCATGATTGGAATGGCTGTGGTTGTATGAGGTGGAAAGCTGCAGAGTTGGGCTGAAACAGTTCACAGAAATCCAGAAGCTTGTGGTTGCCAGGCAACCACAATGGGCTGTGATTGGCTGAGCACGATTGTGAGCTGGACTTTGGGCTCTAGGATACAAGTGTGCAGTAGGAGACCTGAGTCACAATGCTGGGCGTTGCCATGGAGACCTCAGTGGCACAGAGGACCTTGTAGGGCAAGATTTAAATAGGATGAATATTCTTGGCCTGGTATGCCACAATATTCTCTCTGAAGGCTTCACTGCTCAGAATTTGTGGATGGAAATGCTTGCCAATCTACACATTGATGTACTTTCAATGGGATATTAAATATGCCAGGGCCTGGCAGATGACCTCTGCCATGTCCTATCCTTGAGCATACGCTTTTCCCTTGTCATGTCAGTTAGTTGGCTGAGTCCTGTTCCCTAAGCTATTCAGTCAAGACTTGCTGGCATCATTCACCTGCAGTATAAGAGCTTTCTGTGAAATTTCTCAGCAGAAATCCTCTGCAAGCACATAGCTTTGGATATGAGAGACAGTGGTGGAAGTTGAAATTCAAGGGCAGATATTTGAAAACAATGAAACAAGCCCCAAATAAGATCTTTACATGTTTCCCAGATGAATATGTTTGGAAATATGGGGGAAGATGGAGATCAAGGCTGGGAAGAGTGCACACCCATTTCAAGGTACAAAAACCAGGGAAAAACATGGGCAAGCAAGAGAGCTGGTTAATCTGATGTAAAAATCTTTGATGATGAAAGGAAAATTATATTCTCATGATGATATAATCAGGCTGTAGAAGTGAAGTTCTCATGTGGGTTGTCCTATGTGTGGCCTTCTGCATTGGCCAGTTGATGCAGGACAGGAGATCTTCAAATAAATGTGGTGGAACACAAAATACTGGAAAAAAAATTCAGCCTAAATCCTGTGTATTCCTTCCCTTTGAGAACGTATATGGATAATGTACGAAGATTCAAAAGAGACAATGTCCATTGGGTCATGGTTTCAACAATGAAACGGTCACTTCACATAACATTTTGAATTTTGCTTTCACAGTTGCTCATGTACCAGGCCTGAGTGAAGCAGAATGCAGAGTAAGCCTCATCAATAGTTGTGCATTCCATAAGTGGTTTTAAAACCAGTGAAACCCTTTGGACTTAGTGTTTGTATTTAATTGGTTGATTGGTTTTGCAAATTGTTTGTTTTCCTATTTTTAACTTTGTGAGTCAGGGAAGCCCTCACTCATAGTGATTTCGACCTCTCCAAAAGCTCTGAAGTTATTCATGTAACAGCTATTACATGCTATAAGTTTCTCCTATTAAAACTTGAAAGACTAACAGACTCTGCTACTTTTCATCTAAATTCAGTGTTGGGCTAAGTTCAGGGTTGGACTTTTTACAAGTCCTTTGAAATATGTCCTCCTCCAGTCACTGGTCGTGCTGGAATTTACATTCTTGTGAAGACAGGATTTGAGCAAATTGGCACAAGTACAGTTTGCCACTACTCTGGACACCTGGTTAAATATCGAGTTCCCTAAATGGTGTGTGTTTTACTTTGATCTCTGCTGACACTTTGCTCATCCAGTTAGAACCACAGGGCTCCAGGCCATAGCGTTCCAGGCCTAAACAAGAAAATTTCCATTCCATTTTGGGAGTTCATTCGTCTCTCATAATTACTTTTTCCACAAATGTGTGCTTCAGGAGAGGCCCTGTCCAAATGTGGAGAGGCCCATTTTCATTCACTCACTTTCAGACTTTCTAAGATTTTCAGTTACTAGAGGTTTGCCCAGACTTGCCATTGTCAAGGGACAGTGCACTTCACTTGAAATTGTGCAGTATTACTTCATGTGTCTCCGTGGAAATTCCACCAATGGGAAACTCTCGCTGTAGTCATCTCCAAGTGTTGCTGAGTAAGAAAATATAAATAACAAAGGATGTGGTTTCAAGCAGAATGAGGAAAGGAGGGATTATCTTTATTTCAGTGCAGGTTGACCTTTCAAAGAAACAGTAATTCCTATCAAATAGGAGGTAAAATCTTTTGTAAAGAGACATGGACATGACACACTCAACTTTATGTCACTTTTTTTAAAACGCCAAGGGCATTTGAGAAATTCTTGGCTGCTGAATTGTCCCTTTTTGCAAATTTCTCTTAGGTAAGACACTCCAGCTTCTTCAAACCATGGTACAGTTCCTTCCATGTAAAAAACCAAAGCAAAAAACAAAATAAATTAAAACAAAACCCATCAAATTACATTTGAGAGCACACAATTGCTCAGCAGGCCCACTATTCAAGAAGCTAGAGGTACAGAATCCTCAGCCTTCAGCCCATGGCCTGAAGTTTTGTCTCTATCATGGCCCCTCAATTCCCTGGCATGTCCACATTAACTCATGAATCTTTACTCATTTCCTCTTCAAATGCACAGGATCCAATATATTTGAACCCTGTTCACCTGGGCTGTAATCATCCAAGGGCACACCAGAGGAAGGGCAGCCACTCCCTTGCCTGGGGCCTTGGAGCTTATCACAATAGAAATGGACACCTGAACAAGGGGAGCCAAAACAAAGAGAGGCATATTCCTAAAGCCTGAAGCACAGAAGCTACCTATAGACCAGTAGTGGGATTTCACAAATTATGTAAGAATCCCTGTGCACATGCTTGGCATGGCCCCTCATGCCTATAATCCCAGCAATCTGGGGGCTGAGCTGGATGGATCCTTGGGAGTTCCAGTCCATCTTGGGCTACGAATTTATCTCAAGGCCGCTTTCAACCACTACATAAGATGCTGTTTCCAAAAAGAGGACAACATTAAACTAGACACACTTGGTCTAGATCCCTGGGTTCACTACATGAGTTGTGGAGTCTAAATATTCCATGCCATGAGAAAATACCTGGGATTTCTAGTGAAAGGCGCATTTGCATCCCTTTTCTAAGGGTTTTCCTTTCACCATTTTACAGTTGAATTCTGGGAAAACCTGCTGGTGATAATGTATTGAGCTAGTACCTCATGTTTAGTGTTCAGGGTTATGCTGGAATGGCTGCAGACCTCCTTGAAATAGCGATTGCAGACAAGTGAACCCCGAGGAAGCTGGATAGTTGAAGCAGGCACTCCAAATATTCATGCACTGCAAGGATTCACTTTCACTTTGGGTCTCATCTTCTGGTTGCTGGCTTTTAGTGCTAACTGATACTACCATGGTGGCAGTAATCCAGCAGAGACTGCATGTATGGTTTGCAGGTTTGCTTCCCAAGCCACCAGAAACTTGGCAGAACCCAAATCATTGTGGCATTTTCTTGCCTCCCTTGAAACATTTGGCTTTCTAAGTTTGATAACTGAATAGACTGGGCTAGTCAACTTTGGACCCCGTATACCACAAACATAGCTAAAGACAGAGCCAATTACTTCCCTCCACTTGTCAAAATATGTCAAAGTTGCTTGATCACCACAAGTTCAAAGAAAATTCTGAGGCAACTTAGAGAGGTTAATCAAATACTGCATGATTGGAATGGCTGTGGTTGTATGAGGTGGAAAGCTGCAGAGTTGGGCTGAAACTGTTCACAGAAATCCACAGGCTTGTGGTTGCCAGGCAACCACACTGGGCTGAGATGGGCTGAACATCCCTGTGAGGTGGATTTTAGGCTCTAGGTTTGAAAATTTAAATGACTGGGATAGTCAAGTTTGGAACCCATAGACCTCAGCCATACCAAAAGGTTTTCCAATTACTTCCCTCCACTTCTCAAAATATGTCAAATTTTCTTGATCACTACAACTGTAAAAAAAAATTCTGAGGCAACATAGAGAGACTAATCAAATACTGCATGATTGGAATGGCTGTGGTTGTATGAGGTGGAAAGCTGGAGAGTTGGGCTGAAACAGTTCACAGAAATCCACAAGATTGTGGTTGCCAGGCAACCACAATGGGCTGTGATTGGCTGAGCACCATTGTGAGCTGGACTTTGGGCTCTAGGATACAAGTGTGCAGTAGGAGACCTGAGTCACAATGCTGGGCGTTGCCATGGAGACCTCAGTGGCACAGAGGACCTTGTAGGGCAAGATTTAAATAGGATGAATATTCTTGGCCTGGTATGCCACAATATTCTCTCTGAAGGCTTCACTGCTCAGAATTTGTGGATGGAAATGCTTGCCAATCTACACATTGATGTACTTTCAATGGGATATTAAATATGCCAGGGCCTGGCAGATGACCTCTGCCATGTCCTATCCTTGAGCATACGCTTTTCCCTTGTCATGTCAGTTATTTGGCTGAGTCCTGTTCCCTAAGCTATTCAGTCAAGACTTGCTGGCATCATTCACCTGCAGTATAAGAGCTTTCTGTGAAATTTCTCAGCAGAAATCCTCTGCAAGCACATTGCTTTGGATATGAGAGACAGTGGTGGAAGTTGAAATTCAAGGGCAGATATTTGAAAACAATGAAACAAGCCCCAAATAAGATCTTTACATGTTTCCCAGATGAATATGTTTGGAAATATGGGGGAAGATGGAGATCAAGGCTGGGTAGAGTGCACACCAATTTCAAGGTACAAAAACCAGGGAAAAACATGGGCAAGCAAGAGAGCTGGTTAATCTGATGTAAAAATCTTTGATGATGAAAGGAAAATTATATTCTCATGATGATATAATCAGGCTGTAGAAGTGAAGTTCTCATGTGGGTTGTCCTATGTGTGGCCTTATGCATTGGCCAGTTGATGCAGGACAGGAGATCTTCAAATAAATCTGGTGGAACACAAAATACTGGAAAAAAAAATTCAGCCTAAATCCTGTGTATTCCTTCCCTTTGAGAACATATATGGATAATGTACGAAGATTCAAAAGAGACAATGTCCATTGGGTCATGGTTTCAACAATGAAATGGTCACTTCACATAACATTTTGAATTTTGCTTTCACAGTTGCTCATGTACCAGGCCTGAGTGAAGCAGAATGCAGAGTAAGCCTCATCAATAGTTGTGCATTCCATAAGTGGTTTTAAAACCAGTGAAACCCTTTGGACTTAGTGTTTGTATTTAATTGGTTGATTGGTTTTGCAAATTGTTTGTTTTCCTATTTTTAACTTTGTGAGTCAGGGAAGCCCTCACTCATAGTGATTTCGACCTCTCCAAAAGCTCTGAAGTTACTCATGTAACAGCTATTACATGCTATAAGTTTCTCCTATTAAAACTTGAAAGACTAACAGACTCTGCTACTTTTCATCTAAATTCAGTGTTGGGCTAAGTTCAGGGTTGGACTTTTTACAAGTCCTTTGAAATGTGTCCTCCTCCAGTCACTGGTCGTGCTGGAATTTACATTCTTGTGAAGACAGGATTTGAGCAAATTGGCACAAGTACAGTTTGCCACTACTCTGGACACCTGGTTAAATATCGAGTTCCCTAAATGGTGTGTGTTTTACTTTGATCTCTGCTGACACTTTGCTCATCCAGTTAGAACCACAGGGCTCCAGGCCATAGCGTTCCAGGCCTAAACAAGAAAATTTCCATTCCGTTTTGGGAGTTCATTCGTCTCTCATAATTACTTTTTCCACAAATGTGTGCTTCAGGAGAGGCCCTGTCCAAATGTGGAGAGGCCCATTTTTATTCACTCACTTTCAGACTTTCTAAGATTTTCAGTTACTAGAGGTTTGCCCAGACTTGCCATTGTCAAGGGACAGTGCACTTCACTTGAAATTGTGCAGTATTACTTCATGTGTCTCCGTGGAAATTCCACCGATGGGAAACTCTCGCTGTAGTCATCTCCAAGTGTTGCTGAGTAAGAAAATATAAATAACAAAGGATGTGGTTTCAAGCAGAATGAGGAATGGAGGGATAATCTTTATTTCAGTGCAGGTTGACCTTTCAAAGAAACAGTAATTCCTATCAAATAGTAGGTAAAATCTTTTGTAAAGAGACATGGACATGACACACTCAACTTTATGTCACTTTTTTTAAAACGCCAAGGGCATTTGAGAAATTCTTGGCTGCTGAATTGTCCCTTTTTGCAAATTTCTCTTAGGTAAGACACTCCAGCTTCTTCAAACAATGGTACAGTTCCTTCCATGTAAAAAACCAAAGCAAAAAACAAAATAAATTAAAACAAAACCCATCAAATTACATTTGAGTGCACACAATTGCTCAGCAGGCCCACTATTCAAGAAGCTAGAGGTACAGAATCCTCAGCCTTCAGCCCATGGCCTGAAGTTTTGTCTCTATCATGGCCCCTCAATTCCCTGGCATGTCCACATTAACTCATGAATCTTTACTCATTTCCTCTTCAAATGCACAGGATCCAATATATTTGAACCCTGTTCACCTGGGCTGTAATCATCCAAGGGCACACCAGAGGAAGGGCAGCCACTCCCTTGCCTGGGGCCTTGGAGCTTATCACAATAGAAATGGACACCTGAACAAGGGGAGCCAAAACAAAGAGAGGCATATTCCTAAAGCCTGAAGCACAGAAGCTACCTATAGACCAGTAGTGGGATTTCACAAACTATGTAAGAATCTCTGTGCACATGCTTGGCATGCCCCCTCATGCCTATAATCCCAGCAATCTGGGGGCTGAGCTGGATGGATCCTAGGGAGTTCCAGTCCATCTTGGGCTACGAATTTATCTCAAGGCCTCTTTCTACAACTACATAAGATGCTGTTTCCAAAAAGAGGACAACATTAAACTAGACACACTTGGTCTAGATCCCTGGGTTCACTACATGAGTTGTGGAGTCTAAATATTCCATGCCATGAGAAAATACCTGGGATTTCTAGTGAAAGGGGCATTTGCATCCCTTTTCTAAGGGTTTCCCTTTCACCATGTTACAGTTGAATTCTGTGAAAACCTGCTGGTGATAATGTATTGAGCTAGTACCTCATGTTTAGTGTTCAGGGTTATGCTGGAATGGCTGCAGACCCCCTTGAAATAGCGATTGCAGACAAGTGAACCCCGAGGAAGCTGGATAGTTGAAGCAGGCACTCCAAATATTCATGCACTGCAAGGATTCACTTTCACTTTGGGTCTCATCTTCTGGTTGCTGGCTTTTAGTGCTAACTGATACTACCATGGTGGCAGTAATCCAGCAGAGACTGCATGTATGGTTTGCAGGTTTGTTTCCCAAGCCACCAGAAACTTGGCAGAACCCAAATCATTATGGCATTTTCTTGCCTCCCTTGAAACATTTGGCTTTCTAAGTTTGATAACTGAATAGACTGGGCTAGTCACCTTTGGACCCCGTATACCACAAACATAGCTAAAGACAGAGCCAATTACTTCCCTCCACTTGTCAAAATATGTCAAATTTGCTTGATCACCACAAGTTCAAAGAAAATTCTGAGGCAACTTAGAGAGGTTAATCAAATACTGCATGATTGGAATGGCTGTGGTTGTATGAGGTGGAAAGCTGCAGAGTTGGGCTGAAACTGTTCACAGAAATCCACAGGTTTGTGGTTGCTAGGCAACCACACTGGGCTGAGATTGGCTGAACATCCCTGTGAGGTGGATTTTAGGCTCTAGGTTTGAAAATTTAAATGACTGGGATAGTCAAGTTTGGAACCCATAGACCTCAGACATACCAAAAGGTTTTCCAATTACTTCCCTCCACTTCTCAAAATATGTCAATTTTCTTGATCACTACAACTGTAAAAAAAAATTCTGAGGCAACATAGAGAGACTAATCAAATACTGCATGATTGGAATGGCTGTGGTTGTATGAGGTGGAAAGCTGCAGAGTTGGGCTGAAACAGTTCACAGAAATCCAGAAGCTTGTGGTTGCCAGGCAACCACAATGGGCTGTGATTGGCTGAGCACCATTGTGAGCTGGACTTTGGGCTCTAGGATACAAGTGTGCAGTAGGAGACCTGAGTCACAATGCTGGGCGTTGCCATGGAGACCTCAGTGGCACAGAGGACCTTGTAGGGCAAGATTTAAATAGGATGAATATTCTTGGCTTGGTATGCCACAATATTCTCTCTGAAGGCTTCACTGCTCAGAATTAGTGGATGGAAATGCTTTCCAATCTACACATTGATGTACATTCAATGGGATATTAAATATGCCAGAACCTGGCAGATGACCTCTGCCATGTCCTATCCTTGAGCATAGGCTTTTCCCTTGTCATGTCAGTCATTTGGCTGAGTCCTGTTCCCTAAGCTATTCAGTCAAGACTTGCTGGCATCATTCACCTGCAGTATAAGAGCTTTCTGTGAAATTTCTCAGCAGAAATCCTCTGCAAGCACATAGCTTTGGATATGAGAGACAGTGGTGGAAGTTGAATTTCAAGGGCAGATATTTGAAAACAATGAAACAAGCCCCGAATAAGATCTTTACATGTTTCCCAGATGAATATGTTTGGAAATATGGGGGAAGATGGAGATCAAGGCTGGGAAGAGTGCACACCCATTTCAAGGTACAAAAACCAGGGAAAAACATGGGCAAGCAAGAGAGCTGGTTAATCTGATGTAAAAATCTTTGATGATGAAAGGAAAATTATATTCTCATGATGATATAATCAGGCTGTAGAAGTGAAGTTCTCATGTGGGTTGTCCTATGTGTGGCCTTCTGCATTGGGCAGTGGATGCAGGACAGGAGATTTCAAATAAATCTGGTGGAACACAAAATACTGAAAAAAATAATTAAGCCTAAATCCTGTGTATTCCTTACCTTTGAGAACATATATGGATAATGTATGAAGTTTCAAAAGAGAAAATGTCTATTGGGTCATGGTTTCAACAATGAAATGGTCACTTCACATAACATTTTGAATTTTGCTTTCACCGTTGCTCATGTACCAGGCCTGAGTAAAGCTGAATGCAGAGTAAGCCTCATCAATAGTTGCGCATCCCATAAGTGGTTTTAAAACCAGTGAAACCCTTTCGAATTAGTGTTTGTATTTAATTGGTTGATTGGTTTTGCAAATTGTTTGTTTTACTATTTTTAAGTTTGTGAGTCAGGGAGGCCCTCACTCATAGTGATTTCGACCTCTCCAAAAGCTCTGAAGTTATTCATGTAACAGCTATTACATGCTATAAGTTTCTCCTATTAAAACTTGAAAGACTAACAGACTCTGCTACTTTTCATCTAAATTCAGTGTTCGGCTAAGTTCAGGGTTGGACTTTTTACAAGTCCTTTGAAATGTGTCCTCCTCTAGTCACTGGTCTTGCTGGAATTTACTTTCTTGTGAAGACAGGATTTGAGCAAATTGACACAAGTACAGTTTGCCACTACTCTGGACACCTGGTTAAATATCGAGTTCCCTAAATGGTGTGTGTTTTACTTTGATCTCTGCTGACACTTTGCTCATCCAGTTAGAACCACAGGGCTCCAGGCCATAGCGTTCCAGGCCTAAACAAGAAAATTTCCATTCCGTTTTGGGAGTTCATTCGTCTCTCATAATTACTTTTTCCACAAATGTGTGCTTCAGGAGAGGCCCTGTCCAAATGTGGAGAGGCCCATTTTCATTCACTCACTTTCAGACTTTCTAAGATTTTCAGTTACTAGAGATTTGCCCAGACTTGCCATTGTCAAGGGACAGTGCACTTCACTTGAAATTGTGCAGTATTACTTCATGTGTCTCCGTGGAAATTCCACCAATGGGAAACTCTCGCTGTAGTCATCTCCAAGTGTTGCTGCGTAAGACAATATAACTAAAAAAGGATGTGGTTTCAAGCAGAATGAGGAAAGGAGGGATTATCTTTATTTCAGTGCAGGTTGACCTTTCAAAGAAACAGTAATTCCTATCAAATAGGAGGTAAAATCTTTTGTAAAGAGACATGGACATGACACACTCAACTTTATGTCACTTTTTTTAAAACGCCAAGGGCATTTGAGAAATTCTTGGCTGCTGAATTGTCCCTTTTTGCAAATTTCTCTTAGGTAAGACACTCCAGCTTCTTCAAACCATGGTACAGTTCCTTCCATGTAAAAAACCAAAGGAAAAAGCAAAATAAATTAAATCAAAACTCATCAAATTACATTTGAGAGCACACAGTTGCTCAGCAGGCCCACTATTCAAGAAGCTAGAGGTACAGAATCCTCAGCATTCAGCCCATGGCCTGAAGTTTTGTCTCTATCATGGCCCCTCAATTCCCTGGCATGTCCACATTAACTCATGAATCTTTACTCATTTCCTCTTCAAATGCACAGGATCCAATATATTTGAACCCTGTTCACCTGGGCTGTAATCATCCAAGGACACACCAGAGGAAGGGCAGCCACTCCCTTGCCTGGGGCCTTGGAGCTTATCACAATAGAAATGGACACCTGAACAAGGGGACCCAAAACAAAGAGAGGCATATTCCTAAAGCCTGAAGCACAGAAGCTACCTATAGACCAGTAGTGGGATTTCACAAATTATGTAAGAATTTCTGTGCACATGCATGGCATGGCCCCTCATGCCTATAATCCCAGCAATCTGGGGGCTGAGCTGGATGGATCCTTGGGAGTTCCAGTCCATCTTGGGCTACGAATTGATCTCAAGGCCTCTTTCAACAACTACATAAGATGCTGTTTCCAAAAAGAGGACAACATTAAACTAGACACACTTGGTCTAGGTCCCTGGGTTCACTACATGAGTTGTGGAGTCTAAATATTCCATGCCATGAGAAAATACCTGGGATTTCTAGTGAAAGGGGCCTTTGCATCCCTTTTCTAAGGGTTTCCCTTTCACCATGTTACAGTTGAATTCTGGGAAAACCTGCTGGTGTTAAGGTATTGAGCTAGTACCTCATGTTTAGTGTTCAGGGTTATGCTGGAATGGCTGCAGACCTCCTTGAAATAGCGATTGCAGACAAGTGAACCCCGAGGAAGCTGGATAGTTGAAGCAGGCACTCCAAATATTCATGCACTGCAAGGATTCACTTTCATTTTGGGTCTCATCTTCTGGTTGCTGGCTTTTAGTGCTAACTGATACTACCATGGTTGCAGTAATCCAGCAGAGACTGCATGTATGGTTTGCAGGTTTGCTTCCCAAGCCACCAGAAACTTGGCAGAACCCAAATCATTGTGGCATTTTCTTTCCTCCCTTGAAACATTAGGCTTTCTAAGTTTGATAACTTAATAGACTGGGCTAGTCATCTTTGGACCCCATATACCACAAACAGAGCTAAAGACAGAGCCAATTACTTCCGTCCACTTGTCAAAATATGTCAAATTTGCATGATCACCACAAGTTCAAAGAAAATTCTGAGGCAACTTAGAGAGGTGAATCAAATACTGCATGATTGGAATGGCTGTGGTTGTATGAGGTGGAAAGCTGCAGAGTTGGGCTGAAACTGTTCACAGAAATCCACAGGCTTGTGGTTGCCAGCCAACCACACTCGGCTGCGATTGGCTGAACATCCCTGTGAGGTGGATTTTAGGCTCTAGGTTTGAAAATCTAAAAGACTGGGATAGTCAAGTTTGGAACCCATAGACCTCAGACATACCAAAAGGTTTTCCAATTACTTCCCTCCACTTCTCAAAATATGTCAAATTTTCTTGATCACTACAACTGTAAAAAAAAAATTCTGAGGCAACATAGAGTGGCTAATCAAATACTGCATGATTGGAATGGCTGTGGTTGTATGAGGTGGAAAGCTGCAGAGTTGGGCTGAAACAGTTCACAGAAATCCACAAGCTTGTGGTTGCCAGGCAACCACAATGGGCTGTGATTGGCTGAGCACCATTGTGAGCTGGACTTTAGGCTCTAGGATACAAGTGTGCAGTAGGAGACCTGAGTCACAATGCTGGGCATTGCCATGGAGACCTCAGTGGCACAGAGGACCTTGTAGGGCAAGATTTAAATAGGATGAATATTCTTGGCCTGGTATGCCACAATATTCTCTCCGAAGGCTTCACTGCTCAGAATTTGTGGATGGAAATGCTTGCCAATCTACACATTGATGTACTTTCAATGGGATATTAAATATGCCAGGGCCTGGCAGATGACCTCTGCCATGTCCTATCCTTGAGCATACGCTATTCCCTTGTCATGTCAGTCATTTGGCTGAGTCCTGTTCCCTAAGCTATTCAGTCAAGACTTGCTGGCATCATTCACCTGCAGTATAAGAGCTTTCTGTGAAATTTCTCAGCAGAAATCCTCTGCAAGCACATAGTTTTGGATATGAGAGACAGTGGTGGAAGTCGAATTTCAAGGGCAGATATTTAAAAACAATGAAACAAGCCCCGAATAACATCTTTACATGTTTCTCAGATGAATATGTTTGGAAATATGGGGGAAGATGGAGATCAAGGCTGGGAAGAGTGCACACCCATTTCAAGGTACAAAAACCAGGGAAAAACATGGGCAAGCAAGAGAGCTGGTTAATCTGATGTAAAAAATCTTTGATGATGAAAGGAAAATTATATTCTCATGATGATATAATCAGTCTGTAGAAGTGAAGTTCTCATGTTTGTTGTCCTATGTGTGGCCTTCTGCATTGGGCAGTGGATGCAGGACAGGAGATCTTCAAATAAATCTGGTGGAACACAAAATACTGAAAAAAACACTTCAGCCTAAATCCTGTGTATTCCTTCCCTTTGAGCACATATATGGATAATGTATGAAGTTTCAAAAGAGCAAATGTCTATTGGGTCATGATTTCAACAATGAAATGGTCACTTCACATAACATTTTGAATATTGCTTTCACAGTTGCTCATGTACCAGGCCTGAGTAAAGCAGAATGCAGAGTAAGCCTCATCAATAGTTGTGCATTCCATAAGTGGTTTTAAAACCAGTGAAACCCTTTGGACTTAGTGTTTGTATTTAATTGGTTGATTGGTTTTGCAAATTGTTTGTTTTCCTATTTTTAACTTTGTGAGTCAGGGAAGCCCTCACTCATAGTGATTTCGACCTCTCCAAAAGCTCTGAAGTTATTCATGTAACAGCTATTACATGCTATAAGTTTCTCCTATTAAAACTTGAAAGACTAACAGACTCTGCTACTTTTCATCTAAATTCAGTGTTGGGCTAAGTTCAGGGTTGGACTTTTTACAAGTCCTTTGAAATGTGTCCTCCTCTAGTCACTGGTCGTGCTGGAATTTACTTTCTTGTGAAGACAGGATTTGAGCAAATTGACACAAGTACAGTTTGCCACAACTCTGGACACCTGGTTAAATATCGAGTTCCCTAAATGGTGTGTGTTTTACTTTTATCTCTGCTCACACTTTGCTAATGCAGTTAGAACCACAGGGTTCCAGGCCATAGCGTTCCAGGCCTAAACAAGAAAATTTCCATTCCGTTTTGGGAGTTCATTCGTCTCTCATAATTACTTTTTCCACAAATGTGTGCTTCAGGAGAGGCCCTGTCCAAATGTGGAGAGGCCCATTTTCATTCACTCACTTTCAGACTTTCTAAGATTTTCAGTTACTAGAGATTTGCCCAGACTTGCCATTGTCAAGGGACAGTGCACTTCACTTGAAATTGTGCAGTATTACTTCATGTGTCTCCGTGGAAATTCCACCAATGGGAAACTCTCGCTGTAGTCATCTCCAAGTGTTGCTGCGTAAGAAAATATAACTAACAAAGGATGTGGTTTCAAGCAGAATGAAGAAAGGAGGGATTATCTTTATTTCAGTGCAGGTTGACCTTGCAAAGAAACAGTAATTTCTATCAAATAGGAGGTAAAATCTTTTGTAAAGAGACATGGACATGACACACTCAACTTTATGTCACTTTTTTTAAAACGCCAAGGGCATTTGAGAAATTCTTGGCTGCTGAATTGTCCCTTTTTGCAAATTTCTCTTAGGTAAGACACTTCAGCTTCTTCAAACCATGGTACAGTTCCTTCCATGTAAAAAACCAAAGCAAAAAACAAAATAAATTAAAACAAAACCCATCAAATTATATTTGAGAGCATACAATTGCTCAGCAGGCCCACTATTCAAGAAGCTAGAGGTACAGAATCCTCAGCCTTCAGCCCATGCCCTGAAGCTTTGTCTCTATCATGGCCCCTCAATTCCCTGGCATGTCCACATTAACTCATGAATCTTTACTCATTTCCTCTTCAAATGCACAGGATCCAATATATTTGAACCCTGTTCACCTGGGCTGTAATCATCCAAGGACACACCAGAGGAAGGGCAGCCACTCCCTTGCCTGGGGCCTTGGAGCTTATCACAATAGAAATGGACACCTGAACAAGGGGAGCCAAAACAAAGAGAGGCATATTCCTAAAGCCTGAAGCACAGATGCTACCTATAGACCAGTAGTGGGATTTCACAAATTATGTAAGAATCTCTGTGCACATGCTTGGCATGGTCCCTCATGCCTATAATCCCAGCAATCTGGGGGCTGAGGTGGTTTGATCCTTGGGAGTTCCAGTCCATCTTGGGCTACGAATTTATCTCAAGGCCTCTTTCAACAACTACATAAGATGCTGTTTCCAAAAAGAGGACAACATTAAACTAGACACACTTGGTCTAGGTCCCTGGGTTCACTACATGAGTTGTGGAGTCTAAATATTCCATGCCATGAGAAAATACCTGGGATTTCTAGTGAAAGGGGCATTTGCATCCCTTTTCTAAGGGTTTCCCTATCACCATGTTACAGTTGAATTCTGGGAAAACCTGCTGGTGATAAGGTATTGAGCTTGTACCTCATGTTTAGTGTTCAGGGTTATGCTGGAATGGCTGCAGACCTCCTTGAAATAGCGATTGCAGACAAGTGAACCCCGAGGAAGCTGGATAGTTGAAGCAGGCACTCCAAATATTCATGCACTGCAAGGATTCACTTTCATTTTGGGTCTCATCTTCTGGTTGCTGGCTTTTAGTGCTAACTGATACTACCATGGTGGCAGTAATCCAGCAGAGACTGCATGTATGGTTTGCAGGTTTGCTTCCCAAGCCACCAGAAATTTGGCAGAACCCAAATCATTGTGGCATTTTCTTTCCTCCCTTAAAACATTTGGCTTTCTAAGTTTGATAACTGAATAG
The DNA here is from genome assembly GCF_034190915.1 of Cavia porcellus. Classification (NCBI taxonomy): domain Eukaryota; kingdom Metazoa; phylum Chordata; class Mammalia; order Rodentia; family Caviidae; genus Cavia; species Cavia porcellus. The sequence continues at coordinate 3,144,176 of NW_026947543.1, forward strand.
ACTGGGCTAGTCATCTTTGGACCCCATATACCACAAACAGAGCTAAAGACAGAGCCAATTACTTCCCTCCACTTGTCAAAATATGTCAAATTTGCTTGATCACCACAAGTTCAAAGAAAATTCTGAGGCAACTTAGAGAGGTGAATCAAATACTGCATGATTGGAATGGCTGTGGTTGTATGAGGTGGAAAGCTGCAGAGTTGGGCTGAAACTCTTCACAGAAATCCACAGGCTTGTGGTTGCCAGGCAACCACACTGGGCTGAGATTGGATGAACATCCCTGTGAGGTGGATTTTAGGCTCTAGGTTTGAAAATTTAAAAGACTGGGATAGTCAAGTTTGGAACCCATAGACCTCAGACATACCAAAAGGTTTTCCAATTACTTCCCTCCACTTCTCAAAATATGTCAAATTTTCTTGATCACTACAACTGTAAAAAAAAATTCTGAGGCAACATAGAGTGGCTAATCAAATACTGCATGATTGGAATGGCTGTGGTTGTATGAGGTGGAAAGCTGCAGAGTTGGGCTGAAACAGTTCACAGAAATCCACAATCTTGTGGTTGCCAGGCAACCACAATGGGCTGTGATTGGCTGAGCACCATGGTGAGCTGGACTTTAGGCTCTAGGATACAAGTGTGCAGTAGGAGACCTGAGTCACAATGCTGGGCATTGCCATGGAGACCTCAGTGGCACAGAGGACCTTGTAGGGCAAGATTTAAATAGGATGAATATTCTTGGCCTGGTATGCCACAATATTCTCTCTGAAGGCTTCACTGCTCAGAATTTGTGGATGGAAATGCTTGCCAATCTACACATTGATGTACTTTCAATGGGATATTAAATATGCCAGGGCCTGGCAGATGACCTCTGCCATGTCCTATCCTTGAGCATACGCTATTCCCTTGTCATGTCAGTCATTTGGCTGAGTCCTGTTCCCTAAGCTATTCAGTCAAGACTTGCTGGCATCATTCACCTGCAGTATAAGAGCTTTCTGTGAAATTTCTCAGCAGAAATCCTCTGCAAGCACATAGTTTTGGATATGAGAGACAGTGGTGGAAGTCGAATTTCAAGGGCAGATATTTGAAAACAATGAAACAAGCCCCGAATAACATCTTTACATGTTTCTCAGATGAAAATGTTTGGAAATATGGGGGAAGATGGAGATCAAGGCTGGGAAGAGTGCACACCCATTTCAAGGTACAAAAACCAGGGAAAAACATGGGCAAGCAAGAGAGCTGGTTAATCTGATGTAAAAACCTTTGATGATGAAAGTAAAATTATATTCTCATGATGATATAATCAGGCTGTAGAAGTGAAGTTCTCATGTTTGTTGTCCTATGTGTGGCCTTCTGCATTGGGCAGTGGATGCAGGACAGGAGATCTTCAAATAAATCTGGTGGAACACAAAATACTGAAAAAAAAACTTCAGCCTAAATCCTGTGTATTCCTTCCCTTTGAGAACATATATGGATAATGTATGAAGTTTCCAAAGGTTAAAATGTCTATTGGGTCATGATTTCAACAATGAAATGGTCACTTCACATAACATTTTAATGTTGCTTTCACAGTTGCTCATGTACCAGGCCTGAGTAAAGCAGAATGCAGAGTAAGCCTCATCAATAGTTGTGCATTCCATAAGTGGTTTTAAAACCAGTGAAACCCTTTGGATTTAGTGTTTGTATTTAATTGGTTGATTGGTTTTGCAAATTGTTTGTTTTCCTATTTTTAACTTTGTGAGTCAGGGAAGCCCTCACTCATAGTGATTTCGACCTCTCCAAAAGCTCTGAAGTTATTCATGTAACAGCTATTACATGCTATAAGTTTCTCCTATTAAAACTTGAAAGACGAACAGACTCTGCTACTTGTCATCCAAATTCAGTGTTGCGCTAAATTCAGGGTTGGACTTTTTACAAGTCCTTTGAAATGTGTCCTCCTCTAGTCACTGGTCGTGCTGGAATTTACTTTCTTGTGAAGACAGGATTTGAGCAAATTGACACAAGTACAGTTTGCCACAACTCTGGACACCTGGTTAAATATCGAGTTCCCTAAATGGTGTGTGTTTTACTTTGATCTCTGCTGACACTTTGCTCATCCAGTTAGAACCACAGGGCTCCAGGCCATAGCGTTCCAGGCCTAAACAAGAAAATTTCCATTCCATTTTGGGAGTTCATTCGTCTCTCATAATTACTTTTTCCACAAATGTGTGCTTCAGGAGAGGCCCTGTCCAAATGTGGAGAGGCCCATTTTCATTCACTCACTTTCAGACTTTCTAAGATTTTCAGTTACTAGAGATTTGCCCACACTTGCCATTGTCAAGGGACAGTGCACTTCACTTGAAATTGTGCAGTATTACTTCATGTGTCTCCGTGGAAATTCCACCAATGGGAAACTCTCGCTGTAGTCATCTCCAAGTGTTGCTGAGTCAGAAAATATAAATAACAAAGGATGTGGTTTCAAGCAGAATGAGGAAAGGAGGGATTATCTTTATTTCAGTGCAGGTTGACCTTGCAAAGAAACAGTAATTCCTATCAAATAGGAGGTAAAATCTTTTGTAAAGAGACATGGACATGACACACTCAAATTTATGTCACATTTTTTAAAACGCCAAGGGCATTTGAGAAATTCTTGGCTGCTGAATTGTCCCTTTTTGCAAATTTCTCTTAGGTAAGACACTCCAGCTTCTTCAAACCATGGTACAGTTCCTTCCATGTAAAAAACCAAAGCAAAAAACAAAATAAATTAAAACAAAACCCATCAAATTACATTTGAGAGCATACAATTGCTCAGCAGGCCCACTATTCAAGAAGCTAGAGGTACAGAATCCTCAGCCTTCAGCCCATGCCCTGAAGCTTTGTCTCTATCATGGCCCCTCAATTCCCTGGCATGTCCACATTAACTCATGAATCTTTACTCGTTTCCTCTTCAAATGCACAGGATCCAATATATTTGAACCCTGTTCACCTGGGCTGTAATCATCCAAGGACACACCAGAGGAAGGGCAGCCACTCCCTTGCCTGGGGCCTTGGAGCTTATCACAATAGAAATGGACACCTGAACAAGGGGAGCCAAAACAAAGAGAGGCATATTCCTAAACCTGAAGCACAGAAGCTACCTATAGACCAGTAGTGGGATTTCACAAATTATGTAAGAATCTCTGTGCACATGCTTGGCATGGTCCCTCATGCCTATAATCGCAGCAATCTGGGGGCTGAGGTGGTTGGATCCTTGGGAGTTCCAGTCCATCTTGGGCTACGAATTTATCTCAAGGCCTCTTTCAACAACTACATAAGATGCTGTTTCCAAAAAGAGGACAACATTAAACTAGACACACTTGGTCTAGGTCCCTGGGTTCACTACATGAGTTGTGGAGTCTAAATATTCCATGCCATGAGAAAATACCTGGGATTTCTAGTGAAAGGGGCATTTGCATCCCTTTTCTAAGGGTTTCCCTTTCACCATGTTACAGTTGAATTCTGGGAAAACCTGCTGGTGATAAGGTATTGAGCTAGTAGCTCATGTTTAGTGTTCAGGGTTATGCTGGAATGGCTGCAGACCTCCTTGAAATAGCGATTGCAGACAAGTGAACCCCGAGGAAGCTGGATAGTTGAAGCAGGCACTCCAAATATTCATGCACTGCAAGGATTCACTTTCATTTTGGGTCTCATCTTCTGGTTGCTGGCTTTTAGTGCTAACTGATACTACCATGGTGGCAGTAATCCAGCAGAGACTGCATGTATGGTTTGCAGGTTTGCTTCCCAAGCCACCAGAAACTTGGCAGAACCCAAACCATTGTGGCATTTTCTTTCCTCCCTTGAAACATTTGGCTTTCTAAGTTTGATAACTGAATAGACTGGGCTAGTCATCTTTGGACCCCATATACCACAAACAGAGCTAAAGACAGAGCCAATTACTTCCCTCCACTTGTCAAAATATGTCAAATTTGCTTGATCACCACAAGTTCAAAGAAAATTCTGAGGCAACTTTGAGAGGTTAATCAAATACTGCATGATTGGAATGGCTGTGGTTGTATGAGGTGGAAAGCTGCAGAGTTGGGCTGAAACTGTTCACAGAAATCCACAGGCTTGTGGTTGCCAGGCAACCACACTGGGCTGAGATTGGCTGAACATCCTTGTGAGGTGGATTTTAGGCTCTAGGTTTGAAAATTTAAAAGACTGGGATAGTCAAGTTTGGAACCCATAGACCTCAGACATACCAAAAGGTTTTCCAATTACTTCCCTCCACTTATCAAAATATGTCAAATTTTCTTGATCACTACAACTGTAAAAAAAAATTCTGAGGCAACATAGAGTGGCTAATCAAATACTGCATGATTGGAATGGCTGTGGTTGTATGAGGTGGAAAGCTGCAGAGTTGGGTTGAAACAGTTCACCGAAATCCACAAGCTTGTGGTTGCCAGGCAACCACAATGGGCTGTGATTGGCTGAGCACCATGGTGAGCTGGACTTTAGGCTCTAGGATACAAGTGTGCAGTAGGAGACCTGAGTCACAATGCTGGGCATTGCCATGGAGACCTCAGTGGCACAGAGGACCTTGTAGGGCAAGATTTAAATAGGATGAATATTCTTGGCCTGGTATGCCACAATATTCTCTCTGAAGGCTTCACTGCTCAGAATTTGTGGATGGAAATGCTTGCCAATCTACACATTGATGTACTTTCAATGGGATATTAAATATGCCAGGGCCTGGCAGATGACCTCTGCCATGTCCTATCCTTGAGCATACGCTTTTCCCTTGTCATGTCAGTCATTTGGCTGAGTCCTGTTCCCTAAGCTATTCAGTCAAGACTTGCTGGCATCATTCACCTGCAGTATAAGAGCTTTCTGTGAAATTTCTCAGCAGAAATCCTCTGCAAGCACATAGCTTTGGATATGAGAGACAGTGGTGGAAGTTGAATTTCAAGGGCAGATATTTGAAAACAATGAAACAAGCCCCGAATAAGATCTTTACATGTTTCCCAGATGAATATGTTTGGAAATATGGGGGAAGATGGAGATCAAGCCTGGGAAGAGTGCACACACATTTCAAGGTACAAAAACCAGGGAAAAACATGGGTAAGCAAGAGAGCTGGTTAATCTGATGTAAAAATCTTTGATGATGAAAGGAAAATTATATTCTCATGATGATATAATCAGGCTGTAGAAGTGAAGTTCTCATGTGGGTTGTCCTATGTGTGGCCTTCTGCATTGGGCAGTGGATGCAGGACAGGAGATCTTCAAATAAATCTGGTGGAACACAAAATACTGAAAAAAAATTCAACCTGAATCCTGTGTATTCCTTCCCTTTGAGAACATATATGGATAATGTACGAAGTTTCAAAAGAGAAAATGTCTATTGTGTCATGGTTTCAACAATGAAATGGTCACTTCACATAACATTTTGAATTTTGCTTTCACAGTTGCTCATGTACTAGGCCTGAGTAAAGCAGAATGCAGAGTAAGCCTCATCAATAGTTGTGCATTCCATAAGTGGTTTTTAAACCAGTGAAACCCTTTGGACTTAGTGTTTGTATTTAATTGGTTGATTGGTTTTGCAAATTGTTTGTTTTCCTATTTTTAACTTTGTGAGACAGGGAAGCCCTCACTCATAGTGATTTCGACCTCTCCAAAAGCTCTGAAGTTATTCATGTAACAGCTATTACATGCTATAAGTTTCTCCTATTAAAACTTGAAAGACTAACAGACTCTGCTACTTTTCATCTAAATTCAGTGTTGGGCTAAGATCAGGGTTGGACTTTTTACAAGTCCTTTGAAATGTGTCCTCCTCTAGTCACTGGTCGTGCTCAAATTTACTTTCTTGTGAAGACAGGATTAGAGCAAATTGACACAAGTACAGTTTGCCACTACTTTGGACACCTGGTTAAATATCGAGTTCCCTAAATGGTGTGTGTTTTACTTTGATCTCTGCTCACACTTTGCTCATGCAGTTAGAACCACAGGGCTCCAGGCCATAGCGTTCCAGGCCTAAACAAGAAAATTTCCATTCCGTTTTGGGAGTTCATTCGTCTCTCATAATTACTTTTTCCACAAATGTGTGCTTCAGGAGAGGCCCTGTCCAAATGTGGAGAGGCCCATTTTCATTCACTCACTTTCAGACTTTCTAAGATTTTCAGTTACTAGAGATTTGCCCAGACTTGCCATTGTCAAGGGACAGTGCACTTCACTTGAAATTGTGCAGTATTACTTCATGTGTCTCCGTGGAAATTCCACCAATGGGAAACTCTCGCTGTAGTCATCTCCAAGTGTTGCTGCGTAAGAAAATATAACTAACAAAGGATGTGGTTTCAAGCAGAATGAGGAAAGGAGGGATTATCTTTATTTCAGTGCAGGTTGACCTTGCAAAGAAACAGTAATTCCTATCGAATAGGAGGTAAAATCTTTTGTAAAGAGACATGGACATGACACACTCAACTTTATGTCACTTTTTTTAAAACGCCAAGGGCATTTGAGAAATTCTTGGCTGCTGAATTGTCCCTTTTTGCAAATTTCTCTTAGGTAAGACACTCCAGCTTCTTCAAACCATGGTACAGTTCCTTCCATGTAAAAAACCAAAGCAAAAAACAAAATAAATTAAAACAAAACCCATCAAATTACATTTGAGAGCATACAATTGCTCAGCAGGCCCACTATTGAAGAAGCTAGAGGTACAGAATCCTCAGCCTTCAGCCCATGGCCTGAAGCTTTGTCTCTTTCATGGCCCCTCAATTCCCTGGCATGTCCACATTAACTCATGAATCTTTACTCATTTCCTCTTCAAATGCACAGGATCCAATATATTTGAACCCTGTTCACCTGGGCTGTAATCATCCAAGGACACACCAGAGGAAGGGCAGCCACTCCCTTGCCTGGGGCCTTGGAGCTTATCACAATAGAAATGGACACCTGAACAAGGGGAGCCAAAACAAAGAGAGGCATATTCCTAAAGCCTGAAGCACAGAAGCTACCTATAGACCAGTAGTGGGATTTCACAAATTATGTAAGAATCTCTGTGCACATGCTTGGCATGGTCCCTCATGCCTATAATCCCAGCAATCTGGGGGCTGAGGTGGTTGGATCCTTGGGAGTTCCAGTCCATCTTGGGCTACGAATTTATCTCAAGGCCTCTTTCAACAACTACATAAGATGCTGTTTCCAAAAAGAGGACAACATTAAACTAGACACACTTGGTCTAGGTCCCTGGGTTCACTACATGAGTTGTGGAGTCTAAATATTCCATGCCATGAGAAAATACCTGGGATTTCTAGTGAAAGGGGCATTTGCATCCCTTTTCTAAGGGTTTCCCTTTCACCATGTTACAGTTGAATTCTGGGAAAACCTGCTGGTGATAAGGTATTGAGCTAGTAGCTCATGTTTAGTGTTCAGGGTTATGCTGGAATGGCTGCAGACCTCCTTGAAATAGCGATTGCAGACAAGTGAACCCCGAGGAAGCTGGATAGTTGAAGCAGGCACTCCAAATATTCATGCACTGCAAGGATTCACTTTCATTTTGGGTCTGAATCTTCTGGTTGCTGGCTTTTAGTGCTAACTGATACTACCATGGTGGCAGTAATCCAGCAGAGACTGCATGTATGGTTTGCAGGTTTGCTTCCCAAGCCACCAGAAACTTGGCAGAACCCAAATCATTGTGGCATTTTCTTTCCTCCCTTGAAACATTTGGCTTTCTAAGTTTGATAAATGAATAGACTGGGCTAGTCATCTTTGGACCCCATATACCACAAACAGAGCTAAAGACAGAGCCAATTACTTCCCTCCACTTGTCAAAATATGTCAAATTTGCTTGATCACCACAAGTTCAAAGAAAATTCTGAGGCAACTTAGAGAGGTGAATCAAATACTGCATGATTGGAATGGCTGTGGTTGTATGAGGTGGAAAGCTGCAGAGTTGGGCTGAAACTGTTCACAGAAATCCACAGGCTTGTGGTTGCCAGCCAACCACACTGGGCTGAGATTGGCTGAACATCCCTGTGAGGTGGATTTTAGGCTCTAGGTTTGAAAATTTAAAAGACTGGGGTAGTCAAGTTTGGAACCCATAGACCTAAGACTTACCAAAAGCTTTTCCAATTACTTCCCTCCACTTCTCAAAATATGTCAAATTTTCTTGATCACTACAACTGCAAAAAAAATTCTGAGGCAACATAGAGAGGCTAATCAAATACTGCATGATTGTAATGGCTGTGGTTGTATGAGGTGGAAAGCTGCAGAGTTGGGCTGAAACAGTTCACAGAAATCCACAAGCTTGTGGTTGCCAGGCAACCACAATGGGCTGTGATTGGCTGAGCACCATTGTGAGCTGGACTTTAGGCTCTAGGATACAAGTGTGCAGTAGCAGACCTGAGTCACAATGCTGGGCGTTGCCATGGAGACCTCAGTGGCACAGAGGACCTTGTAGGGCAAGATTTAAATAGGATGAATATTCTTGGCCTGGTATGCCACAATATTCTCTCTGAAGGCTTCACTGCTCAGAATTTGTGGATGGAAATGCTTGCCAATCTACACATTGATGTACTTTCAATGGGATATTAAATATGCCAGGGCCTGGCAGATGACCTCTGCCATGTCCTATCCTTGAGCATACGCTTTTCCCTTGTCATGTCAGTCATTTGGCTGAGTCCTGTTCCCTAAGCTATTCAGTCAAGACTTGATTGCATCATTCACCTGCAGTATAAGAGCTTTCTGTGAAATTTCTCAGCAGAAATCCTCTGCAAGCACATAGCTTTGGATATGAGAGACAGTGGTGGAAGTTGAATTTCAAGGGCAGATATTTGAAAACAATGAAACAAGCCCCGAATAAGATCTTTACATGTTTCCCAGATGAATATGTTTGGAAATATGGGGGAAGATGGAGATCAAGGCTGGGAAGAGTGCACACCCATTTCAAGGTACAAAAACCAGGGAAAAACATGGGCAAGCAAGAGAGCTGGTTAATCTGATGTAAAAATCTTTGATGATGAAAGGAAAATTATATTCTCATGATGATATAATCAGGCTGTAGAAGTGAAGTTCTCATGTGGGTTGTCCTATGTGTGGCCTTCTGCATTGGGCAGTGGATGCAGGACAGGAGATCTTCAAATAAATCTGGTGGAACACAAAATACTGAAAAAAAATTCAACCTGAATCCTGTGTATTCCTTCCCTTTGAGAACATATATGGATAATGTACAAAGTTTCAAAAGAGAAAATGTCTATTGTGTCATGGTTTCAACAATGAAATGGTCACTTCACATAACATTTTGAATTTTGCTTTCATAGTTGCTCATGTACTAGGCCTGAGTAAAGCAGAATGCAGAGTAAGCCTCATCAATAGTTGTGAATTCCATAAGTGGTTTTTAAACCAGTGAAACCCTTTGGACTTAGTGTTTGTATTTAATTGGTTGATTGGTTTTGCAAATTGTTTGTTTTCCTATTTTTAACTTTGTGAGTCAGGGAAGCCCTCACTCATAGTGATTTCGACCTCTCCAAAAGCTCTGAATTTATTCATGTAACAGCTATTACATGCTATAAGTTTCTCCTATTAAAACTTGAAAGACTAACAGACTCTGCTACTTTTCATCTAAATTCAGTGTTGGGCTAAGATGAGGGTTGGACTTTTTACAAGTCCTTTGAAATGTGTCCTCCTCTAGTCACTGGTCGTGCTGGAATTTACTTTCTTGTGAAGACAGGATTAGAGCAAATTGACACAAGTACAGTTTGCCACTACTTTGGACACCTGGTTAAATATCGAGTTCCCTAAATGGTGTGTGTTTTACTTTGATCTCTGCTCACACTTTGCTCATGCAGTTAGAACCACAGGGCTCCAGGCCATAGCGTTCCAGGCCTAAACAAGAAAATGTCCATTCCGTTTTGGGAGTTCATTCGTCTCTCATAATTACTTTTTCCACAAATGTGTGCTTCAGGAGAGGCCCTGTCCAAATGTGGAGAGGCCCATTTTCATTCACTCACTTTCAGACTTTCTAAGATTTTCAGTTACTAGAGATTTGCCCAGACTTGCCATTGTCAAGGGACAGTGCACTTCACTTGAAATTGTGCAGTATTACTTCATGTGTCTCCGTGGAAATTCCACCAATGGGAAACTCTCGCTGTAGTCATCTCCAAGTGTTGCTGCGTAAGAGAATATAACAAACAAAGGATGTGGTTTCAAGCAGAATGAGGAAAGGAGGGATTATCTTTATTTCAGTGCATGTTGACCTTGCAAAGAAACAGTAATTCCTATCGAATAGGAGGTAAAATCTTTTGTAAAGAGACATGGACATGACACACTCAACTTTATGTCACTTTTTTTAAAACGCCAAGGGCATTTGAGAAATTCTTGGCTGCTGAATTGTCCCTTTTTGCAAATTTCTCTTAGGTAAGACACTCCAGCTTCTTCAAACCATGGTACAGTTCCTTCCATGTAAAAAACCAAAGCAAAAAACAAAATAAATTAAAACAAAACCCATCAAATTACATTTGAGAGCATACAATTGCTCAGCAGGCCCACTATTCAAGAAGCTAGAGGTACAGAAGCCTCAGCCTTCAGCCCATGGCCTGAAGCTTTGTCTCTTTCATGGCCCCTCAATTCCCTGGCATGTCCACATTAACTCATGAATCTTTACTCATTTCCTCTTCAAATGCACAGGATCCAATATATTTGAACCCTGTTCACCTGGGCTGTAATCATCCAAGGACACACCAGAGGAAGGGCAGCCACTCCCTTGCCTGGGGCCTTGGAGCTTATCACAATAGAAATGGACACCTGAACAAGGGGAGCCAAAACAAAGAGAGGCATATTCCTAAAGCCTGAAGCACAGAAGCTACCTATAGACCAGTAGTGGGATTTCACAAATTATGTAAGAATCTCTGTGCACATGCTTGGCATGGTCCCTCATGCCTATAATCCCAGCAATCTGGGGGCTGAGGTGGTTGGATCCTTGGGAGTTCCAGTCCATCTTGGGCTACGAATTTATCTCAAGGCCTCTTTCAACAACTACATAAGATGCTGTTTCCAAAAAGAGGACAATATTAAACTAGACACACTTGGTCTAGGTCCCTGGGTTCACTACATGAGTTGTGGAGTCTAAATATTCCATGCCATGAGAAAATACCTGGGATTTCTAGTGAAAGGGGCATTTGCATCCCTTTTCTAAGGGTTTCCCTTTCACCATGTTACAGTTGAATTCTGGGAAAACCTGCTGGTGATAAGGTATTGAGCTAGTACCTCATGTTTAGTGTTCAGGGTTATGCTGGAATGGCTGCAGACCTCCTTGAAATAGCGATTGCAGACAAGTGAACCCCGAGGAAGCTGGATAGTTGAAGCAGGCACTCCAAATATTCATGCACTGCAAGGATTCACTTTCATTTTGGGTCTCATCTTCTGGTTGCTGGCTTTTAGTGCTAACTGATACTACCATGGTGGCAGTAATCCAGCAGAGACTGCATGTATGGTTTGCAGGTTTGCTTCCCAAGCCACCAGAAACTTGGCAGAACCCAAATCATTGTGGCATTTTCTTTCCTCCCTTGAAACATTTGGCTTTCTAAGTTTGATAACTGAATAGACTGGGCTAGTCATCTTTGGACCCCATATACCACAAACAGAGCTAAAGACAGAGCCAATTACTTCCCTCCACTTGTCAAAATATGTCAAATTTGCTTGATCACCACAAGTTCAAAGAAAATTCTGAGGCAACTTAGAGAGGTGAATCAAATACTGCATGATTGGAATGGCTGTGGTTGTATGAGGTGGAAAGCTGCAGAGTTGGGCTGAAACAGTTCACGGAAATCCACAAGCTTGTGTTTGCCAGGCAACCACAATGGGCTGTGATTGGCTGAGCACCATTGTGAGCTGGACTTTAGGCTCTAGGATACAAGTGTGCAGTAGCAGACCTGAGTCACAATGCTGGGCGTTGCCATGGAGACCTCAGTGGCACAGAGGACCTTGTAGGGCAAGATTTAAATAGGATGAATATTCTTGGCCTGGTATGCCACAATATTCTCTCTGAAGGCTTCACTGCTCAGAATTTGTGGATGGAAATGCTTGCCAATCTACACATTGATGTACTTTCAATGGGATATTAAATATGCCAGGGCCTGGCAGATGACCTCTGCCATGTCCTATCCTTGAGCATACGCTTTTTCCTTGTCATGTCAGTCATTTGGCTGAGTCCTGTTCCCTAAGCTATTCAGTCAAGACTTGATGGCATCATTCACCTGCAGTATAAGAGCTTTCTGTGAAATTTCTCAGCAGAAATCCTCTGCAAGCACATAGCTTTGGATATGAGAGACAGTGGTGGAAGTTGAATTTCAAGGGCAGATATTTGAAAACAATGAAACAAGCCCCGAATAAGATCTTTACATGTTTCCCAGATGAATATGTTTGGAAATATGGGGGAAGATGGAGATCAAGGCTGGGAAGAGTGCACACCCATTTCAAGGTACAAAAACCAGGGAAAAACATGGGCAAGCAAGAGAGCTGGTTAATCTGATGTAAAAATCTTTGATGATGAAAGGAAAATTATATTCTCATGATGATCTAATCAGGCTGTAGAAGTGAAGTTCTCATGTGGGTTGTCCTATGTGTGGCCTTCTGCATTGGGCAGTGGATGCAGGACAGGAGATCTTCAAATAAATCTGGTGGAACACAAAATACTGAAAAAAAAATTCAACCTGAATCCTGTGTATTCCTTCCCTTTGAGAACATATATGGATAATGTACGAAGTTTCAAAAGAGAAAATGTCTATTGTGTCATGGTTTCAACAATGAAATGGTCACTTCACATAACATTTTGAATTTTGCTTTCACAGTTGCTCATGTACTAGGCCTGAGTAAAGCAGAATGCAGAGTAAGCCTCATCAATAGTTGTGCATTCCATAAGTGGTTTTTAAACCAGTGAAACCCTTTGGACTTAGTGTTTGTATTTAATTGGTTGATTGGTTTTGCAAATTGTTTGTTTTCCTATTTTTAACTTTGTGAGACAGGGAAGCCCTCACTCATAGTGATTTCGACCTCTCCAAAAGCTCTGAAGTTATTCATGTAACAGCTATTACATGCTATAAGTTTCTCCTATTAAAACTTGAAAGACTAACAGACTCTGCTACTTTTCATCTAAATTCAGTGTTGGGCTAAGATGAGGGTTGGACTTTTTACAAGTCCTTTGAAATGTGTCCTCCTCTAGTCACTGGTCGTGCTCAAATTTACTTTCTTGTGAAGACAGGATTAGAGCAAATTGACACAAGTACAGTTTGCCACTACTTTGGACACCTGGTTAAATATCGAGTTCCCTAAATGGTGTGTGTTTTACTTTGATCTCTGCTCACACTTTGCTCATGCAGTTAGAACCACAGGGCTCCAGGCCATAGCGTTCCAGGCCTAAACAAGAAAATTTCCATTCCGTTTTGGGAGTTCATTCGTCTCTCATAATTACTTTTTCCACAAATGTGTGCTTCAGGAGAGGCCCTGTCCAAATGTGGAGAGGCCCATTTTCATTCACTCACTTTCAGACTTTCTAAGATTTTCAGTTACTAGAGATTTGCCCAGACTTGCCATTGTCAAGGGACAGTGCACTTCACTTGAAATTGTGCAGTATTACTTCATGTGTCTCCGTGGAAATTCCACCAATGGGAAACTCTCGCTGTAGTCATCTCCAAGTGTTGCTGCGTAAGAAAATATAACTAACAAAGGATGTGGTTTCAAGCAGAATGAGGAAAGGAGGGATTATCTTTATTTCAGTGCAGGTTGACCTTGCAAAGAAACAGTAATTCCTATCGAATAGGAGGTAAAATCTTTTGTAAAGAGACATGGACATGACACACTCAACTTTATGTCACTTTTTTTAAAACGCCAAGGGCATTTGAGAAATTCTTGGCTGCTGAATTGTCCCTTTTTGCAAATTTCTCTTAGGTAAGACACTCCAGCTTCTTCAAACCATGGTACAGTTCCTTCCATGTAAAAAACCAAAGCAAAAAACAAAATAAATTAAAACAAAACCCATCAAATTACATTTGAGAGCATACAATTGCTCAGCAGGCCCACTATTCAAGAAGCTAGAGGTACAGAATCCTCAGCCTTCAGCTCATGGCCTGAAGCTTTGTCTCTATCATGGCCCCTCAATTCCCTGGCATGTCCACATTAACTCATGAATCTTTACTCATTTCCTCTTCAAATGCACAGGACCCAATATATTTGAACCCTGTTCACCTGGGCTGTAATCATCCAAGGATACACCAGAGGAAGGGCAGCCACTCCCTTGCCTGGGGCCTTGGAGCTTATCACAATAGAAATGGACACCTGAACAAGGGGAGCCAAAACAAAGAGAGGCATATTCCTAAAGCCTGAAGCACAGAAGCTACCTATAGACCAGTAGTGGGATTTCACAAATTATGTAAGAATCTCTGTGCACATGCTTGGCATGGTCCCTCATGCCTATAATCCCAGCAATCTGGGGGCTCAGGTGGTTGGATCCTTAGGAGTTCCAGTCCATCTTGGGCTACGAATTTATCTCAAGGCCTCTTTCAACAACTACATAAGATGCTGTTTCCAAAAAGAGGACAACATTAAACTAGACACACTTGGTCTAGGTCCCTGGGTTCACTACATGAGTTGTGGAGTCTAAATATTCCATGCCATGAGAAAATACCTGGGATTTCTAGTGAAAGGGGCATTTGCATCCCTTTTCTAAGGGTTTCCCTTTCACCATGTTACAGTTGAATTCTGGGAAAACCTGCTGGTGATAAGGTATTGAGCTAGTACCTCATGTTTAGTGTTCAGGGTTATGCTGGAATGGCTGCAGACCTCCTTGAAATAGCGATTGCAGACAAGTGAACCCCGAGGAAGCTGGATAGTTGAAGCAGGCACTCCAAATATTCATGCACTGCAAGGATTCACTTTCATTTTGGGTCTCATCTTCTGGTTGATGGCTTTTAGTGCTAACTGATACTACCATGGTGGCAGTAATCCAGCAGAGACTGCATGTATGGTTTGCAGGTTTGCTTCCCAAGCCACCAGAAACTTGGCAGAACCCAAATCATTGTGGCATTTTCTTTCCTCCCTTGAAACATTTGGCTTTCTAAGTTTGATAACTGAATAGACTGGGCTAGTCATCTTTGGACCCCATATACCACAAACAGAGCTAAAGACAGAGCCAATTACTTCCCTCCACTTGTCAAAATATGTCAAATTTGCTTGATCACCACAAGTTCAAAGAAAATTCTGAGGCAACTTAGAGAGGTGAATCAAATACTGCATGATTGGAATGGCTGTGGTTGTATGAGGTGGAAAGCTGCAGAGTTGGGCTGAAACTGTTCACAGAAATCCACAGGCTTGTGGTTGCCAGCCAACCACACTGGGCTGAGATTGGCTGAACATCCCTGTGAGGTGGATTTTAGGCTCTAGGTTTGAAAATTTAAAAGACTGGGATAGTCAAGTTTGGAACCCATAGACCTAAGACTTACCAAAAGCTTTTCCAATTACTTCCCTCCACTTCTCAAAATATGTCAAATTTTCTTGATCACTACAAGTGTAAAAAAAATTCTGAGGCAACATAGAGAGGCTAATCAAATACTGCATGATTGGAATGGCTGTGGTTGTATGAGGTGGAAAGCTGCAGAGTTGGGCTGAAACAGTTCACAGAAATCCACAAGCTTGTGGTTGCCAGGCAACCACAATGGGCTGTGATTGGCTGAGCACCATTGTGAGCTGGACTTTAGGCTCTAGGATACAAGTGTGCAGTAGCAGACCTGAGTCACAATGCTGGGCGTTGCCATGGAGACCTCAGTGGCACAGAGGACCTTGTAGGGCAAGATTTAAATAGGATGAATATTCTTGGCCTGGTATGCCACAATATTCTCTCTGAAGGCTTCACTGCTCAGAATTTGTGGATGGAAATGCTTGCCAATCTACACATTGATGTACTTTCAATGGGATATTAAATATGCCAGGGCCTGGCAGATGACCTCTGCCATGTCCTATCCTTGAGCATACGCTTTTCCCTTGTCATGTCAGTCATTTGGCTGAGTCCTGTTCCCTAAGCTATTCAGTCAAGACTTGCTGGCATCATTCACCTGCAGTATAAGAGCTTTCTGTGAAATTTCTCAGCAGAAATCCTCTGCAAGCACATAGCTTTGGATATGAGAGACAGTGGTGGAAGTTGAATTTCAAGGGCAGATATTTGAAAACAATGAAACAAGCCCCGAATAAGATCTTTACATGTTTCCCAGATGAATATGTTTGCAAATATGGTGGAAGATGGAGATCAAGGCTGGGAAGAGTGCACACCCATTTCAAGGTACAAAAACGAGGGAAAAACATGGGCAAGCAAGAGAGCTGGTTAATCTGATGTAAAAATCTTTGATGATGAAAGGAAAATTATATTCTCATGATGATCTAATCAGGCTGTAGAAGTGAAGTTCTCATGTGGGTTGTCCTATGTGTGGCCTTCTGCATTGGGCAGTGGATGCAGGACAGGAGATCTTCAAATAAATCTGGTGGAACACAAAATACTGAAAAAAATTCAACCTGAATCCTGTGTATTCCTTCCCTTTGAGAACATATATGGATAATGTACGAAGTTTCAAAAGAGAAAATGTCTATTGTGTCATGGTTTCAACAATGAAATGGTCATTTCACATAACATTTTGAATTTTGCTTTCACAGTTGCTCATGTACTAGGCCTGAGTAAAGCAGAATGCAGAGTAAGCCTCATCAATAGTTGTGCATTCCATAAGTGGTTTTTAAACCAGTGAAACCCTTTGGACTTAGTGTTTGTATTTAATTGGTTGATTGGTTTTGCAAATTGTTTGTTTTCCTATTTTTAACTTTGTGAGTCAGGGAAGCCCTCACTCATAGTGATTTCGACCTCTCCAAAAGCTCTGAAGTTATTCATGTAACAGCTATTACATGCTATAAGTTTCTCCTATTAAAACTTGAAAGACTAACAGATTCTGCTACTTTTCATCTAAATTCAGTGTTGGGCTAAGATCAGGGTTGGACTTTTTACAAGTCCTTTGAAATATGTCCTCCTCTAGTCACTGGTCGTGCTCGAATTTACTTTCTTGTGAAGACAGGATTAGAGCAAATTGACACAAGTACAGTTTGCCACTACTTTGGACACCTGGTTAAATATCGAGTTCCCTAAATGGTGTGTGTTTTACTTTGATCTCTGCTCACACTTTGCTCATGCAGTTAGAACCACAGGGCTCCAGGCCATAGCGTTCCAGGCCTAAACAAGAAAATTTCCATTCCGTTTTGGGAGTTCATTCGTCTCTCATAATTACTTTTTCCACAAATGTGTGCTTCAGGAGAGGCCCTGTCCAAATGTGGAGAGGCCCATTTTCATTCACTCACTTTCAGACTTTCTAAGATTTTCAGTTACTAGAGATTTGCCCACACTTGCCATTGTCAAGGGACAGTGCACTTCACTTGAAATTGTGCAGTATTACTTCATGTGTCTCCGTGGAAATTCCACCAATGGGAAACTCTCGCTGTAGTCATCTCCAAGTGTTGCTGCGTAAGAAAATATAACTAACAAAGGATGTGGTTTCAAGCAGAATGAGGAAAGGAGGGATTATCTTTATTTCAGTGCAGGTTGACCTTGCAAATAAACAGTAATTCCTATCAAATAGGAGGTAAAATCTTTTGTAAAGAGACATGGACATGACACACTCAACTTTATGTCACTTTTTTTAAAACGCCAAGGGCATTTGAGAAATTCTTGGCTGCTGAATTGTCCCTTTTTGCAAATTTCTCTTAGGTAAGACACTCCAGCTTCTTCAAACCATGGTACAGTTCCTTCCATGTAAAAAACCAAAGCAAAAAACAAAATAAGTTAAAACAAAAGCCATCAAATTACATTTGAGAGCATACAATTGCTCAGCAGGCCCACTATTCAAGAAGCTAGAGGTACAGAATCCTCAGCCTTCAGCCCATGGCCTGAAGCTTTGTCTCTATCATGGCCCCTCAATTCCCTGGCATGTCCACATTAACTCATGAATCTTTACTCATTTCCTCTTCAAATGCACAGGATCCAATATATTTGAACCCTGTTCACCTGGGCTGTAATCATCCAAGGACACACCAGAGGAAGGGCAGCCACTCCCTTGCCTGGGGCCTTGGAGCTTATCACAATGGAAATGGACACCTGAACAAGGGGAGCCAAAACAAAGAGAGGCATATTCCTAAAGCCTGAAGCACAGAAGCTACCTATAGACCAGTAGTGGGATTTCACAAATTATGTAAGAATCTCTGTGCACATGCTTGGCATGGTCCCTCATGCCTATAATCCCAGCAATCTGGGGGCTGAGCTGGTTGGATCCTTGGGAGTTCCAGTCCATCTTGGGCTACGAATTTATCTCAAGGCCTCTTTCAACAACTACATAAGATGCTGTTTCCAAAAAGAGGACAACATTAAACTAGACACACTTGGTCTAGGTCCCTGGGTTCACTACATGAGTTGTGGAGTCTAAATATTCCATGCCATGAGAAAATACCTGGGATTTCTAGTGAAAGGGGCATTTGCATCCCTTTTCTAAGGGTTTCCCTTTCACCATGTTACAGTTGAATTCTGGGAAAACCTGCTGGTGATAAGGTATTGAGCTAGTACCTCATGTTTAGTGTTCAGGGTTATGCTGGAATGGCTGCAGACCTCCTTGAAATAGCGATTGCAGACAAGTGAACCCCGAGGAAGCTGGATAGTTGAAGCAGGCACTCCAAATATTCATGCACTGCAAGGATTCACTTTCATTTTGGGTCTCATCTTCTGGTTGCTGGCTTTTATTGCTAACTGATACTACCATGGTGGCAGTAATCCAGCAGAGACTGCATGTATGGTTTGCAGGTTTGCTTCCCAAGCCACCAGAAACTTGGCAGAACCCAAATCATTGTGGCATTTTCTTTCCTCCCTTGAAACATTTGGCTTTCTAAGTTTGATAACTGAATAGACTGGGCTAGTCAACTTTGGACCCCATATACCACAAACAGAGCTAAAGACAGAGCCAATTACTTCCCTCCACTTGTCAAAATATGTCAAATTTGCTTGATCACCACAAGTTCAAAGAAAATTCTGAGGCAACTTAGAGAGGTGAATCAAATACTGCATGATTGGAATGGCTGTGGTTGTATGAGGTGGAAAGCTGCAGAGTTGGGCTGAAACTCTTCACAGAAATCCACAGGCTTGTGGTTGCCAGGCAACCACACTGGGCTGAGATTGGATGAACATCCCTGTGAGGTGGATTTTAGGCTCTAGGTTTGAAAATATAAAAGACTGGGATAGTGAAGTTTGTAACCCATAGACCTAGACTTACCAAAAGCTTTTCCAATTACTTCCCTCCACTTCTCAAAATATGCCAAATTTTCTTGATCACTACAACTGTAAAAAAAAAATTCTGAGGCAACATAGAGTGGCTAATCAAATACTGCATGATTGGAATGGCTGTGGTTGTATGAGGTGGAAAGCTGCAGAGTTGGGCTGAAACAGTTCACAGAAATCCACAAGCTTGTGGTTGCCAGGCAACCACAATGGGCTGTGATTGGCTGAGCACCATGGTGAGCTGGACTTTAGGCTCTAGGATACAAGTGTGCAGTAGGAGACCTGAGTCACAATGCTGGGCATTGCCATGGAGACCTCAGTGGCACAGAGGACCTTGTAGGGCAAGATTTAAATAGGATGAATATTCTTGGCCTGGTATGCCACAATATTCTCTCTGAAGGCTTCACTGCTCAGAATTTGTGGATGGAAATGCTTGCCAATCTACACATTGATGTACTTTCAATGGGATATTAAATATGCCAGGGCCTGGCAGATGACCTCTGCCATGTCCTATCCTTGAGCATACGCTATTCCCTTGTCATGTCAGTCATTTGGCTGAGTCCTGTTCCCTAAGCTATTCAGTCAAGACTTGCTGGCATCATTCACCTGCAGTATAAGAGCTTTCTGTGAAATTTCTCAGCAGAAATCCTCTGCAAGCACATAGTTTTGGATATGTGAGACAGTGGTGGAAGTCGAATTTCAAGGGCAGATATTTGAAAACAATGAAACAAGCCCCGAATAACATCTTTACATGTTTCTCAGATAAATATGTTTGGAAATATGGGGGTGTTAGGGCCGACGCCGCAGGGAAAGAGACCCCAAGGACTCAATTCTTGGTGAGGGAAAAAAGTTTATTTCCATGCGCATGGGGTCCCCCAGGCAAACAAGTGCAGAGGGGCCCCGAAGGGGAATTGTGTAGGGTTTTTAAGGGCGCAGGGAGGCAAGCGAATTTACAGAAGCAGATTGCATTGGTTAATTTTGAGCAGCATAGGACTTGGCAGAAGTTGATTGGAGGGGTTTGGGGTTGAGTAACCATGGAGACCGAGGGTCTTGGGTTGACCTTAGAGTGCCAGGTGCTCCCTGGTCCTGTTTATACAGTACATTCTTTTGCTTATCTCTATCTTTATAGAGAACAGAGCATTTAGTGGTTAATGACTAGCAGAGACATTTCTTTTGGCCCTGCTCTGACTATCTCCTGGGAAAGGTTTAGGGAGTGAAGCACTCTTTACTGCTCTGTTCTGAGAGCTCCGGGGAGTTAGGGAGTCAACCCTTTCATTCCCCGCTCTGGGGAGTTAGGGAGTTAACCCTTTCATTCCCCGCTCTGGGGAGTTAGGGAGTTAACCCTTTCATTCCCCGCCCTGGGGAGGGGGTTGTAGCAGGGGGGTCGACTCTCACATTCCCCCCTTTTATTTCTCCAATGACTTTTAATCCTAAAAGTCCTGTATAGGTAAGGGGTCATATTGTTGACGTAGCACCATAACTTGTACCTGAGAGATCTGAGCCCTCACAAACCGGGTTACTCGGTTAATGAGGCAAGGGGCTATAGCCATGACTATAATGAATCTGGCCAGGGGTCTCAATAAAGGGAGGATATAGGGCAGAATTGATTCTCGGAAAGAGAACACTTTGGCTTTATTTGAAGGGGGCTCTTGAGATCTGATTTTCTCTCTCAACTTTTTTTTTTATTGTATCTTTTACAATCCCAGTATGATCAGTGTAAAAACAACATTTTTTTGTAAGTGCGGCGCAGAGACCCCCCTTTTTTTTAAAACAAAAGATCTTTAACAATTGGTTTTTTTTTTTGCTTACAGGGGGACCAAAGCCGCCATGTAAGGTCGGCATTAATGTTATTAAAATCAAAACAAGCAAGCTAAAACAGTTAGTCAATTTTTAACTTTAAGGGTTACCAGTCTATTGTGTAGTCCACTGAGTATGTCCCTCGTTGTCTGCTGTTTTCAGTGGCTTTATATGAGTGTAGTGAATCCGCGCAGTTTTTCCTGCTATCTTGATGGCAGTGGGGGTACTGAGCACCACGGTGAAAGGTCTTTTTCAGCGGGGTTTAAGGGAGTCACGGTGGTGACATCGAACCAAGACTGGAGTCCTTGAGGCCTTGGTCTCTGAAGGCAGGTCTAAGTGTTTTTGTCTAAACAGCTGGTGGATCCAGGCCAACACAGGTTGGAGTGTCTGTAGGGACTTAAGATCTCGATTAGTAATTTTAGCTAATTTGTCTTCTGACAATCTTGGAACCAATGGCGGGGGCCTCTCAAACATGGCTTTAAAGGGGGAAATTTTGGAAACATATGGGGTATATCTAGTTTTTAACAGTGCAAAGGGAAGAAGGCTCATCCAATTATTGCCAGTTTTTGAAGACAGCTTAGCTAAAATGTCCTTGAGACTTTGGTTTATACGTTCTACTTGCCCTGAGCTTTGTGGCTGATAGGCACAGTGGAGTTTTAATTAATCTTTAATGTCTGGGCTAACTTTTGGGTGACTCGGGCTATGAAAGCCAGGCCATTATCGGACCCCATTGATAGTGGGAGGCCAAATCAAGGTATGATCTCATGTAATAGCCTTTTAACTACCACTAAGGCTGACTCAGACTTAGTAGGGAAAGCCTCTACCTAGCCAGTAAAAATGTTTATTAATACCAAGAGATAGCAGTGTCCCTGTAAATTAAGTTTTACCATGTCCATGAAGTTTATTTTCTAATGTTCTCCTGGAACAATTTTTTGATGTCGGGTGGTCTCCAACGCAGAGCTCTTGGCTGAGTTGACTAACAAACACTGTGGGCATCTGGAGCTCGAAGAGGTGGTCAGTTTGTAGAGTTTTGGAATAAAATACTGAGTTCTGAACAATTCTGTAAGGTGAAACAGCTCCCACCCTAGTGCCTCCAGTAACAGTACTTGTTTATCAGGTAACTGGTATTAGCCCCTTGGGGTGGGAGACTTTATTCCAAGTTGAGATGTCAACTGTAGGTCTTTTTTTTTTTGTGTAGACCAGTTCTGACAAGGTCAGAGGACTAGTATCAGAGCAGTTACTTTCTTGGTTGACCCCTCTGATGTGGTTGTTATTTTTTATCTCTGGTTGGGTGAGCCTTGTAAGGAATAGCAACCCATTGAGGCAGCCAGACAGCTGCCAGCAAATCTAGAATCTGTGGAGCATTTTTAGATGGCTTCCCCGTATATGTACAGTAGCAAAGGGATGTCTTCAGTAAAAAAATGTTTACCCTCTTTTTTGTGGCTAGTTTTAGCCTTTCAGTCAAAGCAATAAGCTCCGCCTTTTGGGCAGAAGTGCCAGGCTCTACCCGCTTAACCCAGAGTACCTCCTTTTCGGTGGTCACTGCTGCCCCGGCCACTCGTTTGTCGTTTTGGATGAAGCTGTTTTCATCGAACAGTTGTTGGCATTTCCCAAAAGCTGGTCAGTAAGATCAGCCTGTAGGTTCTGCTGCAGTTTGAGGATGTCAGCACACTCATGGAGAGGTGTCCTTTGTTCCTCCGGATCATCATCAGGCATAAGGGTGGCTGGGTTTAAAGCTGAAGAAGTCTTGAACATCATTAACTCTGGGTCTAGAAGCAGGGCTTGACAGTAGAATTCTGGCATTTGAGAGCCTTTTTTTTTTTTTTTTTTTAGGGGGGGTTTTGATAAGAGTCTCTAAACTGTGAGAGGTTACCATAGAAATCACTTGCCCAAAGCGAGTTTTTTTGTCTCCTTAAGTAACATTGTCACAGTAGCTAGTATTCTTAGGCAGGGGGCCATACTCCTGTCACTGGATCAAGTCTTTTGGAGAGGTAGGCTATAGGCCTCTTTTAAGGGCCAATGTCCTGAGTTAGGACTCTTTTGGCAGTGTCTCTGAGTTTATCTATGAACAAGATGAAAGGCTTGGTAACGTCAGGGAGTCCCAGGGCTGGGGCCTCTGTCAAGGCCCGCTTGAGCTGTTGGAAGGCCTGTTTACATTTATCAGTCCAGTTCAGCGAATTTTGAGTTTCTCCCTTATGGGAGTCATATAGAGGCAAGCTTTTCAGTAAAATTTAGCCTACAGTATCCAACTGCCCCAGAAACTCTCGTCTGTAACACCTTGGCTATCTTTTTGTAAATTTTTTAGTTTTCAAAGACCTTTTTGTGCTATCTCTATTAACTGGCTGAGGGGCATTTTCTTAAACCTCTCAAACCTTTGTAATTTTTGTCTAACATGTGGGGCCGACTGAGTTACAAAGAGAACAACTGGCAATATTGGGAAACCTCTTTACCTCTGGATGTCCAGTCAGGGTGGCACAAAAGGAGAACATGGTTTTGGCATTCCGGATCAGAGAGCCGGCTTCATCTGGATGGCGCACTGTTTTTTTGTCCAAGGGTGTCACGTGACAGGCCATTATTTTATTAAAATTATATTTTTAACAAAAAGGGCTTTTTCATAGGTAACAAAATTGTGCTGTATAATCTCCCAGATGTTCACAGTGCATGTAAGAACTTGTATCTTATTTTTAATATCACCTATAATCTCATTTTAATGAAAACATTTTGTAGCAAAGTACAATCTTATGTATACTTTTACCAAAACTGATCTAATACTGTCAAATTCTGAACACATTTACTTTTTGTCAAACCTGTTATTTGTAGTACTATAAACCAAGACAAATAAAATTCACATCCTCTTGAGCCTTCTACAACTTACAATAATACCTCTCAAACTAAGCTTTAATCTTTTTCTACATTCTGGCATAGCCAGACACCTTTACTTGAAGACCACTCTCTTTGTCTCTCTTTTTACTATTACCAGTCAATTACCTTTTTTTCTCACTTCTCAGACAACATCAAAACTCTCAACAAAACCCTTGAAGTCACCTTCTAGTAGCCCAAAACATACTTATTTTATGTCTTTTTACCACATAAAAATGTTGTATTTTAAAAACAAAACTGTAACCTTTTAACTGGCTCAAATATAGTACCGCCTGGTTTTTACTTGGCAAAGTTGACATGACTCTTAACAACCATAGATATACATATATATGTGCACATGTTTACATTTTCACCAGAGAGAAAAAATACTCCTTTTAAAAGGCATGCCGAGGTTGCAAGCAATCAATTGAAGTCTTACATATTAAACAAGGTGCCACAACATTAAAGACACAAACAAAGGGAGCTTCTTGCATAGTTTGGTCAGCTAAAGGAAATAATTTTTCTTATCATGAACCTTGAATCTAATAAGCCATATGGATCCTACAACAGAAATGGGCAAGAAGCCCCTAAGTTAGTAACAAGTTTAAACAGGCAACCAAGGAGAGGGCGGAGGAAGGAAGGGTTTTACCCACGGTGGGGGCTCCTCCCTGAGGTCTTGTCATACCAAGATGTAGGCGATCCGGTCGGGGTGGCCCTCTCGTCCAGGGCAGAAGATGATGTTCTTGACTGCTAAGATGAGGGGAAGGTGGAAAGTCCCCTCCGGTAGCCAACCCACGGAGAATGTGGGCCACTCAGACGAGCAGAAAGTCTGTCATTTACTTTTTTAACCTGTAAGGAGAGATTGTGAGCCCTCTCTCGAGCCTCCGACCAATGGTTGAGGCTGAGGGACAATGGGGACGATGTCGTCTGGCCCATGATGTTCTGAAGACAAAGAGTGGTTAGCGTACACGCGACACAACAAATAACCGATCACAACAGTCACAACACACAGGACAAACAGGCCGGCCACCTCACTCTCACGCATTAGTTTCACATCAAACGAGTCACCTTAGGGGGTGCCTCCAGATTGGCCCGGACGGACCACAGATTGGGAATGAAATTCCCCAGATTGGCCCAGACGGACCACAGATTGGGAATGAAATTCCCCAAACGAGTCACCTCAGAGGGTGTCTCCGAATTGGCCCTGACGGACCACAGATTGGGCCCCAAACCGATAGGAAAATCCTATCGCAGACGGTGAGTCACGGAAAACCGTGTGGGGCGTCCCCCGATCACCCAAGAACAGAGAACAGATAACAAAAACAGGTAACAAAAATTGCCCCTAGACCGGAGCCGTTTGGCTCGGGGCGTAAAATACCGGTAGATTGATCCTCAGAGTAAAAATAAGAAGCGACCGGTCGTACTCACCCACCGCAGAGCCGTTGAGGTCATCTCCCGTGAGACGTGCTATCTCGGTGGGGCCTCCAAGATGTTAGGGCCGACGCCGCAGGGAAAGAGACCCCAAGGACTCAATTCTTGGTGAGGGAAAAAAGTTTATTTCCATGCGCATGGGGTCCCCCAGGCAAACAAGTGCAGAGGGGCCCCGAAGGGGAATTGTGTAGGGTTTTTAAGGGCGCAGGGAGGCAAGCGAATTTACAGAAGCAGATTGCATTGGTTAATTTTGAGCAGCATAGGACTTGGCAGAAGTTGATTGGAGGGGTTTGGGGTTGAGTAACCATGGAGACCGAGGGTCTTGGGTTGACCTTAGAGTGCCAGGTGCTCCCTGGTCCTGTTTATACAGTACATTCTTTTGCTTATCTCTATCTTTATAGAGAACAGAGCATTTAGTGGTTAATGACTAGCAGAGACATTTCTTTTGGCCCTGCTCTGACTATCTCCTGGGAAAGGTTTAGGGAGTGAAGCACTCTTTACTGCTCTGTTCTGAGAGCTCCGGGGAGTTAGGGAGTCAACCCTTTCATTCCCCGCTCTGGGGAGTTAGGGAGTTAACCCTTTCATTCCCCGCTCTGGGGAGTTAGGGAGTTAACCCTTTCATTCCCCGCCCTGGGGAGGGGGTTGTAGCAGGGGGGTCGACTATCACAGGGGAAGATGGAGATCAAGGCTGGGAAGAGTGCACACCCATTTCAAGGTACAAAAACCAGGGAAAAACATTGGCAAGCAAGAGAGCTGGTTAATCTGATATAAAAATCTTTGATGATGAAAGGAAAATTATATTCTCATGATGATATAATCAGGCTGTAGAAGTGAAGTTCTCATGTTTGTTGTCCTATGTGTGGCCTTCTGCATTGGGCAGTGGATGCAGGACAGGAGATCTTCAAATAAATCTGGTGGAACACAAAATACTGAAAAAAAAACTTCAGCCTAAATCCTGTGTATTCCTTCCCTTTGAGAACATATATGGATAATGTATGAAGTTTCAAAAGAGAAAATGTCTATTGGGTCATGATTTCAACAATGAAATGGTCCCTTCACATAACATTTTGAATATTGCTTTCACAGTTGCTCATGTACCAGGCCTGAGTAAAGCAGAATGCAGAGTAAGCCTCATCAATAGTTGTGCATTCCATAAGTGGTTTTAAAACCAGTGAAACTCTTTGGATTTAGTGTTTGTATTTAATTGGTTGATTGGTTTTGCAAATTGTTTGTTTTCCTATTTTTAAGTTTGTGAGTCAGGGAAGCCCTCACTCATAGTGATTTAGACCTCTCCAAAAGCTCTGAAGTTATTGATGTAACAGCTATTACATGCTATAAGTTTCTCCTATTAAAACTTGAAAGACTAACAGACTCTGCTACTTGTCATCTAAATTCAGTGTTGCGCTAAATTCAGGGTTGGACTTTTTACAAGTCCTTTGAAATGTGTCCTCCTCTAGTCACTGGTCGTGCTGGAATTTACTTTCTTGTGAAGACAGGATTTGAGCAAATTGACACAAGTACAGTTTGCCACAACTCTGGACACCTGGTTAAATATCGAGTTCCCTAAATGGTGTGTGTTTTACTTTGATCTCTGCTCACAGTTTGCTCATCCAGTTAGAACCACAGGGCTCCAGGCCATAGCGTTCCAGGCCTAAACAAGAAAATTTCCATTCCGTTTTGGGAGTTCATTCGTCTCTCATAATTACTTTTGCCACAAATGTGTGCTTCAGGAGAGGCCCTGTCCAAATGTGGAGAGGCCCATTTTCATTCACTCACTTTCAGACTTTCTAAGATTTTCAGTTACTAGAGATTTGCCCAGACTTGCCATTGTCAAGGGACAGTGCACTTCACTTGAAATTGTGCAGTATTACTTCATGTGTCTCCATGGAAATTCCACCAATGGGAAACTCTCACTGTAGTCATCTCCAAGTGTTGCTGCGTAAGAAAATATAACTAACAAAGGATGTGGTTTCAACCAGAATGAGGAAAGGAGGGATTATCTTTATTTCAGTGCAGGTTGACCTTTCAAAGAAACAGTAATTCCTATCAAATAGGAGGTAAAATCTTTTGTAAAGAGACATGGACATGACACACTCAACTTTATGTCACTTTTTTTAAAACGCCAAGGGCATTTGAGAAATTCTTGGCTGCTGAATTGTCCCTTTTTGCAAATTTCTCTTAGGTAAGACACTCCAGCTTCTTCAAACCATGGTATAGTTCCTTCCATGTAAAAAACCAAAGCAAAAAACAAAATAAATTAAAACAAAACCCATCAAATTACATTTGAGAGCATACAATTGCTCAGCAGGCCCACTATTCAAGAAGCTAGAGGTACAGAATCCTCAGCCTTCAGCCCATGGCCTGAAGCTTTGTCTCTATCATGGCCCCTCAATTCCCTGGCATGTCCACATTAACTCATGAATCTTTACTCGTTTCCTCTTCAAATGCACAGGATCCAATATATTTGAACCCTGTTCACATGGGCTGTAATCATCCAAGGACACACCAGAGGAAGGGCAGCCACTCCCTTGCCTGGGGCCTTGGAGCTTATCACAATAGAAATGGACACCTGAACAAGGGGAGCCAAAACAAAGAGAGGCATATTCCTAAACCTGAAGCACAGAAGCTACCTATAGACCAGTAGTGGGATTTCACAAATTATGTAAGAATCTCTGTGCACATGCTTGGCATGGTCCCTCATGCCTATAATCCCAGCAATCTGGGGGCTGAGGTGGTTGGATCCTTGGGAGTTCCAGTCCATCTTGGGCTACGAATTTATCTCAAGGCCTCTTTCAACAACTACATAAGGTGCTGTTTCCAAAAAGAGGACAACATTAAACTAGACACACTTGGTCTAGGTCCCTGGGTTCACTACATGAGTTGTGGAGTCTAAATATTCCATGCCATGAGAAAATACCTGGGATTTCTAGTGAAAGGGGCATTTGCATCCCTTTTCTAAGTGTTTCCCTTTCACCATGTTACAGTTGAATTCTGGGAAAACCTGCTGGTGATAAGGTATTGAGCTAGTACCTCATGTTTAGTGTTCAGGGTTATGCTGGAATGGCTGCAGACCTCCTTGAAATAGCCATTGCAGACAAGTGAACCCCGAGGAAGCTGGATAGTTGAAGCAGGCACTTCAAATATTCATGCACTGCAAGGATTCACTTTCATTTTGGGTCTCATCTTCTGGTTGCTGGCTTTTAGTGCTAACTGATACTACCATGGTGGCAGTAATCCAGCAGAGACTGTATGTATGGTTTGCAGGTTGGCTTCCCATGCCACCAGAAACTTGGCAGAACCCAAATCATTGTGGCATTTTCTTTTTTCCCTTGAAACATTTGGCTTTCTAAGTTTGATAACTGAATAGACTGGGCTAGTCACCTTTGGACCCCATATACCACAAACAGAGCTAAAGACAGAGCCAATTACTTCCCTCCACTTGTCAAAATATGTCAAATTTGCTTGATCACCACAAGTTCAAAGAAAATTCTGAGACAACTTTGAGAGGTTAATCAAATACTGCATGATTGGAATGGCTGTGGTTGTATGAGGTGGAAAGCTGCAGAGTTGGGCTGAAACAGTTCACAGAAATCCACAAGCTTGTGGTTGCCAGGCAACCACAATGGGCTGTGATTGGCTGAGCACCATTGTGAGCTGGACTTTAGGCTCTAGGATACAAGTGTGCAGTAGCAGACCTGAGTCACAATGCTGGGCGTTGCCATGGAGACCTCAGTGGCACAGAGGACCTTGTAGGGCAAGATTTAAATAGGATGAATATTCTTGGCCTGGTATGCCACAATATTCTCTCTGAAGGCTTCACTGCTCAGAATTTGTGGATGGAAATGCTTGCCAATCTACACATTGATGTACTTTCAATGGGATATTAAATATGCCAGGGCCTGGCAGATGACCTCTGCCATGTCCTATCCTTGAGCATACGCTTTTCCCTTGTCATGTCAGTCATTTGGCTGAGTCCTGTTCGCTAAGCTATTCAGTCAAGACTTGCTGGCATCATTCACCTGCAGTATAAGAGCTTTCTGTGAAATTTCTCAGCAGAAATCCTCTGCAAGCACATAGCTTTGGATATGAGAGACAGTGGTGGAAGTTGAATTTCAAGGGCAGATATTTGAAAACAATGAAACAAGCCCCGAATAAGATCTTTACATGTTTCCCAGATGAATATGTTTGGAAATATGGTGGAAGATGGAGATCAAGGCTGGGAAGAGTGCACACCCATTTCAAGGTACAAAAACCAGGGAAAAACATGGGCAAGCAAGAGAGCTGGTTAATCTGATGTAAAAATCTTTGATGATGAAAGGAAAATTATATTCTCATGATGATATAATCAGGCTGTAGAAGTGAAGTTCTCATGTGGGTTGTCCTATGTGTGGCCTTCTGCATTGGGCAGTGGATGCAGGACAGGAGATCTTCAAATAAATCTGGTGGAACACAAAATACTGAAAAAAAAAATTCAACCTGAATCCTGTGTATTCCTTCCCTTTGAGAACATATATGGATAATGTACGAAGTTTGAAAAGAGAAAATGTCTATTGTGTCATGGTTTCAGCAATGAAATGGTCACTTCACATAACATTTTGAATTTTGCTTTCACAGTTGCTCATGTACTAGGCCTGAGTAAAGCAGAATGCAGAGTAAGCCTCATCAATAGTTGTGCATTCCATAAGTGGTTTTTAAACCAGTGAAACCCTTTGGACTTAGTGTTTGTATTTAATTGGTTGATTGGTTTTGCAAATTGTTTGTTTTCCTATTTTTAACTTTGTGAGTCAGGGAAGCCCTCACTCATAGTGATTTCGACCTCTCCAAAAGCTCTGAAGTTATTCCTGTAACAGCTATTACATGCTATAAGTTTCTCCTATTAAAACTTGAAAGACTAACAGACTCTGCTACTTTTCATCTAAATTCAGTGTTGGGCTAAGTTCAGGGTTGGACTTTTTACAAGTCCTTTGAAATGTGACCTCCTCTAGTCACTGGTCGTGCTGGAATTTACTTTCTTGTGAAGACAGGATTAGAGCAAATTGACACAAGTACAGTTTGCCACTACTTTGGACACCTGGTTAAATATCGAGTTCCCTAAATGGTGTGTGTTTTACTTTGATCTCTGCTCACACTTTGCTCATGCAGTTAGAACCACAGGGCTCCAGGCCATAGCGTTCCAGGCCTAAACAAGAAAATTTCCATTCCGTTTTGGGAGTTCATTCGTCTCTCATAATTACTTTTTCCACAAATGTGTGCTTCAGGAGAGGCCCTGTCCAAATGTGGAGAGGCCCATTTTCATTCACTCACTTTCAGACTTTCTAAGATTTTCAGTTACTAGAGATTTGCCCACACTTGCCATTGTCAAGGGACAGTGCACTTCACTTGAAATTGTGCAGTATTACTTCATGTGTCTCCGTGGAAATTCCACCAATGGGAAACTCTCGCTGTAGTCATCTCCAAGTGTTGCTGCGTAAGAAAATATAACTAACAAAGGATGTGGTTTCAAGCAGAATGAGGAAAGGAGGGATTATCTTTATTTCAGTGCAGGTTGACCTTTCAAAGAAACAGTAATTCCTATCAAATAGGAGGTAAAATCTTTTGTAAAGAGACATGGACATGACACACTCAACTTTATGTCACTTTTTTTAAAACGCCAAGGGCATTTGAGAAATTCTTGGCTGCTGAATTGTCCCTTTTTGCAAATTTCTCTTAGGTAAGACACTCCAGCTTCTTCAAACCATGGTACAGTTCCTTCCATGTAAAAAACCAAAGCACAAAACAAAATAAATTAAAACAAAACCCATGGAATTACATTTGAGAGCACACAATTGCTCAGCAGGCCCACTATTCAAGAAGCTAGAGGTACAGAATCCTCAGGCTTCAGCCCATGGCCTGAAGTTTTGTCTCTATCATGGCCCCTCAATTCCCTGGCATGTCCACATTAACTCATGAATCTTTACTCATTTCCTCTTCAAATGCACAGGATCCAATATATTTGAACCCTGTTCACCTGGGCTGTAATCATCCAAGGACACACCAGAGGAAGGGCAGCCACCCCCTTGCCTGGGACCTTGGAGCTTATCACAATAGAAATGGACACCTGAACAAGGGGAGCCAAAACAAAGAGAGGCATATTCCTAAAGCCTGAAGCACAGAAGCTACCTATAGACCAGTAGTGGGATTTCACAAATTATGTAAGAATCTCTGTGCACATGCTTGGCATGGTCCCTCAGGCCTATAATCCCAGCAATCTGGGGGCTGAGGTGGTTGGATCCTTGGGAGTTCCAGTCCATCTTGGGCTACGAATTGATCTCAAGGCCTCTTTCAACAACTACATAAGATGCTGTTTCCAAAAAGAGGACAACATTAAACTAGACACACTTGGTCTAGGTCCCTGGGTTCACTACATGAGTTGTGGAGTCTAAATATTCCATGCCATGAGAAAATACCTGGGATTTCTAGTGAAAGGGGCATTTGCATCCCTTTTCTAAGGGTTTCCCTTTCACCATGTTACAGTTGAATTCTGGGAAAACCTGCTGGTGATAAGGTATTGAGCTAGTACCTCATGTTTAGTGTTCAGGGTTATGCTGGAATGGCTGCAGACCTCCTTGAAATAGCGATTGCAGACAAGTGAACCCCGAGGAAGCTGGATAGTTGAAGCAGGCACTCCAAATATTCATGCACTGCAAGGATTCACTTTCATTTTGGGTCTCATCTTCTGGTTGCTGGCTTTTAGTGCTAACTGATACTACCATGGTGGCAGTAACCCAGCAGAGACTGCATGTATGGTTTGCAGGTTTGCTTCCCAGGCCACCAGAAACTTGGCAGAATCCAAATCATTGTGGCATTTTCTTTCCTCCCTTGAAACATTTGGCTTTCTACGTTTGATAACTGAATAGACTGGGCTAGTCAACTTTGGACACCATATACCACAAACAGAGCTGAAGACAGAGCCAATTACTTCCCTCCACTTGTCAAAATATGTCAAATTTGCTTGATCACCACAAGTTCAAAGAAAATTCTGAGGCAACTTAGAGAGGTGAATCAAATACTGCATGATTGGAATGGCTGTGGTTGTATGAGGTGGAAAGCTGCAGAGTTGGGCTGAAACTGTTCACAGAAATCCACAGGCTTGTGGTTGCCAGGCAACCACACTGGGCTGAGATTGGCTGAACATCCTTGTGAGGTGGATTTTAGGCTCTAGGTTTGAAAATTTAAAAGACTGGGATATTGAAGTTTGGAACCCATAGACCTCAGACATACCAAAAGCTTTTCCAATTACTTCCCTCCACTTCTCAACGTATGTCAAATTTTCTTGATCACTACAACTGTAACAAAAAATTCTGAGGCAACATAGAGAGGCTAATCAAATACTGCATGATTGGAATGGCTGTGGTTGTATGAGGTGGAAAGCTGTAGAGTTGGGCTGAAACAGTTCACAGAAATCCACAAGCTTGTGGTTGCCAGGCAACCACAATGGGCTGTGACTGGTTGAGCCCCATTGTGAGCTGGACTTTAGGCTCTAGGATACAAGTGTGCAGTAGGAGACCTGAGTCACAATGCTGGGCGTTGCCATGGAGACCTCAGTGGCACAGAGGACCTTGTAGGGCAAGATTTAAATAGGATGAATATTCTTGGCCTGGTATGCCACAATATTCTCTCCGAAGGCTTCAATGCTCAGAATTTGTGGATGGAAATGCTTGCCAATCTACACATTGATGTACTTTCAATGGGATATTAAATATGCCAGGGCCTGGCAGATGACCTCTGCCATGTCCTATCCTTGAGCATACGCTTTTCCCTTGTCATGTCAGTCATTTGGCTGAGTCCTGTTCCCTAAGCTATTCAGTCAAGACTTGCTGGCATCATTCACCTGCAGTATAAGAGCTTTCTGTGAAATTTCTCAGCAGAAATCCTCTGCAAGCACATAGCTTTGGATATGAGAGACAGTGGTGGAAGTTGAATTTCAAGGGCAGATATTTGAAAACAATGAAACAAGCCCTGAATAAGATCTTTACAAGTTTCCCAGATGAATATGTTTGGAAATATGGGGGAAGATGGAGATCAAGGCTGGGAAGAGTGCACACCCATTTCAAGGTACAAAAACCAGGGAAAAACATGGGCAAGCAAGAGAGCTGGTTAATCTGATGTAAAAATCTTTGATGATGAAAGGAAAATTATATTCTCATGATGATATAATCAGGCTGTAGAAGTGAAGTTCTCATGTGGGTTGTCCTATATGTGGCCTTCTGCATTGGGCAGTGGATGCAGGACAGGAGATCTTCAAATAAATCTGGTGGAACACAAAATTCTGAAAAAAAAATTCAGCCTGAATCCTGTGTATTCCTTCGCTTTGAGAACATACATGGATAATGTACGAAGTTTCAAAGAGAAAATGTCTATTGGGTCATGGTTTCAACAATGAAATTGTCACTTCACATATCATTTTGAATTTTGCTTTCACAGTTGCTCATGTACCAGGCCTGAGTAAAGCAGAATGCAGAGTAAGCCTCATCAATAGTTGTGCATTCCATAAGTGGTTTTAAAACCAGTGAAACCCTTTGGACTTAGTGTTTGTATTTAATTGGTTGATTGGTTTTGCAAATTGTTTGTTTTACTATTTTTAACTTTGTGAGTCAGGGAAGCCCTCACTCATAGTGATTTCGACCTCTCCAAAACCTCTGAAGTTATTCATGTAACAGCTATTACATGCTATAAGTTTCTCCTATTAAAACTTGAAAGACTAACAGACTCTGCTACTTTTCATCTAAATTCAGTGTTGGGCTAAGTTCAGGGTTGGACTTTTTACAAGTCCTTTGAAATGTGTCCTCCTCTAGTCACTGGTCGTGCTGGAATTTACTTTCTTGTGAAGACAGGATTTGAGCAAATTGACACAAGTACAGTTTGCCACTACTCTGGACACCTGGTTAAATATCGAGTTCCCTAAATGGTGTGTGTTTTACTTTGATCTCTGCTCACACTTTGCTCATCCAGTTAGAACCACAGGGCTCCAGGCCATAGGGTTGCAGGCCTAAACAAGAAAATTTCCATTCCGTTTTGGGAGTTCATTCCTCTCTCATAATTACTTTTTCCACAAATGTGTGATTCAGGAGAGGCCCTGTCCAAATGTGGAGAGGCCCATTTTCATTCACTCACTTTCAGACTTTCTAAGATTTTCAGTTACTAGAGATTTGCCCAGACTTGCCATTGTCAAGGGACAGTGCACTTCACTTGAAATTGTGCAGTATTACTTCATGTGTCTCCGTGGAAATTCCACCAATGGGAAACTCTCACTGTAGTCATCTCCAAGTGTTGCTGCGTAAGAAAATATAACTAACAAAGGATGTGGTTTCAACCAGAATGAGGAAAGGAGGGATTATCTTTATTTCAGTGCAGGTTGACCTTTCAAAGGAACAGTAATTCCTATCAAATAGGAGGTATAATCTTTTGTAAAGAGACATGGACATGACACACTCAACTTTATGTCACATTTTTTAAAACGCCAAGGGCATTTGAGAAATTCTTGGCTGCTGAATTGTCCCTTTTTGCAAATTTCTCTTAGGTAAGACACTCCAGCTTCTTCAAACCATGGTACAGTTCCTTCCATGTAAAAAACCAAAGCACAAAACAAAATAAATTAAAACAAAACCCATGGAATTACATTTGAGAGCACACAATTGCTCAGCAGGCCCACTATTCAAGAAGCTAGAGGTACAGAATCCTCAGGCTTCAGCCCATGGCCTGAAGTTTTGTCTCTATCATGGCCCCTCAATTCCCTGGCATGTCCACATTAACTCATGAATCTTTACTCATTTCCTCTTCAAATGCACAGGATCCAATATATTTGAACCCTGTTCACCTGGGCTGTAATCATCCAAGGACACACCAGAGGAAGGGCAGCCACTCCCTTGCCTGGGGCCTTGGAGCTTATCACAATAGAAATGGACACCTGAACAAGGGGAGCCCAAACAAAGAGAGGCATATTCCTAAAGCCTGAAGCACAGAAGCTACGTATAGACCAGTAGTGGGATTTCACAAATTATGTAAGAATCTCTGTGCACATGCTTGGCATGGCCCCTCATGCCTATAATCCCAGCAATCTGGGGGCTGAGCTGAATGGATCCTTGGGAGTTCCAGTCCATCTTGGGCTACGAATTTATCTCAAGGCCTCTTTCAACAACTACATAACATGCTGTTTCCAAAAAGAGGACAACATTAAACTAGACACACTTGGTCTAGGTCCCTGGGTTCACTACATGAGTTGTGGATTCTAAATATTCCATGCCATGAGAAAATACCTGGGATTTCTAGTGAAAGGGGCATTTGCATCCCTTTTCTAAGGGTTTCCCTTTCACCATGTTA
Organism: Cavia porcellus; assembly: GCF_034190915.1. Taxonomy (NCBI): domain Eukaryota; kingdom Metazoa; phylum Chordata; class Mammalia; order Rodentia; family Caviidae; genus Cavia; species Cavia porcellus. The sequence continues at coordinate 3,179,913 of NW_026947543.1, forward strand.
CAGTTGAATTCTGGGAAAACCTGCTGGTGATAAGGTATTGAGCTAGTACCTCATGTTTAGTGTTCAGGGTTATGCTGGAATGGCTGCAGACCTCCTTGAAATAGCGATTGCAGACAAGTGAACCCCGAGGAAGCTGGATAGTTGAAGCAGGCACTCCAAATATTCATGCACTGCAAGGATTCACTTTCATTTTGGGTCTCATCTTCTGGTTGCTGGCTTTTAGTGCTAACTGATACTACCATGGTGGCAGTAATCCAGGAGAGACTGCATGTATGGTTTGCAGGTTTCCTTCCCAAGCCACCAGAAACTTGGCAGAACCCAAATCATTGTGGCATTTTCTTTCCTCCCTTGAAACCTTTGGCTTTCTAAGTTTGATAACTGAATAGACTGGGCTATTCACCTTTGGACACCATACACCACAAACAAAGCTGAAGACAGAGCCAATTACTTCCCTCCACTTGTCAAAATATGTCAAATTTGCTTGATCACCACAAGTTCAAAGAAAATTCTGAGGCAACTTAGAGAGGTTAATCAAATACTGCATGATTGGAATGGCTGTGGTTGTATGAGGTGGAAAGCTGCAGAGTTGGGCTGAAACTGTTCACAGAAATCCACAGGCTTGTGGTTGCCAGGCAACCACACTGGGCTGAGATTGGCTGAACATCCCTGTGAGGTGGATTTTAGGCTCTACATTTGAAAATTTAAAGACTGGGATAGTCAAGTTTGGAAACCATAGATCTCAGACATACCAAAAGGTTTTCCAATTACTTCCCTCCACTTCTCAAAATATGTCAAATTTTCTTGATCACTACAACTGTAAAAAAAATTCTGAGGCAACATAGAGAGGCTAATCAAATACTGCATGATTGGAATGGCTGTGGTTGTATGAGGTGGAAAGCTGCAGAGTTGGGCTGAAACAGTTCACAGAAATCCACAAGCTTGTGGTTGCCAGGCAACCACAATGGGCTGTCATTGGCTGAGCACCATTGTGAGCTGGACTTTAGGCTCTAGGATACAAGTGTGCAGTACGAGACCTGAGTCACAATGCTGGGCGTTGCCATGGAGACCTCAGTGGCACAGAGGACCTTGTAGGGCAAGATTTAAATAGGATGAATATTCTTGGCCTGGTATGCCACAATATTCTCTCCGAAGGCTTCACTGCTCAGAATTTGTGGATGGAAATGCTTGCCAATCTACACATTGATGTACTTTCAATGGGATATTAAATATGCCAGGGCCTGGCAGATGACCTCTGCCATGTCCTATCCTTGAGCATACGCTTTTCCCTTGTCATGTCAGTCATTTGGCTGAGTCCTGTTCCCTAAGCTATTCAGTCAAGACTTGCTGGCATCATTCACCTGCAGTATAAGAGCTTTCTGTGAAATTTCTCAGCAGAAATCCTCTGCAAGCACATAGCTTTGGATATGAGAGACAGTGGTGGAAGTTGAATTTCAAGGGCAGATATTTGAAAACAATGAAACAAGCCCCGAATAAGATCTTTACATGTTTCCCAGATGAATATGTTTGGAAATATGGGGGAAGATGGAGATCAAGGCTGGGAAGAGTGCACACCCATTTCAAGGTACAAAAACCAGGGAAAAACATGGGCAAGCAAGAGAGCTGGTTAATCTGATGTAAAAATCTTTGATGATGAAAGGAAAATTATATTCTCATGATGATATAATCAGGCTGTAGAAGTGAAGTTCTCATGTGGGTTGTCCTATGTGTGGCCTTCTGCATTGGGCAGTGGATGCAGGACAGGAGATCTTCAAATAAATCTGGTGGAACACAAAATACTGAAAAAAAAATTCAGCCTAAATCCTGTTTATTCCTTCCCTTTGAGAACATATATGGATAATGTACGAAGTTTCAAAAGAGAAAATGTCTATTGGGTCATGGTTTCAACAATGAAATGGTCACTTCACATAACATTTTGAATTTTGCTTTCACAGTTGCTCATGTACCAGGCCTGAGTAAAGCAGAATGCAGAGTAAGCCTCATCAATAGTTGTGCATTCCATAAGTGGTTTTTAAACCAGTGAAACCCTTTGGACTTAGTGTTTGTATTTAATTGGTTGATTGGTTATGCAAATTGTTTGTTTTCCTATTTTTAACTTTGTGAGTCAGGGAAGCCGTCACTCGTAGTGATTTCGACCTCTCCAAAAGCTCTGAAGTTATTCATGTAACAGCTATTACATGCTATAAGTTTCTCCTACTAGAACTTGAAAGACTAACAGACTCTGCTACTTTTCATCTAAATTCAGTGTTGGGCTAAGTTCAGGGTTGGACTTTTTACAAGTCCTTTGAAAAGTGTCCTCCTCTAGTCACTGGTCCTGCTGGAATTTACTTTCTTGTGAAGACAGGATTTGAGCAAATTGACACAAGTACAGTTTGCCACTACTCTGGACACCTGGTTAAATATCGAGTTCCCTAAATGGTGTGTGTTTTACTTTGATCTCTGCTGACACTTTGCTCATCCAGTTAGAACCACAGGGCTCCAGGCCATAGCGTTCCAGGCCTAAACAAGAAAATTTCCATTCCGTTTTGGGAGTTCATTCGTCTCTCATAATTACTTTTTCCACAAATGTGTGCTGCAGGAGAGGCCCTGTCCAAATGTGGAGAGGCCCATTTTCATTCACTCACTTTCAGACTTTCTAAGATTTTCAGTTACTAGAGATTTGCCCAGACTTGCCATTGTCAAGGGACAGTGCACTTCACTTGAAATTGTGCAGTATTACTTCATGTGTCTCCGTGGAAATTCCACCAATGGGAAACTCTCGCTGTAGTCATCTCCAAGTGTTGCTGCGTAAGAAAATATAACTAACAAAGGATGTGGTTTCAAGCAGAATGAGGAAAGGAGGGATTATCTTTATTTCAGTGCAGGTTGACCTTTCAAAGAAACAGTAATTCCTATCAAATAGGAGGTCAGAGACATGGACATGACACACTCAACTTTATGTCACTTTTTTTAAAACGCCAAGGGCATTTGAGAAATTCTTGGCTGCTGAATTGTCCCTTTTTGCAAATTTCTCTTAGGTAAGACACTCCAGCTTCTTCAAACCATGGTACAGTTCCTTCCATGTAAAAAACCAAAGCAAAAAACAAAATAAATTAAAACAAAACCCATCAAATTACATTTGAGAGCACACAATTGCTCAGCAGGCCCACTATTCAAGAAGCTAGAGGTACAGAATCCTCAGCCTTCAGCCCATGGCCTGAAGTTTTGTCTCTATCATGGCCCCTCAATTCCCTGGCATGTCCACATTAACTCATGAATCTTTACTCATTTCCTCTTCAAATGCACAGGATCCAATATATTTGAACCCTGTTCACCTGGGCTGTAATCATCCAAGGACACACCAGAGGAAGGGGAGCCACTCCCTTGCCTGGGGCCTTGGAGCTTATCACAATAGAAATGGACACCTGAACAAGGGGAGCCAAAACAAAGAGAGGCATATTCCTAAAGCCTGAAGCACAGAAGCTACCTATAGACCAGTAGTGGGATTTCACAAATTATGTAAGAATCTCTGTGCACATGTTAGGCATGGTCCCTCATGCCTATAATCCCAGCAATCTGGGGGCTGAGGTGGATGGATCCTTGGGAGTTCCAGTCCATCTTGTCCTACGAATTTATCTCAAGGCCTCATTCAACAACTACATAAGATGCTGTTTCCAAAAAGAGGACAACATTAAAGTAGACACACTTGGTCTAGTTTCCTGGGTTCACTACATGAGTTGTGGAGTCTAAATATTCCATGCCATGAGAAAATACCTGGGATTTCTAGTGAAAGGGGTATTTGCATCCCTTTTCTAAGGGTTTCCCTTTCACCATGTTACAGTTGAATTCTGGGAAAACCTGCTGGTGATAAGGTATTGAGCTAGTACCTCATGTTTAGTGTTCAGGGTTATGCTGGAATGGCTGCAGACCTCCTTGAAATAGCGATTGCAGACAAGTGAACCCCGAGGAAGCTGGATAGTTGAAGCAAGCACTCCAAATATTCATGCACTGCAAGGATTCACTTTCATTTTGGGTCTCATCTTCTGGTTGCTGGCTTTTAGTGCTAACTGATACTACCATGGTGGCAGTAATCCAGCAGAGACTGCATGTATGGTTTGCAGGTTTGCTTCCCAAGCCACCAGAAACTTGGCAGAACCCAAATCATTGTGGCATTTTCTTTCCTCCCTTGAAACATTTGGCTTTCTAAGTTTGATAACAGAATAGACTGTGCTAGCCACCTTTGGACCCCATATACCACAAACAGAGCTAAAGACAGAGCCAATTACTTCCCTCCACTTGTCAAAATATGTCAAATTTGCTTCATCACCACAGGTTCAAAGAAAATTCTGAGGCAACTTAGAGAGGTGAATCAAATACTGCATGATTGGAATGTCTGTGGTTGTATGAGGTGGAAAGCTGCAGAGTTGGGCTGAAACTGTTCACAGAAATCCACAGGCTTGTGGTTGCCAGGCAACCACACTGGGCTGAGATTGGCTGAACATCCCTGTGAGGTGGATTTTAGGCTCTAGGTTTGAAAATTTAAAAGACTGGGATAGTCAAGTTTGGAACCCATAGACCTCAGACATACCAAAAGGTTTTCCAATTACTTCCCTCCACTTCTCAAAATATGTCAAATTTTCTTGATCACTACAACTGTAAAAAAAATTCTGAGGCAACATAGAGTGGCTAATCAAATACTGCATGATTGGAATGGCTGTGGTTGTATGAGGTGGAAAGCTGCAGAGTTGGGCTGAAACAGTTCACAGAAATCCACAAGCTTGTGGTTGCTAGGCAACCACAATCTGCTGTGATTGGCTGAGCACCATTGTGAGCTGGACTTTAGGCTCTAGGATACAAGTGTGCAGTAGGAGACCTGAGTCACAATGCTGGGCGTTGCCATGGAGACCTCAGTGGCACAGAGGACCTTGTAGGGCAAGATTAAAATAGGATGAATATTCTTGGCCTGGTATGCCACAATATTCTCTCTGAAGGCTTCACTGCTCAGAATTTGTGGATGGAAATGCTTGCCAATCTACACATTGATGTACTTTCAATGGGATATTAAATATGCCAGGGCCTGGCAGATGACCTCTGCCATGTCCTATCCTTGAGCATACGCTTTTCCCTTGTCATGTCAGTCATTTGGCTGAGTCCTGTTCCCTAAGCTATTCAGTCAAAACTTGCTGGCATCATTCACCTGCAGTATAAGAGCTTTCTGTGAAATTTCTCAGCAGAAATCCTCTGCAAGCACATAGCTTTGGATATGAGAGACAGTGGTGGAAGTTGAATTTCAAGGGCTGATATTTAAAAACAATGAAACAAGCCCCGAATAAGATCTTTACATGTTTCCCAGATGAATATGTGTGGAAATATGGGGGAAGATGGAGATCAAGGCTGGGAAGAGTGCACACCCATTTCAAGGTACAAAAACCAGGGAAAAACATGGGCAAGCAAGAGAGCTGATTAATCTGATGTAAAAATCTTTGATGATGAAAGGAAAATTATATTCTCATGATGATATAATCAGGCTGTAGAAGTGAAGTTCTCATGTGGGTTGTCCTATGTGTGGCCTTCTGCATTGGGCAGTGGATGCAGGACAGGAGATCTTCAAATAAATCTGGTGGAACACAAAATACTGAAAAAAATAATTCAGCCTAAATCCTGTGTATTCCTTCCCTTTGAGAACATGTATGGATAATGTACGAAGTTTCAAAAGAGAAAATGTCTATTGGGTCATGGTTTTAACAATGAAATGGTCACTTCACATAACATTTTGAATTTTGCTTTCACCGTTGCTCATGTACCAGGCCTGAGTAAAGCAGAATGCAGAGTAAGCCTCATCAATAGTTGTGCATTCCATAAGTGGTTTTAAAACCAGTGAAACCCTTTGGACTTAGTGTTTGTATTTAATTGGTTGATTGGTTTTGCAAATTGTTTGTTTTACTATTTTTAACTTTGTGAGTCAGGGAAGCCCTCACTCATAGTGATTTCGACCTCTCCAAAAGCTCTGAATTTATTCATGTAACAGCTATTACATGCTATAAGTTTCTCCTATTAAAACTTGAAAGACTAACAGACTCTGCTACTTTTCATCTAAATTCAGTGTTGGGCTAAGTTCAGGGATGGACTTTTTACAAGTCCTTTGAAATGTGTCCTCCTCTAGTCACTGGTCATGCTGGAATTTACTTTCTTGTGAAGACAGGATTTGAGCAAATTGACACAAGTACAGTTTGCCACTACTCTGGACACCTGGTTAGATATCGAGTTCCCTACATGGTGTGTGTTTTACTTTGATCTCTGCTGACACTTTGTTCATCCAGTTAGAACCACAGGGCTCCAGGCCATAGCGTTCCAGGCCTAAACAAGAAAATTTCCATTCCGTTTTGGAAGTTCATTCGTCTCTCATAATTACTTTTTCCACAAATGTGTGCTTCAGGAGAGGCCCTGTCCAAATGTGGAGAGGCCCATTTTCATTCACTCACTTTCAGACTTTCTAAGATTTTCAGTTACTAGAGATTTGCCCAGACTTGCCATTGTCAAGGGAAAGTGCACTTCACTTGAAATTGTGCAGTATTACTTCCTGTGTCTCCGTGGAAATTCCACCAATGGGAAACTCTCGCTGTAGTCATCTCCAAGTGTTGCTGCGTAAGAAAATATAACTAACAAAGGATGTGGTTTCAAGCAGAATGAGGAAAGGAGGGATTATCTTTATTTCAGTGCAGGTTGACCTTTCAAAGAAACAGTAATTCCTATCAAATAGGAGGTAAAATCTTTTGTAAAGAGACATGGACATGACACACTCAACTTTATGTCACTTTTTTTAAAATGCCAAGGGCATTTGAGAAATTCTTGGCTGCTGAATTGTCCCTTTTTGCAAATTTCTCTTAGGTAAGACACTCCAGCTTCTTCAAACCATGGTACAGTTCCTTCCATGTAAAAAACCAAAGCAAAAAACAAAATAAATTAAAACAAAACCCATCAAATTACATTTGAGAGCACACAATTGCTCAGCAGGCCCACTATACAAGAAGCTAGAGGTACAGAATCCTCAGCCTTCAGCCCATGGCCTGAAGTTTTGTCTCTATCATGGCCCCTCAATTCCCTGGCATGTCCACATTAACTCATGAATCTTTACTCATTTCCTCTTCAAATGCACAGGATCCAATATATTTGAACCCTGTTCACCTGGGCTGTAATCATGCAAGGACACACCAGAGGAAGGGCAGCCACTCCCTTGCCTGGGCCCTTGGAGCTTATCAAATTAGAAATGGACACCTGAACAAGGGGAGCCAAAACAAAGAGAGGCATATTCCTAAAGCCTGAAGCACAGAAGCTACCTATAGACCAGTAGTGGGATTTCACAAATTATGTAAGAATCTCTGTGCACATGCTTGGCATGGCCCCTCATGCCTATAATCCCAGCAATCTGGGGGCTGAGCTGGATGGATCCTTGGGAGTTCCAGTCCATCTTGGGCTACGAATTTATCTCAAGGCCTCTTTCAACAACTACATAAGATGCTGTTTCCAAAAAGAGGACAACATTAAACTAGACACACTTGGTCTAGGTCCCTGGCTTCACTACATGAGTTTTGGAGTCTAAATATTCCATGCCATGAGAAAATACCTGGGATTTCCAGTGAAAGGGGCATTTGCATCCCTTTTCTAAGTGTTTCCCTTTCACCATGTTACAGTTCAATTCTGGGAAAACCTGCTGGTGATAAGGTATTGAGCTAGTACCTCATGTTTAGTGTTCAGGGTTATGCTGGAATGGCTGCAGACCTCCTTGAAATAGCGATTGCAGACAAGTGAACCCCGAGGAAGCTGGATAGTTGAAGCAGGCACTCCAAATATTCATGCACTGCAAGGATTCACTTTCATTTTGGGTCTCATCTTCTGGTTGCTGGCTTTTAGTGCTAACTGATACTACCATGGTGGCAGTAATCCAGCAGAGACTGCATGTATGGTTTGCAGGTTTGCTTCCCAAGCCACCAGAAACTTGGCAGAACCCAAATCATTGTGGCATTTTCTTTCCTCCCCTGAAACATTTGGCTTTCTAAGTTTGAAAATTGAATAGACTGGGCTAGTCAGGTTTGGACCCCATGTACCACCAACAGAGCTAAAGACAGAGCCAATTACTTCCCTCCACTTGTCAAAATATGTCAAATTTGCTTGATCACCACAAGTTCAAAGAAAATTCTGAGGCAACTTAGAGAGGTTAATCAAATACTGCATGATTGGAATGGCTGTGGTTGTATGAGGTGGAAAGCTGCAGAGTTGGGCTGAAACTGTTCACAGAAATCCACAGGCTTGTGGTTGCCAGGCAACCACACTGGGCTGAGATTGGCTGAACATCCCTGTGAGGTGGATTTTAGGCTCTAGGTTTGAAAATTTAAAAGACTGGGATAGTCAAGTTTGGAACCCTTAGACCTCAGACATACCAAAGGGTTTTCCAATTACTTCCCTCCACTTCTCAAAATATGTCAAATTTTCTTGATCACTACAACTGTAAAAAACAAATTCTGAGGCAACATAGAGAGGCTAATCAAATACTGCATGATTGGAATGGCTGTGGTTGTATGAGGTGGAAAGCTGCAGAGTTGGGCTGAAACAGTTCACAGAAATCCACAAGCTTGTGGTTGCCAGGCAACCACAATGGGCTGTCATTGGCTGAGCACCATTGTGAGCTGGACTTTAGGCTCTAGGATACAAGTGTGCAGTAGGAGACCTGAGTCACAATCCTGGGTGTTGCCATGGAGACCTCAGTGGCACAGAGGACCTTGTAGGGCAAGATTTAAATAGGATGAATATTCTTGGCCTGGTATGCCACAATATTCTCTCCGAAGGCTTCCCTGCTCAGAATTTGTGGATGGAAATGCTTGCCAATCTACACATTGATGTACTTTCAATGGGATATTAAATATGCCAGGGCCTGGCAGATGACCTCTGCCATGTCCTATCCTTGAGCATACGCTTTTCCCTTGTCATGTCAGTCATTTGGCTGAGTCCTGTTCCCTAAGCTATTCAGTCAAGACTTGCTGGCATCATTCACCTGCAGTATAAGAGCTTTCTGTGAAATTTCTCAGCAGAAATCCTCTGCAAGCACATAGCTTTGGATATGAGAGACAGTGGTGGAAGTTGAATTTCAAGGGCAGATATTTGAAAACAATGAAACAAGCCCCGAATAAGATCTTTACATGTTTCCCAGATGAATATGTTTGGAAATATGGGGGAAGATGGAGATCAAGGCTGGGAAGAGTGCACACCCATTTCAAGGTACAAAAACCAGGGAAAAACATGGGCAAGCAAGAGAGCTGGTTAATCTGATGTAAAAATCTTTGATGATGAAAGGAAAATTATATTCTCATGATGATATAATCAGGCTGTAGAAGTGAAGTTCTCATGTGGGTTGTCCTATGTGTGGCCTTCTGCATTGGGCAGTGGATGCAGGACAGGAGATCTTCAAATAAATCTGGTGGAACACAAAATACTGAAAAAAATAATTCAGCCTAAATCCTGTGAATTCCTTCCCTTTGAGAACATGTATGGATAATGTACGAAGTTTCAAAAGAGAAAATGTCTATTGGGTCATGGTTTCAACAATGAAATGGTCACTTCACATAACATTTTGAATTTTGCTTTCACCGTTGCTCATGTACCAGGCCTGAGTAAAGCAGAATGCAGAGTAAGCCTCATCAATAGTTGTGCATTCCATAAGTGGTTTTAAAACCAGTGAAACCCTTTGGACTTAGTGTTTGTATTTAATTGGTTGATTGGTTTTGCAAATTGTTTGTTTTACTATTTTTAACTTTGTGAGTCAGGGAAGCCCTCACTCATAGTGATTTCGACCTCTCCAAAAGCTCTGAATTTATTCATGTAACAGCTATTACATGCTATAAGTTTCTCCTATTAAAACTTGAAAGACTAACAGACTCTGCTACTTTTCATCTAAATTCAGTGTTGGGCTAAGTTCAGGGATGGACTTTTTACAAGTCCTTTGAAATGTGTCCTCCTCTAGTCACTGGTCGTGCTGGAATTTACTTTCTTGTGAAGACAGGATTTGAGCAAATTGACACAAGTACAGTTTGCCACTACTCTGGACACCTGGTTAAATATCGAGTTCCCTAAATGGTGTGTGTTTTACTTTGATCTCTGCTGACACTTTGCTCATCCAGTTAGAACCACAGGGCTCCAGGCCATAGCGTTCCAGGCCTAAACAAGAAAATTTCCATTCCGTTTTGGGAGTTCATTCGTCTCTCATAATTACTTTTTCCACAAATGTGTGCTGCAGGAGAGGCCCTGTCCAAATGTGGAGAGGCCCATTTTCATTCACTCACTTTCAGACTTTCTAAGATTTTCAGTTACTAGAGATTTGCCCAGACTTGCCATTGTCAAGGGACAGTGCACTTCACTTGAAATTGTGCAGTATTACTTCATGTGTCTCCGTGGAAATTCCACCAATGGGAAACTCTCGCTGTAGTCATCTCCAAGTGTTGCTGCGTAAGAAAATATAACTAACAAAGGATGTGGTTTCAAGCAGAATGAGGAAAGGAGGGATTATCTTTATTTCAGTGCAGGTTGACCTTTCAAAGAAACAGTAATTCCTATCAAATAGGAGGTAAAATCTTTTGTAAAGAGACATGGACATGACACACTCAACTTTATGTCACTTTTTTTAAAACGTCAAGGGCATTTGAGAAATTCTTTGCTGCTGAATTGTCCCTTTTTGCAAATTTCTCTTAGGTAAGACACTCCAGCTTCTTCAAACCATGGTACAGTTCCTTCCATGTAAAAAACCAAAGCACAAAACAAAATAAATTAAAACAAAACCCATCAAATTACATTTGAGAGCACACAATTGCTCAGCAGGCCCACTATTCAAGAAGCTAGAGGTACAGAATCCTCAGCCTTCAGCCCATGGCCTGAAGTTTTGTCTCTATCATGGCCCCTCAATTCCCTGGCATGTCCACATTAACTCATGAATCTTTACTCATTTCCTCTTCAAATGCACAGGATCCAATATATTTGAACCCTGTTCATCCAAGGCTGTAATCATCCAAGGACACACCAGAGGAAGGGCAGCTACTCCCTTGCCTGCGGCCTTGGAGCTTATCACAATAGAAATGGACACCTGAACAAGGGGAGCCAAAACAAAGAGAGGCATATTCCTAAAGCCTGAAGCACAGAAGCTACCTATAGACCAGTAGTGGGATTTCACAAATTATGTAAGAATCTCTGTGCACATGCTTGGCATGGTCCCTCATGCCTATAATCCCAGCAATCTGGGGGCTGAGGTGGATGGATCCTTGGGAGTTCCAGTCCATCTTGGGCTACGAATTGATCTCAAGGCCTCTTTCAACAACTACATAAGATGCTGTTTCCAAAAAGAGGACAACATTAAACTAGACACACTTGGTCTAGGTCCCTGGGTTCACTGCATGAGTTGTGGAGTCTAAATATTCCAGGCCATGAGAAAATACCTGGGATTTCTAGTGAAAGGGTTATTTGCATCCCTTTTCTAAGGGTTTCCCTTTCACCATGTTACAGTTGAATTCTGGGAAAACCTGCTGGTGATAAGGTATTGAGCTAGTACCTCATGTTTAGTGTTCAGGGTTATGCTGGAATGGCTGCAGACCTCCTTGAAATAGCGATTGCAGACAAGTGAACCCAGAGGAAGCTGGATAGTTGGAGCAGGCACTCCAAATACTCATGCACTGCAAGGATTCACTTTCATTTTGGGTCTCATCTTCTGGTTGCTGGCTTTTAGTGCTAACTGATACTACCATGGTGGCAGTAATCCAGCAGAGACTGCATGTATGGTTTGCAGGTTGGCTTCCCAAGCCACCAGAAACTTGGCAGAACCCAAATCATTGTGGCATTTTCTTTCCTCCCTTGAAACATTTGGCTTTCTACGTTTGATAACTGAATAGACTGGGCTAGTCACCTTTGGACACCATATACCACAAACAGAGCTAAAGACAGAGCCAATTACTTCCCTCCACTTGTCAAAATATGTCAAATTTGCTTGATCACCACAAGTTCAAAGAAAATTCTGAGGCAACTTAGAGAGGTTAATCAAATACTGCATGATTGGAATGGCTGTGGTTGTATGAGGTGGAAAGCTGCAGAGTTGGGCTGAAACTGTTCACAGAAATCCACAGGCTTGTGGTTGCCAGGCAACCACACTGGGCTGAGATTGGCTGAACATCCCTGTGAGGTGGATTTTAGGCTCTAGGTTTGAAAATTTAAAAGACTGGGATAGTCAAGTTTGGAACCCATAGACCTCAGACATACCAAAAGCTTTTCCAATTACTTCCCTCCACTTCTCAAAATATGTCAAATTTTCTTGATCACTACAACTGTAAAAAAAAAATTCTGAGGCAACATAGAGAGGCTAATCAAATACTGCATGATTGGAATGGCTGTGGTTGTATGAGGTGGAAAGCTGCAGAGTTGGGCTGAAACAGTTCACAGAAATCCACAAGCTTGTGGTTGCCAGGCAACCACAATGGGCTGTGATTGGCTGAGCACCATTGTGAGCTGGACTTTAGGCTCTAGGATACAAGTGTGCAGTAGGAGACCTGAGTCACAATGCTGGGTGTTGCCATGGAGACCTCAGTGGCACAGAGGACCTTGTAGGGCAAGATTTAAATAGGATGAATATTCTTGGCCTGGTATGCCACAATATTCTCTCCGAAGGCTTCACTGCTCAGAATTTGTGGATGGAAATGCTTGCCAATCTACATATTGATGTACTTTCAATGGGATATTAAATATGCCAGGGCCTGGCAGATGACCTCTGCCATGTCCTATCCTTGAGCATACGCTTTTCCCTTGTCATGTCAGTCATTTGGCTGAGTCCTGTTCCCTAAGGTATTCAGTCAAGACTTGCTGGCATCATTCACCTGCAGTATAAGAGCTTTCTGTGAAATTTCTCAGCAGAAATCCTCTGCAAGCACATAGCTTTGGATATGAGAGACAGTGGTGGAAGTTGAATTTCAAGGGCAGATATTTGAAAACAATGAAACAAGCCCCGAATAAGATCTTTACATGTTTCCCAGATGAATATGTTTGGAAATATGGGGGAAGATGGAGATCAAGGCTGGGAAGAGTGCACACCCATTTCAAGGTACAAAAACCAGGGAAAAACATGGGCAAGCAAGAGAGCTGGTTAATCTGATGTAAAAATCTTTGATGATGAAAGGAAAATTATATTCTCATGATGATATAATCATGAAGTTCTCATGTGGGTTGTCCTATGTGTGGCCTTCTGCATTGGGCAGTGGATGCAGGACAGGAGATCTTCAAATAAATCTGGTGGAACACAAAATACTGAAAAAAATAATTCAGCCTAAATCCTGTGAATTCCTTCCCTTTGAGAACATGTATGGATAATGTACGAAGTTTCAAAAGAGAAAATGTCTATTGGGTCATGGTTTCAACAATGAAATGGTCACTTCACATAACATTTTGAATTTTGCTTTCACCGTTGCTCATGTACCAGGCCTGAGTAAAGCTGAATGCACAGTAAGCCTCATCAATAGTTGGGCATTCCATAAGTGGTTTTAAAACCAGTGAAACCCTTTGGACTTAGTGTTTGTATTTAATTGGTTGATTGGTTTTGCAAATTGTTTGTTTTACTATTTTTAACTTTGTGAGTCAGGGAAGCCCTCACTCATAGTGATTTCGACCTCTCCAAAAGCTCTGAATTTATTCATGTAACAGCTATTACATGCTATAAGTTTCTCCTATTAAAACTTGAAAGACTAACAGACTCTGCTACTTTTCATCTAAATTCAGTGTTGGGCTAAGTTCAGGGATGGACTTTTTACAAGTCCTTTGAAATGTGTCCTCCTCTAGTCACTGGTCGTGCTGGAATTTACTTTCTTGTGAAGACAGGATTTGAGCAAATTGACACAAGTACAGTTTGCCACTACTCTGGACACCTGGTTAAATATCGAGTTCCCTAAATGGTGTGTGTTTTACTTTGATCTCTGCTGACACTTTGCTCATCCAGTTAGAACCACAGGGCTCCAGGCCATAGCGTTCCAGGCCTAAACAAGAAAATTTCCATTCCGTTTTGGGAGTTCATTCGTCTCTCATAATTACTTTTTCCACAAATGTGTGCTTCAGGAGAGGCCCTGTCCAAATATGGAGAGGCCCATTTTCATTCACTCACTTTCAGACTTTCTAAGATTTTCAGTTACTAGAGATTTGCCCAGACTTGCCATTGTCAAGGGACAGTGCACTTCACTTGAAATTGTGCAGTATTACTTCATGTGTTTCAGTGGAAATTCCACCAATGGGAAACTCTCGCTGTAGTCATCTCCAAGTGTTGCTGCGTAAGAAAATATAACTAACAAAGGATGTGGTTTCAAGCAGAATGAGGAAAGGAGGGATTATCTTTATTTCAGTGCAGGTTGACCTTTCAAAGAAACAGTAATTCCTATCAAATAGGAGGTAAAATCTTTTGTAAAGAGACATGGACATGACACACTCAACTTTATGTCACTTTTTTTAAAACGCCAAGGGCATATGAGAAATTCTTGGCGGCTGAATTGTCCCTTTTTGCAAATTTCTCTTAGGTAAGACACTCCAGCTTCTTCAAACCATGGTACAGTTCCTTCCATGTAAAAAACCAAAGCAAAAAACAAAATAAATTAAAACAAAACCCATCAAATTACATTTGAGAGCACACAATTGCTCAGCAGGCCCACTATTCAAGAAGCTAGAGGTACAGAATCCTCAGCCTTCAGCCCATGGCCTGAAGTTTTGTCTCTATCATGGCCCCTCAATTCCCTGGCATGTCCACATTAACTCATGAATCTTTACTCATTTCCTCTTCAAATGCACAGGATCCAATATATTTGAACCCTGTTCATCCAAGGCTGTAATCATCCAAGGACACACCAGAGGAAGGGCAGCTACTCCCTTGCCTGCGGCCTTGGAGCTTATCACAATAGAAATGGACACCTGAACAAGGGGAGCCAAAACAAAGAGAGGCATATTCCTAAAGCCTGAAGCACAGAAGCTACCTATAGACCAGTAGTGGGATTTCACAAATTATGTAAGAATCTCTGTGCACATGCTTGGCATGGTCCCTCATGCCTATAATCCCAGCAATCTGGGGGCTGAGGTGGATGGATCCTTGGGAGTTCCAGTCCATCTTGGGCTACGAATTGATCTCAAGTCCTCTTTCAACAACTACATAAGATGCTGTTTCCAAAAAGAGGACAACATTAAACTAGACACACTTGGTCTAGGTCCCTGGGTTCACTACATGAGTTGTGGAGTCTAAATATTCCAGGCCATGAGAAAATACCTGGAATTTCTAGTGAAAGGGTTATTTGCATCCCTTTTCTAAGTGTTTCCCTTTCACCATGTTACAGTTGAATTCTGGGAAAACCTGCTGGTGATAAGGTATTGAGCTAGTACCTCATGTTTAGTGTTCAGGGTTATGCTGGAATGGCTGCAGACCTCCTTGAAATAGCGATTGCAGACAAGTGAACCCAGAGGAAGCTGGATAGTTGAAGCAGGCACTCCAAATATTCATGCACTGCAAGGATTCACTTTCATTTTGGGTCTCATCTTCTGGTTGCTGGCTTTTAGTGCTAACTGATACTACCATGGTGGCAGTAATCCAGCAGAGACTGCATGTATGGTTTGCAGGTTGGCTTCCCAAGCCACCAGAAACTTGGCAGAACCCAAATCATTGTGGCATTTTCTTTCCTCCCTTGAAACATTTGGCTTTCTACGTTTGATAACTGAATAGACTGGGCTAGTCACCTTTGGACACCATATACCACAAACAGAGCTAAAGACAGAGCCAATTACTTCCCTCCACTTGTCAAAATATGTCAAATTTGCTTGATCACCACAAGTTCAAAGAAAATTCTGAGGCAACTTAGAGAGGTTAATCAAATACTGCATGATTGGAATGGCTGTGGTTGTATGAGGTGGAAAGCTGCAGAGTTGGGCTGAAACTGTTCACAGAAATCCACAGGCTTGTGGTTGCCAGGCAACCACACTGGGCTGAGATTGGCTGAACATCCCTGTGAGGTGGATTTTAGGCTCTAGGTTTGAAAATTTAAAAGACTGGGATAGTCAAGTTTGGAACCCATAGACCTCAGACATACCAAAAGGTTTTCCAATTACTTCCCTCCACTTCTCAAAATATGTCAAATTTTCTTGATCACTACAACTGTAAAAAAAAAATTCTGAGGCAACATAGAGAGGCTAATCAAATACTGCATGATTGGAATGGCTGTGGTTGTATGAGGTGGAAAGCTGCAGAGTTGGGCTGAAAGAGTTCACAGAAATCCACAAGCTTGTGGTTGCCAGGCAACCACAATGGGCTGTGATTGGCTGAGCACCATTGTGAGCTGGACTTCAGGCTCTAGGATACAAGTGTGCAGTAGGAGACCTGAGTCACAATGCTGGGCGTTGCCTTGGAGACCTCATTGGCACAGAGGACCTTGTAGGGCAAGATTTAAATAGGATGAATATTCTTGGCCTGGTATGCCACAATATTCTCTCCGAAGGCTTCACTGCTCAGAATTTGTGGATGGAAATGCTTGCCAATCTACACATTGATGTACTTTCAATGGGATATTAAATATGCCAGGGCCTGGCAGATGACCTCTGCCATGTCCTATCCTTGAGCATACGCTTTTCCCTTGTCATGTCAGTCATTTGGCTGAGTCCTGTTCCCTAAGCTATTCAGTCAAGACTTGCTGGCATCATTCACCTGCAGTATAAGAGCTTTCTGTGAAATTTCTCAGCAGAAATCCTCTGCAAGCACATAGCTTTGGATATGAGAGACAGTGGTGGAAGTTGAATTTCAAGGGCAGATATTTGAAAACAATGAAACAAGCCCCGAATAAGATCTTTACATGTTTCCCAGATGAATATGTTTGGAAATATGGGGGAAGATGGAGATCAAGGCTGGGAAGAGTGCACACCCATTTCAAGGTACAAAAACCAGGGAAAAACATGGGCAAGCAAGAGAGCTTGTTAATCTGATGTAAAAATCTTTGATGATGAAAGGAAAATTATATTCTCATGATGATATAATCAGGCTGTAGAAGTGAAGTTCTCATGTGGGTTGTCCTATGTGTGGCCTTCTGCACTGGGCAGTGGATGCAGGACAGGAGATCTTCAAATAAATCTGGTGGAACACAAAATACTGAGAAAAATAATTCAGCCTAAATCCTGTGTATTCCTTCCCTTTGAGAACATATATGGATAATGTATGAAGTTTCAAAAGAGAAAATGTCTATTGTGTCATGGTTTCAACAATGAAATGGTCACTTCACATAACATTTTGAATTTTGCTTTCACCATTGCTCATGTACCAGGCCTGAGTAAAGCTGAATGCAGAGTAAGCCTCATCAATAGTTGTGCATTCCATAAGTGGTTTTAAAACCAGTGAAACCCTTTGGACTTAGTGTTTGTATTTAATTGGTTGATTGGTTTTGCAAATTGTTTGTTTTACTATTTTTAACTTTGTGAGTCAGGGAAGCCCTCACTCATAGTGATTTCGACCTCTCCAAAAGCTCTGAAGTTATTCATGTAACAGCTATTACATGCTATAAGTTTCTCCTATTAAAACTTGAAAGACTAACAGACTCTGCTACTTTTAATCTAAATTCAGTGTTGGGCTAAGTTCAGGGATGGACTTTTTACAAGTCCTTTGAAATGTGTCCTCCTCTAGTCACTGGTCGTGCTGGAATTTACTTTCTTGTGAAGACAGGATTTGAGCAAATTGACACAAGTACAGTTTGCCACTACTCTGGACACCTGGTTAAATATCGAGTTCCCTAAATGGTGTGTGTTTTACTTTGATCTCTGCTGACACTTTGTTCATCCAGTTAGAACCACAGGGCTCCAGGCCATAGCGTTCCAGGCCTAAACAAGAAAATTTCCATTCTGTTTTGGGAGTTCATTCGTCTCTCATAATTACTTTTTCCACAAATGTGTGCTTCAGGAGAGGCCCTGTCCAAATATGGAGAGGCCCATTTTCATTCACTCACATTCAGACTTTCTAAGATTTTCAGTTACTAGAGATTTGCCCAGACTTGCCATTGTCAAGGGACAGTGCACTTCACTTGAAATTGTGCAGTATTACTTCATGTGTTTCAGTGGAAATTCCACCAATGGGAAACTCTCGCTGTAGTCATCTCCAAGTGTTGCTGCGTAAGAAAATATAACTAACAAAGGATGTGGTTTCAAGCAGAATGAGGAAAGGAGGGATTATCTTTATTTCAGTGCAGGTTGACCTTTCAAAGAAACAGTAATTCCTATCGAATAGGAGGTAAAATCTTTTGTAAAGAGACATGGACATGACACACTCAACTTTATGTCACTTTTTTTAAAACGCCAAGGGCATTTGAGAAATTCTTGGCTGCTGAATTGTCCCTTTTTGCAAACTTCTCTTAGGTAAGACACTCCAGCTTCTTCAAATCATGGTACAGTTCCTTCCATGTAAAAAACCAAAGCAAAAAACAAAATAAATTAAAACAAAACCCATCAAATTACATTTGAGAGCACACAATTGCTCAGCAGGCCCACTATTCAAGAAGCTAGAGGTACAGAATCCTCAGCCTTCAGCCCATGGCCTGAAGTTTTGTCTCTATCATGGCCCCTCAATTCCCTGGCATGTCCACATTAACTCATGAATCTTTACTCATTTCCTCTTCAAATGCACAGGATCCAATATATTTGAACCCTGTTCATCCAAGGCTGTAATCATCCAAGGACACACCAGAGGAAGGGCAGCTACTCCCTTGCCTGCGGCCTTGGAGCTTATCACAATAGAAATGGACACCTGAACAAGGGGAGCCAAAACAAAGAGAGGCATATTCCTAAAGCCTGAAGCACAGAAGCTACCTATAGACCAGTAGTGGGATTTCACAAATTATGTAAGAATCTCTGTGCACATGCTTGGCATGGTCCCTCATGCCTATAATCCCAGCAATCTGGGGGCTGAGGTGGATGGATCCTTGGGAGTTCCAGTCCATCTTGGGCTACGAATTGATCTCAAGGCCTCTTTCAACAACTACATAAGATGCTGTTTCGAAAAAGAGGACAACATTAAACTAGACACACTTTGTCTAGGTCCCTGGGTTCACTACATGAGTTGTGGAGTCTAAATATTCCAGGCCATGAGAAAATACCTGGAATTTCTAGTGAAAGGGTTATTTGCATCCCTTTTCTAAGTGTTTCCCTTTCACCATGTTACAGTTGAATTCTGGGAAAACCTGCTGGTGATAAGGTATTGAGCTAGTACCTCATGTTTAGTGTTCAGGGTTATGCTGGAATGGCTGCAGACCTCCTTGAAATAGCGATTGCAGACAAGTGAACCCAGAGGAAGCTGGATAGTTGAAGCAGGCACTCCAAATATTCATGCACTGCAAGGATTCACTTTCATTTTGGGTCTCATCTTCTGGTTGCTGGCTTTTAGTGCTAACTGATACTACCATGGTGGCAGTAATCCAGCAGAGACTGCATGTATGGTTTGCAGGTTTGCTTCCCAAGCCACCAGAAACTTGGCAGAACCCAAATCATTGTGGCATTTTCTTTCCTCCCTTGAAACATTTGGCTTTCTACCTTTGATAACAGAATAGACTGGGCTAGTCATCTTTGGACACCATATAACACAAACAGAGCTAAAGACAGAGCCAATTACTTCCCTCCACTTGTCAAAATATGTCAAATTTGCTTGATCACCACAAGTTCAAAGAAAATTCTGAGACAACTTTGAGAGGTTAATCAAATACTGCATGATTGGAATGGCTGTGGTTGTATGAGGTGGAAAGCTGCAGAGTTGGGCTGAAACAGTTCACAGAAATCCACAAGCTTGTGGTTGCCAGGCAACCACAATGGGCTGTCATTGGCTGAGCACCATTGTGAGCTGGACTTTAGGCTCTAGGATACAAGTGTGCAGTAGGAGACCTGAGTCACAATGCTGGGCGTTGCCATGGAGACCTCAGTGGCACAGAGGACCTTGTAGGGCAAGATTTAAATAGGATGAATATTCTTGGCCTGGTATGCCACAATATTCTCTCCGAAGGCTTCACTGCTCAGAATTTGTGGATGGAAATGCTTGCCAATCTACACATTGATGTACTTTCAATGGGATATTAAATATGCCAGGGCCTGGCAGATGACCTCTGCCATGTCCTATCCTTGAGCATACGCTTTACCCTTGTCATGTCAGTCATTTGGCTGAGTCCTGTTCCCTAAGCTATTCAGTCAAGACTTGCTGGCATCATTCACCTGCAGTATAAGAGCTTTCTGTGAAATTTCTCAGCAGAAATCCTCTGCAAGCACATAGCTTTGGATATGAGAGACAGTGGTGGAAGTTGAATTTCAAGGGCAGATATTTGAAAACAATGAAACAAGCCCCGAATAAGATCTTTACATGTTTCCCAGATGAATATGTTTGGAAATATGGGGGAAGATGGAGATCAAGGCTGGGAAGAGTGCACACCCATTTCAAGGTACAAAAACCAGGGAAAAACATGGGCAAGCAAGAGAGCTGGTTAATCTGATGTAAAAATCTTTGATGATGAAAGGAAAATTATATTCTCATGATGATATAATCAGGCTGTAGAAGTGAAGTTCTCATGTGGGTTGTCCTATGTGTGGCCTTCTGCATTGGGCAGTGGATGCAGGACAGGAGATCTTCAAATAAATCTGGTGGAACACAAAATACTGAAAAAAATAATTCAGCCTAAATCCTGTGAATTCCTTCCCTTTGAGAACATGTATGGATAATGTACGAAGTTTCAAAAGAGAAAATGTCTATTGGGTCATGGTTTCAACAATGAAATGGTCACTTCACATAACATTTTGAATTTTGCTTTCACCGTTGCTCATGTACCAGGCCTGAGTAAAGCAGAATGCAGAGTAAGCCTCATCAATAGTTGTGCATTCCATAAGTGGTTTTAAAACCAGTGAAACCCTTTGGACTTAGTGTTTGTATTTAATTGGTTGATTGGTTTTGCAAATTGTTTGTTTTACTATTTTTAACTTTGTGAGTCAGGGAAGCCCTCACTCCTAGTGATTTCGACCTCTCCAAAAGCTCTGAATTTATTCATGTAACAGCTATTACATGCTATAAGTTTCTCCTATTAAAACTTGAAAGACTAACAGACTCTGCTACTTTTCATCTAAATTCAGTGTTGGGCTAAGTTCAGGGATGGACTTTTTACAAGTCCTTTGAAATGTGTCCTCCTCTAGTCACTGGTCGTGCTGGAATTTACTTTCTTGTGAAGACAGGATTTGAGCAAATTGACACAAGTACAGTTTGCCACTACTCTGGACACCTGGTTAAATATCGAGTTCCCTAAATGGTGTGTGTTTTACTTTGATCTCTGCTGACACTTTGCTCATCCAGTTAGAACCACAGGGCTCCAGGCCATAGCGTTCCAGGCCTAAACAAGAAAATGTCCATTCCGTTTTGGGAGTTCATTCGTCTCTCATAATTACTTTTTCCACAAATGTGTGCTGCAGGAGAGGCCCTGTCCAAATGTGGAGAGGCCCATTTTCATTCACTCACTTTCAGACTTTCTAAGATTTTCAGTTACTAGAGATTTGCCCAGACTTGCCATTGTCAAGGGACAGTGCACTTCACTTGAAATTGTGCAGTATTACTTCATGTGTCTCCGTGGAAATTCCACCAATGGGAAACTCTCGCTGTAGTCATCTCCAAGTGTTGCTGCGTAAGAAAATATAACTAACAAAGGATGTGGTTTCAAGCAGAATGAGGAAAGGAGGGATTATCTTTATTTCAGTGCAGGTTGACCTTTCAAAGAAACAGTAATTCCTATCAAATAGGAGGTAAAATCTTTTGTAAAGAGACATGGACATGACACACTCAACTTTATGTCACTTTTTTTAAAACGCCAAGGGCATTTGAGAAATTCTTGGCTGCTGAATTGTCCCTTTTTGCAAATTTCTCTTAGGTAAGACACTCCAGCTTCTTCAAACCATGGTACAGTTCCTTCCATGTAAAAAACCAAAGCAAAAAACAAAATAAATTAAAACAAAACCCATCAAATTACATTTGAGAGCACACAATTGCTCAGCAGGCCCACTATTCAAGAAGCTAGAGGTACAGAATCCTCAGCCTTCAGCCCATGGCCTGAAGTTTTGTCTCTATCATGGCCCCTCAATTCCCTGGCATGTCCACATTAACTCATGAATCTTTACTCATTTCCTCTTCAAATGCACAGGATCCAATATATTTGAACCCTGTTCATCCAAGGCTGTAATCATCCAAGGACACACCAGAGGAAGGGCAGCTACTCCCTTGCCTGCGGCCTTGGAGCTTATCACAATAGAAATGGACACCTGAACAAGGGGAGCCAAAACAAAGAGAGGCATATTCCTAAAGCCTGAAGCACAGAAGCTACCTATAGACCAGTAGTGGGATTTCACAAATTATGTAAGAATCTCTGTGCACATGCTTGGCATGGTCCCTCATGCCTATAATCCCAGCAATCTGGGGGCTGAGGTGGATGGATCCTTGGGAGTTCCAGTCCATCTTGGGCTACGAATTGATCTCAAGGACTCTTTCAACAACTACATAAGATGCTGTTTCCAAAAAGAGGACAACATTAAACTAGACACACTTGGTCTAGGTCCCTGGGTTCACTACATGAGTTGTGGAGTCTAAATATTCCAGGCCATGAGAAAATACCTGGAATTTCTAGTGAAAGGGTTATTTGCATCCCTTTTCTAAGTGTTTCCCTTTCACCATGTTACAGTTGAATTCTGGGAAAACCTGCTGGTGATAAGGTATTGAGCTAGTACCTCATGTTTAGTGTTCAGGGTTATGCTGGAATGGCTGCAGACCTCCTTGAAATAGCGATTGCAGACAAGTGAACCCAGAGGAAGCTGGATAGTTGAAGCAGGCACTCCAAATATTCATGCACTGCAAGGATTCACTTTCATTTTGGGTCTCATCTTCTGGTTGCTGGCTTTTAGTGCTAACTGATACTACCATGGTGGCAGTAATCCAGCAGAGACTGCATGTATGGTTTGCAGGTTTGCTTCCCAAGCCACCAGAAACTTGGCAGAACCCAAATCATTGTGGCATTTTCTTTCCTCCCTTGAAACATTTGGCTTTCTACCTTTGATAACAGAATAGACTGGGCTAGTCATCTTTGGACACCATATAACACAAACAGAGCTAAAGACAGAGCCAATTACTTCCCTCCACTTGTCAAAATATGTCAAATTTGCTTGATCACCACAAGTTCAAAGAAAATTCTGAGACAACTTTGAGAGGTTAATCAAATACTGCATGATTGGAATGGCTGTGGTTGTATGAGGTGGAAAGCTGCAGAGTTGGGCTGAAACAGTTCACAGAAATCCACAAGCTTGTGGTTGCCAGGCAACCACAATGGGCTGTCATTGGCTGAGCACCATTGTGAGCTGGACTTTAGGCTCTAGGATACAAGTGTGCAGTAGGAGACCTGAGTCACAATGCTGGGCGTTGCCATGGAGACCTCAGTGGCACAGAGGACCTTGTAGGGCAAGATTTAAATAGGATGAATATTCTTGGCCTGGTATGCCACAATATTCTCTCCGAAGGCTTCACTGCTCAGAATTTGTGGATGGAAATGCTTGCCAATCTACACATTGATGTACTTTCAATGGGATATTAAATATGCCAGGGCCTGGCAGATGACCTCTGCCATGTCCTATCCTTGAGCATACGCTTTTCCCTTGTCATGTCAGTCATTTGGCTGAGTCCTGTTCCCTAAGCTATTCAGTCAAGACTTGCTGGCATCATTCACCTGCAGTATAAGAGCTTTCTGTGAAATTTCTCAGCAGAAATCCTCTGCAAGCACATAGCTTTGGATATGAGAGACAGTGGTGGAAGTTGAATTTCAAGGGCAGATATTTGAAAACAATGAAACAAGCCCCGAATAAGATCTTTACATGTTTCCCAGATGAATATGTTTGGAAATATGGGGGAAGATGGAGATCAAGGCTGGGAAGAGTGCACACCCATTTCAAGGTACAAAAACCAGGGAAAAACATGGGCAAGCAAGAGAGCTGGTTAATCTGATGTAAAAATCTTTGATGATGAAAGGAAAATTATATTCTCATGATGATATAATCAGGCTGTAGAAGTGAAGTTCTCATGTGGGTTGTCCTATGTGTGGCCTTCTGCATTGGGCAGTGGATGCAGGACAGGAGATCTTCAAATAAATCTGGTGGAACACAAAATACTGAAAAAAATAATTCAGCCTAAATCCTGTGAATTCCTTCCCTTTGAGAACATGTATGGATAATGTACGAAGTTTCAAAAGAGAAAATGTCTATTGGGTCATGGTTTCAACAATGAAATGGTCACTTCACATAACATTTTGAATTTTGCTTTCACCGTTGCTCATGTACCAGGCCTGAGTAAAGCAGAATGCAGAGTAAGCCTCATCAATAGTTGTGCATTCCATAAGTGGTTTTAAAACCAGTGAAACCCTTTGGACTTAGTGTTTGTATTTAATTGGTTGATTGGTTTTGCAAATTGTTTGTTTTACTATTTTTAACTTTGTGAGTCAGGGAAGCCCTCACTCCTAGTGATTTCGACCTCTCCAAAAGCTCTGAATTTATTCATGTAACAGCTATTACATGCTATAAGTTTCTCCTATTAAAACTTGAAAGACTAACAGACTCTGCTACTTTTCATCTAAATTCAGTGTTGGGCTAAGTTCAGGGATGGACTTTTTACAAGTCCTTTGAAATGTGTCCTCCTCTAGTCACTGGTCGTGCTGGAATTTACTTTCTTGTGAAGACAGGATTTGAGCAAATTGACACAAGTACAGTTTGCCACTACTCTGGACACCTGGTTAAATATCGAGTTCCCTAAATGGTGTGTGTTTTACTTTGATCTCTGCTGACACTTTGCTCATCCAGTTAGAACCACAGGGCTCCAGGCCATAGCGTTCCAAGCCTAAACAAGAAAATTTCCATTCCGTTTTGGGAGTTCATTCGTCTCTCATAATTACTTTTTCCACAAATGTGTGCTTCAGGAGAGGCCCTGTCCAAATATGGAGAGGCCCATTTTCATTCACTCACTTTCAGACTTTCTAAGATTTTCAGTTACTAGAGATTTGCCCAGACTTGCCATTGTCAAGGGGCAGTGCACTTCACTTGAAATTGTGCAGTATTACTTCATGTGTTTCAGTGGAAATTCCACCAATGGGAAACTCTCGCTGTAGTCATCTCCAAGTGTTGCTGCGTAAGAAAATATAACTAACAAAGGATGTGGTTTCAAGCAGAATGAGGAAAGGAGGGATTATCTTTATTTCAGTGCAGGTTGACCTTTCAAAGAAACAGTAATTCCTATCAAATAGGAGGTAAAATCTTTTGTAAAGAGACATGGACATGACACACTCAACTTTATGTCACTTTTTTTAAAACGCCAAGGGCATTTGAGAAATTCTTGGCTGCTGAATTATCCCTTTTTGCAAATTTCTCTTAGGTAAGACACTCCAGCTTCTTCAAACCATGGTACAGTTCCTTCCATGTAAAAAACCAAAGCAAAAAACAAAATAAATTAAAACAAAACCCATCAAATTACATTTGAGAGCACACAATTGCTCAGCAGGCCCACTATTCAAGAAGCTAGAGTTACAGAATCCTCAGCCTTCAGCCCATGGCCTGAAGTTTTGTCTCTATCATGGCCCCTCAATTCCCTGGCATGTCCACATTAACTCATGAATCTTTACTCATTTCCTCTTCAAATGCACAGGATCCAATATATTTGAACCCTGTTCACCTGGGCTGTAATCATCCAAGGACACACCAGAGGAAGGGCAGCCACTCCCTTGCCTGGGGCCTTGGAGCTTGTCAAAATAGAAATGGACACCTGAACAAGGGGAGCCAAAACAAAGAGAGGCATATTCCTAAAGCCTGAAGCACAGAAGCTACCTATAGACCAGTAGTGGGATTTCACAAATTATGTAAGAATCTCTGTGCACATGCTTGGCATGGTCCCTCATGCCTATAATCCCAGCAATCTGGGGGCTGAGGTGGATGGATCCTTGGGAGTTCCAGTCCATCTTGGGCTACGAATTGATCTCAAGGCCTCTTTCAACAACTACATAAGATGCTGTTTCCAAAAAGAGGACAACATTAAACTAGACACACTTGGTCTAGGTCCCTGGGTTCACTACATGAGTTGTGGAGTCTAAATATTCCAGGCCATGAGAAAATACCTGGGATTTCTAGTGAAAGGGGCATTTGCATCCCTTTTCTAAGGGTTTCTCTTTCACCATGTTACAGTTGAATTCTGGGAAAACCTGCTGGTGATAAGGTATTGAGCTAGTACCTCATGTTTAGTGTTCAGGGTTATGCTGGAATGGCTGCAGACCTCCTTGAAATAGCGATTGCAGACAAGTGAACCCAGAGGAAGCTGGATAGTTGAAGCAGGCACTCCAAATATTCATGCACTGCAAGGATTCACTTTCATTTTGGGTCTCATCTTCTGGTTGCTGGCTTTTAGTGCTAACTGATACTACCATGGTGGCAGTAATCCAGCAGAGACTGCATGTATGGTTTGCAGGTTGGCTTCCCAAGCCACCAGAAACTTGGCAGAACCCAAATCATTGTGGCATTTTCTTTCCTCCCTTGAAACATTTGGCTTTCTACGTTTGATAACTGAATAGACTGGGCTAGTCACCTTTGGACACCATATACCACAAACAGAGCTAAAGACAGAGCCAATTACTTCCCTCCACTTGTCAAAATATGTCAAATTTGCTTGATCACCACAAGTTCAAAGAAAATTCTGAGGCAACTTAGAGAGGTTAATCAAATACTGCATGATTGGAATGGCTGTGGTTGTATGAGGTGGAAAGCTGCAGAGTTGGGCTGAAACTGTTCACAGAAATCCACAGGCTTGTGGTTGCCAGGCAACCACACTGGGCTGAGATTGGCTGAACATCCCTGTGAGGTGGATTTTAGGCTCTAGGTTTGAAAATTTAAAAGACTGGGATAGTCAAGTTTGAACCCATAGACCTCAGACATACCAAAAGGTTTTCCAATTACTTCCCTCCACTTCTCAAAATATGTCAAATTTTCTTGATCACTACAACTGTAAAAAAAAAAATTCTGAGGCAACATAGAGAGGCTAATCAAATACTGCATGATTGGAATGGCTGTGGTTGTATGAGGTGGAAAGCTGCAGAGTTGGGCTGAAACAGTTCACAGAAATCCACAAGCTTGTGGTTGCCAGGCAACCACAATGGGCTGTGATTGGCTGAGCACCATTGTGAGCTGGACTTTAGGCTCTAGGATACAAGTGTGCAGTAGGAGACCTGAGTCACAATGCTGGGCGTTGCCATGGAGACCTCAGTGGCACAGAGGACCTTGTAGGGCAAGATTTAAATAGGATGAATATTCTTGGCCTGGTATGCCACAATATTCTCTCTGAAGGCTTCACTGCTCAGAATTTGTGGATGGAAATGCTTGCCAATCTACACATTGATGTACTTTCAATGGGATATTAAATATGCCAGGGCCTGGCAGATGACCTCTGCCATGTCCTATCCTTGAGCATACGCTTTTCCCTTGTCATGTCAGTCATTTGGCTGAGTCCTGTTCCCTAAGCTATTCAGTCAAGACTTGCTGGCATCATTCACCTGCAGTATAAGAGCTTTCTGTGAAATTTCTCAGCAGAAATCCTCTGCAAGCACATAGCTTTGGATATGAGAGACCGTGGTGGAAGTTGAATTTCAAGGGCAGATATTTGAAAACAATGAAACAAGCCCCGAATAAGATCTTTACATGTTTCCCAGATGAATATGTTTGGAAATATGGGGGAAGATGGAGGTCAAGGCTGGGAAGAGTGCACACCCATTTCAAGGTACAAAAACCAGGGAAAAACATGGGCAAGCAAGAGAGCTGGTTAATCTGATGTAAAAATCTTTAATGATGAAAGGAAAATTATATTCTCATGATGATATAATCAGGCTGTAGAAGTGAAGTTCTCATGTGGGTTGTCCTATGTGTGGCCTTCTGCACTGGGCAGTGGATGCAGGACAGGAGATCTTCAAATAAATCTGGTGGAACACAAAATACTGAGAAAAATAATTCAGCCTAAATCCTGTGTATTCCTTCCCTTTGAGAACATATATGGATAATGTATGAAGTTTCAAAAGAGTAAATGTCTATTGTGTCATGGTTTCAACAATGAAATGGTCACTTCACATAACATTTTGAATTTTGCTTTCACCGTTGCTCATGTACCAGGCCTGAGTAAAGCTGAATGCACAGTAAGCCTCATCAATAGTTGGGCATTCCATAAGTGGTTTTAAAACCAGTGAAACCCTTTGGACTTAGTGTTTGTATTTAATTGGTTGATTGGTTTTGCAAATTGTTTGTTTTACTATTTTTAACTTTGTGAGTCAGGGAAGCCCTCACTCATAGTGATTTTGGCCTCTCCAAAACCTCTGAAGTTATTCATGTAACAGCTATTACATGCTATAAGTTTCTCCTATTAAAACTTGAAAGACTAACAGACTCTGCTACTTTTCATCTAAATTCAGTGTTGGGCTAAGTTCAGGGATGGACTTTTTACAAGTCCTTTGAAATGTGTCCTCCTCTAGTCACTGGTCGTGCTGGAATTTACTTTCTTGTGAAGACAGGATTTGAGCAAATTGACACAAGTACAGTTTGCCACTACTCTGGACACCTGGTTAAATATCGAGTTCCCTAAATGGTGTGTGTTTTACTTTGATCTCTGCTGACACTTTGCTCATCCAGTTAGAACCACAGGGCTCCAGGCCATAGCGTTCCAGGCCTAAACAAGAAAATTTCCATTCCGTTTTGGGAGTTCATTCGTCTCTCATAATTACTTTTTCCACAAATGTGTGCTTCAGGAGAGGCCCTGTCCAAATATGGAGAGGCCCATTTTCATTCACTCACTTTCAGACTTTCTAAGATTTTCAGTTACTAGAGATTTGCCCAGACTTGCCATTGTCAAGGGACAGTGCACTTCACTTGAAATTGTGCAGTATTACTTCATGTGTTTCAGTGGAAATTCCACCAATGGGAAACTCTCGCTGTAGTCATCTCCAAGTGTTGCTGCGTAAGAAAATATAACTAACAAAGGATGTGGTTTCAAGCAGAATGAGGAAAGGAGGGATTATCTTTATTTCAGTGCAGGTTGACCTTTCAAAGAAACAGTAATTCCTATCAAATAGGAGGTAAAATCTTTTGTAAAGAGACATGGACATGACACACTCAACTTTATGTCACTTTTTTTAAAACGCCAAGGGCATTTGAGAAATTCTTGGCTGCTGAATTATCCCTTTTTGCAAATTTCTCTTAGGTAAGACACTCCAGCTTTTTCAAACCATGGTACAGTTCCTTCCATGTAAAAAACCAAAGCAAAAAACAAAATAAATTAAAACAAAACCCATCAAATTACATTTGAGAACACACAATTGCTCAGCAGGCCCACTATTCAAGAAGCTAGAGTTACAGAATCCTCAGCCTTCAGCCCATGGCCTGAAGTTTTGTCTCTATCATGGCCCCTCAATTCCCTGGCATGTCCACATTAACTCATGAATCTTTACTCATTTCCTCTTCAAATGCACAGGATCCAATATATTTGAACCCTGTTCACCTGGGCTGTAATCATCCAAGGACACACCAGAGGAAGGGCAGCCACTCCCTTGCCTGGGGCCTTGGAGCTTGTCAAAATAGAAATGGACACCTGAACAAGGGGAGCCAAAACAAAGAGAGGCATATTCCTAAAGCCTGAAGCACAGAAGCTACCTATAGACCAGTAGTGGGATTTCACAAATTATGTAAGAATCTCTGTGCACATGCTTGGCATGGTCCCTCATGCCTATAATCCCAGCAATCTGGGGGCTGAGGTGGATGGATCCTTGGGAGTTCCAGTCCATCTTGGGCTACGAATTGATCTCAAGGCCTCTTTCAACAACTACATAAGATGCTGTTTCCAAAAAGAGGACAACATTAAACTAGACACACTTGGTCTAGGTCCCTGGGTTCACTACATGAGTTGTGGAGTCTAAATATTCCAGGCCATGAGAAAATACCTGGGATTTCTAGTGAAAGGGGCATTTGCATCCCTTTTCTAAGGGTTTCTCTTTCACCATGTTACAGTTGAATTCTGGGAAAACCTGCTGGTGATAAGGTATTGAGCTAGTACCTCATGTTTAGTGTTCAGGGTTATGCTGGAATGGCTGCAGACCTCCTTGAAATAGCGATTGCAGACAAGTGAACCCCGAGGAAGCTGGATAGTTGAAGCAGGCACTCCAAATATTCATGCACTGCAAGGATTCACTTTCATTTTGGGTCTCATCTTCTGGTTGCTGGCTTTTAGTGCTAACTGATACTACCATGGTGGCAGTAATCCAGCAGAGACTGCATGTATGGTTTGCAGGTTGGCTTCCCAAGCCACCAGAAACTTGGCAGAACCCAAATCATTGTGGCATTTTCTTTCCTCCCTTGAAACATTTGGCTTTCTACGTTTGATAACTGAATAGACTGGGCTAGTCACCTTTGGACACCATATACCACAAACAGAGCTAAAGACAGAGCCAATTACTTCCCTCCACTTGTCAAAATATGTCAAATTTGCTTGATCACCACAAGTTCAAAGAAAATTCTGAGGCAACTTAGAGAGGTTAATCAAATACTGCATGATTGGAATGGCTGTGGTTGTATGAGGTGGAAAGCTGCAGAGTTGGGCTGAAACTGTTCACAGAAATCCACAGGCTTGTGGTTGCCAGGCAACCACAATGGGCTGTCATTGGCTGAGCACCATTGTGAGCTGGACTTTAGGCTCTAGGATACAAGTGTGCAGTAGGAGACCTGAGTCACAATGCTGGGCGTTGCCATGGAGACCTCAGTGGCACAGAGGACCTTGTAGGGCAAGATTTAAATAGGATGAATATTCTTGGCCTGGTATGCCACAATATTCTCTCTGAAGGCTTCACTGCTCAGAATTTGTGGATGGAAATGCTTGCCAATCTACACATTGATGTACTTTCAATGGGATATTAAATATGCCAGGGCCTGGCAGATGACCTCTGCCATGTCCTATCCTTGAGCATACGCTTTTCCCTTGTCATGTCAGTCATTTGGCTGAGTACTGTTCCCT
Source organism: Cavia porcellus (assembly GCF_034190915.1). Lineage (NCBI taxonomy): Eukaryota > Metazoa > Chordata > Mammalia > Rodentia > Caviidae > Cavia > Cavia porcellus. The sequence goes on from NW_026947543.1 coordinate 3,211,060, forward strand.
AAGCTATTCAGTCAAGACTTGCTGGCATCATTCACCTGCAGTATAAGAGCTTTCTGTGAAATTTCTCAGCAGAAATCCTCTGCAAGCACATAGCTTTGGATATGAGAGACAGTGGTGGAAGTTGAATTTCAAGGGCAGATATTTGAAAACAATGAAACAAGCCCCGAATAAGATCTTTACATGTTTCCCAGCTGAATATGTTTGGAAATATGGGGGAAGATGGAGATCAAGGCTGGGAAGAGTGCACACCCATTTCAAGGTACAAAAACCAGGGAAAAACATGGGCAAGCAAGAGAGCTGGTTAATCTGATGTAAAAATCTTTGATGATGAAAGGAAAATTATATTCTCATGATGATATAATCAGGCTGCAGAAGTGAAGTTCTCATGTGGGTTTTCCTATGTGTGGCCTTCTGCATTGGGCAGTGGATGCAGGACAGGAGATCTTCAAATAAATCTGGTGGAACACAAAATACTGAAAAAAATAATTCAGCCTAAATCCTGTGAATTCCTTCCCTTTGAGAACATGTATGGATAATGTACGAAGTTTCAAAAGAGAAAATGTCTATTGGGTCATGGTTTCAACAATGAAATGGTCACTTCACATAACATTTTGAATTTTGCTTTCACCGTTGCTCATGTACCAGGCCTGAGTAAAGCTGAATGCAGAGTAAGCCTCATCAATAGTTGTGCATTCCATAAGTGGTTTTAAAACCAGTGAAACCCTTTGGACTTAGTGTTTGTATTTAATTGGTTGATTGGTTTTGCAAATTGTTTGTTTTACTATTTTTAACTTTGTGAGTCAGGGAAGCCCTCACTCATAGTGATTTCGACCTCTCCAAAAGCTCTGAATTTATTCATGTAATAGCTATTACATGCTATAAGTTTCTCCTATTAAAACTTGAAAGACTAACAGACTCTGCTACTTTTCATCTAAATTCAGTGTTGGGCTAAGTTCAGGGATGGACTTTTTACAAGTCCTTTGAAATGTGTCCTCCTCTAGTCACTGGTCGTGCTGGAATTTACTTTCTTGTGAAGACAGGATTTGAGCAAATTGACACAAGTACAGTTTGCCACTACTCTGGACACCTGGTTAAATATCGAGTTCCCTAAATGGTGTGTGTTTTACTTTGATCTCTGCTCACACTTTGCTCATCCAGTTAGAACCACAGGGCTCCAGGCCATAGGGTTGCAGGCCTAAACAAGAAAATTTCCATTCCGTTTTGGGAGTTCATTCCTCTCTCATAATTACTTTTTCCACAAATGTGTGATTCAGGAGAGGCCCTGTCCAAATGTGGAGAGGCCCATTTTCATTCACTCACTTTCAGACTTTCTAAGATTTTCAGTTACTAGAGATTTGCCCAGACTTGCCATTGTCAAGGGACAGTGCACTTCACTTGAAATTGTGCAGTATTACTTCATGTGTCTCCGTGGAAATTCCACCAATGGGAAACTCTCACTGTAGTCATCTCCAAGTGTTGCTGCGTAAGAAAATATAACTAACAAAGGATGTGGTTTCAAGCAGAATGAGGAAAGGAGGGATTATCTTTATTTCAGTGCAGGTTGACCTTTCAAAGAAACAGTAATTCCTATCAAATAGGAGGTAAAATCTTTTGTAAAGAGACATGGACATGACACACTCAACTTTATGTCATTTTGTTTAAAACGCCAAGGGCATTTGAGAAATTCTTGGCTGCTGAATTGTCCCTTTTTGCAAATTTCTCTTAGGTAAGACACTCCAGCTTCTTCAAACCATGGTACAGTTCCTTCCATGTAAAAATCCAAAGCAAAAAACAAAATAAATTAAAACAAAACCCATCAAATTACATTTGAGAGTACACAATTGCTCAGCAGGCCCACTATTCAAGAAGCTAGAGGTACAGATTCCTCAGCCTTCAGCACATGGCCTGAAGTTTTGTCTCTATCATGGCCCCTCAATTCCCTGGCATGTGCACATTAACTCATGAATCTTTACTCATTTCCTCTTCAAATGCACCGGATCCAATATATTTGAACCCTGTTCATCCAAGGCTGTAATCATCCAAGGACACCCCAGAGGAAGGGCAGCTACTCCCTTGCCTGCGGCCTTGGAGCTTATCACAATACAAATGGACACCTGAACAAGGGGAGCCAAAACAAAGAGAGGCATATTGCTAAAGCCTGAAGCACAGAAGCTACCTATAGACCAGTAGTGGGATTTCACAAATTATGTAAGAATCTCTGTGCACATGCTTGGCATGGTCCCTCATGCCTATAATCCCAGCAATCTGGGGGCTGAGGTGGATGGATCCTTGGGAGTTCCAGTCCATCTTGGGCTAGGAATTGATCTCAAGGCCTCTTTCAACAACTGCATAAGATGCTGTTTCCAAAAAGAGGACAACATTAAACTAGACACACTTGGTCTAGGTCCCTTGGTTCACTACATGAGTTGTGGAGTCTAAATATTCCAGGCCATGAGAAAATACCTGGGATTTCTAGTGAAAGGGTTATTTGTATCCCTTTTCTAAGGGTTTCCCTTTCACCATGTTACAGTTGAATTCTGGGAAAACCTGCTGGTGATAAGGTATTGAGCTAGTACCTCATGTTTAGTGTTCAGGGTTATGCTGGAATGGCTGCAGACCTCCTTGAAATCGCTATTGCAGACAAGTGAACCCCCAGGAAGCTGGATAGTTGAAGCAGGCACTCCAAATATTCATGCACTGCAAGGATTCACTTTCATTTTGGGTCTCATCTTCTGGTTGCTGGCTTTTAGTGCTAACTGATACTACCATGGTGGCAGTAATCCAGCAGAGACTGCATGTATGGTTTGCAGGTTGGCTTCCCAAGCAACCAGAAACTTGGCAGAACCCAAATCATTGTGGCATTTTCTTTCCTCCCTTGAAACATTTGGCTTTCTACGTTTGATAACTGAATAGACTGGGCTAGTCACCTTTGGACACCATATACCACAAACAGAGCTAAAGACAGAGCCAATTACTTCCCTCCACTTGTCAAAATATGTCAAATTTGCTTGATCACCACAAGTTCAAAGAAAATTCTGAGGCAACTTTGAGAGGTGAATCAAATACTGCATGATTGGAATGGCTGTGGTTGTATGAGGTGGAAAGCTGCAGAGTTGGGCTGAAACTGTTCACAGAAATCCACAGGCTTGTGGTTGCCAGGCAACCACACTGGGCTGAGATTGGCTGAACATCCCTGTGAGGTGGATTTTAGGCTCTAGGTTTGAAAATTTAAAAGACTGGGATAGTCAAGTTTGGAACCCATAGACCTCAGACATACCAAAAGGTTTTCCAATTACTTCCCTCCACTTCTCAAAATATGTCAAATTTTCTTGATCACTACAACTGTAAAAAAAAATTCTGAGGCAACATAGAGAGGCTAATCAAATACTGCATGATTGGAATGGCTGTGGTTGTATGAGGTGGAAAGCTGCAGAGTTGGGCTGAAACAGTTCACAGAAATCCACAAGCTTGTGGTTGCCAGGCAACCACAATGGGCTGTGATTGGCTGAGCACCATTGTGAGCTGGACTTTAGGCTCTAGGATACAAGTGTGCAGTAGGAGACCTGAGTCACAATGCTGGGCGTTGCCATGGAGACCTCAGTGGCACAGAGGACCTTGTAGGGCAAGATTTAAATAGGATGAATATTCTTGGCCTGGTATGCCACAATATTCTCTCCGAAGGCTTCACTGCTTAGAATTTGTGGATGGAAATGCTTGCCAATCTACACATTGATGTACTTTCAATGGGATATTAAATATGCCAGGGCCTGGCAGATGACCTCTGCCATGTCCTATCCTTGAGCATACGCTTTTCCCTTGTCATGTCAGTCATTTGGCTGAGTCCTGTTCCCTAAGTTATTCAGTCAAGACTTGCTGGCATCATTCACCTGCAGTATAAGAGCTTTCTGTGAAATTTCTCAGCAGAAATCCTCTGCAAGCACATAGCTTTGGATATGAGAGACAGTGGTGGAAGTTGAATTTCAAGGGCAGATATTTGAAAACAATGAAACAAGCCCCGAATAAGATCTTTACATGTTTCCCAGCTGAATATGTTTGGAAATATGGGGGAAGATGGAGATCAAGGCTGGGAAGAGTGCACACCCTTTTCAAGGTACAAAAACCAGGGAAAAACATGGGCAAGCAAGAGAGCTGGTTAATCTGATGTAAAAATCTTTGATGATGAAAGGAAAATTATATTCTCATGATGATATAATCAGGCTGTAGAAGTGAAGTTCTCATGTGGGTTGTCCTATGTGTGGCCTTCTGCATTGGGCAGTGGATGCAGGACAGGAGATCTTCAAATAAATCTGGTGGAACACAAAATACTGAAAAAAATAATTCAGCCTAAATCCTGTGTATTCCTTCCCTTTGAGAACATGTATGGATAATGTACGAAGTTTCAAAAGAGAAAATGTCTATTGGGTCATGGTTTCAACAATGAAATGGTCACTTCACATAACATTTTGAATTTTGCTTTCACCGTTGCTCATGTACCAGGCCTGAGTAAAGCAGAATGCAGAGTAAGCCTCATCAATAGTTGTGCATTCCATAAGTGGTTTTAAAACCAGTGAAACCCTTTGGACTTAGTGTTTGTATTTAATTGGTTGATTGGTTTTGCAAATTGTTTGTTTTACTATTTTTAACTTTGTGAGTCAGGGAAGCCCTCACTCATAGTGATTTCGACCTCTCCAAAAGCTCTGAATTTATTCATGTAACAGCTATTACATGCTATAAGTTTCTCCTATTAAAACTTGAAAGACTAACAGACTCTGCTACTTTTCATCTAAATTCAGTGTTGGGCTAAGTTCAGGGATGGACTTTTTACAAGTCCTTTGAAATGTGTCCTCCTCTAGTCACTGGTCGTGCTGGAATTTACTTTCTTGTGAAGACAGGATTTGAGCAAATTGACACAAGTACAGTTTGCCACTACTCTGGACACCTGGTTAAATATCGAGTTCCCTAAATGGTGTGTGTTTTACTTTGATCTCTGCTGACACTTTGCTCATCCAGTTAGAACCACAGGGCTCCAGGCCATAGCGATCCAGGCCTAAACAAGAAAATTTCCATTCCGTTTTGGGAGTTCATTCGTCTCTCATAATTACTTTTTCCACAAATGTGTGCTTCAGGAGAGGCCCTGTCCAAATGTGGAGAGGCCCATTTTCATTCACTCACTTTCAGACTTTCTAAGATTTTCAGTTATTAGAGATTTGCCCAGACTTGCCATTGTCAAGGGACAGTGCACTTCACTTGAAATTGTGCAGTATTACTTCATGTATCTCCGTGGAAATTCCACCAATGGGAAACTCTCGCTGTAGTCATCTCCAAGTGTTGCTGCGTAAGAAAATATAACTAACAAACGATGTGGTTTCAAGCAGAATGAGGAAAGGAGGGATTATCTTTATGTCAGTGCAGGTTGACCTTTCAAAGAAACAGTAATTCCTATCAAATAGGAGGTAAAATCTTTTGTAAAGAGACATGGACATGACACACTCAACTTTATGTCACTTTTTTTAAAACGCCAAGGGCATTTGAGAAATTCTTGGCTGCTGAATTGTCCCTTTTTGCAAATTTCTCTTAGGTAAGACACTCCAGCTTCTTCAAACCATGGTACAGTTCCTTCCATGTAAAAAACCAAAGCAAAAAACAAAATAAATTAAAACAAAACCCATCAAATTACATTTGAGAGCACACAATTGCTCAGCAGGCCCACTATTCAAGAAGCTAGAGGTACAGAATCCTCAGCCTTCAGCCCATGGCCTGAAGTTTTGTCTCTATCATGGCCCCTCAATTCCCTGGCATGTCCACATTAACTCATGAATCTTTACTCATTTCCTCTTCAAATGCACAGGATCCAATATATTTGAACCCTGTTCATCCAAGGCTGTAATCATCCAAGGACACACCAGAGGAAGGGCAGCTACTCCCTTGCCTGCGGCCTTGGAGCTTATCACAATAGAAATGGACACCTGAACAAGGGGAGCCAAAACAAAGAGAGGCATATTCCTAAAGCCTGAAGCACAGAAGCTACCTATAGACCAGTAGTGGGATTTCACAAATTATGTAAGAATCTCTGTGCACATGCTTGGCATGGTCCCTCATGCCTATAATCCCAGCAATCTGGGGGCTGAGGTGGATGGATCCTTGGGAGTTCCAGTCCATCTTGGGCTACGAATTGATCTCAAGGCCTCTTTCAACAACTACATAAGATGCTGTTTCCAAAAATAGGACAACATTAAACTAGACACACTTGGTCTAGGTCCCTGGGTTCACTACATGAGTTGTGGAGTCTAAATATTCCAGGCCATGAGAAAATACCTGGGATTTCTAGTGAAAGGGTTATTTGCATCCCTTTTCTAAGTGTTTCCCTTTCACCATGTTACAGTTGAATTCTGGGAAAACCTGCTGGTGATAAGGTATTGAGCTAGTACCTCATGTTTAGTGTTCAGGGTTATGCTGGAATGGCTGCAGACCTCCTTGAAATAGCTATTGCAGACAAGTGAACCCCCAGGAAGCTGGATAGTTGAAGCAGGCACTCCAAATATTCATGCACTGCAAGGATTCACTTTCATTTTGGGTCTCATCTTCTGGTTGCTGGCTTTTAGTGCTAACTGATACTACCATGGTGGCAGTAATCCAGCAGAGACTGCATGTATGGTTTGCAGGTTGGCTTCCCAAGCAACCAGAAACTTGGCAGAACCCAAATCATTGTGGCATTTTCTTTCCTCCCTTGAAACCTTTGGCTTTCTACGTTTGATAACTGAATAGACTGGGCTAGTCACCTTTGGACGCCATATACCACAAACAGAGCTAAAGACAGAGCCAATTACTTCCCTCCACTTGTCAAAATATGTCAAATTTGCTTGATCACCACAAGTTCAAAGAAAATTCTGAGGCAACTTTGAGAGGTGAATCAAATACTGCATGATTGGAATGGCTGTGGTTGTATGAGGTGGAAAGCTGCAGAGTTGGGCTGAAACTGTTCACAGAAATCCACAGGCTTGTGGTTGCCAGGCAACCACACTGGGCTGAGATTGGCTGAACATCCCTGTGAGGTGGATTTTAGGCTCTAGGTTTGAAAATTTAAAAGACTGGGATAGTCAAGTTTGGAACCCATAGACCTCAGATATACCAAAAGGTTTTCCAATTACTTCCCTCCACTTCTCAAAATATGTCAAATTTTCTTGATCACTACAACTGTAAAAAAAAATTCTGAGGCAACATAGAGAGGCTAATCAAATACTGCATGATTGGAATGGCTGTGGTTGTATGAGGTGGAAAGCTGCAGAGTTGGGCTGAAACAGTTCACAGAAATCCACAAGCTTGTGGTTGCCAGGCAACCACAATGGGCTGTGATTGGCTGAGCACCATTGTGAGCTGGACTTTAGGCTCTAGGATACAAGTGTGCAGTAGGAGACCTGAGTCACAATGCTTGGCGTTGCCATGGAGACCTCAGTGGCACAGAGGACCTTGTAGAGCAAGATTTAAATAGGATGAATATTCTTGGCCTGGTATGCCACAATATTCTCTCCGAAGGCTTCACTGCTCAGAATTTGTGGATGGAAATGCTTGCCAATCTACACATTGATGTACTTTCAATGGGATATTAAATATGCCAGGGCCTGGCAGATGACCTCTGCCATGTCCTATCCTTGAGCATACGCTTTTCCCTTGTCATGTCAGTCATTTGGCTGAGTCCTGTTCCCTAAGCTATTCAGTCAAGACTTGCTGGCATCATTCACCTGCAGTATAAGAGCTTTCTGTGAAATTTCTCAGCAGAAATCCTCTGCAAGCACATAGCTTTGGATATGAGAGACAGTGGTGGAAGTTGAATTTCAAGGGCAGATATTTGAAAACAATGAAACAAGCCCCGAATAAGATCTTTACATGTTTCCCAGCTGAATATGTTTGGAAATATGGGGGAAGATGGAGATCAAGCCTGGGAAGAGTGAACACCCATTTCAAGGTACAAAAACCAGGGAAAAACATGGGCAACCAAGACAGCTGGTTAATCTGATGTAAAAATCTTTGATGATGAAAGGAAAATTATATTCTCATGATGATATAATCAGGCTGTAGAAGTGAAGTTCTCATGTGGGTTGTCCTATGTGTGGCCTTCTGCATTGGGCAGTGGATGCAGGACAGGAGATCTTCAAATAAATCTGGTGGAACACAAAATACTGAAAAAAATAATTCAGCCTAAATCCTGTGTATTCCTTCCCTTTGAGAACATGTATGGATAATGTACGAAGTTTCAAAAGAGAAAATGTCTATTGGGTCATGGTTTCAACAATGAAATGGTCACTTCACATAACATTTTGAATTTTGCTTTCACCGTTGCTCATGTACCAGGCCTGAGTAAAGCAGAATGCAGAGTAAGCCTCATCAATAGTTGTGCATTCCATAAGTGGTTTTAAAACCAGTGAAACCCTTTGGACTTAGTGTTTGTATTTAATTGGTTGATTGGTTTTGCAAATTGTTTGTTTTACTATTTTTAACTTTGTGAGACAGGGAAGCCCTCACTCATAGTGATTTTGACCTCTCCAAAAGCTCTGAATTTATTCATGTAACAGCTATTACATGCTATAAGTTTCTCCTATTAAAACTTGAAAGACTACCAGACTCTGCTACTTTTCATCTAAATTCAGTGTTGGGCTAAGTTCAGGGATGGACTTTTTACAAGTCCTTTGAAATGTGTCCTCCTCTAGTCACTGGTCGTGCTGGAATTTACTTTCTTGTGAAGACAGGATTTGAGCAAATTGACACAAGTACAGTTTGCCACTACTCTGGACACCTGGTTAAATATCGAGTTCCCTAAATGGTGTGTGTTTTACTTTGATCTCTGCTGACACTTTGCTCATCCAGTTAGAACCACAGGGCTCCAGGCCATAGCGATCCAGGCCTAAACAAGAAAATTTCCATTCCGTTTTGGGAGTTCATTCGTCTCTCATAATTACTTTTTCCACAAATGTGTGCTTCAGGAGAGGCCCTGTCCAAATGTGGAGAGGCCCATTTTCATTCACTCACTTTCAGACTTTCTAAGATTTTCAGTTACTAGAGATTTGCCCAGACTTGCCATTGTCAAGGGACAGTGCACTTCACTTGAAATTGTGCAGTATTACTTCATGTATCTCCGTGGAAATTCCACCAATGGGAAACTCTCGCTGTAGTCATCTCCAAGTGTTGCTGCGTAAGAAAATATAACTAACAAACGATGTGGTTTCAAGCAGAATGAGGAAAGGAGGGATTATCTTTATGTCAGTGCAGGTTGACCTTTCAAAGAAACAGTAATTCCTATCAAATAGGAGGTAAAATCTTTTGTAAAGAGACATGGACATGACACACTCAACTTTATGTCACTTTTTTTAAAACGCCAAGGGCATTTGAGAAATTCTTGGCTGCTGAATTGTCCCTTTTTGCAAATTTCTCTTAGGTAAGACACTCCAGCTTCTTCAAACCATGGTACAGTTCCTTCCATGTAAAAAACCAAAGCAAAAAACAAAATAAATTAAAAGAAAACCCATCAAATTACATTTGAGAGCACACAATTGCTCAGCAGGCCCACTATTCAAGAAGCTAGAGGTACAGAATCCTCAGCCTTCAGCCCATGGCCTGAAGTTTTGTCTCTATCATGGCCCCTCAATTCCCTGGCATGTCCATATTAACTCATGAATCTTTACTCATTTCCTCTTCAAATGCACAGGATCCAATATATTTGAACCCTGTTCATCCAAGGCTGTAATCATCCAAGGACACACCAGAGGAAGGGCAGCTACTCCCTTGCCTGCGGCCTTGGAGCTTATCACAATAGAAATGGACACCTGAACAAGGGGAGCCAAAACAAAGAGAGGCATATTCCTAAAGCCTGAAGCACAGAAGCTACCTATAGACCAGTAGTGGGATTTCACAAATTATGTAAGAATCTCTGTGCACATGCTTGGCATGGTCCCTCATGCCTATAATCCCAGCAATCTGGGGGCTGAGGTGGATGGATCCTTGGGAGTTCCAGTCCATCTTGGGCTACGAATTGATCTCAAGGCCTCTTTCAACAACTACATAAGATGCTGTTTCCAAAAAGAGGACAACATTAAACTAGACACACTTGGTCTAGGTCCCTGGGTTCACTACATGAGTTGTGGAGTCTAAATATTCCAGGCCATGAGAAAATACCTGGAATTTCTAGTGAAAGGGTTATTTGCATCCCTTTTCTAAGTGTTTCCCTTTCACCATGTTACAGTTGAATTCTGGGAAAACCTGCTGGTGATAAGGTATTGAGCTAGTACCTCATGTTTAGTGTTCAGGGTTATGCTGGAATGGCTGCAGACCTCCTTGAAATAGCTATTGCAGACAAGTGAACCCCGAGGAAGCTGGATAGTTGAAGCAGGCACTCCAAATATTCATGCACTGCAAGGATTCACTTTCATTTTGGGTCTCATCTTCTGGTTGCTGGCTTTTAGTGCTAACTGATACTACCATGGTGGCAGTAATCCAGCAGAGACTGCATGTATGGTTTGCAGGTTGGCTTCCCAAGCAACCAGAAACTTGGCAGAACCCAAATCATTGTGGCATTTTCTTTCCTCCCTTGAAACATTTGGCTTTCTACGTTTGATAACTGAATAGACTGGGCTAGTCACCTTTGGACACCATATACCACAAACAGAGCTAAAGACAGAGCCAATTACTTCCCTCCACTTGTCAAAATATGTCAAATTTGCTTGATCACCACAAGTTCAAAGAAAATTCTGAGGCAACTTTGAGAGGTTAATCAAATACTGCATGATTGGAATGGCTGTGGTTGTATGAGGTGGAAAGCTGCAGAGTTGGGCTGAAACTGTTCACAGAAATCCACAGGCTTGTGGTTGCCAGGCAACCACACTGGGCTGAGATTGGCTGAACATCCCTGTGAGGTGGATTTTAGGCTCTAGGTTTGAAAATTTAAAAGACTGGGATAGTCAAGTTTGGAACCCATAGACCTCAGATATACCAAAAGGTTTTCCAATTACTTCCCTCCACTTCTCAAAATATGTCAAATTTTCTTGATCACTACAACTGTAAAAAAAAAATTCTGAGGCAACATAGAGAGGCTAATCAAATACTGCATGATTGGAATGGCTGTGGTTGTATGAGGTGGAAAGCTGCAGAGTTGGGCTGAAACAGTTCACAGAAATCCACAAGCTTGTGGTTGCCAGGCAACCACAATGGGCTGTGATTGGCTGAGCACCATTTTGAGCTGGACTTTAGGCTCTAGGATACAAGTGTGCAGTAGGAGACCTGAGTCACAATGCTGGGCGTTGCCATGGAGACCTCAGTGGCACAGAGGACCTTGTAGGGCAAGATTTAAATAGGATGAATATTCTTGGCCTGGTGTGCCACAATATTCTCTCCGAAGGCTTCACTGCTTAGAATTTGTGGATGGAAATGCTTGCCAATCTACACATTGATGTACTTTCAATGGGATATTAAATATGCCAGGGCCTGGCAGATGACCTCTGCCATGTCCTATCCTTGAGCATACGCTTTTCCCTTGTCATGTCAGTCATTTGGCTGAGTCCTGTTCCCTAAGCTATTCAGTCAAGACTTGCTGGCATCATTCACCTGCAGTATAAGAGCTTTCTGTGAAATTTCTCAGCAGAAATCCTCTGCAAGCACATAGCTTTGGATATGAGAGACAGTGGTGGAAGTTGAATTTCAAGGGCAGATATTTGAAAACAATGAAACAAGCCCCGAATAAGATCTTTACATGTTTCCCAGCTGAATATGTTTGGAAATATGGGGGAAGATGGAGATCAAGCCTGGGAAGAGTGAACACCCATTTCAAGGTACAAAAACCAGGGAAAAACATGGGCAAGCAAGAGAGCTGGTTAATCTGATGTAAAAATCTTTGATGATGAAAGGAAAATTATATTCTCATGATGATATAATCAGGCTGTAGAAGTGAAGTTCTCATGTGGGTTGTCCTATGTGTGGCCTTCTGCATTGGGCAGTGGATGCAGGACAGGAGATCTTCAAATAAATCTGGTGGAACACAAAATACTGAAAAAAATAATTCAGCCTAAATCCTGTGTATTCCTTCCCTTTGAGAACTTGTATGGATAATGTACGAAGTTTCAAAAGAGAAAATGTCTATTGGGTCATGGTTTCAACAATGAAATGGTCACTTCACATAACATTTTGAATTTTGCTTTCACCGTTGCTCATGTACCAGGCCTGAGTAAAGCAGAATGCAGAGTAAGCCTCATCAATAGTTGTGCATTCCATAAGTGGTTTTAAAACCAGTGAAACCCTTTGGACTTAGTGTTTGTATTTAATTGGTTGATTGGTTTTGCAAATTGTTTGTTTTACTATTTTTAACTTTGTGAGTCAGGGAAGCCCTCACTCATAGTGATTTTGACCTCTCCAAAAGCTCTGAATTTATTCATGTAACAGCTATTACATGCTATAAGTTTCTCCTATTAAAACTTGAAAGACTAACAGACTCTGCTACTTTTCATCTAAATTCAGTGTTGGGCTAAGTTCAGGGATGGACTTTTTACAAGTCCTTTGAAATGTGTCCTCCTCTAGTCACTGGTCGTGCTGGAATTTACTTTCTTGTGAAGACAGGATTTGAGCAAATTGACACAAGTACAGTTTGCCACTACTCTGGACACCTGGTTAAATATCGAGTTCCCTAAATGGTGTGTGTTTTACTTTGATCTCTGCTGACACTTTGCTCATCCAGTTAGAACCACAGGGCTCCAGGCCATAGCGTTCCAGGCCTAAACAAGAAAATGTCCATTCCGTTTTGGGAGTTCATTCGTCTCTCATAATTACTTTTTCCACAAATGTGTGCTTCAGGAGAGGCCCTGTCCAAATGTGGAGAGGCCCATTTTCATTCACTCACTTTCAGACTTTCTAAGATTTTCAGTTACTAGAGATTTGCCCAGACTTGCCATTGTCAAGGGACAGTGCACTTCACTTGAAATTGTGCAGTATTACTTCATGTGTTTCAGTGGAAATTCCACCAATGGGAAACTCTCGCTGTAGTCATCTCCAAGTGTTGCTGCGTAAGAAAATATAACTAACAAAGGATGTGGTTTCAAGCAGAATGAGGAAAGGAGGGATTATCTTTATTTCAGTGCAGGTTGACCTTTCAAAGAAACAGTAATTCCTATCAAATAGGAGTTAAAATCTTTTGTAAAGAGACATGGACATGACACACTCAACTTTATGTCACTTTTTTTAAAACGCCAAGGGCATTTGAGAAATTCTTGGCTGCTGAATTGTCCCTTTTTGCAAATTTCTCTTAGGTAAGACACTCCAGCTTCTTCAAACCATGGTACAGTTCCTTCCATGTAAAAAACCAAAGCAAAAAACAAAATAAATTAAAACAAAACCCATCAAATTACATTTGAGAGCACACAATTGCTCAGCAGGCCCACTATTCAAGAAGCTAGAGGTACAGAATCCTCAGCCTTCAGCCCATGGCCTGAAGTTTTGTCTCTATCATGGTCCCTCAATTCCCTGGCATGTCCACATTAACTCATGAATCTTTACTCATTTCCTCTTCAAATGCACAGGATCCAATATATTTGAACCCTGTTCATCCAAGGCTGTAATCATCCAAGGACACACCAGAGGAAGGGCAGCTACTCCCTTGCCTGCGGCCTTGGAGCTTATCACAATAGAAATGGACACCTGAACAAGGGGAGCCAAAACAAAGAGAGGCATATTCCTAAAGCCTGAAGCACAGAAGCTACCTATAGACCAGTAGTGGGATTTCACAAATTATGTAAGAATCTCTGTGCACATGCTTGGCATGGTCCCTCATGCCTATAATCCCAGCAATCTGGGGGCTGAGGTGGATGGATCCTTGGGAGTTCCAGTCCATCTTGGGCTACGAATTGATCTCAAGGCCTCTTTCAACAACTACATAAGATGCAGTTTCCAAAAAGAGGACAACATTAAACTAGACACTCTTTGTCTAGGTCCCTGGGTTCACTACATGAGTTGTGGAGTCTAAATATTCCAGGCCATGAGAAAATACCTGGGATTTCTAGTGAAAGGGGCATTTGCATCCCTTTTCTAAGGGTTTCCCTTTCACCATGTTACAGTTGAATTCTGGGAAAACCTGCTGGTGATAAGGTATTGAGCTAGTACCTCATGTTTAGTGTTCAGGGTTATGCTGGAATGGCTGCAGACCACCTTGAAATAGCGATTGCAGACAAGTGAACCCAGAGGAAGCTGGATAGTTGAAGCAGGCACTCCAAATATTCATGCACTGCAAGGATTCACTTTCATTTTGGGTCTCATCTTCTGGTTGCTGGCTTTTAGTGCTAACTGATACTACCATGGTGGCAGTAATCCAGCAGAGACTGCATGTATGGTTTGCAGGTTGGCTTCCCAAGCCACCAGAAACTTGGCAGAACCCAAATCATTGTGGCATTTTCTTTCCTCCCTTGAAACATTTGGCTTTCTACCTTTGATAACAGAATAGACTGGGCTAGTCACCTTTGGACACCATATACCACAAACAGAGCTAAAGACAGAGCCAATTACTTCCCTCCACTTGTCAAAATATGTCAAATTTGCTTGATCACCACAAGTTCAAAGAAAATTCTGAGGCAACTTTGAGAGGTTAATCAAATACTGCATGATTGAAATGGCTGTGGTTGTATGAGGTGGAAAGCTGCAGAGTTGGGCTGAAACTGTTCACAGAAATCCACAGGCTTGTGGTTGCCAGGCAACCACACTGGGCTGAGATTGGCTGAACATCCCTGTGTGGTGGATTTTAGGCTATAGGTTTGAAAATTTAAAAGACTGGGATAGTCAAGTTTGGAACTCATAGACCTCAGACATACCAAAAAGTTTTCCAATTACTTCCCTCCACTTCTCAAAATATGTCAAATTTTCTTGATCACTACAAGTGTAAAAAAAATTCTGAGGCAACATAGAGTGGCTAATCAAAAACTGCATGATTGGAATGGCTGTGGTTGTATGAGGTGGAAAGCTGCAGAGTTGGGCTGAAACAGTTCACAGAAATCCACAAGCTTGTGGTTGCCAGGCAACCACAATGGGCTGTGATTGGCTGAGCACCATTGTGAGCTGGACTTTAGGCTCTAGGATACAAGTGTGCAGTAGGAGACCTGAGTCACAATGCTGGTCGTTGCCATGGAGACCTCAGTGGCACAGAGGACCTTGTAGGGCAAGATTTAAATAGGATGAATATTCTTGGCCTGGTATGCCACGATATTCTCTCTGAAGGCTTCACTGCTCAGAATTTGTGGATGGAAATGCTTGCCAATCTACACATTGATGTACTTTCAATGGGATATTAAATATGCCAGGGCCTGGCAGATGACCTCTGCCATGTCCTATCCTTGAGCATACGCTTTTCCCTTGTCATGTCAGTCATTTGGCTGAGTCCTGTTCCCTAAGCTATTCAGTCAAGACTTGCTGGCATCATTCACCTGCAGTATAAGAGCTTTCTGTGAAATTTCTCAGCAGAAATCCTCTGCAAGCACATAGCTTTGGATATGAGAGACAGTGGTGGAAGTTGAATTTCAAGGGCAGATATTTGAAAACAATGAAACAAGCCCCGAATAAGATCTTTACATGTTTCCCAGATGAATATGTTTGGAAATATGGGGGAAGATGGAGATCAAGGCTGGGAAGAGTGCACACCCATTTCAAGGTACAAAAACCAGGGAAAAACATGGGCAAGCAAGAGAGCTGGTTAATCTGATGTAAAAATCTTTAATGATGAAAGGAAAATTATATTCTCATGATGATATAATCAGGCTGTAGAAGTGAAGTTCTCATGTGGGTTGTCCTATGTGTGGCCTTCTGCACTGGGCAGTGGATGCAGGACAGGAGATCTTCAAATAAATCTGGTGGAACACAAAATACTGAGAAAAATAATTCAGCCTAAATCCTGTGTATTCCTTCCCTTTGAGAACATATATGGATAATGTATGAAGTTTCAAAAGAGTAAATGTCTATTGTGTCATGGTTTCAACAATGAAATGGTCACTTCACATAACATTTTGAATTTTGCTTTCACCGTTGCTCATGTACCAGGCCTGAGTAAAGCTGAATGCACAGTAAGCCTCATCAATAGTTGGGCATTCCATAAGTGGTTTTAAAACCAGTGAAACCCTTTGGACTTAGTGTTTGTATTTAATTGGTTGATTGGTTTTGCAAATTGTTTGTTTTACTGTTTTTAACTTTGTGAGTCAGGGAAGCCCTCACTCATAGTGATTTCGACCTCTCCAAAACCTCTGAAGTTATTCATGTAACAGCTATTACATGCTATAAGTTTCTCCTATTAAAACTTGAAAGACTAACAGACTCTGCTACTTTTCATCTAAATTCAGTGTTGGGCTAAGTTCAGGGATGGACTTTTTACAAGTCCTTTGAAATGTGTCCTCCTCTAGTCACTGGTCGTGCTGGAATTTACTTTCTTGTGAAGACAGGATTTGAGCAAATTGACACAAGTACAGTTTGCCACTACTCTGGACACCTGGTTAAATATCGAGTTCCCTAAATGGTGTGTGTTTTACTTTGATCTCTGCTGACACTTTGTTCATCCAGTTAGAACCACAGGGCTCCAGGCCATAGCGTTCCAGGCCTAAACAAGAAAATTTCCATTCCGTTTTGGGAGTTCATTCGTCTCTCATAATTACTTTTTCCACAAATGTGTGCTTCAGGAGAGGCCCTGTCCAAATATGGAGAGGCCCATTTTCATTCACTCACTTTCAGACTTTCTAAGATTTTCAGTTACTAGAGATTTGCCCAGACTTGCCATTGTCAAGGGACAGTGCACTTCACTTGAAATTGTGCAGTATTACTTCATGTGTTTCAGTGGAAATTCCACCAATGGGAAACTCTCGCTGTAGTCATCTCCAAGTGTTGCTGCGTAAGAAAATATAACTAACAAAGGATGTGGTTTCAAGCAGAATGAGGAAAGGAGGGATTATCTTTATTTCAGTGCAGGTTGACCTTTCAAAGAAACAGTAATTCCTATCAAATAGGAGTTAAAATCTTTTGTAAAGAGACATGGACATGACACACTCAACTTTATGTCACTTTTTTTAAAACGCCAAGGGCATTTGAGAAATTCTTGGCTGCTGAATTGTCCCTTTTTGCAAATTTCTCTTAGGTAAGACACTCCAGCTTCTTCAAACCATGGTACAGTTCCTTCCATGTAAAAAACCAAAGCAAAAAACAAAATAAATTAAAACAAAACCCATCAAATTACATTTGAGAGCACACAATTGCTCAGCAGGCCCACTATTCAAGAAGCTAGAGTTACAGAATCCTCAGCCTTCAGCCCATGGCCTGAAGTTTTGTCTCTATCATGGCCCCTCAATTCCCTGGCATGTCCACATTAACTCATGAATCTTTACTCATTTCCTCTTCAAATGCACAGGATCCAATATATTTGAACCCTGTTCACCTGGGCTGTAATCATCCAAGGACACACCAGAGGAAGGGCAGCCACTCCCTTGCCTGGGGCCTTGGAGCTTGTCAAAATAGAAATGGACACCTGAACAAGGGGAGCCAAAACAAAGAGAGGCATATTCCTAAAGCCTGAAGCACAGAAGCTACCTATAGACCAGTAGTGGGATTTCACAAATTATGTAAGAATCTCTGTGCACATGCTTGGCATGGTCCCTCATGCCTATAATCCCAGCAATCTGGGGGCTGAGGTGGATGGATCCTTGGGAGTTCCAGTCCATCTTGGGCTACGAATTGATCTCAAGGCCTCTTTCAACAACTACATAAGATGCTGTTTCCAAAAAGAGGACAACATTAAACTAGACACACTTGGTCTAGGTCCCTGGGTTCACTACATGAGTTGTGGAGTCTAAATATTCCAGGCCATGAGAAAATACCTGGGATTTCTAGTGAAAGGGGCATTTGCATCCCTTTTCTAAGGGTTTCCCTTTCACCATGTTACAGTTGAATTCTGGGAAAACCTGCTGGTGATAAGGTATTGAGCTAGTACCTCATGTTTAGTGTTCAGGGTTATGCTGGAATGGCTGCAGACCACCTTGAAATAGCGATTGCAGACAAGTGAACCCAGAGGAAGCTGGATAGTTGAAGCAGGCACTCCAAATATTCATGCACTGCAAGGATTCACTTTCATTTTGGGTCTCATCTTCTGGTTGCTGGCTTTTAGTGCTAACTGATACTACCATGGTGGCAGTAATCCAGCAGAGACTGCATGTATGGTTTGCAGGTTGGCTTCCCAAGCCACCAGAAACTTGGCAGAACCCAAATCATTGTGGCATTTTCTTTCCTCCCTTGAAACATTTGGCTTTCTACGTTTGATAACTGAATAGACTGGGCTAGTCACCTTTGGACACCATATACCACAAACAGAGCTAAAGACAGAGCCAATTACTTCCCTCCACTTGTCAAAATATGTCAAATTTGCTTGATCACCACAAGTTCAAAGAAAATTCTGAGGCAACTTTGAGAGGTTAATCAAATACTGCATGATTGGAATGGCTGTGGTTGTATGAGGTGGAAAGCTGCAGAGTTGGGCTGAAACTGTTCACAGAAATCCACAGGCTTGTGGTTGCCAGGCAACCACACTGGGCTGAGATTGGCTGAACATCCCTGTGAGGTGGATTTTAGGCTCTAGGTTTGAAAATTTAAAAGACTGGGATAGTCAAGTTTGGAACCCATAGACCTCAGACATACCAAAAAGTTTTCCAATTACTTCCCTCCACTTCTCAAAATATGTCAAATTTTCTTGATCACTACAAGTGTAAAAAAAATTCTGAGGCAACATAGAGTGGCTAATCAAAAACTGCATGATTGGAATGGCTGTGGTTGTATGAGGTGGAAAGCTGCAGAGTTGGGCTGAAACAGTTCACAGAAATCCACAAGCTTGTGGTTGCCAGGCAACCACAATGGGCTGTCATTGGCTGAGCACCATTGTGAGCTGGACTTTAGGCTCTAGGAAACAAGTGTGCAGTAGGAGACCTGAGTCACAATGCTGGGCGTTGCCATGGAGACCTCAGTGGCACAGAGGACCTTGTAGGGCAAGATTTAAATAGGATGAATATTCTTGGTCTGGTATGCCACAATATTCTCTCCGAAGGCTTCACTGCTCAGAATTTGTGGATGGAAATGCTTGCCAATCTACACATTGATGTACTTTCAATGGGATATTAAATATGCCAGGGCCTGGCAGATGACCTCTGCCATGTCCTATCCTTGAGCATACGCTTTTCCCTTGTCATGTCAGTCATTTGGCTGAGTCCTGTTCCCTAAGCTATTCAGTCAAGACTTGCTGGCATCATTCACCTGCAGTATAAGAGCTTTCTGTGAAATTTCTCAGCAGAAATCCTCTGCAAGCACATAGCTTTGGATATGAGAGACAGTGGTGGAAGTTGAATTTCAAGGGCAGATATTTGAAAACAATGAAACAAGCCCCGAATAAGATCTTTACATGTTTCCCAGATGAATATGTTTGGAAATATGGGGGAAGATGGAGATCAAGGCTGGGAAGAGTGCACACCCATTTCAAGGTACAAAAACCAGGGAAAAACATGGGCAAGCAAGAGAGCTGGTTAATCTGATGTAAAAATCTTTGATGATGAAAGGAAAATTATATTCTCATGATGATATAATCAGGCTGTAGAAGTGAAGTTCTCATGTGGGTTGTCCTATGTGTGGCCTTCTGCATTGGGCAGTGGATGCAGGACAGGAGATCTTCAAATAAATCTGGTGGAACACAAAATACTGAAAAAAATAATTCAGCCTAAATCCTGTGTATTCCTTCCCTTTGAGAACATGTATGGATAATGTACGAAGTTTCAAAAGAGAAAATGTCTATTGGGTCATGGTTTCAACAATGAAATGGTCACTTCACATAACATTTTGAATTTTGCTTTCACCGTTGCTCATGTACCAGGCCTGAGTAAAGCAGAATGCAGAGTAAGCCTCATCAATAGTTGGGCATTCCATAAGTGGTTTTAAAACCAGTGAAACCCTTTGGACTTAGTGTTTGTATTTAATTGGTTGATTGGTTTTGCAAATTGTTTGTTTTACTATTTTTAACTTTGTGAGTCAGGGAAGCCCTCACTCATAGTGATTTCGACCTCTCCAAAAGCTCTGAATTTATTCATGTAACAGCTATTACATGCTATAAGTTTCTCCTATTAAAACTTGAAAGACTAACAGACTCTGCTACTTTTCATCTAAATTCAGTGTTGGGCTAAGTTCAGGGATGGACTTTTTACAAGTCCTTTGAAATGTGTCCTCCTCTAGTCACTGGTCGTGCTGGAATTTACTTTCTTGTGAAGACAGGATTTGAGCAAATTGACACAAGTACAGTTTGCCACTACTCTGGACACCTGGTTAAATATCGAGTTCCCTAAATGGTGTGTGTTTTACTTTGATCTCTGCTGACACTTTGCTCATCCAGTTAGAACCACAGGGCTCCAGGCCATAGCGTTCCATGCCTAAACAAGAAAATGTCCATTCCGTTTTGGGAGTTCATTCGTCTCTCATAATTACTTTTTCCACAAATGTGTGCTTCAGGAGAGGCCCTGTCCAAATGTGGAGGGGCCCATTTTCATTCACTCACTTTCAGACTTTCTAAGATTTTCAGTTACTAGAGATTTGCCCAGACTTGCCATTGTCAAGGGACAGTGCACTTCACTTGAAATTGTGCAGTATTACTTCATGTGTCTCCGTGGAAATTCCACCAATGGGAAACTCTCGCTGTAGTCATCTCCAAGTGTTGCTGCGTAAGAAAATATAACTAACAAACGATGTGGTTTCAAGCAGAATGAGGAAAGGAGGGATTATCTTTATTTCAGTGCAGGTTGACCTTTCAAAGAAACAGTAATTCCTATCAAATAGGAGGTAAAATCTTTTGTAAAGAGACATGGACATGACACACTCAACTTTATGTCACTTTTTTTAAAACGCCAAGGGCATTTGAGAAATTCTTGGCTGCTGAATTGTCCCTTTTTGCAAATTTCTCTTAGGTAAGACACTCCAGCTTCTTCAAACCATGGTACAGTTCCTTCCATGTAAAAAACCAAAGCAAAAAACAAAATAAATTAAAACAAAACCGATCAAATTACATTTGAGAGCACACAATTGCTCAGCAGGCCCACTATTCAAGAAGCTAGAGGTACAGAATCCTCAGCCTTCAGCCCATGGCCTGAAGTTTTGTCTCTATCATGGTCCCTCAATTCCCTGGCATGTCCACATTAACTCATGAATCTTTACTCATTTCCTCTTCAAATGCACAGGATCCAATATATTTGAACCCTGTTCATCCAAGGCTGTAATCATCCAAGGACACACCAGAGGAAGGGCAGCTACTCCCTTGCCTGCGGCCTTGGAGCTTATCACAATAGAAATGGACACCTGAACAAGGGGAGCCAAAACAAAGAGAGGCATATTCCTAAAGCCTGAAGCACAGAAGCTACCTATAGACCAGTAGTGGGATTTCACAAATTATGTAAGAATCTCTGTGCACATGCTTGGCATGGTCCCTCATGCCTATAATCCCAGCAATCTGGGGGCTGAGGTGGATGGATCCTTGGGAGTTCCAGTCCATCTTGGGCTACGAATTTATCTCAAGGCCTCTTTCAAGAACTACATAAGATGCTGTTTCCAAAAAGAGGACAACATTAAACTAGACACACTTGGTCTAGGTCCCTGGGTTCACTACATGAGTTGTGGAGTCTAAATATTCCATGCCATGAGAAAATACCTGGGATTTCTAGTGAAAGGGGCATTTGCATCCCTTTTCTAAGGGTTTCCCTTTCACCATGTTACAGTTGAATTCTGGGAAAACCTGCTGGTGATAAGGTATTGAGCTAGTACCTCATGTTTAGTGTTCAGGGTTATGCTGGAATGGCTGCAGACCTCCTTGAAATAGCGATTGCAGACAAGTGAACCCCGAGGAAGCTGGATAGTTGAAGCAGGCACTCCAAATATTCATGCACTGCAAGGATTCACTTTCATTTTGGGTCTCATCTTCTGGTTGCTGGCTTTTAGTGCTAACTGATACTACCATGGTGGCAGTAATCCAGCAGAGACTGCATGTATGGTTTGCAGGTTGGCTTCCCAAGCCACCAGAAACTTGGCAGAACCCAAATCATTGTGGCATTTTCTTTCCTCCCTTGAAACATTTGGCTTTCTACGTTTGATAACTGAATAGACTGGGCTAGTCACCTTTGGACATCATATACCACAAACAGAGCTAAAGACAGAGCCAATTACTTCCCTCCACTTGTCAAAATATGTCAAATTTGCTTGATCACCACAAGTTCAAAGAAAATTCTGAGGCAACTTTGAGAGGTGAATCAAATACTGCATGATTGGAATGGCTGTGGTTGTATGAGGTGGAAAGCTGCAGAGTTGGGCTGAAACTGTTCACAGAAATCCACAGGCTTGTGGTTGCCAGGCAACCACACTGGGCTGAGATTGGCTGAACATCCCTGTGAGGTGGATTTTAGGCTCTAGGTTTGAAAATTTAAAAGACTGGGATAGTCAAGTTTGGAACCCATAGACCTCAGATATACCAAAAGGTTTTCCAATTACTTCCCTCCACTTCTCAAAATATGTCAAATTTTCTTGATCACTACAACTGTAAAAAAAAATTCTGAGGCAACATAGAGAGGCTAATCAAATACTGCATGATTGGAATGGCTGTGGTTGTATGAGGTGGAAAGCTGCAGAGTTGGGCTGAAACAGTTCACAGAAATCCACATGCTTGTGGTTGCCAGGCAACCACAATGGGCTGTGATTGGCTGAGCACCATTGTGAGCTGGACTTTAGGCTCTAGGATACAAGTGTGCAGTAGGAGACCTGAGTCACAATGCTGGGCGTTGCCATGGAGACCTCAGTGGCACAGAGGACCTTGTAGGGCAAGATTTAAATAGGATGAATATTCTTGGCCTGGTATGCCACGATATTCTCTCTGAAGGCTTCACTGCTCAGAATTTGTGGATGGAAATGCTTGCCAATCTACACATTGATGTACTTTCAATGGGATATTAAATATGCCAGGCCCTGGCAGATGACCTCTGCCATGTCCTATCCTTGAGCATACGCTTTTCCCTTGTCATGTCAGTCATTTGGCTGAGTCCTGTTCCCTAAGCTATTCAGTCAAGAGTTGCTGGCATCATTCACCTGCAGTATAAGAGCTTTCTGTGAAATTTCTCAGCAGAAATCCTCTGCAAGCACATAGCTTTGGATATGAGAGACAGTGGTGGAAGTTGAATTTCAAGGGCAGATATTTGAAAACAATGAAACAAGCCCCGAATAAGATCTTTACATGTTTCCCAGATGAATATGTTTGGAAATATGGGGGAAGATGGAGATCAAGGCTGGGAAGAGTGCACACCCATTTCAAGGTACAAAAACCAGGGAAAAACATGGGCAAGCAAGAGAGCTGGTTAATCTGATGTAAAAATCTTTAATGATGAAAGGAAAATTATATTCTCATGATGATATAATCAGGCTGTAGAAGTGAAGTTCTCATGTGGGTTGTCCTATGTGTGGCCTTCTGCACTGGGCAGTGGATGCAGGACAGGAGATCTTCAAATAAATCTGGTGGAACACAAAATACTGAGAAAAATAATTCAGCCTAAATCCTGTGTATTCCTTCCCTTTGAGAACATATATGGATAATGTATGAAGTTTCAAAAGAGTAAATGTCTATTGTGTCATGGTTTCAACAATGAAATGGTCACTTCACATAACATTTTGAATTTTGCTTTCACCGTTGCTCATGTACCAGGCCTGAGTAAAGCTGAATGCACAGTAAGCCTCATCAATAGTTGGGCATTCCATAAGTGGTTTTAAAACCAGTGAAACCCTTTGGACTTAGTGTTTGTATTTAATTGGTTGATTGGTTTTGCAAATTGTTTGTTTTACTATTTTTAACTTTGTGAGTCAGGGAAGCCCTCACTCATAGTGATTTTGACCTCTCCAAAACCTCTGAAGTTATTCATGTAACAGCTATTACATGCTATAAGTTTCTCCTATTAAAACTTGAAAGACTAACAGACTCTGCTACTTTTCATCTAAATTCAGTGTTGGGCTAAGTTCAGGGATGGACTTTTTACAAGTCCTTTGAAATGTGTCCTCCTCTAGTCACTGGTCGTGCTGGAATTTACTTTCTTGTGAAGACAGGATTTGAGCAAATTGACACAAGTACAGTTTGCCACTACTCTGGACACCTGGTTAAATATCGAGTTCCCTAAATGGTGTGTGTTTTACTTTGATCTCTGCTGACACTTTGTTCATCCAGTTAGAACCACAGGGCTCCAGGCCATAGCGTTCCAGGCCTAAACAAGAAAATGTCCATTCCGTTTTGGGAGTTCATTCGTCTCTCATAATTACTTTTTCCACAAATGTGTGCTTCAGCAGAGGCCCTGTCTAAATATGGAGAGGCCCATTTTCATTCACTCACTTTCAGACTTTCTAAGATTTTCAGTTACTAGAGATTTGCCCAGACTTGCCATTGTCAAGGGACAGTGCACTTCACTTGAAATTGTGCAGTATTACTTCATGTGTTTCAGTGGAAATTCCACCAATGGGAAACTCTCGCTGTAGTCATCTCCAAGTGTTGCTGCGTAAGAAAATATAACTAACAAAGGATGTGGTTTCAAGCAGAATGAGGAAAGGAGGGATTATCTTTATTTCAGTGCAGGTTGACCTTTCAAAGAAACAGTAATTCCTATCAAATAGGAGTTAAAATCTTTTGTAAAGAGACATGGACATGACACACTCAACTTTATGTCACTTTTTTTAAAACGCCAAGGGCATTTGAGAAATTCTTGGCTGCTGAATTGTCCCTTTTTGCAAATTTCTCTTAGGTAAGACACTCCAGCTTCTTCAAACCATGGTACAGTTCCTTCCATGTAAAAAACCAAAGCAAAAAACAAAATAAATTAAAACAAAACCAATCAAATTACATTTGAGAGCACACAATTGCTCAGCAGGCCCACTATTCAAGAAGCTAGAGGTACAGAATCCTCAGCTTTCAGCCCATGGCCTGAAGTTTTGTCTCTATCATGGCCCCTCAATTCCCTGGCATGTCCACATTAACTCATGAATCTTTACTCATTTCCTCTTCAAATGCACAGGATCCAATATATTTGAACCCTGTTCACCTGGGCTGTAATCATCCAAGGACACACCAGAGGAAGGGCAGCCACTCCCTTGCCTGGGGCCTTGGAGCTTGTCAAAATAGAAATGGACACCTGAACAAGGGGAGCCAAAACAAACAGAGGCATATTCCTAAAGCCTGAAGCACAGAAGCTACCTATAGACCAGTAGTGGGATTTCACAAATTA
This sequence comes from Cavia porcellus, assembly GCF_034190915.1. NCBI lineage: Eukaryota > Metazoa > Chordata > Mammalia > Rodentia > Caviidae > Cavia > Cavia porcellus. The sequence goes on from NW_026947543.1 coordinate 3,236,376, forward strand.
TGTAAGAATCTCTGTGCACATGCTTGGCATGGTCCTTCATGCCTATAATCCCAGCAATCTGGGGGCTGAGCTGGATGGATCCTTGGGAGTTCCAGTCCATCTTGGGCTACGAATTTATCTCAAGGCCTCTTTCAAGAACTACATAAGATGCTGTTTCCAAAAAGAGGACAACATTAAACTAGACACACTTGGTCTAGGTCCCTGGGTTCACTACATGAGTTGTGGAGTCTAAATATTCCATGCCATGAGAAAATACCTGGGATTTCTAGTGAAAGGGGCATTTGCATCCCTTTTCTAAGGGTTTCCCTTTCACCATGTTACAGTTGAATTCTGGGAAAACCTGCTGGTGATAAGGTATTGAGCTAGTACCTCATGTTTAGTGTTCAGGGTTATGCTGGAATGGCTGCAGACCTCCTTGAAATAGCGATTGCAGACAAGTGAACCCCGAGGAAGCTGGATAGTTGAAGCAGGCACTCCAAATATTCATGCACTGCAAGGATTCACTTTCATTTTGGGTCTCATCTTCTGGTTGCTGGCTTTTAGTGCTAACTGATACTACCATGGTGGCAGTAATCCAGCAGAGACTGCATGTATGGTTTGCAGGTTGGCTTACCAAGCCACCAGAAACTTGGCAGAACCCAAATCATTGTGGCATTTTCTTTCCTCCCTTGAAACATTTGGCTTTCTACGTTTGATAACTGAATAGACTGGGCTAGTCACCTTTGGACATCATATACCACAAACAGAGCTAAAGACAGAGCCAATTACTTCCCTCCACTTGTCAAAATATGTCAAATTTGCTTGATCACCACAAGTTCAAAGAAAATTCTGAGGCAACTTTGAGAGGTTAATCAAATACTGCATGATTGGAATGGCTGTGGTTGTATGAGGTGGAAAGCTGCAGAGTTGGGCTGAAACTGTTCACAGAAATCCACAGGCTTGTGGTTGCCAGGCAACCACACTGGGCTGAGATTGGCTGAACATCCCTGTGAGGTGAATTTTAGGCTCTAGGTTTGAAAATTTAAAAGACTGGGATAGTCAAGTTTGGAACCCATAGACCTCAGACATACCAAAAATTTTTCCAATTACTTCCCTCCACTTCTCAAAATATGTCAAATTTTCTTGATCACTACAACTGTAAAAAAAAATTCTGAGGCAACATAGAGTGGCTAATCAAAAACTGCATGATTGGAATGGCTGTGGTTGTATGAGGTGGAAAGCTGCAGAGTTGGGCTGAAACAGTTCACAGAAATCCACAAGCTTGTGGTTGCCAGGCAACCACAATGGGCTGTCATTGGCTGAGCACCATTGTGAGCTGGACTTTAGGCTCTAGGATACAAGTGTGCAGTAGGAGACCTGAGTCACAATGCTGGGCGTTGCCATGGAGACCTCAGTGGCACAGAGGACCTTGTAGGGCAAGATTTAAATAGGATGAATATTCTTGGCCTGGTATGCCACAATATTCTCTCCGAAGGCTTCACTGCTTAGAATTTGTGGATGGAAATGCTTGCCAATCTACACATTGATGTACTTTCAATGGGATATTAAATATGCCAGGGCCTGGCAGATGACCTCTGCCATGTCCTATCCTTGAGCATACGCTTTTCCCTTGTCATGTCAGTCATTTGGCTGAGTCCTGTTCCCTAAGCTATTCAGTCAAGACTTGCTGGCATCATTCACCTGCAGTATAAGAGCTTTCTGTGAAATTTCTCAGCAGAAATCCTCTGCAAGCACATAGCTTTGGATATGAGAGACAGTGGTGGAAGTTGAATTTCAAGGGCAGATATTTGAAAACAATGAAACAAGCCCCGAATAAGATCTTTACATGTTTCCCAGCTGAATATGTTTGGAAATATGGGGGAAGATGGAGATCAAGCCTGGGAAGAGTGAACACCCATTTCAAGGTACAAAAACCAGGGAAAAACATGGGCAAGCAAGAGAGCTGGTTAATCTGATGTAAAAATCTTTGATGATGAAAGGAAAATTATATTCTCATGATGATATAATCAGGCTGTAGAAGTGAAGTTCTCATGTGGGTTGTCCTATGTGTGGCCTTCTGCATTGGGCAGTGGATGCAGGACAGGAGATCTTCAAATAAATCTGGTGGAACACAAAATACTGAAAAAAATAATTCAGCCTAAATCCTGTGTATTCCTTCCCTTTGAGAACATGTATGGATAATGTACGAAGTTTCAAAAGAGAAAATGTCTATTGGGTCATGGTTTCAACAATGAAATGGTCACTTCACATAACATTTTGAATTTTGCTTTCACCGTTGCTCATGTACCAGGCCTGAGTAAAGCAGAATGCAGAGTAAGCCTCATCAATAGTTGTGCATTCCATAAGTGGTTTTAAAACCAGTGAAACCCTTTGGACTTAGTGTTTGTATATAATTGGTTGATTGGTTTTGCAAATTGTTTGTTTTACTATTTTTAACTTTGTGAGTCAGGGAAGCCCTCACTCATAGTGATTTTGACCTCTCCAAAAGCTCTGAATTTATTCATGTAACAGCTATTACATGCTATAAGTTTCTCCTATTAAAACTTGAAAGACTAACAGACTCTGCTACTTTTCATCTAAATTCAGTGTTGGGCTAAGTTCAGGGATGGACTTTTTACAAGTCCTTTGAAATGTGTCCTCCTCTAGTCACTGGTCGTGCTGGAATTTACTTTCTTGTGAAGACAGGATTTGAGCAAATTGACACAAGTACAGTTTGCCACTACTCTGGACACCTGGTTAAATATCGAGTTCCGTAAATGGTGTGTGTTTTACTTTGATCTCTGCTGACACTTTGCTCATCCAGTTAGAACCACAGGGCTCCAGGCCATAGCGTTCCAGGCCTAAACAAGAAAATGTCCATTCCGTTTTGGGAGTTCATTCGTCTCTCATAATTACTTTTTCCACAAATGTGTGCTTCAGGAGAGGCCCTGTCCAAATGTGGAGAGGCCCATTTTCATTCACTCACTTTCAGACTTTCTAAGATTTTCAGTTACTAGAGATTTGCCCAGACTTGCCATTGTCAAGGGACAGTGCACTTCACTTGAAATTGTGCAGTATTACTTCATGTATCTCCGTGGAAATTCCACCAATGGGAAACTCTCGCTGTAGTCATCTCCAAGTGTTGCTGCGTAAGAAAATATAACTAACAAACGATGTGGTTTCAAGCAGAATGAGGAAAGGAGGGATTATCTTTATTTCAGTGCAGGTTGACCTTTCAAAGAAACAGTAATTCCTATCAAATAGGAGGTAAAATCTTTTGTAAAGAGACATGGACATGACACACTCAACTTTATGTCACTTTTTTTTAAAACACCAAGGGCATTTGAGAAATTCTTGGCTGCTGAATTGTCCCTTTTTGCAAATTTCTCTTAGGTAAGACACTCCAGCTTCTTCAAACCATGGTACAGTTCCTTCCATGTAAAAAACCAAAGCAAAAAACAAAATAAATTAAAACAAAACCCATCAAATTACATTTGAGAGCACACAATTGCTCAGCAGGCCCACTATTCAAGAAGCTAGAGGTACAGAATCCTCAGCCTTCAGCCCATGGCCTGAAGTTTTGTCTCTATCATGGCCCCTCAATTCCCTGGCATGTCCACATTAACTCATGAATCTTTACTCATTTCCTCTTCAAATGCACAGGATCCAATATATTTGAACCCTGTTCATCCAAGGCTGTAATCATCCAAGGACACACCAGAGGAAGGGCAGCTACTCCCTTGCCTGCGGCCTTGGAGCTTATCACAATAGAAATGGACACCTGAACAAGGGGAGCCAAAACAAAGAGAGGCATATTCCTAAAGCCTGAAGCACAGAAGCTACCTATAGACCAGTAGTGGGATTTCACAAATTATGTAAGAATCTCTGTGCACATGCTTGGCATGGTCCCTCATGCCTATAATCCCAGCAATCTGGGGGCTGAGGTGGATGGATCCTTGGGAGTTCCAGTCCATCTTGGGCTACGAATTGATCTCAAGGCCTCTTTCAACAACTACATAAGATGCAGTTTCCAAAAAGAGGACAACATTAAACTAGACACACTTTGTCTAGGTCCCTGGGTTCACTACATGAGTTGTGGAGTCTAAATATTCCAGGCCATGAGAAAATACCTGGGATTTCTAGTGAAAGGGGCATTTGCATCCCTTTTCTAAGGGTTTCCCTTTCACCATGTTACAGTTGAATTCTGGGAAAACCTGCTGGTGATAAGGTATTGAGCTAGTACCTCAAGTTTAGTGTTCAGGGTTATGCTGGAATGGCTGCAGACCACCTTGAAATAGCGATTGCAGACAAGTGAACCCAGAGGAAGCTGGATAGTTGAAGCAGGCACTCCAAATATTCATGCACTGCAAGGATTCACTTTCATTTTGGGTCTCATCTTCTGGTTGCTGGCTTTTAGTGCTAACTGATACTACCATGTTGGCAGTAATCCAGCAGAGACTGCATGTATGGTTTGCAGGTTTGCTTCCCAAGCCACCAGAAACTTGGCAGAACCCAAATCATTGTGGCATTTTCTTTCCTCCCTTGAAACATTTGGCTTTCTACCTTTGATAACAGAATAGACTGGGCTAGTCACCTTTGGACACCATATACCACAAACAGAGCTAAAGACAGAGCCAATTACTTCCCTCCACTTGTCAAAATATGTCAAATTTGCTTGATCACCACAAGTTCAAAGAAAATTCTGAGGCAACTTTGAGAGGTTAATCAAATACTGCATGATTGGAATGGCTGTGGTTGTATGAGGTGGAAAGCTGCAGAGTTGGGCTGAAACTGTTCACAGAAATCCACAGGCTTGTGGTTGCCAGGCAACCACACTGGGCTGAGATTGGCTGAACATCCCTGTGTGGTGGATTTTAGGCTATAGGTTTGAAAATTTAAAAGACTGGGATAGTCAAGTTTGGAACCCATAGACCTCAGACATACCAAAAAGTTTTCCAATTACTTCCCTCCACTTCTCAAAATATGTCAAATTTTCTTGATCACTACAAGTGTAAAAAAAATTCTGAGGCAACATAGAGTGGCTAATCAAAAACTGCATGATTGGAATGGCTGTGGTTGTATGAGGTGGAAAGCTGCAGAGTTGGGCTGAAACAGTTCACAGAAATCCACAAGCTTGTGGTTGCCAGGCAACCACAATGGGCTGTCATTGGCTGAGCACCATTGTGAGCTGGACTTTAGGCTCTAGGATACAAGTGTGCAGTAGGAGACCTGAGTCACAATGCTGGGCGTTGCCATGGAGACCTCAGTGGCACAGAGGACCTTGTAGGGCAAGATTTAAATAGGATGAATATTCTTGGCCTGGTATGCCACAATATTCTCTCCGAAGGCTTCACTGCTTAGAATTTGTGGATGGAAATGCTTGCCAATCTACACATTGATGTACTTTCAATGGGATATTAAATATGCCAGGGCCTGGCAGATGACCTCTGCCATGTCCTATCCTTGAGCATACGCTTTTCCCTTGTCATGTCAGTCATTTGGCTGAGTCCTGTTCCCTAAGCTATTCAGTCAAGACTTGCTGGCATCATTCACCTGCAGTATAAGAGCTTTCTGTGAAATTTCTCAGCAGAAATCCTCTGCAAGCACATAGCTTTGGATATGAGAGACAGTGGTGGAAGTTGAATTTCAAGGGCAGATATTTGAAAACAATGAAACAAGCCCCGAATAAGATCTTTACATGTTTCCCAGCTGAATATGTTTGGAAATATGGGGGAAGATGGAGATCAAGCCTGGGAAGAGTGAACACCCATTTCAAGGTACAAAAACCAGGGAAAAACATGGGCAAGCAAGAGAGCTGGTTAATCTGATGTAAAAATCTTTGATGATGAAAGGAAAATTATATTCTCATGATGATATAATCAGGCTGTAGAAGTGAAGTTCTCATGTGGGTTGTCCTATGTGTGGCCTTCTGCATTGGGCAGTGGATGCAGGACAGGAGATCTTCAAATAAATCTGGTGGAACACAAAATACTGAAAAAAATAATTCAGCCTAAATCCTGTGTATTCCTTCCCTTTGAGAACATGTATGGATAATGTACGAAGTTTCAAAAGAGAAAATGTCTATTGGGTCATGGTTTCAACAATGAAATGGTCACTTCACATAACATTTTGAATTTTGCTTTCACCGTTGCTCATGTACCAGGCCTGAGTAAAGCAGAATGCAGAGTAAGCCTCATCAATAGTTGTGCATTCCATAAGTGGTTTTAAAACCAGTGAAACCCTTTGGACTTAGTGTTTGTATATAATTGGTTGATTGGTTTTGCAAATTGTTTGTTTTACTATTTTTAACTTTGTGAGTCAGGGAAGCCCTCACTCATAGTGATTTTGACCTCTCCAAAAGCTCTGAATTTATTCATGTAACAGCTATTACATGCTATAAGTTTCTCCTATTAAAACTTGAAAGACTAACAGACTCTGCTACTTTTCATCTAAATTCAGTGTTGGGCTAAGTTCAGGGATGGACTTTTTACAAGTCCTTTGAAATGTGTCCTCCTCTAGTCACTGGTCGTGCTGGAATTTACTTTCTTGTGAAGACAGGATTTGAGCAAATTGACACAAGTACAGTTTGCCACTACTCTGGACACCTGGTTAAATATCGAGTTCCGTAAATGGTGTGTGTTTTACTTTGATCTCTGCTGACACTTTGCTCATCCAGTTAGAACCACAGGGCTCCAGGCCATAGCGTTCCAGGCCTAAACAAGAAAATGTCCATTCCGTTTTGGGAGTTCATTCGTCTCTCATAATTACTTTTTCCACAAATGTGTGCTTCAGGAGAGGCCCTGTCCAAATGTGGAGAGGCCCATTTTCATTCACTCACTTTCAGACTTTCTAAGATTTTCAGTTACTAGAGATTTGCCCAGACTTGCCATTGTCAAGGGACAGTGCACTTCACTTGAAATTGTGCAGTATTACTTCATGTATCTCCGTGGAAATTCCACCAATGGGAAACTCTCGCTGTAGTCATCTCCAAGTGTTGCTGCGTAAGAAAATATAACTAACAAACGATGTGGTTTCAAGCAGAATGAGGAAAGGAGGGATTATCTTTATTTCAGTGCAGGTTGACCTTTCAAAGAAACAGTAATTCCTATCAAATAGGAGGTAAAATCTTTTGTAAAGAGACATGGACATGACACACTCAACTTTATGTCACTTTTTTTTAAAACACCAAGGGCATTTGAGAAATTCTTGGCTGCTGAATTGTCCCTTTTTGCAAATTTCTCTTAGGTAAGACACTCCAGCTTCTTCAAACCATGGTACAGTTCCTTCCATGTAAAAAACCAAAGCAAAAAACAAAATAAATTAAAACAAAACCCATCAAATTACATTTGAGAGCACACAATTGCTCAGCAGGCCCACTATTCAAGAAGCTAGAGGTACAGAATCCTCAGCCTTCAGCCCATGGCCTGAAGTTTTGTCTCTATCATGGCCCCTCAATTCCCTGGCATGTCCACATTAACTCATGAATCTTTACTCATTTCCTCTTCAAATGCACAGGATCCAATATATTTGAACCCTGTTCATCCAAGGCTGTAATCATCCAAGGACACACCAGAGGAAGGGCAGCTACTCCCTTGCCTGCGGCCTTGGAGCTTATCACAATAGAAATGGACACCTGAACAAGGGGAGCCAAAACAAAGAGAGGCATATTCCTAAAGCCTGAAGCACAGAAGCTACCTATAGACCAGTAGTGGGATTTCACAAATTATGTAAGAATCTCTGTGCACATGCTTGGCATGGTCCCTCATGCCTATAATCCCAGCAATCTGGGGGCTGAGGTGGATGGATCCTTGGGAGTTCCAGTCCATCTTGGGCTACGAATTGATCTCAAGGCCTCTTTCAACAACTACATAAGATGCAGTTTCCAAAAAGAGGACAACATTAAACTAGACACACTTTGTCTAGGTCCCTGGGTTCACTACATGAGTTGTGGAGTCTAAATATTCCAGGCCATGAGAAAATACCTGGGATTTCTAGTGAAAGGGGCATTTGCATCCCTTTTCTAAGGGTTTCCCTTTCACCATGTTACAGTTGAATTCTGGGAAAACCTGCTGGTGATAAGGTATTGAGCTAGTACCTCAAGTTTAGTGTTCAGGGTTATGCTGGAATGGCTGCAGACCACCTTGAAATAGCGATTGCAGACAAGTGAACCCAGAGGAAGCTGGATAGTTGAAGCAGGCACTCCAAATATTCATGCACTGCAAGGATTCACTTTCATTTTGGGTCTCATCTTCTGGTTGCTGGCTTTTAGTGCTAACTGATACTACCATGTTGGCAGTAATCCAGCAGAGACTGCATGTATGGTTTGCAGGTTTGCTTCCCAAGCCACCAGAAACTTGGCAGAACCCAAATCATTGTGGCATTTTCTTTCCTCCCTTGAAACATTTGGCTTTCTACCTTTGATAACAGAATAGACTGGGCTAGTCACCTTTGGACACCATATACCACAAACAGAGCTAAAGACAGAGCCAATTACTTCCCTCCACTTGTCAAAATATGTCAAATTTGCTTGATCACCACAAGTTCAAAGAAAATTCTGAGGCAACTTTGAGAGGTTAATCAAATACTGCATGATTGGAATGGCTGTGGTTGTATGAGGTGGAAAGCTGCAGAGTTGGGCTGAAACTGTTCACAGAAATCCACAGGCTTGTGGTTGCCAGGCAACCACACTGGGCTGAGATTGGCTGAACATCCCTGTGTGGTGGATTTTAGGCTATAGGTTTGAAAATTTAAAAGACTGGGATAGTCAAGTTTGGAACCCATAGACCTCAGACATACCAAAAAGTTTTCCAATTACTTCCCTCCACTTCTCAAAATATGTCAAATTTTCTTGATCACTACAAGTGTAAAAAAAATTCTGAGGCAACATAGAGTGGCTAATCAAAAACTGCATGATTGGAATGGCTGTGGTTGTATGAGGTGGAAAGCTGCAGAGTTGGGCTGAAACAGTTCACAGAAATCCACAAGCTTGTGGTTGCCAGGCAACCACAATGGGCTGTGATTGGCTGAGCACCATTGTGAGCTGGACTTTAGGCTCTAGGATACAAGTGTGCAGTAGGAGACCTGAGTCACAATGCTGGGCGTTGCCATGGAGACCTCAGTGGCACAGAGGACCTTGTAGGGCAAGATTTAAATAGGATGAATATTCTTGGCCTGGTATGCCACAATATTCTCTCCGAAGGCTTCACTGCTCAGAATTTGTGGATGGAAATGCTTGCCAATCTACACATTGATGTACTTTCAATGGGATATTAAATATGCCAGGGCCTGGCAGATGACCTCTGCCATGTCCTATCCTTGAGCATACGCTTTTCCCTTGTCATGTCAGTCATTTGGCTGAGTCCTGTTCCCTAAGCTATTCAGTCAAGACTTGCTGGCATCATTCACCTGCAGTATAAGAGCTTTCTGTGAAATTTCTCAGCAGAAATCCTCTGCAAGCACATAGCTTTGGATATGAGAGACAGTGGTGGAAGTTGAATTTCAAGGGCAGATATTTGAAAACAATGAAACAAGCCCCGAATAAGATCTTTACATGTTTCCCAGATGAATATGTTTGGAAATATGGGGGAAGATGGAGATCAAGGCTGGGAAGAGTGCACACCCATTTCAAGGTACAAAAACCAGGGAAAAACATGGGCAAGCAAGAGAGCTGGTTAATCTGATGTAAAAATCTTTAATGATGAAAGGAAAATTATATTCTCATGATGATATAATCAGGCTGTAGAAGTGAAGTTCTCATGTGGGTTGTCCTATGTGTGGCCTTCTGCACTGGGCAGTGGATGCAGGACAGGAGATCTTCAAATAAATCTGGTGGAACACAAAATACTGAGAAAAATAATTCAGCCTAAATCCTGTGTATTCCTTCCCTTTGAGAACATATATGGATAATGTATGAAGTTTCAAAAGAGTAAATGTCTATTGTGTCATGGTTTCAACAATGAAATGGTCACTTCACATAACATTTTGAATTTTGCTTTCACCGTTGCTCATGTACCAGGCCTGAGTAAAGCTGAATGCACAGTAAGCCTCATCAATAGTTGGGCATTCCATAAGTGGTTTTAAAACCAGTGAAACCCTTTGGACTTAGTGTTTGTATTTAATTGGTTGATTGGTTTTGCAAATTGTTTGTTTTACTATTTTTAACTTTGTGAGTCAGGGAAGCCCTCACTCATAGTGATTTCGACCTCTCCAAAACCTCTGAAGTTATTCATGTAACAGCTATTACATGCTATAAGTTTCTCCTATTAAAACTTGAAAGACTAACAGACTCTGCTACTTTTCATCTAAATTCAGTGTTGGGCTAAGTTCAGGGATGGACTTTTTACAAGTCCTTTGAAATGTGTCCTCCTCTAGTCACTGGTCGTGCTGGAATTTACTTTCTTGTGAAGACAGGATTTGAGCAAATTGACACAAGTACAGTTTGCCACTACTCTGGACACCTGGTTAAATATCGAGTTCCCTAAATGGTGTGTGTTTTACTTTGATCTCTGCTGACACTTTGTTCATCCAGTTAGAACCACAGGGCTCCAGGCCATAGCGTTCCAGGCCTAAACAAGAAAATTTCCATTCCGTTTTGGGAGTTCATTCGTCTCTCATAATTACTTTTTCCACAAATGTGTGCTTCAGGAGAGGCCCTGTCCAAATATGGAGAGGCCCATTTTCATTCACTCACTTTCAGACTTTCTAAGATTTTCAGTTACTAGAGATTTGCCCAGACTTGCCATTGTCAAGGGACAGTGCACTTCACTTGAAATTGTGCAGTATTACTTCATGTGTTTCAGTGGAAATTCCACCAATGGGAAACTCTCGCTGTAGTCATCTCCAAGTGTTGCTGCGTAAGAAAATATAACTAACAAAGGATGTGGTTTCAAGCAGAATGAGGAAAGGAGGGATTATCTTTATTTCAGTGCAGGTTGACCTTTCAAAGAAACAGTAATTCCTATCAAATAGGAGTTAAAATCTTTTGTAAAGAGACATGGACATGACACACTCAACTTTATGTCACTTTTTTTAAAACGCCAAGGGCATTTGAGAAATTCTTGGCTGCTGAATTGTCCCTTTTTGCAAATTTCTCTTAGGTAAGACACTCCAGCTTCTTCAAACCATGGTACAGTTCCTTCCATGTAAAAAACCAAAGCAAAAAACAAAATAAATTAAAACAAAACCCATCAAATTACATTTGAGAGCACACAATTGCTCAGCAGGCCCACTATTCAAGAAGCTAGAGTAACAGAATCCTCAGCCTTCAGCCCATGGCCTGAAGTTTTGTCTCTATCATGGCCCCTCAATTCCCTGGCATGTCCACATTAACTCATGAATCTTTACTCATTTCCTCTTCAAATGCACAGGATCCAATATATTTGAACCCTGTTCACCTGGGCTGTAATCATCCAAGGACACACCAGAGGAAGGGCAGCCACTCCCTTGCCTGGGGCCTTGGAGCTTGTCAAAATAGAAATGGACACCTGAACAAGGGGAGCCAAAACAAAGAGAGGCATATTCCTAAAGCCTGAAGCACAGAAGCTACCTATAGACCAGTAGTGGGATTTCACAAATTATGTAAGAATCTCTGTGCACATGCTTGGCATGGTCCCTCATGCCTATAATCCCAGCAATCTGGGGGCTGAGGTGCATGGATCCTTGGGAGTTCCAGTCCATCTTGGGCTACGAATTGATCTCAAGGCCTCTTTCAACAACTACATAAGATGCTGTTTCCAAAAAGAGGACAACATTAAACTAGACACACTTGGTCTAGGTCCCTGGGTTCACTACATGAGTTGTGGAGTCTAAATATTCCAGGCCATGAGAAAATACCTGGGATTTCTAGTGAAAGGGGCATTTGCATCCCTTTTCTAAGGGTTTCCCTTTCACCATGTTACAGTTGAATTCTGGGAAAACCTGCTGGTGATAAGGTATTGAGCTAGTACCTCATGTTTAGTGTTCAGGGTTATGCTGGAATGGATGCAGACCTCCTTGAAATAGCGATTGCAGACAAGTGAACCCAGAGGAAGCTGGATAGTTGAAGCAGGCACTCCAAATATTCATGCACTGCAAGGATTCACTTTCATTTTGGGTCTCATCTTCTGGTTGCTGGCTTTTAGTGCTAACTGATACTACCATGGTGGCAGTAATCCAGCAGAGACTGCATGTATGGTTTGCAGGTTGGCTTCCCAAGCCACCAGAAACTTGGCAGAACCCAAATCATTGTGGCATTTTCTTTCCTCCCTTGAAACATTTGGCTTTCTACGTTTGATAACTGAATAGACTGGGCTAGTCACCTTTGGACACCATATACCACAAACAGAGCTAAAGACAGAGCCAATTACTTCCCTCCACTTGTCAAAATATGTCAAATTTGCTTGATCACCACAAGTTCAAAGAAAATTCTGAGGCAACTTTGAGAGGTTAATCAAATACTGCATGATTGGAATGGCTGTGGTTGTATGAGGTGGAAAGCTGCAGAGTTGGGCTGAAACTGTTCACAGAAATCCACAGGCTTGTGGTTTCCAGGCAACCACACTGGGCTGAGATTGGCTGAACATCCCTGTGAGGTGGATTTTAGGCTCTAGGTTTGAAAATTTAAAAGACTGGGATAGTCAAGTTTGGAACCCATAGACCTCAGACATACCAAAAAGTTTTCCAATTACTTCCCTCCACTTCTCAAAATATGTCAAATTTTCTTGATCACTACAAGTGTAAAAAAAATTCTGAGGCAACATAGAGTGGCTAATCAAAAACTGCATGATTTGAATGGCTGTGGTTGTATGAGGTGGAAAGCTGCAGAGTTGGGCTGAAACAGTTCACAGAAATCCACAAGCTTGTGGTTGCCAGGCAACCACAATGGGCTGTCATTGGCTGAGCACCATTGTGAGCTGGACTTTAGGCTCTAGGATACAAGTGTGCAGTACGAGACCTGAGTCACAATGCTGGGCGTTGCCATGGAGACCTCAGTGGCACAGAGGACCTTGTAGGGCAAGATTTAAATAGGATGAATATTCTTGGTCTGGTATGCCACAATATTCTCTCCGAAGGCTTCACTGCTCAGAATTTGTGGATGGAAATGCTTGCCAATCTACACATTGATGTACTTTCAATGGGATATTAAATATGCCAGGGCCTGGCAGATGACCTCTGCCATGTCCTATCCTTGAGCATACGCTTTTCCCTTGTCATGTCAGTCATTTGGCTGAGTCCTGTTCCCTAAGCTATTCAGTCAAGACTTGCTGGCATCATTCACCTGCAGTATAAGAGCTTTCTGTGAAATTTCTCAGCAGAAATCCTCTGCAAGCACATAGCTTTGGATATGAGAGACAGTGGTGGAAGTTGAATTTCAAGGGCAGATATTTGAAAACAATGAAACAAGCCCCGAATAAGATCTTTACATGTTTCCCAGATGAATATGTTTGGAAATATGGGGGAAGATGGAGATCAAGGCTGGGAAGAGTGCACACCCATTTCAAGGTACAAAAACCAGGGAAAAACATGGGCAAGCAAGAGAGCTGGTTAATCTGATGTAAAAATCTTTGATGATGAAAGGAAAATTATATTCTCATGATGATATAATCAGGCTGTAGAAGTGAAGTTCTCATGTGGGTTGTCCTATGTGTGGCCTTCTGCATTGGGCAGTGGATGCAGGACAGGAGATCTTCAAATAAATCTGGTGGAACACAAAATACTGAAAAAAATAATTCAGCCTAAATCCTGTGTATTCCTTCCCTTTGAGAACATGTATGGATAATGTACGAAGTTTCAAAAGAGAAAATGTCTATTGGGTCATGGTTTCAACAATGAAATGGTCACTTCACATAACATTTTGAATTTTGCTTTCACCGTTGCTCATGTACCAGGCCTGAGTAAAGCAGAATGCAGAGTAAGCCTCATCAATAGTTGTGCATTCCATAAGTGGTTTTAAAACCAGTGAAACCCTTTGGACTTAGTGTTTGTATTTAATTGGTTGATTGGTTTTGCAAATTGTTTGTTTTACTATTTTTAACTTTGTGAGTCAGGGAAGCCCTCACTCATAGTGATTTCGACCTCTCCAAAAGCTCTGAATTTATTCATGTAACAGCTATTACATGCTATAAGTTTCTCCTATTAAAACTTGAAAGACTAACAGACTCTGCTACTTTTCATCTAAATTCAGTGTTGGGCTAAGTTCAGGGATGGACTTTTTACAAGTCCTTTGAAATGTGTCCTCCTCTAGTCACTGGTCGTGCTGGAATTTACTTTCTTGTGAAGACAGGATTTGAGCAAATTGACACAAGTACAGTTTGCCACTACTCTGGACACCTGGTTAAATATCGAGTTCCCTAAATGGTGTGTGTTTTACTTTGATCTCTGCTGACACTTTGCTCATCCAGTTAGAACCACAGGGCTCCAGGCCATAGCGTTCCATGCCTAAACAAGAAAATGTCCATTCCGTTTTGGGAGTTCATTCGTCTCTCATAATTACTTTTTCCACAAATGTGTGCTTCAGGAGAGGCCCTGTCCAAATGTGGAGAGGCCCATTTTCATTCACTCACTTTCAGACTTTCTAAGATTTTCAGTTACTAGAGATTTGCCCAGACTTGCCATTGTCAAGGGACAGTGCACTTCACTTGAAATTGTGCAGTATTACTTCATGTGTCTCCGTGGAAATTCCACCAATGGGAAACTCTCGCTGTAGTCATCTCCAAGTGTTGCTGCGTAAGAAAATATAACTAACAAACGATGTGGTTTCAAGCAGAATGAGGAAAGGAGGGATTATCTTTATTTCAGTGCAGGTTGACCTTTCAAAGAAACAGTAATTCCTATCAAATAGGAGGTAAAATCTTTTGTAAAGAGACATGGACATGACACACTCAACTTTATGTCACTTTTTTTAAAACGCCAAGGGCATTTGAGAAATTCTTGGCTGCTGAATTGTCCCTTTTTGCAAATTTCTCTTAGGTAAGACACTCCAGCTTCTTCAAACCATGGTACAGTTCCTTCCATGTAAAAAACCAAAGCAAAAAACAAAATAAATTAAAACAAAACCCATCAAATTACATTTGAGAGCACACAATTGCTCAGCAGGCCCACTATTCAAGAAGCTAGAGGTACAGAATCCTCAGCCTTCAGCCCATGGCCTGAAGTTTTGTCTCTATCATGGCCCCTCAATTCCCTGGCATGTCCACATTAACTCATGAATCTTTACTCATTTCCTCTTCAAATGCACAGGATCCAATATATTTGAACCCTGTTCATCCAAGGCTGTAATCATCCAAGGACACACCAGAGGAAGGGCAGCTACTCCCTTGCCTGCGGCCTTGGAGCTTATCACAATAGAAATGGACACCTGAACAAGGGGAGCCAAAACAAAGAGAGGCATATTCCTAAAGCCTGAAGCACAGAAGCTACCTATAGACCAGTAGTGGGATTTCACAAATTATGTAAGAATCTCTGTGCACATGCTTGGCATGGTCCCTCATGCCTATAATCCCAGCAATCTGGGGGCTGAGGTGGATGAATCCTTGGGAGTTCCAGTCCATCTTGGGCTACGAATTGATCTCAAGGCCTCTTTCAACAACTACATAAGATGCTGTTTCCAAAAAGAGGACAACATTAAACTAGACACACTTGGTCTAGGTCCCTGGGTTCACTACATGAGTTGTGGAGTCTAAATATTCCAGGCCATGAGAAAATACCTGGGATTTCTAGTGAAAGGGGCATTTGCATCCCTTTTCTAAGGGTTTCCCTTTCACCATGTTACAGTTGAATTCTGGGAAAACCTGCTGGTGATAAGGTATTGAGCTAGTACCTCATGTTTAGTGTTCAGGGTTATGCTGGAATGGCTGCAGACCTCCTTGAAATAGCGATTGCAGACAAGTGAACCCAGAGGAAGCTGGATAGTTGAAGCAGGCACTCCAAATATTCATGCACTGCAAGGATTCACTTTCATTTTGGGTCTCATCTTCTGGTTGCTGGCTTTTAGTGCTAACTGATACTACCATGGTGGCAGTAATCCAGCAGAGACTGCATGTATGGTTTGCAGGTTGGCTTCCCAAGCCACCAGAAACTTGGCAGAACCCAAATCATTGTGGCATTTTCTTTCCTCCCTTGAAACATTTGGCTTTCTACGTTTGATAACTGAATAGACTGGGCTAGTCACCTTTGGACACCATATACCACAAACAGAGCTAAAGACAGAGCCAATTACTTCCCTCCACTTGTCAAAATATGTCAAATTTGCTTGATCACCACAAGTTCAAAGAAAATTCTGAGGCAACTTTGAGAGGTTAATCAAATACTGCATGATTGGAATGGCTGTGGTTGTATGAGGTGGAAAGCTGCAGAGTTGGGCTGAAACTGTTCACAGAAATCCACAGGCTTGTGGTTGCCAGGCAACCACACTGGGCTGAGATTGGCTGAACATCCCTGTGAGGTGGATTTTAGGCTCTAGGTTTGAAAATTTAAAAGACTGGGATAGTCAAGTTTGAACCCATAGACCTCAGACATACCAAAAGGTTTTCCAAATACTTCCCTCCACTTCTCAAAATATGTCAAATTTTCTTGATCACTACAACTGTAAAAAAAAAATTCTGAGGCAACATAGAGAGGCTAATCAAATACTGCATGATTGGAATGGCTGTGGTTGTATGAGGTGGAAAGCTGCAGAGTTGGGCTGAAACAGTTCACAGAAATCCACAAGCTTGTGGTTGCCAGGCAACCACAATGGGCTGTGATTGGCTGAGCACCATTGTGAGCTGGACTTTAGGCTCTAGGATACAAGTGTGCAGTAGGAGACCTGAGTCACAATGCTGGGCGTTGCCATGGAGACCTCAGTGGCACAGAGGACCTTGTAGGGCAAGATTTAAATAGGATGAATATTCTTGGCCTGGTATGCCACAATATTCTCTCTGAAGGCTTCACTGCTCAGAATTTGTGGATGGAAATGCTTGCCAATCTACACATTGATGTACTTTCAATGGGATATTAAATATGCCAGGCCCTGGCAGATGACCTCTGCCATGTCCTATCCTTGAGCATACGCTTTTCCCTTGTCATGTCAGTCATTTGGCTGAGTCCTGTTCCCTAAGCTATTCAGTCAAGACTTGCTGGCATCATTCACCTGCAGTATAAGAGCTTTCTGTGAAATTTCTCAGCAGAAATCCTCTGCAAGCACATAGCTTTGGATATGAGAGACAGTGGTGGAAGTTGAATTTCAAGGGCAGATATTTGAAAACAATGAAACAAGCCCCGAATAAGATCTTTACATGTTTCCCAGATGAATATGTTTGGAAATATGGGGGAAGATGGAGATCAAGGCTGGGAAGAGTGCACACCCATTTCAAGGTACAAAAACCAGGGAAAAACATGGGCAAGCAAGAGAGCTGGTTAATCTGATGTAAAAATCTTTGATGATGAAAGGAAAATTATATTCTCATGATGATATAATCAGGCTGTAGAAGTGAAGTTCTCATGTGGGTTTTCCTATGTGTGGCCTTCTGCATTGGGCAGTGGATGCAGGACAGGAGATCTTCAAATAAATCTGGTGGAACACAAAATACTGAAAAAAATAATTCAGCCTAAATCCTGTGAATTCCTTCCCTTTGAGAACATGTATGGATAATGTACGAAGTTTCAAAAGAGAAAATGTCTATTGGGTCATGGTTTCAACAATGAAATGGTCACTTCACATAACATTTTGAATTTTGCTTTCACCGTTGCTCATGTACCAGGCCTGAGTAAAGCTGAATGCAGAGTAAGCCTCATCAATAGTTGTGCATTCCATAAGTGGTTTTAAAACCAGTGAAACCCTTTGGACTTAGTGTTTGTATTTAATTGGTTGATTGGTTTTGCAAATTGTTTGTTTTACTATTTTTAACTTTGTGAGTCAGGGAAGCCCTCACTCATAGTGATTTCGACCTCTCCAAAAGCTCTGAATTTATTCATGTAACAGCTATTACATGCTATAAGTTTCTCCTATTAAAACTTGAAAGACTAACAGACTCTGCTACTTTTCATCTAAATTCAGTGTTGGGCTAAGTTCAGGGATGGACTTTTTACAAGTCCTTTGAAATGTGTCCTCCTCTAGTCACTGGTCGTGCTGGAATTTACTTTCTTGTGAAGACAGGATTTGAGCAAATTGACACAAGTACAGTTTGCCACTACTCTGGACACCTGGTTAAATATCGAGTTCCCTAAATGGTGTGTGTTTTACTTTGATCTCTGCTGACACTTTGCTCATCCAGTTAGAACCACAGGGCTCCAGGCCATAGCGTTCCATGCCTAAACAAGAAAATGTCCATTCCGTTTTGGGAGTTCATTCGTCTCTCATAATTACTTTTTCCACAAATGTGTGCTTCAGGAGAGGCCCTGTCCAAATGTGGAGAGGCCCATTTTCATTCACTCACTTTCAGACTTTCTAAGATTTTCAGTTACTAGAGATTTGCCCAGACTTGCCATTGTCAAGGGACAGTGCACTTCACTTGAAATTGTGCAGTATTACTTCATGTGTCTCCGTGGAAATTCCACCAATGGGAAACTCTCGCTGTAGTCATCTCCAAGTGTTGCTGCGTAAGAAAATATAACTAACAAACGATGTGGTTTCAAGCAGAATGAGGAAAGGAGGGATTATCTTTATTTCAGTGCAGGTTGACCTTTCAAAGAAACAGTAATTCCTATCAAATAGGAGGTAAAATCTTTTGTAAAGAGACATGGACATGACACACTCAACTTTATGTCACTTTTTTTAAAACGCCAAGGGCATTTGAGAAATTCTTGGCTGCTGAATTGTCCCTTTTTGCAAATTTCTCTTAGGTAAGACACTCCAGCTTCTTCAAACCATGGTACAGTTCCTTCCATGTAAAAAACCAAAGCAAAAAACAAAATAAATTAAAACAAAACCCATCAAATTACATTTGAGAGCACACAATTGCTCAGCAGGCCCACTATTCAAGTAGCTAGAGGTACAGAATCCTCAGCTTTCAGCCCATGGCCTGAAGTTTTGTCTCTATCATGGCCCCTCAATTCCCTGGCATGTCCACATTAACTCATGAATCTTTACTCATTTCCTCTTCAAATGCACAGGATCCAATATATTTGAACCCTGTTCACCTGGGCTGTAATCATCCAAGGACACACCAGAGGAAGGGCAGCCACTCCCTTGCCTGGGGCCTTGGAGCTTGTCAAAATAGAAATGGACACCTGAACAAGGGGAGCCAAAACAAAGAGAGGCATATTCCTAAAGCCTGAAGCACAGAAGCTACCTATAGACCAGTAGTGGGATTTCACAAATTATGTAAGAATCTCTGTGCACATGCTTGGCATGGTCCTTCATGCCTATAATCCCAGCAATCTGGGGGCTGAGCTGGATGGATCCTTGGGAGTTCCAGTCCATCTTGGGCTACGAATTTATCTCAAGGCCTCTTTCAAGAACTACATAAGATGCTGTTTCCAAAAAGAGGACAACATTAAACTAGACACACTTGGTCTAGGTCCCTGGGTTCACTACATGAGTTGTGGAGTCTAAATATTCCATGCCATGAGAAAATACCTGGGATTTCTAGTGAAAGGGGCATTTGCATCCCTTTTCTAAGGGTTTCCCTTTCACCATGTTACAGTTGAATTCTAGGAAAACCTGCTGGTGATAAGGTATTGAGCTAGTACCTCATGTTTAGTGTTCAGGGTTATGCTGGAATGGCTGCAGACCTCCTTGAAATAGCGATTGCAGACAAGTGAACCCCGAGGAAGCTGGATAGTTGAAGCAGGCACTCCAAATATTCATGCACTGCAAGGATTCACTTTCATTTTGGGTCTCATCTTCTGGTTGCTGGCTTTTAGTGCTAACTGATACTACCATGGTGGCAGTAATCCAGCAGAGACTGCATGTATGGTTTGCAGGTTGGCTTACCAAGCCACCAGAAACTTGGCAGAACCCAAATCATTGTGGCATTTTCTTTCCTCCCTTGAAACATTTGGCTTTCTACGTTTGATAACTGAATAGACTGGGCTAGTCACCTTTGGACATCATATACCACAAACAGAGCTAAAGACAGAGCCAATTACTTCCCTCCACTTGTCAAAATATGTCAAATTTGCTTGATCACCACAAGTTCAAAGAAAATTCTGAGGCAACTTTGAGAGGTTAATCAAATACTGCATGATTGGAATGGCTGTGGTTGTATGAGGTGGAAAGCTGCAGAGTTGGGCTGAAACTGTTCACAGAAATCCACAGGCTTGTGGTTGCCAGGCAACCACACTGGGCTGAGATTGGCTGAACATCCCTGTGAGGTGGATTTTAGGCTCTAGGTTTGAAAATTTAAAAGACTGGGATAGTCAAGTTTGGAACCCATAGACCTCAGACATACCAAAAAGTTTTCCAATTACTTCCCTCCACTTCTCAAAATATGTCAAATTTTCTTGATCACTACAACTGTAAAAAAAATTCTGAGGCAACATAGAGTGGCTAATCAAAAACTGCATGATTGGAATGGCTGTGGTTGTATGAGGTGGAAAGCTGCAGAGTTGGGCTGAAACAGTTCACAGAAATCCACAAGCTTGTGGTTGCCAGGCAACCACAATGGGCTGTCATTGGCTGAGCACCATTGTGAGCTGGACTTTAGGCTCTAGGATACAAGTGTGCAGTAGGAGACCTGAGTCACAATGCTGGGCGTTGCCATGGAGACCTCAGTGGCACAGAGGACCTTGTAGGGCAAGATTTAAATAGGATGAATATTCTTGGCCTGGTATGCCACAATATTCTCTCTGAAGGCTTCACTGCTCAGAATTTGTGGATGGAAATGCTTGCCAATCTACACATTGATGTACTTTCAATGGGATATTAAATATGCCAGGGCCTGGCAGATGACCTCTGCCATGTCCTATCCTTGAGCATATGCTTTTCCCTTGTCATGTCAGTCATTTGGCTGAGTACTGTTCCCTAAGCTATTCAGTCAAGACTTGCTGGCATCATTCACCTGCAGTATAAGAGCTTTCTGTGAAATTTCTCAGTAGAAATCCTCTGCAAGCACATAGCTTTGGATATGAGAGACAGTGGTGGAAGTTGAATTTCAAGGGCAGATATTTGAAAACAATGAAACAAGCCCCGAATAAGATCTTTACATGTTTCCCAGCTGAATATGTTTGGAAATATGGGGGAAGATGGAGATCAAGGCTGGGAAGAGTGCACACCCATTTCAAGGTACAAAAACCAGGGAAAAACATGGGCAAGCAAGAGAGCTGGTTAATCTGATGTAAAAATCTTTGATGATGAAAGGAAAATTATATTCTCATGATGATATAATCAGGCTGTAGAAGTGAAGTTCTCATGTGGGTTTTCCTATGTGTGGCCTTCTGCATTGGGCAGTGGATGCAGGACAGGAGATCTTCAAATAAATCTGGTGGAACACAAAATACTGAAAAAAATAATTCAGCCTAAATCCTGTGAATTCCTTCCCTTTGAGAACATGTATGGATAATGTACGAAGTTTCAAAAGAGAAAATGTCTATTGGGTCATGGTTTCAACAATGAAATGGTCACTTCACATAACATTTTGAATTTTGCTTTCACCGTTGCTCATGTACCAGGCCTGAGTAAAGCTGAATGCAGAGTAAGCCTCATCAATAGTTGTGCATTCCATAAGTGGTTTTAAAACAAGTGAAACCCTTTGGACTTAGTGTTTGTATTTAATTGGTTGATTGGTTTTGCAAATTGTTTGTTTTACTATTTTTAACTTTGTGAGTCAGGGAAGCCCTCACTCATAGTGATTTCGACCTCTCCAAAAGCTCTGAATTTATTCATGTAACAGCTATTACATGCTATAAGTTTCTCCTATTAAAACTTGAAAGACTAACAGACTCTGCTACTTTTCATCTAAATTCAGTGTTGGGCTAAGTTCAGGGATGGACTTTTTACAAGTCCTTTGAAATGTGTCCTCCTCTAGTCACTGGTCGTGCTGGAATTTACTTTCTTGTGAAGACAGGATTTGAGCAAATTGACACAAGTACAGTTTGCCACTACTCTGGACACCTGGTTAAATATCGAGTTCCCTAAATGGTGTGTGTTTTACTTTGATCTCTGCTGACACTTTGCTCATCCAGTTAGAACCACAGGGCTCCAGGCCATAGCGTTCCAGGCCTAAACAAGAAAATGTCCATTCCGTTTTGGGAGTTCATTCATCTCTCATAATTACTTTTTCCACAAATGTGTGCTTCAGGAGAGGCCCTGTCCAAATGTGGAGAGGCCCATTTTCATTCACTCACTTTCAGACTTTCTAAGATTTTCAGTTACTAGAGATTTGCCCAGACTTGCCATTGTCAAGGGACAGTGCACTTCACTTGAAATTGTGCAGTATTACTTCATGTGTCTCCGTGGAAATTCCACCAATGGGAAACTCTCGCTGTAGTCATCTCCAAGTGTTGCTGCGTAAGAAAATATAACTAACAAAGGATGTGGTTTCAAGCAGAATGAGGAAAGGAGGGATTATCTTTATTTCAGTGCAGGTTGACCTTTCAAAGAAACAGTAATTCCTATCAAATAGGAGGTAACATCTTTTGTAAAGAGACATGGACATGACACACTCAACTTTATGTCATTTTGTTTAAAACGCCAAGGGCATTTGAGAAATTCTTGGCTGCTTAATTGTCCCTTTTTGCAAATTTCTCTTAGGTAAGACACTCCAGCTTCTTCAAACCATGGTACAGTTCCTTCCATGTAAAAATCCAAAGCAAAAAACAAAATAAATTAAAACAAAACCCATCAAATTACATTTGAGAGTACACAATTGCTCAGCAGGCCCACTATTCAAGAAGCTAGAGGTACAGATTCCTCAGCCTTCAGCCCATGGCCTGAAGTTTTGTCTCTATCATGGCCCCTCAATTCCCTGGCATGTGCACATTAACTCATGAATCTTTACTCATTTCCTCTTCAAATGCACCGGATCCAATATATTTGAACCCTGTTCATCCAAGGCTGTAATCATCCAAGGACACACCAGAGGAAGGGCAGCTACTCCCTTGCCTGCGGCCTTGGAGCTTATCACAATACAAATGGACACCTGAACAAGGGGAGCCAAAACAAAGAGAGGCATATTCCTAAAGCCTGAAGCACAGAAGCTACCTATAGACCAGTAGTGGGATTTCACAAATTATGTAAGAATCTCTGTGCACATGCTTGGCATGGTCCCTCATGCCTATAATCCCAGCAATCTGGGGGCTGAGGTGGATGGATCCTTGGGAGTTCCAGTCCATCTTGGGCTACGAATTGATCTCAAGGCCTCTTTCAACAACTGCATAAGATGCTGTTTCCAAAAAGAGGACAACATTAAACTAGACACACTTGGTCTAGGTCCCTGGGTTCACTACATGAGTTGTGGAGTCTAAATATTCCAGGCCATGAGAAAATACCTGGGATTTCTAGTGAAAGGGTTATTTGTATCCCTTTTCTAAGGGTTTCCCTTTCACCATGTTACAGTTGAATTCTGGGAAAACCTGCTGGTGATAAGGTATTGAGCTAGTACCTCATGTTTAGTGTTCAGGGTTATGCTGGAATGGCTGCAGACCTCCTTGAAATCGCTATTGCAGACAAGTGAACCCCCAGGAAGCTGGATAGTTGAAGCAGGCACTCCAAATATTCATGCACTGCAAGGATTCACTTTCATTTTGGGTCTCATCTTCTGGTTGCTGGCTTTTAGTGCTAACTGATACTACCATGGTGGCAGTAATCCAGCAGAGACTGCATGTATGGTTTGCAGGTTGGCTTCCCAAGCAACCAGAAACTTGGCAGAACCCAAATCATTGTGGCATTTTCTTTCCTCCCTTGAAACATTTGGCTTTCTACGTTTGATAACTGAATAGACTGGGCTAGTCACCTTTGGACACCATATACCACAAACAGAGCTAAAGACAGAGCCAATTACTTCCCTCCACTTGTCTAAATATGTCAAATTTGCTTGATCACCACAAGTTCAAAGAAAATTCTGAGGCAACTTTGAGAGGTGAATCAAATACTGCATGATTGGAATGGCTGTGGTTGTATGAGGTGGAAAGCTGCAGAGTTGGGCTGAAACTGTTCACAGAAATCCACAGGCTTGTGGTTGCCAGGCAACCACACTGGGCTGAGATTGGCTGAACATCCCTGTGAGGTGGATTTTAGGCTCTAGGTTTGAAAATTTAAAAGACTGGGATAGTCAAGTTTGGAACCCATAGACCTCAGACATACCAAAAGGTTTTCCAATTACTTCCCTCCACTTCTCAAAATATGTCAAATTTTCTTGATCACTACAACTGTAAAAAAAAATTCTGAGGCAACATAGAGAGGCTAATCAAATACTGCATGATTGGAATGGCTGTGGTTGTATGAGGTGGAAAGCTGCAGAGTTGGGCTGAAAGAGTTCACAGAAATCCACAAGCTTGTGGTTGCCAGGCAACCACAATGGGCTGTGATTGGCTGAGCACCATTGTGAGCTGGACTTTAGGCTCTAGGATACAAGTGTGCAGTAGGAGACCTGAGTCACAATGCTGGGCGTTGCCATGGAGACCTCATTGGCACAGAGGACCTTGTAGGGCAAGATTTAAATAGGATGAATATTCTTGGCCTGGTATGCCACAATATTCTCTCCGAAGGCTTCACTGCTTAGAATTTGTGGATGGAAATGCTTGCCAATCTACACATTGATGTACTTTCAATGGGATATTAAATATGCCAGGGCCTGGCAGATGACCTCTGCCATGCCCTATCCTTGAGCATACGCTTTTCCCTTGTCATGTCAGTCATTTGGCTGAGTCCTGTTCCCTAAGTTATTCAGTCAAGACTTGCTGGCATCATTCACCTGCAGTATAAGAGCTTTCTGTGAAATTTATCAGCAGAAATCCTCTGCAAGCACATAGCTTTGGATATGAGAGACAGTGGTGGAAGTTGAATTTCAAGGGCAGATATTTGAAAACAATGAAACAAGCCCCGAATAAGATCTTTACATGTTTCCCAGCTGAATATGTTTGGAAATATGGGGGAAGATGGAGATCAAGGCTGGGAAGAGTGCATACCCTTTTCAAGGTACAAAAACCAGGGAAAAACATGGGCAAGCAAGAGAGCTGGTTAATCTGATGTAAAAATCTTTGATGATGAAAGGAAAATTATATTCTCATGATGATATAATCAGGCTGTAGAAGTGAAGTTCTCATGTGGGTTGTCCTATGTGTGGCCTTCTGCATTGGGCAGTGGATGCAGGACAGGAGATCTTCAAATAAATCTGGTGGAACACAAAATACTGAAAAAAATAATTCAGCCTAAATCCTGTGTATTCCTTCCCTTTGAGAACATGTATGGATAATGTACGAAGTTTCAAAAGAGAAAATGTCTATTGGGTCATGGTTTCAACAATGAAATGGTCACTTCACATAACATTTTGAATTTTGCTTTCACCGTTGCTCATGTACCAGGCCTGAGTAAAGCAGAATGCAGAGTAAGCCTCATCAATAGTTGTGCATTCCATAAGTGGTTTTAAAACCAGTGAAACCCTTTGGACTTAGTGTTTGTATTTAATTGGTTGATTGGTTTTGCAAATTGTTTGTTTTACTATTTTTAACTTTGTGAGTCAGGGAAGCCCTCACTCATAGTGATTTTGACCTCTCCAAAAGCTCTGAATTTATTCATGTAACAGCTATTACATGCTATAAGTTTCTCCTATTAAAACTTGAAAGACTAACAGACTCTGCTACTTTTCATCTAAATTCAGTGTTGGGCTAAGTTCAGGGATGGACTTTTTACAAGTCCTTTGAAATGTGTCCTCCTCTAGTCACTGGTCGTGCTGGAATTTACTTTCTTGTGAAGACAGGATTTGAGCAAATTGACACAAGTACAGTTTGCCACTACTCTGGACACCTGGTTAAATATCGAGTTCCCTAAATGGTGTGTGTTTTACTTTGATCTCTGCTGACACTTTGCTCATCCAGTTAGAACCACAGGGCTCCAGGCCATAGCGATCCAGGCCTAAACAAGAAAATTTCCATTCCGTTTTGGGAGTTCATTCGTCTCTCATAATTACTTTTTCCACAAATGTGTGCTGCAGGAGAGGCCCTGTCCAAATGTGGAGAGGCCCATTTTCATTCACTCACTTTCAGACTTTCTAAGATTTTCAGTTACTAGAGATTTGCCCAGACTTGCCATTGTCAAGGGACAGTGCACTTCACTTGAAATTGTGCAGTATTACTTCATGTATCTCCGTGGAAATTCCACCAATGGGAAACTCTCGCTGTAGTCATCTCCAAGTGTTGCTGCGTAAGAAAATATAACTAACAAACGATGTGGTTTCAAGCAGAATGAGGAAAGGAGGGATTATCTTTATGTCAGTGCAGGTTGACCTTTCAAAGAAACAGTAATTCCTATCAAATAGGAGGTAAAATCTTTTGTAAAGAGACATGGACATGACACACTCAAATTTATGTCACTTTTTTTAAAACGCCAAGGGCATTTGAGAAATTCTTGGCTGCTGAATTGTCCCTTTTTGCAAATTTCTCTTAGGTAAGACACTCCAGCTTCTTCAAACCATGGTACAGTTCCTTCCATGTAAAAAACCAAAGCAAAAAACAAAATAAATTAAAACAAAACCGATCAAATTACATTTGAGAGCACACAATTGCTCAGCAGGCCCACTATTCAAGAAGCTAGAGGTACAGAATCCTCAGCCTTCAGCCCATGGCCTGAAGTTTTGTCTCTATCATGGCCCCTCAATTCCCTGGCATGTCCACATTAACTCATGAATCTTTACTCATTTCCTCTTCAAATGCACAGGATCCAATATATTTGAACCCTGTTCATCCAAGGCTGTAATCATCCAAGGACACACCAGAGGAAGGGCAGCTACTCCCTTGCCTGCGGCCTTGGAGCTTATCACAATAGAAATGGACACCTGAACAAGGGGAGCCAAAACAAAGAGAGGCATATTCCTAAAGCCTGAAGCACAGAAGCTACCTATAGACCAGTAGTGGGATTTCACAAATTATGTAAGAATCTCTGTGCACATGCTTGGCATGGTCCCTCATGCCTATAATCCCAGCAATCTGGGGGCTGAGGTGGATGGATCCTTGGGAGTTCCAGTCCATCTTGGGCTACGAATTTATCTCAAGGCCTCTTTCAAGAACTACATAAGATGCTGTTTCCAAAAATAGGACAACATTAAACTAGACACACTTGGTCTAGGTCCCTGGGTTCACTACATGAGTTGTGGAGTCTAAATATTCCAGGCCATGAGAAAATACCTGGAATTTCTAGTGAAAGGGTTATTTGCATCCCTTTTCTAAGTGTTTCTCTTTCACCATTTTACAGTTGAATTCTGGGAAAACCTGCTGGTGATAAGGTATTGAGCTAGTACCTCATGTTTAGTGTTCAGGGTTATGCTGGAATGGCTGCAGACCTCCTTGAAATAGCTATTGCAGACAAGTGAACCCCGAGGAAGCTGGATAGTTGAAGCAGGCACTCCAAATATTCATGCACTGCAAGGATTCACTTTCATTTTGGGTCTCATCTTCTGGTTGCTGGCTTTTAGTGCTAACTGATACTACCATGGTGGCAGTAATCCAGCAGAGACTGCATGTATGGTTTGCAGGTTGGCTTCCCAAGCAACCAGAAACTTGGCAGAACCCAAATCATTGTGGCATTTTCTTTCCTCCCTTGAAACATTTGGCTTTCTACGTTTGATAACTGAATAGACTGGGCTAGTCACCTTTGGACACCATATACCACAAACAGAGCTAAAGACAGAGCCAATTACTTCCCTCCACTTGTCAAAATATGTCAAATTTGCTTGATCACCACAAGTTCAAAGAAAATTCTGAGGCAACTTTGAGAGGTGAATCAAATACTGCATGATTGGAATGGCTGTGGTTGTATGAGGTGGAAAGCTGCAGAGTTGGGCTGAAACTGTTCACAGAAATCCACAGGCTTGTGGTTGCCAGGCAACCACACTGGGCTGAGATTGGCTGAACATCCCTGTGAGGTGGATTTTAGGCTCTAGGTTTGAAAATTTAAAAGACTGGGATAGTCAAGTTTGGAACACATAGACCTCAGATATACCAAAAGGTTTTCCAATTACTTCCCTCCACTTCTCAAAATATGTCAAATTTTCTTGATCACTACAACTGTAAAAAAAAATTCTGAGGCAACATAGAGAGGCTAATCAAATACTGCATGATTGGAATGGCTGTGGTTGTATGAGGTGGAAAGCTGCAGAGTTGGGCTGAAACAGTTCACAGAAATCCACAAGCTTGTGGTTGCCAGGCAACCACAATGGGCTGTGATTGGCTGACCACCATTGTGAGCTGGACTTTAGGCTCTAGGATACAAGTGTGCAGTAGGAGACCTGAGTCACAATGCTGGGCGTTGCCATGGAGACCTCAGTGGCACAGAGGACCTTGTAGGGCAAGATTTAAATAGGATGAATATTCTTGGCCTGGTATGCCACAATATTCTCTCCGAAGGCTTCACTGCTTAGAATTTGTGGATGGAAATGCTTGCCAATCTACACATTGATGTACTTTCAATGGGATATTAAATATGCCAGGGCCTGGCAGATGACCTCTGCCATGTCCTATCCTTGAGCATACGCTTTTCCCTTGTCATGTCAGTCATTTGGCTGAGTCCTGTTCCCTAAGCTATTCAGTCAAGACTTGCTGGCATCATTCACCTGCAGTATAAGAGCTTTCTGTGAAATTTCTCAGCAGAAATCCTCTGCAAGCACATAGCTTTGGATATGAGAGACAGTGGTGGAAGTTGAATTTCAAGGGCAGATATTTGAAAACAATGAAACAAGCCCCGAATAAGATCTTTACATGTTTCCCAGCTGAATATGTTTGGAAATATGGGGGAAGATGGAGATCAAGGCTGGGAAGAGTGCACACCCATTTCAAGGTACAAAAACCAGGGAAAAACATGGGCAAGCAAGAGAGCTGGTTAATCTGATGTAAAAATCTTTGATGATGAAAGGAAAATTATATTCTCATGATGATATAATCAGGCTGTAGAAGTGAAGTTCTCATGTGGGTTGTCCTATGTGTGGCCTTCTGCATTGGGCAGTGGATGCAGGACAGGAGATCTTCAAATAAATCTGGTGGAACACAAAATACTGAAAAAAATAATTCAGCCAAAATCCTGTGTATTCCTTCCCTTTGAGAACATGTATGGATAATGTACGAAGTTTCAAAAGAGAAAATGTCTATTGGGTCATGGTTTCAACAATGAAATGGTCACTTCACATAACATTTTGAATTTTGCTTTCACCGTTGCTCATGTACCAGGCCTGAGTAAAGCAGAATGCAGAGTAAGCCTCATCAATAGTTGTGCATTCCATAAGTGGTTTTAAAACCAGTGAAACCCTTTGGACTTAGTGTTTGTATTTAATTGGTTGATTGGTTTTGCAAATTGTTTGTTTTACTATTTTTAACTTTGTGAGTCAGGGAAGCCCTCACTCATAGTGATTTCGACCTCTCCAAAACCTCTGAATTTATTCATGTAACAGCTATTACATGCTATAAGTTTCTCCTATTAAAACTTGAAAGACTAACAGACTCTGCTACTTTTCATCTAAATTCAGTGTTGGGCTAAGTTCAGGGATGGACTTTTTACAAGTCCTTTGAAATGTGTCCTCCTCTAGTCACTGGTCGTGCTGGAATTTACTTTCTTGTGAAGACAGGATTTGAGCAAATTGACACAAGTACAGTTTGCCACTACTCTGGACACCTGGTTAAATATCGAGTTCCCTAAATGGTGTGTGTTTTACTTTGATCTCTGCTGACACTTTGCTCATCCAGTTAGAACCACAGGGATCCAGGCCATAGCGTTCCAGGCCTAAACAAGAAAATTTCCATTCCGTTTTGGGAGTTCATTCGTCTCTCATAATTACTTTTTCCACAAATGTGTGCTGCAGGAGAGGCCCTGTCCAAATGTGGAGAGGCCCATTTTCGTTCACTCATTTTCAGACTTTCTAAGATTTTCAGTTACTAGAGATTTGCCCAGACTTGCCATTGTCAAGGGACAGTGCACTTCACTTGAAATTGTGCAGTATTACTTCATGTGTCTCCGTGGAAATTCCACCAATGGGAAACTCTCGCTGTAGTCATCTCCAAGTGTTGCTCCGTAAGAAAATATAACTAACAAAGGATGTGGTTTCAAGCAGAATGAGGAAAGGAGGGATTATCTTTATTTCAGTGCAGGTTGACCTTTCAAAGAAACAGTAATTCCTATCAAATAGGAGGTAAAATCTTTTGTAAAGAGACATGGACATGACACACTCAACTTTATGTCACTTTTTTTAAAACGCCAAGGGCATTTGAGAAATTCTTGGCTGCTGAATTGTCCCTTTTTGCAAATTTCTCTTAGGTAAGACACTCCAGCTTCTTCAAACCATGGTACAGTTCCTTCCATGTAAAAAACCAAAGCAAAAAACAAAATAAATTAAAACAAAACCCAACAAATTACATTTGAGAGCACACAATTGCTCAGCAGGCCCACTATTCAAGAAGCTAGAGGTACAGAATCCTCAGCCTTCAGCCCATGGCCTGAAGTTTTGTCTCTATCATGGCCCCTCAATTCCCTGGCATGTCCACATTAACTCATGAATCTTTACTCATTTCCTCTTCAAATGCACAGGATCCAATATATTTGAACCCTGTTCATCCAAGGCTGTAATCATCCAAGGACACACCAGAGGAAGGGCAGCTACTCCCTTGCCTGCGGCCTTGGAGCTTATCACAATAGAAATGGACACCTGAACAAGGCGAGCCAAAACAAAGAGAGGCATATTCCTAAAGCCTGAAGCACAGAAGCTACCTATAGACCAGTAGTGGGATTTCACAAATTATGTAAGAATCTCTGTGCACATGCTTGGCATGGTCCCTCATGCCTATAATCCCAGCAATCTGGGGGCTGAGGTGGATGGATCCTTGGGAGTTCCAGTCCATCTTGGGCTACGAATTGATCTCAAGGCCTCTTTCAACAACTACATAAGATGCTGTTTCCAAAAAGAGGACAACATTAAACTAGACACACTTGGTCTAGGTCCCTGGGTTCACTACATGAGTTGTGGAGTCTAAATATTCCAGGCCATGAGAAAATACCTGGGATTTCTAGTGAAAGGGGCATTTGCATCCCTTTTCTAAGGGTTTCCCTTTCACCATGTTACAGTTGAATTCTGGGAAAACCTGCTGGTGATAAGGTATTGAGCTAGTACCTCATGTTTAGTGTTCAGGGTTATGCTGGAATGGCTGCAGACCTCCTTGAAATAGCGATTGCAGACAAGTGAACCCAGAGGAAGCTGGATAGTTGGAGCAGGCACTCCAAATATTCATGCACTGCAAGGATTCACTTTCATTTTGGGTCTCATCTTCTGGTTGCTGGCTTTTAGTGCTAACTGATACTACCATGGTGACAGTAATCCAGCAGAGACTGCATGTATGGTTTGCAGGTTGGCTTCCCAAGCCACCAGAAACTTGGCAGAACCCAAATCATTGTGGCATTTTCTTTCCTCCCTTGAAACATTTGGCTTTCTACGTTTGATAACTGAATAGACTGGGCTAGTCACCTTTGGACACCATATACCACAAACAGAGCTAAAGACAGAGCCAATTACTTCCCTCCACTTGTCAAAATATGTCAAATTTGCTTGATCACCACAAGTTCAAAGAAAATTCTGAGGCAACTTTGAGAGGTGAATCAAATACTGCATGATTGGAATGGCTGTGGTTGTATGAGGTGGAAAGCTGCAGAGTTGGGCTGAAACTGTTCACAGAAATCCACAGGCTTGTGGTTGCCAGGCAACCACACTGGGCTGAGATTGGCTGAACATCCCTGTGAGGTGGATTTTAGGCTCTAGGTTTGAAAATTTAAAAGACTGGGATAGTCAAGTTTGGAACCCATAGACCTCAGATATACCAAAAGGTTTTCCAATTACTTCCCTCCACTTCTCAAAATATGTCAAATTTTCTTGATCACTACAACTGTAAAAAAAAATTCTGAGGCAACATAGAGAGGCTAATCAAATACTGCATGATTGGAATGGCTGTGGTTGTATGAGGTGGAAAGCTGCAGAGTTGGGCTGAAACAGTTCACAGAAATCCACAAGCTTGTGGTTGCCAGGCAACCACAATGGGCTGTGATTGGCTGACCACCATTGTGAGCTGGACTTTAGGCTCTAGGATACAAGTGTGCAGTAGGAGACCTGAGTCACAATGCTGGGCGTTGCCATGGAGACCTCAGTGGCACAGAGGACCTTGTAGGGCAAGATTTAAATAGGATGAATATTCTTGGCCTGGTATGCCACAATATTCTCTCCGAAGGCTTCACTGCTTAGAATTTGTGGATGGAAATGCTTGCCAATCTACACATTGATGTACTTTCAATGGGATATTAAATATGCCAGGGCCTGGCAGATGACCTCTGCCATGTCCTATCCTTGAGCATACGCTTTTCCCTTGTCATGTCAGTCATTTGGCTGAGTCCTGTTCCCTAAGCTATTCAGTCAAGACTTGCTGGCATCATTCACCTGCAGTATAAGAGCTTTCTGTGAAATTTCTCAGCAGAAATCCTCTGCAAGCCCATAGCTTTGGATATGAGAGACAGTGGTGGAAGTTGAATTTCAAGGGCAGATATTTGAAAACAATGAAACAAGCCCCGAATAAGATCTTTACATGTTTCCCAGCTGAATATGTTTGGAAATATGGGGGAAGATGGAGATCAAGGCTGGGAAGAGTGCACACCCATTTCAAGGTACAAAAACCAGGGAAAAACATGGGCAAGCAAGAGAGCTGGTTAATCTGATGTAAAAATCTTTGATGATGAAAGGAAAATTATATTCTCATGATGATATAATCAGGCTGTAGAAGTGAAGTTCTCATGTGGGTTGTCCTATGTGTGGCCTTCTGCATTGGGCAGTGGATGCAGGACAGGAGATCTTCAAATAAATCTGGTGGAACACAAAATACTGAAAAAAATAATTCAGCCAAAATCCTGTGTATTCCTTCCCTTTGAGAACATGTATGGATAATGTACGAAGTTTCAAAAGAGAAAATGTCTATTGGGTCATGGTTTCAACAATGAAATGGTCACTTCACATAACATTTTGAATTTTGCTTTCACCGTTGCTCATGTACCAGGCCTGAGTAAAGCAGAATGCAGAGTAAGCCTCATCAATAGTTGTGCATTCCATAAGTGGTTTTAAAACCAGTGAAACCCTTTGGACTTAGTGTTTGTATTTAATTGGTTGATTGGTTTTGCAAATTGTTTGTTTTACTATTTTTAACTTTGTGAGTCAGGGAAGCCCTCACTCATAGTGATTTCGACCTCTCCAAAACCTCTGAATTTATTCATGTAACAGCTATTACATGCTATAAGTTTCTCCTATTAAAACTTGAAAGACTAACAGACTCTGCTACTTTTCATCTAAATTCAGTGTTGGGCTAAGTTCAGGGATGGACTTTTTACAAGTCCTTTGAAATGTGTCCTCCTCTAGTCACTGGTCGTGCTGGAATTTACTTTCTTGTGAAGACAGGATTTGAGCAAATTGACACAAGTACAGTTTGCCACTACTCTGGACACCTGGTTAAATATCGAGTTCCCTAAATGGTGTGTGTTTTACTTTGATCTCTGCTGACACTTTGCTCATCCAGTTAGAACCACAGGGCTCCAGGCCATAGCGTTCCAGGCCTAAACAAGAAAATTTCCATTCCGTTTTGGGAGTTCATTCGTCTCTCATAATTACTTTTTCCACAAATGTGTGCTGCAGGAGAGGCCCTGTCCAAATGTGGAGAGGCCCATTTTCGTTCACTCATTTTCAGACTTTCTAAGATTTTCAGTTACTAGAGATTTGCCCAGACTTGCCATTGTCAAGGGACAGTGCACTTCACTTGAAATTGTGCAGTATTACTTCATGTGTCTCCGTGGAAATTCCACCAATGGGAAACTCTCGCTGTAGTCATCTCCAAGTGTTGCTCCGTAAGAAAATATAACTAACAAAGGATGTGGTTTCAAGCAGAATGAGGAAAGGAGGGATTATCTTTATTTCAGTGCAGGTTGACCTTTCAAAGAAACAGTAATTCCTATCAAATAGGAGGTAAAATCTTTTGTAAAGAGACATGGACATGACACACTCAACTTTATGTCACTTTTTTTAAAACGCCAAGGGCATTTGAGAAATTCTTGGCTGCTGAATTGTCCCTTTTTGCAAATTTCTCTTAGGTAAGACACTCCAGCTTCTTCAAACCATGGTACAGTTCCTTCCATGTAAAAAACCAAAGCAAAAAACAAAATAAATTAAAACAAAACCCAACAAATTACATTTGAGAGCACACAATTGCTCAGCAGGCCCACTATTCAAGAAGCTAGAGGTACAGAATCCTCAGCCTTCAGCCCATGGCCTGAAGTTTTGTCTCTATCATGGCCCCTCAATTCCCTGGCATGTCCACATTAACTCATGAATCTTTACTCATTTCCTCTTCAAATGCACAGGATCCAATATATTTGAACCCTGTTCATCCAAGGCTGTAATCATCCAAGGACACACCAGAGGAAGGGCAGCTACTCCCTTGCCTGCGGCCTTGGAGCTTATCACAATAGAAATGGACACCTGAACAAGGCGAGCCAAAACAAAGAGAGGCATATTCCTAAAGCCTGAAGCACAGAAGCTACCTATAGACCAGTAGTGGGATTTCACAAATTATGTAAGAATCTCTGTGCACATGCTTGGCATGGTCCCTCATGCCTATAATCCCAGCAATCTGGGGGCTGAGGTGGATGGATCCTTGGGAGTTCCAGTCCATCTTGGGCTACGAATTGATCTCAAGGCCTCTTTCAACAACTACATAAGATGCTGTTTCCAAAAAGAGGACAACATTAAACTAGACACACTTGGTCTAGGTCCCTGGGTTCACTACATGAGTTGTGGAGTCTAAATATTCCAGGCCATGAGAAAATACCTGGGATTTCTAGTGAAAGGGGCATTTGCATCCCTTTTCTAAGGGTTTCCCTTTCACCATGTTACAGTTGAATTCTGGGAAAACCTGCTGGTGATAAGGTATTGAGCTAGTACCTCATGTTTAGTGTTCAGGGTTATGCTGGAATGGCTGCAGACCTCCTTGAAATAGCGATTGCAGACAAGTGAACCCAGAGGAAGCTGGATAGTTGGAGCAGGCACTCCAAATATTCATGCACTGCAAGGATTCACTTTCATTTTGGGTCTCATCTTCTGGTTGCTGGCTTTTAGTGCTAACTGATACTACCATGGTGGCAGTAATCCAGCAGAGACTGCATGTATGGTTTGCAGGTTGGCTTCCCAAGCCACCAGAAACTTGGCAGAACCCAAATCATTGTGGCATTTTCTTTCCTCCCTTGAAACATTTGGCTTTCTACGTTTGATAACTGAATAGACTGGGCTAGTCACCTTTGGACACCATATACCACAAACAGAGCTAAAGACAGAGCCAATTACTTCCCTCCACTTGTCAAAATATGTCAAATTTGCTTGATCACCACAAGTTCAAAGAAAATTCTGAGGCAACTTAGAGAGGTTAATCAAATACTGCATGATTGGAATGGCTGTGGTTGTATGAGGTGGAAAGCTGCAGAGTTGGGCTGAAACTGTTCACAGAAATCAACAGGCTTGTGGTTGCCAGGCAACCACACTGGGCTGAGATTGGCTGAACATCCCTGTGAGGTGGATTTTAGGCTCTAGGTTTGAAAATTTAAAAGACTGGGATAGTCAAGTTTGGAACCCATAGACCTCAGACATACCAAAAGGTTTTCCAATTACTTCCCTCCACTTCTCAAAATATGTCAAATTTTCTTGATCACTACAACTGTAAAAAAAAAATTCTGAGGCAACATAGAGAGGCTAATCAAATACTGCATGATTGGAATGGCTGTGGTTGTATGAGGTGGAAAGCTACAGAGTTGGGCCGAAACAGTTCACAGAAATCCACAAGCTTGTGGTTGCCAGGCAACCACAATGGGCTGTCATTGGCTGAGCACCATTGTGAGCTGGACTTTAGGCTCTAGGATACATGTGTGCAGTAGGAGACCTGAGTCACAATGCTGGGTGTTTCCATGGAGACCTCAGTGGCACAGAGGACCTTGTAGGGCAAGATTTAAATAGGATGAATATTCTTGGCCTGGTATGCCACAATATTCTCTCCGAAGGCTTCACTGCTCAGAATTTGTGGATGGAAATGCTTGCCAATCTACACATTGATGTACTTTCAATGGGATATTAAATATGCCAGGGCCTGGCAGATGACCTCTGCCATGTCCTATCCTTGAGCATACGCTTTTCCCTTGTCATGTCAGTCATTTGGCTGAGTCCTGTTCCCTAAGCTATTCAGTCAAGACTTGCTGGCATCATTCACCTGCAGTATAAGAGCTTTCTGTGAAATTTCTCAGCAGAAATCCTCTGCAAGCACATAGCTTTGGATATGAGAGACAGTGGTGGAAGTTGAATTTCAAGGGCAGATATTTGAAAACAATGAAACAAGCCCCGAATAAGATCTTTACATGTTTCCCAGATGAATATGTTTGGAAATATGGGGGAAGATGGAGATCAAGGCTGGGAAGAGTGCACACCCATTTCAAGGTACAAAAACCAGGGAAAAACATGGGCAAGCAAGAGAGCTGGTTAATCTGATGTAAAAATCTTTGATGATGAAAGGAAAATTATATTCTCATGATGATATAATCAGGCTGTAGAAGTGAAGTTCTCATGTGGGTTGTCCTATGTGTGGCCTTCTGCACTGGGCAGTGGATGCAGGACAGGAGATCTTCAAATAAATCTGGTGGAACACAAAATACTGAGAAAAATAATTCAGCCTAAATCCTGTGTATTCCTTCCCTTTGAGAACATATATGGATAATGTATGAAGTTTCAAAAGAGAAAATGTCTATTGTGTCATGATTTCAACAATGAAATGGTCACTTCACATAACATTTTGAATTTTGCTTTCACCGTTGCTCATGTACCAGGCCTGAGTAAAGCTGAATGCAGAGTAAGCCTCATCAATAGTTTTGCATTCAATAAGTGGTTTTAAAACCAGTGAAACCCTTTGGACTTAGTGTTTGTATTTAATTGGTTGATTGGTTTTGCAAATTGTTTGTTTTACTATTTTTAACTTTGTGAGTCAGGGAAGCCCTCACTCATAGTGATTTCGACCTCTCCAAAAGCTCTGAATTTATTCATGTAACAGCTATTACATGCTATAAGTTTCTCCTATTAAAACTTGAAAGACTAACAGACTCTGCTACTTTTCATCTAAATTCAGTGTTGGGCTAAGTTCAGGGATGGACTTTTTACAAGTCCTTTGAAATGTGTCCTCCTCTAGTCACTGGTCGTGCTGGAATTTACTTTCTTGTGAAGACAGGATTTGAGCAAATTGACACAAGTACAGTTTGCCACTACTCTGGACACCTGGTTAAATATCGAGTTCCCTAAATGGTGTGTGTTTTACTTTGATCTCTGCTGACACTTTGCTCATCCAGTTAGAACCACAGGGCTCCAGGCCATAGCGTTCCAGGCCTAAACAAGAAAATTTCCATTCCGTTTTGGGAGTTCATTCGTCTCTCATAATTACTTTTTCCACAAATGTGTGCTTCAGGAGAGGCCCTGTCCAAATGTGGAGAGGCCCATTTTCATTCACTCACTTTCAGACTTTCTAAGATTTTCAGTTACTAGAGATTTGCCCAGACTTGCCATTGTCAAGGGACAGTGCACTTCACTTGAAATTGTGCAGTATTACTTCATGTGTCTCCGTGGAAATTCCACCAATGGGAAACTCTCGCTGTAGTCATCTCCAAGTGTTGCTGCGTAAGAAAATATAACTAACAAAGGATGTGGTTTCAAGCAGAATGAGGAAAGGAGGGATTATCTTTATTTCAGTGCAGGTTGACCTTTCAAAGAAACAGTAATTCCTATCAAATAGGAGGTAAAATCTTTTGTAAAGAGACATGGACATGACACACTCAACTTTATGTCACTTTTTTTAAAACGCCAAGGGCATTTGAGAAATTCTTGGCTGCTGAATTGTCCCTTTTTGCAAATTTCTCTTAGGTAAGACACTCCAGCTTCTTCAAACCATGGTACAGTTCCTTCCATGTAAAAAACCAAAGCATAAAACAAAATAAATTAAAACAAAACTCATCAAATTACATTTGAGAGCACACAATTGCTCAGCAGGCCCACTATTCAAGAAGTTAGAGGTACAGAATCCTCAGCCTTCAGCCCATGGCCTGAAGTTTTGTCTCTATCATGGCCCCTCAATTCCCTGGCATGTCCACATTAACTCATGAATCTTTACTCATTTCCTCTTCAAATGCACAGGATCCAATATATTTGAACCCTGTTCATCCAAGGCTGTAATCATCCAAGGACACACCAGAGGAAGGGCAGCTACTCCCTTGCCTGCGGCCTTGGAGCTTCTCACAATAGAAATGGACACCTGAACAAGGGGAGCCAAAACAAAGAGAGGCATATTCCTAAAGCCTGAAGCACAGAAACTACCTATAGACCAGTAGTGGGATTTCACAAATTATGTAAGAATCTCTGTGCACATGCTTGGCATGGTCCCTCATGCCTATAATCCCAGCAATCTGGGGGCTGAGTTGGATGGATCCTTGGGAGTTCCAGTCCATCTTGGGCTACGAATTGATCTCAAGGCCTCTTTCAACAACTACATAAGATGCTGTTTCCAAAAAGAGGACAACATTAAACTAGACACACTTGGTCTAGGTCCCTGGGTTCACTACATGAGTTGTGGAGTCTAAATATTCCAGGCCATGAGAAAATACCTGGGATTTCTAGTGAAAGGGTTATTTGCATCCCTTTTCTAAGGGTTTCCCTTTCACCATGTTACAGTTGAATTCTGGGAAAACCTGCTGGTGATAAGGTATTGAGCTAGTACCTCATGTTCAGTGTTCAGGGTTATGCTGGAATGGCTGCAGACCTCCTTGAAATAGCGATTGCAGACAAGTGAACCCAGAGGAAGCTGGATAGTTGAAGCAGGCACTCCAAATATTCATGCACTGCAAGGATTCACTTTCATTTTGGGTCTCATCTTCTGGTTGCTGGCTTTTAGTGCTAACTGATACTACCATGGTGGCAGTAATCCAGCAGAGACTGCATGTATGGTTTGCAGGTTTGCTTCCCAAGCCACCAGAAACTTGGCAGAACCCAAATCATTGTGGCATTTTCTTTCCTCCCTTGAAACATTTGGCTTTCTACGTTTGATAACTGAATAGACTGGGCTAGTCACCTTTGGACACCATATACCACAAACAGAGCTAAAGACAGAGCCAATTACTTCCCTCCACTTGTCAAAATATGTCAAATTTGCTTGATCACCACAAGTTCAAAGAAAATTCTGAGGCAACTTAGAGAGGTTAATCAAATACTGCATGATTGGAATGGCTGTGGTTGTATGAGGTGGAAAGCTGCAGAGTTGGGCTGAAACTGTTCACAGAAATCCACAGGCTTGTGGTTACCAGGCAACCACACTGGGCTGAGATTGGCTGAACATCCCTGTGAGGTGGATTTTAGGCTCTAGGTTTGAAAATTTAAAAGACTGGGATAGTCAAGTTTGGAACCCATAGACCTCAGACATACCAAAAGGTTTTCCAATGACTTCCCTCCACTTCTCAAAATATGTCAAATTTTCTTGATCTCTACAACTGTACAAAAAAATTCTGAGGCAACATAGAGAGGCTAATCAAATACTGCATGATTGGAATGGCTGTGGTTGTATGAGGTGGAAAGCTGCAGAATTGGGCTGAAACAGTTCACAGAAATCCACAAGCTTGTGGTTGCCAGGCAACCACAATGGGCTGTGATTGGCTGAGCACCATTGTGAGCTGGACTTTAGGCTCTAGGATACAAGTGTGCAGTAGGAGACCTGAGTCACAATGCTGGGCGTTGCCATGGAGACCTCAGTGGCACAGAGGACCTTGTAGGGCAAGATTTAAATAGGATGAATATTCTTGGCCTGGTATGCCACAATATTCTCTCTGAAGGATTCACTGCTCAGAATTTGTGGATGGAAATGCTTGCCAATCTACACATTGATGTACTTTCAATGGGATATTAAATATGCCAGTGCCTGGCAGATGACCGCTGCCATGTCCTATCCTTGATCATACGCTTTTCCCTTGTCATGTCAGTCATTTGGCTGAGTCCTGTTCCCTAAGCTATTCAGTCAAGACTTGCTGGCATCATTCACCTGCAGTATAAGAGCTTTCTGTGAAATTTCTCAGCAGAAATCCTCTGCAAGCACATAGCTTTGGATATGAGAGACAGTGGTGGATGTTGAATTTCAAGGGCAGATATTTGAAAACAATGAAACAAGCCCCGAATAAGATCTTTACATGTTTCCCAGATGAATATGTTTGGAAATATGGGGGAAGATGGAGATCAAGGCTGGGAAGAGTGCACACCCATTTCAAGGTACAAAAACCAGGGAAAAACATGGGCAAGCAAGAGAGCTGGTTAATCTGATGTAAAAATCTTTGATGATGAAAGGAAAATTATATTCTCATGATGGTATAATCAGGCTGTAGAAGTGAAGTTCTCATGTGGGTTGTCCTATGTGTGGCCTTCTGCATTGGGCAGTGGATGCGGGACAGGAGATCTTCAAATAAATCTGGTGGAACACAAAATACTGAAAAAAATAATTCAGCCTAAATCCTGTGTATTCCTTCCCTTTGAGAACATGTATGCATAATGTACGAAGTTTCAAAAGAGAAAATGTCTATTGGGTCATGGTTTCAACAATGAAATGGTCACTTCACATAACATTTTGAATTTTGCTTTCACCGTTGCTCATGTACCAGGCCTGAGTAAAGCAGAATGCAGAGTAAGCCTCATCAATAGTTGTGCATTCCATAAGTGGTTTTAAAACCAGTGAAACCCTTTGGACTTAGTGTTTGTATTTAATTGGTTGATTGGTTTTGCAAATTGTTTGTTTTACTATTTTTAACTTTGTGAGTCAGGGAAGCCCTCACTCATAGTGATTTCGACCTCTCAAAAGCTCTGAATTTATTCATGTAACAGCTATTACATGCTATAAGTTTCTCCTATTAAAACTTGAAAGACTAACAGACTCTGCTACTTTTCATCTAAATTCAGTGTTGGGCTAAGTTCAGGGATGGACTTTTTACAAGTCCTTTGAAATGTGTCCTCCTCTAGTCACTGGTCGTGCTGGAATTTACTTTCTTGTGAAGACAGGATTTGAGCAAATTGACACAAGTACAGTTTGCCACTACTCTGGACACCTGGTTAAATATCGAGTTCCCTAAATGGTGTGTGTTTTACTTTGATCTCTGCTGACACTTTGCTCATCCAGTTAGAACCACAGGGCTCCAGGCCATAGCGTTCCAGGCCTAAACAAGAAAATTTCCATTGCGTTTTGGGAGTTCATTCGTCTCTCATAATTACTTTTTCCACAAATGTGTGCTGCAGGAGAGGCCCTGTCCAAATGTGGAGAGGCCCATTTTCATTCACTCACTTTCAGACTTTCTAAGATTTTCAGTTACTAGAGATTTGCCCAGACTTGCCATTGTCAAGGGACAGTGCACTTCACTTGAAATTGTGCAGTATTACTTCATGTGTCTCCGTGGAAATTCCACCAATGGGAAACTCTCGCTGTAGTCATCTCCAAGTGTTGCTGCGTAAGAAAATATAACTAACAAAGGATGTGGTTTCAAGCAGAATGAGGAAAGGAGGGATTATCTTTATTTCAGTGCAGGTTGACCTTTCAAAGAAACAGTAATTCCTATCAAATAGGAGGTAAAATCTTTTGTAAAGAGACATGGACATGACACACTCAACTTTATGTCACTTTTTTTAAAACGCCAAGGGCATTTGAGAAATTCTTGGCTGCTGAATTGTCCCTTTTTGCAAATTTCTCTTAGGTAAGACACTCCAGCTTCTTCAAACCATGGTACAGTTCCTTCCATGTAAAAAACCAAAGCATAAAACAAAATAAATTAAAACAAAACTCATCAAATTACATTTGAGAGCACACAATTGCTCAGCAGGCCCACTATTCAAGAAGTTAGAGGTACAGAATCCTCAGCCTTCAGCCCATGGCCTGAAGTTTTGTCTCTATCATGGCCCCTCAATTCCCTGGCATGTCCACATTAACTCATGAATCTTTACTCATTTCCTCTTCAAATGCACAGGATCCAATATATTTGAACCCTGTTCATCCAAGGCTGTAATCATCCAAGGACACACCAGAGGAAGGGCAGCTACTCCCTTGCCTGCGGCCTTGGAGCTTATCACAATAGAAATGGACACCTGAACAAGGCGAGCCAAAACAAAGAGAGGCATATTCCTAAAGCCTGAAGCACAGAAGCTACCTATAGACCAGTAGTGGGATTTCACAAATTATGTAAGAATCTCTGTGCACATGCTTGGCATGGTCCCTCATGCCTATAATCCCAGCAATCTGGGGGCTGAGGTGGATGGATCCTTGGGAGTTCCAGTCCATCTTGGGCTACGAATTGATCTCAAGGCCTCTTTCAACAACTACATAAGATGCTGTTTCCAAAAAGAGGACAACATTAAACTAGACACACTTGGTCTAGGTCCCTGGGTTCACTACATGAGTTGTGGAGTCTAAATATTCCAGGCCATGAGAAAATACCTGGGATTTCTAGTGAAAGGGTTATTTGCATCCCTTTTCTAAGGGTTTCCCTTTCACCATGTTACAGTTGAATTCTGGGAAAACCTGCTGGTGATAAGGTATTGAGCTAGTACCTCATGTTTAGTGTTCAGGGTTATGCTGGAATGGCTGCAGACCTCCTTGAAATAGCGATTGCAGACAAGTGAACCCAGAGGAAGCTGGATAGTTGAAGCAGGCACTCCAAATATTCATGCACTGCAAGGATTCACTTTCATTTTGGGTCTCATCTTCTGGTTGCT
The DNA here is from genome assembly GCF_034190915.1 of Cavia porcellus. NCBI lineage: Eukaryota > Metazoa > Chordata > Mammalia > Rodentia > Caviidae > Cavia > Cavia porcellus. Next base: position 3,279,278 of record NW_026947543.1, read on the forward strand.
GGCTTTTAGTGCTAACTGATACTACCATGGTGGCAGTAATCCAGCAGAGACTGCATGTATGGTTTGCAGGTTTGCTTCCCAAGCCACCAGAAACTTGGCAGAACCCAAATCATTGTGGCATTTTCTTTCCTCCCTTGAAACATTTGGCTTTCTACGTTTGATAACTGAATAGACTGGGCTAGTCACCTTTGGACACCATATACCACAAACAGAGCTAAAGACAGAGCCAATTACTTCCCTCCACTTGTCAAAATATGTCAAATTTGCTTGATCACCACAAGTTCAAAGAAAATTCTGAGGCAACTTAGAGAGGTTAATCAAATACTGCATGATTGGAATGGCTGTGGTTGTATGAGGTGGAAAGCTGCAGAGTTGGGCTGAAACTGTTCACAGAAATCCACAGGCTTGTGGTTGCCAGGCAACCACACTGGGCTGAGATTGGCTGAACATCCCTGTGAGGTGGATTTTAGGCTCTAGGTTTGAAAATTTAAAAGACTGGGATAGTCAAGTTTGGAACCCATAGACCTCAGACATACCAAAAGGTTTTCCAATGACTTCCCTCCACTTCTCAAAATATGTCAAATTTTCTTGATCTCTACAACTGTACAAAAAAATTCTGAGGCAACATAGAGAGGCTAATCAAATACTGCATGATTGGAATGGCTGTGGTTGTATGAGGTGGAAAGCTGCAGAGTTGGGCTGAAACAGTTCACAGAAATCCACAAGCTTGTGGTTGCCAGGCAACCACAATGGGCTGTGATTGGCTGAGCACCATTGTGAGCTGGACTTTAGGCTCTAGGATACAAGTGTGCAGTAGGAGACCTGAGTCACAATGCTGGGCGTTGCCATGGAGACCTCAGTGGCACAGAGGACCTTGTAGGGCAAGATTTAAATAGGATGAATATTCTTGGCCTGGTATGCCACAATATTCTCTCTGAAGGCTTCACTGCTCAGAATTTGTGGATGGAAATGCTTGCCAATCTACACATTGATGTACTTTCAATGGGATATTAAATATGCCAGTGCCTGGCAGATGACCGCTGCCATGTCCTATCCTTGAGCATACGCTTTTCCCTTGTCATGTCAGTCATTTGGCTGAGTCCTGTTCCCTAAGCTATTCAGTCAAGACTTGCTGGCATCATTCACCTGCAGTATAAGAGCTTTCTGTGAAATTTCTCAGCAGAAATCCTCTGCAAGCACATAGCTTTGTATATGAGAGACAGTGGTGGATGTTGAATTTCAAGGGCAGATATTTGAAAACAATGAAACAAGCCCCGAATAAGATCTTTACATGTTTCCCAGATGAATATGTTTGGAAATATGGGGGAAGATGGAGATCAAGGCTGGGAAGAGTGCACACCCATTTCAAGGTACAAAAACCAGGGAAAAACATGGGCAAGCAAGAGAGCTGGTTAATCTGATGTAAAAATCTTTGATGATGAAAGGAAAATTATATTCTCATGATGGTATAATCAGGCTGTAGAAGTGAAGTTCTCATGTGGGTTGTCCTATGTGTGGCCTTCTGCATTGGGCAGTGGATGCAGGACAGGAGATCTTCAAATAAATCTGGTGGAACACAAAATACTGAAAAAAATAATTCAGCCTAAATCCTGTGTATTCCTTCCCTTTGAGAACATGTATGGATAATGTACGAAGTTTCAAAAGAGAAAATGTCTATTGGGTCATGGTTTCAACAATGAAATGGTCACTTCACATAACATTTTGAATTTTGCTTTCACCGTTGCTCATGTACCAGGCCTGAGTAAAGCAGAATGCAGAGTAAGCCTCATCAATAGTTGTGCATTCCATAAGTGGTTTTAAAACCAGTGAAACCCTTTGGACTTAGTGTTTGTATTTAATTGGTTGATTGGTTTTGCAAATTGTTTGTTTTACTATTTTTAACTTTGTGAGTCAGGGAAGCCCTCACTCATAGTGATTTCGACCTCTCCAAAAGCTCTGAATTTATTCATGTAACAGCTATTACATGCTATAAGTTTCTCCTATTAAAACTTGAAAGACTAACAGACTCTGCTACTTTTCATCTAAATTCAGTGTTGGGCTAAGTTCAGGGATGGACTTTTTACAAGTCCTTTGAAATGTGTCCTCCTCTAGTCACTGGTCGTGCTGGAATTTACTTTCTTGTGAAGACAGGATTTGAGCAAATTGACACAAGTACAGTTTGCCACTACTCTGGACACCTGGTTAAATATCGAGTTCCCTAAATGGTGTGTGTTTTACTTTGATCTCTGCTGACACTTTGCTCATCCAGTTAGAACCACAGGGCTCCAGGCCATAGCGTTCCAGGCCTAAACAAGAAAATTTCCATTGCGTTTTGGGAGTTCATTCGTCTCTCATAATTACTTTTTCCACAAATGTGTGCTGCAGGAGAGGCCCTGTCCAAATGTGGAGAGGCCCATTTTCATTCACTCACTTTCAGACTTTCTAAGATTTTCAGTTACTAGAGATTTGCCCAGACTTGCCATTGTCAAGGGACAGTGCACTTCACTTGAAATTGTGCAGTATTACTTCATGTGTTTCCGTGGAAATTCCACCAATGGGAAACTCTCGCTGTAGTCATCTCCAAGTGTTGCTGCGTAAGAAAATATAACTAACAAAGGATGTGGTTTCAAGCAGAATGAGGAAAGGAGGGATTATCTTTATTTCAGTAGGTTGACCTTTCAAAGAAACAGTAATTCCTATCAAATAGGAGGTAAAATCTTTTGTAAAGAGACATGGACATGACACACTCAACTTTATGTCACTTTTTTTAAAACGCCAAGGGCATTTGAGAAATTCTTGGCTGCTGAATTGTCCCTTTTTGCAAATTTCTCTTAGGTAAGACACTCCAGCTTCTTCAAACCATGGTACAGTTCCTTCCATGTAAAAAACCAAAGCATAAAACAAAATAAATTAAAACAAAACTCATCAAATTACATTTGAGAGCACACAATTGCTCAGCAGGCCCAATATTCAAGAAGCTAGAGGTACAGAATCCTCAGCCTTCAGCCCATGGCCTGAAGTTTTGTCTCTATCATGGCCCCTCAATTCCCTGGCATGTCCACATTAACTCATGAATCTTTACTCATTTCCTCTTCAAATGCACAGGATCCAATATATTTGAACCCTGTTCATCCAAGGCTGTAATCATCCAAGGACACACCAGAGGAAGGGCAGCTACTCCCTTGCCTGCGGCCTTGGAGCTTCTCACAATAGAAATGGACACCTGAACAAGGGGAGCCAAAACAAAGAGAGGCATATTCCTAAAGCCTGAAGCACAGAAGCTACCTATAGACCAGTAGTGGGATTTCACAAATTATGTAAGAATCTCTGTGCACATGCTTGGCATGGTCCCTCATGCCTATAATCCCAGCAATCTGGGGGCTGATGTGGATGGATCCTTGGGAGTTCCAGTCCATCTTGGGCTACGAATTGATCTCAAGGCCTCTTTCAACAACTACATAAGATGCTGTTTCCAAAAAGAGGACAACATTAAACTAGACACACTTGGTCTATGTCCCTGGGTTCACTACATGAGTTGTGGAGTCTGAATATTCCAGGCCATGAGAAAATACCTGGAATTTCTAGTGAAAGGGTTATTTGCATCCCTTTTCTAAGTGTTTCCCTTTCACCATGTTACAGTTGAATTCTGGGAAAACCTGCTGGTGATAAGGTATTGAGCTAGTACCTCATGTTTAGTGTTCAGGGTTATGCTGGAATGGCTGCAGACCTCCTTGAAATAGCTATTGCAGACAAGTGAACCCCGAGGAAGCTGGATAGTTGAAGCAGGCACTCCAAATATTCATGCACTGCAAGGATTCACTTTCATTTTGGGTCTCATCTTCTGGTTGCTGGCTTTTAGTGCTAACTGATACTACCATGGTGGCAGTAATCCAGCAGAGACTGCATGTATGGTTTGCAGGTTGGCTTCCCAAGCCACCAGAAACTTGGCAGAACCCAAATCATTGTGGCATTTTCTTTCCTCCCTTGAAACATTTGGCTTTCTACGTTTGATAACTGAATAGACTGGGCTAGTCACCTTTGGACACCATATACCACAAACAGAGCTAAAGACAGAGCCAATTACTTCCCTCCACTTGTCAAAATATGTCAAATTTGCTTGATCACCACAAGTTCAAAGAAAATTCTGAGACAACTTTGAGAGGTTAATCAAATAATGCATGATTGGAATGGCTGTGGTTGTATGAGGTGGAAAGCTGCAGAGTTGGGCTGAAACTGTTCACAGAAATCCACAGGCTTGTGGTTGCCAGGCAACCACACTGGGCTGAGATTGGCTGAACATCCCTGTGAGGTGGATTTTAGGCTCTAGGTTTGAAAATTTAAAAGACTGGGATAGTCAAGTTTGGAACCCATAGACCTCAGACATACCAAAAAGTTTTCCAATTACTTCCCTCCACTTCTCAAAATATGTCAAATTTTCTTGATCACTACAAGTGTAAAAAAAATTCTGAGGCAACATAGAGTGGCTAATCAAAAACTGCATGATTGGAATGGCTGTGGTTGTATGAGGTGGAAAGCTGCAGAGTTGGGCTGAAACAGTTCACAGAAATCCACAAGCTTGTGGTTGCCAGGCAACCACAATGGGCTGTGATTGGCTGAGCACCATTGTGAGCTGGACTTTAGGCTCTAGGATACAAGTGTGCAGTAGGAGACCTGAGTCACAATGCTGGGCGTTGCCATGGAGACCTCAGTGGCACAGAGGACCTTGTAGGGCAAGATTTAAATAGGATGAATATTCTTGGCCTGGTATGCCACAATATTCTCTCCGAAGGCTTCACTGCTCAGAATTTGTGGATGGAAATGCTTGCCAATCTACACATTGATGTACTTTCAATGGGATATTAAATATGCCAGGGCCTGGCAGATGACCTCTGCCATGTCCTATCCTTGAGCATACGCTTTTCCCTTGTCATGTCAGTCATTTGGCTGAGTCCTGTTCCCTAAGCTATTCAGTCAAGACTTGCTGGCATCATTCACCTGCAGTATAAGAGCTTTCTGTGAAATTTCTCAGCAGAAATCCTCTGCAAGCACATAGCTTTGGATATGAGAGACAGTGGTGGAAGTTGAATTTCAAGGGCAGATATTTGAAAACAATGAAACAAGCCCCGAATAAGATCTTTACATGTTTCCCAGATGAATATGTTTGGAAATATGGGGGAAGATGGAGATCAAGGCTGGGAAGAGTGCACACCCATTTCAAGGTACAAAAACCAGGGAAAAACATGGGCAAGCAAGAGAGCTGGTTAATCTGATGTAAAAATCTTTGATGATGAAAGGAAAATTATATTCTCATGATGGTATAATCAGGCTGTAGAAGTGAAGTTCTCATGTGGGTTGTCCTATGTGTGGCCTTCTGCATTGGGCAGTGGATGCGGGACAGGAGATCTTCAAATAAATCTGGTGGAACACAAAATACTGAAAAAAATAATTCAGCCTAAATCCTGTGTATTCCTTCCCTTTGAGAACATGTATGGACAATGTACGAAGTTTCAAAAGAGAAAATGTCTATTGGGTCATGGTTTCAACAATGAAATGGTCACTTCACATAACATTTTGAATTTTGCTTTCACCGTTGCTCATGTACCAGGCCTGAGTAAAGCAGAATGCAGAGTAAGCCTCATCAATAGTTGTGCATTCCATAAGTGGTTTTAAAACCAGTGAAACCCTTTGGAGTTAGTGTTTGTATTTAATTGGTTGATTGGTTTTGCAAATTGTTTGTTTTACTATTTTTAACTTTGTGAGTCAGGGAAGCCCTCACTCATAGTGATTTCGACCTCTCCAAAAGCTCTGAATTTATTCATGTAACAGCTATTACATGCTATAAGTTTCTCCTATTAAAACTTGAAAGACTAACAGACTCTGCTACTTTTCATCTAAATTCAGTGTTGGGCTAAGTTCAGGGATGGACTTTTTACAAGTCCTTTGAAATGTGTCCTCCTCTAGTCACTGGTCGTGCTGGAATGTACTTTCTTGTGAAGACAGGATTTGAGCAAATTGACACAAGTACAGTTTGCCACTACTCTGGACACCTGGTTAAATATCGAGTTCCCTAAATGGTGTGTGTTTTACTTTGATCTCTGCTGACACTTTGCTCATCCAGTTAGAACCACAGGGCTCCAGGCCATAGCGTTCCAGGCCTAAACAAGAAAATTTCCATTGCGTTTTGGGAGTTCATTCGTCTCTCATAATTACTTTTTCCACAAATGTGTGCTGCAGGAGAGGCCCTGTCCAAATGTGGAGAGGCCCATTTTCATTCACTCACTTTCAGACTTTCTAAGATTTTCAGTTACTAGAGATTTGCCCAGACTTGCCATTGTCAAGGGACAGTGCACTTCACTTGAAATTGTGCAGTATTACTTCATGTGTCTCCGTGGAAATTCCACCAATGGGAAACTCTCGCTGTAGTCATCTCCAAGTGTTGCTGCGTAAGAAAATATAACTAACAAAGGATGTGGTTTCAAGCAGAATGAGGAAATGAGGGATTATCTTTATTTCAGTGCAGGTTGACCTTTCAAAGAAACAGTAATTCCTATCAAATAGGAGGTAAAATCTTTTGTAAAGAGACATGGACATGACACACTCAACTTTATGTCACTTTTTTTAAAACGCCAAGGGCATTTGAGAAATTCTTGGCTGCTGAATTGTCCCTTTTTGCAAATTTCTCTTAGGTAATACACTCAAGCTTCTTCAAACCATGGTACAGTTCCTTCCATGTAAAAAACCAAAGCAATAAACAAAATAAATTAAAACAAAACCCATCAAATTACATTTGAGAGCACACAATTGCTCAGCAGGCCCACTATTCAAGAAGCTAGAGGTACAGAATCCTCAGCCTTCAGCCCATGGCCTGAAGTTTTGTCTCTATCATGGCCCCTCAATTCCCTGGCATGTCCACATTAACTCATGAATCTTTACTCATTTCCTCTTCAAATGCACAGGATCCAATATATTTGAACCCTGTTCATCCAAGGCTGTAATCATCCAAGGACACACCAGAGGAAGGGCAGCTACTCCCTTGCCTGCGGCCTTGGAGCTTATCACAATAGAAATGGACACTTGAACAAGGGGAGCCAAAACAAAGAGAGGCATATTCCTAAAGCCTGAAGCACAGAAGCTACCTATAGACCAGTAGTGGGATTTCACAAATTATGTAAGAATCTCTGTGCACATGCTTGGCATGGTCCCTCATGCCTATAATCCCAGCAATCTGGGGGCTGAGGTGGATGGATCCTTGGGAGTTCCAGTCCATCTTGGGCTTCGAATTGATCTCAAGGCCTCTTTCAACAACTACATAAGATGCTGTTTCCAAAAAGAGGACAACATTAAACTAGACACACTTGGTCTAGGTCCCTGGGTTCACTACATGAGTTGTGGAGTCTAAATATTCCAGGCCATGAGAAAATACCTGGAATTTCTAGTGAAAGGGTTATTTGCATCCCTTTTCTAAGTGTTTCCCTTTCACCATGTTACAGTTGAATTCTGGGAAAACCTGCTGGTGATAAGGTATTGAGCTAGTACCTCATGTTTAGTGTTCAGGGTTATGCTGGAATGGCTGCAGACCTCCTTGAAATAGCTATTGCAGAAAAGTGAACCCCGAGGAAGCTGGATAGTTGAAGCAGGCACTCCAAATATTCATGCACTGCAAGGATTCACTTTCATTTTGGGTCTCATCTTCTGGTTGCTGGCTTTTAGTGCTAACTGATACTACCATGGTGGCAGTAATCCAGCAGAGACTGCATGTATGGTTTGCAGGTTGGCTTCCCAAGCCACCAGAAACTTGGCATAACCCAAATCATTGTGGCATTTTCTTTCCTCCCTTGAAACATTTGGCTTTCTACGTTTGATAACTGAATAGACTGGGCTAGTCACCTTTGGACACCATATACCACAAACAGAGCTAAAGACAGAGCCAATTACTTCCCTCCACTTGTCAAAATATGTCAAATTTGCTTGATCACCACAAGTTCAAAGAAAATTCTGAGACAACTTTGAGAGGTTAATCAAATACTGCATGATTGGAATGGCTGTGGTTGTATGAGGTGGAAAGCTGCAGAGTTGGGCTGAAACTGTTCACAGAAATCCACAGGCTTGTGGTTGCCAGGCAACCACACTGGGCTGAGATTGGCTGAACATCCCTGTGAGGTGGATTTTAGGCTCTAGGTTTGAAAATTTAAAAGACTGGGATAGTCAAGTTTGGAACCCATAGACCTCAGACATACCAAAAAGTTTTCCAATTACTTCCCTCCACTTCTCAAAATATGTCAAATTTTCTTGATCACTACAAGTGTAAAAAAAATTCTGAGGCAACATAGAGTGGCTAATCAAAAACTGCATGATTGGAATGGCTGTGGTTGTATGAGGTGGAAAGCTGCAGAGTTGGGCTGAAACAGTTCACAGAAATCCACAAGCTTGTGGTTGCCAGGCAACCACAATGGGCTGTCATTGGCTGAGCACCATTGTGAGCTGGACTTTAGGCTCTAGGATACAAGTGTGCAGTAGGAGACCTGAGTCACAATGCTGGGCGTTGCCATGGAGACCTCAGTGGCACAGAGGACCTTGTAGGGCAAGATTTAAATAGGATGAATATTCTTGGCCTGGTATGCCACAATATTCTCTCCGAAGGCTTCACTGCTCAGAATTTGTGGATGGAAATGCTTGCCAATCTACACATTGATGTACTTTCAATGGGATATTAAATATGCCAGGGCCTGGCAGATGACCTCTGCCATGTCCTATCCTTGAGCATACGCTTTTCCCTTGTCATGTCAGTCATTTGGCTGAGTCCTGTTCCCTAAGCTATTCAGTCAAGACTTGCTGGCATCATTCACCTGCAGTATAAGAGCTTTCTGTGAAATTTCTCAGCAGAAATCCTCTGCAAGCACATAGCTTTGGATATGAGAGACAGTGGTGGAAGTTGAATTTCAAGGGCAGATATTTGAAAACAATGAAACAAGCCCCGAATAAGATCTTTACATGTTTCCCAGATGAATATGTTTGGAAATATGGGGGAAGATGGAGATCAAGGCTGGGAAGAGTGCACACCCATTTCAAGGTACAAAAACCAGGGAAAAACATGGGCAAGCAAGAGAGCTGGTTAATCTGATGTAAAAATCTTTGATGATGAAAGGAAAATTATATTCTCATGATGGTATAATCAGGCTGTAGAAGTGAAGTTCTCATGTGGGTTGTCCTATGTGTGGCCTTCTGCATTGGGCAGTGGATGCGGGACAGGAGATCTTCAAATAAATCTGGTGGAACACAAAATACTGAAAAAAATAATTCAGCCTAAATCCTGTGTATTCCTTCCCTTTGAGAACATGTATGGATAATGTACGCAGTTTCAAAAGAGAAAATGTCTATTGGGTCATGGTTTCAACAATGAAATGGTCACTTCACATAACATTTTGAATTTTGCTTTCACCGTTGCTCATGTACCAGGCCTGAGTAAAGCAGAATGCAGAGTAAGCCTCATCAATAGTTGTGCATTCCATAAGTGGTTTTAAAACCAGTGAAACCCTTTGGACTTAGTGTTTGTATTTAGTTGGTTGATTGGTTTTGCAAATTGTTTGTTTTACTATTTTTAACTTTGTGAGTCAGGGAAGCCCTCACTCATAGTGATTTCGACCTCTCCAAAAGCTCTGAATTTATTCATGTAACAGCTATTACATGCTATAAGTTTCTCCTATTAAAACTTGAAAGACTAACAGACTCTGCTACTTTTCATCTAAATTCAGTGTTGGGCTAAGTTCAGGGATGGACTTTTTACAAGTCCTTTGAAATGTGTCCTCCTCTAGTCACTGGTCGTGCTGGAATTTACTTTCTTGTGAAGACAGGATTTGAGCAAATTGACACAAGTACAGTTTGCCACTACTCTGGACACCTGGTTAAATATCGAGTTCCCTAAATGGTGTGTGTTTTACTTTGATCTCTGCTGACACTTTGCTCATCCAGTTAGAACCACAGGGCTCCAGGCCATAGCGTTCCAGGCCTAAACAAGAAAATTTCCATTGCGTTTTGGGAGTTCATTCGTCTCTCATAATTACTTTTTCCACAAATGTGTGCTGCAGGAGAGGCCCTGTCCAAATGTGGAGAGGCCCATTTTCATTCACTCACTTTCAGACTTTCTAAGATTTTCAGTTACTAGAGATTTGCCCAGACTTGCCATTGTCAAGGGACAGTGCACTTCACTTGAAATTGTGCAGTATTACTTCATGTGTCTCCGTGGAAATTCCACCAATGGGAAACTCTCGCTGTAGTCATCTCCAAGTGTTGCTGCGTAAGAAAATATAACTAACAAAGGATGTGGTTTCAAGCAGAATGAGGAAAGGAGGGATTATCTTTATTTCAGTGCAGGTTGACCTTTCAAAGAAACAGTAATTCCTATCAAATAGGAGGTAAAATCTTTTGTAAAGAGACATGGACATGACACACTCAACTTTATGTCACTTTTTTTAAAACGCCAAGGGCATTTGAGAAATTCTTGGCTGCTGAATTGTCCCTTTTTGCAAATTTCTCTTAGGTAAGACACTCCAGCTTCTTCAAACCATGGTACAGTTCCTTCCATGTAAAAAACCAAAGCAAAAAACAAAATAAATTAAAACAAAACCCATCAAATTACATTTGAGAGCACACAATTGCTCAGCAGGCCCACTATTCAAGAAGCTAGAGGTACAGAATCCTCAGCCTTCAGCCCATGGCCTGAAGTTTTGTCTCTATCATGGCCCCTCAATTCCCTGGCATGTCCACATTAACTCATGAATCTTTACTCATTTCCTCTTCAAATGCACAGGATCCAATATATTTGAACCCTGTTCATCCAAGGCTGTAATCATCCAAGGACACACCAGAGGAAGGGCAGCTACTCCCTTGCCTGCGGCCTTGGAGCTTATCACAATAGAAATGGACACCTGAACAAGGGGAGCCAAAACAAAGAGAGGCATATTCCTAAAGCCTGAAGCACAGAAGCTACCTATAGACCAGTAGTGGGATTTCACAAATTATGTAAGAATCTCTGTGCACATGCTTGGCATGGTCCCTCATGCCTATAATCCCAGCAATCTGGGGGCTGAGGTGGATGGATCCTTGGGAGTTCCAGTCCGTCTTGGGCTACGAATTGATCTCAAGGCCTCTTTCAAGAACAACATAAGATGCTGTTTCCAAAAAGAGGACAACATTAAACTAGACACACTTGGTCTAGGTCCCTGGGTTCACTACATGAGTTGTGGAGTCTAAATATTCCAGGCCATGAGAAAATACCTGGAATTTCTAGTGAAAGGGTTATTTGCATCCCTTTTCTAAGTGTTTCCCTTTCACCATGTTACAGTTGAATTCTGGGAAAACCTGCTGGTGATAAGGTATTGAGCTAGTACCTCATGTTTAGTGTTCAGGGTTATGCTGGAATGGCTGCAGACCTCCTTGAAATAGCGATTGCAGACAAGTGAACCCAGAGGAAGCTGGATAGTTGAAGCAGGCACTCCAAATATTCATGCACTGCAAGGATTCACTTTCATTTTGGGTCTCATCTTCTGGTTGCTGGCTTTTAGTGCTAACTGATACTACCATGGTGGCAGTAATCCAGCAGAGACTGCATGTATGGTTTGCAGGTTGGCTTCCCAAGCCACCAGAAACTTGGCAGAACCCAAATCATTGTGGCATTTTCTTTCCTCCCTTGAAACATTTGGCTTTCTACGTTTGATAACTGAATAGACTGGGCTAGTCACCTTTGGACACCATATACCACAAACAGAGCTAAAGACAGAGCCAATTACTTCCCTCCACTTGTCAAAATATGTCAAATTTGCTTGATCACCACAAGTTCAAAGAAAATTCTGAGGCAACTTAGAGAGGTTAATCAAATACTGCATGATTGGAATGGCTGTGGTTGTATGAGGTGGAAAGCTGCAGAGTTGGGCTGAAACTGTTCACAGAAATCCACAGGCTTGTGGTTGCCAGGCAACCACACTGGGCTGAGATTGGCTGAACATCCCTGTGAGGTGGATTTTAGGCTCTAGGTTTGAAAATTTAAAAGACTGGGATAGTCAAGTTTGGAACCCATAGACCTCAGACATACCAAAAGGTTTTCCAATTACTTCCCTCCACTTCTCAAAATATGTCAAATTTTCTTGATCACTACAACTGTAAAAAAAAAATTCTGAGGCAACATAGAGAGGCTAATCAAATACTGCATGATTGGAATGGCTGTGGTTGTATGAGGTGGAAAGCTGCAGAGTTGGGCTGAAACAGTTCACAGAAATCCACAAGCTTGTGGTTGCCAGGCAACCACAATGGGCTGTGATTGGCTGAGCACCATTGTGAGCTGGACTTTAGGCTCTAGGATACAAGTGTGCAGTACGAGACCTGAGTCACAATGCTGGGCGTTGCCATGGAGACCTCATTGGCACAGAGGACCTTGTAGGGCAAGATTTAAATAGGATGAATATTCTTGGCCTGGTATGCCACAATATTCTCTCCGAAGGCTTCACTGCTCAGAATTTGTGGATGGAAATGCTTGCCAATCTACACATTGATGTACTTTCAATGGGATATTAAATATGCCAGGGCCTGGCAGATGACCTCTGCCATGTCCTATCCTTGAGCATACGCTTTTCCCTTGTCATGTCAGTCATTTGGCTGAGTAATGTTCCCTAAGCTATTCAGTCAAGACTTGCTGGCATCATTCACCTGCAGTATAAGAGCTTTCTGTGAAATTTCTCAGCAGAAATCCTCTGCAAGCACATAGCTTTGGATATGAGAGACAGTGGTGGAAGTTGAATTTCAAGGGCAGATATTTGAAAACAATGAAACAAGCCCCGAATAAGATCTTTACATGTTTCCCAGATGAATATGTTTGGAAATATGGGGGAAGATGGAGATCATGGCTTGGAAGAGTGCACACCCATTTCAAGGTACAAAAACCAGGGAAAAACATGGGCAAGCAAGAGAGCTGGTTAATCTGATGTAAAAATCTTTGATGATGAAAGGAAAATTATATTCTCATGATGATATAATCAGGCTGTAGAAGTGAAGTTCTCATGTGGGTTGTCCTATGTGTGGCCTTCTGCACTGGGCAGTGGATGCAGGACAGGAGATCTTCAAATAAATCTGGTGGAACACAAAATACTGAGAAAAATAATTCAGCCTAAATCCTGTGTATTCCTTCCCATTGAGAACATGTATGGATAATGTACGAAGTTTCAAAAGAGAAAATGTCTATTGTGTCATGGTTTCAACAATGAAATGGTCACTTCATATAACATTTTGAATTTTGCTTTCACCGTTGCTCATGTACCAGGCCTGAGTAAAGCTGAATGCAGAGTAAGCCTCATCAATAGTTGTGCATTCCATAAGTGGTTTTAAAACCAGTGAAACCCTTTGGACTTAGTGTTTGTATGTAATTGGTTGATTGGTTTTGCAAATTGTTTGTTTTACTATTTTTAACTTTGTGAGTCAGGGAAGCCCTCACTCATAGTGATTTCGACCTCTCCAAAAGCTCTGAATTTATTCATGTAACAGCTATTACATGCTATAAGTTTCTCCTATTAAAACTTGAAAGACTAACAGACTCTGCTACTTTTCATCTAAATTCAGTGTTGGGCTAAGTTCAGGGATGGACTTTTTACAAGTCCTTTGAAATGTGTCCTCCTCTAGTCACTGGTCGTGCTGGAATTTACTTTCTTGTGAAGACAGGATTTGAGCAAATTGACACAAGTACAGTTTGCCACTACTCTGGACACCTGGTTAAATATCGAGTTCCCTAAATGGTGTGTGTTTTACTTTGATCTCTGCTGACACTTTGTTCATCCAGTTAGAACCACAGGGCTCCAGGCCATAGCGTTCCAGGCCTAAACAAGAAAATTTCCATTGCATTTTGGGAGTTCATTCGTCTCTCATAATTACTTTTTCCACAAATGTGTGCTTCAGGAGAGGCCCTGTCCAAATATGGAGAGGCCCATTTTCATTCACTCACTTTCAGACTTTCTAAGATTTTCAGTTACTAGAGATTTGCCCAGACTTGCCATTGTCAAGAGACAGTGCACTTCACTTGAAATTGTGCAGTATTACTTCATGTGTTTCAGTGGAAATTCCACCAAGGGGAAACTCTCGCTGTAGTCATCTCCAAGTGTTGCTGCGTAAGAAAATATAACTAACAAAGGATGTGGTTTCAAGCAGAATGAGGAAAGGAGGGATTATCTTTATTTCAGTGCAGGTTGACCTTTCAAAGAAACAGTAATTCCTATCAAATAGGAGGTAAAATCTTTTGTAAAGAGACATGGACATGACACAATCAACTTTATGTCACTTTTTTTAAAATGCCAAGGGCATTTGAGAAATTCTTGGCTGCTGAATTGTCCCTTTTTGCAAATTTCTCTTAGGTAAGACACTCCAGCTTCTTCAAACCATGGTACAGTTCCTTCCATGTAAAAAACCAAAGCAAAAAACAAAATAAATTAAAACAAAACCCATCAAATTACATTTGAGAGCACACAATTGCTCAGCAGGCCCACTATTCAAGAAGCTAGAGGTACAGAATCCTCAGCCTTCAGCCCATGGCCTGAAGTTTTGTCTCTATCATGGCCCCTCAATTCCCTGGCATGTCCACATTAACTCATGAATCTTTACTCATTTCCTCTTCAAATGCACAGGATCCAATATATTTGAACCCTGTTCATCCAAGGCTGTAATCATCCAAGGACACACCAGAGGAAGGGCAGCTACTCCCTTGCCTGCGGCCTTGGAGCTTATCACAATAGAAATGGACACCTGAACAAGGGGAGCCAAAACAAAGAGAGGCATATTCCTAAAGCCTGAAGCACAGAAGCTACCTATAGACCAGTAGTGGGATTTCACAAATTATGTAAGAATCTCTGTGCACATGCTTGGCATGGTCCCTCATGCCTATAATCCCAGCAATCTGGGGGCTGAGGTGGATGGATCCTTGGGAGTTCCAGTCCATCTTGGGCTACGAATTGATCTCAAGGCCTCTTTCAACAACTACATAAGATGCTGTTTCCAAAAAGAGGACAACATTAAACTAGACACACTTAGTCTAGGTCCCTGGGTTCACTACATGAGTTGTGGAGTCTAAATATTCCAGGCCATGAGAAAATACCTGGGATTTCTAGTGAAAGGGGCATTTGCATCCCTTTTCTAAGGGTTTCCCTTTCACCATGTTACAGTTGAATTCTGGGAAAACCTGCTGGTGATAAGGTATTGAGCTACTACCTCATGTTTAGTGTTCAGGGTTATGCTGGAATGGCTGCAGACCTCCTTGAAATAGCGATTGCAGACAAGTGAACCCCGAGGAAGCTGGATAGTTGAAGCAGGCACTCCAAATATTCATGCACTGCAAGGATTCACTTTCATTTTGGGTCTCATCTTCTGGTTGCTGGCTTTTAGTGCTAACTGATACTACCATGGTGGCAGTAATCCAGCAGAGACTGCATGTATGGTTTGCAGGTTTGCTTCCCAAGCCACCAGAAACTTGGCAGAACCCAAATCATTGTGGCATTTTCTTTCCTCCCTTGAAACATTTGGCTTTCTACCTTTGATAACAGAATAGACTGGGCTAGTCACCTTTGGACACCATATACCACAAACAGAGCTAAAGACAGAGCCAATTACTTCCCTCCACTTGTCAAAATATGTCAAATTTGCTTGATCACCACAAGTTCAAAGAAAATTCTGAGGCAACTTTGAGAGGTTAATCAAATACTGCATGATTGGAATGGCTGTGGTTGTATGAGGTGGAAAGCTGCAGAGTTGGGCTGAAACTGTTCACAGAAATCCACAGGCTTGTGGTTGCCAGGCAAACACACTGGGCTGAGATTGGGTGAACATCCCTGTGAGGTGGATTTTATGCTCTAGGTTTGAAAATTTAAAAGACTGGGATAGTCAAGTTTGGAACCCATAGACCTCAGACATACCAAAAAGTTTTCCAATTACTTCCCTCCACTTCTCAAAATATGTCAAATTTTCTTGATCACTACAACTGTAAAAAAAATTCTGAGGCAACATAGAGTGGCTAATCAAAAACTGCATGATTGGTATGGCTGTGGTTGTATGAGGTGGAAAGCTGCAGAGTTGGGCTGAAACAGTTCACAGAAATCCACAAGCTTGTGGTTGGCAGGCAACCACAATGGGCTGTCATTGGCTGAGCACCATTGTGAGCTGGACTTTAGGCTCTAGGATACAAGTGTGCAGTAGGAGACCTGAGTCACAATGCTGGGCGTTGCCATGGAGACCTCAGTGGCACAGAGGACCTTGTAGGGCAAGATTTAAATAGGATGAATATTCTTGGCCTGGTATGCCACAATATTCTCTCCGAAGGCTTCACTGCTCAGAATTTGTGGATGGAAATGCTTGCCAATCTACACATTGATGTACTTTCAATGGGATATTAAATATGCCAGGGCCTGGCAGATGACCTCTGCCATGTCCTATCCTTGAGCATACGCTTTTCCCTTGTCATGTCAGTCATTTGGCTGAGTCCTGTTCCCTAAGCTATTCAGTCAAGACTTGCTGGCATCATTCACCTGCAGTATAAGAGCTTTCTGTGAAATTTCTCAGCAGAAATCCTCTGCAAGCACATAGCTTTGGATATGAGAGACAGTGGTGGAAGTTGAATTTCAAGGGCAGATATTTGAAAACAATGAAACAAGCCCCGAATAAGATCTTTACATGTTTCCCAGATGAATATGTTTGGAAATATGGGGGAAGATGGAGATCAAGGCTTGGAAGAGTGCACACCCATTTCAAGGTACAAAAACCAGGGAAAAACATGGGCAAGCAAGAGAGCTGGTTAATCTGATGTAAAAATCTTTGATGATGAAAGGAAAATTATATTCTCATGATGATATAATCAGGCTGTAGAAGTGAAGTTCTCATGTGGGTTGTCCTATGTGTGGCCTTCTGCATTGGGCAGTGGATGCAGGACAGGAGATCTTCAAATAAATCTGGTGGAACACAAAATACTGAAAAAAATAATTCAGCCTAAATCCTGTGTATTCCTTCCCTTTGAGAACATGTATGGATAATGTACGAAGTTTCAAAAGAGAAAATGTCTATTGGGTCATGGTTTCAACAATGAAATGGTCACTTCACATAACATTTTGAATTTTGCTTTCACCGTTGCTCATGTACCAGGCCTGAGTAAAGCTGAATGCAGAGTAAGCCTCATCAATAGTTGTGCATTCCATAAGTGGTTTTAAAACCAGTGAAACCCTTTGGACTTAGTGTTTGTATTTAATTGGTTGATTGGTTTTGCAAATTGTTTGTTTTACTATTTTTAACTTTGTGAGTCAGGGAAGCCCTCACTCATAGTGATTTCGACCTCTCCAAAAGCTCTGAATTTATTCATGTAACAGCTATTACATGCTATAAGTTTCTCCTATTAAAACTTGAAAGACTAACAGACTCTGCTACTTTTCATCTAAATTCAGTGTTGGGCTAAGTTCAGGGATGGACTTTTTACAAGTCCTTTGAAATGTGTCCTCCTCTAGTCACTGGTCGTGCTGGAATTTACTTTCTTGTGAAGACAGGATTTGAGCAAATTGACACAAGTACAGTTTGCCACTACTCTGGACACCTGGTTAAATATCGAGTTCCCTAAATGGTGTGTGTTTTACTTTGATCTCTGCTGACACTTTGCTCATCCAGTTAGAACCACAGGGCTCCAGGCCATAGCGTTCCAGGCCTAAACAAGAAAATGTCCATTCCGTTTTGGGAGTTCATTCGTCTCTCATAATTACTTTTTCCACAAATGTGTGCTGCAGGAGAGGCCCTGTCCAAATGTGGAGAGGCCCATTTTCATTCACTCACTTTCAGACTTTCTAAGATTTTCAGTTACTAGAGATTTGCCCAGACTTGCCATTGTCAAGGGACAGTGCACTTCACTTGAAATTGTGCAGTATTACTTCATGTGTCTCCGTGGAAATTCCACCAATGGGAAACTCTCGCTGTAGTCATCTCCAAGTGTTGCTGCGTAAGAAAATATAACTAACAAACGATGTGGTTTCAAGCAGAATGAGGAAAGGAGGGATTATCTTTATTTCAGTGCAGGTTGACCTTTCAAAGAAACAGTAATTCCTATCAAATAGGAGGTAAAATCTTTTGTAAAGAGACATGGACATGACACACTCAACTTTATGTCACTTTTTTTAAAACGCCAAGGGCATTTGAGAAATTCTTGGCTGCTGAATTGTCCCTTTTTGCAAATTTCTCTTAGGTAAGACACTCCAGCTTCTTCAAACCATGGTACAGTTCCTTCCATGTAAAAAACCAAAGCAAAAAACAAAATAAATTAAAACAAAACCCATCAAATTACATTTGAGAGCACACAATTGCTCAGCAGGCCCACTATTCAAGAAGCTAGAGGTACAGAATCCTCAGCCTTCAGCCCATGGCCTGAAGTTTTGTCTCTATCATGGCCCCTCAATTCCCTGGCATGTCCACATTAACTCATGAATCTTTACTCATTTCCTCTTCAAATGCACAGGATCCAATATATTTGAACCCTGTTCATCCAAGGCTGTAATCATCCAAGGACACACCAGAGGAAGGGCAGCTACTCCCTTGCCTGCGGCCTTGGAGCTTATCACAATAGAAATGGACACCTGAACAAGGGGAGCCAAAACAAAGAGAGGCATATTCCTAAAGCCTGAAGCACAGAAGCTACCTATAGACCAGTAGTGGGATTTCACAAATTATGTAAGAATCTCTGTGCACATGCTTGGCATGGTCCCTCATGCCTATAATCCCAGCAATCTGGGGGCTGAGGTGGATGGATCCTTGGGAGTTCCAGTCCATCTTGGGCTACGAATTGATCTCAAGGCCTCTTTCAACAACTACATAAGATGTTGTTTCCAAAAAGAGGACAACATTAAACTAGACACACTTGGTCTAGGTCCCTGGGTTCACTACATGAGTTGTGGAGTCTAAATATTCCAGGCCATGAGAAAATACCTGGGATTTCTAGTGAAAGGGGCATTTGCATCCCTTTTCTAAGGGTTTCCCTTTCACCATGTTACAGTTGAATTCTGGGAAAACCTGCTGGTGATAAGGTATTGAGCTAGTACCTCATGTTTAGTGTTCAGGGTTATGCTGGAATGGCTGCAGACCTCCTTGAAATAGCGATTGCAGACAAGTGAACCCAGAGGAAGCTGGATAGTTGAAGCAGGCACTCCAAATATTCATGCACTGCAAGGATTCACTTTCATTTTGGGTCTCATCTTCTGGTTGCTGGCTTTTAGTGCTAACTGATACTACCATGGTGGCAGTAATCCAGCAGAGACTGCATGTATGGTTTGCAGGTTGGCTTCCCAAGCCACCAGAAACTTGGCAGAACCCAAATCATTGTGGCATTTTCTTTCCTCCCTTGAAACATTTGGCTTTCTACGTTTGATAACTGAATAGACTGGGCTAGTCACCTTTGGACACCATATACCACAAACAGAGCTAAATACAGAGCCAATTACTTCCCTCCACTTGTCAAAATATGTCAAATTTGCTTGATCACCACAAGTTCAAAGAAAATTCTGAGGCAACTTAGAGAGGTTAATCAAATACTGCATGATTGGAATGGCTGTGGTTGTATGAGGTGGAAAGCTACAGAGTTGGGCTGAAACTGTTCACAGAAATCCACAGGCTTGTGGTTGCCAGGCAACCACACTGGGCTGAGATTGGCTGAACATCCCTGTGAGGTGGATTTTAGGCTCTAGGTTTGAAAATTTAAAAGACTGGGATAGTCAAGTTTGAACCCATAGACCTCAGACATACCAAAAGGTTTTCCAATTACTTCCCTCCACTTCTCAAAATATGTCAAATTTTCTTGATCACTACAACTGTAAAAAAAAAAATTCTGAGGCAACATAGAGAGGCTAATCAAATACTGCATGATTGGAATGGCTGTGGTTGTATGAGGTGGAAAGCTGCAGAGTTGGGCTGAAACAGTTCACAGAAATCCACAAGCTTGTGGTTGCCAGGCAACCACAATGGGCTGTGATTGGCTGAGCACCATTGTGAGCTGGACTTTAGGCTCTAGGATACAAGTGTGCAGTAGGAGACCTGAGTCACAATGCTGGGCGTTGCCATGGAGACCTCAGTGGCACAGAGGACCTTGTAGGGCAAGATTTAAATAGGATGAATATTCTTGGCC
Source organism: Cavia porcellus (assembly GCF_034190915.1). Taxonomy (NCBI): domain Eukaryota; kingdom Metazoa; phylum Chordata; class Mammalia; order Rodentia; family Caviidae; genus Cavia; species Cavia porcellus. The sequence continues at coordinate 3,299,448 of NW_026947543.1, forward strand.
TGGTATGCCACAATATTCTCTCCGAAGGCTTCACTGCTCAGAATTTGTGGATGGAAATGCTTGCCAATCTACACATTGATGTACTTTCAATGGGATATTAAATATGCCAGGGCCTGGCAGATGACCTCTGCCATGTCCTATCCTTGAGCATACGCTTTTCCCTTGTCATGTCAGTCATTTGGCTGAGTCCTGTTCCCTAAGCTATTCAGTCAAGACTTGCTGGCATCATTCACCTGCAGTATAAGAGCTTTCTGTGAAATTTCTCAGCAGAAATCCTCTGCAAGCACATAGCTTTGGATATGAGAGACAGTGGTGGAAGTTGAATTTCAAGGGCAGATATTTGAAAACAATGAAACAAGCCCCGAATAAGATCTTTACATGTTTCCCAGATGAATATGTTTGGAAAAATGGGGGAAGATGGAGATCAAGGCTGGGAAGAGTGCACACCCATTTCAAGGTACAAAAACCAGGGAAAAACATGGGCAAGCAAGAGAGCTGGTTAATCTGATGTAAAAATCTTTGATGATGAAAGGAAAATTATATTCTCATGATGGTATAATCAGGCTGTAGAAGTGAAGTTCTCATGTGGGTTGTCCTATGTGTGGCCTTCTGCATTGTGCAGTGGATGCGGGACAGGAGATCTTCAAATAAATCTGGTGGAACACAAAATACTGAAAAAAATAATTCAGCCTAAATCCTGTGTATTCCTTCCCTTTGAGAACATGTATGGATAATGTACGAAGTTTCAAAAGAGAAAATGTCTATTGGGTCATGGTTTCAACAATGAAATGGTCACTTCACATAACATTTTGAATTTTGCTTTCACCGTTGCTCATGTACCAGGCCTGAGTAAAGCAGAATGCACAGTAAGCCTCATCAATAGTTGTGCATTCCATAAGTGGTTTTAAAACCAGTGAAACCCTTTGGACTTAGTGTTTGTATTTAATTGGTTGATTGGGTTTGCAAATTGTTTGTTTTACTATTTTTAACTTTGTGAGTCAGGGAAGCCCTCACTCATAGTGATTTCGACCTCTCCAAAAGCTCTGAATTTATTCATGTAACAGCTATTACATGCTATAAGTTTCTCCTATTAAAACTTGAAAGACTAACAGACTCTGCTACTTTTCATCTAAATTCAGTGTTGGGCTAAGTTCAGGGATGGACTTTTTACAAGTCCTTTGAAATGTGTCCTCCTCTAGTCACTGGTCGTGCTGGAATTTACTTTCTTGTGAAGACAGGATTTGAGCAAATTGACACAAGTACAGTTTGCCACTACTCTGGACACCTGGTTAAATATCGAGTTCCCTAAATGGTGTGTGTTTTACTTTGATCTCTGCTGACACTTTGCTCATCCAGTTAGAACCACAGGGCTCCAGGCCATAGCGTTCCAGGCCTAAACAAGAAAATTTCCATTGCGTTTTGGGAGTTCATTCGTCTCTCATAATTACTTTTTCCACAAATGTGTGCTGCAGGAGAGGCCCTGTCCAAATGTGGACAGGCCCATTTTCATTCACTCACTTTCAGACTTTCTAAGATTTTCAGTTACTAGAGATTTGCCCAGACTTGCCATTGTCAAGGGACAGTGCACTTCACTTGAAATTGTGCAGTATTACTTCATGTGTCTCCGTGGAAATTCCACCAATGGGAAACTCTCGCTGTAGTCATCTCCAAGTGTTGCTGCGTAAGAAAATATAACTAACAAACGATGTGGTTTCAAGCAGAATGAGGAAAGGAGGGATTATCTTTATTTCAGTGCAGGTTGACCTTTCAAAGAAACAGTAATTCCTATCAAATAGGAGGTAAAATCTTTTGTAAAGAGACATGGACATGACACACTCAACTTTATGTCACTTTTTTTAAAACGCCAAGGGCATTTGAGAAATTCTTGGCTGCTGAATTGTCCCTTTTTGCAAATTTCTCTTAGGTAATACACTCCAGCTTCTTCAAACCATGGTACAGTTCCTTCCATGTAAAAAACCAAAGCAAAAAACAAAATAAATTAAAACAAAACCCATCAAATTACATTTGAGAGCACACAATTGCTCAGCAGGCCCACTATTCAAGAAGCTAGAGGTACAGAATCCTCAGCCTTCAGCCCATGGCCTGAAGTTTTGTCTCTATCATGGCCCCTCAATTCCCTGGCATGTCCACATTAACTCATGAATCTTTACTCATTTCCTCTTCAAATGCACAGGATCCAATATATTTGAACCCTGTTCATCCAAGGCTGTAATCATCCAAGGACACACCAGAGGAAGGGCAGCTACTCCCTTGCCTGCGGCCTTGGAGCTTATCACAATAGAAATGGACACCTGAACAAGGGGAGCCAAAACAAAGAGAGGCATATTCCTAAAGCCTGAAGCACAGAAGCTACCTATAGACCAGTAGTGGGATTTCACAAATTATGTAAGAATCTCTGTGCACATGCTTGGCATGGTCCCTCATGCCTATAATCCCAGCAATCTGGGGGCTGAGGTGGATGGATCCTTGGGAGTTCCAGTCCATCTTGGGCTTCGAATTGATCTCAAGGCCTCTTTCAACAACTACATAAGATGCTGTTTCCAAAAAGAGGACAACATTAAACTAGACACACTTGGTCTAGGTCCCTGGGTTCACTACATGAGTTGTGGAGTCTAAATATTCCAGGCCATGAGAAAATACCTGGAATTTCTAGTGAAAGGGTTATTTGCATCCCTTTTCTAAGTGTTTCCCTTTCACCATGTTACAGTTGAATTCTGGGAAAACCTGCTGGTGATAAGGTATTGAGCTAGTACCTCATGTTTAGTGTTCAGGGTTATGCTGGAATGGCTGCAGACCTCCTTGAAATAGCTATTGCAGACAAGTGAACCCCGAGGAAGCTGGATAGTTGAAGCAGGCACTCCAAATATTCATGCACTGCAAGGATTCACTTTCATTTTGGGTCTCATCTTCTGGTTGCTGGCTTTTAGTGCTAACTGATACTACCATGGTGGCAGTAATCCAGCAGAGACTGCATGTATGGTTTGCAGGTTGGCTTCCCAAGCCACCAGAAACTTGGCAGAACCCAAATCATTGTGGCATTTTCTTTCCTCCCTTGAAACATTTGGCTTTCTACGTTTGATAACTGAATAGACTGGGCTAGTCACCTTTGGACACCATATACCACAAACAGAGCTAAAGACAGAGCCAATTACTTCCCTCCACTTGTCAAAATATGTCAAATTTGCTTGATCACCACAAGTTCAAAGAAAATTCTGGGGCAACTTAGAGAGGTTAATCAAATACTGCATGATTGGAATGGCTGTGGTTGTATGAGGTGGAAAGCTGCAGAGTTGGGCTGAAACTGTTCACAGAAATCCACAGGCTTGTGGTTGCCAGGCAACCACACTGGGCTGAGATTGGCTGAACATCCCTGTGAGGTGGATTTTAGGCTCTAGGTTTGAAAATTTAAAAGACTGGGATAGTCAAGTTTGGAACCCATAGACCTCAGACATACCAAAAAGTTTTCCAATTACTTCCCTCCACTTCTCAAAATATGTCAAATTTTCTTGATCACTACAACTGTAAAAAAAATTCTGAGGCAACATAGAGTGGCTAATCAAAAACTGCATGATTGGAATGGCTGTGGTTGTATGAGGTGGAAAGCTGCAGAGTTGGGCTGAAACAGTTCACAGAAATCCACAAGCTTGTGGTTGCCAGGCAACCACAATGGGCTGTCATTGGCTGAGCACCATTGTGAGCTGGACTTTAGGCTCTAGGATACAAGTGTGCAGTAGGAGACCTGAGTCACAATGCTGGGCGTTGCCATGGAGACCTCAGTGGCACAGAGGACCTTGTAGGGCAAGATTTAAATAGGATGAATATTCTTGGCCTGGTATGCCACAATATTCTCTCCGAAGGCTTCACTGCTCAGAATTTGTGGATGGAAATGCTTGCCAATCTACACATTGATGTACTTTCAATGGGATATTAAATATGCCAGGGCCTGGCAGATGACCTCTGCCATGTCCTATCCTTGAGCATACGCTTTTCCCTTGTCATGTCAGTCATTTGGCTGAGTCCTGTTCCCTAAGCTATTCAGTCAAGACTTGCTGGCATCATTCACCTGCAGTATAAGAGCTTTCTGTGAAATTTCTCAGCAGAAATCCTCTGCAAGCACATAGCTTTGGATATGAGAGACAGTGGTGGAAGTTGAATTTCAAGGTCAGATATTTGAAAACAATGAAACAAGCCCCGAATAAGATCTTTACATGTTTCCCAGATGAATATGTTTGGAAAAATGGGGGAAGATGGAGATCAAGGCTGGGAAGAGTGCACACCCATTTCAAGGTACAAAAACCAGGGAAAAACATGGGCAAGCAAGAGAGCTGGTTAATCTGATGTAAAAATCTTTGATGATGAAAGGAAAATTATATTCTCATGATGGTATAATCAGGCTGTAGAAGTGAAGTTCTCATGTGGGTTGTCCTATGTGTGGCCTTCTGCATTGGGCAGTGGATGCGGGACAGGAGATCTTCAAATAAATCTGGTGGAACACAAAATACTGAAAAAAATAATTCAGCCTAAATCCTGTGTATTCCTTCCCTTTGAGAACATGTATGGATAATGTACGAAGTTTCAAAAGAGAAAATGTCTATTGGGTCATGGTTTCAACAATGAAATGGTCACTTCACATAACATTTTGAATTTTGCTTTCACCGTTGCTCATGTACCAGGCCTGAGTAAAGCAGAATGCACAGTAAGCCTCATCAATAGTTGTGCATTCCATAAGTGGTTTTAAAACCAGTGAAACCCTTTGGACTTAGTGTTTGTATTTAATTGGTTGATTGGTTTTGCAAATTGTTTGTTTTACTATTTTTAACTTTGTGAGTCAGGGAAGCCCTCACTCATAGTGATTTCGACCTCTCCAAAAGCTCTGAATTTATTCATGTAACAGCTATTACATGCTATAAGTTTCTCCTATTAAAACTTGAAAGACTAACAGACTCTGCTACTTTTCATCTAAATTCAGTGTTGGGCTAAGTTCAGGGATGGACTTTTTACAAGTCCTTTGAAATGTGTCCTCCTCTAGTCACTGGTCGTGCTGGAATTTACTTTCTTGTGAAGACAGGATTTGAGCAAATTGACACAAGTACAGTTTGCCACTACTCTGGACACCTGGTTAGATATCGAGTTCCCTAAATGGTGTGTGTTTTACTTTGATCTCTGCTGACACTTTGCTCATCCAGTTAGAACCACAGGGCTCCAGGCCATAGCGTTCCAGGCCTAAACAAGAAAATTTCCATTCCGTTTTGGGAGTTCATTCGTCTCTCATAATTACTTTTTCCACAAATGTGTGCTGCAGGAGAGGCCCTGTCCAAATGTGGACAGGCCCATTTTCATTCACTCACTTTCAGACTTTCTAAGATTTTCAGTTACTAGAGATTTGCCCAGACTTGCCATTGTCAAGGGACAGTGCACTTCACTTGAAATTGTGCAGTATTACTTCATGTGTCTCCGTGGAAATTCCACCAATGGGAAACTCTCGCTGTAGTCATCTCCAAGTGTTGCTGCGTAAGAAAATATAACTAACAAAGGATGTGGTTTCAAGCAGAATGAGGAAAGGAGGGATTATCTTTATTTCAGTGCAGGTTGACCTTTCAAAGAAACAGTAATTCCTATCAAATAGGAGGTAAAATCTTTTGTAAAGAGACATGGACATGACACACTCAACTTTATGTCACTTTTTTTAAAACGCCAAGGGCATTTGAGAAATTCTTGGCTGCTGAATTGTCCCTTTTTGCAAATTTCTCTTAGGTAAGACACTCCAGCTTCTTCAAACCATGGTACAGTTCCTTCCATGTAAAAAACCAAAGCAAAAAACAAAATAAATTAAAACAAAACCCATCAAATTACATTTGAGAGCACACAATTGCTCAGCAGGCCCACTATTCAAGAAGCTAGAGGTACAGAATCCTCAGCCTTCAGCCCATGGCCTGAAGTTTTGTCTCTATCATGGCCCCTCAATTCCCTGGCATGTCCACATTAACTCATGAATCTTTACTCATTTCCTCTTCAAATGCACAGAATCCAATATATTTGAACCCTGTTCATCCAAGGCTGTAATCATCCAAGGACACACCAGAGGAAGGGCAGCTACTCCCTTGCCTGCGGCCTTGGAGCTTATCACAATAGAAATGGACACCTGAAGAAGGGGAGCCAAAACAAAGAGAGGCATATTCCTAAAGCCTGAAGCACAGAAGCTACCTATAGACCAGTAGTGGGATTTCACAAATTATGTAAGAATCTCTGTGCACATGCTTGGCATGGTCCCTCATGCCTATAATCCCAGCAATCTGGGGGCTGAGGTGGATGGATCCTTGGGAGTTCCAGTCCATCTTGGGCTACGAATTGATCTCAAGGCCTCTTTCAAGAACTACATAAGATGCTGTTTCCAAAAAGAGGACAACATTAAACTAGACACACTTGGTCTAGGTCCCTGGGTTCACTACATGAGTTGTGGAGTCTAAATATTCCAGGCCATGAGAAAATACCTGGAATTTCTAGTGAAAGGGTTATTTGCATCCCTTTTCTAAGTGTTTCCCTTTCACCATGTTACAGTTGAATTCTGGGAAAACCTGCTGGTGATAAGGTATTGAGCTAGTACCTCATGTTTAGTGTTCAGGGTTATGCTGGAATGGCTGCAGACCTCCTTGAAATAGCGATTGCAGACAAGTGAACCCAGAGGAAGCTGGATAGTTGAAGCAGGCACTCCAAATATTCATGCACTGCAAGGATTCACTTTCATTTGGGGTCTCATCTTCTGGTTGCTGGCTTTTAGTGCTAACTGATACTACCATGGTGGCAGTAATCCAGCAGAGACTGCATGTATGGTTTGCAGGTTGGCTTCCCAAGCCACCAGAAACTTGGCAGAACCCAAATCATTGTGGCATTTTCTTTCCTCCCTTGAAACATTTGGCTTTCTACGTTTGATAACTGAATAGACTGGGCTAGTCACCTTTGGACACCATATACCACAAACAGAGCTAAAGACAGAGCCAATTACTTCCCTCCACTTGTCAAAATATGTCAAATTTGCTTGAGCACCACAAGTTCAAAGAAAATTCTGAGGCAACTTAGAGAGGTTAATCAAATACTGCATGATTGGAATGGCTGTGGTTGTATGAGGTGGAAAGCTGCAGAGTTGGGCTGAAACTGTTCACAGAAATCCACAGGCTTGTGGTTGCCAGGCAACCACACTGGGCTGAGATTGGCTGAACATCCCTGTGAGGTGGATTTTAGGCTCTAGGTTTGAAAATTTAAAAGACTGGGATAGTCAAGTTTGAACCCATAGACCTCAGACATACCAAAAGGTTTTCCAATTACTTCCCTCCACTTCTCAAAATATGTCAAATTTTCTTGATCACTACAACTGTAAAAAAAAAATTCTGAGGCAACATAGAGAGGCTAATCAAATACTGCATGATTGGAATGGCTGTGGTTGTATGAGGTGGAAAGCTGCAGAGTTGGGCTGAAACAGTTCACAGAAATCCACAAGCTTGTGGTTGCCAGGCAACCACAATGGGCTGTGATTGGCTGAGCACCATTGTGAGCTGGACTTTAGGCTCTAGGATACAAGTGTGCAGTAGGAGACCTGAGTCACAATGCTGGGCGTTGCCATGGAGACCTCAGTGGCACAGAGGACCTTGTAGGGCAAAATTTAAATAGGATGAATATTCTTGGCCTGGTATGCCACAATATTCTCTCCGAAGGCTTCACTGCTCAGAATTTGTGGATGGAAATGCTTGCCAATCTACACATTGATGTACTTTCAATGGGATATTAAATATGCCAGGGCCTGGCAGATGACCTCTGCCATGTCCTATCCTTGAGCATACGCTTTTCCCTTGTCATGTCAGTCATTTGGCTGAGTCCTGTTCCCTAAGCTATTCAGTCAAGACTTGCTGGCATCATTCACCTGCAGTATAAGAGCTTTCTGTGAAATTTCTCAGCAGAAATCCTCTGCAAGCACATAGCTTTGGATATGAGAGACAGTGGTGGAAGTTGAATTTCAAGGGCAGATATTTGAAAACAATGAAACAAGCCCCGAATAAGATCTTTACATGTTTCCCAGATGAATATGTTTGGAAATATGGGGGAAGATGGAGATCAAGGCTGGGAAGAGTGCACACCCATTTCAAGGTACAAAAACCAGGGAAACACATGGGCAAGCAAGAGAGCTGGTTAATCGGATGTAAAAATCTTTGATGATGAAAGGAAAATTATATTCTCATGATGGTATAATCAGGCTGTAGAAGTGAAGTTCTCATGTGGGTTGTCCTATGTGTGGCCTTCTGCATTGTGCAGTGGATGCGGGACAGGAGATCTTCAAATAAATCTGGTGGAACACAAAATACTGAAAAAAATAATTCAGCCTAAATCCTGTGTATTCCTTCCCTTTGAGAACATGTATGGATAATGTACGAAGTTTCAAAAGAGAAAATGTCTATTGGGTCATGGTTTCAACAATGAAATGGTCACTTCACATAACATTTTGAATTTTGCTTTCACCGTTGCTCATGTACCAGGCCTGAGTAAAGCAGAATGCACAGTAAGCCTCATCAATAGTTGTGCATTCCATAAGTGGTTTTAAAACCAGTGAAACCCTTTGGACTTAGTGTTTGTATTTAATTGGTTGATTGGGTTTGCAAATTGTTTGTTTTACTATTTTTAACTTTGTGAGTCAGGGAAGCCCTCACTCATAGTGATTTCGACCTCTCCAAAAGCTCTGAATTTATTCATGTAACAGCTATTACATGCTATAAGTTTCTCCTATTAAAACTTGAAAGACTAACAGACTCTGCTACTTTTCATCTAAATTCAGTGTTGGGCTAAGTTCAGGGATGGACTTTTTACAAGTCCTTTGAAATGTGTCCTCCTCTAGTCACTGGTCGTGCTGGAATTTACTTTCTTGTGAAGACAGGATTTGAGCAAATTGACACAAGTACAGTTTGCCACTACTCTGGACACCTGGTTAGATATCGAGTTCCCTAAATGGTGTGTGTTTTACTTTGATCTCTGCTGACACTTTGCTCATCCAGTTAGAACCACAGGGCTCCAGGCCATAGCGTTCCAGGCCTAAACAAGAAAATTTCCATTCCGTTTTGGGAGTTCATTCGTCTCTCATAATTACTTTTTCCACAAATGTGTGCTGCAGGAGAGGCCCTGTCCAAATGTGGACAGGCCCATTTTCATTCACTCACTTTCAGACTTTCTAAGATTTTCAGTTACTAGAGATTTGCCCAGACTTGCCATTGTCAAGGGACAGTGCACTTCACTTGAAATTGTGCAGTATTACTTCATGTGTCTCCGTGGAAATTCCACCAATGGGAAACTCTCGCTGTAGTCATCTCCAAGTGTTGCTGCGTAAGAAAATATAACTAACAAAGGATGTGGTTTCAAGCAGAATGAGGAAAGGAGGGATTATCTTTATTTCAGTGCAGGTTGACCTTTCAAAGAAACAGTAATTCCTATCAAATAGGAGGTAAAATCTTTTGTAAAGAGACATGGACATGACACACTCAACTTTATGTCACTTTTTTTAAAACGCCAAGGGCATTTGAGAAATTCTTGGCTGCTGAATTGTCCCTTTTTGCAAATTTCTCTTAGGTAAGACACTCCAGCTTCTTCAAACCATGGTACAGTTCCTTCCATGTAAAAAACCAAAGCAAAAAACAAAATAAATTAAAACAAAACCCATCAAATTACATTTGAGAGCACACAATTGCTCAGCAGGCCCACTATTCAAGAAGCTAGAGGTACAGAATCCTCAGCCTTCAGCCCATGGCCTGAAGTTTTGTCTCTATCATGGCCCCTCAATTCCCTGGCATGTCCACATTAACTCATGAATCTTTACTCATTTCCTCTTCAAATGCACAGAATCCAATATATTTGAACCCTGTTCATCCAAGGCTGTAATCATCCAAGGACACACCAGAGGAAGGGCAGCTACTCCCTTGCCTGCGGCCTTGGAGCTTATCACAATAGAAATGGACACCTGAAGAAGGGGAGCCAAAACAAAGAGAGGCATATTCCTAAAGCCTGAAGCACAGAAGCTACCTATAGACCAGTAGTGGGATTTCACAAATTATGTAAGAATCTCTGTGCACATGCTTGGCATGGTCCCTCATGCCTATAATCCCAGCAATCTGGGGGCTGAGGTGGATGGATCCTTGGGAGTTCCAGTCCATCTTGGGCTACGAATTGATCTCAAGGCCTCTTTCAAGAACTACATAAGATGCTGTTTCCAAAAAGAGGACAACATTAAACTAGACACACTTGGTCTAGGTCCCTGGGTTCACTACATGAGTTGTGGAGTCTAAATATTCCAGGCCATGAGAAAATACCTGGAATTTCTAGTGAAAGGGTTATTTGCATCCCTTTTCTAAGTGTTTCCCTTTCACCATGTTACAGTTGAATTCTGGGAAAACCTGCTGGTGATAAGGTATTGAGCTAGTACCTCATGTTTAGTGTTCAGGGTTATGCTGGAATGGCTGCAGACCTCCTTGAAATAGCGATTGCAGACAAGTGAACCCAGAGGAAGCTGGATAGTTGAAGCAGGCACTCCAAATATTCATGCACTGCAAGGATTCACTTTCATTTGGGGTCTCATCTTCTGGTTGCTGGCTTTTAGTGCTAACTGATACTACCATGGTGGCAGTAATCCAGCAGAGACTGCATGTATGGTTTGCAGGTTGGCTTCCCAAGCCACCAGAAACTTGGCAGAACCCAAATCATTGTGGCATTTTCTTTCCTCCCTTGAAACATTTGGCTTTCTACGTTTGATAACTGAATAGACTGGGCTAGTCAACTTTGGACACCATATATCACAAATAGAGCTAAAGACAGAGGCAATTACTTCCCTCCACTTGTCAAAATATGTCAAATTTGCTTGATCACCACAAGTTCAAAGAAAATTCTGAGACAACTTTGAGAGGTTAATCAAATACTGCATGATTGGAATGGCTGTGGTTGTATGAGGTGGAAAGCTGCAGAGTTGGGCTGAAACTGTTCACAGAAATCCACAGGCTTGTGGTTGCCAGGCAACCACACTGGGCTGAGATTGGCTGAACATCCCTGTGAGGTGGATTTTAGGCTCTAGGTTTGAAAATTTAAAAGACTGGGATAGTCAAGTTTGGAACCCATAGACCTCAGACATACCAAAAAGTTTTCCAATTACTTCCCTCCACTTCTCAAAATATGTCAAATTTTCTTGATCACTACAAGTGTAAAAAAAATTCTGAGGCAACATAGAGTGGCTAATCAAAAACTGCATGATTGGAATGGCTGTGGTTGTATGAGGTGGAAAGCTGCAGAGTTGGGCTGAAACAGTTCACAGAAATCCACAAGCTTGTGGTTGCCAGGCAACCACAATGGGCTGTCATTGGCTGAGCACCATTGTGAGCTGGACTTTAGGCTCTAGGATACAAGTGTGCAGTAGGAGACCTGAGTCACAATGCTGGGCGTTGCCATGGAGACCTCAGTGGCACAGAGGACCTTGTAGGGCAAGATTTAAATAGGATGAATATTCTTGGCCTGGTATGCCACAATATTCTCTCCGAAGGCTTCACTGCTCAGAATTTGTGGATGGAAATGCTTGCCAATCTACACATTGATGTACTTTCAATGGGATATTAAATATGCCAGGGCCTGGCAGATGACCTCTGCCATGTCCTATCCTTGAGCATACGCTTTTCCCTTGTCATGTCAGTCATTTGGCTGAGTCCTGTTCCCTAAGCTATTCAGTCAAGACTTGCTGGCATCATTCACCTGCAGTATAAGAGCTTTCTGTGAAATTTCTCAGCAGAAATCCTCTGCAAGCACATAGCTTTGGATATGAGAGACAGTGGTGGAAGTTGAATTTCAAGGGCAGATATTTGAAAACAATGAAACAAGCCCCGAATAAGATCTTTACATGTTTCCCAGATGAATATGTTTGGAAAAATGGGGGAAGATGGAGATCAAGGCTGGGAAGAGTGCACACCCATTTCAAGGTACAAAAACCAGGGAAAAACATGGGCAAGCAAGAGAGCTGGTTAATCTGATGTAAAAATCTTTGATGATGAAAGGAAAATTATATTCTCATGATGGTATAATCAGGCTGTAGAAGTGAAGTTCTCATGTGGGTTGTCCTATGTGTGGCCTTCTGCATTGGGCAGTGGATGCGGGACAGGAGATCTTCAAATAAATCTGGTGGAACACAAAATACTGAAAAAAATAATTCAGCCTAAATCCTGTGTATTCCTTCCCTTTGAGAACATGTATGGATAATATACGAAGTTTCAAAAGAGAAAATGTCTATTGGGTCATGGTTTCAACAATGAAATGGTCACTTCACATAACATTTTGAATTTTGCTTTCACCGTTGCTCATGTACCAGGCCTGAGTAAAGCAGAATGCACAGTAAGCCTCATCAATAGTTGTGCATTCCATAAGTGGTTTTAAAACCAGTGAAACCCTTTGGACTTAGTGTTTGTATTTAATTGGTTGATTGGTTTTGCAAATTGTTTGTTTTACTATTTTTAACTTTGTGAGTCAGGGAAGCCCTCACTCATAGTGATTTCGACCTCTCCAAAAGCTCTGAATTTATTCATGTAACAGCTATTACATGCTATAAGTTTCTCCTATTAAAACTTGAAAGACTAACAGACTCTGCTACTTTTCATCTAAATTCAGTGTTGGGCTAAGTTCAGGGATGGACTTTTTACAAGTCCTTTGAAATGTGTCCTCCTCTAGTCACTGGTCGTGCTGGAATTTACTTTCTTGTGAAGACAGGATTTGAGCAAATTGACACAAGTACAGTTTGCCACTACTCTGGACACCTGGTTAGATATCGAGTTCCCTAAATGGTGTGTGTTTTACTTTGATCTCTGCTGACACTTTGCTCATCCAGTTAGAACCACAGGGCTCCAGGCCATAGCGTTCCAGGCCTAAACAAGAAAATTTCCATTCCGTTTTGGGAGTTCATTCGTCTCTCATAATTACTTTTTCCACAAATGTGTGCTGCAGGAGAGGCCCTGTCCAAATGTGGACAGGCCCATTTTCATTCACTCACTTTCAGACTTTCTAAGATTTTCAGTTACTAGAGATTTGCCCAGACTTGCCATTGTCAAGGGACAGTGCACTTCACTTGAAATTGTGCAGTATTACTTCATGTATCTCCGTGGAAATTCCACCAATGGGAAACTCTCGCTGTAGTCATCTCCAAGTGTTGCTGCGTAAGAAAATATAACTAACAAAGGATGTGGTTTCAAGCAGAATGAGGAAAGGAGGGATTATCTTTATTTCAGTGCAGGTTGACCTTTCAAAGAAACAGTAATTCCTATCAAATAGGAGGTAAAATCTTTTGTAAAGAGACATGGACATGACACACTCAACTTTATGTCACTTTTTTTAAAACGCCAAGGGCATTTGAGAAATTCTTGGCTGCTGAATTGTCCCTTTTTGCAAATTTCTCTTAGGTAAGACACTCCAGCTTCTTCAAACCATGGTACAGTTCCTTCCATGTAAAAAACCAAAGCAAAAAACAAAATAAATTAAAACAAAACCCATCAAATTACATTTGAGAGCACACAATTGCTCAGCAGGCCCACTATTCAAGAAGCTAGAGGTACAGAATCCTCAGCCTTCAGCCCATGGCCTGAAGTTTTGTCTCTATCATGGCCCCTCAATTCCCTGGCATGTCCACATTAACTCATGAATCTTTACTCATTTCCTCTTCAAATGCACAGAATCCAATATATTTGAACCCTGTTCATCCAAGGCTGTAATCATCCAAGGACACACCAGAGGAAGGGCAGCTACTCCCTTGCCTGCGGCCTTGGAGCTTATCACAATAGAAATGGACACCTGAACAAGGGGAGCCAAAACAAAGAGAGGCATATTCCTAAAGCCTGAAGCACAGAAGCTACCTATAGACCAGTAGTGGGATTTCACAAATTATGTAAGAATCTCTGTGCACATGCTTGGCATGGTCCCTCATGCCTATAATCCCAGCAATCTGGGGGCTGAGGTGGATGGATCCTTGGGAGTTCCAGTCCATCTTGGGCTACGAATTGATCTCAAGGCCTCTTTCAAGAACTACATAAGATGCTGTTTCCAAAAAGAGGACAACATTAAACTAGACACACTTGGTCTAGGTCCCTGGGTTCACTACATGAGTTGTGGAGTCTAAATATTCCAGGCCATGAGAAAATACCTGGAATTTCTAGTGAAAGGGTTATTTGCATCCCTTTTCTAAGTGTTTCCCTTTCACCATGTTACAGCTGAATTCTGGGAAAACCTGCTGGTGATAAGGTATTGAGCTACTACCTCATGTTTAGTGTTCAGGGTTATGCTGGAATGGCTGCAGACCTCCTTGAAATAGCGATTGCAGACAAGTGAACCCCGAGGAAGCTGGATAGTTGAAGCAGGCACTCCAAATATTCATGCACTGCAAGGATTCACTTTCATTTTGGGTCTCATCTTCTGGTTGCTGGCTTTTAGTGCTAACTGATACTACCATGGTGGCAGTAATCCAGCAGAGACTGCATGTATGGTTTGCAGGTTTGCTTCCCAAGCCACCAGAAACTTGGCAGAACCCAAATCATTGTGGCATTTTCTTTCGTCCCTTGAAACATTTGGCTTTCTACCTTTGATAACAGAATAGACTGGGCTAGTCACCTTTGGACACCATATACCACAAACAGAGCTAAAGACAGAGCCAATTACTTCCCTCCACTTGTCAAAATATGTCAAATTTGCTTGATCACCACAAGTTCAAAGAAAATTCTGAGGCAACTTTGAGAGGTTAATCAAATACTGCATGATTGGAATGGCTGTGGTTGTATGAGGTGGAAAGCTGCAGAGTTGGGCTGAAACTGTTCACAGAAATCCACAGGCTTGTGGTTGCCAGGCAAACACACTGGGCTGAGATTGGCTGAACATCCCTGTGAGGTGGATTTTAGGCTCTAGGTTTGAAAATTTAAAAGACTGGGATAGTCAAGTTTGGAACCCATAGACCTCAGACATACCAAAAAGTTTTCCAATTACTTCCCTCCACTTCTCAAAATATGTCAAATTTTCTTGATCACTACAACTGTAAAAAAAATTCTGAGGCAACATAGAGTGGCTAATCAAAAACTGCATGATTGGTATGGCTGTGGTTGTATGAGGTGGAAAGCTGCAGAGTTGGGCTGAAACAGTTCACAGAAATCCACAAGCTTG
Organism: Cavia porcellus; assembly: GCF_034190915.1. Lineage (NCBI taxonomy): Eukaryota > Metazoa > Chordata > Mammalia > Rodentia > Caviidae > Cavia > Cavia porcellus. The sequence goes on from NW_026947543.1 coordinate 3,314,670, forward strand.
TGGTTGCCAGCTAACCACAATGGGCTGTGATTGGCTGAGCACTATTGTGAGCTGGACTTTAGGCTCTAGGATACAAGTGTGCAGTAGGAGACCTGAGTCACAATGCTGGGCGTTGCCATGGAGACCTCAGTGGCACAGAGGACCTTGTAGGGCAAGATTTAAATAGGATGAATATTCTTGACCTGGTATGCCACAATATTCTCTCCGAAGGCTTCACTGCTCAGAATTTGTGGATGGAAATGCTTGCCAATCTACACATTGATGTACTTTCAATGGGATATTAAATATGCCAGGGCCTGGCAGATGACCTCTGCCATGTCCTATCCTTGAGCATACGCTTTTCCCTTGTCATGTCAGTCATTTGGCTGAGTCCTGTTCCCTAAGCTATTCAGTCAAGACTTGCTGGCATCATTCACCTGCAGTATAAGAGCTTTCTGTGAAATTTCTCAGCAGAAATCCTCTGCAAGAACATAGCTTTGGATATGAGAGACAGTGGTGGAAGTTGAATTTCAAGGGCAGATATTTGAAAACAATGAAACAAGCCCCGAATAAGATCTTTACATGTTTCCCAGATGAATATGTTTGGAAATATGGGGGAAGATGGAGATCAAGGCTGGGAAGAGTGCACACCCATTTCAAGGTACAAAAACAGGGAAAAACATGGGCAAGCAAGAGAGCTGGTTAATCTGATGTAAAAATCTTTGATGATGAAAGGAAAATTATATTCTCATGATGATATAATCAGGCTGTAGAAGTGAAGTTCTCACGTGGGTTGTCCTATGTGTGGCCTTCTGCATTGGGCAGTGGATGCAGGACAGGAGATCTTCAAATAAATCTGGTGGAACACAAAATACTGAAAAAAATAATTCAGCCTAAATCCTGTGTATTCCTTCCCTTTGAGAACATGTATGGATAATGTACGAAGTTTCAAAAGAGAAAATGTCTATTGGGTCATGGTTTCAACAATGAAATGGTCACTTCACATAACATTTTGAATTTTGCTTTCACCGTTGCTCATGTACCAGGCCTGAGTAAAACAGAATGCAGAGTAAGCCTCATCAATAGTTGTGCATTCCATAAGTGGTTTTAAAACCAGTGAAACCCTTTGGACTTAGTGTTTGTATTTAATTGGTTGATTGGTTTTGCAAATTGTTTGTTTTACTATTTTTAACTTTGTGAGTCAGGGAAGCCCTCACTCATAGTGATTTCGACCTCTCCAAAAGCTCTGAATTTATTCATGTAACAGCTATTACATGCTATAAGTTTCTCCTATTAAAACTTGAAAGACTAACAGACTCTGCTACTTTTCATCTAAATTCAGTGTTGGGCTAAGTTCAGGGATGGACTTTTTACAAGTCCTTTGAAATGTGTCCTCCTCTAGTCACTGGTCGTGCTGGAATTTACTTTCTTGTGAAGACAGGATTTGAGCAAATTGACACAAGTACAGTTTGCCACTACTCTGGACACCTGGTTAAATATCGAGTTCCCTAAATGGTGTGTGTTTTACTTTGATCTCTGCTGACACTTTGCTCATCCAGTTAGAACCACAGGGCTCCAGGCCATAGCGTTCCAGGCCTAAACAAGAAAATGTCCATTCCGTTTTGGGAGTTCATTCGTCTCTCATAATTACGTTTTCCACAAATGTGTGCTTCAGGAGAGGCCCTGTCCAAATGTGGAGAGGCCCATTTTCATTCACTCACTTTCAGACTTTCTAAGATTTTCAGTTACTAGAGATTTGCCCAGACTTGCCATTGTCAAGGGACAGTGCACTTCACTTGAAATTGTGCAGTATTACTTCATGTGTCTCCGTGGAAATTCCACCAATGGGAAACTCTCGCTGTAGTCATCTCCAAGTGTTGCTGCGTAAGAAAATATAACTAACAAACGATGTGGTTTCAAGCAGAATTAGGAAAGGAGGGATTATCTTTATTTCAGTGCAGGTTGACCTTTCAAAGAAACAGTATTTCCTATCAAATAGGAGGTAAAATCTTTTGTAAAGAGACATGGACATGACACACTCAACTTTATGTCACTTTTTTTAAAACGCCAAGGGCATTTGAGAAATTCTTGGCTGCTGAATTGTCCCTTTTTGCAAATTTCTCTTAGGTAAGACACTCCAGCTTCTTCAAACCATGGTACAGTTCCTTCCATGTAAAAAACCAAAGCAAAAAACAAAATAAATTAAAACAAAACCCATCAAATTACATTTGAGAGCACACAATTGCTCAGCAGGCCCACTATTCAAGAAGCTAGAGGTACAGAATCCTCAGCCTTCAGTCCATGGCCTGAAGTTTTGTCTCTATCATGGCCCCTCAATTCCCTGGCATGTCCACATTAACTCATGAATCTTTACTCATTTCCTCTTCAAATGCACAGGATCCAATATATTTGAACCCTGTTCATCCAAGGCTGTAATCATCCAAGGACACACCAGAGGAAGGGCAGCTACTCCCTTTGCCTGCGGCCTTGGAGCTTATCACAATAGAAATGGACACCTGAACAAGGGGAGCCAAAACAAAGAGAGGCATATTCCTAAAGCCTGAAGCACAGAAGCTACCTATAGACCAGTAGTGGGATTTCACAAATTATGTAAGAATCTCTGTGCACATGCTTGGCATGGTCCCTCATGCCTATAATCCCAGCAATCTGGGGGCTGAGGTGGATGGATCCTTGGGAGTTCCAGTCCATCTTGGGCTACGAATTGATCTCAAGGCCTCTTTCAACAACTACATAAGATGCTGTTTCCAAAAAGAGGACAACATTAAACTAGACACACTTGGTCTAGGTCCCTGGGTTCACTACATGAGTTGTGGAGTCTAAATATTCCAGGCCATGAGAAAATACCTGGGATTTCAAGTGAAAGGGGCATTTGCATCCCTTTTCTAAGGTTTTCCCTTTCACCATGTTACAGTTGAATTCTGGGAAAACCTGCTGGTGATAAGGTATTGAGCTAGTACCTCATGTTTAGTGTTCAGGGTTATGCTGGAATGGCTGCAGACCTCCTTGAAATAGCGATTGCAGACAAGTGAACCCCGAGGAAGCTGGATAGTTGAAGCAGGCACTCCAAATATTCATGCACTGCAAGGATTCACTTTCATTTTGGGTCTCATCTTCTGGTTGCTGGCTTTTAGTGCTAACTGATACTACCATGGTGGCAGTAATCCAGCAGAGACTGCATGTATGGTTTGCAGGTTGGCTTCCCAAGCCACCAGAAACTTGGCAGAACCCAAATCATTGTGGCATTTTCTTTCCTCCCTTGAAACATTTGGCTTTCTACGTTTGATAACTGAATAGACTGGGCTAGTCACCTTTGGACACCATATACCACAAACAGAGCTAAATACAGAGCCAATTACTTCCCTCCACTTGTCAAAATATGTCAAATTTGCTTGATCACCACAAGTTCAAAGAAAATTCTGAGGCAACTTAGAGAGGTTAATCAAATACTGCATGATTGGAATGGCTGTGGTTGTATGAGGTGGAAAGCTGCAGAGTTGGGCTGAAACTGTTCACAGAAATCCACAGGCTTGTGGTTGCCAGGCAACCACACTGGGCTGAGATTGGCTGAACATCCCTGTGAGGTGGATTTTAGGCTCTAGGTTTGAAAATTTAAAAGACTGGGATAGTCAAGTTTGAACCCATAGACCTCAGACATACCAAAAGGTTTTCCAATTACTTCCCTCCACTTCTCAAAATATGTCAAATTTTCTTGATCACTACAACTGTAAAAAAAAAAATTCTGAGGCAACATAGAGAGGCTAATCAAATACTGCATGATTGGAATGGCTGTGGTTGTATGAGGTGGAAAGCTGCAGAGTTGGGCTGAAACAGTTCACAGAAATCCACAAGCTTGTGGTTGCCAGGCAACCACAATGGGCTGTGATTGGCTGAGCACCATTGTGAGCTGGACTTTAGGCTCTAGGATACAAGTGTGCAGTAGGAGACCTGAGTCACAATGCTTGGCGTTGCCATGGAGACCTCAGTGGCACAGAGGACCTTGTAGGGCAAGATTTAAATAGGATGAATATTCTTGGCCTGGTATGCCACAATATTCTCTCTGAAGGCTTCACTGCTCAGAATTTGTGGATGGAAATGCTTGCCAATCTACACATTGATGTACTTTCAATGGGATATTAAATATGCCAGGGCCTGGCAGATGACCTCTGCCATGTCCTATCCTTGAGCATACGCTTTTCCCTTGTCATGTCAGTCATTTGGCTGAGTCCTGTTCCCTAAGCTATTCAGTCAAGACTTGCTGGCATCATTCACCTGCAGTATAAGAGCTTTCTGTGAAATTTCTCAGCAGAAATCCTCTGCAAGCACATAGCTTTGGATATGAGAGACAGTGGTGGAAGTTGAATTTCAAGGGCAGATATTTGAAAACAATGAAACAAGCCCCGAATAAGATCTTTACATGTTTCCCAGATGAATATGTTTGGAAATATGGGGGAAGATGGAGATCAAGGCTGGGAAGAGTGCACACCCATTTCAAGGTACAAAAACCAGGGAAAAACATGGGCAAGCAAGAGAGCTGGTTAATCTGATGTAAAAATCTTTAATGATGAAAGGAAAATTACATTCTCATGATGATATAATCAGGCTGTAAAAGTGAAGTTCTCATGTGGGTTGTCCTATGTGTGGCCTCTGCACTGGGCAGTGGATGCAGGACAGGAAATCTTCAAATAAATCTGGTGGAACACAAAATACTGAGAAAAGTAATTCAGCCTAAATCCTGTGTATTCCTTCCCTTTGAGAACATATATGGATAATGTATGAAGATTCAAAAGAGTAAATGTCTATTGTGTCATGGTTTCAACAATGAAATGGTCACTTCACATAACATTTTGAATTTTGCTTTCACCGTTGCTCATGTACCAGGCCTGAGTAAAGCTGAATGCACAGTAAGCCTCATCAATAGTTGGGCATTCCGTAAGTGGTTTTAAAACCAGTGAAACCCTTTGGACTTAGTGTTTGTATTTAATTGGTTGATTGGTTTTGCAAATTGTTTGTTTTACTATTTTTAACTTTGTGAGTCAGGGAAGCCCTCACTCATAGTGATTTCGACCTCTCCAAAACCTCTGAATTTATTCATGTAACAGCTATTACATGCTATAAGTTTCTCCTATTAAAACTTGAAAGACTAACAGACTCTGCTACTTTTCATCTAAATTCAGTGTTGGGCTAAGTTCAGGGATGGACTTTTTACAAGTCCTTTGAAATGTGTCCTCCTCTAGTCACTGGTCGTGCTGGAATTTACTTTCTTGTGAAGACAGGATTTGAGCAAATTGACACAAGTACAGTTTGCCACTACTCTGGACACCTGGTTAAATATCGAGTTCCCTATATGGTGTGTGTTTTACTTTGATCTCTGCTGACACTTTGTTCATCCAGTTAGAACCACAGGGCTCCAGGCCATAGCGTTCCAGGCCTAAACAAGAAAATTTCCATTCCGTTTTGGGAGTTCATTCGTCTCTCATAATTACTTTTTCCACAAATGTGTGCTTCAGGAGAGGCCCTGTCCAAATATGGAGAGGCCCATTTTCATTCACTCACTTTCAGACTTTCTAAGATTTTCAGTTACTAGAGATTTGCCCAGACTTGCCATTGTCAAGGGACAGTGCACTTCACTTGAAATTGTGCAGTATTACTTCATGTGTCTCAGTGGAAATTCCACCAATGGGAAACTCTCGCTGTAGTCATCTCCAAGTGTTGCTGCGTAAGAAAATATAACTAACAAAGGATGTGGTTTCAAGCAGAATGAGGAAAGGAGGGATTATCTTTATTTCAGTGCAGGTTGACCTTTCAAAGAAACAGTAATTCCTATCAAATAGGAGGTAAAATCTTTTGTAAAGAGACATGGACATGACACACTCAACTTTATGTCACTTTTTTTAAAACGCCAAGGGCATTTGAGAAATTCTTGGCTGCTGAATTGTCCCTTTTTGCAAATTTCTCTTAGGTAAGACACTCCAGCTTCTTCAAACCATGGTACAGTTCCTTCCATGTAAAAAACCAAAGCAAAAAACAAAATAAATTAAAACAAAACCCATCAAATTACATTTGAGAGCACACAATTGCTCAGCAGGCCCACTATTCAAGAAGCTAGAGGTACAGAATCCTCAGCCTTCAGCCCATGGCCTGAAGTTTTGTCTCTATCATGGCCCCTCAATTCCCTGGCATGTCCACATTAACTCATGAATCTTTACTCATTTCCTCTTCAAATGCACAGGATCCAATATATTTGAACCTTGTTCATCCACGGCTGTAATCATCCAAGGACACACCAGAGGAAGGGCAGCTACTCCCTTGCCTGCGGCCTTGGAGCTTATCACAATAGAAATGGACACCTGAACAAGGGGAGCCAAAACAAAGAGAGGCATATTCCTAAAGCCTGAAGCACAGAAGCTACCTATAGACCAGTAGTGGGATTTCACAAATTATGTAAGAATCTCTGTGCACATGCTTGGCATGGTCCCTCATGCCTATAATCCCAGCAATCTGGGGGCTGAGGTGGATGGATCCTTGGGAGTTCCAGTCCATCTTGGGCTACGAATTGATCTCAAGGCCTCTTTCAACAACTACATAAGATGCTGTTTCCAAAAAGAGGACAACATTAAACTAGACACACTTGGTCTAGGTCCCTGGGTTCACTACATGAGTTGTGGAGTCTAAATATTCCAGGCCATGAGAAAATACCTGGAATTTCTAGTGAAAGGGTTATTTGCATCCCTTTTCTAAGTGTTTCCCTTTCACCATGTTACAGTTGAATTCTGGGAAAACCTGCTGGTGATAAGGTATTGAGCTAGTACCTCATGTTTAGTGTTCAGGGTTATGCTGGAATGGCTGCAGACCTCCTTGAAATAGCGATTGCAGACAAGTGAACCCAGAGGAAGCTGGATAGTTGAAGCAGGCACTCCATATATTCATGCACTGCAAGGATTCACTTTCATTTTGGGTCTCTTCTTCTGGTTGCTGGCTTTTAGTGCTAACTGATACTACCATGGTGGCAGTAATCCAGCAGAGACTGCATGTATGGTTTGCAGGTTGGCTTCCCAAGCCACCAGAAACTTGGCAGAACCCAAATCATTGTGGCATTTTCTTTCCTCCCTTGAAACATTTGGCTTTCTACGTTTGATAACTGAATAGACTGGGCTAGTCACCTTTGGACACCAAATACCACAAACAGAGCTAAAGACAGAGCCAATTACTTCCCTCCACTTGTCAAAATATGTCAAATTTGCTTGATCACCACAAGTTCAAAGAAAATTCTGAGGCAACTTAGAGAGGTTAATCAAATACTGCATGATTGGAATGGCTGTGGTTGTATGAGGTGGAAAGCTGCAGAGTTGGGCTGAAACTGTTCACAGAAATCCACAGGCTTGTGGTTGCCAGGCAACCACACTGGGCTGAGATTGGCTGAACATCCCTGTGAGGTGGATTTTAGGCTCTAGGTTTGAAAATTTAAAAGACTGGGATAGTCAAGTTTGGAACCCATAGACCTCAGACATACCAAAAGGTTTTCCAATTACTTCCCTCCACTTCTCAAAATATGTCAAATTTTCTTGATCACTACAACTGTAAAAAAAAAATTCTGAGGCAACATAGAGAGGCTAATCAAATACTGCATGATTGGAATGGCTGTGGTTGTATGAGGTGGAAAGCTGCAGAGTTGGGCTGAAAGAGTTCACAGAAATCCACAAGCTTGTGGTTGCCAGGCAACCACAATGGGCTGTGATTCGCTGAGCACCATTGTGAGCTGGACTTTAGGCTCTAGGATACAAGTGTGCAGTACGAGACCTGAGTCACAATGCTGGGCGTTGCCATGGAGACCTCATTGGCACAGAGGACCTTGTAGGGCAAGATTTAAATAGGATGAATATTCTTGGCCTGGTATGCCACAATATTCTCTCCGAAGGCTTCACTGCTCAGAATTTGTGGATGGAAATGCTTGCCAATCTACACATTGATGTACTTTCAATGGGATATTAAATATGCCAGGGCCTGGCAGATGACCTCTGCCATGTCCTATCCTTGAGCATACGCTTTTCCCTTGTCATGTCAGTCATTTGGCTGAGTCCTGTTCCCTAAGCTATTCAGTCAAGACTTGCTGGCATCATTCACCTGCAGTATAAGAGCTTTCTGTGAAATTTCTCAGCAGAAATCCTCTGCAAGCACATAGCTTTGGATATGAGAGACAGTGGTGGAAGTTGAATTTCAAGGGCAGATATTTGAAAACAATGAAACAAGCCCCGAATAAGATCTTTACATGTTTCCCAGATGAATATGTTTGGAAATATGGGGGAAGATGGAGATCAAGGCTGGGAAGAGTGCACACCCATTTCAAGGTACAAAAACCAGGGAAAAACATGGGCAAGCAAGAGAGCTGGTTAATCTGATGTAAAAATCTTTGATGATGAAAGGAAAATTATATTCTCATGATGATATAATCAGGCTGTAGAAGTGAAGTTCTCATGTGGGTTGTCCTATGTGTGGCCTTCTGCATTGGGCAGTGGATGCAGGTCAGGAGATCTTCAAATAAATCTGGTGGAACACAAAATACTGAAAAAAATAATTCAGCCTAAATCCTGTGTATTCCTTCCCTTTGAGAACATGTATGGATAATGTACGAAGTTTCAAAAGAGAAAATGTCTATTGGGTCATGGTTTTAACAATGAAATGGTCACTTCACGTAACATTTTGAATTTTGCTTTCACCGTTGCTCATGTACCAGGCCTGAGTAAAGCAGAATGCAGAGTAAGCCTCATCAATAGTTGTGCATTCCATAAGTGGTTTTAAAACCAGTGAAACCCTTTGGACTTAGTGTTTGTATTTAATTGATTGATTGGTTTTGCAAATTGTTTGTTTTCCTATTTTTAACTTTGTGAGTCAGGGAAGCCCTCACTCATAGTGATTTCGACCTCTCCAAAAGCTCTGAATTTATTCATGTAACAGCTATTACATGCTATAAGTTTCTCCTATTAAAACTTGAAAGACTATCAGACTCTGCTAATTTTCATCTAAATTCAGTGTTGGGCTCAGTTCAGGGATGGACTTTTTACAAGTCCTTTGAAATGTATCCTCCTCTAGTCACTGGTCATGCTGGAATTTACTTTCTTGTGAAGACAGGATTTGAGCAAATTGACACAAGTACAGTTTGCCACTACTCTGGACACCTGGTTAGATATCGAGTTCCCTAAATGGTGTGTGTTTTACTTTGATCTCTGCTGACACTTTGCTCATCCAGTTAGAACCACAGGGCTCCAGGCCATAGCGTTCCAGGCCTAAACAAGAAAATGTCCATTCCATTTTGGGAGTTCATTCGTCTCTCATAATTACTTTTTCCACAAATGTGTGCTTCAGGAGAGGCCCTGTCCAAATGTGGAGAGGCCCATTTTCATTCACTCACTTTCAGACTTTCTAAGATTTTCAGTTACTAGAGATTTGCCCAGACTTGCCATTGTCAAGGGACAGTGCACTTCACTTGAAATTGTGCAGTATTACTTCATGTGTCTCCGTGGAAATTCCACCAATGGGAAACTCTCGCTGTAGTCATCTCCAAGTGTTGCTGCGTAAGAAAATATAACTAACAAAGGATGTGCTTTCAAGCAGAATGAGGAAAGGAGGGATTATCTTTATTTCAGTGCAGGTTGACCTTTCAAAGAAACAGTAATTCCTATCAAATAGGAGGTAAAATCTTTTGTAAAGAGACATGGACATGACACACTCAACTTTATGTCACTTTTTTTAAAACGCCAAGGGCATTTGAGAAATTCTTGGCTGCTGAATTGTCCCTTTTTGCAAATTTCTCTTAGGTAAGACACTCCAGCTTCTTCAAACCATGGTACAGTTCCTTCCATGTAAAAAACCAAAGCAAAAAACAAAATAAATTAAAACGAAACCCATCAAATTACATTTGAGAGCACACAATTGCTCAGCAGGCCCACTATTCAAGAAGCTAGAGGTACAGAATCCTCAGCCTTCAGCCCATGGCCTGAAGTTTTGTCTCTATCATGGCCCCTCAATTCCCTGGCATGTCCACATTAACTCATGAATCTTTACTCATTTCCTCTTCAAATGCACAGGATCCAATATATTTGAACCCTGTTCACCTGGGCTGTAATCATGCAAGGACACACCAGAGGAAGGGCAGCCACTCCCTTGCCTGGGGCCTTGGAGCTTATCAAAATAGAAATGGACACCTGAACAAGGGGAGCCAAAACAAAGAGAGGCATATTCCTAAAGCCTGAAGCACAGAAGCTACCTATAGACCAGTAGTGGGATTTCACAAATTATGTAAGAATCTCTGTGCACATGCTTGGCATGGTCCTTCATGCCTATAATCCCAGCAATCTGGGGGCTGAGGTGGATGGATCCTTGGGAGTTCCAGTCCATCTTGGGCTACGAATTTATCTCAAGGCCTCTTTCAAGAACTACATAAGATGCTGTTTCCAAAAAGAGGACAACATTAAACTAGACAAACTTGGTCTAGGTCCCTGGGATCACTACATGAGTTGTGGAGTCTAAATATTCCAGGCCATGAGAAAATACCTGGGATTTCTAGTGAAAGGGGCATTTGCATCCCTTTTCTAAGGGTTTCCCTTTCACCATGTTACAGTTGAATTCTGGGAAAACCTGCTGGTGATAAGGTATTGAGCTAGTACCTCATGTTTAGTGTTCAGGGTTATGCTGGAATGGCTGCAGACCTCCTTGAAATAGCGATTGCAGACAAGTGAACCCAGAGGAAGCTGGATAGTTGAAGCAGGCACTCCAAATATTCATGCACTGCAAGGATTCACTTTCATTTTGGGTCTCATCTTCTGGTTGCTGGCTTTTAGTGCTAACTGATACTACCATGGTGGCAGTAATCCAGCAGAGACTGCATGTATGGTTTGCAGGTTGGCTTCCCAAGCCACCAGAAACTTGGCAGAACCCAAATCATTGTGGCATTTTCTTTCCTCCCTTGAAACATTTGGCTTTCTACGTTTGATAACTGAATAGACTGGGCTAGTCACCTTTGGACACCATATACCACAAACAGAGCTAAATACAGAGCCAATTACTTCCCTCCACTTGTCAAAATATGTCAAATTTGCTTGATCACCACAAGTTCAAAGAAAATTCTGAGGCAACTTAGAGAGGTTAATCAAATACTGCATGATTGGAATGGCTGTGGTTGTATGAGGTGGAAAGCTGCAGAGTTGGGCTGAAACTGTTCACAGAAATCCACAGGCTTGTGGTTGCCAGGCAACCACACTGGGATGAGATTGGCTGAACATCCCTGTGAGGTGGATTTTAGGCTCTAGGTTTGAAAATTTAAAAGACTGGGATAGTCAAGTTTGAACCCATAGACCTCAGACATACCAAAAGGTTTTCCAATTACTTCCCTCCACTTCTCAAAATATGTCAAATTTTCTTGATCACTACAACTGTAAAAAAAAAAATTCTGAGGCAACATAGAGAGGCTAATCAAATACTGCATGATTGGAATGGCTGTGGTTGTATGAGGTGGAAAGCTGCAGAGTTGGGCTGAAACAGTTCACAGAAATCCACAAGCTTGTGGTTGCCAGGCAACCACAATGGGCTGTCATTGGCTGAGCACCATTGTGAGCTGGACTTTAGGCTCTAGGATACAAGTGTGCAGTAGGAGACCTGAGTCACAATGCTGGGCGTTGCCATGGAGACCACAGTGGCACAGAGGACCTTGTAGGGCAAGATTTAAATAGGATGAATATTCTTGGCCTGGTATGCCACAATATTCTCTCTGAAGGCTTCACTGCTCAGAATTTGTGGATGGAAATGCTTGCCAATCTACACATTGATGTACTTTCAATGGGATATTAAATATGCCAGGGCCTGGCAGATGACCTCTGCCATGTCCTATCCTTGAGCATACGCTTTTCCCTTGTCATGTCAGTCATTTGGCTGAGTCCTGTTCCCTAAGCTATTCAGTCAAGACTTGCTGGCATCATTCACCTGCAGTATAAGAGCATTCTGTGAAATTTCTCAGCAGAAATCCTCTGCAAGCACATAGCTTTGGATATGAGAGACAGTGGTGGAAGTTGAATTTCAAGGGCAGATATTTGAAAACAATGAAACAAGCCCCGAATAAGATCTTTACATGTTTCCCAGATGAATATGTTTGGAAATATGGGGGAAGATGGAGATCAAGGCTGGGAAGAGTGCACACCCATTTCAAGGTACAAAAACCAGGGAAAAACATGGGCAAGCAAGAGAGCTGGTTAATCTGATGTAAAAATCTTTAATGATGAAAGGAAAATTATATTCTCATGATGATATAATCAGGCTGTAAAAGTGAAGTTCTCATGTGGGTTGTCCTATGTGTGGCCTTCTGCACTGGGCAGTGGATGCAGGACAGGAGATCTTCAAATAAATCTGGTGGAACACAAAATACTGAGAAAAATAATTCAGCCTAAATCCTGTGTATTCCTTCCCTTTGAGAACATATATGGATAATGTATGAAGTTTCAAAAGAGTAAATGTCTATTGTGTCATGGTTTCAACAATGAAATGGTCACTTCACATAACATTTTGAATTTTGCTTTCACCGTTGCTCATGTACCAGGCCTGAGTAAAGCTGAATGCACAGTAAGCCTCATCAATAGTTGGGCATTCCATAAGTGGTTTTAAAACCAGTGAAACCCTTTGGACTTAGTGTTTGTATTTAATTGGTTGATTGGTTTTGCAAATTGTTTGTTTTACTATTTTTAACTTTGTGAGTCAGGGAAGCCCTCACTCATAGTGATTTCGACCTCTCCAAAACCTCTGAAGTTATTCATGTAACAGCTATTACATGCTATAAGTTTCTCCTATTAAAACTTGAAAGACTAACAGACTCTGCTACTTTTCATCTAAATTCAGTGTTGGGCTAAGTTCAGGGATGGACTTTTTACAAGTCCTTTGAAATGTGTCCTCCTCTAGTCACTGGTCGTGCTGGAATTTACTTTCTTGTGAAGACAGGATTTGAGCAAATTGACACAAGTACAGTTTGCCACTACTCTGGACACCTGGTTAAATATCGAGTTCCCTAAATGGTGTGTGTTTTACTTTGATCTCTGCTGACACTTTGTTCATCCAGTTAGAACCACAGGGCTCCAGGCCATAGCGTTCCAGGCCTAAACAAGAAAATTTCCATTCCGTTTTGGGAGTTCATTCGTCTCTCATAATTACTTTTTTCCACAAATGTGTGCTTCAGGAGAGGCCCTGTCCAAATATGGAGAGGCCCATTTTCATTCACTCACTTTCAGACTTTCTAAGATTTTCAGTTACTAGAGATTTGCCCAGACTTGCCATTGTCAAGGGACAGTGCACTTCACTTGAAATTGTGCAGTATTACTTCATGTGTTTCAGTGGAAATTCCACCAATGGGAAACTCTCGCTGTAGTCATCTCCAAGTGTTGCTGCGTAAGAAAATATAACTAACAAAGGATGTGGTTTCAAGCAGAATGAGGAAAGGAGGGATTATCTTTATTTCAGTGCAGGTTGACCTTTCAAAGAAACAGTAATTCCTATCAAATAGGAGTTAAAATCTTTTGTAAAGAGACATGGACATGACACACTCAACTTTATGTCACTTTTTTTAAAACGCCAAGGGAATTTGAGAAATTCTTGGCTGCTGAATTGTCCCTTTTTGCAAATTTCTCTTAGGTAAGACACTCCAGCTTCTTCAAACCATGGTACAGTTCCTTCCATGTAAAAAACCAAAGCAAAAAACAAAATAAATTAAAACAAAACCCATCAAATTACATTTGAGAGCACACAATTGCTCAGCAGGCCCACTATTCAAGAAGCTAGAGGTACAGAATCCTCAGCCTTCAGGCCATGGCCTGAAGTTTTGTCTCTATCATGGCCCCTCAATTCCCTGGCATGTCCACATTAACTCATGAATCTTTACTCATTTCCTCTTCAAATGCACAGGATCCAATATATTTGAACCCTGTTCATCCAAGGCTGTAATCATCCAAGGACACACCAGAGGAAGGGCAGCCACTCCCTTGCCTGGGGCCTTGGAGCTTGTCAAAATAGAAATGGACACCTGAACAAGGGGAGCCAAAACAAAGAGAGGCATATTCCTAAAGCCTGAAGCACAGAAGCTACCTATAGACCAGTAGTGGGATTTCACAAATTATGTAAGAATCTCTGTGCACATGCTTGGCATGGTCCTTCATGCCTATAATCCCAGCAATCTGGGGGCTGAGGTGGATGGATCCTTGGGAGTTCCAGTCCATCTTGGGCTACGAATTTATCTCAAGGCCTCTTTCAAGAACTACATAAGATGCTGTTTCCAAAAAGAGGACAACATTAAACTAGACACACTTGGTCTAGGTCCCTGGGTTCACTACATGAGTTGTGGAGTCTAAATATTCCATGCCATGAGAAAATACCTGGGATTTCTAGTGAAAGGGGCATTTGCATCCCTTTTCTAAGGGTTTCCCTTTCACCATGTTACAGTTGAATTCTGGGAAAACCTGCTGGTGATAAGGTATTGAGCTAGTACCTCATGTTTAGTGTTCAGGGTTATGCTGGAATGTCTGCAGACCTCCTTGAAATAGCGATTGCAGACAAGTGAACCCCGAGGAAGCTGGATAGTTGAAGCAGGCACTCCAAATATTCATGCACTGCAAGGATTCACTTTCATTTTGGGTCTCATCTTCTGGTTGCTGGCTTTTAGTGCTAACTGATACTACCATGGTGGCAGTAATCCAGCAGAGACTGCATGTATGGTTTGCAGGTTGGCTTACCAAGCCACCAGAAACTTGGCAGAACCCAAATCATTGTGGCATTTTCTTTCCTCCCTTGAAACATTTGGCTTTCTACGTTTGATAACTGAATAGACTGGGCTAGTCACTTTTGGACACCATATACCACAAACAGAGCTAAAGACAGAGCCAATTACTTCCCTCTACTTGTCAAAATATGTCAAATTTGCTTGATCACCACAAGTTCAAAGAAAATTCTGAGGCAACTTAGAGAGGTTAATCAAATACTGCATGATTGGAATGGCTGTGGTTGTATGAGGTGGAAAGCTGCAGAGTTGGGCTGAAACTGTTCACAGAAATCCACAGGCTTGTGGTTGCCAGGCAACCACACTGGGCTGAGATTGGCTGAACATCCCTGTGAGGTGGATTTTAGGCTCTAGGTTTGAAAATTTAAAAGACTGGGATAGTCAAGTTTGGAACCCATAGACCTCAGACATACCAAAAAGTTTTCCAATTACTTCCCTCCACTTCTCAAAATATGTCAAATTTTCTTGATCACTACAAGTGTAAAAAAAATTCTGAGGCAACATAGAGTGGCTAATCAAAAACTGCATGATTGGAATGGCTGTGGTTGTATGAGGTGGAAAGCTGCAGAGTTGGGCTGAAACAGTTCACAGAAATCCACAAGCTTGTGGTTGCCAGGCAACCACAATGGGCTGTCATTGGCTGAGCACCATTGTGAGCTGGACTTTAGGCTCTAGGATACAAGTGTGCAGTAGGAGACCTGAGTCACAATGCTGGGCGTTGCCATGGAGACCTCAGTGGCACAGAGGACCTTGTAGGGCAAGATTTAAATAGGATGAATATTCTTGGCCTGGTATGCCACAATATTCTCTCCGAAGGCTTCACTGCTCAGAATTTGTGGATGGAAATGCTTGCCAATCTACACATTGATGTACTTTCAATGGGATATTAAATATGCCAGGGCCTGGCAGATGACCTCTGCCATGTCCTATACTTGAGCATACGCTTTTCCCTTGTCATGTCAGTCATTTGGCTGAGTCCTGTTCCCTAAGCTATTCAGTCAAGACTTGCTGGCATCATTCACCTGCAGTATAAGAGCTTTCTGTGAAATTTCTCAGCAGAAATCCTCTGCAAGCACATAGCTTTGGATATGAGAGACAGTGGTGGAAGTTGAATTTCAAGGGCAGATATTTGAAAACAATGAAACAAGCCCCGAATAAGATCTTTACATGTTTCCCAGATGAATATGTTTGGAAATATGGGGGAAGATGGAGATCAAGGCTGGGAAGAGTGCACACCCATTTCAAGGTACAAAAACCAGGGAAAAACATGGGCAAGCAAGAGAGCTGGTTAATCTGATGTAAAAATCTTTAATGATGAAAGGAAAATTATATTCTCATGATGATATAATCAGGCTGTAGAAGTGAAGTTCTCATGTGGGTTGTCCTATGTGTGGCCTTCTGCACTGGGCAGTGGATGCAGGACAGGAGATCTTCAAATAAATCTGGTGGAACACAAAATACTGAGAAAAATAATTCAGCCTAAATCCTGTGTATTCCTTCCCTTTGAGAACATATATGGATAATGTATGAAGTTTCAAAAGAGTAAATGTCTATTGTGTCATGGTTTCAACAATGAAATGGTCACTTCACATAACATTTTGAATTTTGCTTTCACCGTTGCTCATGTACCAGGCCTGAGTAAAGCTGAATGCACAGTAAGCCTCATCAATAGTTGGGCATTCCATAAGTGGTTTTAAAACCAGTGAAACCCTTTGGACTTAGTGTTTGTATTTAATTGGTTGATTGGTTTTGCAAATTGTTTGTTTTACTATTTTTAACTTTGTGAGTCAGGGAAGCCCTCACTCATAGTGATTTCGACCTCTCCAAAACCTCTGAAGTTATTCATGTAACAGCTATTACATGCTATAAGTTTCTCCTATTAAAACTTGAAAGACTAACAGACTCTGCTACTTTTCATCTAAATTCAGTGTTGGGCTAAGTTCAGGGATGGACTTTTTACAAGTCCTTTGAAATGTGTCCTCCTCTAGTCACTGGTCGTGCTGGAATTTACTTTCTTGTGAAGACAGGATTTGAGCAAATTGACACAAGTACAGTTTGCCACTACTCTGGACACCTGGTTAAATATCGAGTTCCCTAAATGGTGTGTGTTTTACTTTGATCTCTGCTGACACTTTGTTCATCCAGTTAGAACCACAGGGCTCCAGGCCATAGCGTTCCAGGCCTAAACAAGAAAATTTCCATTCCGTTTTGGGAGTTCATTCGTCTCTCATAATTACTTTTTCCACAAATGTGTGCCTCAGGAGAGGCCCTGTCCAAATATGGAGAGGCCCATTTTCATTCACTCACTTTCAGACTTTCTAAGATTTTCAGTTACTAGAGATTTGCCCAGACTTGCCATTGTCAAGGGACAGTGCACTTCACTTGAAATTGTGCAGTGTTACTTCATGTGTTTCAGTGGAAATTCCACCAATGGGAAACTCTCGCTGTAGTCATCTCCAAGTGTTGCTGCGTAAGAAAATATAACTAACAAAGGATGTGGTTTCAAGCAGAATGAGGAAAGGAGGGATTATCTTTATTTCAGTGCAGGTTGACCTTTCAAAGAAACAGTAATTCCTATCAAATAGGAGTTAAAATCTTTTGTAAAGAGACATGGACATGACACACTCAACTTTATGTCACTTTTTTTTAAAACGCCAAGGGCATTTGAGAAATTCTTGGCTGCTGAATTGTCCCTTTTTGCAAATTTCTCTTAGGTAAGACACTCCAGCTTCTTCAAACCATGGTACAGTTCCTTCCAAGTAAAAAACCAAAGCAAAAAACAAAATAAATTAAAACAAAACCCATCAAATTACATTTGAGAGCACACAATTGCTCAGCAGGCCCACTATTCAAGAAGCTAGAGGTACAGAATCCTCAGCCTTCAGCCCATGGCCTGAAGTTTTGTCTCTATCATGGCCCCTCAATTCCCTGGCATGTCCACATTAACTCATGAATCTTTACTCATTTCCTCTTCAAATGCACAGGATCCAATATATTTGAAACCTGTTCACCTGGGCTGTAATCATCCAAGGACACACCAGAGGAAGGGCAGCCACTCCCTTGCCTGGGGCCTTGGAGCTTATCACAATAGAAATGGACACCTGAACAAGGGGAGCCAAAACAAAGAGAGGCATATTCCTAAAGCCTGAAGCACAGAAGCTACCTATAGACCAGTAGTGGGATTTCACAAATTATGTAAGAATCTCTGTGCACATGCTTGGCATGGTCCCTCATGCCTATAATCCCAGCAATCTGGGGGCTGAGGTGGATGGATCCTTGGGAGTTCCAGTCCATCTTGGGCTACGAATTGATCTCAAGGCCTCTTTCAACAACTACATAAGATGCTGTTTCCAAAAAGAGGACAACATTAAACTAGACACACTTGGTCTAGGTCCCTGGGATCACTACATGAGTTGTGGAGTCTAAATATTCCAGGCCATGAGAAAATACCTGGGATTTCTAGTGAAAGGGGCATTTGCATCCCTTTTCTAAGGGTTTCCCTTTCACCATGTTACAGTTCAATTCTGGGAAAACCTGCTGGTGATAAGGTATTGAGCTAGTACCTCATGTTTAGTGTTCAGGGTTATGCTGGAATGGCTGCAGACCTCCTTGAAATAGCGATTGCAGACAAGTGAACCCAGAGGAAGCTGGATAGTTGAAGCAGGCACTCCAAATATTCATGCACTGCAAGGATTCACTTTCATTTTGGGTCTCATCTTCTGGTTGCTGGCTTTTAGTGCTAACTGATACTACCATGGTGGCAGTAATCCAGCAGAGACTGCATGTATGGTTTGCAGGTTGGCTTCCCAAGCCACCAGAAACTTGGCAGAACCCAAATCATTGTGGCATTTTCTTTCCTCCCTTGAAACATTTGGCTTTCTACGTTTGATAACTGAATAGACTGGGCTAGTCAACTTTGGACACCATATACCACAAACAGAGCTAAATACAGAGCCAATTACTTCCCTCCACTTGTCAAAATATGTCAAATTTGCTTGATCACCACAAGTTCAAAGAAAATTCTGAGGCAACTTAGAGAGGTTAATCAAATACTGCATGATTGGAATGGCTGTGGTTGTATGAGGTGGAAAGCTGCAGAGTTGGGCTGAAACTGTTCACAGAAATCCACAGGCTTGTGGTTGCCAGGCAACCACACTGGGCTGAGATTGGCTGAACATCCCTGTGAGGTGGATTTTAGGCTCTAGGTTTGAAAATTTAAAAGACTGGGATAGTCAAGTTTGAACCCATAGACCTCAGACATACCAAAAGGTTTTCCAATTACTTCCCTCCACTTCGCAAAATATGTCAAATTTTCTTGATCACTACAACTGTAAAAAAAAAAATTCTGAGGCAACATAGAGAGGCTAATCAAATACTGCATGATTGGAATGGCTGTGGTTGTATGAGGTGGAAAGCTGCAGAGTTGGGCTGAAACAGTTCACAGAAATCCACAAGCTTGTGGTTGCCAGGCAACCACAATGGGCTGTGATTGGCTGAGCACCATTGTGAGCTGGACTTTAGGCTCTAGGATACAAGTGTGCAGTAGGAGACCTGAGTCACAATGCTGGGCGTTGCCATGGAGACCTCAGTGGCACAGAGGACCTTGTAGGGCAAGATTTAAATAGGATGAATATTCTTGGCCTGGTATGCCACAATATTCTCTCTGAAGGCTTCACTGCTCAGAATTTGTGGATGGAAATGCTTGCCAATCTACACATTGATGTACTTTCAATGGGATATTAAATATGCCAGGGCCTGGCAGATGACCTCTGCCATGTCCTATCCTTGAGCATACGCTTTTCCCTTGTCATGTCAGTCATTTGGCTGAGTCCTGTTCCCTAAGCTATTCAGTCAAGACTTGCTGGCATCATTCACCTGCAGTATAAGAGCTTTCTGTGAAATTTCTCAGCAGAAATCCTCTGCAAGCACATAGCTTTGGATATGAGAGACAGTGGTGGAAGTTGAATTTCAAGGGCAGATATTTGAAAATAATGAAACAAGCCCCGAATAAGATCTTTACATGTTTCCCAGATGAATATGTTTGGAAATATGGGGGAAGATGGAGATCAAGGCTGGGAAGAGTGCACACCCATTTCAAGGTACAAAAACCAGGGAAAAACATGGGCAAGCAAGAGAGCTGGTTAATCTGATGTAAAAATCTTTAATGATGAAAGGAAAATTATATTCTCATGATGATATAATCAGGCTGTAAAAGTGAAGTTCTCATGTGGGTTGTCCTATGTGTGGCCTTCTGCACTGGGCAGTGGATGCAGGACAGGAGATCTTCAAATAAATCTGGTGGAACACAAAATACTGAGAAAAATAATTCAGCCTAAATCCTGTGTATTCCTTCCCTTTGAGAACATATATGGATAATGTATGAAGTTTCAAAAGAGTAAATGTCTATTGTGTCACGGTTTCAACAATGAAATGGTCACTTCACATAACATTTTGAATTTTGCTTTCACCGTTGCTCATGTACCAGGCCTGAGTAAAGCTGAATGCAGAGTAAGCCTCATCAATAGTTGTGCATTCCATAAGTGGTTTTAAAACCAGTGAAACCCTTTGGACTTAGTGTTTGTATTTAATTGGTTGATTGGTTTTGCAAATTGTTTGTTTTACTATTTTTAACTTTGTGAGTCAGGGAAGCCCTCACTCATAGTGATTTCGACCTCTCCAAAACCTCTGAAGTTATTCATGTAACAGCTATTACATGCTATAAGTTTCTCCTATTAAAACTTGAAAGACTAACAGACTCTGCTACTTTTCATCTAAATTCAGTGTTGGGCTAAGTTCAGGGATGGACTTTTTACAAGTCCTTTGAAATGTGTCCTCCTCTAGTCACTGGTCGTGCTGGAATTTACTTTCTTGTGAAGACAGGATTTGAGCAAATTGACACAAGTACAGTTTGCCTCTACTCTGGACACCTGGTTAAATATCGAGTTCCCTAAATGGTGTGTGTTTTACTTTGATCTCTGCTGACACTTTGTTCATCCAGTTAGAACCACAGGGCTCCAGGCCATAGCGTTCCAGGCCTAAACAAGAAAATTTCCATTCCGTTTTGGGAGTTCATTCGTCTCTCATAATTACTTTTTCCACAAATGTGTGCCTCAGGAGAGGCCCTGTCCAAATATGGAGAGGCCCATTTTCATTCACTCACTTTCAGACTTTCTAAGATTTTCAGTTACTAGAGATTTGCCCAGACTTGCCATTGTCAAGGGACAGTGCACTTCACTTGAAATTGTGCAGTGTTACTTCATGTGTTTCAGTGGAAATTCCACCAATGGGAAACTCTCGCTGTAGTCATCTCCAAGTGTTGCTGCGTAAGAAAATATAACTAACAAAGGATGTGGTTTCAAGCAGAATGAGGAAAGGAGGGATTATCTTTATTTCAGTGCAGGTTGACCTTTCAAAGAAACAGTAATTCCTATCAAATAGGAGTTAAAATCTTTTGTAAAGAGACATGGACATGACACACTCAACTTTATGTCACTTTTTTTTAAAACGCCAAGGGCATTTGAGAAATTCTTGGCTGCTGAATTGTCCCTTTTTGCAAATTTCTCTTAGGTAAGACACTCCAGCTTCTTCAAACCATGGTACAGTTCCTTCCATGTAAAAAACCAAAGCAAAAAACAAAATAAATTAAAACAAAACCCATCAAATTACATTTGAGAGCACACAATTGCTCAGCAGGCCCACTATTCAAGAAGCTAGAGGTACAGAATCCTCAGCCTTCAGCCCATGGCCTGAAGTTTTGTCTCTATCATGGCCCCTCAATTCCCTGGCATGTCCACATTAACTCATGAATCTTTACTCATTTCCTCTTCAAATGCACAGGATCCAATATATTTGAACCCTGTTCACCTGGGCTGTAATCATCCAAGGACACACCAGAGGAAGGGCAGCCACTCCCTTGCCTGGGGCCTTGGAGCTTGTCAAAATAGAAATGGACACCTGAACAAGGGGAGCCAAAACAAAGAGAGGCATATTCCTAAAGCCTGAAGCACAGAAGCTACCTATAGACCAGTAGTGGGATTTCACAAATTATGTAAGAATCTCTGTGCACATGCTTGGCATGGTCCTTCATGCCTATAATCCCAGCAATCTGGGGGCTGAGCTGGATGGATCCTTGGGAGTTCCAGTCCATCTTGGGCTACGAATTTATCTCAAGGCCTCTTTCAAGAACTACATAAGATGCTGATTCCAAAAAGAGGACAACATTAAACTAGACACACTTGGTCTAGGTCCTTGGGTTCACTACATGAGTTGTGGAGTCTAAATATTCCATGCCATGAGAAAATACCTGGGATTTCTAGTGAAAGGGGCATTTGCATCCCTTTTCTAAGGGTTTCCCTTTCACCATGTTACAGTTGAATTCTGGGAAAACCTGCTGGTGATAAGGTATTGAGCTAGTACCTCATGTTTAGTGTTCAGGGTTATGCTGGAATGGCTGCAGACCTCCTTGAAATAGCGATTGCAGACAAGTGAACCCCGAGGAAGCTGGATAGTTGAAGCAGGCACTCCAAATATTCATGCACTGCAAGGATTCACTTTCATTTTGGGTCTCATCTTCTGGTTGCTGGCTTTTAGTGCTAACTGATACTACCATGGTGGCAGTAATCCAGCAGAGACTGCATGTATGGTTTGCAGGTTGGCTTACCAAGCCACCAGAAACTTGGCAGAACCCAAATCATTGTGGCATTTTCTTTCCTCCCTTGAAACATTTGGCTTTCTACGTTTGATAACTGAATAGACTGGGCTAGTCACCTTTGGACACCATATACCACAAACAGAGCTAAAGACAGAGCCAATTACTTCCCTCTACTTGTCAAAATATGTCAAATTTGCTTGATCACCACAAGTTCAAAGAAAATTCTGAGGCAACTTAGAGAGGTTAATCAAATACTGCATGATTGGAATGGCTGTGGTTGTATGAGGTGGAAAGCTGCAGAGTTGGGCTGAAACTGTTCACAGAAATCCACAGGCTTGTGGTTGCCAGGCAACCACACTGGGCTGAGATTGGCTGAACATCCCTGTGAGGTGGATTTTCGGCTCTAGGTTTGAAAATTTAAAAGACTGGGATAGTCAAGTTTGGAACCCATAGACCTCAGACATACCAAAAAGTTTTCCAATTACTTCCCTCCACTTCTCAAAATATGTCAAATTTTCTTGATCACTACAAGTGTAAAAAAAATTCTGAGGCAACATAGAGTGGCTAATCAAAAACAGCATGATTGGAATGGCTGTGGTTGTATGAGGTGGAAAGCTGCAGAGTTGGGCTGAAACAGTTCACAGAAATCCACAAGCTTGTGGTTGCCAGGCAACCACAATGGGCTGTCATTGGCTGAGCACCATTGTGAGCTGGACTTTAGGCTCTAGGATACAAGTGTGCAGTAGGAGACCTGAGTCACAATGCTGGGCGTTGCCATGGAGACCTCAGTGGCACAGAGGACCTTGTAGGGCAAGATTTAAATAGGATGAATATTCTTGGCCTGGTATGCCACAATATTCTCTCCGAAGGCTTCACTGCTCAGAATTTGTGGATGGAAATGCTTGCCAATCTACACATTGATGTACTTTCAATGGGATATTAAATATGCCAGGGCCTGGCAGATGACCTCTGCCATGTCCTATCCTTGAGCATACGCTTTTCCCTTGTCATGTCAGTCATTTGGCTGAGTCCTGTTCCCTAAGCTATTCAGTCAAGACTTGCTGGCATCATTCACCTGCAGTATAAGAGCTTTCTGTGAAATTTCTCAGCAGAAATCCTCTGCAAGCACATAGCTTTGGATATGAGAGACAGTGGTGGAAGTTGAATTTCAAGGGCAGATATTTGAAAACAATGAAACAAGCCCCGAATAAGATCTTTACATGTTTCCCAGATGAATATGTTTGGAAATATGGGGGAAGATGGAGATCAAGGCTGGGAAGAGTGCACACCCATTTCAAGGTACAAAAACCAGGGAAAAACATGGGCAAGCAAGAGAGCTGGTTAATCTGATGTAAAAATCTTTGATGATGAAAGGAAAATTATATTCTCAGGATGATATAATCAGGCTGTAGAAGTGAAGTTCTCATGTGGGTTGTCCTATGTGTGGCCTTCTGCATTGGGTAGTGGATGCAGGACAGGAGATCTTCAAATAAATCTGGTGGAACACAAAGTACAGAAAAAAAAATTCAGCCTAAATCCTGTGTATTCCTTGCCTTTGAGAACATATATGGATAATGTACAAAGTTTCAAAAGAGAAAATGTCTATTGGGTCATGGTTTCAACAATGAAATGGTCACTTCACATAACATTTTGAATTTTGCTTTCACCGTTGCTCATGTACCAGGCCTGAGTAAAGCTGAATGCAGAGTAAGCCTCATCAATAGTTGTGCATTCCATAAGTGGTTTTAAAACCAGTGAAACCCTTTGGACTTAGTGTTTGTATTTAATTGGTTGATTGGTTTTGCAAATTGTTTGTTTTACTATTTTTAACTTTGTGAGTCAGGGAAGCCCTCACTCATAGTGATTTCGACCTCTCCAAAAGCTCTGAATTTATTCATGTAACAGCTATTACATGCTATAAGTTTCTCCTATTAAAACTTGAAAGACTAACAGACTCTGCTACTTTTCATCTAAATTCAGTGTTGGGCTAAGTTCAGGGATGGACTTTTTACAAGTCCTTTGAAATGTGTCCTCCTCTAGTCACTGGTCGTGCTGGAATTTACTTTCTTGTGAAGACAGGATTTGAGCAAATTGACACAAGTACAGTTTGCCACTACTCTGGACACCTGGTTAAATATCGAGTTCCCTAAATGGTGTGTGTTTTACTTTGATCTCTGCTGACACTTTGCTCATCCAGTTAGAACCACAGGGCTCCAGGCCATAGCGTTCCAGGCCTAAACAAGAAAATGTCCATTCCGTTTTGGGAGTTCATTCGTCTCTCATAATTACTTTTTCCACAAATGTGTGCTTCAGGAGAGGCCCTGTCCAAATGTGGAGAGGCCCATTTTCATTCACTCACTTTCAGACTTTCTAAGATTTTCAGTTACTAGAGATTTGCCCAGACTTGCCATTGTCAAGGGACAGTGCACTTCACTTGAAATTGTGCAGTATTACTTCATGTGTCTCCGTGGAAATTCCACCAATGGGAAACTCTCGCTGTAGTCATCTCCAAGTGTTGCTGCGTAAGAAAATATAACTAACAAAGGATGTGGTTTCAAGCAGAATGAGGAAAGGAGGGATTATCTTTATTTCAGTGCAGGTTGACCTTTCAAAGAAACAGTAATTCCTATCAAATAGGAGGTAAAATCTTTTGTAAAGAGACATGGACATGACACACTCAACTTTATGTCATTTTTTTTAAAACGCCAAGGGCATTTGAGAAATTCTTGGCTGCTGAATTGTCCCTTTTTGCAAATTTCTCTTAGGTAAGACACTCCAGCTTCTTCAAACCATGGTACAGTTCCTTCCATGTAAAAAACCAAAGCAAAAAACAAAATAAATTAAAACAAAACCCATCAAATTACATTTGAGAGTACACAATTGCTCAGCAGGCCCACTATTCAAGAAGCTAGAGGTACAGATTCCTCAGCCTTCAGCCCATGGCCTGAAGTTTTGTCTCTATCATGGCCCCTCAATTCCCTGGCATGTCCACATTAACTCATGAATCTTTACTCATTTCCTCTTCAAATGCACAGGATCCAATATATTTGAACCCTGTTCATCCAAGGCTGTAATCATCCAAGGACACACCAGAGGAAGGGCAGCTACTCCCTTGCCTGCGGCCTTGGAGCTTATCACAATACAAATGGACACCTGAACAAGGGGAGCCAAAACAAAGAGAGGCATATTCCTAAAGCCTGAAGCACAGAAGCTACCTATAGACCAGTAGTGGGATTTCACAAATTATGTAAGAATCTCTGTGCACATGCTTGGCATGGTCCCTCATGCCTATAATCCCAGCAATCTGGGGGCTGAGGTGGATGGATCCTTGGGAGTTCCAGTCCATCTTGGGCTACGAATTGATCTCAAGGCCTCTTTCAACAACTACATAAGATGCTGTTTCCAAAAAGAGGACAACATTAAACTAGACACACTTGGTCTAGGTCCCTGGGTTCACTACATGAGTTGTGGAGTCTAAATATTCCAGGCCATGAGAAAATACCTGGAATTTCTAGTGAAAGGGTTATTTGCATCCCTTTTCTAAGTGTTTCCCTTTCACCATGTTACAGTTGAATTCTGGGAAAACCTGCTGGTGATAAGGTATTGAGCTAGTACCTCATGTTTAGTGTTCAGGGTTATGCTGGAATGGCTGCAGACCTCCTTGAAATAACTATTGCAGACAAGTGAACCCCGAGGAAGCTGGATAGTTGAAGCAGGCACTCCAAATATTCATGCACTGCAAGGATTCACTTTCATTTTGGGTCTCATCTTCTGGTTGCTGGCTTTTAGTGCTAACTGATACTACCATGGTGGCAGTAATCCAGCAGAGACTGCATGTATGGTTTGCAGGTTTGCTTCCCAAGCCACCAGAAACTTGGCAGAACCCAAATCATTGTGGCATTTTCTTTCCTCCCTTGAAACATTTGGCTTTCTACGTTTGATAACTGAATAGACTGGGCTAGTCACCTTTGGACACCATATACCACAAACAGAGCTAAAGACAGAGCCAATTACTTCCCTCCACTTGTCAAAATATGTCAAATTTGCTTGATCACCACAAGTTCAAAGAAAATTCTGAGGCAACTTTGAGAGGTGAATCAACTACTGCATGATTGGAATGGCTGTGGTTGTATGAGGTGGAAAGCTGCAGAGTTGGGCTGAAACTGTTCACAGAAATCCACAGGCTTGTGGTTGCCAGGCAACCACACTGGGCTGAGATTGGCTGAACATCCCTGTGAGGTGGATTTTCGGCTCTAGGTTTGAAAATTTAAAAGACTGGGATAGTCAAGTTTGGAACCCATAGACCTCAGACATACCAAAAAGTTTTCCAATTACTTCCCTCCACTTCTCAAAATATGTCAAATTTTCTTGATCACTACAAGTGTAAAAAAAATTCTGAGGCAACATAGAGTGGCTAATCAAAAACAGCATGATTGGAATGGCTGTGGTTGTATGAGGTGGAAAGCTGCAGAGTTGGGCTGAAACAGTTCACAGAAATCCACAAGCTTGTGGTTGCCAGGCAACCACAATGGGCTGTCATTGGCTGAGCACCATTGTGAGCTGGACTTTAGGCTCTAGGATACAAGTGTGCAGTAGGAGACCTGAGTCACAATGCTGGGCGTTGCCATGGAGACCTCAGTGGCACAGAGGACCTTGTAGGGCAAGATTTAAATAGGATGAATATTCTTGGCCTGGTATGCCACAATATTCTCTCCGAAGGCTTCACTGCTCAGAATTTGTGGATGGAAATGCTTGCCAATCTACACATTGATGTACTTTCAATGGGATATTAAATATGCCAGGGCCTGGCAGATGACCTCTGCCATGTCCTATCCTTGAGCATACGCTTTTCCCTTGTCATGTCAGTCATTTGGCTGAGTCCTGTTCCCTAAGCTATTCAGTCAAGACTTGCTGGCATCATTCACCTGCAGTATAAGAGCTTTCTGTGAAATTTCTCAGCAGAAATCCTCTGCAAGCACATAGCTTTGGATATGAGAGACAGTGGTGGAAGTTGAATTTCAAGGGCAGATATTTGAAAACAATGAAACAAGCCCCGAATAAGATCTTTACATGTTTCCCAGATGAATATGTTTGGAAATATGGGGGAAGATGGAGATCAAGGCTGGGAAGAGTGCACACCCATTTCAAGGTACAAAAACCAGGGAAAAACATGGGCAAGCAAGAGAGCTGGTTAATCTGATGTAAAAATCTTTGATGATGAAAGGAAAATTATATTCTCAGGATGATATAATCAGGCTGTAGAAGTGAAGTTCTCATGTGGGTTGTCCTATGTGTGGCCTTCTGCATTGGGTAGTGGATGCAGGACAGGAGATCTTCAAATAAATCTGGTGGAACACAAAGTACAGAAAAAAAAATTCAGCCTAAATCCTGTGTATTCCTTGCCTTTGAGAACATATATGGATAATGTACAAAGTTTCAAAAGAGAAAATGTCTATTGGGTCATGGTTTCAACAATGAAATGGTCACTTCACATAACATTTTGAATTTTGCTTTCACCGTTGCTCATGTACCAGGCCTGAGTAAAGCTGAATGCAGAGTAAGCCTCATCAATAGTTGTGCATTCCATAAGTGGTTTTAAAACCAGTGAAACCCTTTGGACTTAGTGTTTGTATTTAATTGGTTGATTGGTTTTGCAAATTGTTTGTTTTACTATTTTTAACTTTGTGAGTCAGGGAAGCCCTCACTCATAGTGATTTCGACCTCTCCAAAAGCTCTGAATTTATTCATGTAACAGCTATTACATGCTATAAGTTTCTCCTATTAAAACTTGAAAGACTAACAGACTCTGCTACTTTTCATCTAAATTCAGTGTTGGGCTAAGTTCAGGGATGGACTTTTTACAAGTCCTTTGAAATGTGTCCTCCTCTAGTCACTGGTCGTGCTGGAATTTACTTTCTTGTGAAGACAGGATTTGAGCAAATTGACACAAGTACAGTTTGCCACTACTCTGGACACCTGGTTAAATATCGAGTTCCCTAAATGGTGTGTGTTTTACTTTGATCTCTGCTGACACTTTGCTCATCCAGTTAGAACCACAGGGCTCCAGGCCATAGCGTTCCAGGCCTAAACAAGAAAATGTCCATTCCGTTTTGGGAGTTCATTCGTCTCTCATAATTACTTTTTCCACAAATGTGTGCTTCAGGAGAGGCCCTGTCCAAATGTGGAGAGGCCCATTTTCATTCACTCACTTTCAGACTTTCTAAGATTTTCAGTTACTAGAGATTTGCCCAGACTTGCCATTGTCAAGGGACAGTGCACTTCACTTGAAATTGTGCAGTATTACTTCATGTGTCTCCGTGGAAATTCCACCAATGGGAAACTCTCGCTGTAGTCATCTCCAAGTGTTGCTGCGTAAGAAAATATAACTAACAAAGGATGTGGTTTCAAGCAGAATGAGGAAAGGAGGGATTATCTTTATTTCAGTGCAGGTTGACCTTTCAAAGAAACAGTAATTCCTATCAAATAGGAGGTAAAATCTTTTGTAAAGAGACATGGACATGACACACTCAACTTTATGTCATTTTTTTTAAAACGCCAAGGGCATTTGAGAAATTCTTGGCTGCTGAATTGTCCCTTTTTGCAAATTTCTCTTAGGTAAGACACTCCAGCTTCTTCAAACCATGGTACAGTTCCTTCCATGTAAAAAACCAAAGCAAAAAACAAAATAAATTAAAACAAAACCCATCAAATTACATTTGAGAGTACACAATTGCTCAGCAGGCCCACTATTCAAGAAGCTAGAGGTACAGATTCCTCAGCCTTCAGCCCATGGCCTGAAGTTTTGTCTCTATCATGGCCCCTCAATTCCCTGGCATGTCCACATTAACTCATGAATCTTTACTCATTTCCTCTTCAAATGCACAGGATCCAATATATTTGAACCCTGTTCATCCAAGGCTGTAATCATCCAAGGACACACCAGAGGAAGGGCAGCTACTCCCTTGCCTGCGGCCTTGGAGCTTATCACAATACAAATGGACACCTGAACAAGGGGAGCCAAAACAAAGAGAGGCATATTCCTAAAGCCTGAAGCACAGAAGCTACCTATAGACCAGTAGTGGGATTTCACAAATTATGTAAGAATCTCTGTGCACATGCTTGGCATGGTCCCTCATGCCTATAATCCCAGCAATCTGGGGGCTGAGGTGGATGGATCCTTGGGAGTTCCAGTCCATCTTGGGCTACGAATTGATCTCAAGGCCTCTTTCAACAACTACATAAGATGCTGTTTCCAAAAAGAGGACAACATTAAACTAGACACACTTGGTCTAGGTCCCTGGGTTCACTACATGAGTTGTGGAGTCTAAATATTCCAGGCCATGAGAAAATACCTGGAATTTCTAGTGAAAGGGTTATTTGCATCCCTTTTCTAAGTGTTTCCCTTTCACCATGTTACAGTTGAATTCTGGGAAAACCTGCTGGTGATAAGGTATTGAGCTAGTACCTCATGTTTAGTGTTCAGGGTTATGCTGGAATGGCTGCAGACCTCCTTGAAATAACTATTGCAGACAAGTGAACCCCGAGGAAGCTGGATAGTTGAAGCAGGCACTCCAAATATTCATGCACTGCAAGGATTCACTTTCATTTTGGGTCTCATCTTCTGGTTGCTGGCTTTTAGTGCTAACTGATACTACCATGGTGGCAGTAATCCAGCAGAGACTGCATGTATGGTTTGCAGGTTTGCTTCCCAAGCCACCAGAAACTTGGCAGAACCCAAATCATTGTGGCATTTTCTTTCCTCCCTTGAAACATTTGGCTTTCTACGTTTGATAACTGAATAGACTGGGCTAGTCACCTTTGGACACCATATACCACAAACAGAGCTAAAGACAGAGCCAATTACTTCCCTCCACTTGTCAAAATATGTCAAATTTGCTTGATCACCACAAGTTCAAAGAAAATTCTGAGGCAACTTTGAGAGGTGAATCAAATACTGCATGATTGGAATGGCTGTGGTTGTATGAGGTGGAAAGCTGCAGAGTTGGGCTGAAACTGTTCACAGAAATCCACAGGCTTGTGGTTGCCAGGCAAACACACTGGGCTGAGATTGGGTGAACATCCCTGCGAGGTGGATTTTAGGCTCTAGGTTTGAAAATTTAAAAGACTGGGATAGTCAAGTTTGGAACCCATAGACCTCAGACATACCAAAAAGTTTTCCAATTACTTCCCTCCACTTCTCAAAATATGTCAAATTTTCTTGATCACTACAACTGTAAAAAAAATTCTGAGGCAACATAGAGTGGCTAATCAAAAACTGCATGATTGGAATGGCTGTGGTTGTATGAGGTGGAAAGCTGCAGAGTTGGGCTGAAACAGTTCACAGAAATCCACAAGCTTGTGGTTGCCAGGCAACCACAATGGGCTGTGATTGGCTGAGCACCATTGTGAGCTGGACTTTAGGCTCTAGGATACAAGTGTGCAGTAGGAGACCTGAGTCACAATGCTGGGCGTTGCCATGGAGACCTCAGTGGCACAGAGGACCTTGTAGGGCAAGATTTAAATAGGATGAATATTCTTGGCCTGGTATGCCACAATATTCTCTCCGAAGGCTTCACTGCTCAGAATTTGTGGATGGAAATGCTTGCCAATCTACACATTGATGTACTTTCAATGGGATATTAAATATGCCAGGGCCTGGCAGATGACCTCTGCCATGTCCTATCCTTGAGCATACGCTTTTCCCTTGTCATGTCAGTCATTTGGCTGAGTCCTGTTCCCTAAGCTATTCAGTCAAGACTTGCTGGCATCATTCACCTGCAGTATAAGAGCTTTCTGTGAAATTTCTCAGCAGAAATCCTCTGCAAGCACATAGCTTTGGATATGAGAGACAGTGGTGGAAGTTGAATTTCAAGGGCAGATATTTGAAAACAATGAAACAAGCCCCGAATAAGATCTTTACATGTTTCCCAGATGAATATGTTTGGAAATATGGGGGAAGATGGAGATCAAGGCTGGGAAGAGTGCACACCCATTTCAAGGTACAAAAACCAGGGAAAAACATGGGCAAGCAAGAGAGCTGGTTAATCTGATGTAAAAATCTTTGATGATGAAAGGAAAATTATATTCTCATGATGATATAATCAGGCTGTAGAAGTGAAGTTCTCATGTGGGTTGTCCTATGTGTGGCCTTCTGCATTGGGCAGTGGATGCAGGACAGGAGATCTTCAAATAAATCTGGTGGAACACAAAATACTGAAAAAAATAATTCAGCCTAAATCCTGTGTATTCCTTCCCTTTGAGAACATGTATGGATAATGTACGAAGTTTCAAAAGAGAAAATGTCTATTGGGTCATGGTTTCAACAATGAAATGGTCACTTCACATAACATTTTGAATTTTGCTTTCACCGTTGCTCATGTACCAGGCCTGAGTAAAGCAGAATGCAGAGTAAGCCTCATCAATAGTTGTGCATTCCATAAGTGGTTTTAAAACCAGTGAAACCCTTTGGACTTAGTGTTTGTATTTAATTGGTTGATTGGTTTTGCAAATTGTTTGTTTTACTATTTTTAACTTTGTGAGTCAGGGAAGCCCTCACTCATAGTGATTTCGACCTCTCCAAAAGCTCTGAATTTATTCATGTAACAGCTATTACATGCTATAAGTTTCTCCTATTAAAACTTGAAAGACTAACAGACTCTGGTACTTTTCATCTAAATTCAGTGTTGGGCTAAGTTCAGGGATGGACTTTTTACAAGTCCTTTGAAATGTGTCCTCCTCTAGTCACTGGTCGTGCTGGAATTTACTTTCTTGTGAAGACAGGATTTGAGCAAATTGACACAAGTACAGTTTGCCACTACTCTGGACACCTGGTTAAATATCGAGTTCCCTAAATGGTGTGTGTTTTACTTTGATCTCTGCTGACACTTTGCTCATCCAGTTAGAACCACAGGGCTCCAGGCCATAGCGTTCCAGGCCTAAACAAGAAAATGTCCATTCCGTTTTGGGAGTTCATTCGTCTCTCATAATTACTTTTTCCACAAATGTGTGCTTCAGGAGAGGCCCTGTCCAAATGTGGAGAGGCCCATTTTCATTCACTCACTTTCAGACTTTCTAAGATTTTCAGTTACTAGAGATTTGCCCAGACTTGCCATTGTCAAGGGACAGTGCACTTCACTTGAAATTGTGCAGTATTACTTCATGTGTCTCCGTGGAAATTCCACCAATGGGAAACTCTCGCTGTAGTCATCTCCAAGTGTTGCTGCGTAAGAAAATATAACTAACAAAGGATGTGGTTTCAAGCAGAATGAGGAAAGGAGGGATTATCTTTATTTCAGTGCAGGTTGACCTTTCAAAGAAACAGTAATTCCTATCAAATAGGAGGTAAAATCTTTTGTAAAGAGACATGGACATGACACACTCAACTTTATGTCACTTTTTTTAAAACGCCAAGGGTATTTGAGAAATTCTTGGCTGCTGAATTGTCCCTTTTTGCAAATTTCTCTTAGGTAAGACACTCCAGCTTCTTCAAACCATGGTACAGTTCCTTCCATGTAAAAAACCAAAGCAAAAAACAAAATAAATTAAAACAAAACCCATCAAATTACATTTGAGAGCACACAATTGCTCAGCAGGCCCACTATTCAAGAAGCTAGAGGTACAGAATCCTCAGCCTTCAGCCCATGGCCTGAAGTTTTGTCTCTATCATGGCCCCTCAATTCCCTGGCATGTCCACATTAACTCATGAATCTTTACTCATTTCCTCTTCAAATGCACAGGATCCAATATATTTGAACCCTGTTCATCCAAGGCTGTAATCATCCAAGGACACACCAGAGGAAGGGCAGCTACTCCCTTGCCTGCGGCCTTGGAGCTTATCACAATAGAAATGGACACCTGAACAAGGGGAGCCAAAACAAAGAGAGGCATATTCCTAAAGCCTGAAGCACAGAAGCTACCTATAGACCAGTAGTGGGATTTCACAAATTATGTAAGAATCTCTGTGCACATGCTTGGCATGGTCCCTCATGCCTATAATCCCAGCAATCTGGGGGCTGAGGTGGATGGATCCTTGGGAGTTCCAGTCCATCTTGGGCTACGAATTGATCTCAAGGCCTCTTTCAACAACTACATAAGATGCTGTTTCCAAAAAGAGGACAACATTAAACTAGACACACTTGGTCTAGGTCCCTGGGTTCACTACATGAGTTGTGGAGTCTAAATATTCCAGGCCATGAGAAAATACCTGGGATTTCTAGTGAAAGGGTTATTTGCATCCCTTTTCTAAGTGTTTCCCTTTCACCATGTTACAGTTGAATTCTGGGAAAACCTGCTGGTGATAAGGTATTGAGCTAGTACCTCATGTTTAGTGTTCAGGGTTATGCTGGAATGGCTGCAGACCTCCTTGAAATAACTATTGCAGACAAGTGAACCCCGAGGAAGCTGGATAGTTGAAGCAGGCACTCCAAATATTCATGCACTGCAAGGATTCACTTTCATTTTGGGTCTCATCTTCTGGTTGCTGGCTTTTAGTGCTAACTGATACTACCATGGTGGCAGTAATCCAGCAGAGACTGCATGTATGGTTTGCAGGTTGGCTTCCCAAGCAACCAGAAACTTGGCAGAACCCAAATCATTGTGGCATTTTCTTTCCTCCCTTGAAACATTTGGCTTTCTACGTTTGATAACTGAATAGACTGGGCTAGTCACCTTTGGACACCATATACCACAAACAGAGCTAAAGACAGAGCCAATTACTTCCCTCCACTTGTCAAAATATGTCAAATTTGCTTGATCACCACAAGTTCAAAGAAAATTCTGAGGCAACTTTGAGAGGTGAATCAAATACTGCATGATTGGAATGGCTGTGGTTGTATGAGGTGGAAAGCTGCAGAGTTGGGCTGAAACTGTTCACAGAAATCCACAGGCTTGTGGTTGCCAGGCAAACACACTGGGCTGAGATTGGGTGAACATCCCTGTGAGGTGGATTTTAGGCTCTAGGTTTGAAAATTTAAAAGACTGGGATAGTCAAGTTTGGAACCCATAGACCTCAGACATACCAAAAAGTTTTCCAATTACTTCCCTCCACTTCTCAAAATATGTCAAATTTTCTTGATCACTACAAGTGTAAAAAAAATTCTGAGGCAACATAGAGTGGCTAATCAAAAACTGCATGATTGGAATGGCTGTGGTTGTATGAGGTGGAAAGCTGCAGAGTTGGGCTGAAACAGTTCACAGAAATCCACAAGCTTGTGGTTGCCAGGCAACCACAATGGGCTGTCATTGGCTGAGCACCATTGTGAGCTGGACTTTAGGCTCTAGGATACAAGTGTGCAGTAGGAGACCTGAGTCACAATGCTGGGCGTTGCCATGGAGACCTCAGTGGCACAGAGGACCTTGTAGGGCAAGATTTAAATAGGATGAATATTCTTGGCCTGGTATGCCACAATATTCTCTCCGAAGGCTTCACTGCTCAGAATTTGTGGATGGAAATGCTTGCCAATCTACACATTGATGTACTTTCAATGGGATATTAAATATGCCAGGGCCTGGCAGATGACCTCTGCCATGTCCTATCCTTGAGCATACGCTTTTCCCTTGTCATGTCAGTCATTTGGCTGAGTCCTGTTCCCTAAGCTATTCAGTCAAGACTTGCTGGCATCATTCACCTGCAGTATAAGAGCTTTCTGTGAAATTTCTCAGCAGAAATCCTCTGCAAGCACATAGCTTTGCATATGAGAGACAGTGGTGGAAGTTGAATTTCAAGGGCAGATATTTGAAAACAATGAAACAAGCCCCGAATAAGATCTTTACATGTTTCCCAGATGAATATGTTTGGAAATATGGGGGAAGATGGAGATCAAGGCTGGGAAGAGTGCACACCCATTTCAAGGTACAAAAACCAGGGAAAAACATGGGCAAGCAAGAGAGCTGGTTAATCTGATGTAAAAATCTTTGATGATGAAAGGAAAATTATATTCTCATGATGATATAATCAGGCTGTAGAAGTGAAGTTCTCATGTGGGTTGTCCTATGTGTGGCCTTCTGCATTGGGCAGTGGATGCAGGACAGGAGATCTTCAAATAAATCTGGTGGAACACAAAATACTGAAAAAAATAATTCAGCCTAAATCCTGTGTATTCCTTCCCTTTGAGAACATGTATGGATAATGTACGAAGTTTCAAAAGAGAAAATGTCTATTGGGTCATGGTTTCAACAATGAAATGGTCACTTCACATAACATTTTGAATTTTGCTTTCACCGTTGCTCATGTACCAGGCCTGAGTAAAGCAGAATGCAGAGTAAGCCTCATCAATAGTTGTGCATTCCATAAGTGGTTTTAAAACCAGTGAAACCCTTTGGACTTAGTGTTTGTATTTAATTGGTTGATTGGTTTTGCAAATTGTTTGTTTTACTATTTTTAACTTTGTGAGTCAGGGAAGCCCTCACTCATAGTGATTTCGACCTCTCCAAAAGCTCTGAATTTATTCATGTAACAGCTATTACATGCTATAAGTTTCTCCTATTAAAACTTGAAAGACTAACAGACTCTGCTACTTTTCATCTAAATTCAGTGTTGGGCTAAGTTCAGGGATGGACTTTTTACAAGTCCTTTGAAATGTGTCCTCCTCTAGTCACTGGTCGTGCTGGAATTTACTTTCTTGTGAAGACAGGATTTGAGCAAATTGACACAAGTACAGTTTGCCACTACTCTGGACACCTGGTTAAATATCGAGTTCCCTAAATGGTGTGTGTTTTACTTTGATCTCTGCTGACACTTTGCTCATCCAGTTAGAACCACAGGGCTCCAGGCCATAGCGTTCCAGGCCTAAACAAGAAAATGTCCATTCCGTTTTGGGAGTTCATTCGTCTCTCATAATTACTTTTTCCACAAATGTGTGCTTCAGGAGAGGCCCTGTCCAAATGTGGAGAGGCCCATTTTCATTCACTCACTTTCAGACTTTCTAAGATTTTCAGTTACTAGAGATTTGCCCAGACTTGCCATTGTCAAGGGACAGTGCACTTCACTTGAAATTGTGCAGTATTACTTCATGTGTCTCCGTGGAAATTCCACCAATGGGAAACTCTCGCTGTAGTCATCTCCAAGTGTTGCTGCGTAAGAAAATATAACTAACAAACGATGTGGTTTCAAGCAGAATGAGGAAAGGAGGGATTATCTTTATTTCAGTGCAGGTTGACCTTTCAAAGAAACAGTAATTCCTATCAAATAGGAGGTAAAATCTTTTGTAAAGAGACATGGACATGACACACTCAACTTTATGTCACTTTTTTTAAAACGCCAAGGGCATTTGAGAAATTCTTGGCTGCTGAATTGTCCCTTTTTGCAAATTTCTCTTAGGTAAGACACTCCAGCTTCTTCAAACCATGGTACAGTTCCTTCCATGTAAAAAACCAAAGCAAAAAACAAAATAAATTAAAACAAAACCCATCAAATTACATTTGAGAGCACACAATTGCTCAGCAGGCCCACT
Organism: Cavia porcellus; assembly: GCF_034190915.1. NCBI lineage: Eukaryota > Metazoa > Chordata > Mammalia > Rodentia > Caviidae > Cavia > Cavia porcellus. Next base: position 3,351,574 of record NW_026947543.1, read on the forward strand.
ATTCAAGAAGCTAGAGGTACAGAATCCTCAGCCTTCAGCCCATGGCCTGAAGTTTTGTCTCTATCATGGCCCCTCAATTCCCTGGCATGTCCACATTAACTCATGAATCTTTACTCATTTCCTCTTCAAATGCACAGGATCCAATATATTTGAACCCTGTTCATCCAAGGCTGTAATCATCCAAGGACACACCAGAGGAAGGGCAGCTACTCCCTTGCCTGCGGCCTTGGAGCTTATCACAATAGAAATGGACACCTGAACAAGGGGAGCCAAAACAAAGAGAGGCATATTCCTAAAGCCTGAAGCACAGAAGCTACCTATAGACCAGTAGTGGGATTTCACAAATTATGTAAGAATCTCTGTGCACATGCTTGGCATGGTCCCTCATGCCTATAATCCCAGCAATCTGGGGGCTGAGGTGGATGGATCCTTGGGAGTTCCAGTCCATCTTGGGCTACGAATTGATCTCAAGGCCTCTTTCAACAACTACATAAGATGCTGTTTCCAAAAAGAGGACAACATTAAACTAGACACACTTGGTCTAGGTCCCTGGGTTCACTACATGAGTTGTGGAGTCTAAATATTCCAGGCCATGAGAAAATACCTGGGATTTCTAGTGAAAGGGGCATTTGCATCCCTTTTCTAAGGGTTTCCCTTTCACCATGTTACAGTTGAATTCTGGGAAAACCTGCTGGTGATAAGGTATTGAGCTAGTACCTCATGTTTAGTGTTCAGGGTTATGCTGGAATGGCTGCAGACCTCCTTGAAATAGCGATTGCAGACAAGTGAACCCAGAGGAAGCTGGATAGTTGAAGCAGGCACTCCAAATATTCATGCACTGCAAGGATTCACTTTCATTTTGGGTCTCATCTTCTGGTTGCTGGCTTTTAGTGCTAACTGATACTACCATGGTGGCAGTAATCCAGCAGAGACTGCATGTATGGTTTGCAGGTTGGCTTCCCAAGCCACCAGAAACTTGGCAGAACCCAAATCATTGTGGCATTTTCTTTCCTCCCTTGAAACATTTGGCTTTCTACGTTTGATAACTGAATAGACTGGGCTAGTCACCTTTGGACACCATATACCACAAACAGAGCTAAATACAGAGCCAATTACTTCCCTCCACTTGTCAAAATATGTCAAATTTGCTTGATCACCACAAGTTCAAAGAAAATTCTGAGGCAACTTAGAGAGGTTAATCAAATACTGCATGATTGGAATGGCTGTGGTTGTATGAGGTGGAAAGCTGCAGAGTTGGGCTGAAACTGTTCACAGAAATCCACAGGCTTGTGGTTGCCAGGCAACCACACTGGGCTGAGATTGGCTGAACATCCCTGTGAGGTGGATTTTAGGCTCTAGGTTTGAAAATTTAAAAGACTGGGATAGTCAAGTTTGAACCCATAGACCTCAGACATACCAAAAGGTTTTCCAATTACTTCCCTCCACTTCTCAAAATATGTCAAATTTTCTTGATCACTACAACTGTAAAAAAAAAAATTCTGAGGCAACATAGAGAGGCTAATCAAATACTGCATGATTGGAATGGCTGTGGTTGTATGAGGTGGAAAGCTGCAGAGTTGGGCTGAAACAGTTCACAGAAATCCACAAGCTTGTGGTTGCCAGGCAACCACAATGGGCTGTGATTGGCTGAGCACCATTGTGAGCTGGACTTTAGGCTCTAGGATACAAGTGTGCAGTAGGAGACCTGAGTCACAATGCTGGGCGTTGCCATGGAGACCTCAGTGGCACAGAGGACCTTGTAGGGCAAGATTTAAATAGGATGAATATTCTTCGCCTGGTATGCCACAATATTCTCTCTGAAGGCTTCACTGCTCAGAATTTGTGGATGGAAATGCTTGCCAATCTACACATTGATGTACTTTCAATGGGATATTAAATATGCCAGGGCCTGGCAGATGACCTCTGCCATGTCCTATCCTTGAGCATACGCTTTTCCCTTGTCATGTCAGTCATTTGGCTGAGTCCTGTTCCCTAAGCTATTCAGTCAAGACTTGCTGGCATCATTCACCTGCAGTATAAGAGCTTTCTGTGAAATTTCTCAGCAGAAATCCTCTGCAAGCACATAGCTTTGGATATGAGAGACAGTGGTGGAAGTTGAATTTCAAGGGCAGATATTTGAAAACAATGAAACAAGCCCCGAATAAGATCTTTACATGTTTCCCAGATGAATATGTTTGGAAATATGGGGGAAGATGGAGATCAAGGCTGGGAAGAGTGCACACCCATTTCAAGGTACAAAAACCAGGGAAAAACATGGGCAAGCAAGAGAGCTGGTTAATCTGATGTAAAAATCTTTAATGATGAAAGGAAAATTATATTCTCATGATGATATAATCAGGCTGTAAAAGTGAAGTTCTCATGTGGGTTGTCCTATGTGTGGCCTTCTGCACTGGGCAGTGGATGCAGGACAGGAGATCTTCAAATAAATCTGGTGGAACACAAAATACTGAGAAAAATAATTCAGCCTAAATCCTGTGTATTCCTTCCCTTTGAGAACATATATGGATAATGTATGAAGTTTCAAAAGAGTAAATGTCTATTGTGTCATGGTTTCAACAATGAAATGGTCACTTCACATAACATTTTGAATTTTGCTTTCACCGTTGCTCATGTACCAGGCCTGAGTAAACCTGAATGCACAGTAAGCCTCATCAATAGTTGGGCATTCCATAAGTGGTTTTAAAACCAGTGAAACCCTTTGGACTTAGTGTTTGTATTTAATTGGTTGATTGGTTTTGCAAATTGTTTGTTTTACTATTTTTAACTTTGTGAGTCAGGGAAGCCCTCACTCATAGTGATTTCGACCTCTCCAAAACCTCTGAAGTTATTCATGTAACAGCTATTACATGCTATAAGTTTCTCCTATTAAAACTTGAAAGACTAACAGACTCTGCTACTTTTCATCTAAATTCAGTGTTGGGCTAAGTTCAGGGATGGACTTTTTACAAGTCCTTTGAAATGTGTCCTCCTCTAGTCACTGGTCGTGCTGGAATTTACTTTCTTGTGAAGACAGGATTTGAGCAAATTGACACAAGTACAGTTTGCCACTACTCTGGACACCTGGTTAAATATCGAGTTCCCTAAATGGTGTGTGTTTTACTTTGATCTCTGCTGACACTTTGTTCATCCAGTTAGAACCACAGGGCTCCAGGCCATAGCGTTCCAGGCCTAAACAAGAAAATGTCCATTCCGTTTTGGGAGTTCATTCGTCTCTCATAATTACTTTTTCCACAAATGTGTGCTTCAGGAGAGGCCCTGTCCAAATGTGGAGAGGCCCATTTTCATTCACTCACTTTCAGACTTTCTAAGATTTTCAGTTACTAGAGATTTGCCCAGACTTGCCATTGTCAAGGGACAGTGCACTTCACTTGAAATTGTGCAGTATTACTTCATGTGTCTCCGTGGAAATTCCACCAATGGGAAACTCTCGCTGTAGTCATCTCCAAGTGTTGCTGCGTAAGAAAATATAACTAACAAACGATGTGGTTTCAAGCAGAATGAGGAAAGGAGGGATTATCTTTATTTCAGTGCAGGTTGACCTTTCAAAGAAACAGTAATTCCTATCAAATAGGAGGTAAAATCTTTTGTAAAGAGACATGGACATGACACACTCAACTTTATGTCACTTTTTTTAAAACGCCAAGGGCATTTGAGAAATTCTTGGCTGCTGAATTGTCCCTTTTTGCAAATTTCTCTTAGGTAAGACACTCCAGCTTCTTCAAACCATGGTACAGTTCCTTCCATGTAAAAAACCAAAGCAAAAAACAAAATAAATTAAAACAAAACCCATCAAATTACATTTGAGAGCACACAATTGCTCAGCAGGCCCACTATTCAAGAAGCTAGAGGTACAGAATCCTCAGCCTTCAGCCCATGGCCTGAAGTTTTGTCTCTATCATGGCCCCTCAATTCCCTGGCATGTCCACATTAACTCATGAATCTTTACTCATTTCCTCTTCAAATGCACAGGATCCAATATATTTGAACCCTGTTCATCCAAGGCTGTAATCATCCAAGGACACACCAGAGGAAGGGCAGCTACTCCCTTGCCTGCGGCCTTGGAGCTTATCACAATAGAAATGGACACCTGAACAAGGGGAGCCAAAACAAAGAGAGGCATATTCCTAAAGCCTGAAGCACAGAAGCTACCTATAGACCAGTAGTGGGATTTCACAAATTATGTAAGAATCTCTGTGCACATGCTTGGCATGGTCCCTCATGCCTATAATCCCAGCAATCTGGGGGCTGAGGTGGATGGATCCTTGGGAGTTCCAGTCCATCTTGGGCTACGAATTGATCTCAAGGCCTCTTTCAACAACTACATAAGATGCTGTTTCCAAAAAGAGGACAACATTAAACTAGACACACTTGGTCTAGGTCCCTGGGTTCACTACATGAGTTGTGGAGTCTAAATATTCCAGGCCATGAGAAAATACCTGGGATTTCTAGTGAAAGGGGCATTTGCATCCCTTTTCTAAGGGTTTCCCTTTCACCATGTTACAGTTGAATTCTGGGAAAACCTGCTGGTGATAAGGTATTGAGCTAGTACCTCATGTTTAGTGTTCAGGGTTATGCTGGAATGGCTGCAGACCTCCTTGAAATAGCGATTGCAGACAAGTGAACCCCGAGGAAGCTGGATAGTTGAAGCAGGCACTCCAAATATTCATGCACTGCAAGGATTCACTTTCATTTTGGGTCTCATCTTCTGGTTGCTGGCTTTTAGTGCTAACTGATACTACCATGGTGGCAGTAATCCAGCAGAGACTGCATGTATGGTTTGCCGGTTTGCTTCCCAAGCCACCAGAAACTTGGCAGAACCCAAATCATTGTGGCATTTTCTTTCCTCCCTTGAAACATTTGGCTTTCTACCTTTGATAACTGAATAGACTGGGCTAGTCACCTTTGGACACCATATACCACAAACAGAGCTAAAGACAGAGCCAATTACTTCCCTCCACTTGTCAAAATATGTCAAATTTGCTTGATCACCACAAGTTCAAAGAAAATTCTGAGGCAACTTAGAGAGGTTAATCAAATACTGCATGATTGGAATGGCTGTGGTTGTATGAGGTGGAAAGCTGCAGAGTTGGGCTGAAACTGTTCACAGAAATCCACAGGCTTGTGGTTGCCAGGCAACCACACTGGGCTGAGATTGGCTGAACATCCCTGTGAGGTGGATTTTAGGCTCTAGGTTTGAAAATTTAAAAGACTGGGATAGTCAAGTTTGAACCCATAGACCTCAGACATACCAAAAGGTTTTCCAATTACTTCCCTCCACTTCTCAAAATATGTCAAATTTTCTTGATCACTACAACTGTAAAAAAAAAATTCTGAGGCAACATAGAGAGGCTAATCAAATACTGCATGATTGGAATGGCTGTGGTTGTATGAGGTGGAAAGCTGCAGAGTTGGGCTGAAACAGTTCACAGAAATCCACAAGCTTGTGGTTGCCAGGCAACCACAATGGGCTGTGATTGGCTGAGCACCATTGTGAGCTGGACTTTAGGCTCTAGGATACAAGTGTGCAGTAGGAGACCTGAGTCACAATGCTGGGCGTTGCCATGGAGACCTCAGTGGCACAGAGGACCTTGTAGGGCAAGATTTAAATAGGATGAATATTCTTGGCCTGGTATGCCACAATATTCTCTCTGAAGGCTTCACTGCTCAGAATTTGTGGATGGAAATGCTTGCCAATCTACACATTGATGTACTTTCAATGGGATATTAAATATGCCAGGGCCTGGCAGATGACCTCTGCCATGTCCTATCCTTGAGCATACGCTTTTCCCTTGTCATGTCAGTCATTTGGCTGAGTCCTGTTCCCTAAGCTATTCAGTCAAGACTTGCTGGCATCATTCACCTGCAGTATAAGAGCTTTCTGTGAAATTTCTCAGCAGAAATCCTCTGCAAGCACATAGCTTTGGATATGAGAGACAGTGGTGGAAGTTGAATTTCAAGGGCAGATATTTGAAAACAATGAAACAAGCCCCGAATAAGATCTTTACATGTTTCCCAGATGAATATGTTTGGAAATATGGGGGAAGATGGAGATCAAGGCTGGGAAGAGTGCACACCCATTTCAAGGTACAAAAACCAGGGAAAAACATGGGCAAGCAAGAGAGCTGGTTAATCTGATGTAAAAATCTTTAATGATGAAAGGAACATTATATTCTCATGATGATATAATCAGGCTGTAAAAGTGAAGTTCTCATGTGGGTTGTCCTATGTGTGGCCTTCTGCACTGGGCAGTGGATGCAGGACAGGAGATCTTCAAATAAATCTGGTGGAACACAAAATACTGAGAAAAATAATTCAGCCTAAATCCTGTGTATTCCTTCCCTTTGAGAACATATATGGATAATGTATGAAGTTTCAAAATTGTAAATGTCTATTGTGTCATGGTTTCAACAATGAAATGGTCACTTCACATAACATTTTGAATTTTGCTTTCACCGTTGCTCATGTACCAGGCCTGAGTAAAGCTGAATGCACAGTAAGCCTCATCAATAGTTGGGCATTCCATAAGTGGTTTTAAAACCAGTGAAACCCTTTGGACTTAGTGTTTGTATTTAATTGGTTGATTGGTTTTGCAAATTGTTTGTTTTACTATTTTTAACTTTGTGAGTCAGGGAAGCCCTCACTCATAGTGATTTCGACCTCTCCAAAACCTCTGAAGTTATTCATGTAACAGCTATTACATGCTATAAGTTTCTCCTATTAAAACTTGAAAGACTAACAGACTCTGCTACTTTTCATCTAAATTCAGTGTTGGGCTAAGTTCAGGGATGGACTTTTTACAAGTCCTTTGAAATGTGTCCTCCTCTAGTCACTGGTCGTGCTGGAATTTACTTTCTTGTAAAGACAGGATTTGAGCAAATTGACACAAGTACAGTTTGCCACTACTCTGGACACCTGGTTAAATATCGAGTTCCCTAAATGGTGTGTGTTTTACTTTGATCTCTGCTGACACTTTGTTCATCCAGTTAGAACCACAGGGCTCCAGGCCATAGCGTTCCAGGCCTAAACAAGAAAATTTCCATTCCGTTTTGGGAGTTCATTCGTCTCTCATAATTACTTTTTTCCACAAATGTGTGCTTAAGGAGAGGCCCTGTCCAAATATGGAGAGGCCCATTTTCATTCACTCACTTTCAGACTTTCTAAGATTTTCAGTTACTAGAGATTTGCCCAGACTTGCCATTGTCAAGGGACAGTGCACTTCACTTGAAATTGTGCAGTATTACTTCATGTGTTTCAGTGGAAATTCCACCAATGGGAAACTCTCGCTGTAGTCATCTCCAAGTGTTGCTGCGTAAGAAAATATAACTAACAAAGGATGTGGTTTCAAGCAGAATGAGGAAAGGAGGGATTATCTTTATTTCAGTGCAGGTTGACCTTTCAAAGAAACAGTAATTCCTATCAAATAGGAGTTAAAATCTTTTGTAAAGAGACATGGACATGACACACTCAACTTTATGTCACTTTTTTTAAAACGCCAAGGGCATTTGAGAAATTCTTGGCTGCTGAATTGTCCCTTTTTGCAAATTTCTCTTAGGTAAGACACTCCAGCTTCTTCAAACCATGGTACAGTTCCTTCCATGTAAAAAACCAAAGCAAAAAACAAAATAAATTAAAACAAAACCCATCAAATTACATTTGAGAGCACACAATTGCTCAGCAGGCCCACTATTCAAGAAGCTAGAGGTACAGAATCCTCAGCCTTCAGCCCATGGCCTGAAGTTTTGTCTCTATCATGGCCCCTCAATTCCCTGGCATGTCCACATTAACTCATGAATCTTTACTCATTTCCTCTTCAAATGCACAGGATCCAATATATTTGAACCCTGTTCATCCAAGGCTGTAATCATCCAAGGACACACCAGAGGAAGGGCAGCCACTCCCTTGCCTGGGGCCTTGGAGCTTGTCAAAATAGAAATGGACACCTGAACAAGGGGAGCCAAAACAAAGAGAGGCATATTCCTAAAGCCTGAAGCACAGAAGCTACCTATAGACCAGTAGTGGGATTTCACAAATTATGTAAGAATCTCTGTGCACATGCTTGGCATGGTCCTTCATGCCTATAATCCCAGCAATCTGGGGGCTGAGCTGGATGGATCCTTGGGAGTTCCAGTCCATCTTGGGCTACGAATTTATCTCAAGGCCTCTTTCAAGAACTACATAAGATGCTGTTTCCAAAAAGAATACAACATTAAACTAGACACACTTGGTCTAGGTCCCTGGGTTCACTACATGAGTTGTGGAGTCTAAATATTCCATGCCATGAGAAAATACCTGGGATTTCTAGTGAAAGGGGCATTTGCATCCCTTTTCTAAGGGTTTCCCTTTCACCATGTTACAGTTGAATTCTGGGAAAACCTGCTGGTGATAAGGTATTGAGCTAGTACCTCATGTTTAGTGTTCAGGGTTATGCTGGAATGGCTGCAGACCTCCTTGAAATAGCGATTGCAGACAAGTGAACCCCGAGGAAGCTGGATAGTTGAAGCAGGCACTCCAAATATTCATGCACTGCAAGGATTCACTTTCATTTTGGGTCTCATCTTCTGGTTGCTGGCTTTTAGTGCTAACTGATACTACCATGGTGGCAGTAATCCAGCAGAGACTGCATGTATGGTTTGCAGGTTGGCTTCCCAAGCCACCAGAAACTTGGCAGAACCCAAATCATTGTGGCATTTTCTTTCCTCCCTTGAAACATTTGGCTTTCTACGTTTGATAACTGAATAGACTGGGCTAGTCACCTTTGGACACCATATACCACAAACAGAGCTAAAGACAGAGCCAATTACTTCCCTCCACTTGTCAAAATATGTCAAATTTGCTTGATCACCACAAGTTCAAAGAAAATTCTGAGGCAACTTAGAGAGGTTAATCAAATACTGCATGATTGGAATGGCTGTGGTTGTATGAGGTGGAAAGCTGCAGAGTTGGGCTGAAACTGTTCACAGAAATCCACAGGCTTGTGGTTGCCAGGCAACCACACTGGGCTGAGATTGGCTGAACATCCCTGTGAGGTGGATTTTAGGCTCTAGGTTTGAAAATTTAAAAGACTGGGATAGTCAAGTTTGGAACCCATAGACCTCAGACATACCAAAAAGTTTTCCAATTACTTCCCTCCACTTCTCAAAATATGTCAAATTTTCTTGATCACTACAAGTGTAAAAAAAATTCTGAGGCAACATAGAGTGGCTAATCAAAAACTGCATGATTGGAATGGCTGTGGTTGTATGAGGTGGAAAGCTGCAGAGTTGGGCTGAAACAGTTCACAGAAATCCACAAGCTTGTGGTTGCCAGGCAACCACAATGGGCTGTCATTGGCTGAGCACCATTGTGAGCTGGACTTTAGGCTCTAGGATACAAGTGTGCAGTAGGAGACCTGAGTCACAATGCTGGGCGTTGCCATGGAGACCTCAGTGGCACAGAGGACCTTGTAGGGCAAGATTTAAATAGGATGAATATTCTTGGCCTGGTATGCCACAATATTCTCTCCGAAGGCTTCACTGCTCAGAATTTGTGGATGGAAATGCTTGCCAATCTACACATTGATGTACTTTCAATGAGATATTAAATATGCCAGGGCCTGGCAGATGACCTCTGCCATGTCCTATCCTTGAGCATACGCTTTTCCCTTGTCATGTCAGTCATTTGGCTGAGTCCTGTTCCCTAAGCTATTCAGTCAAGACTTGCTGGCATCATTCACCTGCAGTATAAGAGCTTTCTGTGAAATTTCTCAGCAGAAATCCTCTGCAAGCACATAGCTTTGGATATGAGAGACAGTGGTGGAAGTTGAATTTCAAGGGCAGATATTTGAAAACAATGAAACAAGCCCCGAATAAGATCTTTACATGTTTCCCAGATGAATATGTTTGGAAATATGGGGGAAGATGGAGATCAAGGCTGGGAAGAGTGCACACCCATTTCAAGGTACAAAAACCAGGGAAAAACATGGGCAAGCAAGAGAGCTGGTTAATCTGATGTAAAAATCTTTGATGATGAAAGGAAAATTATATTCTCATGATGATATAATCAGGCTGTAGAAGTGAAGTTCTCATGTGGGTTGTCCTATGTGTGGCCTTCTGCATTGGGCAGTGGATGCAGGACAGGAGATCTTCAAATAAATCTGGTGGAACACAAAATACTGAAAAAAATAATTCAGCCTAAATCCTGTGTATTCCTTCCCTTTGAGAACATGTATGGATAATGTACGAAGTTTCAAAAGAGAAAATGTCTATTGGGTCATGGTTTCAACAATGAAATGGTCACTTCACATAACATTTTGAATTTTGCTTTCACCGTTGCTCATGTACCAGGCCTGAGTAAAGCAGAATGCAGAGTAAGCCTCATCAATAGTTGTGCATTCCATAAGTGGTTTTAAAACCAGTGAAACCCTTTGGACTTAGTGTTTGTATTTAATTGGTTGATTGGTTTTGCAAATTGTTTGTTTTACTATTTTTAACTTTGTGAGTCAGGGAAGCCCTCACTCATAGTGATTTCGACCTCTCCAAAAGCTCTGAATTTATTCATGTAACAGCTATTACATGCTATAAGTTTCTCCTATTAAAACTTGAAAGACTAACAGACTCTGCTACTTTTCATCTAAATTCAGTGTTGGGCTAAGTTCAGGGATGGACTTTTTACAAGTCCTTTGAAATGTGTCCTCCTCTAGTCACTGGTAGTGCTGGAATTTACTTTCTTGTGAAGACAGGATTTGAGCAAATTGACACAAGTACAGTTTGCCACTACTCTGGACACCTGGTTAAATATCGAGTTCCCTAAATGGTGTGTGTTTTACTTTGATCTCTGCTGACACTTTGCTCATCCAGTTAGAACCACAGGGCTCCAGGCCATAGCGTTCTAGGCCTAAACAAGAAAATTTCCATTCCGTTTTGGGAGTTCATTCGTCTCTCATAATTACTTTTTCCACAAATGTGTGCTTCAGAAGAGGCCCTGTCCAAATATGGAGAGGCCCATTTTCATTCACTCACTTTCAGACTTTCTAAGATTTTCAGTTACTAGAGATTTGCCCAGACTTGCCATTGTCAAGGGACAGTGCACTTCACTTGAAATTGTGCAGTATTACTTCATGTGTCTCCGTGGAAATTCCACCAATGGGAAACTCTCGCTGTAGTCATCTCCAAGTGTTGCTGCATAAGAAAATATAACTAACAAAGGATGTGGTTTCAAGCAGAATGAGGAAAGGAGGGATTATCTTTATTTCAGTGCAGGTTGACCTTTCAAAGAAACAGTAATTCCTATCAAATAGGAGGTAAAATCTTTTGTAAAGAGACATGGACATGACACACTCAACTTTATGTCACTTTTTTTAAAACGCCAAGGGCATTTGAGAAATTCTTGGCTGCTGAATTGTCCCTTTTTGCAAATTTCTCTTAGGTAACACACTCCAGCTTCTTCAAACCATGGTACAGTTCCTTCCATGTAAAAAACCAAAGCAAAAAACAAAATAAATTAAAACAAAACCCATCAAATTACATTTGAGAGCACACAATTGCTCAGCAGGCCCACTATTCAAGAAGCTAGAGGTACAGAATCCTCAGCCTTCAGCCTATGACCTGAAGTTTTGTCTCTATTATGGCCCCTCAATTCCCTGGCATGTCCACATTAACTCATGAATCTTTACTCATTTCCTCTTCAAATGCACAGGATCCAATATATTTGAACCCTGTTCACCTGGGCTGTAATCATGCAAGGACACACCAGAGGAAGGGCAGCCACTCCCTTGCCTGGGGCCTTGGAGCTTATCAAAATAGAAATGGACACCTGAACAAGGGGAGCCAAAACAAAGAGAGGCATATTCCTAAAGCCTGAAGCACAGAAGCTACCTATAGACCAGTAGTGGGATTTCACAAATTATGTAAGAATCTCTGTGCACATGCTTGGCATGGCCCCTCATGCCTATCATCCCAGCAATCTGGGGGCTGAGCTGGATGGATCCTTGGGAGTTCCAGTCCATCTTGGGCTACGAATTTATCTCAAGGCCTCTTTCAACAACTACATAAGATGCTGTTTCCAAAAAGAGGACAACATTAAACTAGACACACTTGGTCTAGGTCCCTGGGTTCACTACATGAGTTGTGGAGTCTAAATATTCCATGCCATGAGAAAATACCTGGGATTTCCAGTGAAAGGGGCATTTGCATCCCTTTTCTAAGGGTTTCCGTTTCACCATGTTACAGTTGAATTCTGGGAAAACCTGCTGGTGATAAGGTATTGAGCTAGTACCTCATGTTTAGTGTTCAGGGTTATGCTGGAATGGCTGCAGACCTCCTTGAAATAGCGATTGCAGACAAGTGAACCCAGAGGAAGCTGGATAGTTGAAGCAGGCACTCCAAATATTCATGCACTGCAAGGATTCACTTTCATTTTGGGTCTCATCTTCTGGTTGCTGGCTTTTAGTGCTAACTGATACTACCATGGTGGCAGTAATCCAGCAGAGACTGCATGTATGGTTTGCAGGTTGGCTTCCCAAGCCACCAGAAACTTGGCAGAACCCAAATCATTGTGGCATTTTCTTTCCTCCCTTGAAACATTTGGCTTTCTACCTTTGATAACTGAATAGACTGGGCTAGTCACATTTGGACACCATATACCACAAACAGAGCTAAAGACAGAGCCAATTACTTCCCTCCACTTGTCAAAATATGTCAAATTTGCTTGATCACCACAAGTTCAAACAAAATTCTGAGGCAACTTTGAGAGGTTAATCAAATACTGCATGATTGGAATGGCTGTGGTTGTATGAGGTGGAAAGCTGCAGAGTTGGGCTGAAACTGTTCACAGAAATCCACAGGCTTGTGGTTGCCAGGCAACCACACTGGGCTGAGATTGGCTGAACATCCCTGTGAGGTGGATTTTAGGCTCTAGGTTTGAAAATTTAAAAGACTGGGATAGTCAAGTTTGGAACCCATAGACCTCAGACATACCAAAAAGTTTTCCAATTACTTCCCTCCACTTCTCAAAATATGTCAAATTTTCTTGATCACTACAACTGTAAAAAATATTTTGAGGCAACATAGAGTGGCTAATCAAAAACTGCATGATTGGAATGGCTGTGGTTGTATGAGGTGGAAAGCTGCAGAGTTGGGCTGAAACAGTTCACAGAAATCCACAAGCTTGTGGTTGCTAGGCAACCACAATGGGCTGTCATTGGCTGAGCACCATTGTGAGCTGGACTTTAGGCTCTAGGATACAAGTGTGCAGTAGGAGACCTGAGTCACAATGCTGGGCGTTGCCATGGAGACCTCAGTGGCACAGAGGACCTTGTAGGGCAAGATTTAAATAGGATGAATATTCTTGGCCTGGTATGCCACAATATTCTCTCTGAAGGCTTCACTGCTCAGAATTTGTGGATGGAAATGCTTGCCAATCTACACATTGATGTACTTTCAATGGGATATTAAATATGCCAGGGCCTGGCAGATGACCTCTGCCATGTCCTATCCTTGAGCATACGCTTTTCCCTTGTCATGTCAGTCATTTGGCTGAGTCCTGTTCCCTAAGCTATTCAGTCAAGACTTGCTGGCATCATTCACCTGCAGTATAAGAGCTTTCTGTGAAATTTCTCAGCAGAAATCCTCTGCAAGCACATAGCTTTGGATATGAGAGACAGTGGTGGAAGTTGAATTTCAAGGGCAGATATTTGAAAACAATGAAACAAGCCCCGAATAAGATCTTTACATGTTTCCCAGATGAATATGTTTGGAAATATGGGGGAAGATGGAGATCAAGGCTGGGAAGAGTGCACACCCATTTCAAGGTACAAAAACCAGGGAAAAACATGGGCAAGCAAGAGAGCTGGTTAATCTGATGTAAAAATCTTTGATGATGAAAGGAAAATTATATTCTCATGATGATATAATCAGGCTGTAGAAGTGAAGTTCTCATGTGGGTTGTCCTATGTGTGGCCTTCTGCATTGGGGAGTGGATGCAGGACAGGAGATCTTCAAATAAATCTGGTGGAACACAAAATACTGAAAAAAATAATTCAGCCTAAATCCTGTGTATTCCTTCCCTTTGAGAACATGTATGGATAATGTACGAAGTTTCAAAAGAGAAAATGTCTATTGGGTCATGGTTTCAACAATGAAATGGTCACTTCACATAACATTTTGAATTTTGCTTTCACCGTTGCTCATGTACCAGGCCTGAGTAAAGCTGAATGCAGAGTAAGCCTCATCAATAGTTGTGCATTCCATAAGTGGTTTTAAAACCAGTGAAACCCTTTGGACTTAGTGTTTGTATTTAATTGGTTGATTGGTTTTGCAAATTGTTTGTTTTACTATTTTTAACTTTGTGAGTCAGGGAAGCCCTCACTCATAGTGATTTCGACCTCTCCAAAAGCTCTGAAATTATTCATGTAACAGCTATTACATGCTATAAGTTTCTCCTATTAAAACTTGAAAGACTAACAGACTCTGCTACTTTTCATCTAAATTCAGTGTTGGGCTAAGTTCAGGGATGGACTTTTTACAAGTCCTTTGAAATGTGTCCTCCTCTAGTCACTGGTAGTGCTGGAATTTACTTTCTTGTGAAGACAGGATTTGAGCAAATTGACACAAGTACAGTTTGCCACTACTCTGGACACCTGGTTAAATATCGAGTTCCCTAAATGGTGTGTGTTTTACTTTGATCTCTGCTGACACTTTGCTCATCCAGTTAGAACCACAGGGCTCCAGGCCATAGCGTTCTAGGCCTAAACAAGAAAATTTCCATTCCGTTTTGGGAGTTCATTCGTCTCTCATAATTACTTTTTCCACAAATGTGTGCTTCAGAAGAGGCCCTGTCCAAATAAGGAGAGGCCCATTTTCATTCACTCACTTTCAGACTTTCTAAGATTTTCAGTTACTAGAGATTTGCCCAGACTTGCCATTGTCAAGGGACAGTGCACTTCACTTGAAATTGTGCAGTATTACTTCATGTGTCTCCGTGGAAATTCCACCAATGGGAAACTCTCGCTGTAGTCATCTCCAAGTGTTGCTGCGTAAGAAAATATAACTAACAAAGGATGTGGTTTCAAGCAGAATGAGGAAAGGAGGGATTATCTTTATTTCAGTGCAGGTTGACCTTTCAAAGAAACAGTAATTCCTATCAAATAGGAGGTAAAATCTTTTGTAAAGAGACATGGACATGACACACTCAACTTTATGTCACTTTTTTTAAAACGCCAAGGGCATTTGAGAAATTCTTGGCTGCTGAATTGTCCCTTTTTGCAAATTTCTCTTAGGTAACACACTCCAGCTTCTTCAAACCATGGTACAGTTCCTTCCATGTAAAAAACCAAAGCAAAAAACAAAATAAATTAAAACAAAACCCATCAAATTACATTTGAGAGCACACAATTGCTCAGCAGGCCCACTATTCAAGAAGCTAGAGGTACAGAATCCTCAGCCTTCAGCCCATGACCTGAAGTTTTGTCTCTATTATGGCCCCTCAATTCCCTGGCATGTCCACATTAACTCATGAATCTTTACTCATTTCCTCTTCAAATGCACAGGATCCAATATATTTGAACCCTGTTCACCTGGGCTGTAATCATGCAAGGACACACCAGAGGAAGGGCAGCCACTCCCTTGCCTGGGGCCTTGGAGCTTATCAAAATAGAAATGGACACCTGAACAAGGGGAGCCAAAACAAAGAGAGGCATATTCCTAAAGCCTGAAGCACAGAAGCTACCTATAGACCAGTAGTGGGATTTCACAAATTATGTAAGAATCTCTGTGCACATGCTTGGCATGGCCCCTCATGCCTATCATCCCAGCAATCTGGGGGCTGAGCTGGATGGATCCTTGGGAGTTCCAGTCCATCTTGGGCTACGAATTTATCTCAAGGCCTCTTTCAACAACTACATAATATGCTGTTTCCAAAAAGAGGACAACATTAAACTAGACACACTTGGTCTAGGTCCCTGGGTTCACTACATGAGTTGTGGAGTCTAAATATTCCATGCCATGAGAAAATACCTGGGATTTCCAGTGAAAGGGGCATTTGCATCCCTTTTCTAAGGGTTTCCGTTTCACCATGTTACAGTTGAATTCTGGGAAAACCTGCTGGTGATAAGGTATTGAGCTAGTACCTCATGTTTAGTGTTCAGGGTTATGCTGGAATGGCTGCAGACCTCCTTGAAATAGCGATTGCAGACAAGTGAACCCAGAGGAAGCTGGATAGTTGAAGCAGGCACTCCAAATATTCATGCACTGCAAGGATTCACTTTCATTTTGGGTCTCATCTTCTGGTTGCTGGCTTTTAGTGCTAACTGATACTACCATGGTGGCAGTAATCCAGCAGAGACTGCATGTATGGTTTGCAGGTTTGCTTCCCAAGCCACCAGAAACTTGGCAGAACCCAAATCATTGTGGCATTTTCTTTCCTCCCTTGAAACATTTGGCTTTCTACCTTTGATAACTGAATAGACTGGGCTAGTCACCTTTGGACACCATATACCACAAACAGAGCTAAAGACAGAGCCAATTACTTCCCTCCACTTGTCAAAATATGTCAAATTTGCTTGATCACCACAAGTTCAAACAAAATTCTGAGGCAACTTTGAGAGGTGAATCAAATACTGCATGATTGGAATGGCTGTGGTTGTATGAGGTGGAAAGCTGCAGAGTTGGGCTGAAACTGTTCACAGAAATCCACAGGCTTGTGGTTGCCAGGCAACCACACTGGGCTGAGATTGGCTGAACATCCCTGTGAGGTGGATTTTAGGCTCTAGGTTTGAAAATTTAAAAGACTGGGATAGTCAAGTTTGGAACCCATAGACCTCAGACATACCAAAAAGTTTTCCAATTACTTCCCTCCACTTCTCAAAATATGTCAAATTTTCTTGATCACTACAACTGTAAAAAATATTGTGAGGCAACATAGAGTGGCTAATCAAAAACTGCATGATTGGAATGGCTGTGGTTGTATGAGGTGGAAAGCTGCAGAGTTGGGCTGAAACAGTTCACAGAAATCCACAAGCTTGTGGTTGCTAGGCAACCACAATGGGCTGTCATTGGCTGAGCACCATTGTGAGCTGGACTTTAGGCTCTAGGATACAAGTGTGCAGTAGGAGACCTGAGTCACAATGCTGGGCGTTGCCATGGAGACCTCAGTGGCACAGAGGACCTTGTAGGGCAAGGTTTAAATAGGATGAATATTCTTGGCCTGGTATGCCACAATATTCTCTCTGAAGGCTTCACTGCTCAGAATTTGTGGATGGAAATGCTTGCCAATCTACACATTGATGTACTTTCAATGGGATATTAAATATGCCAGGGCCTGGCAGATGACCTCTGCCATGTCCTATCCTTGAGCATACGCTTTTCCCTTGTCATGTCAGTCATTTGGCTGAGTCCTGTTCCCTAAGCTATTCAGTCAAGACTTGCTGGCATCATTCACCTGCAGTATAAGAGCTTTCTGTGAAATTTCTCAGCAGAAATCCTCTGCAAGCACATAGCTTTGGATATGAGAGACAGTGGTGGAAGTTGAATTTCAAGGGCAGATATTTGAAAACAATGAAACAAGCCCCGAATAAGATCTTTACATGTTTCCCAGATGAATATGTTTGGAAATATGGGGGAAGATGGAGATCAAGGCTGGGAAGAGTGCACACCCATTTCAAGGTACAAAAACCAGGGAAAAACATGGGCAAGCAAGAGAGCTGGTTAATCTGATGTAAAAATCTTTGATGATGAAAGGAAAATTATATTCTCATGATGATATAATCAGGCTGTAGAAGTGAAGTTCTCATGTGGGTTGTCCTATGTGTGGCCTTCTGCATTGGGCAGTGGATGCAGGACAGGAGATCTTCAAATAAATCTGGTGGAACACAAAATACTGAAAAAAATAATTCAGCCTAAATCCTGTGTATTCCTTCCCTTTGAGAACATGTATGGATAATGTACGAAGTTTCAAAAGAGAAAATGTCTATTGGGTCATGGTTTCAACAATGAAATGGTCACTTCACATAACATTTTGAATTTTGCTTTCACCGTTGCTCATGTACCAGGCCTGAGTAAAGCAGAATGCAGAGTAAGCCTCATCAATAGTTGTGCATTCCATAAGTGGTTTTAAAACCAGTGAAACCCTTTGGACTTAGTGTTTGTATTTAATTGGTTGATTGGTTTTGCAAATTGTTTGTTTTACTATTTTTAACTTTGTGAGTCAGGGAAGCCCTCACTCATAGTGATTTCGACCTCTCCAAAAGCTCTGAATTTATTCATGTAACAGCTATTACATGCTATAAGTTTCTCCTATTAAAACTTGAAAGACTAACAGACTCTGCTACTTTTCATCTAAATTCAGTGTTGGGCTAAGTTCAGGGATGGACTTTTTACAAGTCCTTTGAAATGTGTCCTCCTCTAGTCACTGGTCGTGCTGGAATTTACTTTCTTGTGAAGACAGGATTTGAGCAAATTGACACAAGTACAGTTTGCCACTACTCTGGACACCTGGTTAGATATCGAGTTCCCTAAATGGTGTGTGTTTTACTTTGATCACTGCTGACACTTTGCTCATCCAGTTAGAACCACAGGGCTCCAGGCCATAGCGTTCCAGGCCTAAACAAGAAAATTTCCATTCCGTTTTGGGAGTTCATTCGTCTCTCATAATTACTTTTTCCACAAATGTGTGCTGCAGGAGAGGCCCTGTCCAAATGTGGACAGGCCCATTTTCATTCACTCACTTTCAGACTTTCTAAGATTTTCAGTTACTAGAGATTTGCCCAGACTTGCCATTGTCAAGGGACAGTGCACTTCACTTGAAATTGTGCAGTATTACTTCATGTGTCTCCGTGGAAATTCCACCAATGGGAAACTCTCGCTGTAGTCATCTCCAAGTGTTGCTGCGTAAGAAAATATAACTAACAAAGGATGTGGTTTCAAGCAGAATGAGGAAAGGAGGGATTATCTTTATTTCAGTGCAGGTTGACCTTTCAAAGAAACAGTAATTCCTATCAAATAGGAGGTAAAATCTTTTGTAAAGAGACATGGACATGACACACTCAACTTTATGTCACTTTTTTTAAAACGCCAAGGGCATTTGAGAAATTCTTGGCTGCTGAATTGTCCCTTTTTGCAAATTTCTCTTAGGTAACACACTCCAGCTTCTTCAAACCATGGTACAGTTCCTTCCATGTAAAAAACCAAAGCAAAAAACAAAATAAATTAAAACAAAACCCATCAAATTACATTTGAGAGCACACAATTGCTCAGCAGGCCCACTATTCAAGAAGCTAGAGGTACAGAATCCTCAGCCTTCAGCCCATGGCCTGAAGTTTTGTCTCTATCATGGCCCCTCAATTCCCTGGCATGTCCACATTAACTCATGAATCTTTACTCATTTCCTCTTCAAATGCACAGGATCCAATATATTTGAACCCTGTTCATCCAAGGCTGTAATCATCCAAGGACACACCAGAGGAAGGGCAGCTACTCCCTTGCCTGCGGCCTTGGAGCTTATCACAATAGAAATGGACACCTGAACAAGGTGAGCCAAAACAAAGAGAGGCATATTCCTAAAGCCTGAAGCACAGAAGCTACCTATAGACCAGTAGTGGGATTTCACAAATTATGTAAGAATCTCTGTGCACATGCTTGGCATGGTCCCTCATGCCTATAATCCCAGCAATCTGGGGGCTGAGGTGGATGGATCCTTGGGAGTTCCAGTCCATCTTGGGCTACGAATTGATCTCAAGGCCTCTTTCAACAACTACATAAGATGCTGTTTCCAAAAAGAGGACAACATTAAACTAGACACACTTGGTCTAGGTCCCTGGGTTCACTACATGAGTTGTGGAGTCTAAATATTCCAGGCCATGAGAAAATACCTGGGATTTCTAGTGAAAGGGTTATTTGCATCCCTTTTCTAAGGGTTTCCCTTTCACCATGTTACAGTTGAATTCTGGGAAAACCTGCTGGTGATAAGGTATTGAGCTAGTACCTCATGTTTAGTGTTCAGGGTTATGCTGGAATGGCTGCAGACCTCCTTGAAATAGCGATTGCAGACAAGTGAACCCAGAGGAAGCTGGATAGTTGAAGCAGGCACTCCAAATATTCATGCACTGCAAGGATTCACTTTCATTTTGGGTCTCATCTTCTGGTTGCTGGCTTTTAGTGCTAACTGATACTACCATGGTGGCAGTAATCCAGCAGAGACTGCATGTATGGTTTGCAGGTTTGCTTCCCAAGCCACCAGAAACTTGGCAGAACCCAAATCATTGTGGCATTTTCTTTCCTCCCTTGAAACATTTGGCTTTCTACGTTTGATAACTGGATAGACTGGGCTAGTCACCTTTGGACACCATATACCACAAACAGAGCTAAAGACAGAGCCAATTACTTCCCTCCACTTCTCAAAATATGTCAAATTTGCTTGATCACCACAAGTTCAAAGAAAATTCTGAGGCAACTTTGAGAGGTTAATCAAATACTGCATGATTGGAATGGCTGTGGTTGTATGAGGTGGAAAGCTGCAGAGTTGGGCTGAAACTGTTCACAGAAATCCACAGGCTTGTGGTTGCCAGGCAACCACAATGGGCTGTCATTGGCTGAGCACCATTGTGAGCTGGACTTTAGGCTCTAGGATACAAGTGTGCAGTAGGAGACCTGATTCACAATGCTGGGCGTTGCCATGGAGACCTCAGTGGCACAGAGGACTTTGTAGGGCAAGATTTAAATAGGATGAATATTCTTCGCCTGGTATGCCACAATATTCTCTCTGAAGGCTTCACTGCTCAGAATTTGTGGATGGAAATGCTTGCCAATCTACACATTGATGTACTTTCAATGGGATATTAAATATGCCAGGGCCTGGCAGATGACCTCTGCCATGTCCTATCCTTGAGCATACGCTTTTCCCTTGTCATGTCAGTCATTTGGCTGAGTCCTGTTCCCTAAGCTATTCAGTCAAGACTTGCTGGCATCATTCACCTGCAGTATAAGAGCTTTTTGTGAAATTTCTCAGCAGAAATCCTCTGCAAGCACATAGCTTTGGATATGAGAGACAGTGGTGGAAGTTGAATTTCAAGGGCAGATATTTGAAAACAATGAAACAAGCCCCGAATAAGATCTTTACATGTTTCCCAGATGAATATGTTTGGAAATATGGGGGAAGATGGAGATCAAGGCTGGGAAGAGTGCACACCCATTTCAAGGTACAAAAACCAGGTAAAAACATGGGCAAGCAAGAGAGCTGGTTAATCTGATGTAAAAATCTTTGATGATGAAAGGAAAATTATATTCTCATGATGATATAATCAGGCTGTAGAAGTGAAGTTCTCATGTGGGTTGTCCTATGTGTGGCCTTCTGCATTGGGCAGTGGATGCAGGACAGGAGATCTTCAAATAAATCTGGTGGAACACAAAATACTGAAAAAAATAATTCAGCCTAAATCCTGTGTATTCCTTCCCTTTGAGAACATGTATGGATAATGTACGAAGTTTCAAAAGAGAAAATGTCTATTGGGTCATGGTTTCAACAATGAAATGGTCACTTCACATAACATTTTGAATTTTGCTTTCACCGTTGCTCATGTACCAGGCCTGAGTAAAGCAGAATGCAGAGTAAGCCTCATCAATAGTTGTGCATTCCATAAGTGGTTTTAAAACCAGTGAAACCCTTTGGACTTAGTGTTTGTATTTAATTGGTTGATTGGTTTTGCAAATTGTTTGTTTTACTATTTTTAACTTTGTGAGTCAGGGAAGCCCTCACTCATAGTGATTTCGACCTCTCCAAAAGCTCTGAATTTATTCATGTAACAGCTATTACATGCTATAAGTTTCTCCTATTAAAACTTGAAAGACTAACAGACTCTGCTACTTTTCATCTAAATTCAGTGTTGGGCTAAGTTCAGGGATGGACTTTTTACAAGTCCTTTGAAATGTGTCCTCCTCTAGTCACTGGTCGTGCTGGAATTTACTTTCTTGTGAAGACAGGATTTGAGCAAATTGACACAAGTACAGTTTGCCACTACTCTGGACACCTGGTTAAATATCGAGTTCCCTAAATGGTGTGTGTTTTACTTTGATCTCTGCTGACACTTTGCTCATCCAGTTAGAACCACAGGGCTCCAGGCCATAGCGTTCCAGGCCTAAACAAGAAAATGTCCATTCCGTTTTGGGAGTTCATTCGTCTCTCATAATTACTTTTTCCACAAATGTGTGCTTCAGGAGAGGCCCTGTCCAAATGTGGAGAGGCCCATTTTCATTCACTCACTTTCAGACTTTCTAAGATTTTCAGTTACTAGAGATTTGCCCAGACTTGCCATTGTCAAGGGACAGTGCACTTCACTTGAAATTGTGCAGTGTTACTTCATGTGTCTCAGTGGAAATTCCACCAATGGGAAACTCTCGCTGTAGTCATCTCCAAGTGTTGCTGCGTAAGAAAATATAACTAACAAAGGATGTGGTTTCAAGCAGAATGAGGAAAGGAGGGATTATCTTTATTTCAGTGCAGGTTGACCTTTCAAAGAAACAGTAATTCCTATCAAATAGGAGGTAAAATCTTTTGTAAAGAGACATGGACATGACACACTCAACTTTATGTCACTTTTTTTAAAACGCCAAGGGCATTTGAGAAATTCTTGGCTGCTGAATTGTCCCTTTTTGCAAATTTCTCTTAGGTAAGACACTCCAGCTTCTTCAAACTATGGTACAGTTCCTTCCATGTAAAAAACCAAAGCAAAAAACAAAATAAATTAAAACAAAACCCATCAAATTACATTTGAGAGCACACAATTGCTCAGCAGGCCCACTATTCAAGAAGCTAGAGGTACAGAATCCTCAGCCTTCAGCCCATGGCCTGAAGTTTTGTCTTTATCATGGCCCCTCAATTCCCTGGCATGTCCACATTAACTCATGAACCTTTACTCATTTCCTCTTCAAATGCACAGGATCCAATATATTTGAACCCTGTTCACCTGGGCTGTAATGATCCAAGGACACACCAGAGGAAGGGCAGCTACTCCCTTGCCTGCGGCCTTGGAGCTTATCACAATAGAAATGGAAACCTGAACAAGGGGAGCCAAAACAAAGAGAGGCATATTCCTAAAGCCTGAAGCACAGAAGCTACCTATAGACCAGTAGTGGGATTTCACAAATTATGTAAGAATCTCTGTGCACATGCTTGGCATGGTCCCTCATGCCTATAATCCCAGCAATCTGGGGGCTGAGCTGGATGGATCCTTGGGAGTTCCAGTCCATCTTGGGCTACGAATTGATCTCAAGGCCTCTTTCAACAACTACATAAGATGCTGTTTCCAAAAAGAGGACAACATTAAACTAGACACACTTGGTCTAGGTCCCTGGGTTCACTACATGAGTTGTGGAGTCTAAATATTCCAGGCCATGAGAAAATACCTGGGATTTCTAGTGAAAGGGGCATTTGAATCCCTTTTCTAAGGGTTTCCCTTTCACCATGTTACAGTTCAATTCTGGGAAAACCTGCTGGTGATAAGGTATTGAGCTAGTACCTCATGTTTAGTGTTCAGGGTTATGCTGGAATGGCTGCAGACCTCCTTGAAATAGCGAATGCAGACAAGTGAACCCCGAGGAAGCTGGATAGTTGAAGCAGGCACTCCAAATATTCATGCACTGCAAGGATTCACTTTCATTTTGGGTCTCATCTTCTGGTTGCTGGCTTTTAGTGCTAACTGATACTACCATGGTGGCAGTAATCCAGCAGAGACTGCATGTATGGTTTGCAGGTTTGCTTCCCAAGCCACCAGAAACTTGGCAGAACCCAAATCATTGTGGCATTTTCTTTCCTTCCTTGAAACATTTGGCTTTCTACCTTTGATAACTGAATAGACTGGGCTAGTCACCTTTGGACACCATATACCACAAACAGAGCTAAAGACAGAGCCAATTACTTCCCTCCACTTGTCAAAATATGTCAAATTTGCTTGATCACCACAAGTTCAAAGAAAATTCTGAGGCAACTTTGAGAGGTTAATCAAATACTGCATGATTGGAATGGCTGTGGTTGTATGAGGTGGAAAGCTGCAGAGTTGGGCTGAAACTGTTCACAGAAATCCACAGGCTTGTGGTTG
Source organism: Cavia porcellus (assembly GCF_034190915.1). Classification (NCBI taxonomy): domain Eukaryota; kingdom Metazoa; phylum Chordata; class Mammalia; order Rodentia; family Caviidae; genus Cavia; species Cavia porcellus. The sequence continues at coordinate 3,375,656 of NW_026947543.1, forward strand.
CCAGGCAACCACAATGGGCTGTCATTGGCTGAGCACCATTGTGAGCTGGACTTTAGGCTCTAGGATACAAGTGTGCAGTAGGAGACCTGATTCACAATGCTGGGCGTTGCCATGGAGACCTCAGTGGCACAGAGGACCTTGTAGGGCAAGATTTAAATAGGATGAATATTCTTGGCCTGGTATGCCACAATATTCTCTCTGAAGGCTTCACTGCTCAGAATTTGTGGATGGAAATGCTTGCCAATCTACACATTGATGTACTTTCAATGGGATATTAAATATGCCAGGGCCTGGCAGATGACCTCTGCCATGTCCTATCCTTGAGCATACGCTTTTCCCTTGTCATGTCAGTCATTTGGCTGAGTCCTGTTCCCTAAGCTATTCAGTCAAGACTTGCTGGCATCATTCACCTGCAGTATAAGAGCTTTTTGTGAAATTTCTCAGCAGAAATCCTCTGCAAGCACATAGCTTTGGATATGAGAGACAGTGGTGGAAGTTGAATTTCAAGGGCAGATATTTGAAAACAATGAAACAAGCCCCGAATAAGATCTTTACATGTTTCCCAGATGAATATGTTTGGAAATATGGGGGAAGATGGAGATCAAGGCTGGGAAGAGTGCACACCCATTTCAAGGTACAAAAACCAGGGAAAAACATGGGCAAGCAAGAGAGCTGGTTAATCTGATGTAAAAATCTTTGATGATGAAAGGAAAATTATATTCTCATGATGATATAATCAGGCTGTAGAAGTGAAGTTCTCATGTGGGTTGTCCTATGTGTGGCCTTCTGCATTGGGCAGTGGATGCAGGACAGGAGATCTTCAAATAAATCTGGTGGAACACAAAATACTGAAAAAAATAATTCAGCCTAAATCCTGTGTATTCCTTCCCTTTGAGAACATGTATGGATAATGTACGAAGTTTCAAAAGAGAAAATGTCTATTGGGTCATGGTTTCAACAATGAAATGGTCACTTCACATAACATTTTGAATTTTGCTTTCACCGTTGCTCATGTACCAGGCCTGAGTAAAGCAGAATGCAGAGTAAGCCTCATCAATAGTTGTGCATTCCATAAGTGGTTTTAAAACCAGTGAAACCCTTTGGACTTAGTGTTTGTATTTAATTGGTTGATTGGTTTTGCAAATTGTTTGTTTTACTATTTTTAACTTTGTGAGTCAGGGAAGCCCTCACTCATAGTGATTTTGACCTCTCCAAAAGCTCTGAATTTATTCATGTAACAGCTATTACATGCTATAAGTTTCTCCTATTAAAACTTGAAAGACTAACAGACTCTGCTACTTTTCATCTAAATTCAGTGTTGGGCTAAGTTCAGGGATGGACTTTTTACAAGTCCTTTGAAATGTGTCCTCCTCTAGTCACTGGTCGTGCTGGAATTTACTTTCTTGTGAAGACAGGATTTGAGCAAATTGACACAAGTACAGTTTGCCACTACTCTGGACACCTGGTTAGATATCGAGTTCCCTAAATGGTGTGTGTTTTACTTTGATCTCTGCTGACACTTTGCTCATCCAGTTAGAACCACAGGGCTCCAGGCCATAGCGTTCCAGGCCTAAACAAGAAAATTTCCATTCCGTTTTGGGAGTTCATTCGTCTCTCATAATTACTTTTTCCACAAATGTGTGCTGCAGGAGAGGCCCTGTCCAAATGTGGACAGGCCCATTTTCATTCACTCACTTTCAGACTTTCTAAGATTTTCAGTTACTAGAGATTTGCCCAGACTTGCCATTGTCAAGGGACAGTGCACTTCACTTGAAATTGTGCAGTATTACTTCATGTGTCTCCGTGGAAATTCCACCAATGGGAAACTCTCGCTGTAGTCATCTCCAAGTGTTGCTGCGTAAGAAAATATAACTAACAAAGGATGTGGTTTCAAGCAGAATGAGGAAAGGAGGGATTATCTTTATTTCAGTGCAGGTTGACCTTTCAAAGAAACAGTAATTCCTATCAAATAGGAGGTAAAATCTTTTGTAAAGAGACATGGACATGACACACTCAACTTTATGTCACTTTTTTTAAAACGCCAAGGGCATTTGAGAAATTCTTGGCTGCTGAATTGTCCCTTTTTGCAAATTTCTCTTAGGTAACACACTCCAGCTTCTTCAAACCATGGTACAGTTCCTTCCATGTAAAAAACCAAAGCAAAAAACAAAATAAATTAAAACAAAACCCATCAAATTACATTTGAGAGCACACAATTGCTCAGCAGGCCCACTATTCAAGAAGCTAGAGGTACAGAATCCTCAGCCTTCAGCCCATGGCCTGAAGTTTTGTCTCTATCATGGCCCCTCAATTCCCTGGCATGTCCACATTAACTCATGAATCTTTACTCATTTCCTCTTCAAATGCACAGGATCCAATATATTTGAACCCTGTTCATCCAAGGCTGTAATCATCCAAGGACACACCAGAGGAAGGGCAGCTACTCCCTTGCCTGCGCCCTTGGAGCTTATCACAATAGAAATGGACACCTGAACAAGGTGAGCCAAAACAAAGAGAGGCATATTCCTAAAGCCTGAAGCACAGAAGCTACCTATAGACCAGTAGTGGGATTTCACAAATTATGTAAGAATCTCTGTGCACATGCTTGGCATGGTCCCTCATGCCTATAATCCCAGCAATCTGGGGGCTGAGGTGGATGGATCCTTGGGAGTTCCAGTCCATCTTGGGCTACGAATTGATCTCAAGGCCTCTTTCAACAACTACATAAGATGCTGTTTCCAAAAAGAGGACAACATTAAACTAGACACACTTGGTCTAGGTCCCTGGGTTCACTACATGAGTTGTGGAGTCTAAATATTCCAGGCCATGAGAAAATACCTGGGATTTCTAGTGAAAGGGTTATTTGCATCCCTTTTCTAAGGGTTTCCCTTTCACCATGTTACAGTTGAATTCTGGGAAAACCTGCTGGTGATAAGGTATTGAGCTAGTACCTCATGTTTAGTGTTCAGGGTTATGCTGGAATGGCTGCAGACCTCCTTGAAATAGCGATTGCAGACAAGTGAACCCAGAGGAAGCTGGATAGTTGAAGCAGGCACTCCAAATATTCATGCACTGCAAGGATTCACTTTCATTTTGGGTCTCATCTTCTGGTTGCTGGCTTTTAGTGCTAACTGATACTACCATGGTGGCAGTAATCCAGCAGAGACTGAATGTATGGTTTGCAGGTTTGCTTCCCAAGCCACCAGAAACTTGGCAGAACCCAAATCATTGTGGCATTTTCTTTCCTCCCTTGAAACATTTGGCTTTCTACGTTTGATAACTGGATAGACTGGGCTAGTCACCTTTGGACACCATATACCACAAACAGAGCTAAAGACAGAGCCAATTACTTCCCTCCACTTCTCAAAATATGTCAAATTTGCTTGATCACCACAAGTTCAAAGAAAATTCTGTGGCAACTTTGAGAGGTTAATCAAATACTGCATGATTGGAATGGCTGTGGTTGTATGAGGTGGAAAGCTGCAGAGTTGGGCTGAAACTGTTCACAGAAATCCACAGGCTTGTGGTTGCCAGGCAACCACAATGGGCTGTCATTGGCTGAGCACCATTGTGAGCTGGACTTTAGGCTCTAGGATACAAGTGTGCAGTAGGAGACCTGATTCACAATGCTGGGCGTTGCCATGGAGACCTCAGTGGCACAGAGGACCTTGTAGGGCAAGATTTAAATAGGATGAATATTCTTGGCCTGGTATGCCACAATATTCTCTCTGAAGGCTTCACTGCTCAGAATTTGTGGATGGAAATGCTTGCCAATCTACACATTGATGTACTTTCAATGGGATATTAAATATGCCAGGGCCTGGCAGATGACCTCTGCCATGTCCTATCCTTGAGCATACGCTTTTCCCTTGTCATGTCAGTCATTTGGCTGAGTCCTGTTCCCTAAGCTATTCAGTCAAGACTTGCTGGCATCATTCACCTGCAGTATAAGAGCTTTTTGTGAAATTTCTCAGCAGAAATCCTCTGCAAGCACATAGCTTTGGATATGAGAGACAGTGGTGGAAGTTGAATTTCAAGGGCAGATATTTGAAAACAATGAAACAAGCCCCGAATAAGATCTTTACATGTTTCCCAGATGAATATGTTTGGAAATATGGGGGAAGATGGAGATCAAGGCTGGGAAGAGTGCACACCCATTTCAAGGTACAAAAACCAGGGAAAAACATGGGCAAGCAAGAGAGCTGGTTAATCTGATGTAAAAATCTTTGATGATGAAAGGAAAATTATATTCTCATGATGATATAATCAGGCTGTAGAAGTGAAGTTCTCATGTGGGTTGTCCTATGTGTGGCCTTCTGCATTGGGCAGTGGATGCAGGACAGGAGATCTTCAAATAAATCTGGTGGAACACAAAATACTGAAAAAAATAATTCAGCCTAAATCCTGTGTATTCCTTCCCTTTGAGAACATGTATGGATAATGTACGAAGTTTCAAAAGAGAAAATGTCTATTGGGTCATGGTTTCAACAATGAAATGGTCACTTCACATAACATTTTGAATTTTGCTTTCACCGTTGCTCATGTACCAGGCCTGAGTAAAGCAGAATGCAGAGTAAGCCTCATCAATAGTTGTGCATTCCATAAGTGGTTTTAAAACCAGTGAAACCCTTTGGACTTAGTGTTTGTATTTAATTGGTTGATTGGTTTTGCAAATTGTTTGTTTTACTATTTTTAACTTTGTGAGTCAGGGAAGCCCTCACTCATAGTGATTTTGACCTCTCCAAAAGCTCTGAATTTATTCATGTAACAGCTATTACATGCTATAAGTTTCTCCTATTAAAACTTGAAAGACTAACAGACTCTGCTACTTTTCATCTAAATTCAGTGTTGGGCTAAGTTCAGGGATGGACTTTTTACAAGTCCTTTGAAATGTGTCCTCCTCTAGTCACTGGTCGTGCTGGAATTTACTTTCTTGTGAAGACAGGATTTGAGCAAATTGACACAAGTACAGTTTGCCACTACTCTGGACACCTGGTTAAATATCGAGTTCCCTAAATGGTGTGTGTTTTACTTTGATCTCTGCTGACACTTTGCTCATCCAGTTAGAACCACAGGGCTCCAGGCCATAGCGTTCCAGGCCTAAACAAGAAAATGTCCATTCCGTTTTGGGAGTTCATTCGTCTCTCATAATTACTTTTTCCACAAATGTGTGCTTCAGGAGAGGCCCTGTCCAAATGTGGAGAGGCCCATTTTCATTCACTCACTTTCAGACTTTCTAAGATTTTCAGTTACTAGAGATTTGCCCAGACTTGCCATTGTCAAGGGACAGTGCACTTCACTTGAAATTGTGCAGTGTTACTTCATGTGTCTCAGTGGAAATTCCACCAATGGGAAACTCTCGCTGTAGTCATCTCCAAGTGTTGCTGCGTAAGAAAATATAACTAACAAAGGATGTGGTTTCAAGCAGAATGAGGAAAGGAGGGATTATCTTTATTTCAGTGCAGGTTGACCTTTCAAAGAAACAGTAATTCCTATCAAATAGGAGGTAAAATCTTTTGTAAAGAGACATGGACATGACACACTCAACTTTATGTCACTTTTTTTAAAACGCCAAGGGCATTTGAGAAATTCTTGGCTGCTGAATTGTCCCTTTTTGCAAATTTCTCTTAGGTAAGACACTCCAGCTTATTCAAACTATGGTACAGTTCCTTCCATGTAAAAAACCAAAGCAAAAAACAAAATAAATTAAAACAAAACCCATCAAATTACATTTGAGAGCACACAATTGCTCAGCAGGCCCACTATTCAAGAAGCTAGAGGTACAGAATCCTCAGCCTTCAGCCCATGGCCTGAAGTTTTGTCTCTATCATGGCCCCTCAATTCCCTGGCATGTCCACATTAACTCATGAACCTTTACTCATTTCCTCTTCAAATGCACAGGATCCAATATATTTGAACCCTGTTCACCTGGGCTGTAATGATCCAAGGACACACCAGAGGAAGGGCAGCTACTCCCTTGCCTGCGGCCTTGGAGCTTATCACAATAGAAATGGACACCTGAACAAGGCGAGCCAAAACAAAGAGAGGCATATTCCTAAAGCCTGAAGCACAGAAGCTACCTATAGACCAGTAGTGGGATTTCACAAATTATGTAAGAATCTCTGTGCACATGCTTGGCATGGTCCCTCATGCCTATAATCCCAGCAATCTGGGGGCTGAGCTGGATGGATCCTTGGGAGTTCCAGTCCATCTTGGGCTACGAATTGATCTCAAGGCCTCTTTCAACAACTACATAAGATGCTGTTTCCAAAAAGAGGACAACATTAAACTAGACACACTTGGTCTAGGTCCCTGGGTTCACTACATGAGTTGTGGAGTCTAAATATTCCAGGCCATGAGAAAATACCTGGGATTTCTAGTGAAAGGGGCATTTGCATCCCTTTTCTAAGGGTTTCCCTTTCACCATGTTACAGTTCAATTCTGGGAAAACCTGCTGGTGATAAGGTATTGAGCTAGTACCTCATGTTTAGTGTTCAGGGTTATGCTGGAATGGCTGCAGACCTCCTTGAAATAGCGATTGCAGACAAGTGAACCCCGAGGAAGCTGGATAGTTGAAGCAGGCACTCCAAATATTCATGCACTGCAAGGATTCACTTTCATTTTGGGTCTCATCTTCTGGTTGCTGGCTTTTAGTGCTAACTGATACTACCATGGTGGCAGTAATCCAGCAGAGACTGCATGTATGGTTTGCAGGTTTGCTTCCCAAGCCACCAGAAACTTGGCAGAACCCAAATCATTGTGGCATTTTCTTTCCTTCCTTGAAACATTTGGCTTTCTACCTTTGATAACTGAATAGACTGGGCTAGTCACCTTTGGACACCATATACCACAAACAGAGCTAAAGACAGAGCCAATTACTTCCCTCCACTTGTCAAAATATGTCAAATTTGCTTGATCACCACAAGTTCAAAGAAAATTCTGAGGCAACTTTGAGAGGTTAATCAAATACTGCATGATTGGAATGGCTGTGGTTGTATGAGGTGGAAAGCTGCAGAGTTGGGCTGAAACTGTTCACAGAAATCCACAGGCTTGTGGTTGCCAGGCAACCACAATGGGCTGTCATTGGCTGAGCACCATTGTGAGCTGGACTTTAGGCTCTAGGATACAAGTGTGCAGTAGGAGACCTGATTCACAATGCTGGGCGTTGCCATGGAGACCTCAGTGGCACAGAGGACCTTGTAGGGCAAGATTTAAATAGGATGAATATTCTTGGCCTGGTATGCCACAATATTCTCTCTGAAGGCTTCACTGCTCAGAATTTGTGGATGGAAATGCTTGCCAATCTACACATTGATGTACTTTCAATGGGATATTAAATATGCCAGGGCCTGGCAGATGACCTCTGCCATGTCCTATCCTTGAGCATACGCTTTTCCCTTGTCATGTCAGTCATTTGGCTGAGTCCTGTTCCCTAAGCTATTCAGTCAAGACTTGCTGGCATCATTCACCTGCAGTATAAGAGCTTTTTGTGAAATTTCTCAGCAGAAATCCTCTGCAAGCACATAGCTTTGGATATGAGAGACAGTGGTGGAAGTTGAATTTCAAGGGCAGATATTTGAAAACAATGAAACAAGCCCCGAATAAGATCTTTACATGTTTCCCAGATGAATATGTTTGGAAATATGGGGGAAGATGGAGATCAAGGCTGGGAAGAGTGCACACCCATTTCAAGGTACAAAAACCAGGTAAAAACATGGGCAAGCAAGAGAGCTGGTTAATCTGATGTAAAAATCTTTGATGATGAAAGGAAAATTATATTTTCATGATGATATAATCAGGCTGTAGAAGTGAAGTTCTCATGTGGGTTGTCCTATGTGTGGCCTTCTGCATTGGGCAGTGGATGCAGGACAGGAGATCTTCAAATAAATCTGGTGGAACACAAAATACTGAAAAAAATAATTCAGCCTAAATCCTGTGTATTCCTTCCCTTTGAGAACATGTATGGATAATGTACGAAGTTTCAAAAGAGAAAATGTCTATTGGGTCATGGTTTCAACAATGAAATGGTCACTTCACATAACATTTTGAATTTTGCTTTCACCGTTGCTCATGTACCAGGCCTGAGTAAAGCAGAATGCAGAGTAAGCCTCATCAATAGTTGTGCATTCCATAAGTGGTTTTAAAACCAGTGAAACCCTTTGGACTTAGTGTTTGTATTTAATTGGTTGATTGGTTTTGCAAATTGTTTGTTTTACTATTTTTAACTTTGTGAGTCAGGGAAGCCCTCACTCATAGTGATTTCAACCTCTCCAAAAGCTCTGAAGTTATTCATGTAACAGCTATTACATGCTATAAGTTTCTCCTATAAAAACTTGAAAGACTAACAGACTCTGCTACTTTTCATCTAAATTCAGTGTTGGGCTAAGTTCAGGGATGGACTTTTTACAAGTCCTTTGAAATGTGTCCTCCTCTAGTCACTGGTCGTGCTGGAATTTACTTTCTTGTGAAGACAGGATTTGAGCAAATTGACACAAGTACAGTTTGCCACTACTCTGGACACCTGGTTAAATATCGAGTTCCCTAAATGGTGTGTGTTTTACTTTGATCTCTGCTGACACTTTGTTCATCCAGTTAGAACCACAGGGCTCCAGGCCATAGCGTTCCAGGCCTAAACAAGAAAATTTCCATTCCGTTTTGGGAGTTCATTCGTCTCTCATAATTACTTTTTCCACAAATGTGTGCTTCAGAAGAGGCCCTGTCCAAATATGGAGAGGCCTATTTTCATTCACTCACTTTCAGACTTTCTAAGATTTTCAGTTACTAGAGATTTGCCCAGACTTGCCATTGTCAAGGGACAGTGCACTTCACTTGAAATTGTGCAGTATTACTTCATGTGTCTCCGTGGAAATTCCACCAATGGGAAACTCTCGCTGTAGTCATCTCCAAGTGTTGCTGCGTAAGAAAATATAACTAACAAAGGATGTGGTTTCAAGCAGAATGAGGAAAGGAGGGATTATCTTTATTTCAGTGCAGGTTGACCTTTCAAAGAAACAGTAATTCCTATCAAATAGGAGGTAAAATCTTTTGTAAAGAGACATGGACATGACACACTCAACTTTATGTCACTTTTTTTAAAACGCCAAGGGCATTTGAGAAATTCTTGGCTGCTGAATTGTCCCTTTTTGCAAATTTCTCTTAGGTAAGACACTCCAGCTTCTTCAAACCATGGTACAGTTCCTTCCATGTAAAAAACCAAAGCAAAAAACAAAATAAATTAAAACAAAACCCATCAAATTACATTTGAGAGCACACAATTGCTCAGCAGGCCCACTATTCAAGAAGCTAGAGGTACAGAATCCTCAGCCTTCAGCCCATGGCCTGAAGTTTTGTCTCTATCATGGCCCCTCAATTCCCTGGCATGTCCACATTAACTCATGAATCTTTACTCATTTCCTCTTCAAATGCACAGGATCCAATATATTTGAACCCTGTTCATCCAAGGCTGTAATCATCCAAGGACACACCAGAGGAAGGGCAGCTACTCCCTTGCCTGCGGCCTTGGAGCTTATCACAATAGAAATGGACACCTGAACAAGGCGAGCCAAAACAAAGAGAGGCATATTCCTAAAGCCTGAAGCACAGAAGCTACCTATAGACCAGTAGTGGGATTTCACAAATTATGTAAGAATCTCTGTGCACATGCTTGGCATGGTCCCTCATGCCTATAATCCCAGCAATCTGGGGGCTGAGGTGGATGGATCCTTGGGAGTTCCAGTCCATCTTGGGCTACGAATTGATCTCAAGGCCTCTTTCAACAACTACATAAGATGCTGTTTCCAAAAAGAGGACAACATTAAACTAGACACACTTGGTCTAGGTCCCTGGGTTCACTACATGAGTTGTGGAGTCTAAATATTCCAGGCCATGAGAAAATACCTGGGATTTCTAGTGAAAGGGTTATTTGCATCCCTTTTCTAAGGGTTTCCCTTTCACCATGTTACAGTTGAATTCTGGGAAAACCTGCTGGTGATAAGGTATTGAGCTAGTACCTCATGTTTAGTGTTCAGGGTTATGCTGGAATGGCTGCAGACCTCCTTGAAATAGCGATTGCAGACAAGTGAACCCAGAGGAAGCTGGATAGTTGAAGCAGGCACTCCAAATATTCATGCACTGCAAGGATTCACTTTCATTTTGGGTCTCATCTTCTGGTTGCTGGCTTTTAGTGCTAACTGATACTACCATGGTGGCAGTAATCCAGCAGAGACTGCATGTATGGTTTGCAGGTTGGCTTCCCAAGCCACCAGAAACTTGGCAGAACCCAAATCATTGTGGCATTTTCTTTCCTCCCTTGAAACATTTGGCTTTCTACGTTTGATAACTGAATAGACTGGGCTAGTCACCTTTGGACACCATATACCACAAACAGAGCTAAAGACAGAGCCAATTACTTCCCTCCACTTGTCAAAATATGTCAAATTTGCTTGATCACCACAAGTTCAAAGAAAATTCTGAGGCAACTTAGAGAGGTTAATCAAATACTGCATGATTGGAATGGCTGTGGTTGTATGAGGTGGAAAGCTGCAGAGTTGGGCTGAAACTGTTCACAGAAATCCACAGGCTTGTGGTTGCCAGGCAACCACACTGGGCTGAGATTGGCTGAACATCCCTGTGAGGTGGATTTTAGGCTCTAGGTTTGAAAATTTAAAAGACTGGGATAGTCAAGTTTGGAACCAATAGACCTCAGACATACCAAAAGGTTTTCCAATTACTTCCCTCCACTTCTCAAAATATGTCAAATTTTCTTGATCACTACAACTGTAAAAAAAAATTCTGAGGCAACATAGAGAGGCTAATCAAATACTGCATGATTGGAATGGCTGTGGTTGTATGAGGTGGAAAGCTGCAGAGTTGGGCTGAAACAGTTCACAGAAATCCACAAGCTTGTGGTTGCCAGGCAACCACAATGGGCTGTGATTGGCTGAGCACCATTGTGAGCTGGACTTTAGGCTCTAGGATACAAGTGTGCAGTAGGAGACCTGAGTCACAATGCTGGGTGTTGCCATGGAGACCTCAGTGGCACAGAGGACCTTGTAGGGCAAGATTTAAATAGGATGAATATTCTTGGCCTGGTATGCCACAATATTCTCTCCGAAGGCTTCACTGCTCAGAATTTGTGGATGGAAATGCTTGCCAATCTGCACATTGATGTACTTTCAAAGGGATATTAAATATGCCAGGGCCTGGCAGATGACCTCTGCCATGTCCTATCCTTGAGCATACGCTTTTCCCTTGTCATGTCAGTCATTTGGCTGAGTCCTGTTCCCTAAGCTATTCAGTCAAGATTTGCTGGCATCATTCACCTGCAGTATAAGAGCTTTCTGTGAAATTTCTCAGCAGAAATCCTCTGCAAGCACATAGCTTTGGATATGAGAGACAGTGGTGGAAGTTGAATTTCAAGGGCAGATATTTGAAAACAATGAAACAAGCCCCGAATAAGATCTTTACATGTTTCCCAGATGAATATGTTTGGAAATATGGGGGAAGATGGAGATCAAGGCTGGGAAGAGTGCACACCCATTTCAAGGTACAAAAACCAGGGAAAAACATGGGCAAGCAAGAGAGCTGGTTAATCTGATGTAAAAATCTTTGATGATGAAAGGAAAATTATATTCTCATGATGATATAATCAGGCTGTAGAAGTGAAGTTCTCATGTGGGTTGTCCAATGTGTGGCCTTCTGCACTGGGCAGTGGATGCAGGACAGGAGATCTTCAAATAAATCTGGTGGAACACAAAATACTGAGAAAAATAATTCAGCCTAAATCCTGTGTATTCCTTCCCTTTGAGAACATATATGGATAATGTATGAAGTTTCAAAAGAGAAAATGTCTATTGTGTCATGGTTTCAACAATGAAATTGTCACTTCACATAACATTTTGAATTTTGCTTTCACTGTTGCTCATGTACCAGGCCTGAGTAAACCTGAATGCAGAGTAAGCCTCATCAATAGTTGTGCATTCCATAAGTGGTTTTAAAACCAGTGAAACCCTTTGGACTTAGTGTTTGTATTTAATTGGTTGATTGGTTTTGCAAATTGTTTGTTTTACTATTTTTAACTTTGTGAGTCAGGGAAGCCCTCACTCATAGTGATTTCGACCTCTCCAAAAGCTCTGAATTTATTCATGTAACAGCTATTACATGCTATAAGTTTCTCCTATTAAAACTTGAAAGACTAACAGACTCTGCTACTTTTCATCTAAATTCAGTGTTGGGCTAAGTTCAGGGATGGACTTTTTACAAGTCCTTTGAAATGTGTCCTCCTCTAGTCACTGGTCGTGCTGGAATTTACTTTCTTGTGAAGACAGGATTTGAGCAAATTGACACAAGTACAGTTTGCCACTACTCTGGACACCTGGTTAAATATCGAGTTCCCTAAATGGTGTGTGTTTTACTTTGATCTCTGTTGACACTTTGTTCATCCAGTTAGAACCACAGGGCTCCAGGCCATAGCATTCCAGGCCTAAACAAGAAAATGTCCATTCCGTTTTGGGAGTTCATTCGTCTCTCATAATTACTTTTTCCACAAATGTGTGCTTCAGGAGAGGCCCTGTCCAAATATGGAGAGGCCGATTTTCATTCACTCACTTTCAGACTTTCTAAGATTTTCAGTCACTAGAGATTTGCCCAGACTTGCCATCGTCAAGGGACAGTGCACTTCACTTGAAATTGTGCAGTATTACTTCATGTGTGTCAGTGGAAATTCCACCAATGGGAAACTCTCGCTGTAGTCATCTCCAAGTGTTGCTGCGTAAGAAAATATAACTAACAAAGGATGTGGTTTCAAGCAGAATGAGGAAAGGAGGGATTATCTTTATTTCAGTGCAGGTTGACCTTTCAAAGAAACAGTAATTCCTATCAAATAGGAGGTAAAATCTTTTGTAAAGAGACATGGACATGACACACTCAACTTTATGTCACTTTTTTTAAAACGCCAAGGGCATTTGAGAAATTCTTGGCTGCTGAATTGTCCCTTTTTGCAAATTTCTCTTAGGTAAGACACTCCAGCTTCTTCAAACCATGGTACAGTTCCTTCCATGTAAAAAACCAAAGCAAAAAACAAAATAAATTAAAACAAAACCGATCAAATTACATTTGAGAGTACACAATTGCTCAGCAGGCCCACTATTCAAGAAGCTAGAGGTACAGAATCCTCAGCCTTCAGCCCATGGCCTGAAGTTTTGTCTCTATCATGGCCCCTCAATTCCCTGGCATGTCCACATTAACTCATGAATCTTTACTCATTTCCTCTTCAAATGCACAGGATCCAATATATTTGAACCCTGTTCACCTGGGCTGTAATCATCCAAGGACACACCAGAGGAAGGGCAGCTACTCCCTTGCCTGCGGCCTTGGAGCTTATCACAATAGAAATGGACACCTGAACAAGGGGAGCCAAAACAAAGAGAGGCATATTCCTAAAGCCTGAAGCACAGAAGCTACCTATAGACCAGTAGTGGGATTTCACAAATTATGTAAGAATCTCTGTGCACATGCTTGGCATGGTCCCTCATGCCTATAATCCCAGCAATCTGGGGGCTGAGGTGGATGGATCCTTGGGAGTTCCAGTCCATCTTGGGCTACGAATTGATCTCAAGGCCTCTTTAAACAACTACATAAGATGCTGTTTCCAAAAAGAGGACAACATTAAACTAGACACACTTGGTCTAGGTCCCTGGGTTCACTACATGAGTTGTGGAGTCTAAATATTCCAGGCCATGAGAAAATACCTGGGATTTCTAGTGAAAGGGTTATTTGCATCCCTTTTCTAAGGGTTTCCCTTTCACCATGTTACAGTTGAATTCTGGGAAAACCTGCTGGTGATAAGGTATTGAGCTAGTACCTCATGTTTAGTGTTCAGGGTTATGCTGGAATGGCTGCAGACCTCCTTGAAATAGCGATTGCAGACAAGTGAACCCCGAGGAAGCTGGATAGTTGAAACAGGCACTCCAAATATTCATGCACTGCAAGGATTCACTTTCATTTTGGGTCTCATCTTCTGGTTGCTGGCTTTTAGTGCTAACTGATACTACCATGGTGGCAGTAATCCAGCAGAGACTGCATGTATGGTTTGCAGGTTTGCTTCCCAAGCCACCAGAAACTTGGCAGAACCCAAATCATTGTGGCATTTTCTTTCCTCCCTTGAAACATTTGGCTTTCTACCTTTGATAACAGAATAGACTGGGCTAGTCACCTTTGGACACCATATACCACAAACAGAGCTAAAGACAGAGCCAATTACTTCCCTCCACTTGTCAAAATATGTCAAATTTGCTTGATCACCACAAGTTCAAAGAAAATTCTGAGGCAACTTTGAGAGGTTAATCAAATACTGCATGATTGGAATGGCTGTGGTTGTATGAGGTGGAAAGCTGCAGAGTTGGGCTGAAACTGTTCACAGAAATCCACAGGCTTGTGGTTGCCAGGCAACCACACTGGGCTGAGATTGGCTGAACATCCCTGTGAGGTGGATTTTAGGCTCTAGTTTCGAAAATTTAAAAGACTGGGATAGTCAAGTTTGGAACCCATAGACCTCAGACATACCAAAAAGTTTTCCAATTACTTCCCTCCACTTCTCAAAATATGTCAAATTTTCTTGATCACTACAACTGTAAAAAAAATTCTGAGGCAACATAGAGTGGCTAATCAAAAACTGCATGATTGGAATGGCTGTGGTTGTATGAGGTGGAAAGCTGCAGAGTTGGGCTGAAACAGTTCACAGAAATCCACAAGCTTGTGGTTGCCAGGCAACCACAATGGGCTGTGATTGGCTGAGCACCATTGTGAGCTGGACTTTAGGCTCTAGGATACAAGTGTGCAGTAGGAGACCTGAGTCACAATGCTGGGTGTTGCCATGGAGACCTCAGTGGCACAGAGGACCTTGTAGGGCAAGATTTAAATAGGATGAATATTCTTGGCCTGGTATGCCACAATATTCTCTCCGAAGGCTTCACTGCTCAGAATTTGTGGATGGAAATGCTTGCCAATCTACACATTGATGTACTTTCAAAGGGATATTAAATATGCCAGGGCCTGGCAGATGACCTCTGCCATGTCCTATCCTTGAGCATACGCTTTTCCCTTGTCATGTCAGTCATTTGGCTGAGTCCTGTTCCCTAAGCTATTCAGTCAAGACTTGCTGGCATCATTCACCTGCAGTATAAGAGCTTTCTGTGAAATTTGTCAGCAGAAATCCTCTGCAAGCACATAGCTTTGGATATGAGAGACAGTGGTGGAAGTTGAATTTCAAGGGCAGATATTTGAAAACAATGAAACAAGCCCCGAATAAGATCTTTACATGTTTCCCAGATGAATATGTTTGGAAATATGGGGGAAGATGGAGATCAAGGCTGGGAAGAGTGCACACCCATTTCAAGGTACAAAAACCAGGGAAAAACATGGGCAAGCAAGAGAGCTGGTTAATCTGATGTAAAAATCTTTGATGATGAAAGGAAAATTATATTCTCATGATGGTATAATCAGGCTGTAGAAGTGAAGTTCTCATGTGGGTTGTCCTATGTGTGGCCTTCTGCATTGGGCAGTGGATGCAGGACAGGAGATCTTCAAATAAATCTGGTGGAACACAAAATACTGAAAAAAATAATTCAGCCTAAATCCTGTGTATTCCTTCCCTTTGAGAACATGTATGGATAATGTACGAAGTTTCAAAAGAGAAAATGTCTATTGGGTCATGGTTTCAACAATGAAATGGTTACTTCACATAACATTTTGAATTTTGCTTTCACCGTTGCTCATGTACCAGGCCTGAGTAAAGCAGAATGCAGAGTAAGCCTCATCAATAGTTGTGCATTCCATAAGTGGTTTTAAAACCAGTGAAACCCTTTGGACTTAGTGTTTGTATTTAATTGGTTGATTGGTTTTGCAAATTGTTTGTTTTACTATT
Organism: Cavia porcellus; assembly: GCF_034190915.1. NCBI lineage: Eukaryota > Metazoa > Chordata > Mammalia > Rodentia > Caviidae > Cavia > Cavia porcellus. The sequence continues at coordinate 3,391,578 of NW_026947543.1, forward strand.
TTTAACTTTGTGAGTCAGGGAAGCCCTCACTCATAGTGATTTCGACCTCTCCAAAAGCTCTGAATTTATTCATGTAACAGCTATTACATGCTATAAGTTTCTCCTATTAAAACTTGAAAGACTAACAGACTCTGCTACTTTTCATCTAAATTCAGTGTTGGGCTAAGTTCAGGGATGGACTTTTTACAAGTCCTTTGAAATGTGTCCTCCTCTAGTCACTGGTCGTGCTGGAATTTACTTTCTTGTGAAGACAGGATTTGAGCAAATTGACACAAGTACAGTTTGCCACTACTCTGGACACCTGGTTAAATATCGAGTTCCCTAAATGGTGTGTGTTTTACTTTGATCTCTGCTGACACTTTGCTCATCCAGTTAGAACCACAGGGCTCCAGGCCATAGCGTTCCAGGCCTAAACAAGAAAATTTCCATTCCGTTTTGGGAGTTCATTCGTCTCTCATAATTACTTTTTCCACAAATGTGTGCTGCAGGAGAGGCCCTGTCCAAATGTGGAGAGGCCCATTTTCATTCACTCACTTTCAGACTTTCTAAGATTTTCAGTTACTAGAGATTTGCCCAGACTTGCCATTGTCAAGGGACAGTGCACTTCACTTGAAATTGTGCAGTATTACTTCATGTATCTCCGTGGAAATTCCACCAATGGGAAACTCTCGCTGTAGTCATCTCCAAGTGTTGCTGCGTAAGAAAATATAACTAACAAAGGATGTGGTTTCAAGCAGAATGAGGAAAGGAGGGATTATCTTTATTTCAGTGCAGGTTGACCTTTCAAAGAAACAGTAATTCCTATCAAATAGGAGGTAAAATCTTTTGTAAAGAGACATGGACATGACACACTCAACTTTATGTCACTTTTTTTAAAACGCCAAGGGCATTTGAGAAATTCTTGGCTGCTGAATTGTCCCTTTTTGCAAATTTCTCTTAGGTAAGACACTCCAGCTTCTTCAAACCATGGTACAGTTCCTTCCATGTAAAAAACCAAAGCAAAAAACAAAATAAATTAAAACAAAACCGATCAAATTACATTTGAGAGCACACAATTGCTCAGCAGGCCCACTATTCAAGAAGCTAGAGGTACAGAATCCTCAGCCTTCAGCCCATGGCCTGAAGTTTTGTCTCTATCATGGCCCCTCAATTCCCTGGCATGTCCACATTAACTCATGAATCTTTACTCATTTCCTCTTCAAATGCACAGGATCCAATATATTTGAACCCTGTTCATCCAAGGCTGTAATCATCCAAGGACACACCAGAGGAAGGGCAGCTACTCCCTTGCCTGCGGCCTTGGAGCTTATCACAATAGAAATGGACACCTGAACAAGGGGAGCCAAAACAAAGAGAGGCATATTCCTAAAGCCTGAAGCACAGAAGCTACCTATAGACCAGTAGTGGGATTTCACAAATTATGTAAGAATCTCTGTGCACATGCTTGGCATGGTCCCTCATGCCTATAATCCCAGCAATCTGGGGGCTGAGGTGGATGGATCCTTGGGAGTTCCAGTCCATCTTGGGCTACGAATTGATCTCAAGGCCTCTTTCAACAACTACATAAGATGCTGTTTCGAAAAAGAGGACAACATTAAACTAGACACACTTGGTCTAGGTCCCTGGGTTCACTACATGAGTTGTGGAGTCTAAATATTCCAGGCCATGAGAAAATACCTGGGATTTCTAGTGAAAGGGTTATTTGCATCCCTTTTCTAAGGGTTTCCCTTTCACCATGTTACAGTTGAATTCTGGGAAAACCTGCTGGTGATAAGGTATTGAGCTAGTACCTCATGTTTAGTGTTCAGGGTTATGCTGGAATGGCTGCAGACCTCCTTGAAATAGCGATTGCAGACAAGTGAACCCAGAGGAAGCTGGATAGTTGAAGCAGGCACTCCAAATATTCATGCACTGCAAGGATTCACTTTCATTTTGGGTCTCATCTTCTGGTTGCTGGCTTTTAGTGCTAACTGATACTACCATGGTGGCAGTAATCCAGCAGAGACTGCATGTATGGTTTGCAGGTTGGCTTCCCAAGCCACCAGAAACTTGGCAGAACCCAAATCATTGTGGCATTTTCTTTCCTCCCTTGAAACATTTGGCTTTCTACGTTTGATAACTGAATAGACTGGGCTAGTCACCTTTGGACACCATATACCACAAACAGAGCTAAAGACAGAGCCAATTACTTCCCTCCACTTGTCAAAATATGTCAAATTTGCTTGATCACCACAAGTTCAAAGAAAATTCTGAGGCAACTTAGAGAGGTGAATCAAATACTGCATGATTGGAATGGCTGTGGTTGTATGAGGTGGAAAGCTGCAGAGTTGGGCTGAAACTGTTCAAAGAAATCCACAGGCTTGTGGTTGCCAGGCAACCACACTGGGCTGAGATTGGCTGAACATCCCTGTGAGGTGGATTTTAGGCTCTAGGTTTGAAAATTTAAAAGACTGGGATAGTCAAGTTTGGAACCCATAGACCTCAGACATACCAAAAGGTTTTCCAATTACTTCCCTCCACTTCTCAAAATATGTCAAATTTTCTTGATCACTACAACTGTAAAAAAAAAATTCTGAGGCAACATAGAGAGGCTAATCAAATACTGCATGACTGGAATGGCTGTGGTTGTATGAGGTGGAAAGCTGCAGATTTGGGCTGAAACAGTTCACAGAAATCCACAAGCTTGTGGTTGCCAGGCAACCACAATGGGCTGTGATTGGCTGAGCACCATTGTGAGCTGGACTTTAGGCTCTAGGATACAAGTGTGCAGTAGGAGACCTGAGTCACAATGCTGGGCGTTGCCATGGAGACCTCATTGACACAGAGGACCTTGTAGGGCAAGATTTAAATAGGATAAATATTCTTGGCCTGGTATGCCACAATATTCTCTCCGAAGGCTTCACTGCTCAGAATTTGTGGATGGAAATGCTTGCCAATCTGCACATTGATGTACTTTCAAAGGGATATTAAATATGCCAGGGCCTGGCAGATGACCTCTGCCATGTCCTATCCTTGAGCATACGCTTTTCCCTTGTCATGTCAGTCATTTGGCTGAGTCCTGTTCCCTAAGCTATTCAGTCAAGATTTGCTGGCATCATTCACCTGCAGTATAAGAGCTTTCTGTGAAATTTCTCAGCAGAAATCCTCTGCAAGCACATAGCTTTGGATATGAGAGACAGTGGTGGAAGTTGAATTTCAAGGGCAGATATTTGAAAACAATGAAACAAGCCCCGAATAAGATCTTTACATGTTTCCCAGATGAATATGTTTGGAAATATGGGGGAAGATGGAGATCAAGGCTGGGAAGAGTGCACACCCATTTCAAGGTACAAAAACCAGGGAAAAACATGGGCAAGCAAGAGAGCTGGTTAATCTGATGTAAAAATCTTTGATGATGAAAGGAAAATTATATTCTCATGATGATATAATCAGGCTGTAGAAGTGAAGTTCTCATGTGGGTTGTCCAATGTGTGGCCTTCTGCACTGGGCAGTGGATGCAGGACAGGAGATCTTCAAATAAATCTGGTGGAACACAAAATACTGAGAAAAATAATTCAGCCTAAATCCTGTGTATTCCTTCCCTTTGAGAACATATATGGATAATGTATGAAGTTTCAAAAGAGAAAATGTCTATTGTGTCATGGTTTCAACAATGAAATTGTCACTTCACATAACATTTTGAATTTTGCTTTCACTGTTGCTCATGTACCAGGCCTGAGTAAAGCTGAATGCAGAGTAAGCCTCATCAATAGTTGTGCATTCCATAAGTAGTTTTAAAACCAGTGAAACCCTTTGGACTTAGTGTTTGTATTTAATTGGTTGATTGGTTTTGCAAATTGTTTGTTTTACTATTTTTAACTTTGTGAGTCAGGGAAGCCCTCACTCATAGTGATTTCGACCTCTCCAAAAGCTCTGAATTTATTCATGTAACAGCTATTACATGCTATAAGTTTCTCCTATTAAAACTTGAAAGACTAACAGACTCTGCTACTTTTCATCTAAATTCAGTGTTGGGCTAAGTTCAGGGATGGACTTTTTACAAGTCCTTTGAAATGTGTCCTCCTCTAGTCACTGGTCGTGCTGGAATTTACTTTCTTGTGAAGACAGGATTTGAGCAAATTGACACAAGTACAGTTTGCCACTACTCTGGACACCTGGTTAAATATCGAGTTCCCTAAATGGTGTGTGTTTTACTTTGATCTCTGCTGACACTTTGTTCATCCAGTTAGAACCACAGGGCTCCAGGCCATAGCATTCCAGGCCTAAACAAGAAAATTTCCATTCCGTTTTGGGAGTTCATTCGTCTCTCATAATTACTTTTTCCACAAATGTGTGCTTCAGGAGAGGCCCTGTCCAAATATGGAGAGGCCCATTTTCATTCACTCACTTTCAGACTTTCTAAGATTTTCAGTCACTAGAGATTTGCCCAGACTTGCCATCGTCAAGGGACAGTGCACTTCACTTGAAATTGTGCAGTATTACTTCATGTGTGTCAGTGGAAATTCCACCAATGGGAAACTCTCGCTGTAGTCATCTCCAAGTGTTGCTGCGTAAGAAAATATAACTAACAAAGGATGTGGTTTCAAGCAGAATGAGGAAAGGAGGGATTATCTTTATTTCAGTGCAGGTTGACCTTTCAAAGAAACAGTAATTCCTATCAAATAGGAGGTAAAATCTTTTGTAAAGAGACATGGACATGACACACTCAACTTTATGTCACTTTTTTTAAAACGCCAAGGGCATTTGAGAAATTCTTGGCTGCTGAATTGTCCCTTTTTGCAAATTTCTCTTAGGTAAAACACTCCAGCTTCTTCAAACCATGGTACAGTTCCTTCCATGTAAAAAACCAAAGCAAAAAACAAAATAAATTAAAACAAAACCGATCAAATTACATTTGAGAGTACACAATTGCTCAGCAGGCCCACTATTCAAGAAGCTAGAGGTACAGAATCCTCAGCCTTCAGCCCATGGCCTGAAGTTTTGTCTCTATCATGGCCCCTCAATTCCCTGGCATGTCCACATTAACTCATGAATCTTTACTCATTTCCTCTTCAAATGCACAGGATCCAATATATTTGAACCCTGTTCACCTGGGCTGTAATCATCCAAGGACACACCAGAGGAAGGGCAGCTACTCCCTTGCCTGCGGCCTTGGAGCTTATCACAATAGAAATGGACACCTGAACAAGGGGAGCCAAAACAAAGAGAGGCATATTCCTAAAGCCTGAAGCACAGAAGCTACCTATAGACCAGTAGTGGGATTTCACAAATTATGTAAGAATCTCTGTGCACATGCTTGGCATGGTCCCTCATGCCTATAATCCCAGCAATCTGGGGGCTGAGGTGGATGGATCCTTGGGAGTTCCAGTCCATCTTGGGCTACGAATTGATCTCAAGGCCTCTTTAAACAACTACATAAGATGCTGTTTCCAAAAAGAGGACAACATTAAACTAGACACACTTGGTCTAGGTCCCTGGGTTCACTACATGAGTTGTGGAGTCTAAATATTCCAGGCCATGAGAAAATACCTGGGATTTCTAGTGAAAGGGTTATTTGCATCCCTTTTCTAAGGGTTTCCCTTTCACCATGTTACAGTTGAATTCTGGGAAAACCTGCTGGTGATAAGGTATTGAGCTAGTACCTCATGTTTAGTGTTCAGGGTTATGCTGGAATGGCTGCAGACCTCCTTGAAATAGCGATTGCAGACAAGTGAACCCCGAGGAAGCTGGATAGTTGAAACAGGCACTCCAAATATTCATGCACTGCAAGGATTCACTTTCATTTTGGGTCTCATCTTCTGGTTGCTGGCTTTTAGTGCTAACTGATACTACCATGGTGGCAGTAATCCAGCAGAGACTGCATGTATGGTTTGCAGGTTTGCTTCCCAAGCCACCAGAAACTTGGCAGAACCCAAATCATTGTGGCATTTTCTTTCCTCCCTTGAAACATTTGGCTTTCTACCTTTGATAACAGAATAGACTGGGCTAGTCACCTTTGGACACCATATACCACAAACAGAGCTAAAGACAGAGCCAATTACTTCCCTCCACTTGTCAAAATATGTCAAATTTGCTTGATCACCACAAGTTCAAAGAAAATTCTGAGGCAACTTTGAGAGGTTAATCAAATACTGCATGATTGGAATGGCTGTGGTTGTATGAGGTGGAAAGCTGCAGAGTTGGGCTGAAACTGTTCACAGAAATCCACAGGCTTGTGGTTGCCAGGCAACCACACTGGGCTGAGATTGGCTGAACATCCCTGTGAGGTGGATTTTAGGCTCTAGTTTCGAAAATTTAAAAGACTGGGATAGTCAAGTTTGGAACCCATAGACCTCAGACATACCAAAAAGTTTTCCAATTACTTCCCTCCACTTCTCAAAATATGTCAAATTTTCTTGATCACTACAACTGTAAAAAAAATTCTGAGGCAACATAGAGTGGCTAATCAAAAACTGCATGATTGGAATGGCTGTGGTTGTATGAGGTGGAAAGCTGCAGAGTTGGGCTGAAACAGTTCACAGAAATCCACAAGCTTGTGGTTGCCAGGCAACCACAATGGGCTGTGATTGGCTGAGCACCATTGTGAGCTGGACTTTAGGCTCTAGGATACAAGTGTGCAGTAGGAGACCTGAGTCACAATGCTGGGTGTTGCCATGGAGACCTCAGTGGCACAGAGGACCTTGTAGGGCAAGATTTAAATAGGATGAATATTCTTGGCCTGGTATGCCACAATATTCTCTCCGAAGGCTTCACTGCTCAGAATTTGTGGATGGAAATGCTTGCCAATCTACACATTGATGTACTTTCAAAGGGATATTAAATATGCCAGGGCCTGGCAGATGACCTCTGCCATGTCCTATCCTTGAGCATACGCTTTTCCCTTGTCATGTCAGTCATTTGGCTGAGTCCTGTTCCCTAAGCTATTCAGTCAAGACTTGCTGGCATCATTCACCTGCAGTATAAGAGCTTTCTGTGAAATTTCTCAGCAGAAATCCTCTGCAAGCACATAGCTTTGGATATGAGAGACAGTGGTGGAAGTTGAATTTCAAGGGCAGATATTTGAAAACAATGAAACAAGCCCCGAATAAGATCTTTACATGTTTCCCAGATGAATATGTTTGGAAATATGGGGGAAGATGGAGATCAAGCCTGGGAAGAGTGCACACCCATTTCAAGGTACAAAAACCAGGGAAAAACATGGGCAAGCAAGAGAGCTGGTTAATCTGATGTAAAAATCTTTGATGATGAAAGGAAAATTATATTCTCATGATGGTATAATCAGGCTGTAGAAGTGAAGTTCTCATGTGGGTTGTCCTATGTGTGGCCTTCTGCATTGGGCAGTGGATGCAGGACAGGAGATCTTCAAATAAATCTGGTGGAACACAAAATACTGAAAAAAATAATTCAGCCTAAATCCTGTGTATTCCTTCCCTTTGAGAACATGTATGGATAATGTACGAAGTTTCAAAAGAGAAAATGTCTATTGGGTCATGGTTTCAACAATGAAATGGTTACTTCACATAACATTTTGAATTTTGCTTTCACCGTTGCTCATGTACCAGGCCTGAGTAAAGCAGAATGCAGAGTAAGCCTCATCAATACTTGTGCATTCCATAAGTGGTTTTAAAACCAGTGAAACCCTTTGGACTTAGTGTTTGTATTTAATTGGTTGATTGGTTTTGCAAATTGTTTGTTTTACTATTTTTAACTTTGTGAGTCAGGGAATCCCTCACTCATAGTGATTTCGACCTCTCCAAAAGCTCTGAATTTATTCATGTAACAGCTATTACATGCTATAAGTTTCTCCTATTAAAACTTGAAAGACTAACAGACTCTGCTACTTTTCATCTAAATTCAGTGTTGGGCTAAGTTCAGGGATGGACTTTTTACAAGTCCTTTGAAATGTGTCCTCCTCTAGTCACTGGTCGTGCTGGAATTTACTTTCTTGTGAAGACAGGATTTGAGCAAATTGACACAAGTACAGTTTGCCACTACTCTGGACACCTGGTTAAATATCGAGTTCCCTAAATGGTGTGTGTTTTACTTTGATCTCTGCTGACACTTTGCTCATCCAGTTAGAACCACAGGGCTCCAGGCCATAGCGTTCCAGGCCTAAACAAGAAAATTTCCATTCCGTTTTGGGAGTTCATTCGTCTCTCATAATTACTTTTTCCACAAATGTGTGCTGCAGGAGAGGCCCTGTCCAAATGTGGAGAGGCCCATTTTCATTCACTCACTTTCAGACTTTCTAAGATTTTCAGTTACTAGAGATTTGCCCAGACTTGCCATTGTCAAGGGACAGTGCACTTCACTTGAAATTGTGCAGTATTACTTCATGTATCTCCGTGGAAATTCCACCAATGGGAAACTCTCGCTGTAGTCATCTCCAAGTGTTGCTGCGTAAGAAAATATAACTAACAAAGGATGTGGTTTCAAGCAGAATGAGGAAAGGAGGGATTATCTTTATTTCAGTGCAGGTTGACCTTTCAAAGAAACAGTAATTCCTATCAAATAGGAGGTAAAATCTTTTGTAAAGAGACATGGACATGACACACTCAACTTTATGTCACTTTTTTTAAAACGCCAAGGGCATTTGAGAAATTCTTGGCTGCTGAATTGTCCCTTTTTGCAAATTTCTCTTAGGTAAGACACTCCAGCTTCTTCAAACCATGGTACAGTTCCTTCCATGTAAAAAACCAAAGCAAAAAACAAAATAAATTAAAACAAAACCGATCAAATTACATTTGAGAGCACACAATTGCTCAGCAGGCCCACTATTCAAGAAGCTAGAGGTACAGAATCCTCAGCCTTCAGCCCATGGCCTGAAGTTTTGTCTCTATCATGGCCCCTCAATTCCCTGGCATGTCCACATTAACTCATGAATCTTTACTCATTTCCTCTTCAAATGCACAGGATCCAATATATTTGAACCCTGTTCATCCAAGGCTGTAATCATCCAAGGACACACCAGAGGAAGGGCAGCTACTCCCTTGCCTGCGGCCTTGGAGCTTATCACAATAGAAATGGACACCTGAACAAGGGGAGCCAAAACAAAGAGAGGCATATTCCTAAAGCCTGAAGCACAGAAGCTACCTATAGACCAGTAGTGGGATTTCACAAATTATGTAAGAATCTCTGTGCACATGCTTGGCATGGTCCCTCATGCCTATAATCCCAGCAATCTGGGGGCTGAGGTGGATGGATCCTTGGGAGTTCCAGTCCATCTTGGGCTACGAATTGATCTCAAGGCCTCTTTCAACAACTACATAAGATGCTTTTTCGAAAAAGAGGACAACATTAAACTAGACACACTTGGTCTAGGTCCCTGGGTTCACTACATGAGTTGTGGAGTCTAAATATTCCAGGCCATGAGAAAATACCTGGGATTTCTAGTGAAAGGGTTATTTGCATCCCTTTTCTAAGGGTTTCCCTTTCACCATGTTACAGTTGAATTCTGGGAAAACCTGCTGGTGATAAGGTATTGAGCTAGTACCTCATGTTTAGTGTTCAGGGTTATGCTGGAATGGCTGCAGACCTCCTTGAAATAGCGATTGCAGACAAGTGAACCCAGAGGAAGCTGGATAGTTGAAGCAGGCACTCCAAATATTCATGCACTGCAAGGATTCACTTTCATTTTGGGTCTCATCTTCTGGTTGCTGGCTTTTAGTGCTAACTGATACTACCATGGTGGCAGTAATCCAGCAGAGACTGCATGTATGGTTTGCAGGTTGGCTTCCCAAGCCACCAGAAACTTGGCAGAACCCAAATCATTGTGGCATTTTCTTTCCTCCCTTGAAACATTTGGCTTTCTACGTTTGATAACTGAATAGACTGGGCTAGTCACCTTTGGACACCATATACCACAAACAGAGCTAAAGACAGAGCCAATTACTTCCCTCCACTTGTCAAAATATGTCAAATTTGCTTGATCACCACAAGTTCAAAGAAAATTCTGAGGCAACTTAGAGAGGTGAATCAAATACTGCATGATTGGAATGGCTGTGGTTGTATGAGGTGGAAAGCTGCAGAGTTGGGCTGAAACTGTTCAAAGAAATCCACAGGCTTGTGGTTGCCAGGCAACCACACTGGGCTGAGATTGGCTGAACATCCCTGTGAGGTGGATTTTAGGCTCTAGGTTTGAAAATTTAAAAGACTGGGATAGTCAAGTTTGGAACCCATAGACCTCAGACATACCAAAAGGTTTTCCAATTACTTCCCTCCACTTCTCAAAATATGTCAAATTTTCTTGATCACTACAACTGTAAAAAAAAAATTCTGAGGCAACATAGAGAGGCTAATCAAATACTGCATGACTGGAATGGCTGTGGTTGTATGAGGTGGAAAGCTGCAGATTTGGGCTGAAACAGTTCACAGAAATCCACAAGCTTGTGGTTGCCAGGCAACCACAATGGGCTGTGATTGGCTGAGCACCATTGTGAGCTGGACTTTAGGCTCTAGGATACAAGTGTGCAGTAGGAGACCTGAGTCACAATGCTGGGCGTTGCCATGGAGACCTCATTGGCACAGAGGACCTTGTAGGGCAAGATTTAAATAGGATGAATATTCTTGGCCTGGTATGCCACAATATTCTCTCCGAAGGCTTCACTGCTCAGAATTTGTGGATGGAAATGCTTGCCAATCTACACATTGATGTACTTTCAAAGGGATATTAAATATGCCAGGGCGTGGCAGATGACCTCTGCCATGTCCTATCCTTGAGCATACGCTTTTCCCTTGTCATGTCAGTCATTTGGCTGAGTCCTGTTCCCTAAGCTATTCAGTCAAGACTTGCTGGCATCATTCACCTGCAGTATAAGAGCTTTCTGTGAAATTTCTCAGCAGAAATCCTCTGCAAGCACATAGCTTTGGATATGAGAGACACTGGTGGAAGTTGAATTTCAAGGGCAGATATTTGAAAACAATGAAACAAGCCCCAAATAAGATCTTTACATGTTTCCCAGATGAATATGTTTGGAAATATGGGCGAAGATGGAGATCAAGGCTGGGAAGAGTGCACACCCATTTCAAGGTACAAAAACCAGGGAAAAACATGGGCAAGCAAGAGAGCTGGTTAATCTGATGTAAAAATCTTTGATGATGAAAGGAAAATTATATTCTCATGATGATATAATCAGGCTGTAGAAGTGAAGTTCTCATGTGGGTTGTCCTATGTGTGGCCTTCTGCACTGGGCAGTGGATGCACGACAGGAGATCTTCAAATAAATCTGGTGGAACACAAAATACTGAGAAAAATAATTCAGCCTAAATCCTGTGTATTCCTTCCCTTTGAGAACATATATGGATAATGTATGAAGTTCCAAAAGAGAAAATGTCTATTGTGTCATGGTTTCAACAATGAAATGGACACTTCACATAACATTTTGAATTTTGCTTTCACCGTTGCTCATGTACCAGGCCTGAGTAAAGCTGAATGCAGAGTAAGCCTAATCAATAGTTGTGCATTCCATAAGTGGTTTTAAAACCAGTGAAACACTTTGGACTTAGTGTTTGTATTTAATTGGTTGATTGGTTTTGCAAATTGTTTGTTTTACTATTTTTAACTTTGTGAGTCAGGGAAGCCCTCACTCATAGTGATTTCGACCTCTCCAAAAGCTCTGAAGTTATTCATGTAACAGCTATTACATGCTATAAGTTTCTCCTATTAAAACTTGAAAGACTAACAGACTCTGCTACTTTTCATCTAAATTCAGTGTTGGGCTAAGTTCAGGGATGGACTTTTTACAAGTCCTTTGAAATGTGTCCTCCTCTAGTCACTGGTCATGCTGGAATTTACTTTCTTGTGAAGACAGGATTTGAGCAAATTGACACAAGTACAGTTTGCCACTACTCTGGACACCTGGTTAAATATCGAGTTCCCTAAATGGTGTGTGTTTTACTTTGATCTCTGTTGACACTTTGCTCATCCAGTTAGAACCACAGGGCTCCAGGCCATAGCGTTCCAGGCCTAAACAAGAAAATGTCCATTCCGTTTTGGGAGTTCATTCGTCTCTCATAATTACTTTTTCCACAAATGTGTGCTTCAGGAGAGGCCCTGTCCAAATGTGGAGAGGCCCATTTTCATTCACTCACTTTCAGACTTTCTAAGATTTTCAGTTACTAGAGATTTGCCCAGACTTGCCATTGTCAAGGGACAGTGCACTTCACTTGAAATTGTGCAGTATTACTTCATGTATCTCCGTGGAAATTCCACCAATGGGAAACTCTCACTGTAGTCATCTCCAAGTGTTGCTGCATAAGAAAATATAACTAACAAAGGATGTGGTTTCAAGCCGAATGAGGAAAGGAGGGATTATCTTTATTTCAGTGCAGGTTGACCTTTCAAAGAAACAGTAATTCCTATCAAATAGGAGGTAAAATCTTTTGTAAAGAGACATGGACATGACACACTCAACTTTATGTCACTTTTTTTAAAGCGCCAAGGGCATTTGAGAAATTCTTGGCTGCTGAATTGTCCCTTTTTGCAAATTTCTCTTAGGTAAGACACTCCAGCTTCTTCAAACCATGGTACAGTTCCTTCCATGTAAAAAACCAAAGCAAAAAACAAAATAAATTAAAACAAAACCCATCAAATTACATTTGAGAGCACACAATTGCGCAGCAGGCCCACTATTCAAGAAGCTAGAGGTACAGAATCCTCAGCCTTCAGCCCATGGCCTGAAGTTTTGTCTCTATCATGGCCCCTCAATTCCCTGGCATGTCCACATTAACTCATGAATCTTTACTCATTTCCTCTTCAAATGCACAGGATCCAATATATTTGAACCCTGTTCATCCAAGGCTGTAATCATCCAAGGACACACCAGAGGAAGGGCAGCTACTCCCTTGCCTGCGGCCTTGGAGCTTATCACAATAGAAATGGACACCTGAACAAGGGGAGCCAAAACAAAGAGAGGCATATTCCTAAAGCCTGAAGCACAGAAGCTACCTATAGACCAGTAGTGGGATTTCACAAATTATGTAAGAATCTCTGTGCACATGCTTGGCATGGTCCCTCATGCCTATAATCCCAGCAATCTGGGGGCTGAGGTGGATGGATCCTTGGGAGTTCCAGTCCATCTTGGGCTACGAATTGATCTCAAGGCCTCTTTCAACAACTACATAAGATGCTTTTTCGAAAAAGAGGACAACATTAAACTAGACACACTTGGTCTAGGTCCCTGGGTTCACTACATGAGTTGTGGAGTCTAAATATTCCAGGCCATGAGAAAATACCTGGGATTTCTAGTGAAAGGGTTATTTGCATCCCTTTTCTAAGGGTTTCCCTTTCACCATGTTACAGTTGAATTCTGGGAAAACCTGCTGGTGATAAGGTATTGAGCTAGTACCTCATGTTTAGTGTTCAGGGTTATGCTGGAATGGCTGCAGACCTCCTTGAAATAGCGATTGCAGACAAGTGAACCCAGAGGAAGCTGGATAGTTGAAGCAGGCACTCCAAATATTCATGCACTGCAAGGATTCACTTTCATTTTGGGTCTCATCTTCTGGTTGCTGGCTTTTAGTGCTAACTGATACTACCATGGTGGCAGTAATCCAGCAGAGACTGCATGTATGGTTTGCAGGTTGGCTTCCCAAGCCACCAGAAACTTGGCAGAACCCAAATCATTGTGGCATTTTCTTTCCTCCCTTGAAACATTTGGCTTTCTACGTTTGATAACTGAATAGACTGGGCTAGTCACCTTTGGACACCATATACCACAAACAGAGCTAAAGACAGAGCCAATTACTTCCCTCCACTTGTCAAAATATGTCAAATTTGCTTGATCACCACAAGTTCAAAGAAAATTCTGAGGCAACTTAGAGAGGTGAATCAAATACTGCATGATTGGAATGGCTGTGGTTGTATGAGGTGGAAAGCTGCAGAGTTGGGCTGAAACTGTTCACAGAAATCCACAGGCTTGTGGTTGCCAGGCAACCACACTGGGCTGAGATTGGCTGAACATCCCTGTGAGGTGGATTTTAGGCTCTAGGTTTGAAAATTTAAAAGACTGGGATAGTCAAATTTGGAACCCATAGACCTCAGACATACCAAAAGGTTTTCCAATTACTTCCCTCCACTTCTCAAAATATGTCAAATTTTCTTGATCACTACAACTGTAAAAAAAAAATTCTGAGGCAACATAGAGAGGCTAATCAAATACTGCATGACTGGAATGGCTGTGGTTGTATGAGGTGGAAAGCTGCAGAGTTGGGCTGAAACAGTTCACAGAAATCCACAAGCTTGTGGTTGCCAGGCAACCACAATGGGCTGTGATTGGCTGAGCACCATTGTGAGCTGGACTTTAGGCTCTAGGATACAAGTGTGCAGTAGGAGACCTGAGTCACAATGCTGGGCGTTGCCATGGAGACCTCATTGGCACAGAGGAACTTGTAGGGCAAGATTTAAATAGGATGAATATTCTTGGCCTGGTATGCCACAATATTCTCTCCGAAGGCTTCACTGCTCAGAATTTGTGGATGGAAATGCTTGCCAATCTACACATTGATGTACTTTCAAAGGGATATTAAATATGCCAGGGCCTGGCAGATGACCTCTGCCATGTCCTATCCTTGAGCATACGCTTTTCCCTTGTCATGTCAGTCATTTGGCTGAGTCCTGTTCCCTAAGCTATTCAGTCAAGACTTGCTGGCATCATTCACCTGCAGTATAAGAGCTTTCTGTGAAATTTCTCAACAGAAATCCTCTGCAAGCACATAGCTTTGGATATGAGAGACAGTGGTGGAAGTTGAATTTCAAGGGCAGATATTTGAAAACAATGAAACAAGCCCCAAATAAGATCTTTACATGTTTCCCAGATGAATATGTTTGGAAATATGGGCGAAGATGGAGATCAAGGCTGGGTAGAGTGCACACCCATTTCTAGGTACAAAAACCAGGGAAAAACATGGGCAAGCAAGAGAGCTGGTTAATCTGATGTAAAAATCTTTGATGATGAAAGGAAAATTATATTCTCATGATGATATAATCAGGCTGTAGAAGTGAAGTTCTCATGTGGGTTGTCCTATGTGTGGCCTTCTGCACTGGGCAGTGGATGCAGGACAGGAGATCTTCAAATAAATCTGGTGGAACACAAAATACTGAGAAAAATAATTCAGCCTAAATCCTGTGTATTCCTTCCCTTTGAGAACATATATGGATAATGTATGAAGTTTCAAAAGAGAAAATGTCTATTGTGTCATGGTTTCAACAATGAAATGGACACTTCACATAACATTTTGAATTTTGCTTTCACCGTTGCTCATGTACCAGGCCTGAGTAAAGCTGAATGCAGAGTAAGCCTCATCAATAGTTGTGCATTCCATAAGTTGTTTTAAAACCAGTGAAACCCTTTGGACTTAGTGTTTGTATTTAATTGGTAGATTGGTTTTGCAAATTGTTTGTTTTACTATTTTTAACTTTGTGAGTCAGGGAAGCCCTCACTCATAGTGATTTCGACCTCTCCAAAAGCTCTGAAGTTATTCATGTAACAGCTATTGCATGCTATAAGTTTCTCCTATTAAAACTTGAAAGACTAACAGACTCTGCTACTTTTCATCTAAATTCAGTGTTGGGCTAAGTTCAGGGATGGACTTTTTACAAGTCCTTTGAAATGTGTCCTCCTCTAGTCACTGGTCATGCTGGAATTTACTTTCTTGTGAAGACAGGATTTGAGCAAATTGACACAAGTACAGTTTGCCACTACTCTGGACACCTGGTTAAATATCGAGTTCCCTAAATGGTGTGTGTTTTACTTTGATCTCTGTTGACACTTTGCTCATCCAGTTAGAACCACAGGGCTCCAGGCCATAGCGTTCCAGGCCTAAACAAGAAAATGTCCATTCCGTTTTGGGAGTTCATTCGTCTCTCGTAATTACTTTTTCCACAAATGTGTGCTTCAGGAGAGGCCCTGTCCAAATGTGGAGAGGCCCATTTTCATTCACTCACTTTCAGACTTTCTAAGATTTTCAGTTACTAGAGATTTGCCCAGACTTGCCATTGTCAAGGGACAGTGCACTTCACTTGAAATTGTGCAGTATTACTTCATGTATCTCCGTGGAAATTCCACCAATGGGAAACTCTCACTGTAGTCATCTCCAAGTGTTGCTGCATAAGAAAATATAACTAACAAAGGATGTGGTTTCAAGCAGAATGAGGAAAGGAGGGATTATCTTTATTTCAGTGCAGGTTGACCTTTCAAAGAAACAGTAATTCCTATCAAATAGGAGGTAAAATCTTTTGTAAAGAGACATGGACATGACACACTCAACTTTATGTCACTTTTTTTAAAACGCCAAGGGCATTTGAGAAATTCTTGGCTGCTGAATTGTCCCTTTTTGCAAATTTCTCTTAGGTAAGACACTCCAGCTTCTTCAAACCATGGTACAGTTCCTTCCATGTAAAAAACCAAAGCAAAAAACAAAATAAATTAAAACAAAACCCATCAAATTACATTTGAGAGCACACAATTGCTCAGCAGGCCCACTATTCAAGAAGCTAGAGGTACAGAATCCTCAGCCTTCAGCCCATGGCCTGAAGTTTTGTCTCTATCATGGCCCCTCAATTCCCTGGCATGTCCACATTAACTCATGAATCTTTACTCATTTCCTCTTCAAATGCACAGGATCCAATATATTTGAACCCTGTTCATCCAAGGCTGTAATCATCCAAGGACACACCAGAGGAAGGGCAGCTACTCCCTTGCCTGCGGCCTTGGAGCTTATCACAATAGAAATGGACACCTGAACAAGGGGAGCCAAAACAAAGAGAGGCATATTCCTAAAGCCTGAAGCACAGAAGCTACCTATAGACCAGTAGTGGGATTTCACAAATTATGTAAGAATCTCTGTGCACATGCTTGGCATGGTCCCTCATGCCTATAATCCCAGCAATCTGGGGGCTGAGCTGGATGGATCCTTGGGAGTTCCAGTCCATCTTGGGCTACGAATTGATCTCAAGGCCTCTTTCAACAACTACATAAGATGCTGTTTCCAAAAAGAGGACAACATTAAACTAGACACACTTGGTCTAGGTCCCTGGGTTCACTACATGAGTTGTGGAGTCTAAATATTCCAGGCCATGAGAAAATACCTGGGATTTCTAGTGAAAGGGGCATTTGCATCCCTTTTCTAAGGGTTTCCCTTTCACCATGTTACAGTTCAATTCTGGGAAAACCTGCTGGTGATAAGGTATTGAGCTAGTACCTCATGTTTAGTGTTCAGGGTTATGCTGGAATGGCTGCAGACCTCCTTGAAATAGCGATTGCAGACAAGTGAACCCAGAGGAAGCTGGATAGTTGAAGCAGGCACTCCAAATATTCATGCACTGCAAGGATTCACTTTCATTTTGGGTCTCATCTTCTGGTTGCTGGCTTTTAGTGCTAACTGATACTACCATGGTGGCAGTAATCCAGCAGAGACTGCATGTATGGTTTGCAGGTTTGCTTCCCAAGCCACCAGAAACTTGGCAGAACCCAAATCATTGTGGCATTTTCTTTCCTCCCTTGAAACATTTGGCTTTCTACCTTTGATAACAGAATAGACTGGGCTAGTCACTTTTGGACACCATATACCACAAACAGAGCTAAAGACAGAGCCAATTACTTCCCTCCACTTGTCAAAATATGTCAAATTTGCTTGATCACCACAAGTTCAAAGAAAATTCTGAGGCAACTTTGAGAGGTTAATCAAATACTGCATGATTGGAATGGCTGTGGTTGTATGAGGTGGAAAGCTGCAGAGTTGGGCTGAAACTGTTCACAGAAATCCACAGGCTTGTGGTTGCCAGGCAACCACACTGGGCTGAGATTGGCTGAACATCCCTGTGAGGTGGATTTTAGGCTCTAGGTTTGAAAATTTAAAAGACTGGGATAGTCAAGTTTGGAACCCATAGACCTCAGACATACCATAAAGTTTTCCAATTACTTCCCTCCACTTCTCAAAATATGTCAAATTTTCTTGATCACTACAACTGTAAAAAAAATTCTGAGGCAACATAGAGTGGCTAATCAAAAACTGCATGATTGGAATGGCTGTGGTTGTATGAGGTGGAAAGCTGCAGAGTTGGGCTGAAACAGTTCACAGAAATCCACAAGCTTGTGGTTGCCAGGCAACCACAATGGGCTGTCATTGGCTGAGCACCATTGTGAGCTGGACTTTAGGCTCTAGGATACAAGTGTGCAGTAGGAGACCTGAGTCACAATGCTGGGCGTTGCCATGGAGACCTCAGTGGCACAGAGGACCTTGTAGGGCAAGATTTAAATAGGATGAATATTCTTGGCCTGGTATGCCACAATATTCTCTCCGAAGGCTTCACTGCTCAGAATTTGTGGATGGAAATGCTTGCCAATCTACACATTGATGTACTTTCAATGGGATATTAAATATGCCAGGGCCTGGCAGATGACCTCTGCCATGTCCTATCCTTGAGCATATGCTTTTCCCTTGTCATGTCAGTCATTTGGCTGAGTCCTGTTCCCTAAGCTATTCAGTCAAGACTTGCTGGCATCATTCACCTGCAGTATAAGAGCTTTCTGTGAAATTTCTCAGCAGAAATCCTCTGCAAGCACATAGCTTTGGATATGAGAGACAGTGGTGGAAGTTGAATTTCAAGGGCAGATATTTGAAAACAATGAAACAAGCCCCGAATAAGATCTTTGCATGTTTCCCAGATGAATATGTTTGGAAATATGGGGGAAGATGGAGATCAAGGCTGGGAAGAGTGCACACCCATTTCAAGGTACAAAAACCAGGGAAAAACATGGGCAAGCAAGAGAGCTGGTTAATCTGATGTAAAAATCTTTGATGATGAAAGGAAAATTATATTCTCATGATGATATAATCAGGCTGTAGAAGTGAAGTTCTCATGTGGGTTGTCCTATGTGTGGCCTTCTGCATTGGGCAGTGGATGCAGGACAGGAGATCTTCAAATAAATCTGGTGGAACACAAAATACTGAAAAAAATAATTCAGCCTAAATCCTGTGTATTCCTTCCCTTTGAGAACATGTATGGATAATGTACGAAGTTTCAAAAGAGAAAATGTCTATTGGGTCATGGTTTCAACAATGAAATGGTCACTTCACATAACATTTTGAATTTTGCTTTCACCGTTGCTCATGTACCAGGCCTGAGTAAAGCAGAATGCAGAGTAAGCCTCATCAATAGTTGTGCATTCCATAAGTGGTTTTAAAACCAGTGAAACCCTTTGGACTTAGTGTTTGTATTTAATTGGTTGATTGGTTTTGCAAATTGTTTGTTTTACTATTTTTAACTTTGTGAGTCAGGGAAGCCCTCACTCATAGTGATTTCGACCTTTCCAAAAGCTCTGAATTTATTCATGTAACAGCTATTACATGCTATAAGTTTCTCCTATTAAAACTTGAAAGACTAACAGACTCTGCTACTTTTCATCTAAATTCAGTGTTGGGCTAAGTTCAGGGATGGACTTTTTACAAGTCCTTTGAAATGTGTCCTCCTCTAGTCACTGGTCGTGCTGGAATTTACTTTCTTGTGAAGACAGGATTTGAGCAAATTGACACAAGTACAGTTTGCCACTACTCTGGACACCTGGTTAAATATCGAGTTCCCTAAATGGTGTGTGTTTTACTTTGATCTCTGCTGACACTTTGTTCATCCAGTTAGAACCACAGGGCTCCAGGCCATAGCGTTCCAGGCCTAAACAAGAAAATTTCCATTCCGTTTTGGGAGTTCATTCGTCTCTCATAATTACTTTTTCCACAAATGTGTGCTTCAGGAGAGGCCCTGTCCAAATGTGGAGAGGCCCATTTTCATTCACTCACTTTCAGACTTTCTAAGATTTTCAGTTACTAGGGATTTGCCCAGACTTGCCATTGTCAAGGGACAGTGCACTTCACTTGAAATTGTGCAGTATTACTTCATGTGTTTCAGTGGAAATTCCACCAATGGGAAACTCTCGCTGTAGTCATCTCCAAGTGTTGCTGCGTAAGAAAATATAACTAACAAAGGATGTGGTTTCAAGCAGAATGAGGAAAGGAGGGATTATCTTTATTTCAGTGCAGGTTGACCTTTCAAAGAAACAGTAATTCCTATCAAATAGGAGGTAAAATCTTTTGTAAAGAGACATGGACATGACACACTCAACTTTATGTCACTTTTTTTAAAACGCCAAGGGCATTTGAGAAATTCTTGGCTGCTGAATTGTCCCTTTTTGCAAATTTCTCTTAGGTAAGACACTCCAGCTTCTTCAAACCATGGTACAGTTCCTTCCATGTAAAAAACCAAAGCAAAAAACAAAATAAATTAAAACAAAACCCATCAAATTACATTTGAGAGCACACAATTGCTCAGCAGGCCCACTATTCAAGAAGCTAGAGGTACAGAATCCTCAGCCTTCAGCCCATGGCCTGAAGTTTTGTCTCTATCATGGCCCCTCAATTCCCTGGCATGTCCACATTAACTCATGAATCTTTACTCATTTCCTCTTCAAATGCACAGGATCCAATATATTTGAACCCTGTTCACCTGGGCTGTAATCATGCAAGGACACACCAGAGGAAGGGCAGCCACTCCCTTGCCTGGGGCCTTGGAGCTTATCAAAATAGAAATGGACACCTGAACAAGGGGAGCCAAAACAAAGAGAGGCATATTCCTAAAGCCTGAAGCAGAGAAGCTACCTATAGACCAGTAGTGGGATTTCACAAATTATGTAAGAATCTCTGTGCACATGCTTGGCATGGTCCCTCATGCCTATAATCCCAGCAATCTGGGGGCTGAGGTGGATGGATCCTTGGGAGTTCCAGTCCATCTTGGGCTACGAATTTATCTCAAGGCCTCTTTCAACAACTACATAAGATGCTGTTTCCAAAAAGAGGACAACATTAAACTACACACACTTGGTCTAGGTCCCTGGGTTCACTACATGAGTTGTGGAGTCTAAATATTCCATGCCATGAGAAAATACCTGGGATTTCTAGTGAAAGGGGCATTTGCATCCCTTTTCTAAGGGTTTCCCTTTCACCATGTTACAGTTCAATTCTGGGAAAACCTGCTGGTGATAAGGTATTGAGCTAGTACCTCATGTTTAGTGTTCAGGGTTATGCTGGAATGGCTGCAGACCTCCTTGAAATAGCGATTGCAGACAAGTGAACCCCGAGGAAGCTGGATAGTTGAAGCAGGCACTCCAAATATTCATGCACTGCAAGGATTCACTTTCATTTTGGGTCTCATCTTCTGGTTGCTGGCTTTTAGTGCTAACTGATACTACCATGGTGGCAGTAATCCAGCAGAGACTGCATGTATGGTTTGCAGGTTTGCTTCCCAAGCCACCAGAAACTTGGCAGAACCCAAATCATTGTGGCATTTTCTTTCCTCCCTTGAAACATTTGGCTTTCTACGTTTGATAACTGAATAGACTGGGCTAGTCACCTTTGGACACCATATACCACAAACAGAGCTAAAGACAGAGCCAATTACTTCCCTCCACTTGTCAAAATATGTCAAATTTGCTTGATCACCACAAGTTCAAAGAAAATTCTGAGGCAACTTTGAGAGGTTAATCAAATACTGCATGATTGGAATGGCTGTGGTTGTATGAGGTGGAAAGCTGCAGAGTTGGGCTGAAACTGTTCACAGAAATCCACAGGCTTGTGGTTGCCAGGCAACCACAATGGGCTGTCATTGGCTGAGCACCATTGTGAGCTGGACTTTAGGCTCTAGGATACAAGTGTGCAGTAGGAGACCTGATTCACAATGCTGGGTGTTGCCATGGAGACCTCAGTGGCACAGAGGACCTTGTAGGGCAAGATTTAAATAGGATGAATATTCTTGGCCTGGTATGCCACAATATTCTCTCTGAAGGCTTCACTGCTCAGAATTTGTGGATGGAAATGCTTGCCAATCTACACATTGATGTACTTTCAATGGGATATTAAATATGCCAGGGCCTGGCAGATGACCTCTGCCATGTCCTATCCTTGAGCATACGCTTTTCCCTTGTCATGTCAGTCATTTGGCTGAGTCCTGTTCCCTAAGCTATTCAGTCAAGACTTGCTGGCATCATTCACCTGCAGTATAAGAGCTTTTTGTGAAATTTCTCAGCAGAAATCCTCTGCAAGCACATAGCTTTGGATATGAGAGACAGTGGTGGAAGTTGAATTTCAAGGGCAGATATTTGAAAACAATGAAACAAGCCCCGAATAAGATCTTTACATGTTTCCCAGATGAATATGTTTGGAAATATGGGGGAAGATGGAGATCAAGGCTGGGAAGAGTGCACACCCATTTCAAGGTACAAAAACCAGGGAAAAACATGGGCAAGCAAGAGAGCTGGTTAATCTGATGTAAAAATCTTTGATGATGAAAGGAAAATTATATTCTCATGATGATATAATCAGGCTGTAGAAGTGAAGTTCTCATGTGGGTTGTCCTATGTGTGGCCTTCTGCATTGGGCAGTGGATGCAGGACAGGAGATCTTCAAATAAATCTGGTGGAACACAAAATACTGAAAAAAATAATTCAGCCTAAATCCTGTGTATTACTTCCCTTTGAGAACATGTATGGATAATGTACGAAGTTTCAAAAGAGAAAATGTCTATTGGGTCATGGTTTCAACAATGAAATGGTCACTTCACATAACATTTTGAATTTTGCTTTCACCGTTGCTCATGTACCAGGCCTGAGTAAAGCAGAATGCAGAGTAAGCCTCATCAATAGTTGTGCATTCCATAAGTGGTTTTAAAACCAGTGAAACCCTTTGGACTTAGTGTTTGTATTTAATTGGTTGATTGGTTTTGCAAATTGTTTGTTTTACTATTTTTAACTTTGTGAGTCAGGGAAGCCCTCACTCATAGTGATTTCGACCTCTCCAAAAGCTCTGAATTTATTCATGTAACAGCTATTACATGCTATAAGTTTCTCCTATTAAAACTTGAAAGACTAACAGACTCTGCTACTTTTCATCTAAATTCAGTGTTTGGCTAAGTTCAGGGATGGACTTTTTACAAGTCCTTTGAAATGTGTCCTCCTCTAGTCACTGGTCATGCTGGAATTTACTTTCTTGTGAAGACAGGATTTGAGCAAATTGACACAAGTACAGTTTGCCACTACTCTGGACACCTGGTTAGATATCGAGTTCCCTAAATGGTGTGTGTTTTACTTTGATCTCTGCTGACACTTTGCTCATCCAGTTAGAACCACAGGGCTCCAGGCCATAGCGTTCCAGGCCTAAACAAGAAAATGTCCATTCCGTTTTGGGAGTTCATTCGTCTCTCATAATTACTTTTTCCACAAATGTGTGCTGCAGGAGAGGCCCTGTCCAAATGTGGAGAGGCCCATTTTCATTCACTCACTTTCAGACTTTCTAAGATTTTCAGTTACTAGAGATTTGCCAAGACTTGCCATTGTCAAGGGACAGTGCACTTCACTTGAAATTGTGCAGTATTACTTCATGTGTCTCCGTGGAAATTCCACCAATGGGAAACTCTCACTGTAGTCATCTCCAAGTTTTGCTGCGTAAGAAAATATAACTAACAAAGGATGTGGTTTCAAGCAGAATGAGGAAAGGAGGGTTTATCTTTATTTCAGTGCAGGTTGACCTTTCAAAGAAACAGTAATTCCTATCAAATAGGAGGTAAAATCTTTTGTAAAGAGACATGGACATGACACACTCAACTTTATGTCACTTTTTTTAAAACGCCAAGGGCATTTGAGAAATTCTTGGCTGCTGAATTGTCCCTTTTTGCAAATTTCTCTTAGGTAAGACACTCCAGCTTCTTCAAACCATGGTACAGTTCCTTCCATGTAAAAAACCAAAGCAAAAAACAAAATAAATTAAAACAAAACCCATCAAATTACATTTGAGAGCACACAATTGCTCAGCAGGCCCACTATTCAAGAAGCTAGAGGTACAGAATCCTCAGCCTTCAGCCCATGGCCTGAAGTTTTGTCTCTATCATGGCCCCTCAATTCCCTGGCATGTCCACATTAACTCATGAACCTTTACTCATTTCCTCTTCAAATGCACAGGATCCAATATATTTGAACCCTGTTCACCTGGGCTGTAATGATCCAAGGACACACCAGAGGAAGGGCAGCTACTCCCTTGCCTGCGGCCTTGGAGCTTATCACAATAGAAATGGACACCCGAACAAGGCGAGCCAAAACAAAGAGAGGCATATTCCTAAAGCCTGAAGCACAGAAGCTACCTATAGACCAGTAGTGGGATTTCACAAATTATGTAAGAATCTCTGTGCACATGCTTGGCATGGTCCCTCATGCCTATAATCCCAGCAATCTGGGGGCTGAGCTGGATGGATCCTTGGGAGTTCCAGTCCATCTTGGGCTACGAATTGATCTCAAGGCCTCTTTCAACAACTACATAAGATGCTGTTTCCAAAAAGAGGACAACATTAAACTAGACACACTTGGTCTAGGTCCCTGGGTTCACTACATGAGTTGTGGAGTCTAAATATTCCAGGCCATGAGAAAATACCTGGGATTTCTAGTGAAAGGGGCATTTGCATCCCTTTTCTAAGGGTTTCCCTTTCACCATGTTACAGTTCAATTCTGGGAAAACCTGCTGGTGATAAGGTATTGAGCTAGTACCTCATGTTTAGTGTTCAGGGTTATGCTGGAATGGCTGCAGACCTCCTTGAAATAGCGATTGCAGACAAGTGAACCCCGAGGAAGCTGGATAGTTGAAGCAGGCACTCCAAATATTCATGCACTGCAAGGATTCACTTTCATTTTGGGTCTCATCTTCTGGTTGCTGGCTTTTAGTGCTAACTGATACTACCATGGTGGCAGTAATCCAGCAGAGACTGCATGTATGGTTTGCAGGTTTGCTTCCCAAGCCACCAGAAACTTGGCAGAACCCAAATCATTGTGGCATTTTCTTTCCTTCCTTGAAACATTTGGCTTTCTACCTTTGATAACTGAATAGACTGGGCTAGTCACCTTTGGACACCATATACCACAAACAGAGCTAAAGACAGAGCCAATTACTTCCCTCCACTTGTCAAAATATGTCAAATTTGCTTGATCACCACAAGTTCAAAGAAAATTCTGAGGCAACTTTGAGAGGTTAATCAAATACTGCATGATTGGAATGGCTGTGGTTGTATGAGGTGGAAAGCTGCAGAGTTGGGCTGAAACTGTTCACAGAAATCCACAGGCTTGTGGTTGCCAGGCAACCACAATGGGCTGTCATTGGCTGAGCACCATTGTGAGCTGGACTTTAGGCTCTAGGATACAAGTGTGCAGTAGGAGACCTGATTCACAATGCTGGGCGTTGCCATGGAGACCTCAGTGGCACAGAGGACCTTGTAGGGCAAGATTTAAATAGGATGAATATTCTTGGCCTGGTATGCCACAATATTCTCTCTGAAGGCTTCACTGCTCAGAATTTGTGGATGGAAATGCTTGCCAATCTACACATTGATGTACTTTCAATGGGATATTAAATATGCCAGGGCCTGGCAGATGACCTCTGCCATGTCCTATCCTTGAGCATACGCTTTTCCCTTGTCATGTCAGTCATTTGGCTGAGTCCTGTTCCCTAAGCTATTCAGTCAAGACTTGCTGGCATCATTCACCTGCAGTATAAGAGCTTTTTGTGAAATTTCTCAGCAGAAATCCTCTGCAAGCACATAGCTTTGGATATGAGAGACAGTGGTGGAAGTTGAATTTCAAGGGCAGATATTTGAAAACAATGAAACAAGCCCCGAATAAGATCTTTACATGTTTCCCAGATGAATATGTTTGGAAATATGGGGGAAGATGGAGATCAAGGCTGGGAAGAGTGCACACCCATTTCAAGGTACAAAAACCAGGGAAAAACATGGGCAAGCAAGAGAGCTGGTTAATCTGATGTAAAAATCTTTGATGATGAAAGGAAAATTATATTCTCATGATGATATAATCAGGCTGTAGAAGTGAAGTTCTCATGTGGGTTGTCCTATGTGTGGCCTTCTGCATTGGGCAGTGGATGCAGGACAGGAGATCTTCAAATAAATCTGGTGGAACACAAAATACTGAAAAAAATAATTCAGCCTAAATCCTGTGTATTCCTTCCCTTTGAGAACATGTATGGATAATGTACGAAGTTTCAAAAGAGAAAATGTCTATTGGGTCATGGTTTCAACAATGAAATGGTCACTTCACATAACATTTTGAATTTTGCTTTCACCGTTGCTCATGTACCAGGCCTGAGTAAAGCAGAATGCAGAGTAAGCCTCATCAATAGTTGTGCATTCCATAAGTGGTTTTAAAACCAGTGAAACCCTTTGGACTTAGTGTTTGTATTTAATTGGTTGATTGGTTTTGCAAATTGTTTGTTTTACTATTTTTAACTTTGTGAGTCAGGGAATCCCTCACTCATAGTGATTTCGACCTCTCCAAAAGCTCTGAATTTATTCATGTAACAGCTATTACATGCTATAAGTTTCTCCTATTAAAACTTGAAAGACTAACAGACTCTGCTACTTTTCATCTAAATTCAGTGTTGGGCTAACTTCAGGGATGGACTTTTTACAAGTCCTTTGAAATGTGTCCTCCTCTAGTCACTGGTCATGCTGGAATTTACTTTCTTGTGAAGACAGGATTTGAGCAAATTGACACAAGTACAGTTTGCCACTACTCTGGACACCTGGTTAGATATCGAGTTCCCTAAATGGTGTGTGTTTTACTTTGATCTCTGCTGACACTTTGCTCATCCAGTTAGAACCACAGGGCTCCAGGCCATAGCGTTCCAGGCCTAAACAAGAAAATGTCCATTCCATTTTGGGAGTTCATTCGTCTCTCATAATTACTTTTTCCACAAATGTGTGCTTCAGGAGAGGCCCTGTCCAAATGTGGAGAGGCCCATTTTCATTCACTCACTTTCATACTTTCTAAGATTTTCAGTTACTAGAGATTTGCCCAGACTTGCCATTGTCAAGGGACAGTGCACTTCACTTGAAATTGTGCAGTATTACTTCATGTGTTTCAGTGGAAATTCCACCAATGGGAAACTCTCGCTGTAGTCATCTCCAAGTTTTGCTGCGTAAGAAAATATAACTAACAAAGGATGTGGTTTCAAGCAGAATGAGGAAAGGAGGGATTATCTTTATTTCAGTGCAGGTTGACCTTTCAAAGAAACAGTAATTCCTATCAAATAGGAGGTAAAATCTTTTGTAAAGAGACATGGACATGACACACTCAACTTTATGTCACTTTTTTTAAAACGCCAAGGGCATTTGAGAAATTCTTGGCTGCTGAATTGTCCCTTTTTGCAAATTTCTCTTAGGTAAGACACTCCAGCTTCTTCAAACCATGGTACAGTTCCTTCCATGTAAAAAACCAAAGCAAAAAACAAAATAAATTAAAACAAAACCCATCAAATTACATTTGAGAGCACACAATTGCTCAGCAGGCCCACTATTCAAGAAGCTAGAGGTACAGAATCCTCAGCCTTCAGCCCATGGCCTGAAGTTTTGTCTCTATCATGGCCCCTCAATTCCCTGGCATGTCCACATTAACTCATGAACCTTTACTCATTTCCTCTTCAAATGCACAGGATCCAATATATTTGAACCCTGTTCATCCAAGGCTGTAATCATCCAAGGACACACCAGAGGAAGGGCAGCTACTCACTTGCCTGCGGCCTTGGAGCTTATCACAATAGAAATGGACACCTGAACAAGGCGAGCCAAAACAAAGAGAGGCATATTCCTAAAGCCTGAAGCACAGAAGCTACCTATAGACCAGTAGTGGGATTTCACAAATTATGTAAGAATCTCTGTGCACATGCTTGGCATGGTCCCTCATGCCTATAATGCCAGCAATCTGGGGGCTGAGCTGGATGGATCCTTGGGAGTTCCACTCCATCTTGGGCTACAAATTGATCTCAAGGCCTCTTTCAACAACTACATAAGATGCTGTTTCCAAAAAGAGGACAACATTAAACTAGACACACTTGGTCTAGGTCCCTGGGTTCACTACATGAGTTGTGGAGTCTAAATATTCCATGCCATGAGAAAATACCTGGGATTTCTAGTGAAAGGGTTATTTGCATCCCTTTTCTAAGGGTTTCCCTTTCACCATGTTACAGTTGAATTCTGGGAAAACCTGCTGGTGATAAGGTATTGAGCTAGTACCTCATGTTTAGTGTTCAGGGTTATGCTGGAATGGCTGCAGACCTCCTTGAAATAGCGATTGCAGACAAGTGAACCCAGAGGAAGCTGGATAGTTGAAGCAGGCACTCCAAATATTCATGCACTGCAAGGATTCACTTTCATTTTGGGTCTCATCTTCTGGTTGCTGGCTTTTAGTGCTAACTGATACTACCATGGTGGCAGTAATCCAGCAGAGACTGCATGTATGGTTTGCAGGTTTGCTTCCCAAGCCACCAGAAACTTGGCAGAACCCAAATCATTGTGGCATTTTCTTTCCTCCTTTGAAACATTTGGCTTTCTAACTTTGATAACTGAATAGACTGGGCTAGTCACCTTTGGACACCATATACCACAAACAGAGCTAAAGACAGAGCCAATTACTTCCCTCCACTTGTCAAAATATGTCAAATTTGCTTGATCACCACAAGTTCAAAGAAAATTCTGAGGCAACTTAGAGAGGTGAATCCAATACTGCATGATTGGAATGGCTGTGGTTTTATGAGGTGGAAAGCTGCAGAGTTGGGCTGAAACTGTTCACAGAAATCCACAGGCTTGTGGTTGCCAGGCAACCACACTGGGCTGAGATTGGCTGAACATCCCTGTGAGGTGGATTTTAGGCTCTAGGTTTGAAAATTTAAAAGACTGGGATAGTCAAGTTTGGAAACCATAGACCTCAGACATACCAAAAAGTTTTCCAATTACTTCCCTCCACTTCTCAAAATATGTCAAATTTTCTTGATCACTACAAGTGTAAAAAAAATTCTGAGGCAACATAGAGTGGCTAATCAAAAACTGCATGATTGGAATGGCTGTGGTTGTATGAGGTGGAAAGCTGCAGAGTTGGGCTGAAACAGTTCACAGAAATCCACAAGCTTGTGGTTGCCAGGCAACCACAATGGGCTGTCATTGGCTGAGCACCATTGTGAGCTGGACTTTAGGCTCTAGGATACAAGTGTGCAGTAGGAGACCTGATTCACAATGCTGGGCGTTGCCATGGAGACCTCAGTGGCACAGAGGACCTTGTAGGGCAAGATTTAAATAGGATGAATATTCTTGGCCTGGTATGCCACAATATTCTCTCTGAAGGCTTCACTGCTCAGAATTTGTGGATGGAAATGCTTGCCAATCTACACATTGATGTACTTTCAATGGGATATTAAATATGCCAGGGCCTGGCAGATGACCTCTGCCATGTCCTATCCTTGAGCATACGCTTTTCCCTTGTCATGTCAGTCATTTGGCTGAGTCCTGTTCCCTAAGCTATTCAGTCAAGACTTGCTGGCATCATTCACCTGCAGTATAAGAGCTTTTTGTGAAATTTCTCAGCAGAAATCCTCTGCAAGCACATAGCTTTGGATATGAGAGACAGTGGTGGAAGTTGAATTTCAAGGGCAAGTATTTGAAAACAATGAAACAAGCCCCGAATAAGATCTTTACATGTTTCCCAGATGAATATGTTTGGAAATATGGGGGAAGATGGAGATCAAGGCTGGGAAGAGTGCACACCCATTTCAAGGTACAAAAACCAGGGAAAAACATGGGCAAGCAAGAGAGCTGGTTAATCTGATGTAAAAATCTTTGATGATGAAAGGAAAATTATATTCTCATGATGATATAATCAGGCTGTAGAAGTGAAGTTCTCATGTGGGTTGTCCTATGTGTGGCCTTCTGCACTGGGCAGTGGATGCAGGACAGGAGATCTTCAAATAAATCTGGTGGAACACAAAATACTGAAAAAAATAATTCAGCCTAAATCCTGTGTATTCCTTCCCTTTGAGAACATATATGGATAATGTATGAAGTTTCAAAAGAGAAAATGTCTATTGTGTCATGGTTTCAACAATGAAATGGTCACTTCACATAACATTTTGAATTTTGCTTTCACCGTTGCTCATGTACCAGGCCTGAGTAAAGCTGAATGCAGAGTAAGCCTCATCAATAGTTGTGCATTCCATAAGTGGTTTTAAAACCAGTGAAACCCTTTGGACTTAGTGTTTGTATTTAATTGGTTGATTGGTTTTGCAAATTGTTTGTTTTACTATTTTTAACTTTGTGAGTCAGGGAAGCCCTCACTCATAGTGATTTCGACCTCTCCAAAAGCTCTGAAGTTATTCATGTAACAGCTATTACATGCTATAAGTTTCTCCTATTAAAACTTGAAAGACTAACAGACTCTGCTACTTTTCATCTAAATTCAGTGTTGGGCTAAGTTCAGGGATGGACTTTTTACAAGTCCTTTGAAATGTGTCCTCCTCTAGTCACTGGTCGTGCTGGAATTTACTTTCTTGTGAAGACAGGATTTGAGCAAATTGACACAAGTACAGTTTGCCACTACTCTGGACACCTGGTTAAATATCGAGTTCCCTAAATGGTGTGTGTTTTACTTTGATCTCTGCTGACACTTTGTTCATCCAGTTAGAACCACAGGGCTCCAGGCCATAGCGTTCCAGGCCTAAACAAGAAAATTTCCATTCCGTTTTGGGAGTTCATTCGTCTCTCATAATTACTTTTTCCACAAATGTGTGCTTCAGGAGAGGCCCTGTCCAAATATGGAGAGGCCCATTTTCATTCACTCACTTTCAGACTTTCTAAGATTTTCAGTTACTAGAGATTTGCCCAGACTTGCCATTGTCAAGGGACAGTGCACTTCACTTGAAATTGTGCAGTATTACTTCATGTGTTTCAGTGGAAATTCCACCAATGGGAAACTCTCGCTGTAGTCATCTCCAAGTGTTGCTGCGTAAGAAAATATAACTAACAAAGGATGTGGTTTCAAGCAGAATGAGGAAATGAGGGATTATCTTTATTTCAGTGCAGGTTGACCTTTCAAAGAAACAGTAATTCCTATCAAATAGGAGGTAAAATCTTTTGTAAAGAGACATGGACATGACACACTCAACTTTATGTCACTTTTTTTAAAACGCCAAGGGCATTTGAGAAATTCTTGGCTGCTGAATTGTCCCTTTTTGCAAATTTCTCTTAGGTAAGACACTCCAGCTTCTTCAAACCATGGTACAGTTCCTTCCATGTAAAAAACCAAAGCAAAAAACAAAATAAATTAAAACAAAACCCATCAAATTACATTTGAGAGCACACAATTGCTCAGCAGGCCCACTATTCAAGAAGGTAGAGGTACAGAATCCTCAGCCTTCAGCCCATGGCCTGAAGTTTTGTCTCTATCATGGCCCCTCAATTCCCTGGCATGTCCACATTAACTCATGAATCTTTACTCATTTCCTCTTCAAATGCACAGGATCCAATATATTTGAACCCTGTTCACCTGGGCTGTAATTATGCAAGGACACACCAGAGGAAGGGCAGCCACTCCCTTGCCTGGGGCCTTGGAGCTTATCAAAATAGAAATGGACACCTGAACAAGGGGAGCCAAAACAAAGAGAGGCATATTCCTAAAGCCTAAAGCAGAGAAGCTACCTATAGACCAGTAGTGGGATTTCACAAATTATGTAAGAATCTCTGTGCACATGCTTGGCATGGTCCCTCATGCCTATAATCCCAGCAATCTGGGGGCTGAGGTGGATGGATCCTTGGGAGTTCCAGTCCATCTTGGGCTACGAATTTATCTCAAGGGCTCTTTCAACAACTACATAAGATGCTGTTTCCAAAAAGAGGACAACATTAAACTAGACACACTTGGTCTAGGTCCCTGGGTTCACTACATGAGTTGTGGAGTCTAAATATTCCATGCCATGAGAAAATACCTGGGATTTCTAGTGAAAGGGGCATTTGCATCCCTTTTCTAAGGGTTTCCCTTTCACCATGTTACAGTTGAATTCTGGGAAAACCTGCTGGTGATAAGGTATTGAGCTAGTACCTCATGTTTAGTGTTCAGGGTTATGCTGGAATGGCTGCAGACCTCCTTGAAATAGCGATTGCAGACAAGTGAACCCCGAGGAAGCTGGATAGTTGAAGCAGGCACTCCAAATATTCATGCACTGCAAGGATTCACTTTCATTTTGGGTCTCATCTTCTGGTTGCTGGCTTTTAGTGCTAACTGATACTACCATGGTGGCAGTAATCCAGCAGAGACTGCATGTATGGTTTGCAGGTTTGCTTCCCAAGCCACCAGAAACTTGGCAGAACCCAAATCATTGTGGCATTTTCTTTCCTCCCTTGAAACATTTGGCTTTCTACCTTTGATAACAGAATAGACTGGGCTAGTCACCTTTGGACACCATATACCACAAACAGAGCTAAAGACAGAGCCAATTACTTCCCTCCACTTGTCAAAATATGTCAAATTTGCTTGATCACCACAAGTTCAAAGAAAATTCTGAGGCAACTTTGAGAGGTGAATCAAATACTGCATGATTGGAATGGCTGTGGTTGTATGAGGTGGAAAGCTGCAGAGTTGGGCTGAAACTGTTCACAGAAATCCACAGGCTTGTGGTTGCCAGGCAACCACACTGTGCTGAGATTGGCTGAACATCCCTGTGAGGTGGATTTTAGGCTCTAGGTTTGAAAATTTAAAAGACTGGGATAGTCAAGTTTGGAACCCATAGACCTCAGACATACCAAAAGGTTTTCCAATTACTTCCCTCCACTTCTCAAAATATGTCAAATTTTCATGATCCCTACAACTGTAAAAAAAAAATTCTGAGGCAACATACAGAGGCTAATCAAATACTGCATGATTGGAATGGCTGTGGTTGTATGAGGTGGAAAGCTGCAGAGTTGGGCTGAAACAGTTCACAGAAATCCACAAGCTTGTGGTTGCCAGGCAACCACAATGGGCTGTGATTGGCTGAGCACCATTGTGAGCTGGACTTTAGGCTCTAGGATACAAGTGTGCAGTACAAGACCTGAGTCACAATGCTGGGCGTTGCCATGGAGACCTCAGTGGCACAGAGGACCTTGTAGGGCAAGATTTAAATAGGATGAATATTCTTGGCCTGGTATGCCACAATATTCTCTCCCAAGGCTTCACTGCTCAGAATTTGTGGATGGAAATGCTTGCCAATCTACACATTGATGTACTTTCAATGGGATATTAAATATGCCAGGGCCTGGCAGATGACCTCTGCCATGTCCTATCCTTGAGCATACGCTTTTCCCTTGTCATGTCAGTCATTTGGCTGAGTCCTGTTCTCTAAGTTACTCAGTCAAGACTTGCTGGCATCATTCACCTGCAGTATAAGAGCTTTCTGTGAAATTTCTCAGCAGAAATCCTCTGCAAGCACATAGCTTTGGATATGAGAGACAGTGGTGGAAGTTGAATTTCAAGGGCAGATATTTGAAAACAATGAAACAAGCCCCGAATAAGATCTTTACATGTTTCCCAGATGAATATGTTTGGAAATATGGGGGAAGATGGAGATCAAGCCTGGGAAGAGTGCACACCCATTTCAAGGTACAAAAACCAGGGAAAAACATGGGCAAGCAAGAGAGCTGGTTAATCTGATGTAAAAATCTTTGATGATGAAAGGAAAATTATATTCTCATGATGATATAATCAGGCTGTAGAAGTGAAGTTCTCATGTGGGTTGTCCTATGTGTGGCCTTCTGCACTGGGCAGTGGATGCAGGACAGGAGATCTTCAAATAAATCTGGTGGAACACAAAATACTGAGAAAAATAATTCAGCCTAAATCCTGTGTATTCCTTCCCTTTGAGAACATATATGGATAATGTATGAAGTTTCAAAAGAGAAAATGTCTATTGTGTCATGATTTCAACAATGAAATGGTCACTTCACATAACATTTTGAATTTTGCTTTCACCATTGCTCATGTACCAGGCCTGAGTAAAGCTGAATGCAGAGTAAGCATCATCAATAGTTGTGCATTCCATAAGTGGTTTTAAAACCAGTGAAACCCTTTGGACTTAGTGTTTGTATTTAATTGGTTGATTGGTTTTGCAAATTGTTTGTTTTACTATTTTTAACTTTGTGAGTCAGGGAAGCCCTCACTCATAGTGATTTCGACCTCTCCAAAAGCTCTGAATTTATTCATGTAACAGCTATTACATGCTATAAGTTTCTCCTATTAAAACTTGAAAGACTAACAGACTCTGCTACTTTTCATCTAAATTCAGTGTTGGGCTAAGTTCAGGGATGGACTTTTTACAAGTCCTTTGAAATGTGTCCTCCTCTAGTCACTGGTCGTGCTGGAATTTACTTTCTTGTGAAGACAGGATTTGAGCAAATTGACACAAGTACAGTTTGCCACTACTCTGGACACCTGGTTAAATATCGAGTTCCCTAAATGGTGTGTGTTTTACTTTGATCTCTGCTGACACTTTGTTCATCCAGTTAGAACCACAGGGCTCCAGGCCATAGCGTTCCAGGCCTAAACAAGAAAATTTCCATTCCGTTTTGGGAGTTCATTCGTCTCTCATAATTACTTTTTCCACAAATGTGTGCTTCAGAAGAGGCCCTGTCCAAATATGGAGAGGCCCATTTTCATTCACTCACTTTCAGACTTTCTAAGATTTTCAGTTACTAGAGATTTGCCCAGACTTGCCATTGTCAAGGGACAGTGCACTTCACTTGAAATTGTGCAGTATTACTTCATGTGTCTCCGTGGAAATTCCACCAATGGGAAACTCTCGCTGTAGTCATCTCCAAGTGTTGCTGCATAAGAAAATATAACTAACAAAGGATGTGGTTTCAAGCAGAATGAGGAAAGGAGGGATTATCTTTATTTCAGTGCAGGTTGAACTTTCAAAGAAACAGTAATTCCTATCAAATAGGAGGTAAAATCTTTTGTAAAGAGACATGGACATGACACACTCAACTTTATGTCACTTATTTTAAAACGCCAAGGGCATTTGAGAAATTCTTGGCTGCTGAATTGTCCCTTTTTGCAAATTTCTCTTAGGTAAGACACTCCAGCTTCTTCAAACCATGGTACAGTTCCTTCCATGTAAAAAACCAAAGCAAAAAACAAAATAAATTAAAACAAAACCCATCAAATTACATTTGAGAGCACACAATTGCGCAGCAGGCCCACTATTCAAGAAGCTAGAGGTACAGAATCCTCAGCCTTCAGCCCATGGCCTGAAGTTTTGTCTCTATCATGGCCCCTCAATTCCCTGGCATGTCCACATTAACTCATGAATCTTTACTCATTTCCTCTTCAAATGCACAGGATCCAATATATTTGAACCCTGTTCATCCAAGGCTGTAATCATCCAAGGACACACCAGAGGAAGGGCAGCTACTCCCTTGCCTGAGGCCTTGGAGCTTATCACAATAGAAATGGACACCTGAACAAGGGGAGCCAAAACAAAGAGAGGCATATTCCTAAAGCCTGAAGCACAGAAGCTACCTATAGACCAGTAGTGGGATTTCACAAATTATGTAAGAATCTCTGTGCACATGCTTGGCGTGGTCCCTCATGCCTATAATCCCAGCAATCTGGGGGCTGAGGTGGATGGATCCTTGGGAGTTCCAGTCCATCTTGGGCTACGAATTGATCTCAAGGCCTCTTTCAACAACTACATAAGATGCTGTTTCCAAAAAGAGGACAACATTAAACTAGACACACTTGGTCTAGGTCCCTGGGTTCACTACATGAGTTGTGGAGTCTAAATATTCCATGCCATGAGAAAATACCTGGGATTTCTAGTGAAAGGGGCATTTGCATCCCTTTTCTAAGGGTTTCCCTTTCACCATGTTACAGTTGAATTCTGGGAAAACCTGCTGGTGATAAGGTATTGAGCTAGTACCTCATGTTTAGTGTTCAGGGTTATGCTGGAATGGCTGCAGACCTCCTTGAAATAGCGATTGCAGACAAGTGAACCCCGAGGAAGCTGGATAGTTGAAGCAGGCACTCCAAATATTCATGCACTGCAAGGATTCACTTTCATTTTGGGTCTCATCTTCTGGTTGCTGGCTTTTAGTGCTAACTGATACTACCATGGTGGCAGTAATCCAGCAGAGACTGCATGTATGGTTTGCAGGTTTGCTTCCCAAGCCACCAGAAACTTGGCAGAACCCAAATCATTGTGGCATTTTCTTTCCTCCCTTGAAACATTTGGCTTTCTACGTTTGATAACTGGATAGACTGGGCTAGTCACCTTTGGACACCATATACCACAAACAGAGCTAAAGACAGAGCCAATTACTTCCCTCCACTTCTCAAAATATGTCAAATTTGCTTGATCACCACAAGTTCAAAGAAAATTCTGAGGCAACTTAGAGAGGTTAATCAAATACTGCATGATTGGAATGGCTGTGGTTGTATGAGGTGGAAAGCTGCAGAGTTGGGCTGAAACTGTTCACAGAAATCCACAGGCTTGTGGTTGCCAGGCAACCACACTGGGCTGAGATTGGCTGAACATCCCTGTGAGGTGGATTTTAGGCTCTAGGTTTGAAAATTTAAAAGACTGGGATAGTCAAGTTGGAACCCATAGACCTCAGACATACCAAAAGGTTTTCCAATTACTTCCCTCCACTTCTCAAAATATGTCAAATTTTCTTGATCACTACAACTGTAAAAAAAAAATTCTGAGGCAACATAGAGAGGCTAATCAAATACTGCATGATTGGAATGGCTGTGGTTGTATGAGGTGGAAAGCTGCAGAGTTGGGCTGAAACAGTTCACAGAAATCCACAAGCTTGTGGTTGCCAGGCAACCACAATGGGCTGTGATTGGCTGAGCACCATTGTGAGCTGGACTTTAGGCTCTAGGATACAAGTGTGCAGTAGGAGACCTGAGTCACAATGCTGGGTGTTGCCATGGAGACCTCAGTGGCACAGAGGACCTTGTAGGGCAAGATTTAAATAGGATGAATATTCTTGGCCTGGTATGCCACAATATTCTCTCCGAAGGCTTCACTGCTCAGAATTGTGGATGGAAATGCTTGCCAATCTACACATTGATGTACTTTCAATGGGATATTAAATATGCCAGGGCCTGGCAGATGACCTCTGCCATGTCCTGTCCTTGAGCATACGCTTTTCCCTTGTCATGTCAGTCATTTGGCTGAGTCCTGTTCCCTAAGCTATTCAGTCAAGACTTGCTGGCATCATTCACCTGCAGTATAAGAGCTTTCTGTAAAATTTCTCAGCAGAAATCCTCTGCAAGCACATAGCTTTGGATATGAGAGACAGTGGTGGAAGTTGAATTTCAAGGGCAGATATTTGAAAACAATGAAACAAGCCCCGAATAAGATCTTTACATGTTTCCCAGATGAATATGTTTGGAAATATGGGGGAAGATGGTGATCAAGGCTGGGAAGAGTGCACACCCATTTCAAGGTACAAAAACCAGGGAAAAACATGGGCAAGCAAGAGAGCTGGTTAATCTGATGTAAAAATCTTTGATGATGAAAGGAAAATTATATTCTCATGATGATATAATCAGGCTGTAGAAGTGAAGTTCTCATGTGGGTTGTCCTATGTGTGGCCTTCTGCATTGGGCAGTGGATGCAGGACAGGAGATCTTCAAATAAATCTGGTGGAACACAAAATACTGAAAAAAATAATTCAGCCTAAATCCTGTGTATTCCTTCCCTTTGAGAACATGTATGGATAATGTACGAAGTTTCAAAAGAGAAAATGTCTATTGGGTCATGGTTTCAACAATGAAATGGTCACTTCACATAACATTTTGAATTTTGCTTTCACCGTTGCTCATGTACCAGGCCTGAGTAAAGCAGAATGCAGAGTAAGCCTCATCAATAGTTGTGCATTCCATAAGTGGTTTTAAAACCAGTGAAACCCTTTGGACTTAGTGTTTGTATTTAATTGGTTGATTGGTTTTGCAAATTGTTTGTTTTACTATTTTTAACTTTTTGAGTCAGGGAAGCCCTCACTCATAGTGATTTCGACCTCTCCAAAAGCTCTGAATTTATTCATGTAACAGCTATTACATGCTATAAGTTTCTCCTATTAAAACTTGAAAGACTAACAGACTCTGCTACTTTTCATCTAAATTCAGTGTTGGGCTAAGTTCAGGGATGGACTTTTTACAAGTCCTTTGAAATGTGTCCTCCTCTAGTCACTGGTCCTGCTGGAATTTACTTTCTTGTTAAGACAGGATTTGAGCAAATTGACACAAGTACAGTTTGCCACTACTCTGGACACCTGGTTAAATATCGAGTTCCCTAAATGGTGTGTGTTTTACTTTGATCTCTGCTGACACTTTGCTCATCCAGTTAGAACCACAGGGCTCCAGGCCATAGCGTTCCAGGCCTAAACAAGAAAATTTCCATTCCGTTTTGGGAGTTCATTCGTCTCTCATAATTACTTTTTCCACAAATGTGTGCTGCAGGAGAGGCCCTGTCCAAATGTGGAGAGGCCCATTTTCATTCACTCACTTTCAGACTTTCTAAGATTTTCAGTTACTAGAGATTTGCCCAGACTTGCCATTGTCAAGGGACAGTGCACTTCACTTGAAATTGTGCAGTATTACTTCATGTGTCTCCGTGGAAATTCCACCAATGGGAAACTCTCGCTGTAGTCATCTCCAAGTGTTGCTGCGTAAGAAAATATAACTAACAAAGGATGTGGTTTCAAGCAGAATGAGGAAAGGAGGGATTATCTTTATTTCAGTGCAGGTTGACCTTTCAAAGAAACAGTAATTCCTATCAAATAGGAGGTAAAATCTTTTGTAAAGAGACATGGACATGACACACTCAACTTTATGTCACTTTTTTTAAAACGCCAAGGGCATTTGAGAAATTCTTGGCTGCTGAATTGTCCCTTTTTGCAAATTTCTCTTAGGTAAGACACTCCAGCTTCTTCAAACCATGGTACAGTTCCTTCCATGTAAAAAACCAAAGCAAAAAACAAAATAAATTAAAACAAAACCCATCAAATTACATTTGAGAGCACACAATTGCTCAGCAGGCCCACTATTCAAGAAGCTAGAGGTACAGAATCCTCAGCCTTCAGCCCTTGGCCTGAAGTTTTGTCTCTATCATGGCCCCTCAATTCCCTGGCATGTCCACATTAACTCATGAAACTTTACTCATTTCCTCTTCAAATGCACAGGATCCAATATATTTGAACCCTGTTCA
This sequence comes from Cavia porcellus, assembly GCF_034190915.1. Taxonomy (NCBI): domain Eukaryota; kingdom Metazoa; phylum Chordata; class Mammalia; order Rodentia; family Caviidae; genus Cavia; species Cavia porcellus. The sequence goes on from NW_026947543.1 coordinate 3,430,686, forward strand.
TCCAAGGCTGTAATCATCCAAGGACACACCAGAGGAAGGGCAGCTACTCCCTTGCCTGCGGCCTTGGAGCTTATCACAATAGAAATGGACACCTGAACAAGGCGAGCCAAAACAAAGAGAGGCATATTCCTAAAGCCTGAAGCACAGAAGCTACCTATAGACCAGTAGTGGGATTTCACAAATTATGTAAGAATCTCTGTGCACATGCTTGGCATGGTCCCTCATGCCTATAATCCCAGCAATCTGGGGGCTGAGGTGGATGGATCCTTGGGAGTTCCAGTCCATCTTGGGCTACGAATTGATCTCAAGGCCTCTTTCAACAACTACATAAGATGCTGTTTCCAAAAAGAGGACAACATTAAACTAGACACACTTGGTCTAGGTCCCTGGGTTCACTACATGAGTTGTGGAGTCTAAATATTCCAGGCCATGAGAAAATACCTGGGATTTCTAGTGAAAGGGTTATTTGCATCCCTTTTCTAAGGGTTTCCCTTTCACCATGTTACAGTTGAATTCTGGGAAAACCTGCTGGTGATAAGGTATTGAGCTAGTACCTCATGTTTAGTGTTCAGGGTTATGCTGGAATGGCTGCAGACCTCCTTGAAATAGCGATTGCAGACAAGTGAACCCAGAGGAAGCTGGATAGTTGAAGCAGGCACTCCAAATATTCATGCACTGCAAGGATTCACTTTCATTTTGGGTCTCATCTTCTGGTTGCTGGCTTTTAGTGCTAACTGATACTACCATGGTGGCAGTAATCCAGCAGAGACTGCATGTATGGTTTGCAGGTTGGCTTCCCAAGCCACCAGAAACTTGGCAGAACCCAAATCATTGTGGCATTTTCTTTCCTCCCTTGAAACATTTGGCTTTCTACGTTTGATAACTGAATAGACTGGGCTAGTCACCTTTGGACACCATATACCACAAACAGAGCTAAAGACAGAGCCAATTACTTCCCTCCACTTGTCAAAATATGTCAAATTTGCTTGATCACCACAAGTTCAAAGAAAATTCTGAGGCAACTTAGAGAGGTTAATCAAATACTGCATGATTGGAATGGCTGTGGTTGTATGAGGTGGAAAGCTGCAGAGTTGGGCTGAAACTGTTCACAGAAATCCACAGGCTTGTGGTTGCCAGGCAACCACACTGGGCTGAGATTGGCTGAACATCCCTGTGAGGTGGATTTTAGGCTCTAGGTTTGAAAATTTAAAAGACTGGGATAGTCAAGTTTGGAACCCATAGACCTCAGACATACCAAAAGGTTTTCCAATTACTTCCCTCCACTTCTCAAAATATGTCAAATTTTCTTGATCACTACAATTGTAAAAAAAAATTCTGAGGCAACATACAGAGGCTAATCAAATACTGCATGATTGGAATGGCTGTGGTTGTATGAGGTGGAAAGCTGCAGAGTTGGGCTGAAACAGTTCACAGAAATCCACAAGCTTGTGGTTGCCAGGCAACCACAATGGGCTGTGATTGGCTGAGCACCATTGTGAGCTGGACTTTAGGCTCTAGGATACAAGTGTGCAGTAGGAGACCTGAGTCACAATGCTGGGTGTTGCCATGGAGACCTCAGTGGCACAGAGGACCTTGTAGGGCAAGATTTAAATAGGATGAATATTCTTGGCCTGGTATGCCACAATATTCTCTCCGAAGGCTTCACTGCTCAGAATTTGTGGATGGAAATGCTTGCCAATCTACACATTGATGTACTTTCAATGGGATATTAAATATGCCAGGGCCTGGCAGATGACCTCTGCCATGTCCTATCCTTGAGCATACGCTTTTCCCTTGTCATGTCAGTCATTTGGCTGAGTCCTGTTCCCTAAGCTATTCAGTCAAGATTTGCTGGCATCATTCACCTGCAGTATAAGAGCTTTCTGTGAAATTTCTCAGCAGAAATCCTCTGCAAGCACATAGCTTTGGATATGAGAGACAGTGGTGGAAGTTGAATTTCAAGGGCAGATATTTGAAAACAATGAAACAAGCCCCGAATAAGATCTTTACATGTTTCCCAGATGAATATGTTTGGAAATATGGGGGAAGATGGAGATCAAGGCTGGGAAGAGTGCACACCCATTTCAAGGTACAAAAACCAGGGAAAAACATGGGCAAGCAAGAGAGCTGGTTAATCTGATGTAAAAATCTTTGATGATGAAAGGAAAATTATATTCTCATGATGATATAATCAGGCTGTAGAAGTGAAGTTCTCATGTGGGTTGTCCGATGTGTGGCCTTCTGCATTGGGCAGTGGATGCAGGACAGGAGATCTTCAAATAAATCTGGTGGAACACAAAATACTGAGAAAAATAATTCAGCCTAAATCCTGTGTATTCCTTCCCTTTGAGAACATATATGGATAATGTATGAAGTTTCAAAAGAGAAAATGTCTATTGTGTCATGGTTTCAACAATGAAATTGTCACTTCACATAACATTTTGAATTTTGCTTTCACCGTTGCTCATGTACCAGGCCTGAGTAAAGCTGAATGCAGAGTAAGCCTCATCAATAGTTGTGCATTCCATAAGTGGTTTTAAAACCAGTGAAACCCTTTGGACTTAGTGTTTGTATTTAATTGGTTGATTGGTTTTGCAAATTGTTTGTTTTACTATTTTTAACTTTGTGAGTCAGGGAAGCCCTCACTCATAGTGATTTCGACCTCTCCAAAAGCTCTGAATTTATTCATGTAACAGCTATTACATGCTATAAGTTTCTCCTATTAAAACTTGAAAGACTAACAGACTCTGCTACTTTTCATCTAAATTCAGTGTTGGGCTAAGTTCAGGGATGGACTTTTTACAAGTCCTTTGAAATGTGTCCTCCTCTAGTCACTGGTCGTGCTGGAATTTACTTTCTTGTGAAGACAGGATTTGAGCAAATTGACACAAGTACAGTTTGCCACTACTCTGGACACCTGGTTAAATATCGAGTTCCCTAAATGGTGTGTGTTTTACTTTGATCTCTGCTGACACTTTGTTCATCCAGTTAGAACCCCAGGGCTCCAGGCCATAGCATTCCAGGCCTAAACAAGAAAATTTCCATTCCGTTTTGGGTGTTCATTCGTCTCTCATAATTACTTTTTCCACAAATGTGTGCTTCAGGAGAGGCCCTGTCCAAATATGGAGAGGCCCATTTTCATTCACTCACTTTCAGACTTTCTAAGATTTTCAGTTACTAGAGATTTGCCCAGACTTGCCATTGTCAAGGGACAGTGCACTTCACTTGAAATTGTGCAGTATTACTTCATGTGTTTCAGTGGAAATTCCACCAATGGGAAACTCTCGCTGTAGTCATCTCCAAGTGTTGCTGCGTAAGAAAATATAACTAACAAAGGATGTGGTTTCAAGCAGAAGGAGGAAAGGAGGGATTATCTTTATTTCAGTGCAGGTTGACCTTTCAAAGAAACAGTAATTCCTATCAAATAGGAGGTAAAATCTTTTGTAAAGAGACATGGACATGACACACTCAACTTTATGTCACTTTTTTTAAAACGCCAAGGGCATTTGAGAAATTCTTGGCTGCTGAATTGTCACTTTTTGCAAATTTCTCTTAGGTAAGACACTCCAGCTTCTTCAAACCATGGTACAGTTCCTTCCATGTAAAAAACCAAAGCAAAAAACAAAATAAATTAAAACAAAACCCATCAAATTACATTTGAGAGCACACAATTGCTCAGCAGGCCCACTATTCAAGAAGCTAGAGGTACAGAATCCTCAGCCTTCAGCCCATGGCCTGAAGTTTTGTCTCTATCATGGCCCCTCAATTCCCTGGCATGTCCACATTAACTCATGAATCTTTACTCATTTCCTCTTCAAATGCACAGGATCCAATATATTTGAACCCTGTTCACCTGGGCTGTAATCATGCAAGGACACACCAGAGGAAGGGCAGCCACTCCCTTGCCTGGGGCCTTGGAGCTTATCAAAATAGAAATGGACACCTGAACAAGGGGAGCCAAAACAAAGAGAGGCATATTCCTAAAGCCTGAAGCACAGAAGCTACCTATAGACCAGTAGTGGGATTTCACAAATTATGTAAGAATCTCTGTGCACATGCTTGGCATGGTCCCTCATGCCTATAATCCCAGCAATCTGGGGGCTGAGGTGGATGGATCCTTGGGAGTTCCAGTCCATCTTGGGCTACGAATTGATCTCAAGGCCTCTTTAAACAACTACATAAGATGCTGTTTCCAAAAAGAGGACAACATTAAACTAGACACACTTGGTCTAGGTCCCTGGGTTCACTACATGAGTTGTGGAGTCTAAATATTCCAGGCCATGAGAAAATACCTGGGATTTCTAGTGAAAGGGTTATTTGCATCCCTTTTCTAAGGGTTTCCCTTTCACCATGTTACAGTTGAATTCTGGGAAAACCTGCTGGTGATAAGGTATTGAGCTAGTACCTCATGTTTAGTGTTCAGGGTTATGCTGGAATGGCTGCAGACCTCCTTGAAATAGCGATTGCAGACAAGTGAACCCCGAGGAAGCTGGATAGTTGAAACAGGCACTCCAAATATTCATGCACTGCAAGGATTCACTTTCATTTTGGGTCTCATCTTCTGGTTGCTGGCTTTTAGTGCTAACTGATACTACCATGGTGGCAGTAATCCAGCAGAGACTGCATGTATGGTTTGCAGGTTTGCTTCCCAAGCCACCAGAAACTTGGCAGAACCCAAATCATTGTGGCATTTTCTTTCCTCCCTTGAAACATTTGGCTTTCTACCTTTGATAACAGAATAGACTGGGCTAGTCACCTTTGGACACCATATACCACAAACAGAGCTAAAGACAGAGCCAATTACTTCCCTCCACTTGTCAAAATATGTCAAATTTGCTTGATCACCACAAGTTCAAAGAAAATTCTGAGGCAACTTAGAGAGGTTAATCAAATACTGCATGATTGGAATGGCTGTAGTTGTATGAGGTGGAAAGCTGCAGAGTTGGGCTGAAACTGTTCACAGAAATCCACAGGCTTGTGGTTGCCAGGCAACCACACTGGGCTGAGATTGGCTGAACATCCCTGTGAGGTGGATTTTAGGCTCTAGGTTTGAAAATTTAAAAGACTGGGATAGTCAAGTTTGGAACCCATAGACCTCAGACATACCAAAAAGTTTTCCAATTACTTCCCTCCACTTCTCAAAATATGTCAAATTTTCTTGATCACTACAACTGTAAAAAAAATTCTGAGGCAACATAGAGTGGCTAATCAAAAACTGCATGATTGGAATGGCTGTGGTTGTATGAGGTGGAAAGCTGCAGAGTTGGGCTGAAACAGTTCACAGAAATCCACAAGCTTGTGGTTGCCAGGCAACCACAATGGGCTGTGATTGGCTGAGCACCATTGTGAGCTGGACTTTAGGCTCTAGGATACAAGTGTGCAGTAGGAGACCTGAGTCACAATGCTGGGCGTTGCCATGGAGACCTCAGTGGCACAGAGGACCTTGTAGGGCAAGATTTAAATAGGATGAATATTCTTGGCCTGGTATGCCACAATATTCTCTCCGAAGGCTTCACTGCTCAGAATTTGTGGATGGAAATGCTTGCCAATCTACACATTGATGTACTTTCAAAGGCATATTAAATATGCCAGGGCCTGGCAGATGACCTCTGCCATGTCCTATCCTTGAGCATACGCTTTTCCCTTGTCATGTCAGTCATTTGGCTGAGTCCTGTTCCCTAAGCTATTCAGTCAAGACTTGCTGGCATCATTCACCTGCAGTATAAGAGCTTTCTGTGAAATTTCTCAGCAGAAATCCTCTGCAAGCACATAGCTTTGGATATGAGAGACAGTGGTGGAAGTTGAATTTCAAGGGCAGATATTTGAAAACAATGAAACAAGCCCCGAATAAGATCTTTACATGTTTCCCAGATGAATATGTTTGGAAATATGGGGGAAGATGGAGATCAAGGCTGGGAAGAGTGCACACCCATTTCAAGGTACAAAAACCAGGGAAAAACATGGGCAAGCAAGAGAGCTGGTTAATCTGATGTAAAAATCTTTGATGATGAAAGGAAAATTATATTCTCATGATGGTATAATCAGGCTGTAGAAGTGAAGTTCTCATGTGGGTTGTCCTATGTGTGGCCTTCTGCATTGGGCAGTGGATGCAGGACAGGAGATCTTCAAATAAATCTGGTGGAACACAAAATACTGAAAAAAATAATTCAGCCTAAATCCTGTGTATTCCTTCCCTTTGAGAACATGTATGGATAATGTACGAAGTTTCAAAAGAGAAAATGTCTATTGGGTCATGGTTTCAACAATGAAATGGTTACTTCACATAACATTTTGAATTTTGCTTTCACCGTTGCTCATGTACCAGGCCTGAGTAAAGCAGAATGCAGAGTAAGCCTCATCAATAGTTGTGCATTCCATAAGTGGTTTTAAAACCAGTGAAACCCTTTGGACTTAGTGTTTGTATTTAATTGGTTGATTGGTTTTGCAAATTGTTTGTTTTACTATTTTTAACTTTGTGAGTCAGGGAATCCCTCACTCATAGTGATTTCGACCTCTCCAAAAGCTCTGAATATATTCATGTAACAGCTATTACATGCTATAAGTTTCTCCTTTTAAAACTTGAAAGACTAACAGACTCTGCTACTTTTCATCTAAATTCAGTGTTGGGCTAAGTTCAGGGATGGACTTTTTACAAGTCCTTTGAAATGTGTCCTCCTCTAGTCACTGGTCGTGCTGGAATTTACTTTCTTGTGAAGACAGGATTTGAGCAAATTGACACAAGTACAGTTTGCCACTACTCTGGACACCTGTTTAAATATCGAGTTCCCTAAATGGTGTGTGTTTTACTTTGATCTCTGCTGACACTTTGCTCATCCAGTTAGAACCACAGGGCTCCAGGCCATAGCGTTCCAGGCCTAAACAAGAAAATTTCCATTCCGTTTCGGGAGTTCATTCGTCTCTCATAATTACTTTTTCCACAAATGTGTGCTGCAGGAGAGGCCCTGTCCAAATGTGGAGAGGCCCATTTTCATTCACTCACTTTCAGACTTTCTAAGATTTTCAGTTACTAGAGATTTGCCCAGACTTGCCATTGTCAAGCAACAGTGCACTTCACTTGAAATTGTGAAGTATTACTTCATGTATCTCCGTGGAAATTCCACCAATGGGAAACTCTCGCTGTAGTCATCTCCAAGTGTTGCTGCGTAAGAAAATATAACTAACAAAGGATGTGGTTTCAAGCAGAATGAGGAAAGGAGGGATTATCTTTATTTCAGTGCAGGTTGACCTTTCAAAGAAACAGTAATTCCTATCAAATAGGAGGTAAAATCTTTTGTAAAGAGACATGGACATGACACACTCAACTTTATGTCACTTTTTTTAAAACGCCAAGGGCATTTGAGAAATTCTTGGCTGCTGAATTGTCCCTTTTTGCAAATTTCTCTTAGGTAAGACACTCCAGCTTCTTCAAACCATGGTACAGTTCCTTCCATGTAAAAAACCAAAGCAAAAAACAAAATAAATTAAAACAAAACCAATCAAATTACATTTGAGAGCACACAATTGCTCAGCAGGCCCACTATTCAAGAAGCTAGAGGTACAGAATCCTCAGCCTTCAGCCCATGGCCTGAAGTTTTGTCTCTATCATGGCCCCTCAATTCCCTGGCATGTCCACATTAACTCATGAATCTTTACTCATTTCCTCTTCAAATGCACAGGATCCAATATATTTGAACCCTGTTCATCCAAGGCTGTAATCATTCAAGGACACACCAGAGGAAGGGCAGCTACTCCCTTGCCTGCGGCCTTGGAGCTTATCACAATAGAAATGGACACCTGAACAAGGGGAGCCAAAACAAAGAGAGGCATATTCCTAAAGCCTGAAGCACAGAAGCTACCTATAGACCAGTAGTGGGATTTCACAAATTATGTAAGAATCTCTGTGCACATGCTTGGCATGGTCCCTCATGCCTATAATCCCAGCAATCTGGGGGCTGAGGTGGATGGATCCTTGGGAGTTCCAGTCCATCTTGGGCTACGAATTGATCTCAAGGCCTCTTTCAACAACTACATAAGATGCTGTTTCCAAAAAGAGGACAACATTAAACTAGACACACTTGGTCTAGGTCCCTGGGTTCACTACATGAGTTGTGGAGTCTAAATATTCCAGGCCATGAGAAAATACCTGGGATTTCTAGTGAAAGGGTTATTTGCATCCCTTTTCTAAGGGTTTCCCTTTCACCATGTTACAGTTGAATTCTGGGAAAACCTGCTGGTGATAAGGTATTGAGCTAGTACCTCATGTTTAGTGTTCAGGGTTATGCTGGAATGGCTGCAGACCTCCTTGAAATAGCGATTGCAGACAAGTGAACCCAGAGGAAGCTGGATAGTTGAAGCAGGCACTCCAAATATTCATGCACTGCAAGGATTCACTTTCATTTTGGGTCTCATCTTCTGGTTGCTGGCTTTTAGTGCTAACTGATACTACCATGGTGGCAGTAATCCAGCAGAGACTGCATGTATGGTTTGCAGGTTTGCTTCCCAAGCCACCAGAAACTTGGCAGAACCCAAATCATTGTGGCATTTTCTTTCCTCCCTTGAAACATTTGGCTTTCTACGTTTGATAACTGAATAGACTGGGCTAGTCAGCTTTGGACACCATATACCACAAACAGAGCTAAAGACAGAGCCAATTACTTCCCTCCACTTGTCAAAATATGTCAAATTTGCTTGATCACCACAAGTTCAAAGAAAATTCTGTGGCAACTTAGAGAGGTGAATCAAATACTGCATGATTGGAATGGCTGTGGTTGTATGAGGTGGAAAGCTGCAGAGTTGGGCTGAAACTGTTCACAGAAATCCACAGGCTTGTGGTTGCCAGGCAACCACACTGGGCTGAGATTGGCTGAACATCCCTGTGAGGTGGATTTTAGGCTCTAGGTTTGAAAATTTAAAAGAGTGGGATAGTCAAGTTTGGAACCCATAGACCTCACACATACCAAAAGGTTTTCCAATTACTTCCCTCCACTTCTCAAAATATGTCAAATTTTCTTGATCACTACAACTGTAAAAAAAAAATTCTGAGGCAACATAGAGAGGCTAATCAAATACTGCATGACTGGAATGGCTGTGGTTGTATGAGGTGGAAAGCTGCAGAGTTGGGCTGAAACAGTTCACAGAAATCCACAAGTTTGTGGTTGCCAGGCAACCACAATGGGCTGTGATTGGCTGAGCACCATTGTGAGCTGGACTTTAGGCTCTAGGATACAAGTGTGCAGTACGAGACCTGAGTCACAATGCTGGGCGTTGCCATGGAGACCTCATTGGCACAGAGGACCTTGTAGGGCAAGATTTAAATAGGATGAATATTCTTGGCCTGGTATGCCACAATATTCTCTCCGAAGGCTTCACTGCTCAGAATTTGTGGATGGAAATGCTTGCCAATCTACACATTGATGTACTTTCAAAGGGATATTAAATATGCCAGGGCCTGGCAGATGACCTCTGCCATGTCCTATCCTTGAGCATACGCTTTTCCCTTGTCATGTCAGTCATTTGGCTGAGTCCTGTTCCCTAAGTTATTCAGTCAAGACTTGCTGGCATCATTCACCTGCAGTATAAGAGCTTTCTGTGAAATTTCTCAGCAGAAATCCTCTGCAAGCACATAGCTTTGGATATGAGAGACACTGGTGGAAGTTGAATTTCAAGGGCAGATATTTGAAAACAATGAAACAAGCCCCAAATAAGATCTTTACATGTTTCCCAGATGAATATGTTTGGAAATATGGGTGAAGATGGAGATCAAGGCTGGGAAGAGTGCACACCCATTTCAAGGTACAAAAACCAGGGAAAAACATGGGCAAGCAAGAGAGCTGGTTAATCTGATGTAAAAATCTTTAATGATGAAAGGAAAATTATATTCTCATGATGATATAATCAGGCTGTAGAAGTGAAGTTCTCATGTGGGTTGTCCTATGTGTGGCCTTCTGCACTGGGCAGTGGATGCAGGACAGGAGATCTTCAAATAAATCTGGTGGAACACAAAATACTGAGAAAAATAATTCAGCCTAAATCCTGTGTATTCCTTCCCTTTGAGAACATATATGGATAATGTATGAAGTTTCAAAAGAGAAAATGTCTATTGTGTCATGGTTTCAACAATGAAATGGTCACTTCACATAACATTTTGAATTTTGCTTTCACCGTTGCTCATGTACCAGGCCTGAGTAAAGCTGAATGCAGAGTAAGCCTCATCAATAGTTGTGCATTCCATAAGTGGTTTTAAAACCAGTGAAACCCTTTGGACTTAGTGTTTGTATTTAATTGGTTGATTGGTTTTGCAAATTGTTTGTTTTACTATTTTTAACTTTGTGAGTCAGGGAAGCCCTCACTCATAGTGATTTCGACCTCTCCAAAAGCTCTGAAGTTATTCATGTAACAGCTATTACATGCTATAAGTTTCTCCTATTAAAACTTGAAAGACTAACAGACTCTGCTACTTTTCATCTAAATTCAGTGTTGGGCTAAGTTCAGGGATGGACTTTTTACAAGTCCTTTGAAATGTGTCCTCCTCTAGTCACTGGTCATGCTGGAATTTACTTTCTTGTGAAGACAGGATTTGAGCAAATTGACACAAGTACAGTTTGCCACTACTCTGGACACCTGGTTAAATATCGAGTTCCCTAAATGGTGTGTGTTTTACTTTGATCTCTGTTGACACTTTGCTCATCCAGTTAGAACCACAGGGCTCCAGGCCATAGCGTTCCAGGCCTAAACAAGAAAATGTCCATTCCGTTTTGGGAGTTCATTCGTCTCTCATAATTACTTTTTCCACAAATGTGTGCTTCAGGAGAGGCCCTGTCCAAATGTGGAGAGGCCCATTTTCATTCACTCACTTTCAGACTTTCTAAGATTTTCAGTTACTAGAGATTTGCCCAGACTTGCCATTGTCAAGGGACAGTGCACTTCACTTGAAATTGTGCAGTATTACTTCATGTATCTCCGTGGAAATTCCACCAATGGGAAACTCTCGCTGTAGTCATCTCCAAGTGTTGCTGCGTAAGAAAATATAACTAACAAAGGATGTGGTTTCAAGCAGAATGAGGAAAGGAGGGATTATCTTTATTTCAGTGCAGGTTGACCTTTCAAAGAAACAGTAATTCCTATCAAATAGGAGGTAAAATCTTTTGTAAAGAGACATGGACATGACACACTCAACTTTATGTCACTTTTTTTAAAACGCCAAGGGCATTTGAGAAATTCTTGGCTGCTGAATTGTCCCTTTTTGCAAATTTCTCTTAGGTAAGACACTCCAGCTTCTTCAAACCATGGTACAGTTCCTTCCATGTAAAAAACCAAAGCAGAAAACAAAATAAATTAAAACAAAACCCATCAAATTACATTTGAGAGCACACAATTGCTCAGCAGGCCCACTATTCAAGAAGCTAGAGGTACAGAATCCTCAGCCTTCAGCCCATGGCCTGAAGTTTTGTCTCTATCATGGCCCCTCAATTCCCTGGCATGTCCACATTAACTCATGAATCTTTACTCATTTCCTCTTCAAATGCACAGGATCCAATATATTTGAACCCTGTTCATCCAAGGCTGTAATCATCCAAGGACACACCAGAGGAAGGGCAGCTACTCCCTTGCCTGCGGCCTTGGAGCTTATCACAATAGAAATGGACACCTGAACAAGGGGAGCCAAAACAAAGAGAGGCATATTCCTAAAGCCTGAAGCACAGAAGCTACCTATAGACCAGTAGTGGGATTTCACAAATTATGTAAGAATCTCTGTGCACATGCTTGGCATGGTCCCTCATGCCTATAATCCCAGCAATCTGGGGGCTGAGGTGGATGGATCCTTGGGAGTTCCAGTCCATCTTGGGCTACGAATTGATCTCAAGGCCTCTTTCAACAACTACATAAGATGCTGTTTCCAAAAAGAGGACAACATTAAACTAGACACACTTGGTCTAGGTCCCTGGGTTCACTACATGAGTTGTGGAGTCTAAATATTCCAGGCCATGAGAAAATACCTGGGATTTCTAGTGAAAGGGGCATTTGCATCCCTTTTCTAAGGGTTTCCCTTTCACCATGTTACAGTTCAATTCTGGGAAAACCTGCTGGTGATAAGGTATTGAGCTAGTACCTCATGTTTAGTGTTCAGGGTTATGCTGGAATGGCTGCAGACCTCCTTGAAATAGCGATTGCAGACAAGTGAACCCAGAGGAAGCTGGATAGTTGAAGCAGGCACTCCAAATATTCATGCACTGCAAGGATTCACTTTCATTTTGGGTCTCATCTTCTGGTTGCTGGCTTTTAGTGCTAACTGATACTACCATGGTGGCAGTAATCCAGCAGAGACTGCATGTATGGTTTGCAGGTTTGCTTCCCAAGCCACCAGAAACTTGGCAGAACCCAAATCATTGTGGCATTTTCTTTCCTCCCTTGAAACATTTGGCTTTCTACCTTTGATAACAGAATAGACTGGGCTAGTCAACTTTGGACACCATATACCACAAACAGAGCTAAAGACAGAGCCAATTACTTCCCCACACTTGTCAAAATATGTCAAATTTGCTTGATCACCACAAGTTCAAAGAAAATTCTGAGGCAACTTTGAGAGGTTAATCAAATACTGCATGATTGGAATGGCTGTGGTTGTATGAGGTGGAAAGCTGCAGAGTTGGGCTGAAACTGTTCACAGAAATCCACAGGCTTGTGGTTGCCAGGCAACCACACTGGGCTGAGATTGGCTGAACATCCCTGTGAGGTGGATTTTAGGCTCTAGGTTTGAAAATTTAAAAGACTGGGATAGTCAAGTTTGGAACCCATAGGCCTCAGACATACCATAAAGTTTTCCAATTACTTCCCTCCACTTCTCAAAATATGTCAAATTTTCTTGATCACTACAACTGTAAAAAAAATTCTGAGGCAACATAGAGTGGCTAATCAAAAACTGCATGATTGGAATGGCTGTGGTTGTATGAGGTGGAAAGCTGCAGAGTTGGGCTGAAACAGTTCACAGAAATCCACAAGCTTGTGGTTGCCAGGCAACCACAATGGGCTGTCATTGGCTGAGCACCATTGTGAGCTGGACTTTAGGCTCTAGGATACAAGTGTGCAGTAGGAGACCTGAGTCACAATGCTGGGCGTTGCCATGGAGACCTCAGTGGCACAGAGGACCTTGTAGGGCAAGATTTAAATAGGATGAATATTCTTGGCCTGGTATGCCACAATATTCTCTCCGAAGGCTTCACTGCTCAGAATTTGTGGATGGAAATGCTTGCCAATCTGCACATTGATGTACTTTCAATGGGATATTAAATATGCCAGGGCCTGGCAGATGACCTCTGCCATGTCCTATCCTTGAGCATACGCTTTTCCCTTGTCATGTCAGTCATTTGGCTGAGTCCTGTTCCCTAAGCTATTCAGTCAAGACTTGCTGGCATCATTCACCTGCAGTATAAGAGCTTTCTGTGAAATTTCTCAGCAGAAATCCTCTGCAAGCACATAGCTTTGGATATGAGAGACAGTGGTGGAAGTTGAATTTCAAGGGCAGATATTTGAAAACAATGAAACAAGCCCCGAATAAGATCTTTACATGTTTCCCAGATGAATATGTTTGGAAATATGGGGGAAGATGGAGATCAAGGCTGGGAAGAGTGCACACCCATTTCAAGGTACAAAAACCAGGGAAAAACATGGGCAAGCAAGAGAGCTGGTTAATCTGATGTAAAAATCTTTGATTCTGAAAGGAAAATTATATTCTCATGATGATATAATCAGGCTGTAGAAGTGAAGTTCTCATGTGGGTTGTCCTATGTGTGGCCTTCTGCATTGGGCAGTGGATGCAGGACAGGAGATCTTCAAATAAATCTGGTGGAACACAAAATACTGAAAAAAATAATTCAGCCTAAATCCTGTGTATTACTTCCCTTTGAGAACATGTATGGATAATGTACGAAGTTTCAAAAGAGAAAATGTCTATTGGGTCATGGTTTCAACAATGAAATGGTCACTTCACATAACATTTTGAATTTTGCTTTCACCGTTGCTCATGTACCAGGCCTGAGTAAAGCAGAATGCAGAGTAAGCTTCATCAATAGTTGTGCATTCCATAAGTGGTTTTAAAACCAGTGAAACCCTTTGGACTTAGTGTTTGTATTTAATTGGTTGATTGGTTTTGCAAATTGTTTGTTTTACTATTTTTAACTTTGTGAGTCAGGGAAGCCCTCACTCATAGTGATTTCGACCTCTCCAAAAGCTCTGAATTTATTCATGTAACAGCTATTACATGCTATAAGTTTCTCCTATTAAAACTTGAAAGACTAACAGACTCTGCTACTTTTCATCTAAATTCAGTGTTGGGCTAAGTTCAGGGATGGACTTTTTACAAGTCCTTTGAAATGTGTCCTCCTCTAGTCACTGGTCGTGCTGGAATTTACTTTCTTGTGAAGACAGGATTTGAGCAAATTGACACAAGTACAGTTTGCCACTACTCTGGACACCTGGTTAAATATCGAGTTCCCTAAATGGTGTGTGTTTTACTTTGATCTCTGCTGACACTTTGTTCATCCAGTTAGAACCACAGGGCTCCAGGCCATAGCGTTCCAGGCCTAAACAAGAAAATTTCCATTCCGTTTTGGGAGTTCATTCGTCTCTCATAATTACTTTTTCCACAAATGTGTGCTTCAGAAGAGGCCCTGTCCAAATATGGAGAGGCCCATTTTCATTCACTCACTTTCAGACTTTCTAAGATTTTCAGTTACTAGAGATTTGCCCAGACTTGCCATTGTCAAGGGACAGTGCACTTCACTTGAAATTGTGCAGTATTACTTCATGTGTCTCCGTGGAAATTCCACCAATGGGAAACTCTCACTGTAGTCATCTCCAAGTGTTGCTGCGTAAGAAAATATAACTAACAAAGGATGTGGTTTCAAGCAGAATGAGGAAAGGAGGGATTATCTTTATTTCAGTGCAGGTTGACCTTTCAAAGAAACAGTAATTCCTATCAAATAGGAGGTAAAATCTTTTGTAAAGAGACATGGACATGACACACTCAACTTTATGTCACTTTTTTTAAAACGCCAAGGGCATTTGAGAAATTCTTGGCTGCTGAATTGTCCCTTTTTGCAAATTTCTCTTAGTTAAGACACTCCAGCTTCTTCAAACCATGGTACAGTTCCTTCCATGTAAAAAACCAAAGCAAAAAACAAAATAAATTAAAACAAAACCCATCAAATTACATTTGAGAGCACACAATTGCTCAGCAGGCCCACTATTCAAGAAGCTAGAGGTACAGAATCCTCAGCCTTCAGCCCATGGCCTGAAGTTTTGTCTCTATCATGGCCCCTCAATTCCCTGGCATGTCCACATTAACTCATGAATCTTTACTCATTTCCTCTTCAAATGCACAGGATCCAATATATTTGAACCCTGTTCACCTGGGCTGTAATCATGCAAGGACACACCAGAGGAAGGGCAGCCACTCCCTTGCCTGGGGCCTTGGAGCTTATCAAAATAGAAATGGACACCTGAACAAGGGGAGCCAAAACAAAGAGAGGCATATTCCTAAAGCCTGAAGCAGAGAAGCTACCTATAGACCAGTAGTGGGATTTCACAAATTATGTAAGAATCTCTGTGCACATGCTTGGCATGGTCCCTCATGCCTATAATCCCAGCAATCTGGGGGCTGAGGTGGATGGATCCTTGGGAGTTCCAGTCCATCTTGGGCTACGAATTTATCTCAAGGCCTCTTTCAACAACTACATAAGATGCTGTTTCCAAAAAGAGGACAACATTAAACTAGACACACTTGGTCTAGGTCCCTGGGTTCACTACATGAGTTGTGGAGTCTAAATATTCCATGCCATGAGAAAATACCTGGGATTTCTAGTGAAAGGGGCATTTGCATCCCTTTTCTAAGGGTTTCCCTTTCACCATGTTACAGTTCAATTCTGGGAAAACCTGCTGGTGATAAGGTATTGAGCTAGTACCTCATGTTTAGTGTTCAGGGTTATGCTGGAATGGCTGCAGACCTCCTTGAAATAGCGATTGCAGACAAGTGAACCCCGAGGAAGCTGGATAGTTGAAGCAGGCACTCCAAATATTCATGCACTGCAAGGATTCACTTTCATTTTGGGTCTCATCTTCTGGTTGCTGGCTTTTAGTGCTAACTGATACTACCATGGTGGCAGTAATCCAGCAGAGACTGCATGTATGGTTTGCAGGTTTGCTTCCCAAGCCACCAGAAACTTGGCAGAACCCAAATCATTGTGGCATTTTCTTTCCTCCCTTGAAACATTTGGCTTTCTACCTTTGATAACTGAATAGACTGGGCTAGTCACCTTTGGACACCATATACCACAAACAGAGCTAAAGACAGAGCCAATTACTTCCCTCCACTTGTCAAAATATGTCAAATTTGCTTGATCACCACAAGTTCAAAGAAAATTCTGAGGCAACTTTGAGAGGTGAATCAAATACTGCATGATTGGAATGGCTGTGGTTGTATGAGGTGGAAAGCTGCAGAGTTGGGCTGAAACTGTTCACAGAAATCCACAGGCTTGTTGTTGCCAGGCAACCACACTGTGCTGAGATTGGCTGAACATCCCTGTGAGGTGGATTTTAGGCTCTAGGTTTGAAAATTTAAAAGACTGGGATAGTCAAGTTTGGAACCCATAGACCTCAGACATACCAAAAGGTTTTCCAATTACTTCCCTCCACTTCTCAAAATATGTCAAATTTTCTTGATCACTACAACTGTAAAAAAAAATTCTGAGGCAACATAGAGAGGCTAATCAAATACTGCATGATTGGAATGGCTGTGGTTGTATGAGGTGGAAAGCTGCAGAGTTGGGCTGAAACAGTTCACAGAAATCCACAAGCTTGTGGTTGCCAGGCAACCACAATGGGCTGTGATTGGCTGAGCACCATTGTGAGCTGGACTTTAGGCTCTAAGATACAAGTGTGCAGTACGAGACCTGAGTCACAATGCTGGGCGTTGCCATGGAGACCTCAGTGGCACAGAGGACCTTGTAGGGCAAGATTTAAATAGGATGAATATTCTTGGCCTGGTATGCCACAATATTCTCTCCGAAGGCTTCACTGCTCAGAATTTGTGGATGGAAATGCTTGCCAATCTACACATTGATGTACTTTCAATGGGATATTAAATATGCCAGGGCCTGGCAGATGACCTCTGCCATGTCCTATCCTTGAGCATACGCTTTTCCCTTGTCATGTCAGTCATTTGGCTGAGTACTGTTACCTAAGCTATTCAGTCAAGACTTGCTGGCATCATTCACCTGCAGTATAAGAGCTTTATGTGAAATTTCTCAGCAGAAATCCTCTGCAAGCACATAGCTTTGCATATGAGAGACAGTGGTGGAAGTTGAATTTCAAGGGCAGATATTTGAAAACAATGAAACAAGCCCCGAATAAGATCTTTACATGTTTCCCAGATGAATATGTTTGGAAATATGGGGGAAGATGGAGATCAAGGCTGGGAAGAGTGCACACCCATTTCAAGGTACAAAAACCAGGGAAAAACATGGGCAAGCAAGAGAGCTGGTTAATCTGATGTAAAAATCTTTGATGATGAAAGGAAAATTATATTCTCATGATGATATAATCAGGCTGTAGAAGTGAAGTTCTCATGTGGGTTGTCCTATGTGTGGCCTTCTGCACTGGGCAGTGGATGCAGGACAGGAGATCTTCAAATAAATCTGGTGGAACACAAAATACTGAGAAAAATAATTCAGCCTAAATCCTGTGTATTCCTTCCCTTTGAGAACATATATTGATAATGTATGAAGTTTCAAAAGAGAAAATGTCTATTGTGTCATGGTTTAAACAATGAAATGGTCACTTCACATAACATTTTGAATTTTGCTTTCACCGTTGCTCATGTACCAGGCCTGAGTAAAGCTGAATGCAGAGTAAGCCTCATCAATAGTTGTGCATTCCATAAGTGGTTTTAAAACCAGTGAAACCCTTTGGACTTAGTGTTTGTATTTAATTGGTTGATTGGTTTTGCAAATTGTTTGTTTTACTATTTTTAACTTTGTGAGTCAGGGAAGCCCTCACTCATAGTGATTTCGACCTCTCCAAAAGCTCTGAAGTTATTCATGTAACAGCTATTACATGCTATAAGTTTCTCCTATTAAAACTTGAAAGACTAACAGACTCTGCTACTTTTCATCTAAATTCAGTGTTGGGCTAAGTTCAGGGATGGACTTTTTACAAGTCCTTTGAAATGTGTCCTCCTCTAGTCACTGGTCGTGCTGGAATTTACTTTCTTGTGAAGACAGGATTTGAGCAAATTGACACAAGTACAGTTTGCCACTACTCTGGACACCTGTTTAAATATCGAGTTCCCTAAATGGTGTGTGTTTTACTTTGATCTCTGCTGACACTTTGCTCATCCAGTTAGAACCACAGGGCTCCAGGCCATAGCGTTCCAGGCCTAAACAAGAAAATGTCCATTCCGTTTTGGGAGTTCATACGTCTCTCATAATTACTTTTTCCACAAATGTGTGCTGCAGGAGAGGCCCTGTCCAAATGTGGAGAGGCCCATTTTCATTCACTCACTTTCAGACTTTCTAAGATTTTCAGTTACTAGAGATTTTCCCAGACTTGCCATTGTCAAGGGACAGTGCACTTCACTTGAAATTGTGCAGTATTACTTCATGTGTCTCCGTGGAAATTCCACCAATGGGAAACTCTCGCTGTAGTCATCTCCAAGTGTTGCTGCGTAAGAAAATATAACTAACAAAGGATGTGGTTTCAAGCAGAATGAGGAAAGGAGGGATTATCTTTATTTCAGTGCAGGTTGACCTTTCAAAGAAACAGTAATTCCTATCAAATAGGAGGTAAAATCTTTTGTAAAGAGACATGGACATGACACACTCAACTTTATGTCACTTTTTTTAAAACGCCAAGGGCATTTGAGAAATTCTTGGCTGCTGAATTGTCCCTTTTTGCAAATTTCTCTTAGTTAAGACACTCCAGCTTCTTCAAACCATGGTACAGTTCCTTCCATGTAAAAAACCAAAGCAAAAAACAAAATAAATTAAAACAAAACCCATCAAATTACATTTGAGAGCACACAATTGCTCAGCAGGCCCACTATTCAAGAAGCTAGAGGTACAGAATCCTCAGCCTTCAGCCCATGGCCTGAAGTTTTGTCTCTATCATGGCCCCTCAATTCCCTGGCATGTCCACATTAACTCATGAATCTTTACTCATTTCCTCTTCAAATGCACAGGATCCAATATATTTGAACCCTGTTCACCTGGGCTGTAATCATGCAAGGACACACCAGAGGAAGGGCAGCCACTCCCTTGCCTGGGGCCTTGGAGCTTATCAAAATAGAAATGGACACCTGAACAAGGGGAGCCAAAACAAAGAGAGGCATATTCCTAAAGCCTGAAGCACAGAAGCTACCTATAGACCAGTAGTGGGATTTCACAAATTATGTAAGAATCTCTGTGCACATGCTTGGCATGGTCCCTCATGCCTATAATCCCAGCAATCTGGGGGCTGAGCTGGATGGATCCTTGGGAGTTCCAGTCCATCTTGGGCTACGAATTTATCTCAAGGCCTCTTTCAACAACTACATAAGATGCTGTTTCCAAAAAGAGGACAACATTAAACTAGACACACTTGGTCTAGGTCCCTGGGTTCACTACATGAGTTGTGGAGTCTAAATATTCCATGCCATGAGAAAATACCTGGGATTTCTAGTGAAAGGGGCATTTGCATCCCTTTTCTAAGGGTTTCCCTTTCACCATGTTACAGTTCAATTCTGGGAAAACCTGCTGGTGATAAGGTATTGAGCTAGTACCTCATGTTTAGTGTTCAGGGTTATGCTGGAATGGCTGCAGACCTCCTTGAAATAGCGATTGCAGACAAGTGAACCCCGAGGAAGCTGGATAGTTGAAGCAGGCACTCCAAATATTCATGCACTGCAAGGATTCACTTTCATTTTGGGTCTCATCTTCTGGTTGCTGGCTTTTAGTGCTAACTGATACTACCATGGTGGCAGTAATCCAGCAGAGACTGCATGTATGGTTTGCAGGTTTGCTTCCCAAGCCACCAGAAACTTGGCAGAACCCAAATCATTGTGGCATTTTCTTTCCTCCCTTGAAACATTTGGCTTTCTACCTTTGATAACTGAATAGACTGGGCTAGTCACCTTTGGACACCATATACCACAAACAGAGCTAAAGACAGAGCCAATTACTTCCCTCCACTTGTCAAAATATGTCAAATTTGCTTGATCACCACAAGTTCAAAGAAAATTCTGAGGCAACTTTGAGAGGTTAATCAAATACTGCATGATTGGAATGGCTGTGGTTGTATGAGGTGGAAAGCTGCAGATTTGGGCTGAAACTGTTCACAGAAATCCACAGGCTTGTGGTTGCCAGGCAACCACAATGGGCTGTCATTGGCTGAGCACCATTGTGAGCTGGACTTTAGGCTCTAGGATACAAGTGTGCAGTAGGAGACCTGATTCACAATGCTGGGCGTTGCCATGGAGACCTCAGTGGCACAGAGGACCTTGTAGGGCAAGATTTAAATAGGATGAATATTCTTGGCCTGGTATGCCACAATATTCTCTCCGAAGGCTTCACTGCTCAGAATTTGTGGATGGAAATGCTTGCCAATCTACACATTGATGTACTTTCAATGGGATATTAAATATGCCAGGGCCTGGCAGATGACCTCTGCCATGTCCTATCCTTGAGCATACGCTTTTCCCTTGTCATGTCAGTCATTTGGCTGAGTACTGTTACCTAAGCTATTCAGTCAAGACTTGCTGGCATCATTCACCTGCAGTATAAGAGCTTTATGTGAAATTTCTCAGCAGAAATCCTCTGCAAGCACATAGCTTTGGATATGAGAGACAGTGGTGGAAGTTGAATTTCAAGGGCAGATATTTGAACACAATGAAACAAGCCCCGAATAAGATCTTTACATGTTTCCCAGATGAATATGTTTGGAAATATGGGGGAAGATGGAGATCAAGGCTGGGAAGAGTGCACACCCATTTCAAGGTACAAAAACCAGGGAAAAACATGGGCAAGCAAGAGAGCTGGTTAATCTGATGTAAAAATCTTTGATGATGAAAGGAAAATTATATTCTCATGATGATATAATCAGGCTGTAGAAGTGAAGTTCTCATGTGGGTTGTCCTATGTGTGGCCTTCTGCACTGGGCAGTGGATGCAGGACAGGAGATCTTCAAATAAATCTGGTGGAACACAAAATACTGAGAAAAATAATTCAGCCTAAATCCTGTGTATTCCTTCCCTTTGAGAACATATATGGATAATGTATGAAGTTTCAAAAGAGAAAATGTCTATTGTGTCATGGTTTAAACAATGAAATGGTCACTTCACATAACATTTTGAATTTTGCTTTCACCGTTGCTCATGTACCAGGCCTGAGTAAAGCTGAATGCAGAGTAAGCCTCATCAATAGTTGTGCATTCCATAAGTTGTTTTAAAACCAGTGAAACCCTTTGGACTTAGTGTTTGTATTTAATTGGTTGATTGGTTTTGCAAATTGTTTGTTTTACTATTTTTAACTTTGTGAGTCAGGGAAGCCCTCACTCATAGTGATTTCGACCTCTCCAAAAGCTCTGAAGTTATTCATGTAACAGCTATTACATGCTATAAGTTTCTCCTATTAAAACTTGAAAGACTAACAGACTCTGCTACTTTTCATCTAAATTCAGTGTTGGGCTAAGTTCAGGGATGGACTTTTTACAAGTCCTTTGAAATGTGTCCTCCTCTAGTCACTGGTCGTGCTGGAATTTACTTTCTTGTGAAGACAGGATTTGAGCAAATTGACACAAGTACAGTTTGCCACTATTCTGGACACCTGGTTAAATATCGAGTTCCCTAAATGGTGTGTGTTTTACTTTGATCTCTGCTGACACTTTGTTCATCCAGTTAGAACCACAGGGCTCCAGGCCATAGCGTTCCAGGCCTAAACAAGAAAATTTCCATTCCGTTTTGGGAGTTCATTCGTCTCTCATAACTACTTTTTCCACAAATGTGTGCTTCAGGAGAGGCCCTGTCCAAATATGGAGAGGCCCATTTTCATTCACTCACTTTCAGACTTTCTAAGATTTTCAGTTACTAGAGATTTGCCCAGACTTGCCATTGTCAAGGGACAGTGCACTTCACTTGAAATTGTGCAGTATTACTTCATGTGTTTCAGTGGAAATTCCACCAATGGGAAACTCTCGCTGTAGTAATCTCCAAGTGCTGCTGCGTAAGAAAATATAACTAACAAAGGATGTGGTTTCAAGCAGAATGAGGAAAGGAGGGATTATCTTTATTTCAGTGCAGGTTGACCTTTCAAAGAAACAGTAATTCCTATCAAATAGGAGGTAAAATCTTTTGTAAAGAGACATGGACATGACACACTCAACTTTATGTCACTTTTTTTTAAAACGCCAAGGGCATTTGAGAAATTCTTGGCTGCTGAATTGTCCCTTTTTGCAAATTTCTCTTAGGTAAGACACTCCAGCTTCTTCAAACCATGGTACAGTTCCTTCCATGTAAAAAACCAAAGCAAAAAACAAAATAAATTACAACAAAACCCATCAAATTACATTTGAGAGCACACAATTGCTCAGCAGGCCCACTATTCAAGAAGCTAGAGGTACAGAATCCTCAGCCTTCAGCCCATGGCCTGAAGTTTTGTCTCTATCATGGCCCCTCAATTCCCTGGCATGTCCACATTAACTCATGAATCTTTACTCATTTCCTCTTCAAATGCACAGGATCCAATATATTTGAACCCTGTTCACCTGGGCTGTAATCATGCAAGGACACACCAGAGGAAGGGCAGCCACTCCCTTGCCTGGGGCCTTGGAGCTTATCAAAATAGAAATGGACACCTGAACAAGGGGAGCCAAAACAAAGAGAGGCATATTCCTAAAGCCTGAAGCAGAGAAGCTACCTATAGACCAGTAGTGGGATTTCACAAATTATGTAAGAATCTCTGTGCACATGCTTGGCATGGTCCCTCATGCCTATAATCCCAGCAATCTGGGGGCTGAGGTGGATGGATCCTTGGGAGTTCCAGTCCATCTTGGGCTACGAATTTATCTCAAGGCCTCTTTCAACAACTACATAAGATGCTGTTTCCAAAAAGAGGACAACATTAAACTAGACACACTTGGTCTAGGTCCCTGGGTTCACTACATGAGTTGTGGAGTCTAAATATTCCATGCCATGAGAAAATACCTGGGATTTCTAGTGAAAGGGGCATTTGCATCCCTTTTCTAAGGGTTTCCCTTTCACCATGTTACAGTTCAATTCTGGGAAAACCTGCTGGTGATAAGGTATTGAGCTAGTACCTCATGTTTAGTGTTCAGGGTTATGCTGGAATGGCTGCAGACCTCCTTGAAATAGCGATTGCAGACAAGTGAACCCCGAGGAAGCTGGATAGTTGAAGCAGGCACTCCAAATATTCATGCACTGCAAGGATTCACTTTCATTTTGGGTCTCATCTTCTGGTTGCTGGCTTTTAGTGCTAACTGATACTACCATGGTGGCAGTAATCCAGCAGAGACTGCATGTATGGTTTGCAGGTTTGCTTCCCAAGCCACCAGAAACTTGGCAGAACCCAAATCATTGTGGCATTTTCTTTCCTCCCTTGAAACATTTGGCTTTCTACCTTTGATAACTGAATAGACTGGGCTAGTCACCTTTGGACACCATATACCACAAACAGAGCTAAAGACAGAGCCAATTACTTCCCTCCACTTGTCAAAATATGTCAAATTTGCTTGATCACCACAAGTTCAAAGAAAATTCTGAGGCAACTTTGAGAGGTTAATCAAATACTGCATGATTGGAATGGCTGTGGTTGTATGAGGTGGAAAGCTGCAGAGTTGGGCTGAAACTGTTCACAGAAATCCACAGGCTTGTGGTTGCCAGGCAACCACACTGGGCTGAGATTGGCTGAACATCCGTGTGAGGTGGATTTTAGGCTCTAGGTTTGAAAATTTAAAAGACTGGGATAGTCAAGTTTGGAACCCATAGACCTCAGACATACCAAAAGGTTTTCCAATTACTTCCCTCCACTTCTCAAAATATGTCAAATTTTCTTGATCACTACAACTGTAAAAAAAATTCTGAGGCAACATAGAGTGGCTAATCAAAAACTGCATGATTGGAATGCATGTGGTTGTATGAGGTGGAAAGCTGCAGAGTTGGGCTGAAACAGTTCACAGAAATCCATAAGCTTGTGGTTGCCAGGCAACCACAATGGGCTGTCATTGGCTGAGCACCATTGTGAGCTGGACTTTAGGCTCTAGGATACAAGTGTGCAGTAGGAGACCTGAGTCACAATGCTGTGCATTGCCATGGAGACCTCAGTGGCACAGAGGACCTTGTAGGGCAAGATTTAAATAGGATGAATATTCTTGGCCTGGTATGCCACAATATTCTCTCTGAAGGCTTCACTGCTCAGAATTTGGGGATGGAAATGCTTGCCAATCTACACATTGCTGTACTTTCAATGGGATATTAAATATGCCAGGGCCTGGCAGATGACCTCTGCCATGTCCTATCCTTGAGCATACGCTTTTCCCTTGTCATGTCAGTCATTTGGCTGAGTCCTGTTCCCTAAGCTATTCCGTCAAGACTTGCTGGCATCATTCACCTGCAGTATAAGAGCTTTCTGTGAAATTTCTCAGCCGAAATCCTCTGCAAGCACATAGCTTTGGATATGAGAGACAGTGGTGGAAGTTGAATTTCAAGGGCAGATATTTAAAAACAATGAAACAAGCCCCGAATAAGATCTTTACATGTTTCCCAGATGAATATGTTTGAAAATATGGGGGAAGATGGAGATCAAGGCTGGAAAGAGTGCACACCCATTTCAAGGTACAAAAACCAGGGAAAAACATGGGCAAGCAAGAGAGCTGGTTAATCTGATGTAAAAATGTTTGATGATGAAAGGAAAATTATATTCTCATGATGATATAATCAGGCTGTAGAAGTGAAGTTCTCATGTGGGTTGTCCTATGTGTGGCCTTCTGCATTGGGCAGTGGATGCAGGACAGGAGATCTTCAAATAAATCTGGTGGAACACAAAATACTGAAAAAAATAATTCAGCCTAAATCCTGTGTATTCCTTCCCTTTGAGAACATGTATGGATAATGTACGAAGTTTCAAAAGAGAAAATGTCTATTGGGTCATGGTTTCAACAATGAAATGGTCACTTCACATAACATTTTGAATTTTGCTTTCACTGTTGCTCATGTACCAGGCCTGAGTAAAGCAGAATGCAGAGTAAGCCTCATCAATAGTTGTGCATTCCATAAGTGGTTTTAAAACCAGTGAAACCCTTTGGACTTAGTGTTTGTATTTAATTGGTTGATTGGTTTTGCAAATTGTTTGTTTTACTATTTTTAACTTTGTGAGTCAGGGAAGCCCTCACTCATAGTGATTTCGACCTCTCCAAAAGCTCTGAATTTATTCATGTAACAGCTATTACATGCTATAAGTTTCTCCTATTAAAACTTGAAAGACTATCAGACTCTGCT
Source organism: Cavia porcellus (assembly GCF_034190915.1). NCBI lineage: Eukaryota > Metazoa > Chordata > Mammalia > Rodentia > Caviidae > Cavia > Cavia porcellus. Next base: position 3,456,223 of record NW_026947543.1, read on the forward strand.
ACTTTTCATCTAAACTCAGTGTTGGGCTAAGTTCAGGGATGGACTTTTTACAAGTCCTTTGAAATGTGTCCTCCTCTAGTCACTGGTAGTGCTGGAATTTACTTTCTTGTGAAGACAGGATTTGAGCAAATTGACACAAGTACAGTTTGCCACTACTCTGGACACCTGGTTAGATATCGAGTTCCCTAAATGGTGTGTGTTTTACTTTGATCTCTGCTGACACTTTGCTCATCCAGTTAGAACCACAGGGCTCCAGGCCATAGCGTTCCAGGCCTAAACAAGAAAATGTCCATTCCGTTTGGGAGTTCATTCGTCTCTCATAATTACTTTTTCCACAAATGTGTGCTTCAGGAGAGGCCCTGTCCAAATGTGGAGAGGCCCATTTTCATTCACTCACTTTCAGACTTTCTAAGATTTTCAGTTACTAGAGATTTGCCCAGACTTGCCATTGTCAAGGGACAGTGCACTTCACTTGAAATTGTGCAGTATTACTTCATGTGTCTCCGTGGAAATTCCACCAATGGGAAACTCTCACTGTAGTCATCTCCAAGTGTTGCTGCGTAAGAAAATATAACTAACAAAGGATGTGGTTTCAAGCAGAATGAGGAAAGGAGGGATTATCTTTATTTCAGTGCAGGTTGACCTTTCAAAGAAACAGTAATTCCTATCAAATAGGAGGTAAAATCTTTTGTAAAGAGACATGGACATGACACACTCAACTTTATGTCACTTTTTTTAAAACGCCAAGGGCATTTGAGAAATTCTTGGCTGCTGAATTGTCCCTTTTTGCAAATTTCTTTAGGTAAGACACTCCAGCTTCTTCAAACCATGGTACAGTTCCTTCCATGTAAAAAACCAAAGCAAAAAACAAAATAAATTAAAACAAAACCCATCAAATTACATTTGAGAGCACACAATTGCTCAGCAGGCCCACTATTCAAGAAGCTAGAGGTACAGAATCCTCAGCCTTCAGCCCATGGCCTGAAGTTTTGTCTCTATCATGGCCCCTCAATTCCCTGGCATGTCCACATTAACTCATGAATCTTTACTCATTTCCTCTTCAAATGCACACGATCCAATATATTTGAACCCTGTTCATCCAAGGCTGTAATCATCCAAGGACACACCAGAGGAAAGGCAGCTACTCCCTTGCCTGCGGCCTTGGAGCTTATCACAATAGAAATGGACACCTGAACAAGGCGAGCCAAAACAAAGAGAGGCATATTCCTAAAGCCTGAAGCACAGAAGCTACCTATAGACCAGTAGTGGGATTTCACAAATTATGTAAGAATCTCTGTGCATATGCTTGGCATGGTCCCTCATGCCTATAATCCCAGCAATCTGGGGGCTGAGCTGGATGGATCCTTGGGAGTTTCAGTCCATCTTGGGCTACGAATTGATCTCAAGGCCTCTTTCAACAACTACATAAGATGCTGTTTCCAAAAAGAGGACAACATTAAACTAGACACACTTGGTCTAGGTCCCTGGGTTCACTACATGAGTTGTGGAGTCTAAATATTCCAGGCCATGAGAAAATACCTGGGATTTCTAGTGAAAGGGTTATTTGCATCCCTTTTCTAAGGGTTTCCCTTTCACCATGTTACAGTTGAATTCTGGGAAAACCTGCTGGTGATAAGGTATTGAGCTAGTACCTCATGTTTAGTGTTCAGGGTTATGCTGGAATGGCTGCAGACCTCCTTGAAATAGCGATTGCAGACAAGTGAACCCAGAGGAAGCTGGATAGTTGAAGCAGGCACTCCAAATATTCATGCACTGCAAGGATTCACTTTCATTTTGGGTCTCATCTTCTGCTTGCTGGCTTTTAGTGCTAACTGATACTACCATGGTGGCAGTAATCCAGCAGAGACTGCATGTATGGTTTGCAGGTTGGCTTCCCAAGCCACCAGAAACTTGGCAGAACCCAAATCATTGTGGCATTTTCTTTCCTCCCTTGAAACATTTGGCTTTCTACGTTTGATAACTGAATAGACTGGGCTAGTCACCTTTGGACACCATATACCACAAACAGAGCTAAAGACAGAGCCAATTACTTCCCTCCACTTGTCAAAATATGTCAAATTTGCTTGATCACCACAAGTTCAAAGAAAATTCTGAGGCAACTTAGAGAGGTTAATCAAATACTGCATGATTGGAATGGCTGTGGTTGTATGAGGTGGAAAGCTGCAGAGTTGGGCTGAAACAGTTCACAGAAATCCACAGGCTTGTGGTTGCCAGGCAACCACACTGGGCTGAGATTGGCTGAACATCCCTGTGAGGTGGATTTTAGGCTCTAGGTTTGAAAATTTAAAAGACTGGGATAGTCAAGTTTGGAACCCATAGACCTCAGACATACCAAAAGGTTTTCCAATTACTTCCCTCCACTTCTCAAAATATGTCAAATTTTCTTGATCACTACAACTGTAAAAAAAATTCTGAGGCAACATAGAGAGGCTAATCAAATACTGCATGATTGGAATGGCTGTGGTTGTATGAGGTGGAAAGCTGCAGAGTTGGGCTGAAACAGTTCACAGAAATCCACAAGCTTGTGGTTGCCAGGCAACCACAATGGGCTGTGATTGGCTGAGCACCATTGTGAGCTGGACTTTAGGCTCTAGGATACAAGTGTGCAGTAGGAGACCTGAGTCACAATGCTGGGCGTTGCCATGGAGACCTCAGTGGCACAGAGGACCTTGTAGGGCAAGATTTAAATAGGATGAATATTCTTGGCCTGGTATGCCACAATATTCTCTCCGAAGGCTTCACTGCTCAGAATTTGTGGATGGAAATGCTTGCCAATCTACACATTGATGTACTTTCAATGGGATATTAAATATGCCAGGGCCTGGCAGATGACCTCTGCCATGTCCTATCCTTGAGCATACGCTTTTCCCTTGTCATGTCAGTCATTTGGCTGAGTCCTGTTCCCTAAGCTATTCAGTCAAGACTTGCTGGCATCATTCACCTGCAGTATAAGAGCTTTCTGTGAAATTTCTCAGCAGAAATCCTCTGCAAGCACATAGTTTTGGATATGAGAGACAGTGGTGGAAGTTGAATTTCAAGGGCAGATATTTGAAAACAATGAAACAAGCCCCGAATAAGATCTTTACATGTTTCCCAGATGAATATGTTTGGAAATATGGGGGAAGATGGAGATCAAGGCTGGGAAGAGTGCACACCCATTTCAAGGTACAAAAACCAGGGAAAAACATGGGCAAGCAAGAGAGCTGGTTAATCTGATGTAAAAATCTTTGATGATGAAAGGAAAATTATATTCTCATGATGATATAATCAGGCTGTAGAAGTGAAGTTCTCATGTGGGTTGTCCTATGTGTGGCCTTCTGCACTGGGCAGTGGATGCAGGACAGGAGATCTTCAAATAAATCTGGTGGAACACAAAATACTGAGAAAAATAATTCAGCCTAAATCCTGTGTATTCCTTCCCTTTGAGAACATATATGGATAATGTATGAAGTTTCAAAAGAGAAAATGTCTATTGTGTCATGGTTTCAACAATGAAATGGTCACTTCACATAACATTTTGAATTTTGCTTTCACCGTTGCTCATGTACCAGGCCTGAGTAAAGCTGAATGCAGAGTAAGCCTCATCAATAGTTGTGCATTCCATAAGTGGTTTTAAAACCAGTGAAACCCTTTGGACTTAGTGTTTGTATTTAATTGGTTGATTGGTTTTGCAAATTGTTTGTTTTACTATTTTTAACTTTGTGAGTCAGGGAAGCCCTCACTCATAGTGATTTCGACCTCTCCAAAAGCTCTGAAGTTATTCATGTAACAGCTATTACATGCTATAAGTTTCTCCTATTAAAACTTGAAAGACTAACAGACTCTGCTACTTTTCATCTAAATTCAGTGTTGGGCTAAGTTCAGGGATGGACTTTTTACAAGTCCTTTGAAATGTGTCCTCCTCTAGTCACTGGTCGTGCTGGAATTTACTTTCTTGTGAAGACAGGATTTGAGCAAATTGACACAAGTACAGTTTGCCACTACTCTGGACACCTGGTTAAATATCGAGTTCCCTAAATGGTGTGTGTTTTACTTTGATCTCTGCTGACACTTTGTTCATCCAGTTAGAACCACAGGGCTCCAGGCCATAGCGTTCCAGGCCTAAACAAGAAAATTTCCATTCCGTTTTGGGAGTTCATTCGTCTCTCATAATTACTTTTTCCACAAATGTGTGCTTCAGGAGAGGCCCTGTCCAAATATGGAGAGGCCCATTTTCATTCACTCACTTTCAGACTTTCTAAGATTTTCAGTTACTAGAGATATGCCCAGACTTGCCATTGTCAAGGGACAGTGCACTTCACTTGAAATTGTGCAGTATTACTTCATGTGTTTCAGTGGAAATTCCACCAATGGGAAACTCTCGCTGTAGTCATCTCCAAGTGTTGCTGCGTAAGAAAATATAACTAACAAAGGATGTGGTTTCAAGCAGAATGAGGAAAGGAGGGATTATCTTTATTTCAGTGCATGTTGACCTTTCAAAGAAACAGTAATTCCTATCAAATAGGACGTAAAATCTTTTGTAAAGAGACATGGACATGACACACTCAACTTTATGTCACTTTTTTTAAAACGCCAAGGGCATTTGAGAAATTCTTGGCTGCTGAATTGTCCCTTTTTGCAAATTTCTCTTAGGTAAGACACTCCAGCTTCTTCAAACCATGGTACAGTTCCTTCCATGTAAAAAACCAAAGCAAAAAACAAAATAAATTAAAACAATACCCATCAAATTACATTTGAGAGCACACAATTGCTCAGCAGGCCCACTATTCAAGAAGCTAGAGGTACAGAATCCTCAGGCTTCAGCCCATGGCCTGAAGTTTTGTCTCTACCATGGCCCCTCAATTCCCTGGCATGTCCACATTAACTCATGAATCTTTACTCATTTCCTCTTCAAATGCACAGGATCCAATATATTTGAACCCTGTTCACCTGGGCTGTAATCATGCAAGGACACACCAGAGGAAGGGCAGCCACTCCCTTGCCTGGGGCCTTGGAGCTTATCAAAATAGAAATGGACACCTGAACAAGGGGAGCCAAAACAAAGAGAGGCATATTCCTAAAGCCTGAAGCAAAGAAGCTACCTATAGACCAGTAGTGGGATTTCACAAATTATGTAAGAATCTCTGTGCACATGCTTGGCATGGTCCCTCATGCCTATAATCCCAGCAATCTGGGGGCTGAGCTGGATGGATCCTTGGGAGTTCCAGTCCTTCTTGGGCTACGAATTGATCTCAAGGCGTCTTTCAACAACTACATAAGATGCTGTTTCCAAAAAGAGGACAACATTAAACTAGACACACTTGGTCTAGGTCCCTGGGTTCACTACATGAGTTGTGGAGTCTAAATATTCCATGCCATGAGAAAATACCTGGGATTTCTAGTGAAAGGGTTATTTGCATCCCTTTTCTAAGGGTTTCCCTTTCACCATGTTACAGTTGAATTCTGGGAAAACCTGCTGGTGATAAGGTATTGAGCTAGTACCTCATGTTTAGTGTTCAGGGTTATGCTGGAATGGCTGCAGACCTCCTTGAAATAGCGATTGCAGACAAGTGAACCCCGAGGAAGCTGGATAGTTGAAGCAGGCACTCCAAATATTCATGCACTGCAAGGATTCACTTTCATTTTGGGTCTCATCTTCTGGTTGCTGGCTTTTAGTGCTAACTGATACTACCATGGTGGCAGTAATCCAGCAGAGACTGCCTGTATGGTTTGCAGGTTTGCTTCCCAAGCCACCAGAAACTTGGCAGAACCCAAATCATTGTGGCATTTTCTTTCCTCCCTTGAAACATTTGGCTTTCTACCTTTGATAACTGAATAGACTGGGCTAGTCACCTTTGGACACCATATACCACAAACAGAGCTAAAGACAGAGCCAATTACTTCCCTCCACTTGTCAAAATATGTCAAATTTGCTTGATCACCACAAGTTCAAAGAAAATTCTGAGGCAACTTTGAGAGGTTAATCAAATACTGCATGATTGGAATGGCTGTGGTTGTATGAGGTGGAAAGCTGCAGATTTGGGCTGAAACTGTTCACAGAAATCCACAGGCTTGTGGTTGCCAGGCAACCACAATGGGCTGTCATTGGCTGAGCACCATTGTGAGCTGGACTTTAGGCTCTAGGATACAAGTGTGCAGTAGGAGACCTGATTCACAATGCTGGGCGTTGCCATGGAGACCTCAGTGGCACAGAGGACCTTGTAGGGCAAGATTTAAATAGGATGAATATTCTTGGCCTGGTATGCCACAATATTCTCTCTGAAGGCTTCACTGCTCAGAATTTGTGGATGGAAATGCTTGCCAATCTACACATTGATGTACTTTCAATGGGATATTAAATATGCCAGGGCCTGGCAGATGACCTCTGCCATGTCCTATCCTTGAGCATACGCTTTTCCCTTGTCATGTCAGTCATTTGGCTGAGTCCTGTTCCCTAAGCTATTCAGTCAAGACTTGCTGGCATCATTCACCTGCAGTATAAGAGCTTTTTGTGAAATTTCTCAGCAGAAATCCTCTGCAAGCACATAGCTTTGGATATGAGAGACAGTGGTGGAAGTTGAATTTCAAGGGCAGATATTTGAAAACAATGAAACAAGCCCCGAATAAGATCTTTACATGTTTCCCAGATGAATATGTTTGGAAATATGGGGGAAGATGGAGATCAAGGCTGGGAAGAGTGCACACCCATTTCAAGGTACAAAAACCAGGGAAAAACATGGGCAAGCAAGAGAGCTGGTTAATCTGATGTAAAAATGTTTGATGATGAAAGGAAAATTATATTCTCATGATGATATAATCAGGCTGTAGAAGTGAAGTTCTCATGTGGGTTGTCCTATGTGTGGCCTTCTGCATTGGGCAGTGGATGCAGGACAGGAGATCTTCAAATAAATCTGGTGGAACACAAAATACTGAAAAAAATAATTCAGCCTAAATCCTGTGTATTCCTTCCCTTTGAGAACATGTATGGATAATGTACGAAGTTTCAAAAGAGAAAATGTCTATTGGGTCATGGTTTCAACAATGAAATGGTCACTTCACATAACATTTTGAATTTTGCTTTCACCGTTGCTCATGTACCAGGCCTGAGTAAAGCAGAATGCAGAGTAAGCGTCATCAATAGTTGTGCATTCCATAAGTGGTTTTAAAACTAGTGAAACCCTTTGGACTTAGTGTTTGTATTTAATTGGTTGATTGGTTTTGCAAATTGTTTGTTTTACTATTTTTCACTTTGTGAGTCAGGGAAGCCCTCACTCATAGTGATTTCGACCTCTCCAAAAGCTCTGAATTTATTCATGTAACAGCTATTACATGCTATAAGTTTCTCCTATTAAAACTTGAAAGACTATCAGACTCTGCTACTTTTCATCTAAATTCAGTGTTGGGCTAAGTTCAGGGATGGACTTTTTACAAGTCCTTTGAAATGTGTCCTCCTCTAGTCACTGGTCATGCTGGAATTTACTTTCTTGTGAAGACAGGATTTGAGCAAATTGACACAAGTACAGTTTGCCACTACTCTGGACACCTGGTTAGATATCGAGTTCCCTAAATGGTGTGTGTTTTACTTTGATCTCTGCTGACACTTTGCTCATCCAGTTAGAACCACAGGGCTCCAGGCCATAGCGTTCCAGGCCTAAATAAGAAAATGTCCATTCCGTTTTGGGAGTTCATTCGTCTCTCATAATTACTTTTTCCACAAATGTGTGCTTCAGGAGAGGCCCTGTCCAAATGTGGAGAGGCCCATTTTCATTCACTCACTTTCAGACTTTCTAAGATTTTCAGTTACTAGAGATTTGCCCAGACTTGCCATTGTCAAGGGACAGTGCACTTCACTTGAAATTGTGCAGTATTACTTCATGTGTCTCCGTGGAAATTCCACCAATGGGAAACTCTCACTGTAGTCATCTCCAAGTGTTGCTGCGTAAGAAAATATAACTAACAAAGGATGTGGTTTCAAGCAGAATGAGGAAAGGAGGGATTATCTTTATTTCAGTGCAGGTTGACCTTTCAAAGAAACAGTAATTCCTATCAAATAGGAGGTAAAATCTTTTGTAAAGAGACATGGACATGACACACTCAACTTTATGTCACTTTTTTTAAAACGCCAAGGGCATTTGAGAAATTCTTGGCTGCTGAATTGTCCCTTTTTGCAAATTTCTCTTAGGTAAGACACTCCAGCTTCTTCAAACCATGGTACAGTTCCTTCCATGTAAAAAACCAAAGCAAAAAAACAAAATAAATTAAAACAAAACCCATCAAATTACATTTGAGAGCACACAATTGCTCAGCAGGCCCACTATTCAAGAAGCTAGAGGTACAGAATCCTCAGCCTTCAGCCCATGGCCTGAAGTTTTGTCTCTATCATGGCCCCTCAATTCCCTGGCATGTCCACATTAACTCATGAATCTTTACTCATTTCCTCTTCAAATGCACAGGATCCAATATATTTGAACCCTGTTCATCCAAGGCTGTAATCATCCAAGGACACACCAGAGGAAGGGCAGCTACTCCCTTGCCTGTGGCCTTCTAGCTTATCACAATAGAAATGGACACCTGAACAAGGCGAGCCAAAACAAAGAGAGGCATATTCCTAAAGCCTGAAGCAGAGAAGCTACCTATAGACCAGTAGTGGGATTTCACAAATTATGTAAGAATCTCTGTGCACATGCTTGGCATGGTCCCTCATGCCTATAATCCCAGCAATCTGGGGGCTGAGCTGGATGGATCCTTGGGAGTTCCAGTCCATCTTGGGCTACGAATTGATCTCAAGGCCTCTTTCAACAACTACATAAGATGCTGTTTCCAAAAAGAGGACAACATTAAACTAGACACACTTGGTCTAGGTCCCTGGGTTCACTACATGAGTTGTGGAGTCTAAATATTCCAGGCCATGAGAAAATACCTGGGATTTCTAGTGAAAGGGTTATTTGCATCCCTTTTCTAAGTGTTTCCCTTTCACCATGTTACAGTTGAATTCTGGGAAAACCTGCTGGTGATAAGGTATTGAGCTAGTACCTCATGTTTAGTGTTCAGGGTTATGCTGGAATGGCTGCAGACCTCCTTGAAATAGCGATTGCAGACAAGTGAACCCAGAGGAAGCTGGATAGTTGAAGCAGGCACTCCAAATATTCATGCACTGCAAGGATTCACTTTCATTTTGGGTCTCATCTTCTGGTTGCTGGCTTTTAGTGCTAACTGATACTACCATGGTGGCAGTAATCCAGCAGAGACTGCATGTATGGTTTGCAGGTTGGCTTCCCAAGCCACCAGAAACTTGGCAGAACCCAAATCATTGTGGCATTTTCTTTCCTCCCTTGAAACATTTGGCTTTCTACGTTTGATAACTGAATAGACTGGGCTAGTCACCTTTGGACACCATATACCACAAACAGAGCTAAAGACAGAGCCAATTACTTCCCTCCACTTGTCAAAATATGTCAAATTTGCTTGATCACCACAAGTTCAAAGAAAATTCTGAGGCAACTTAGAGAGGTTAATCAAATACTGCATGATTGGAAAGGCTGTGGTTGTATGAGGTGGAAAGCTGCAGAGTTGGGCTGAAACTGTTCACAGAAATCCACAGGCTTGTGGTTGCCAGGCAACCACACTGGGCTGAGATTCGCTGAACATCCCTGTGAGGTGGATTTTAGGCTCTAGGTTTGAAAATTTAAAAGACTGGGATAGTCAAGTTTGGAACCCATAGACCTCAGACATACCAAAAGGTTTTCCAATTACTTCCCTCCACTTCTCAAAATATGTCAAATTTTCTTGATCACTACAACTGTAAAAAAAAATTCTGAGGCAACATAGAGAGGCTAATCAAATACTGCATGATTGGAATGGCTGTGGTTGTATGAGGTGGAAAGCTGCAGAGTTGGGCTGAAACAGTTCACAGAAATCCACAAGCTTGTGGTTGCCAGGCAACCACAATGGGCTGTGATTGGCTGAGCACCATTGTGAGCTGGACTTTAGGCTCTAGGATACAAGTGTGCAGTACGAGACCTGAGTCACAATGCTGGGCGTTGCCATGGAGACCTCAGTGGCACAGAGGACCTTGTAGGGCAAGATTTAAATAGGATGAATATTCTTGGCCTGGTATGCCACAATATTCTCTCCGAAGGCTTCACTGCTCAGAATTTGTGGATGGAAATGCTTGCCAATCTACACATTGATGTACTTTCAATGGGATATTAAATATGCCAGGGCCTGGCAGATGACCTCTGCCATGTCCTATCCTTGAGCATACGCTTTTCCCTTGTCATGTCAGTCATTTGGCTGAGTCCTGTTCCCTAAGCTATTCAGTCAAGACTTGCTGGCATCATTCACCTGCAGTATAAGAGCTTCCTGTGAAATTTCTCAGCAGAAATCCTCTGCAAGCACATAGCTTTGGATATGAGAGACAGTGGTGGAAGTTGAATTTCAAGGGCAGATATTTGAAAACAATGAAACAAGCCCCGAATAAGATCTTTACATGTTTCCCAGATGAATATGTTTGGAAATATGGGGGAAGATGGAGATCAAGGCTGGGAAGAGTGCACACCCATTTCAAGATACAAAAACCAGGGAAAAACATGGGCAAGCAAGAGAGCTGGTTAATCTGATGTAAAAATCTTTGATGATGAAAGGAAAATTATATTCTCATGATGATATAATCAGGCTGTAGAAGTGAAGTTCTCATGTGGGTTGTCCTATGTGTGGCCTTCTGCACTGGGCAGTGGATGCAGGACAGGAGATCTTCAAATAAATCTGGTGGAACACAAAATACTGAGAAAAATAATTCAGCCTAAATCCTGTGTATTCCTTCCCTTTGAGAACATATATGGATAATGTATGAAGTTTCAAAAGAGAAAATGTCTATTGTGTCATGGTTTCAACAATGAAATGGTCACTTCACATAACATTTTGAATTTTGCTTTCACCGTTGCTCATGTACCAGGCCTGAGTAAAGCTGAATGCAGAGTAAGCCTCATCAATAGTTGTGCATTCCATAAGTGGTTTTAAAACCAGTGAAACCCTTTGGACTTAGTGTTTGTATTTAATTGGTTGATTGGTTTTGCAAATTGTTTGTTTTACTATTTTTAACTTTGTGAGTCAGGGAAGCCCTCACTCATAGTGATTTCGACCTCTCCAAAAGCTCTGAAGTTATTCATGTAACAGCTATTACATGCTATAAGTTTCTCCTATTAAAACTTGAAAGACTAACAGACTCTGCTACTTTTCATCTAAATTCAGTGTTGGGCTAAGTTCAGGGATGGACTTTTTACAAGTCCTTTGAAATGTGTCCTCCTCTAGTCACTGGTCGTGCTGGAATTTACTTTCTTGTGAAGACAGGATTTGAGCAAATTGACACAAGTACAGTTTGCCACTACTCTGGACACCTGGTTAAATATCGAGTTCCCTAAATGGTGTGTGTTTTACTTTGATCTCTGCTGACCTTTGTTCATCCAATTAGAACCACAGGGCTCCAGGCCATAGCGTTCCAGGCCTAAACAAGAAAATTTCCATTCCGTTTTGGGAGTTCATTCGTCTCTCATAATTACTTTTTCCACAAATGTGTGCTTCAGGAGAGGCCCTGTCCAAATATGGAGAGGCCCATTTTCATTCACTCACTTTCAGACTTTCTAAGATTTTCAGTTACTAGAGATTTGCCCAGACTTGCCATTGTCAAGGGACAGTGCACTTCACTTGAAATTGTGCAGTATTACTTCATGTGTTTCAGTGGAAATTCCACCAATGGGAAACTCTCGCTGTAGTCATCTCCAAGTGTTGCTGCGTAAGAAAATATAACTAACAAAGGATGTGGTTTCAAGCAGAATGAGGAAAGGAGGGATTATCTTTATTTCAGTGCAGGTTGACCTTTCAAAGAAACAGTAATTCCTATCAAATAGGAGGTAAAATCTTTTGTAAAGAGACATGGACATGACACACTCAACTTTATGTCACTTTTTTTAAAACGCCAAGGGCATTTGAGAAATTCTTGGCTGCTGAATTGTCCCTTTTTGCAAATTTCTCTTAGGTAAGACACTCCAGCTTCTTCAAACCATGGTACAGTTCCTTCCATGTAAAAAACCAAAGCAAAAAACAAAATAAATTAAAACAAAACCCATCAAATTACATTTGAGAGCACACAATTGCTCAGCAGGCCCACTATTCAAGAAGCTAGAGGTACAGAATCCTCAGCCTTCAGCCCATGGCCTGAAGTTTTGTCTCTATCATGGCCCCTCAATTCCCTGGCATGTCCACATTAACTCATGAATCTTTACTCATTTCCTCTTCAAATGCACAGGATCCAATATATTTGAACCCTGTTCACCTGGGCTGTAATCATGCAAGGACACACCAGAGGAAGGGCAGCCACTCCCTTGCCTGGGGCCTTGGAGCTTATCAAAATGGAAATGGACACCTGAACAAGGGGAGCCAAAACAAAGAGAGGCATATTCCTAAAGCCTGAAGCACAGAAGCTACCTATAGACCAGTAGTGGGATTTCACAAATTATGTAAGAATCTCTGTGCACATGCTTGGCATGGTCCCTCATGCCTATAATCCCAGCAATCTGAGGGCTGAGCTGGATGGATCCTTGGGAGTTCCAGTCCATCTTGGGCTACGAATTGATCTCAAGGCCTCTTTCAACAACTACATAAGATGCTGTTTCCATAAAGAGGACAACATTAAACTAGACACACTTGGTCTAGGTCCCTGGGTTCACTACATGAGTTGTGGAGTCTAAATATTCCATGCCATGAGAAAATACCTGGGATTTCTAGTGAAAGGGGCATTTGCATCCCTTTTCTAAGGGTTTCCCTTTCACCATGTTACAGTTCAATTCTGGGAAAACCTGCTGGTGATAAGGTATTGAGCTAGTACCTCATGTTTAGTGTTCAGGGTTATGCTGGAATGGCTGCAGACCTCCTTGAAATAGCGATTGCAGACAAGTGAACCCCGAGGAAGCTGGATAGTTGAAGCAGGCACTCCAAATATTCATGCACTGCAAGGGTTCACTTTCATTTTGGGTCTCATCTTCTGGTTGCTGGCTTTTAGTGCTAACTGATACTACCATGGTGGCAGTAATCCAGCAGAGACTGCATGTATGGTTTGCAGGTTGGCTTCCCAAGCCACCAGAAACTTGTCAGAACCCAAATCATTGTGGCATTTTCTTTCCTCCCTTGAAACATTTGGCTTTCTACCTTTGATAACTGAATAGACTGGGCTAGTCACCTTTGGACACCATATACCACAAACAGAGCTAAAGACAGAGCCAATTACTTCCCTCCACTTGTCAAAATATGTCAAATTTGCTTGATCACCACAAGTTCAAAGAAAATTCTGAGGCAACTTTGAGAGGTTAATCAAATACTGCATGATTGGAATTGCTGTGGTTGTATGAGGTGGAAAGCTGCAGAGTTGGGCTGAAACTGTTCACAGAAATCCACAGGCTTGTGGTTGCCAGGCAACCACAATGGGCTGTCATTGGCTGAGCACCATTGTGAGCTGGACTTTAGGATCTAGGATACAAGTGTGCAGTAGGAGACCTGATTCACAATGCTGGGCGTTGCCATGGAGACCTCAGTGGCACAGAGGACCTTGTAGGGCAAGATTTAAATAGGATGAATATTCTTGGCCTGGTATGCCACAATATTCTCTCTGAAGGCTTCACTGCTCAGAATTTGTGGATGGAAATGCTTGCCAATCTACACATTGATGTACTTTCAATGGGATATTAAATATGCCAGGGCCTGGCAGATGACCTCTGCCATGTCCTATCCTTGAGCATACGCTTTTCCCTTGTCATGTCAGTCATTTGGCTGAGTCCTGTTCCCTAAGCTATTCAGTCAAGACATGCTGGCATCATTCACCTGCAGTATAAGAGCTTTTTGTGAAATTTCTCAACAGAAATCCTCTGCAAGCACATAGCTTTGGATATGAGAGACAGTGGTGGAAGTTGAATTTCAAGGGCAGATATTTGAAAACAATGAAACAAGCCCCGAATAAGATCTTTACATGTTTCCCAGATGAATATGTTTGGAAATATGGGGGAAGATGGAGATCAAGGCTGGGAAGAGTGCACACCCATTTCAAGGTACAAAAACCAGGGAAACACATGGGCAAGCAAGAGAGCTGGTTAATCGGATGTAAAAATCTTTGATGATGAAAGGAAAATTATATTCTCATGATGATATAATCAGGCTGTAGAAGTGAAGTTCTCATGTGGGTTGTCCTATGTGTGGCCTTCTGCATTGGGCAGTGGATGCAGGACAGGAGATCTTCAAATAAATCTGGTGGAACACAAAATACTGAAAAAAATAATTCAGCCTAAATCCTGTGTATTCCTTCCCTTTGAGAACATGTATGGATAATGTACGAAGTTTCAAAAGAGAAAATGTCTATTGGGTCATGGTTTCAACAATGAAATGGTCACTTCACATAACATTTTGAATTTTGCTTTCACCGTTGCTCATGTACCAGGCCTGAGTAAAGCAGAATGCAGAGTAAGCCTCATCAATAGTTGTGCATTCCATAAGTGGTTTTAAAACCAGTGAAACCCTTTGGACTTAGTGTTTGTATTTAATTGGTTGATTGGTTTTGCAAATTGTTTGTTTTCCTATTTTTAACTTTGTGAGTCAGGGAAGCCCTCACTCATAGTGATTTCGACCTCTCCAAAAGCTCTGAATTTATTCATGTAACAGCTATTACATGCTATCAGTTTCTCCTATTAAAACTTGAAAGACTATCAGACTCTGCTACTTTTCATCTAAATTCAGTGTTGGGCTCAGTTCAGGGATGGACTTTTTACAAGTCCTTTGAAATGTGTCCTCCTCTAGTCACTGGTCATGCTGGAATTTACTTTCTTGTGAAGACAGGATTTGAGCAAATTGACACAAGTACAGTTTGCCACTACTCTGGACACCTGGTTAGATATCGAGTTCCCTAAATGGTGTGTGTTTTACTTTGATCTCTGCTGACACTTTGCTCATCCAGTTAGAACCACAGGGCTCCAGGCCATAGCGTTCCAGGCCTAAACAAGAAAATGTCCATTCCATTTTGGGAGTTCATTCGTCTCTCATAATTACTTTTTCCACAAATGTGTGCTTCAGGAGAGGCCCTGTCCAAATGTGGAGAGGCCCATTTTCATTCACTCACTTTCAGACTTTCTAAGATTTTCAGTTACTAGAGATTTGCCCAGACTTGCCATTGTCAAGGGACAGTGCACTTCACTTGAAATTGTGCAGTATTACTTCATGTGTCTCCGTGGAAATTCCACCAATGGGAAACTCTCGCTGTAGTCATCTCCAAGTGTTGCTGCATAAGAAAATATAACTAACAAAGGATGTGCTTTCAAGCAGAATGAGGAAAGGAGGGATTATCTTTATTTCAGTGCAGGTTGACCTTTCAAAGAAACAGTAATTCCTATCAAATAGGAGGTAAAATCTTTTGTAAAGAGACATGGACATGACACACTCAACTTTATGTCACTTTTTTTAAAACGCCAAGGGCATTTGAGAAATTCTTGGCTGCTGAATTGTCCCTTTTTGCAAATTTCTCTTAGGTAAGACACTCCAGCTTCTTCAAACCATGGTACAGTTCCTTCCATGTAAAAAACCAAATCAAAAAACAAAATAAATTAAAACGAAACCCATCAAATTACATTTGAGAGCACACAATTGCTCAGCAGGCCCACTATTCAAGAAGCTAGAGGTACAGAATCCTCAGCCTTCAGCCCATGGCCTGAAGTTTTGTCTCTATCATGGCCCCTCAATTCCCTGGCATGTCCACATTAACTCATGAATCTTTACTCATTTCCTCTTCAAATGCACAGGATCCAATATATTTGAACCCTGTTCATCCAAGGCTGTAATCATCCAAGGACACACCAGAGGAAGGGCAGCTACTCCCTTGCCTGCGGCCTTGGAGCTTATCACAATAGAAATGGACACCTGAACAAGGCGAGCCAAAACAAAGAGAGGCATATTCCTAAAGCCTGAACCACAGAAGCTACCTATAGACCAGTAGTGGGATTTCACAAATTATGTAAGAATCTCTGTGCACATGCTTGGCATGGTCCCTCATGCCTATAATCCCAGCAATCTGGGGGCTGAGCTGGATGGATCCTTGGGAGTTCCAGTCCATCTTGGGCTACGAATTGATCTCAAGGCCTCTTTCAACAACTACATAAGATGCTGTTTCCAAAAAGAGGACAACATTAAACTAGACACACTTGGTCTAGGTCCCTGGGTTCACTACATGAGTTGTGGAGTCTAAATATTCCAGGCCATGAGAAAATACCTGGGATTTCTAGTGAAAGGGTTATTTGCATCCCTTTTCTAAGGGTTTCCCTTTCACCATGTTACAGTTCAATTCTGGGAAAACCTGCTGGTGATAAGGTATTGAGCTAGTACCTCATGTTTAGTGTTCAGGGTTATGCTGGAATGGCTGCAGACCTCCTTGAAATAGCGATTGCAGACAAGTGAACCCAGAGGAAGCTGGATAGTTGAAGCAGGCACTCCAAATATTCATGCACTGCAAGGATTCACTTTCATTTTGGGTCTCATCTTCTGCTTGCTGGCTTTTAGTGCTAACTGATACTACCATGGTGGCAGTAATCCAGCAGAGACTGCATGTATGGTTTGCAGGTTGGCTTCCCAAGCCACCAGAAACTTGGCAGAACCCAAATCATTGTGGCATTTTCTTTCCTCCCTTGAAACATTTGGCTTTCTACGTTTGATAACTGAATAGACTGGGCTAGTCACCTTTGGACACCATATACCACAAACAGAGCTAAAGACAGAGCCAATTACTTCCCTCCACTTGTCAAAATATGTCAAATTTGCTTGATCACCACAAGTTCAAAGAAAATTCTGAGGCAACTTAGAGAGGTTAATCAAATACTGCATGATTGGAATGGCTGTGGTTGTATGAGGTGGAAAGCTGCAGAGTTGGGCTGAAACTGTTCACAGAAATCCACAGGCTTGTGGTTGCCAGGCAACCACACTGGGCTGAGATTGGCTGAACATCCCTGTGAGGTGGATTTTAGGCTCTAGGTTTGAAAATTTAAAAGACTGGGATAGTCAAGTTTGGAACCCATAGACCTCAGACATACCAAAAGGTTTTCCAATGACTTCCCTCCACTTCTCAAAATATGTCAAATTTTCTTGATCACTACAACTGTACAAAAAAATTCTGAGGCAACATAGAGAGGCTAATCAAATACTGCATGATTGGAATGGCTGTGGTTGTATGAGGTGGAAAGCTGCAGAGTTGGGCTGAAACAGTTCACAGAAATCCACAAGCTTGTGGTTGCCAGGCAACCACAATGGGCTGTGATTGGCTGAGCACCATTGTGAGCTGGACTTTAGGCTCTAGGATACAAGTGTGCAGTAGGAGACGTGAGTCACAATGCTGGGCGTTGCCATGGAGACCTCAGTGGCACAGAGGACCTTGTAGGGCAAGATTTAAATAGGATGAATATTCTTGGCCTGGTATGCCACAATATTCTCTCCGAAGGCTTCACTGCTCAGAATTTGTGGATGGAAATGCTTGCCAATCTACACATTGATGTACTTTCAATGGGATATTAAATATGCCAGGGCCTGGCAGATGACCTCTGCCATGTCCTATCCTTGAGCATACGCTTTTCCCTTGTCATGTCAGTCATTTGGCTGAGTCCTGTTCCCTAAGCTATTCAGTCAAGACTTGCTGGCATCATTCACCTGCAGTATAAGAGCTTCCTGTGAAATTTCTCAGCAGAAATCCTCTGCAAGCACATAGCTTTGGATATGAGAGACAGTGGTGGAAGTTGAATTTCAAGGGCAGATATTTGAAAACAATGAAACAAGCCCCGAATAAGATCTTTACATGTTTCCCAGATGAATATGTTTGGAAATATGGGGGAAGATGGAGATCAAGGCTGGGAAGAGTGCACACCCATTTCAAGGTACAAAAACCAGGGAAAAACATGGGCAAGCAAGAGAGCTGGTTAATCTGATGTAAAAATCTTTGATGATGAAAGGAAAATTATATTCTCATGATGATATAATCAGGCTGTAGAAGTGAAGTTCTCATGTGGGTTGTCCTATGTGTGGCCTTTGCACTGGGCAGTGGATGCAGGACAGGAGATCTTCAAATAAATCTGGTGGAACACAAAATACTGAGAAAAATAATTCAGCCTAAATCCTGTGTATTACTTCCCTTTGAGAACATATATGGATAATGTATGAAGTTTCAAAAGAGAAAATGTCTATTGTGTCATGGTTTCAACAATGAAATGGTCACTTCACATAACATTTTGAATTTTGCTTTCACCGTTGCTCATGTACCAGGCCTGAGTAAAGCTGAATGCAGAGTAAGCCTCATCAATAGTTGTGCATTCCCTAAGGGGTTTTAAAACCAGTGAAACCCTTTGGACTTAGTGTTTGTATTTAATTGGTTGATTGGTTTTGCAAATTGTTTGTTTTACTATTTTTAACTTTGTGAGTCAGGGAAGCCCTCACTCATAGTGATTTCGACCTCTCCAAAAGCTCTGAAGTTATTCATGTAACAGCTATTACATGCTATAAGTTTCTCCTATTAAAACTTGAAAGACTAACAGACTCTGCTACTTTTCATCTAAATTCAGTGTTGGGCTAAGTTCAGGGATGGACTTTTTACAAGTCCTTTGAAATGTGTCCTCCTCTAGTCACTGGTCGTGCTGGAATTTACTTTCTTGTGAAGACAGGATTTGAGCAAATTGACACAAGTACAGTTTGCCACTACTCTGGACACCTGGTTAAATATCGAGTTCCCTAAATGGTGTGTGTTTTACTTTGATCTCTGCTGACACTTTGTTCATCCAGTTAGAACCACAGGGCTCCAGGCCATAGCGTTCCAGGCCTAAACAAGAAAATTTCCATTCCGTTTTGGGAGTTCATTCGTCTCTCATAATTACTTTTTCCACAAATGTGTGCTTCAGGAGAGGCCCTGTCCAAATATGGAGAGGCCCATTTTCATTCACTCACTTTCAGACTTTCTAAGATTTTCAGTTACTAGAGATTTGCCCAGACTTGCCATTTTCAAGGGACAGTGCACTTCACTTGAAATTGTGCAGTATTACTTCATGTGTCTCCGTGGAAATTCCACCAATGGGAAACTCTCACTGTAGTCATCTCCAAGTGTTGCTGCGTAAGAAAATATAACTAACAAAGGATGTGGTTTCAAGCAGAATGAGGAAAGGAGGGATTATCTTTATTTCAGTGCAGGTTGACCTTTCAAAGAAACAGTAATTCCTATCAAATAGGAGGTAAAATCTTTTGTAAAGAGACATGGACATGACACACTCAACTTTATGTCACTTTTTTTAAAACGCCAAGGGCATTTGAGAAATTCTTGGCTGCTGAATTGTCCCTTTTTGCAAATTTCTCTTAGGTAAGACACTCCAGCTTCTTCAAACCATGGTACAGTTCCTTCCATGTAAAAAACCAAAGCAAAAAACAAAATAAATTAAAACAAAACCCATCAAATTACATTTGAGAGCACACAATTGCTCAGCAGGCCCACTATTCAAGAAGCTAGAGGTACAGAATCCTCAGCCTTCAGCCCATGGCCTGAAGTTTTGTCTCTACCATGGCCCCTCAATTCCCTGGCATGTCCACATTAACTCATGAATCTTTACTCATTTCCTCTTCAAATGCACAGGATCCAATATATGTGAACCCTGTTCACCTGGGCTGTAATCATGCAATGACACACCAGAGGAAGGGCAGCCACTCCCTTGCCTGGGGCCTTGGAGCTTATCAAAATAGAAATGGACACCTGAACAAGGGGAGCCAAAACAAAGAGAGGCATATTCCTAAAGCCTGAAGCAGAGAAGCTACCTATAGACCAGTAGTGGGATTTCACAAATTATGTAAGAATCTCTGTGCACATGCTTGGCATGGTCCCTCAAGCCTATAATCCCAGCAATCTGGGGGCTGAGCTGGATGGATCCTTGGGAGTTCCAGTCCATCTTGGGCTACGAATTGATCTCAAGGCCTCTTTCAACAACTACATAAGATGCTGTTTCCAAAAAGAGGACAACATTAAACTCGACACACTTGGTCTAGGTCCCTGGGTTCACTACATGAGTTGTGGAGTCTAAATATTCCATGCCATGAGAAAATACCTGGGATTTCTAGTGAAAGGGGCATTTGCATCCCTTTTCTAAGGGTTTCCCTTTCACCATGTTACAGTTCAATTCTGGGAAAACCTGCTGGTGATAAGGTATTGAGCTAGTACCTCATGTTTAGTGTTCAGGGTTATGCTGGAATGGGTGCAGACCTCCTTGAAATAGCGATTGCAGACAAGTGAACCCCGAGGAAGCTGGATAGTTGAAGCAGGCACTCCAAATATTCATGCACTGCAAGGATTCACTTTCATTTTGGGTCTCATCTTCTGGTTGCTGGCTTTTAGTGCTAACTGATACTACCATGGTGGCAGTAATCCAGCAGAGACAGCATGTATGGTTTGCAGGTTTGCTTCCCAAGACACCAGAAACTTGGCAGAACCCAAATCATTGTGGCATTTTCTTTCCTCCCTTGAAACATTTGGCTTTCTACCTTTGATAACTGAATAGACTGGGCTAGTCACCTTTGGACACCATATACCACAAACAGAGCTAAAGACAGAGCCAATTACTTCCCTCCACTTGTCAAAATATGTCAAATTTGCTTGATCACCACAAGTTCAAAGAAAATTCTGAGGCAACTTTGAGAGGTTAATCAAATACTGCATGATTGGAATGGCTGTGGTTGTATGAGGTGGAAAGCTGCAGAGTTGGGCTGAAACTGTTCACACAAATCCACAGGCTTGTGGTTGCCAGGCAACCACACTGGGCTGAGATTGGCTGAACATCCCTGTGAGGTGGATTTTAGGCTCTAGGTTTGAAAATTTAAAAGACTGTGGTACTCAAGTTTGGAACCCATAGACCTAAGACTTACCAAAAGGTTTTCCAATGACTTCCCTCCATTTCTCAAAATATGTCAAATTTTCTTGATCACTACAACTGTAAAAAAAATTCTGAGGCAACACAGAGAGGCTCTGTGTTCCACCAGATTTATTTGAAGATCTCCTGTCCTGCATCCACTGCCCAATGCAGAAGGCCACACATAGAACAACCCACATGAGAACTTCACTTCTACAGCCTGATTATATCATCATGAGAATATAACTTTCCTTTCATCATCAAAGATTTTTACATCAGATTAACCAGCTATCGTGCTTGCCCTTGTTTTTCTCTGGTTTTTGTACCTTGAAATGGGTGTGCACTCTTCCCAGTCTTGATCTCCATCTTCCCCCATATTTCCAAACATATGCATTTGGGAAACATGTAAAGATCTTATTCGGGCCTTGTTTCATTGTTTTCAAATATCTGCCCTTGAAATTCAACTTCCACCACTGTCTCTCATATCCAAAGCTATGTGCTTGCAGAGGATTTCTGCTGAGAAATTTCACAGAAAGCTCTTATACTGCAGGTGAATGATGCCAGCAAGTCTTGACTGAATAGCTTAGGGAACAGGACTCAGCCAAATGACTGACATGACAAGGGAAAAGCGTATGCTCAAGTATAGGACATGGAAGAGGTCATCTGCCAGGCCCTGGCATATTTAATATCCCATTGAAGGTACATCAATGTGTAGATTGGCAAGCATTGCCATCCACAAATTCTGAGCAGTGAAGCCTTCAGAGAGAATATTGTGGCATACCAGGCCAAGAATATTCATTCTATTTAAATCTTGCCCTACAAGGTCCTCTGTGCCACTGAGGTCTCCATGGCAACGCCCAGCATTGTGACTCAGGTCTCCTACTGCACACTTGTATCCTAGAGCCTAAAGTCCAGCTCACAATGGTGCTCAGCCAATCACAGCCCATTGTGGTTGCCTGGCAACCACAAGCTTGTGGATTTCTGTGAACTGTTTCAGCCCAACTCTGCAGCTTTCCACCTCCTACAACCACAGCCATTCCAATCATGCAGTATTTGATTAGCCTCTCTATGTTGCCTCAGAATTTTTTTTACAGTTGTAGTGATCAAGAAAATTTGACATATTTTGAGAAATGGAGGGAAGTAATTGGAAAACCTTTTGGTATGTCTGAGGTCTATGGGTTCCAAACCTGACTATCCCAGTCTTTTAAATTTTCAAACCTAGAGCCTAAAATCCACCTCACAGGGATGTTCAGCCAATCTCAGCCCAGTGTGGTTGCCTGGCAACCACAAGCCTGTGGATTTGTGTGAACAGTTTCAGCCCAACTCTGCAGCTTTCCACCTCATACATCCACAGCCATTCCAATCATGCAGTATTTGATTAACCTCTCTAAGTTGCCTCTGAATTTTCTTTGAAGTTGTGGTGATCAAGCAAATTTGACATATTTTGACAAGTGGAGGGAAGTAATTGTCTCTGTCTTTAGCTATGTTTGTGGTATATGTGGTCCAAAGATGACTAGCCCAGTCTATTCAATTATCAAACTTAGAAAGCCAAATGTTTCAAGGGAGGAAAGAAAATACCACAATGATTTGGGTTCTGCCAAGTTTCTGGTGGCTTGGGAAGCAAACCTGCAAACCATACATGCAGTCTCTGCTGGATTACTGCCACCATGGTAGTATCAGTTAGCACTAAAAGCCAGCAACCTTAAGATGAGTCCCAAAATGAAAGTGAATCTTTGCAGTGCATGAATATTTGGAGTGCCTGCTTCAACTATCCAGCTTCCTCGGGGTTCACTTGTATGCAATCGCTATTTCAAGGAGGTCTGCAGCCATTCCAGCATAACCCTGAACACTAAACATGAGGTACTAGCTCAATACCTTATCACCAGCAGGTTTGCCCAGAATTGAACTGTAACATGGTGAAAGGGAAACCCTTAGAAAAGGGATGCAAATGCCCCTTTCACTAAAAATCCCAGGTATTTTCTCATGGCATGGAATATTTAGACTCCACAACTCATGTAGTGAACCCAGGGACCTAGACCAAGTGTGTCTAGTTTAATGTTGTCCTCTTTTTGGAAACAGCATCTTATGTAGTTGTTGAAAGAGGCCTTGAGATAAATTCGTAGCCCAAGATTGACTGGAACTCCCAAGGATCCATCCACCTCAGCCCCCAGATTGCTGGGATTATAGGCATGAGGGACCATGCCAAGCATGTGCACAGAGATTCTTACATAATATGTGAAATCCCACTACTGGGCTATAGGTAGCTTCTGTGCTTCAGGCTTTAGGAATATGCCTCTCTTTGTTTTGGCTCCCCTTGTTCAGGTGTCCATTTCTATTGTGATAAGCTCCAAGGCCCCAGGCAAGGGAGTGGCTGCCCTTCCTCTGGTGTGTCCTTGGATGATTACAGCCCAGGTGAACAGGGTTCAAATATATTGGATCCTGTGCATTTGAAGAGGAAATGAGTAAAGATTCATGAGTTAATGTGGACATGCCAGGGAATTGAGGGGCCATGATAGAGACAAAACTTCAGGCCATGGGCTAAAGGCTGAGGATTCTGTACCTCTAGCTTCTTGAATAGTGGGCCTGCTGAGCAATTGTCTGCTCTCAAATGTAATTTGATGGGTTTTGTTTTAATTTATTTTGTTTTTTGCTTTGGTTTTTTACATGGAAGGAACTGTACCATGGTTTGAAGAAGCTGGAGTGTGTTACCTAAGAGAAATTTGCAAAAAGGGACAATTCAGGATCCAAGAATTTCTCAAATGCCCTTGGGGTTTTAAAAAAAAGTGACATAAAGTTGAGTGTGTCATGTCCATGTCTCTTTACAAAAGATTTTACCTCCTATTTGATAGGAATTACTGTCTGTTCGAAAGCTCAACCTGAACTGAAATAAAGATAATCCCTCCTTTCCTCATTCTGCTTGAAACCACATCCTTTGTTAGTTATGTTTTCTTACGCAGCAACACTTGGAGATGACTACAGCAAGAGTTTCCCTTTGGTGGAATTTCCACGGAGACACATGAAGTAATACTGCACAATTTCAAATGAAGTGCACTGTCCCTTGACAATGGCAAGTCTGGTCAAATCTCTAGTAACTGAAAATCTTAGTAAGTCTGAAAGTGAGTGAATGAAAATGGGCCTCTCCACATTTGGACAGGGCCTCTCCTGAAGCACACATTTGTGGAAAAATTAATTATGACAGACGAATGAACTCCCAAAACGGAATGGAAATTTTCTTGTTTAGGCCTGGAACGCTATGGCCTGGAGCCCTGTGGTTCTAACTGGATGAGCAAAGTGTGAGCAGAGATCAAAGTAAAACACACACCATTTAGGGAACTCGATATTTAACCAGGTGTCCAGAGTAGTGGCAAACTGTACTTTTGTCAATTTGCTCAAATCCTGTCTTCACAAGAAAGTAAATTCCAGCACGACCAGTGACTAGAGGAGGACACATTTCAAAGGACTTGTAAAAAGTCCAACCCTGAAGTTAGCCCAACACTGAATTTAGATGAAAAGGAGCAGAGTCTGTTAGTCTTTCAAGTTTTAATAGGAGAAACTTATATCATGTAATAGCTGTTACGTGAATAACTTCAGAGCTTTTGGAGAGGTCGAAATCACTATGAGTGAGGGCTTCCCTGACTCACAAAGTTAAAAATAGTGAAACAAACTGTTTGAACAACCATTCAACCAATTAAATACAAACACTAAGTCCAAAGGGTTTCACTGGTTTTAAAACCACTTATGGAATGCACAACTATTGATGAGGCTTACTCTGCATTCTGCTTTACTCAGGCCCGGTACATGAGCAACTGTGAAAGCCAAATTCAAAATGTTATGTGAAGTGACCATTTCATTGTTGAAACCATGACCCAATAGACATTTTCTGTTTTGAAACTTCGTACATTATCCATATATGTTCTCAAAGGGAAGGAATACACAGGATTTAGGCTGAATTTTTTTTTCAGTATTTTGTGTTCCACCAGATTTATTTGAAGATCTCCTGTCCTGCATCCACTGCCCAATGCAGAAGGCCACACATAGAACAACCCACATGAGAACTTCACTTCTACAGCCTGATTATATCATCATGAGAATATAATTTTCCTTTCATCATCAAAGATTTTTACATCAGATTAACCAGCTATCGTGTTTGCCCTTGTTTTTCTCTGGTTTTTGTACCTTGAAATGGGTGTGCACTCTTCCCAGCCTTGATCTCCGTCTTCCACCATATTTCCAAACATATGCATTTGGGAAACATGTAAAGATGTTATTCGGGCCTTGTTTCATTGTTTTCAAATATCTGCCCTTGAAATTCAACTTCCACCACTGTCTCTCATATCCAAAGCTATGTGCTTTCAGAGGATTTCTGCTGAGAAATTTCACAGAAAGCTCTTATACTGCAGGTGAATGATGCCAGCAAGTCTTGACTGAATAGCTTAGGGAACAGGACTCAGCCAAATGACTGACATGACAAGGGAAAAGCGTATGCTCAAGTATAGGACATGGAAGAGGTCATCTGCCAGGCCCTGGCATATTTAATATCCCATTGAAAGTACATCAATGTGTAGATTGGCAAGCATTGCCATCCACAAATTCTGAGCAGTGAAGCCTTCAGAGAGAATATTGTGGCATACCAGGCCAAGAATATTCATTCTATTTAAATCTTGCCCTACAAGGTCCTCTGTGCCACTGAGGTCTCCATGGCAACGCCCAGCATTGTGACTCAGGTCTCCTACTGCACACTTGTATCCTAGAGCCTAAAGTCCAGCTCACAATGGTGCTCAGCCAATCACAGCCCATTGTGGTTGCCTGGCAACCACAAGCTTGTGGATTTCTGTGAACTGTTTCAGCCCAACTCTGCAGCTTTCCACCTCATACAACCACAGCCATTCCAATCATGCAGTATTTGATTAGCCTCTCTATGTTGCCTCAGAATTTTTTTTACAGTTGTAGTGATCAAGAAAATTTGACATATTTTGAGAAATGGAGGGAAGTAATTGGAAAACCTTTTGGTATGTCTGAGGTCTAAGGGTTCCAAACTTGACTATCCCAGTCTTTTAAATTTTCAAACCTAGAGCCTAAAATCCACCTCACAGGGATGTTCAGCCAATCTCAGCCCAGTGTGGTTGCCTGGCAACCACAAGCCTGTGGATTTCTGTGAACAGTTTCAGCCCAACTCTGCAGCTTTCCACCTCATACAACCACAGCCATTCCAATCATGCAGTATTTGATTAACCTCTCTAAGTTGCCTCAGAATTTTTTTTGAAGTTGTGGTGATCAAGCAAATTTGACATATTTTGACAAGTGGAGGGAAGTAATTGGCTCTGTCTTTAGCTCTGTTTGTGGTATATGGGGTCCAAAGGTGACTAGCCCAGTCTATTCAATTATCAAACTTAGAAAGCCAAATGTTTCAAGGGAGGAAAGAAAATGCCACAATGATTTGGGTTCTGCCAAGTTTCTGGTGGCTTGGGAAGCACACCTGCAAACCATACATGCAGTCTCTGCTGGATTACTGCCACCATGGTAGTATCAGTTAGCACTAAAAGCCAGCAACCAGAAGATGAGACCCAAAATGAAAGTGAATCCTTGCAGTGCATGAATATTTGGAGTGCCTGCTTCAACTATCCAGCTTCCTCGGGGATCACTTGTCTGCAATCGCTATTTCAAGGAGGTCTGCAGCCATTCCAGCATAACCCTGAACACTAAACATGAGCTACTAGCTCAATACCTTATCACCAGCAGGTTTTCCCAGAATTCAACTGTAACATGGTGAAAGGGAAACCCTTAGAAAAGGGATGCAAATGCCCCTTTCACTAAAAATCCCAGGTATTTTCTCATGGCATGGAATATTTAGACTCCACAACTCATGTAGTGAACCCAGGGACCTAGACAAAGTGTGTCTAGTTTAATGTTGTCCTCTTTTTGGAAACTGCATCTTATGTAGTTGTTGAAAGAGGCCTTGAGATCAATTCATAGCCCAAGATGGACTGGAACTCCCAAGGATCCATCCACCTCAGCCCCCAGATTGCTGGGATTATAGGCATGAGGGACCATGCCAAGCATGTGCACAGAGATTCTTACATAATTTGTGAAATCCCACTACTGGTCTATAGGTAGCTTCTGTGCTTCAGGCTTTAGGAATATGCCTCTCTTTGTTTTGGCTCCCCTTGTTCAGGTGTCCATTTCTATTGTGATAAGCTCCAAGGTCCCAGGCAAGGGAGTGGCTGCCCTTCCTCTGGTGTGTCCTTGGATGATTACAGCCCAGGTGAACAGGGTTCAAATATATTGGATCCTGTGCATTTGAAGAGGAAATGAGTAAAGATTCATGAGTTAATGTGGACATGCCAGGGAATTGAGGGGCCATGATAGAGACAAAACTTCAGGCCATGGGCTGAAGGCTGAGGATTCTGTACCTCTAGCTTCTTGAATAGTGGGCCTGCTGAGCAATTGTGTGCTCTCAAATGTAATTTGATGGGTTTTGTTTTAAGTTATTTTGTTTTTTCCTTTGGTTTTTTACATGGAAGGAACTGTACCATGGTTTGAAGAAGCGGGAGTGCCTTACCTAAGAGAAATTTGCAAAAAGGGACAATTCAGCAGCCAAGAATTTCTCAAATGCCCTTGGCGTTTTAAAAAAAGTGACATAAAGTTGAGCGTGTCATGTCCATGTCTCTTGACAAAAGATTTTACCTCCTATTTGTTAGGAATTACTGTCTCTTCGAAAGGTCAACCTGCACTGAAATAAAGATAATCCCTCCTTTTCTCATTCTGCTTGAAACCACATCCTTTGTTAGTTATGTTTTCTTACGCAGCAACACTTGGAGATAACTACAGCAAGAGTTTCCCATTGGTGGAATTTCCATGGAGACACATGAAGTAATACTGCACAATTTCAAGTGAAGTGCACTGTCCCTTGACAATGGCAAGTCTGGGCAAATCTCTAGTAACTGAAAATCTTAGAAAGACTGAAAGTGAGTGAATGAAAATGGGCCTCTCCACATTTGGACAGGGCCTCTCCTGAAGCACACATTTGTGGAAAAATTAATTATGAGAGACGAATGAACTCCCAAAACGGAATGGAAATTTTCTTGTTTAGGCCTGGAACGCTATGGCCTGGAGCCCTGTGGTTCTAACTGGATGAGCAAAGTGTGAGCAGAGATCAAAGTAAAACACACACCATTTAGGGAACTCGATATTTAACCAGGTGTCCAGAGTAGTGGCAAACTGTACTTGTGTCAATTTGCTCAAATCCTGTCTTCACAAGAAAGTAAATTCCAGCACGACCAGTGACTAGAGGAGGACACATTTCAAAGGACTTGTAAAAAGTCCAACACTGAATTTAGATGAAAAGTAGCAGAGTCTGTTAGTCTTTCAAGTTTTAATAGGAGAAACTTATATCATGTAATAACTGTTACATGAATAACTTCAGAGCTTTTGGAGAGGTCGAAATCACTATGAGTGAAGTCTTCCCTGACTCACAAAGTTAAAAATAGTAAAACAAACAATTTGAACAACCAATCAACCAATTAAATACAAACACTAAGTCCAAAGGGTTTCACTGGTTTTAAAACCACTTATGGAATGCACAACTATTGATGAGGCTTACTCTGCATTCAGCTTTACTCAGGCCTGGTACATGAGCAACGGTGAAAGCAAAATTCAAAATGTTATGTGAAGTGACCATTTCATTGTTGAAACCATGACACAATAGACATTTTCTGTTTTCAAACTTCGTACATTATCCATATATGTTCTCAAAGGGAAGGAATACACAGGATTTAGGCTGAATTTTTTTTTCAGTATTTTGTGTTCCACCAGATTTATTTGAAGATCTCCTGTCCTGCATCCACTGCCCAATGCAGAAGGCCACACATAGAACAACCCACATGAGAACTTCACTTCTACAGCCTGATTATATCATCATGAGAATATAACTTTCCTTTCATCATCAAAGATTTTTACATCAGATTAACCAGCTATCGTGCTTGCCCTTGTTTTTCTCTGGTTTTTCTACCTTGAAATGGGTGTGCACTCTTCCCAGCCTTGATCTCCATCTTCCCCCATATTTCCAAACATATGCATTTGGGAAACATGTAAAGATCTTATTCGGGCCTTGTTTCATTGTTTTCAAATATCTGCCCTTGAAATTCAACTTCCACCACTGTCTCTCATATCCAAAGCTATGTGCTTGCAGAGGATTTCTGCTGAGAAATTTCACAGAAAGCTCTTATACTGCAGGTGAATGATGCCAGCAAGTCTTGACTGAATAGCTTAGGGAACAGGACTCAGCCAAATGACTGACATGACAAGGGAAAAGCGTATGCTCAAGGATAGGACATGGCAGAGGTCATCTGCCAGGCCCTGGCATATTTAATATCCCATTGAAGGTACATCAATGTGTAGATTGGCAAGCATTGCCATCCACAAATTCTGAGCAGTGAAGCCTTCAGAGAGAATATTGTGGCATACCAGGCCAAGAATATTCATTCTATTTAAATCTTGCCCTACAAGGTCCTCTGTGCCACTGAGGTCTCCATGGCAACGCCCAGCATTGTGACTCAGGTCTCCTACTGCACACTTGTATCCTAGAGCCTAAAGTCCAGCTCACAATGGTGCTCAGCCAATCACAGCCCATTGTGGTTGCCTGGCAACCACAAGCTGGTGGCTTTCTGTGAACTGTTTCAGCCCAACTCTGCAGCTTTCCACCTCCTACAACCACAGCCATTCCAATCATGCAGTATTTGATTAGCCTCTCTATGTTGCCTCAGAATTTTTTTTACAGTTGTAGTGATCAAGAAAATTTGACATATTTTGAGAAATGGAGGGAAGTAATTGGAAAACCTTTTGGTATGTCTGAGGTCTATGGGTTCCAAACTTAACTATCCCAGTCTTTTAAATTTTCAAACCTAGAGCCTAAAATCCACCTCACAGGGATGTTCAGCCAATCTCAGCCCAGTGTGGTTGCCTGGCAACCACAAGCCTGTGGATTTCTGTGAACAGTTTCAGCCCAACTCTGCAGCTTTCCACCTCATACAACCACAGCCATTCCAATCATGCAGTATTTGATTCACCTCTCAAAGTTGCCTCAGAATTTTCTTTGAACTTGTGGTGATCAAGCAAATTTGACATATTTTGACAAGTGGAGGGAAGTAATTGGCTCTGTCTTTAGCTCTGTTTGTGGTATATGTGGTCCAAAGGTGACTAGCCCAGTCTATTCAATTATCAAACTTAGAAAGCCAAATGTTTCAAGGGAGGAAAGAAAATGCCACAATGATTTGGGATCTGCCAAGTTTCTGGTGGCTTGGGAAGCAAACCTGCAAACCATACATGCAGTCTCTGCTGGATTACTGCCACCATGGTAGTATCAGTTAGCACTAAAAGCCAGCAACCAGAAGATGAGACCCAAAATGAAAGTGAATCCTTGCAGTGCATGAATATTTGGAGTGCCTGCTTCAACTATCCAGCTTCCTCGGGGTTCACTTGTCTGCAATCGCTATTTCAAGGAGGTCTGCAGCCATTCCAGCAAAACCCTGAACACTAAACATGAGGTACTAGCTCAATACCTTAACAGCAGCAGGTTTTCCCATAATTCAACTGTAAAATGGTGAAAGGGAAACCCTAAGAAAAGGGATGCAAATGCCCCTTTGACTAGAAATCCCAGGTATTTTCTCATGGCATGGAATATTTAGACTCCACAACTCATGTAGTGAACCCAGGGACCTAGACCAAGTGTGTCTAGTTTAATGTTGTCCTCTTTTTGGAAACAGCATCTTATGTAGTTGTTGAAAGAGGCCTTGAGATCAATTCGTAGCCCAAGATGGACTGGAACTCCCAAGGATCCATCCACCTCAGCCCCCAGATTGCTGGGATTATAGGCATGAGGGGCCATGCCAAGCATGTGCACAGAGATTCTTACATAATTTGTGAAATCCCACTACTGGTCTATAGGTAGCTTCTGTGCTTCAGGCTTTAGGAATATGCCTCTCTTTGTTTTGGCTCCCCTTGTTCAGGTGTCCATTTCTATTGTGATAAGCTCCAAGGTCCCAGGCAATGGAGTGGCTGCCCTTCCTCTGGTGTGTCCTTGGATGATTACAGCCCAGGTGAACAGGGTTCAAATATATTGGATCCTGTGCATTTGAAGAGGAAATGAGTAAAGATTCATGAGTTAATGTGGACATGCCAGGGAATTGAGGGGCCATGATAGAGACAAAACTTCAGGCCATGGGCTGAAGGCTGAGGATTCTGTACCTCTAGCTTCTTGAATAGTGGGCCTGCTGAGCAATTGTGTGCTCTCAAATGTAACTTGATGGGTTTTGTTTTAATTTATTTTGTTTTTTGCTTTGGTTTTTTACATGGAAGGAACTGTACCATGGTTTGAAGAAGCTGGAGTGTCTTACCTAAGAGAAATTTGCAAAAAGGGACAATTCAGCAGCCAAGAATTTCTCAAATGCCCTTGGCGTTTTAAAAAAATTGACATAAAGTTGAGTGTGTCATGTCCATGTCTCTTTACAAAAGATTTTACCTCCTATTTGATAGGAATTACTGTCTGTTCGAAAGCTCAACCTGAACTGAAATAAAGATAATCCCTCCTTTCCTCATTCTGCTTGAAACCACATCCTTTGTTAGTTATGTTTTCTTACGCAGCAACACTTGGAGATGACTACAGCAAGAGTTTCCCTTTGGTGGAATTTCCACGGAGACACATGAAGTAATACTGCACAATTTCAAGTGAAGTGCACTGTCCCTTGACAATGGCAAGTCTGGTCAAATCTCTAGTAACTGAAAATCTTAGTAAGTCGGAAAGTGAGTGTATGAAAATGGGCCTCTCCACATTTGGACAGGGCCTCTCCTGAAGCACACATTTGTGGAAAAATTAATTATGAGAGACGAATGAACTCCCAAAACGGAATGGAAATTTTCTTGTTTAGGCCTGGAACGCTATGGCCTGGAGCCCTGTGGTTCTAACTGGATGAGCAAAGTGTGAGCAGAGATCAAAGTAAAACACACACCATTTAGGGAACTCGATATTTAACCAGGTGTCCAGAGTAGTGGCAAACTGTACTTGTGTCAATTTGCTCAAATGCTGTCTTCACAAGAAAGTAAATTCCAGCACGACCAGTGACTAGAGGAGGACACATTTCAAAGGACTTGTAAAAAGTCCAACCCTGAAGTTAGCCCAACACTGAATTTAGATGAAAAGGAGCAGAGTCTGTTAGTCTTTCAAGTTTTAATAGGAGAAACTTATATCATGTAATAGCTGTTACGTGAATAACTTCAGAGCTTTTGGAGAGGTCGAAATCACTATGAGTGAGGGCTTCCCTGACTCACAAAGTTAAAAATAGTGAAACAAACTGTTTGAACAACCATTCAACCAATTAAATACAAACACTAAGTCCAAAGGGTTTCACTGGTTTTAAAACCACTTATGGAATGCACAACTATTGATGAGGCTTACTCTGCATTCTGCTTTACTCAGGCCCGGTACATGAGCAACTGTGAAAGCCAAATTCAAAATGTTATGTGAAGTGACCATTTCATTGTTGAAACCATGACCCAATAGACATTTTCTGTTTTGAAACTTCGTACATTATCCATATATGTTCTCAAAGGGAAGGAATACACAGGATTTAGGCTGAATTTTTTTTTCAGTATTTTGTGTTCCACCAGATTTATTTGAAGATCTCCTGTCCTGCATCCACTGCCCAATGCAGAAGGCCACACATAGAACAACCCACATGAGAACTTCACTTCTACAGCCTGATTATATCATCATGAGAATATAATTTTCCTTTCATCATCAAAGATTTTTACATCAGATTAACCAGCTATCGTGTTTGCCCTTGTTTTTCTCTGGTTTTTGTACCTTGAAATGGGTGTGCACTCTTCCCAGCCTTGATCTCCGTCTTCCACCATATTTCCAAACATATGCATTTGGGAAACATGTAAAGATGTTATTCGGGCCTTGTTTCATTGTTTTCAAATATCTGCCCTTGAAATTCAACTTCCACCACTGTCTCTCATATCCAAAGCTATGTGCTTTCAGAGGATTTCTGCTGAGAAATTTCACAGAAAGCTCTTATACTGCAGGTGAATGATGCCAGCAAGTCTTGACTGAATAGCTTAGGGAACAGGACTCAGCCAAATGACTGACATGACAAGGGAAAAGCGTATGCTCAAGTATAGGACATGGAAGAGGTCATCTGCCAGGCCCTGGCATATTTAATATCCCATTGAAAGTACATCAATGTGTAGATTGGCAAGCATTGCCATCCACAAATTCTGAGCAGTGAAGCCTTCAGAGAGAATATTGTGGCATACCAGGCCAAGAATATTCATTCTATTTAAATCTTGCCCTACAAGGTCCTCTGTGCCACTGAGGTCTCCATGGCAACGCCCAGCATTGTGACTCAGGTCTCCTACTGCACACTTGTATCCTAGAGCCTAAAGTCCAGCTCACAATGGTGCTCAGCCAATCACAGCCCATTGTGGTTGCCTGGCAACCACAAGCTTGTGGATTTCTGTGAACTGTTTCAGCCCAACTCTGCAGCTTTCCACCTCATACAACCACAGCCATTCCAATCATGCAGTATTTGATTAGCCTCTCTATGTTGCCTCAGAATTTTTTTTACAGTTGTAGTGATCAAGAAAATTTGACATATTTTGAGAAATGGAGGGAAGTAATTGGAAAACCTTTTGGTATGTCTGAGGTCTAAGGGTTCCAAACTTGACTATCCCAGTCTTTTAAATTTTCAAACCTAGAGCCTAAAATCCACCTCACAGGGATGTTCAGCCAATCTCAGCCCAGTGTGGTTGCCTGGCAACCACAAGCCTGTGGATTTCTGTGAACAGTTTCAGCCCAACTCTGCAGCTTTCCACCTCATACAACCACAGCCATTCCAATCATGCAGTATTTGATTAACCTCTCTAAGTTGCCTCAGAATTTTTTTTGAAGTTGTGGTGATCAAGCAAATTTGACATATTTTGACAAGTGGAGGGAAGTAATTGGCTCTGTCTTTAGCTCTGTTTGTGGTATATGGGGTCCAAAGGTGACTAGCCCAGTCTATTCAATTATCAAATTTAGAAAGCCAAATGTTTCAAGGGAGGAAAGAAAATGCCACAATGATTTGGGTTCTGCCAAGTTTCTGGTGGCTTGGGAAGCACACCTGCAAACCATACATGCAGTCTCTGCTGGATTACTGCCACCATGGTAGTATCAGTTAGCACTAAAAGCCAGCAACCAGAAGATGAGACCCAAAATGAAAGTGAATCCTTGCAGTGCATGAATATTTGGAGTGCCTGCTTCAACTATCCAGCTTCCTCGGGGATCACTTGTCTGCAATCGCTATTTCAAGGAGGTCTGCAGCCATTCCAGCATAACCCTGAACACTAAACATGAGCTACTAGCTCAATACCTTATCACCAGCAGGTTTTCCCAGAATTCAACTGTAACATGGTGAAAGGGAAACCCTTAGAAAAGGAATGCAAATGCCCCTTTCACTAAAAATCCCAGGTATTTTCTCATGGCATGGAATATTTAGACTCCACAACTCATGTAGTGAACCCAGGGACCTAGACAAAGTGTGTCTAGTTTAATGTTGTCCTCTTTTTGGATACTGCATCTTATGTAGTTGTTGAAAGAGGCCTTGAGATCAATTCATAGCCCAAGATGGACTGGAACTCCCAAGGATCCATCCACCTCAGCCCCCAGATTGCTGGGATTATAGGCATGAGGGACCATGCCAAGCATGTGCACAGAGATTCTTACATAATTTGTGAAATCCCACTACTGGTCTATAGGTAGCTTCTGTGCTTCAGGCTTTAGGAATATGCCTCTCTTTGTTTTGGCTCCCCTTGTTCAGGTGTCCATTTCTATTGTGATAAGCTCCAAGGCCCCAGGCAAGGGAGTGGCTGCCCTTCCTCTGGTGTGTCCTTGGATGATTACAGCCCAGGTGAACAGGGTTCAAATATATTGGATCCTGTGCATTTGAAGAGGAAATGAGTAAAGATTCATGAGTTAATGTGGACATGCCAGGGAATTGAGGGGCCATGATAGAGACAAAACTTCAGGCCATGGGCTGAAGGCTGAGGATTCTGTACCTCTAGCTTCTTGAATAGTGGGCCTGCTGAGCAATTGTGTGCTCTCAAATGTAATTTGATGGGTTTTGTTTTAAGTTATTTTGTTTTTTCCTTTGGTTTTTTACATGGAAGGAACTGTACCATGGTTTGAAGAAGCTGGAGTGTCTTACCTAAGAGAAATTTGCAAAAAGGGACAATTCAGCAGCCAAGAATTTCTCAAATGCCCTTGGCGTTTTAAAAAAAGTGACATAAAGTTGAGCGTGTCATGTCCATGTCTCTTGACAAAAGATTTTACCTCCTATTTGTTAGGAATTACTGTCTCTTCGAAAGGTCAACCTGCACTGAAATAAAGATAATCCCTCCTTTTCTCATTCTGCTTGAAACCACATCCTTTGTTAGTTATGTTTTCTTACGCAGCAACACTTGGAGATAACTACAGCAAGAGTTTCCCATTGGTGGAATTTCCATGGAGACACATGAAGTAATACTGCACAATTTCAAGTGAAGTGCACTGTCCCTTGACAATGGCAAGTCTGGGCAAATCTCTAGTAACTGAAAATCTTAGAAAGACTGAAAGTGAGTGAATGAAAATGGGCCTCTCCACATTTGGACAGGGCCTCTCCTGAAGCACACATTTGTGGAAAAATTAATTATGAGAGACGAATGAACTCCCAAAACGGAATGGAAATTTTCTTGTTTAGGCCTGGAACGCTATTGCCTGGAGCCCTGTGGTTCTAACTGGATGAGCAAAGTGTGAGCAGAGATCAAAGTAAAACACACACCATTTAGGGAACTCGATATTTAACCAGGTGTCCAGAGTAGTGGCAAACTGTACTTGTGTCAATTTGCTCAAATCCTGTCTTCACAAGAAAGTAAATTCCAGCACGACCAGTGACTAGAGGAGGACACATTTCAAAGGACTTGTAAAAAGTCCAACACTGAATTTAGATGAAAAGTAGCAGAGTCTGTTAGTCTTTCAAGTTTTAATAGGAGAAACTTATATCATGTAATAACTGTTACATGAATAACTTCAGAGCTTTTGGAGAGGTCGAAATCACTATGAGTGAAGTCTTCCCTGACTCACAAAGTTAAAAATAGTAAAACAAACAATTTGAACAACCAATCAACCAATTAAATACAAACACTAAGTCCAAAGGGTTTCACTGGTTTTAAAACCACTTATGGAATGCACAACTATTGATGAGGCTTACTCTGCATTCAGCTTTACTCAGGCCTGGTACATGAGCAACGGTGAAAGCAAAATTCAAAATGTTATGTGAAGTGACCATTTCATTGTTGAAACCATGACACAATAGACATTTTCTGTTTTGAAACTTCGTACATTATCCATATATGTTCTCAAAGGGAAGGAATACACAGGATTTAGGCTGAATTTTTTTTTCAGTATTTTGTGTTCCACCAGATTTATTTGAAGATCTCCTGTCCTGCATCCACTGCCCAATGCAGAAGGCCACACATAGAACAACCCACATGAGAACTTCACTTCTACAGCCTGATTATATCATCATGAGAATATAACTTTCCTTTCATCATCAAAGATTTTTACATCAGATTAACCAGCTATCGTGCTTGCCCTTGTTTTTCTCTGGTTTTTCTACCTTGAAATGGGTGTGCACTCTTCCCAGCCTTGATCTCCATCTTCCCCCATATTTCCAAACATATGCATTTGGGAAACATGTAAAGATCTTATTCGGGCCTTGTTTCATTGTTTTCAAATATCTGCCCTTGAAATTCAACTTCCACCACTGTCTCTCATATCCAAAGCTATGTGCTTGCAGAGGATTTCTGCTGAGAAATTTCACAGAAAGCTCTTATACTGCAGGTGAATGATGCCAGCAAGTCTTGACTGAATAGCTTAGGGAACAGGACTCAGCCAAATGACTGACATGACAAGGGAAAAGCGTATGCTCAAGTATAGGACATGGAAGAGGTCATCTGCCAGGCCCTGGCATATTTAATATCCCATTGAAGGTACATCAATGTGTAGATTGGCAAGCATTGCCATCCACAAATTCTGAGCAGTGAAGCCTTCAGAGAGAATATTGTGGCATACCAGGCCAAGAATATTCATTCTATTTAAATCTTGCCCTACAAGGTCCTCTGTGCCACTGAGGTCTCCATGGCAACGCCCAGCATTGTGACTCAGGTCTCCTACTGCACACTTGTACCCTAGAGCCTAAAGTCCAGCTCACAATGGTGCTCAGCCAATCACAGCCCATTGTGGTTGCCTGGCAACCACAAGCTGGTGGCTTTCTGTGAACTGTTTCAGCCCAACTCTGCAGCTTTCCACCTCCTACAACCACAGCCATTCCAATCATGCAGTATTTGATTAGCCTCTCTATGTTGCCTCAGAATTTTTTTTACAGTTGTAGTGATCAAGAAAATTTGACATATTTTGAGAAATGGAGGGAAGTAATTGGAAAACATTTTGGTATGTCTGAGGTCTATGGGTTCCAAACTTAACTATCCCAGTCTTTTAAATTTTCAAACCTAGAGCCTAAAATCCACCTCACAGGGATGTTCAGCCAATCTCAGCCCAGTGTGGTTGCCTGGCAACCACAAGCCTGTGGATTTCTGTGAACAGTTTCAGCCCAAATCTGCAGCTTTCCACCTCATACAAACACAGCCATTCCAATCATGCAGTATTTGATTAACCTCTCTAAGTTGCCTCAGAATTTTTTTTGAAGTTGTGCTGATTAAGCAAATTTGACATATTTTGACAAGTGGAGGGAAGTAATTGGCTCTGTCTTTAGCTCTGTTTGTGGTATATGTGGTCCAAAAGTGACTAGCCCAGTCTATTCAATTATCAAACTTAGAAAGCCAAATGTTTCAAGGGAGGAAAGAAAATGCCACAATGATTTGGGATCTGCCAAGTTTCTGGTGGCTTGGGAAGCAAACCTGCAAACCATACATGCAGTCTCTGCTGGATTACTGCCACCATGGTAGTATCAGTTAGCACTAAAAGCCAGCAACCAGAAGATGAGACCCAAAATGAAAGTGAATCCTTGCAGTGCATGAATATTTGGAGTGCCTGCTTCAACTATCCAGCTTCCTCGGGGTTCACTTGTCTGCAATCGCTATTTCAAGGAGGTCTGCAGCCATTCCAGCAAAACCCTGAACACTAAACATGAGGTACTAGCTCAATACCTTAACAGCAGCAGGTTTTCCCATAATTCAACTGTAAAATGGTGAAAGGGAAACCCTAAGAAAAGGGATGCAAATGCCCCTTTGACTAGAAATCCCAGGTATTTTCTCATGGCATGGAATATTTAGACTCCACAACTCATGTAGTGAACCCAGGGACCTAGACCAAGTGTGTCTAGTTTAATGTTGTCCTCTTTTTGGAAACAGCATCTTATGTAGTTGTTGAAAGAGGCCTTGAGATCAATTCGTAGCCCAAGATGGACTGGAACTCCCAAGGATCCATCCACCTCAGCCCCCAGATTGCTGGGATTATAGGCATGAGGGGCCATGCCAAGCATGTGCACAGAGATTCTTACATAATTTGTGAAATCCCACTACTGGTCTATAGGTAGCTTCTGTGCTTCAGGCTTTAGGAATATGCCTCTCTTTGTTTTGGCTCCCCTTGTTCAGGTGTCCATTTCTATTGTGATAAGCTCCAAGGTCCCAGGCAATGGAGTGGCTGCCCTTTCTCTGGTGTGTCCTTGGATGATTACAGCCCAGGTGAACAGGGTTCAAATATATTGGATCCTGTGCATTTGAAGAGGAAATGAGTAAAGATTCATGAGTTAATGTGGACATGCCAGGGAATTGAGGGGCCATGATAGAGACAAAACTTCAGGCCATGGGCTGAAGGCTGAGGATTCTGTACCTCTAGCTTCTTGAATAGTGGGCCTGCTGAGCAATTGTGTGCTCTCAAATGTAACTTGATGGGTTTTGTTTTAATTTATTTTGTTTTTTGCTTTGGTTTTTTACATGGAAGGAACTGTACCATGGTTTGAAGAAGCTGGAGTGTCTTACCTAAGAGAAATTTGCAAAAAGGGACAATTCAGCAGCCAAGAATTTCTCAAATGCCCTTGGCGTTTTGAAAAAAGTGACATAAAGTTGAGTGTGTCATGTCCATGTCTCTTTACAAAAGATTTTACCTCCTATTTGATAGGAATTACTGTCTGTTCGAAAGCTCAACCTGAACTGAAATAAAGATAATCCCTCCTTTCCTCATTCTGCTTGAAACCACATCCTTTGTTAGTTATATTTTCTTACGCAGCAACACTTGGAGATGACTACAGCAAGAGTTTCCCTGTGGTGGAATTTCCACGGAGACACATGAAGTAATACTGCACAATTTCAAGTGAAGTGCACTGTCCCTTGACAATGGCAAGTCTGGTCAAATCTCTAGTAACTGAAAATCTTAGTAAGTCGGAAAGTGAGTGAATGAAAATGGGCCTCTCCACATTTGGACAGGGCCTCTCCTGAAGCACACATTTGTGGAAAAATTAATTATGAGAGACGAATGAACTCCCAAAACGGAATGGAAATTTTCTTGTTTAGGCCTGGAACGCTATGGCCTGGAGCCCTGTGGTTCTAACTGGATGAGCAAAGTGTGAGCAGAGATCAAAGTAAAACACACACCATTTAGGGAACTCGATATTTAACCAGGTGTCCAGAGTAGTGGCAAACTGTACTTGTGTCAATTTGCTCAAATCCTGTCTTCACAAGAAAGTAAATTCCAGCACGACCAGTGACTAGAGGAGGACACATTTCAAAGGACTTGTAAAAAAAGTCCAACCCTGAAGTCAGCCCAACACTGAATTTAGATGAAAAGTAGCAGAGTCGGTTAGTCTTTCAAGTTTTAATAGGAGAAACACATAACATGTAATAGCTGTTACATGAATAATTTCAGAGCTTTTGGAGAGGTCGAAATCACTAGGAGTGAGGGCTTCCCTGACTCACAAAGTTAAAAATAGTGAAACAAACAGTTTGAACAACCAATCAACCAATTAAATACAAACACTAAGTCCAAAGGGTTTCACTGGTTTTAAAACCAATTATGGAATGCACAAGTATTGATGAGGCTTACTCTGCATTCTGCTTTACTCAGGCCCGGTACATGAGCAACTGTGAAAGCCAAATTGAAAATGTTATGTGAAGTGACCATTTCATTGTTGAAACCGTGACCCAATAGACATTTTCTGTTTTGAAACTTCGTACATTATCCATATATGTTCTCAAAGGGAAGGAATACACAGGATTTAGGCTGAATTTTTTTTTCAGTATTTTGTGTTCCACCAGATTTATTTGAAGATCTCCTGTCCTGCATCCACTGCCCAATGCAGAAGGCCACACATAGAACAACCCACATGAGAACTTCACTTCTACAGCCTGATTATATCATCATGAGAATATAATATTCCTTTCATCATCAAAGATTTTTACATCAGATTAACCAGCTATCGTGCTTGCCCTTGTTTTTCTCTGGTTTTTGTACCTTGAAATGGGTGTGCACTCTTCCCAGCCTTGATCTCCATCTTCCCCCATATTTCCAAACATATGCATTTGGGAAACATGTAAAGATCTTATTCGGGCCTTGTTTCATTGTTTTCAAATATCTGCCCTTGAAATTCAACTTCCACCACTGTCTCTTATATCCAAAGCTATGTGCTTGCAGAGGATTTCTGCTGAGAAATTTCACAGAAAGCTCTTATACTGCAGGTGAATGATGCCAGCAAGTCTTGACTGAATAGCTTAGGGAACAGGACTCAGCCAAATGACTGACATGACAAGGGAAATGCGTATGCTCAAGTATAGGACATGGAAGAGGTCATCTGCCAGGCCCTGGCATATTTAATATCCCATTGAAGGTACATCAATGTGTAGATTGGCAAGCATTGCCATCCACAAATTCTGAGCAGTGAAGCCTTCGGAGAGAATATTGTGGCATACCCGGCCAAGAATATTCATTCTATTTAAATCTTGCCCTACAAGGTCCTCTGTGCCA
Organism: Cavia porcellus; assembly: GCF_034190915.1. Lineage (NCBI taxonomy): Eukaryota > Metazoa > Chordata > Mammalia > Rodentia > Caviidae > Cavia > Cavia porcellus. Next base: position 3,497,221 of record NW_026947543.1, read on the forward strand.
CTGAGGTCTCCATGGCAACGCCCAGCATTGTGACTCAGGTCTCCTACTGCACACTTGTATCCTAGAGCCTAAAGTCCAGCTCACAATGGTGCTCAGCCAATCACAGCCCATTGTGGTTGCCTGGCAACCACAAGCTTGTGGATTTCTGTGAACTGTTTCAGCCCAACTCTGCAGCTTTCCACCTCCTACAACCACAGCCATTCCAATCATGCAGTATTTGATTAGCCTCTCTATGTTGCCTCAGAATTTTTTTTACAGTTGTAGTGATCAAGAAAATTTGACATATTTTGACAAGTGGAGGGAAGTAATTGGCTCTGTCTTTAGCTCTGTTTGTGGTATATGGGGTCCAAAGGTGACTAGCCCAGTCTATTCAGTTATCAAAGGTAGAAAGCCAAATGTTTCAAGTTAGGAAAGAAAATGCCACAATGATTTGGGTTCTGCCAAGTTTCTGGTGGCTTGGGAAGCAAACCTGCAAACCATACATGCAGTCTCTGCTGGATTACTGCCACCATGGTAGTATCAGTTAGCACTAAAAGCCAGCAACCAGAAGATGAGACCCAAAATGAAAGTGAATCCTTGCAGTGCATGAATATTTGGAGTTCGGGCTTCAACTATCCAGCTTCCTCGGGGTTCACTTGTCTGCAATCGCTATTTCAAGGAGGTCTGCAGCCATTCCAGCATAACCCTGAACACTAAACATGATGTACTAGCTCAATACCTTAACACCAGCAGGTTTTCCCATAATTCAACTGTAAAATGGTGAAAGGGAAACCCTTAGAAAAGGGATGCAAATGCCCCTTTCACTAGAAATCCCAGGTATTTTCTCATGGCATGGAATATTTAGACTCCACAACTCATGTAGTGAACCCAGGGACCTAGACCAAGTGTGTCTAGTTTAATGTTGTCCTCTTTTTGGAAACAGCATCTTATGTAGTTGTTGAAAGAGGCCTTGAGATCAATTCGTAGCCCAAGATGGACTGGAACTCCCAAGGATCCATCCACCTCAGCCCCCAGATTGCTGGGATTATAGGCATGAGGGGCCATGCCAAGAATGTGCACAGAGATTCTTACATAATTTGTGAAATCCCACTACTGGTCTATAGGTAGCTTCTGTGCTTCAGGCTTTAGGAATATGCCTCTCTTTGTTTTGGCTCCCCTTGTTCAGGTGTCCATTTCTATTGTGATAAGCTCCAAGGCCCCAGGCAAGGGAGTGGCTGCCCTTCCTCTGGTGTGTCCTTGGATGATTACAGCCCAGGTGAACAGGGTTCAAATATATTGGATCCTGTGCATTTGAAGAGGAAATGAGTAAAGATTCATGAGTTAATGTGGACATGCCAGGGAATTGAGGGGCCATGATAGAGACAAAACTTCAGGCCATGGGCTGAAGGCTGAGGATTCTGTACCTCTAGCTTCTTGAATAGTGGGCCTGCTAAGCAATTGTGTGCTCTCAAATGTAACTTGATGGGTTTTGTTTTAATTTATTTTGTTTTTTGCTTTGGTTTTTTACATGGAAGGAACTGTACCATGGTTTGAAGAAGCTGGAGTGTCTTACCTAAGAGAAATTTGCAAAAAGGGACAATTAAGCAGCCAAGAATTTCTCAAATGCCCTTGGCATTTTAAAAAAAGTGACATAAAGTTGAGTGTGTCATGTCCATGTCTCTTTACAAAAGATTTTAACTCCTATTTGATAGGAATTACTGTTTCTTTGAAAGGTCAACCTGCACTGAAATAAAGATAATCCCTCCTTTCCTCATTCTGCTTGAAACCACATCCTTTGTTAGTTATATTTTCTTACGCAGCAACACTTGGAGATGACTACAGCGAGAGTTTCCCATTGGTGGAATTTCCACGGAGCCACATGAAGTAATACTGCACAATTTCAAGTGAAGTGCACTGTCCCTTGACAATGGCAAGTCTGGGCAAATCTCTAGTAACTGAAAATCTTAGAAAGTCTGAAAGTGAGTGAATGAAAATGGGCCTCTCCACATTTGGACAGGGCCTCTCCTGAAGCACACATTTGTGGAAAAAGTAATTATGAGAGATGAATGAACTCCCAAAAGGGAATGGAAATTTTCTTGTTTAGGCCTGGAACACTATGGCCTTGAGCCCTGTGGTTCTATCTGGATGAGCAAAGTGTCAGCAGAGATCAAAGTAAAACACACACCATTTAGGGAACTCGATATTTAACCAGGTGTCCAGAGTAGTGGCAAACTGTACTTGTGTCAATTTGCTCAAATCCTGTCTTCACAAGAAAGTAAATTCCAGCACGACCAGTAACTAGAGGAGGACACATTTCAAAGGACTTGTAAAAAGTCCAACCCTGAACTTAGCCCAACACTGAATTTAGATGAAAAGTAGCAGAGTCTGTTAGTCTTTCAAGTTTTAATAGGAGTAATTTATAGCATGTAATAGCTGTTACATGAATAACTTCAGAGCTGTTGGAGAGGTCTTAATCACTATGAGTGAGGGCCTCCCTGACTCACAAAGTTAAAAATAGTAAACCAAACAATTTGCAAAACCAATCAACCAATTAAATACAAACACTAGGTCCAAAGGGTTTCACTGGTTTTAAAACCACTTATGGAATGCACAACTATTGATGAGGCTTACTCTGCATTCTGCTTTACTCAGGGCTGGTACATGAGCAACGGTGAAAGCAAAATTCAAAATGTTATGTGAAGTGACCATTTCATTGTTGAAACCATGACCCAATAGACATTTTCTCTTTTGAAACTTCGTACATTATCCATATATGTTCTCAAATGGAAGGAATACACAGGATTTAGGCTGAATTATTTTTTTCATTATTTTATGTTCCACCAGATTTATTTGAAGATCTCCTGTCCTACATCCACTGCCCAATGCAGAAGGCCACACATAGGACAACCCACATGAGAACTTCACTTCTACAGCCTGATTATATCATCATGAGAATATAATTTTCCTTTCATCATCAAAGATTTTTACATCAGATTAACCACCTCTCTTGCTTGCCCATGTTTTTCCCTGGTTTTTGTACCTTGAAATGGGTGTGCACTCTTCCCAGCCTTGATCTACATCTTCCCCCATATTTCCAAACATATTCATCTGGGAAACATGTAAAGATCTTATTCGGGGCTTGTTTCATTGTTTTCAAATATCTGCCCTTGAAATTCAACTTCCACCACTGTCTCTCATATCCAAAGCTATGTGCTTGCAGAGGATTTCTGCTGAGAAATTTCACAGAAAGCTCTTATACTGCAGGTGAATGATGCCAGCAAGTCTTGACTGAATAGCTTAGGGAACAGGACTCAGCCAAATGACTGACATGACAAGGGAAAAGCGTATGCTCAAGGATAGGACATGGCAGAGGTCATCTGCCAGGCCCTGGCATATTTAGTATCCCATTGAAAGTACATCAATGTGTAGATTGGCAAGCATTGCCATCCACAAATTCTGAGCAGTGAAGCCTTCAGAGAGAATATTGTGGCATACCAGGCCAAGAATATTCATCCTATTTAAATCTTGCCCTACAAGGTCCTCTGTGCCACTGAGGTCTCCATGGCAACACCCAGCATTGGGACTCAGGTCTCCTACTGCACACTTGTATCCTAGAGCCTAAAGTCCAGCTCACAATGGTGCTCAGCCAATCACAGCCCATTGTGGTTGCCTGGCAACCACAAGCTTGTGGATTTCTGTGAACTGTTTCAGCCCAACTCTGCAGCTTTCCACCTCATACAACCACAGCCATTCCAATCATGCAGTATTTGATTAGCCTCTCTATGTTGCCTCAGAATTTTTTTTTACAGTTGTAGTGATCAAGAAAATTTGACATATTTTGAGAAGTGGAGGGAAGTAATTGGAAAACCTTTTGGTATGTCTGAGGTCTATTGGTTCCAAACTTGACTATCCCAGTCTTTTAAATTTTCAAACCTAGAGCCTAAAATCCACCTCACAGGGATGTTCAGCCAATCTCAGCCCAGTGTGGTTGCCTGGCAACCACAAGCTTGTGGATTTCTGTGAACTGTTTCAGCCCAACTCTGCAGCTTTCCACCTCATACAACCGCAGCCATTCCAATCATGCAGTATTTGATTCACCTCTCTAAGTTGCCTCAGAATTTTCTTTGAACTTGTGGTGATCAAGCAAATTTGACATATTTTGACAAGTGGGGGGAAGTAATTGGCTCTGTCTTTAGCTCTGTTTGTGGTATATGGGGTCCAAAGGTGACTAGCCCAGTCTATTCAGTTATCAAACTTAGAAAGCCAAATGTTTCAAGGGAGGAAAGAAAATGCCACAATGATTTGGGATCTGCCAAATTTCTGGTGGCTTGGGAAGCAAACCTGCAAACCATACATGCAGTCTCTGCTGGATTACTGCCACCATGGTAGTATCAGTTAGCACTAAAAGCCAGCAACCAGAAGATGAGACCCAAAATGAAAGTGAATCCTTGCAGTGCATGAATATTTGGAGTGCCTGCTTCAACTATCCAGCTTCCTCGGGGTTCACTTGTCTGCAATCGCTATTTCAAGGAGGTCTGCAGCCATTCCAGCATAACCCTGAACACTAAACATGAGGTACTAGCTCAATACCTTAACACCAGCAGGTTTTCCCATAATTCAACTGTAAAATGGTGAAAGGGAAACCCTTAGAAAAGGGATGCAAATGCCCCTTTCACTAGAAATCCCAGGTATTTTCTCATGGCATGGAATATTTAGACTCCACAACTCATGTAGTGAACCCAGGGACCTAGACCAAGTGTGTCTAGTTTAATGTTGTCCTCTTTTTGGAAACTGCATCTTATGTAGTTGTTGAAAGAGGCCTTGAGATCAATTCGTAGCCCAAGATGGACTGGAACTCCCAAGGATCCATCCAGCTCAGCCCCCAGATTGCTGGGATTATAGGCATGAGGGGCCATGCCAAGCATGTGCACAGAGATTCTTACATAATTTGTGAAATCCCACTACTGGTCTATAGGTAGCTTCTGTGCTTCAGGCTTTAGGAATATGCCTCTCTTTGTTTTGGCTCCCCTTGTTCAGGTGTCCATTTCTATTGTGATAAGCTCCAAGGTCCCAGGCAAGGGAGTGGCTGCCCTTCCTCTGGTGTGTCCTTGGATGATTACAGCCCAGGTGAACAGGGTTCAAATATATTGGATCCTGTGCATTTGAAGAGGAAATGAGTAAAGATTCATGAGTTAATGTGGACATGCCAGGGAATTGAGGGGCCATAATAGAGACAAAACTTCAGGCCATGGGCTGAAGGCTGAGGATTCTGTACCTCTAGCTTCTTGAATAGTGGGCCTGCTGAGCAATTGTGTGCTCTCAAATGTAACTTGATGGGTTTTGTTTTAATTTATTTTGTTTTTTGCTTTGGTTTTTTACATGGAAGGAACTGTACCATGGTTTGAAGAAGCTGGAGTGTCTTACCTAAGAGAAATTTGCAAAAAAGGCACAATTCAGCAGCCAAGAATTTCTCAAATGCCCTTGGCGTTTTAAAAAAAGTGACATAAAGTTGAGTGTGTCATGTCCATGTCTCTTTACAAAAGATTTTACCTCCTATTTGATAGGAATTACTGTTTCTTTGAAAGGTCAACCTGCACTGAAATAAAGATAATCCCTCCTTTCCTCATTCTGCTTGAAACCACATCCTTTGTTAGTTATATTTTCTTACGCAGCAACACTTGGAGATGACTACAGCGAGAGTTTCCCATTGGTGGAATTTCCACGGAGACACATGAAGTAATACTGCACAATTTCAAGTGAAGTGCACTGTCCCTTGACAATGGCAAGTCTGGGCAAATCTCTAGTAACTGAAAATCTTAGAAAGTCTGAAAGTGAGTGAATGAAAATGGGCCTCTCCACATTTGGACAGGGCCTGTCCTGAAGCACACATTTGTGGAAAAAGTAATTATGAGAGACGAATGAACTCCCAAAACGGAATGGAAATTTTCTAGTTTAGGCCTGGAATGCTATGTCCTGGAGCACTGTGGTTCTAACTGGATGAGCAAAGTGTCAGCAGAGATCAAAGTAAAACACACACCATTTAGGGAACGCGATATTTAACCAGGTGTCCAGAGTAGTGGCAAACTGTACTTGTGTCAATTTGCTCAAATCCTGTCTTCACAAGAAAGTAAATTCCAGCACGACCAGTGACTAGAGGAGGACACATTTCAAAGGACTTGTAAAAAGTCCAACCCTGAACGTAGCAAAACACTGAATTTAGATGAAAAGTAGCAGAGTCTGTTAGTCTTTCAAGTTTTAATAGGAGAAACTTATAGCATGTAATAGCTGTTACATGAATAACTTCAGAGCTTTTGGAGAGGTCGAAATCACTATGAGTGAGGGCTTCCCTGACTCACAAAGTGAAAAATAGTAAAACAAACAATTTGCAAAACCAATCAACCAATTAAATACAAACACTAATTCCAAAGGGTTTCACTGGTTTTAAAACCACTTATGGAATGCACAACTATTGATGAGGCTTACTCTGCATTCTGCTTTACTCAGGCCTGGTACATGAGCAACTGTGAAAGCAAAATTCAAAATGTTATGTGAAGTGACCATTTCATTGTTGAAACCATGACCCAGTAGACATTTTCTCTTTTGAAACTTCGTACATTATCCATATATGTTCTCAAAGGGAAGGTATACACAGGATTCAGGGTGAATTTTTTTTTCAGTACTTTGTGTTCCACCAGATTTATTTGAAGATCTCCTGTCCTGCATCCACTGCCCAATGCAGAAGGCCACACATAGGACAACCCACATGAGAACTTCACTTCTACAGCCTGATTATATCATCATGAGAATATAATTTTCCTTTCATCATCAAAGATTTTTACATCAGATTAACCAGCTCTCTTGCTTGCCCATGTTTTTCCCTGGTTTTTGTACCTTGAAATGGGTGTGCACTCTTCCCAGCCTTGATCTCCATCTTCCCCCATATTTCCAAACATATTCATCTGGGAAACATGTAAAGATCTTATTCGGGGCTTGTTTCATTGTTTTCAAATATCTGCCCTTGAAATTCAACTTCCACCACTGTCTCTCATATCCAAAGCTATGTGCTTGCAGAGGATTTCTGCTGAGAAATTTCACAGAAAGCTCTTATACTGCAGGTGAATGATGCCAGCAAGTCTTGACTGAATAGCTTAGGGAACAGGACTCAGCCAAATGACTGACATGACAAGGGAAAAGCGTATGCTCAAGGATAGGACATGGCAGAGGTCATCTGCCAGACCCTGGCATATTTAATATCCCATTGAAAGTACATCAATGTGTAGATTGGCAAGCATTTCCATCCACAAATTCTGAGCAGTGAAGCCTTCAGAGAGAATATTGTGGCATACCAGGCCAAGAATATTCATCCTATTTAAATCTTGCCCTACAAGGTCCTCTGTGCCACTGAGGTCTCCATGGCAACGCCCAGCATTGTGACTCAGGTCTCCTACTGCACACTAGTATCCTAGAGCCTAAAGTCCAGCTCACAATGGTGCTCAGCCAATCACAGCCCATTGTGGTTGCCTGGCAACCACAAGCTGGTGGATTTCTGTGAACTGTTTCAGCCCAACTCTGCAGCTTTCCACCTCATACAACCACAGCCATTCCAATCATGCAGTATTTGATTAGCCTCTCTATGTTGCCTCAGAATTTTTTTTACAGTTGTAGTGATCAAGAAAATTTGACATACTTTGAGAAGTGGAGGGAAGTAATTGGAAAACCTTTTGGTATGTCGGAGGTCTATGGGTTCCAAACTTGACTATCCCAGTCTTTTAAATTTTCAAACCTAGAGCCTAAAATCCACCTCACAGGGATGTTCAGCCAATCTCAGCCCAGTGTGCTTGCCTGGCAACCACAAGCCTGTGGATTTCTGTGAGCAGTTTCAGCCCAACTCTGCAGCTTTCCACCTCATACAACCACAGACATTCCAATCATGCAGTATTTGATTCACCTCTCTAAGTTGCCTCAGAATTTTCTTTGAACTTGTGGTGATCAAGCAAATTTGACATATTTTGACAAGTGGAGGGAAGTAATTGGCTCTGTCTTTAGCTCTGTTTGTGGTACATGGGGTCCAAAGATGACTAGCCCAGTCTATTCTGTTATCAAACTTAGAAAGCCAAATGTTTCAAGGGAGGAAAGAAAATGCCACAATGATTTGGGTTCTGCCAAATTTCTGGTGGCTTGGGAAGCAAACCTGCAAACCATACATGCAGTCTCTGCTGGATTACTGCCACCATGCTAGTATCAGTTAGCACTAAAAGCCAGCAACCAGAAGATGAGACCCAAAATGAAAGTGAATCCTTGCAGTGCATGAATATTTGGAGTGCCTGCTTCAACTATCCAGCTTCCTCGGGGTTCACTTGTCTGCAATCGCTATTTCAAGGAGGTCTGCAGCCATTCCAGCATAACCCTGAACACTAAACATGAGGTACTAGCTCAATACCTTATCACCAGCAGGTTTTCCCAGAATTCAACTGTAACATGGTGAAAGGGAAACCCATAGAAAAGGGATGCAAATGCCCCTTTCACTAGAAATCCCAGGTATTTTCTCATGGCATGGAATATTTAGACTCCACAACTCATGTAGTGAACCCAGGGACCTAGACCAAGTGTGTCTAGTTTAATGTTGTCCTCTTTTTGGAAACAGCATCTTATGTAGTTGTTGAATGAGGCCTTGAGATAAATTCGTAGCCCAAGATGGACTGGAACTCCCAAGGATCCATCCACCTCAGCCCCCAGATTGCTGGGATTATAGGCATGAGGGACCATGCCTAGGATGTGCACAGAGATTCTTACATAATTTGTGAAATCCCACTACTGGTCTATAGGTAGCTTCTGTGCTTCAGGCTTTAGGAATATGCCTCTCTTTGTTTTGGCTCCCCTTGTTCAGGTGTCCATTTCTATTGTGATAAGCTCCAAGGCCCCAGGCAAGGGAGTGTCTGCCCTTCCTCTGGTGTGTCCTTGGATGATTACAGCCCAGGTGAACAGGGTTCAAATATATTGGATCCTGTGCATTTGAAGAGGAAATGAGTAAAGATTCATGAGTTAATGTGGACATGCCAGGGAATTGAGGGTCCATGATAGAGACAAAACTTCAGGCCATGGGCTGAAGGCTGAGGATTCTGTACCTCTAGCTTCTTGAATAGTGGGCCTGCTGAGCAATTGTGTGCTCTCAAATGTAATTTGATGGGTTTTGTTTTAATTTATTTTGTTTTTTGCTTTGGTTTTTTACATGGAAGGAACTGTACCATGGTTTGAAGAAGCTGGAGTGTCTTACCTAAGAGAAATTTGCAAATAGGGACAATTCAGCAGCCAAGAATTTCTCAAATGCCCTTGGCGTTTTAAAAAAAGTGACATCAAGTTGAGTGTGTCATGTCCATGTCTCTTTACAAAAGATTTTACCTCCTATTTGATAGGAATTACTGTTCCTTTGAAAGGTCAACCTGCACTGAAATAAAGATAATCCCTCCTTTCCTCATTCTGCTTGAAACCACATCCTTTGTTAGTTATATTTTCTTACGCAGCAACACTTGGAGATGACTACAGCGAGAGTTTCCCATTGGTGGAATTTCCACGGAGACACATGAAGTAATACTGCACAATTTCAATTGAAGTGCACTGTCCCTTGACAATGGCAAGTCTGGGCAAATCTCTAGTAACTGAAAATCTTAGAAAGTCTGAAAGTGAGTGAATGAAAATGGGCCTCTCCACATTTGGACAGGGCCTCTCCTGAAGCACACATTTGTGGAAAAAGTAATTATGAGAGACGAATGAACTCCCAAAACGGAATGGAATTTTCTTGTTTAGGCCTGCAACGCTATGGCCTGGAGCCCTGTGGTTCTAACTGGATGAGCAAAGTGTCAGCAGAGATCAAAGTAAAACACACACCATTTAGGGAACTCGATATTTAACCAGGTGTCCAGAGTAGTGGCAAACTGTACTTGTGTCAATTTGCTCAAATCCTGTCTTCACAAGAAAGTAAATTCCAGCACGACCAGTGACTAGAGGAGGACACATTTCAAAGGACTTGTAAAAAGTCCAACCCTGAACTTAGCCCAACACTGAATTTAGATGAAAAGTAGCAGAGTCTGTTAGTCTTTCAAGTTTTAATAGGAGAAACTTATAGCATGTAATAGCTGTTACATGAATAACTTCAGAGCTTTTGGAGAGGTCGAAATCACTATGAGTGAGGGCTTCCCTGACTCACAAAGTTAAAAATAGTAAAACGAACAATTTGCAAAACCAATCAACCAATTAAATAGAAACACTAAGTCCAAAGGGTTTCACTGGTTTTAAAACCACTTATGGAATGCACAACTATTGATGAGGCTTACTCTGCATTCTGCTTTACTCAGGCCTGGTACATGAGCAACGGTGAAAGCAAAATTCAAAATGTTATGTGAAGTGACCATTTCATTGTTGAAACCATGACCCAATAGACATTTTCTCTTTTGAAACTTCATACATTATCCATATATGTTCTCAAAGGGAAGGAATACACAGGATTTAGGCTGAATTATTTTTTTCAGTATTTTGTGTTCCACCAGATTTATTTGAAGATCTCCTGTCCTGCATCCACTGCCCAATGCAGAAGGCCACACATAGGACAACCCACATGAGAACTTCACTTCTACAGCCTGATTATATCATCATGAGAATATAATTTTCCTTTCATCATCAAAGATTTTTACATCAGATTAACCAGCTCTCTTGCTTGCCCATGTTTTTCCCTGGTTTTTGTACCTTGAAATGGGTGTGCACTCTTCCCAGCCTTGATCTCCATCTTCCCCCATATTTCCAAACATATTCATCTGGGAAACATGTAAAGATCTTATTCGGGGCTTGTTTCATTGTTTTCAAATATCTGCCCTTGAAATTCAACTTCCACCACTGTCTCTCATATCCAAAGCTATGTGGTTGCAGAGGATTTCTGCTGAGAAATTTCACAGAAAGCTCTTATACTGCAGGTGAATGATGCCAGGAAGTCTTGACTGAATAGCTTAGGGAACAGGACTCAGCCAAATGACTGACATGACAAGGGAAAAGCGTATGCTCAAGGATAGGACATGGAAGAGGTCATCTGCCAGGCCCTGGCATATTTAATATCCCATTGAAAGTACATCAATGTGTAGATTGGCAAGCATTTCCATCCACAAATTCTGAGCAGTGAAGCCTTCAGAGAGAATATTGTGGCATACCAGGGCAAGAATATTCATCCTATTTAAATCTTGCCCTACAAGGTCCTCTGTGCCACTGAGGTCTCCATGGCAACGCCCAGCATTGTGACTCAGGTCTCCTACTGCACACTAGTATCCTAGAGCCTAAAGTCCAGCTCACAATGGTGCTCAGCCAATCACAGCCCATTGTGGTTGCCTGGCAACCAAAAGCTGGTGGATTTCTGTGAACTGTTTCAGCCCAACTCTGCAGCTTTCCACCTCATACAACCACAGCCATTCCAATCATGCAGTATTTGATTAGCCACTCTATGTTGCCTCAGAATTTTTTTTACAGTTGTAGTGATCAAGAAAATTTGACATATTTTGAGAAGTGGAGGGAAGTAATTGGAAAACCTTTTGGTATGTCTGAGGTCTATGGGTTCCAAACTTGACTATCCCAGTCTTTTAAATTTTCAAACCTAGAGCCTAAAATCCACCTCACAGGGATGTTCAGCCAATCTCAGCCCAGTGTGCTTGCCTGGCAACCACAAGCCTGTGGATTTCTGTGAGCAGTTTCAGCCCAACTCTGCAGCTTTCCACCTCATACAACCACAGCCATTCCAATCATGCAGTATTTGATTCACCTCTCTAAGTTGCCTCAGAATTTTGTTTGAACTTGTGGTGATCAAGCAAATTTGACATATTTTGACAAGTGGAGGCAAGTAATTGGCTCTGTCTTTCGCTCTGTTTGTGGTATATGGTGTCCAAAGCTGACTAGCCCATCCTATTCAGTTATCAAATGTAGAAAGCCAAATGTTTCAAGGGAGGAAAGAAAATGCCACAATGATTTGGGTTCTGCCAAGTTTCTGGTGGCTTGGGAAGCAAACCTGCAAACCATACATGCAGTCTCTGCTGGATTACTGCCACCATGGTAGTATCAGTTAGCACTAAAAGCCAGCAACCAGAAGATGAGACCCAAAATGAAAGTGAATCCTTGCAGTGCATGAATATTTGGAGTGCCTGCTTCAACTATCCAGCTTCCTCGGGGTTCACTTGTCTGCAATCGCTATTTCAAGGAGGTCTACAGCCATTCCAGCATAACCCTGAACACTAAACATGAGGTACTAGCTCAATACCTTATCACCAGCAGGTTTTCCCAGAATTCAACTGTAACATGGTGAAAGGGAAACCCTTAGAAAAGGGATGCAAATGCCCCTTTCACCAGAAATCCCAGGTATTTTCTCATGGCATGGAATATTTAGACTCCACAACTCATGTAGTGAACCCAGGGACCTAGACCAAGTGTGTCTAGTTTAATGTTGTCCTCTTTCTGGAAACAGCATCTTATGTAGTTGTTGAAAGAGGCCTTGAGATCAATTCGTAGCCCAAGATGGACTGGAACTCCCAAGGATCCATCCACCTCAGCCCCCAGATTGCTGGGATTATAGGCATGAGGGACCATGCCAAGCATGTGCACAGAGATTCTTACATAATTTGTGAAATCCAACTACTGGTCTATAGGTAGCTTCTGTGCTTCAGGCTTTAGGAATATGCCTCTCTTTGTTTTGGCTCCCCTTGTTCAGGTGTCCATTTCTATTGTGATAAGCTCCAAGGCCCCAGGCAAGGGAGTGGCTGCCCTTCCTCTGGTGTGTCCTTGGATGATTACAGCCTTTGATGAACAGGGTTCAAATATATTGGATCATGTGCATTTGAAGAGGAAATGAGTAAAGTTTCATGAGTTAATGTGGACATGACAGGGAATTGAGGGGCCATGATAGAGACAAAACTTCAGGCCATGGGCTGAAGGCTGAGGATTCTGTACCTCTAGCTTCTTGAATAGTGGGCCTGCTGAGCAATTGTGTGCTCTCAAATGTAATTTGATGGGTTTTGTTTTAATTTATTTTGTTTTTTGCTTTGGTTTTTTACATGGAAGGAACTGTACCATGGTTTTAAGAAGCTGGAGTTTCTTACCTAAGAGAAATTTGCAAAAAGGGACAATTCAGCAGCCAAGAATTTCTCAAATGCCCTTGGCGTTTTAAAAAAAGTGACATAAAGTTGAGTGTGTCATGTCCATGTCTCTTTACAAAAGATTTTACCTCCTATTTGATAGGAATTACTGTTTCTTTGAAAGGTCAACCTGCACTGAAATAAAGATAATCCCTCCTTTCCTCATTCTGCTTGAAACCACATCCTTTGTTAGTTATATTTTCTTACGCAGCAACACTTGGAGATGACTACAGCGAGAGTTTCCCATTGGTGGAATTTCCACGGAGACACATGAAGTAATACTGCACAATTTCAAGTGAAGTGCACTGTCCCTTGACAATGGCAAGTCTGGGCAAATATCTAGTAACTGAAAATCTTAGAAAGTCTGAAAGTGAGTGAATGAAAATGCGCCTCTCCACATTTGGACAGGGCCTCTCCTGAAGCACACATTTGTGGAAAAAGTAATTATGAGAGACAAATGAACTCCCAAAACGGAATGGAAATTTTGTTGTTTAGGCCTGGAACGCTATGGCCTGGAGCCCTGTGGTTCTAACTGGATGAGCAAAGTGTGAGCAGAGATCAAAGTAAAACACACACCATTTAGGGAACTCGATATTTAACCAGGTGTCCAGAGTACTGGCAAACTGTACTTGTGTCAATTTGCTCAAATCCTGTCTTCACAAGAAAGTAAATTTCAGCACTACCAGTGACTAGAGGAGGACACATTTCAAAGGACTTGTAAAAAGTCCAACCCTGAACTTAGCCCAACACTGAATTTAGATGAAAATTAGAAGAGTCTGTTAGTCTTTCAAGTTTTAATAGGAGAAACTTATAGCATGTAATAGCTATTACATGAATAACTTCAGAGTTTTGGAGAGGTCGAAATCACTATGAGTGAGGGCTTCCCTGACTCACAAAGTTAAAAATAGTAAAACAAACAATTTGCAAAACCAATCTACCAAGTAAATACAAACACTAAGTCCAAAGGGTTTCACTGGTTTTAAAACCACTTATGGAATGCACAACTATTGATGAGGCTTACTCTGCATTCTGCTTTACTCAGGCCTGGTACATGAGCAACGGTGAAAGCAAAATTCAAAATGTTATGTGAAGTGACCATTTCATTGTTGAAACCATGACCCAATAGACATTTTCTCTTTTGAAACTTCATACATTATTCATATATGTTCTCAAAGGGAAGGAATACACAGGATTCAGGCTGAATTTTTTTTTTCAGTATTTTGTGTTCCACCAGATTTATTTGAAGATCTCCTGTCCTGCATCCACTTCCCAATGCAGAAGGCCACACATAGGACAACCCACATGAGAACTTCACTTCTACAGCCTGATTATATCATCATGAGAATATAATTTTCCTTTCATCATCAAAGATTTTTACATCAGATTAACCAGCTCTCTTGCTTGCCCATGTTTTTCCCTGGTTTTTGTACCTTGAAATGGGTGTGCACTCTTCCCAGCCTTGATCTCCATCTTCCCCCATATTTCCAAACATATTCATCTGGGAAACATGTAAAGATCTTATTCGGGGCTTGTTTCATTGTTTTCAAATATCTGCCCTTGAAATTCAACTTCCACCACTGTCTCTCATATCCAAAGCTATGTGCTTGCAGAGGATTTCTGCTGAGAAATTTCACAGAAAGCTCTTATACTTCAGGTGAATGATGCCAGCAAGTCTTGACTGAATAGCTTAGGGAACAGGACTCAGCCAAATGACTGACATGACAAGGGAAAAGCGTATGCTCAAGGATAGGACATGGCAGAGGTCATCTGCCTGGCCCTGGCATATTTAATATCCCATTGAAAGTACATCAATGGGTAGATTGGAAAGCATTTCCATCCACAAATTCTGAGGAGTGAAGCCTTCAGAGAGAATATTGTGGCATACCAGGCCAAGAATATTCATCCTATTTAAATCTTGCCCTACAAGGTCCTCTGTGCCACTGAGGTCTCCATGGCAACGCCCAGCATTGTGACTCAGGTCTCCTACTGCACACTTGTATCCTAGAGCCTAAAGTCCAGCTCACAATGGTGCTCAGCCAATCACAGCCCAGTGTGGTTGCCTGGCAACCTCAAGCTTGTGGCTTTCTGTGAACTGTTTCAGCCCAAATCTGCAGCTTTCCACCTCCTACAACCACAGCCATTCCAATCATGCAGTATTTGATTAGCCTCTCTATGTTGCCTCAGAATATTTTTACAGTTGTAGTGATCAAGAAAATTTGACATATTTTGAGAAGTGGAGGGAAGTAATTGGAAAACCTTTTGGTATGTCTGAGGTCTATGGGTTCCAAACTTGACTATCCCAGTCTTTTAAATTTTCAAACCTAGAGCCTAAAATCCACCTCACAGGGATGTTCAGCCAATCTCAGCCCAGTGTGGTTGCCTGGCAACCACAAGCCTGTGGATTTCTGTGAACAGTTGCAGCCCAACTCTGCAGCATTCCACCTCATACAACCACAGCCATTCCAATCATGCAGTATTTGATTCACTTCTCTAAGTTGCCTCAGAATTTTGTTTGAACTTGTGGTGATCAAGCAAATTTGACATATTTTGACAAGTGGAGGCAAGTAATTGGCTCTGTCTTTCGCTCTGTTTGTGGTATATGGTGTCCAAAGCTGACTAGCCCATCCTATTCAGTTATCAAATGTAGAAAGCCAAATGTTTCAAGGGAGGAAAGAAAATGCCACAATGATTTGGGTTCTGCCAAGTTTCTGGTGGCTTGGGAAGCAAACCTGCAAACCATACATGCAGTCTCTGCTGGATTACTGCCACCATGGTAGTATCAGTTAGCACTAAAAGCCAGCAACCAGAAGATGAGACCCAAAATGAAAGTGAATCCTTGCAGTGCATGAATATTTGGAGTGCCTGCTTCAACTATCCAGCTTCCTCGGGGTTCACTTGTCTGCAATCGCTATTTCAAGGAGGTCTGCAGCCATTCCAGCATAACCCTGAACACTAAACATGAGGTACTAGCTCAATACCTTATCACCAGCAGGTTTTCCCAGAATTCAACTGTAACATGGTGAAAGGGAAACCCTTAGAAAAGGGATGCAAATGCCCCTTTCACCAGAAATCCCAGGTATTTTCTCATGGCATGGAATATTTAGACTCCACAACTCATGTAGTGAACCCAGGGACCTAGACCAAGTGTGTCTAGTTTAATGTTGTCCTCTTTTTGGAAACAGCATCTTATGTAGTTGCTGAAAGAGGCCTTGAGATCAATTCGTAGCCCAAGATGGACTGGAACTCCCAAGGATCCATCCACCTCAGCCCCCAGATTGCTGGGATTATAGGCATGAGGGACCATGCCAAGCATGTGCACAGAGATTCTTACATAATTTGTGAAATCCAACTACTGGTCTATAGGTAGCTTCTGTGCTTCAGGCTTTAGGAATATGCCTCTCTTTGTTTTGGCTCCCCTTGTTCAGGTGTCCATTTCTATTGTGATAAGCTCCAAGGCCCCAGGCAAGGGAGTGGCTGCCCTTCCTCTGGTGTGTCCTTGGATGATTACAGCCTTTGATGAACAGGGTTCAAATATATTGGATCATGTGCATTTGAAGAGGAAATGAGTAAAGTTTCATGAGTTAATGTGGACATGCCAGGGAATTGAGGGGCCATGATAGAGACAAAACTTCAGACCATGGGCTGAAGGCTGAGGATTCTGTACCTCTAGCTTCTTGAATAGTGGGCCTGCTGAGCAATTGTGTGCTCTCAAATGTAACTTGATGGGTTTTGTTTTAATTTATTTTGTTTTTTGCTTTGGTTTTTTACATGGAAGGAACTGTACCATGGTTTTAAGAAGCTGGAGTTTCTTACCTAAGAGAAATTTGCAAAAAGGGACAATTCAGCAGCCAAGAATTTCTCAAATGCCCTTGGCGTTTTAAAAAAAGTGACATAAAGTTGAGTGTGTCATGTCCATGTCTCTTTACAAAAGATTTTACCTCCTATTTGATAGGAATTACTGTTTCTTTGAAAGGTCAACCTGCACTGAAATAAAGATAATCCCTCCTTTCCTCATTCTGCTTCAAACCACATCCTTTGTTAGTTATATTTTCTTACGCAGCAACACTTGGAGATGACTACAGCGAGAGTTTCCCATTGGTGGAATTTCCACGGAGACACATGAAGTAATACTGCACAATTTCAAGTGAAGTGCACTGTCCCTTGACAATGGCAAGTCTGGGCAAATCTCTAGTAACTGAAAATGTTAGAAAGTCTGAAAGTGAGTGAATGAAAATGGGCCTCTCCACATTTGGACAGGGCCTCTCCTGAAGCACACATTTGTGGAAAAAGTAATTATGAGAGACGAATGAACTCCCAAAACGGAATGGAAATTTTGTTGTTTAGGCCTGGAACGCTATGGCCTGGAGCCCTGTGGTTCTAACTGGATGAGCAAAGTGTGAGCAGAGATCAAAGTAAAACACACACCATTTAGGGAACTCGATATTTAACCAGGTGTCCAGAGTACTGGCAAACTGTACTTGTGTCAATTTGCTCAAATCCTGTCTTCACAAGAAAGTAAATTTCAGCACTACCAGTGACTAGAGGAGGACACATTTCAAAGGACTTGTAAAAAGTCCAACCCTGAACTTAGCCCAACACTGAATTTAGATGAAAATTAGAAGAGTCTGTTAGTCTTTCAAGTTTTAATAGGAGAAACTTATAGCATGTAATAGCTATTACATGAATAACTTCAGAGTTTTGGAGAGGTCGAAATCACTATGAGTGAGGGCTTCCCTGACTCACAAAGTTAAAAATAGTAAAACAAACAATTTGCAAAACCAATCTACCAAGTAAATACAAACACTAAGTCCAAAGGGTTTCACTGGTTTTAAAACCACTTATGGAATGCACAACTATTGATGAGGCTTACTCTGCATTCTGCTTTACTCAGGCCTGGTACATGAGCAACGGTGAAAGCAAAATTCAAAATGTTATGTGAAGTGACCATTTCATTGTTGAAACCATGACCCAATAGACATTTTCTCTTTTGAAACTTCATACATTATTCATATATGTTCTCAAAGGGAAGGAATACACAGGATTCAGGCTGAATTTTTTTTTTCAGTATTTTGTGTTCCACCAGATTTATTTGAAGATCTCCTGTCCTGCATCCACTTCCCAATGCAGAAGGCCACACATAGGACAACCCACATGAGAACTTCACTTCTACAGCCTGATTATATCATCATGAGAATATAATTTTCCTTTCATCATCAAAGATTTTTACATCAGATTAACCAGCTCTCTTGCTTGCCCATGTTTTTCCCTGGTTTTTGTACCTTGAAATGGGTGTGCACTCTTCCCAGCCTTGATCTCCATCTTCCCCCATATTTCCAAACATATTCATCTGGGAAACATGTAAAGATCTTATTCGGGGCTTGTTTCATTGTTTTCAAATATCTGCCCTTGAAATTCAACTTCCACCACTGTCTCTCATATCCAAAGCTATGTGCTTGCAGAGGATTTCTGCTGAGAAATTTCACAGAAAGCTCTTATACTTCAGGTGAATGATGCCAGCAAGTCTTGACTGAATAGCTTAGGGAACAGGACTCAGCCAAATGACTGACATGACAAGGGAAAAGCGTATGCTCAAGGATAGGACATGGCAGAGGTCATCTGCCTGGCCCTGGCATATTTAATATCCCATTGAAAGTACATCAATGGGTAGATTGGAAAGCATTTCCATCCACAAATTCTGAGGAGTGAAGCCTTCAGAGAGAATATTGTGGCATACCAGGCCAAGAATATTCATCCTATTTAAATCTTGCCCTACAAGGTCCTCTGTGCCACTGAGGTCTCCATGGCAACGCCCAGCATTGTGACTCAGGTCTCCTACTGCACACTTGTATCCTAGAGCCTAAAGTCCAGCTCACAATGGTGCTCAGCCAATCACAGCCCAGTGTGGTTGCCTGGCAACCTCAAGCTTGTGGCTTTCTGTGAACTGTTTCAGCCCAAATCTGCAGCTTTCCACCTCCTACAACCACAGCCATTCCAATCATGCAGTATTTGATTAGCCTCTCTATGTTGCCTCAGAATATTTTTACAGTTGTAGTGATCAAGAAAATTTGACATATTTTGAGAAGTGGAGGGAAGTAATTGGAAAACCTTTTGGTATGTCTGAGGTCTATGGGTTCCAAACTTGACTATCCCAGTCTTTTAAATTTTCAAACCTAGAGCCTAAAATCCACCTCACAGGGATGTTCAGCCAATCTCAGCCCAGTGTGGTTGCCTGGCAACCACAAGCCTGTGGATTTCTGTGAACAGTTGCAGCCCAACTCTGCAGCATTCCACCTCATACAACCACAGCCATTCCAATCATGCAGTATTTGATTCACTTCTCTAAGTTGCCTCAGAATTTTGTTTGAACTTGTGGTGATCAAGCAAATTTGACATATTTTGACAAGTGGAGGCAAGTAATTGGCTCTGTCTTTCGCTCTGTTTGTGGTATATGGTGTCCAAAGCTGACTAGCCCATCCTATTCAGTTATCAAATGTAGAAAGCCAAATGTTTCAAGGGAGGAAAGAAAATGCCACAATGATTTGGGTTCTGCCAAGTTTCTGGTGGCTTGGGAAGCAAACCTGCAAACCATACATGCAGTCTCTGCTGGATTACTGCCACCATGGTAGTATCAGTTAGCACTAAAAGCCAGCAACCAGAAGATGAGACCCAAAATGAAAGTGAATCCTTGCAGTGCATGAATATTTGGAGTGCCTGCTTCAACTATCCAGCTTCCTCGGGGTTCACTTGTCTGCAATCGCTATTTCAAGGAGGTCTGCAGCCATTCCAGCATAACCCTGAACACTAAACATGAGGTACTAGCTCAATACCTTATCACCAGCAGGTTTTCCCAGAATTCAACTGTAACATGGTGAAAGGGAAACCCTTAGAAAAGGGATGCAAATGCCCCTTTCACCAGAAATCCCAGGTATTTTCTCATGGCATGGAATATTTAGACTCCACAACTCATGTAGTGAACCCAGGGACCTAGACCAAGTGTGTCTAGTTTAATGTTGTCCTCTTTTTGGAAACAGCATCTTATGTAGTTGCTGAAAGAGGCCTTGAGATCAATTCGTAGCCCAAGATGGACTGGAACTCCCAAGGATCCATCCACCTCAGCCCCCAGATTGCTGGGATTATAGGCATGAGGGACCATGCCAAGCATGTGCACAGAGATTCTTACATAATTTGTGAAATCCAACTACTGGTCTATAGGTAGCTTCTGTGCTTCAGGCTTTAGGAATATGCCTCTCTTTGTTTTGGCTCCCCTTGTTCAGGTGTCCATTTCTATTGTGATAAGCTCCAAGGCCCCAGGCAAGGGAGTGGCTGCCCTTCCTCTGGTGTGTCCTTGGATGATTACAGCCTTTGATGAACAGGGTTCAAATATATTGGATCATGTGCATTTGAAGAGGAAATGAGTAAAGTTTCATGAGTTAATGTGGACATGCCAGGGAATTGAGGGGCCATGATAGAGACAAAACTTCAGACCATGGGCTGAAGGCTGAGGATTCTGTACCTCTAGCTTCTTGAATAGTGGGCCTGCTGAGCAATTGTGTGCTCTCAAATGTAACTTGATGGGTTTTGTTTTAATTTATTTTGTTTTTTGCTTTGGTTTTTTACATGGAAGGAACTGTACCATGGTTTTAAGAAGCTGGAGTTTCTTACCTAAGAGAAATTTGCAAAAAGGGACAATTCAGCAGCCAAGAATTTCTCAAATGCCCTTGGCGTTTTAAAAAAAGTGACATAAAGTTGAGTGTGTCATGTCCATGTCTCTTTACAAAAGATTTTACCTCCTATTTGATAGGAATTACTGTTTCTTTGAAAGGTCAACCTGCACTGAAATAAAGATAATCCCTCCTTTCCTCATTCTGCTTCAAACCACATCCTTTGTTAGTTATATTTTCTTACGCAGCAACACTTGGAGATGACTACAGCGAGAGTTTCCCATTGGTGGAATTTCCACGGAGACACATGAAGTAATACTGCACAATTTCAAGTGAAGTGCACTGTCCCTTGACAATGGCAAGTCTGGGCAAATCTCTAGTAACTGAAAATGTTAGAAAGTCTGAAAGTGAGTGAATGAAAATGGGCCTCTCCACATTTGGACAGGGCCTCTCCTGAAGCACACATTTGTGGAAAAAGTAATTATGAGAGACGAATGAACTCCCAAAAGGGAATGGAAATTTTCTTGTTTAGGCCTGGAACGCTATGGCCTGGAGCCCTGTGGTTCTAACTGGATGAGCAAAGTGTCAGCAGAGATCAAAGTAAAACACACACCATTTAGGGAACTCGATATTTAACCAGGTGTCCAGAGTAGTGGGAAACTGTACTTGTGTCAATTTGCTCAAATCCTGTCTTCACAAGAAAGTAAATTCCAGCACGACCAGTGACTAGAGGAGGACACATTTCAAAGGACTTGTAAAAAGTCCAACCCTGAACTTAGCCCAACTCTGAATTTAGATGAAAAGTAGCAGAGTCTGTTAGTCTTTCAAGTATTAATAGGAGAAACTTATAGCATGTAATAGCTATTACATGAATAACTTCAGAGTTTTGGAGAGGTCGAAATCACTATGAGTGAGGGCTTCCCTGACTCACAAAGTTAAAAATAGTAAAACAAACAATTTGCAAAACCAATCTACCAAGTAAATACAAACACTAAGTCCAAAGGGTTTCACTGGTTTTAAAACCACTTATGGAATGCACAACTATTGATGAGGCTTACTCTGCATTCTGCTTTACTCAGGCCTGGTACATGAGCAACGGTGAAACCAAAATTCAAAATGTTATGTGAAGTGACCATTTCATTGTTGAAACCATGACCCAATAGACATTTTCTCTTTTGAAACTTCATACATTATCCATATATGTTCTCAAAGGGAAGGAATACACAGGATTCAGGCTGAATTTTTTTTTTCAGTATTTTGTGTTCCACCAGATTTATTTGAAGATCTCCTGTCCTGCATCCACTGCCCAATGCAGAAGGCCACACATAGGACAACCCACATGAGAACTTCACTTCTACAGCCTGATTATATCATCATGAGAATATAATTTTCCTTTCATCATCAAAGATTTTTACATCAGATTAACCAGCTCTCTTGCTTGCCCATGTTTTTCCCTGGTTTTAGTACCTTGAAATGGGTGTGCACTCTTCCCAGCCTTGATCTCCATCTTCCCCCATATTTCCAAACATATTCATCTGGGAAACATGTAAAGATCTTATTCGGGGCTTGTTTCATTGTTTTCAAATATCTGCCCTTGAAATTCAACTTCCACCACTGTCTCTCATATCCAAAGCTATGTGCTTGCAGAGGATTTCTGCTGAGAAATTTCACAGAAAGCTCTTATACTGCAGGTGAATGATGCCAGCAAGTCTTGACTGAATAGCTTAGGGAACAGGACTCAGCCAAATGACTGACATGACAAGGGAAAAGCGTATGCTCAAGGATAGGACATGGCAGAGGTCATCTGCCAGGCCCTGGCATATTTAATATCCCATTGAAAGTACATCAATGTGTAGATTCGAAAGCATTTCCATCCACAAATTCTGAGCAGTGAAGCCTTCAGAGAGAATATTGTGGCATACCAG
Source organism: Cavia porcellus (assembly GCF_034190915.1). Taxonomy (NCBI): domain Eukaryota; kingdom Metazoa; phylum Chordata; class Mammalia; order Rodentia; family Caviidae; genus Cavia; species Cavia porcellus. The sequence continues at coordinate 3,519,946 of NW_026947543.1, forward strand.
GCCAAGAATATTCATCCTATTTAAATCTTGCCCTACAAGGTCCTCTGTGCCACTGAGGTCTCCATGGCAACGCCCAGCATTGTGACTCAGGTCTCCTACTGCACACTTTTATCCTAGAGCCTAAAGTCCAGCTCTCAACAGTGCTCAGCAAATCACAGCCCATTGTGGTTGCCTGGCAACCACAAGCTTGTGGATTTCTGTGAACTGTTTCAGCCCAACTCTGCAGCTTTCCACCTCATACAACCACAGCCATTCCAATCATGCAGTATTTGATTAGCCTCTCTATGTTGCCTCAGAATTTTTTTTACAGTTGTAGTGATCAAGAAAATTTGACATATTTTGAGAAGTGGAGGGAAGTAATTGGAAAACATTTTGGTATGTCTGAGGTCTATGGGTTCCAAACTTGACTACCCCAGTCTTTTAAATTTTCAAACCTAGAGCCTAAAATCCACCTCACAGGGATGTTCAGCCAATCTCAGCCCTGTGTGGTTGGCTGGCAACCACAAGCCTGTGGATTTCTGTGAACAGTTTCAGCCCAACTCTGCAGCTTTCCACCTCATACAACCACAGCCATTCCAATCATGCAGTATTTGATTCACCTCTCTAAGTTGCCTCAGAATTTTCTTTGAACTTGTGGTGATCAAGCAAATTTGACATATTTTGACAAGTGGAGGGAAGTAATTGGCTCTGTCTTTAGCTCTGTTTGTGGTATATGGTGTCCAAAGCTGACTAGCCCAGTCTATTCAGTTATCAAACGTAGAAAGCCAAATGTTTCAAGGGAGGAAAGAAAATGCCACAATGATTTGGGTTCTGCCAAGTTTCTGGTGGCTTGGGAAGCAAACCTGCAAACCATACATGCAGTCTCTGCTGGATTACTGCCACCATGCTAGTATCAGTTAGCACTAAAAGCCAGCAACCAGAAGATGAGACCCAAAATGAAAGTGAATCCTTGCAGTGCATGAATATTTGGAGTGCCTGCTTCAACTATCCAGCTTCCTCGGGGTTCACTTGTCTGCAATTGCTATTTCAAGGAGGTCTGCAGCCATTCCAGCATAACCCTGAACACTAAACATGAGGTACTAGCTCAATACGTTATCACCAGCAGGGTTTCCCAGAATTCAACTGTAACATGGTGAAAGGGAAACCCTTAGAAAAGGGATGCAAATGCCCCTTTCACTAGAAATCCCAGGTATTTTCTCATGGCATGGAATATTTAGACTCCACAACTCATGTAGTGAACCCAGGGACCTAGACCAAGTGTGTCTAGTTTAATGTTGTCCTCTTTTTGGAAACAGCATCTTATGTAGTTGTTGAAAGAGGCCTTGAAATCAATTCGTAGCCCAAGATGGACTGGAACTCCCAAGGATCCATCCACCTCAGCCCCCAGAGTGCTGGGATTATAGGCATGAGTGACCATGCCTAGCATATGCACAGAGATTCTTACATAATTTGTGAAATCCCACTACTGGTCTATAGGTAGCTTCTGTGCTTCAGGCTTTAGGAATATGCCTCTCTTTGTTTTGGCTCCCCTTGTTCAGGTGTCCATTTCTATTGTGATTATCTCCAAGGCTCCAGGCAAGGGAGTGGCTGCCCTTCCTCTGGTGTGTCCTTGGATGATTACAGCCCAGGTGAACAGGGTTCAAATATATTGGATCCTGTGCATTTGAAGAGGAAATGAGTAAAGATTCATGAGTTAATGTGGACATGCCAGGGAATTGAGGGGCCATGATAGAGACAAAACTTCAGGCCATGGGCTGAAGGCTGAGGATTCTGTACTTCTAGCGTCTAGAATAGTGGGCCTGCTGAGCAATTGTGTGCTCTCAAATGTAATTTGATGGGTTTTGTTTTAATTTATTTTGTTTTGTGCTTTGGTTTTTTACATGGAAGGAACTGTACCATGGTTTGAAGAAGCTGGAGTGTCTTACCTAAGAGAAATTTGCAAAAAGGGACAATTCAGCAGCCAAGAATTTCTCAAATGCCCTTGGCGTTTTAAAAAAAGTGACATAAAGTTGAGTGTGTCATGTCCATGTCTCTTTACAAAAGATTTTACCTCCTATTTGATAGGAATTACTGTTTCTTTGAAAGGTCAACCTGCACTGAAATAAAGATAATCCCTCCTTTCCTCATTCTGCTTCAAACCACATCCTTTGTTAGTTATATTTTCTTACGCAGCAACACTTGGAGATGACTGCAGCGAGAGTTTCCCATTGGTGGAATTTCCACGGAGACACATGAAGTAATACTGCACAATTTCAAGTGAAGTGCACTGTCCCTTGACAATGGCAAGTCTGGGCAAATCTCTAGTAACTGAAAATCTTAGAAAGTCTGAAAGTGATTGAATGAAAATGGGCCTCCCCACATTTGGACAGGGCCTCTCCTGAAGCACACATTTGTGGAAAAAGTAATTATGAGAGACGAATGAACTCCCAAAACGGAATGGAAATTTTCTTGTTTAGGCCTGGAACGCTATGGCCTGGAGCCCTGTGGTTCTAACTGGATGAGCAAAGTGTCAGCAGAGATCAAAGTAAAACACACACCATTTATGGAACTCGATATTTAACCAGGTGTCCAGAGCAGTGGCAAACTGTACTTGTGTCAATTTGCTCAAATCCTGTCTTCACAAGAAAGTAAATTTCTTCACGACCAGTGACTAGAGGAGGACACATTTCAAAGGACTTGTAAAAAGTCCAACCCTGAAGTTATCCCAACACTGAATTTAGATGAAAAGTAGAAGAGTCTGTTAGTCTTTCAAGTTTTAATAGGAGAAACTTATAGCATGTAATAGCTGTTACATGAATAACTTCAGAGGTTTTGGAGAGGCCGAAATCACTATGAGTGAGGGCTTCCCTGACTCACAAAGTTAAAAATAGTAAAACAAACAATTTGCAAAACCAATCAACCAATTAAATACAAACACTAAGTCCAAAGGGTTTCACTGGTTTTAAAACCACTTATGGAATGCACAACTATTGATGAGGCTTACTCTGCATTCTGCTTTACTCAGGCCTGGTACATGAGCAACTGTGAAAGCAAAATTCAAAATGTTATGTGAAGTGACCATTTCATTGTTGAAACCATGACCCAATAGACATTTTCTCTTTTGAAACTTCGTACTTTATCCATATATGTTCTCAAAGGGAAGGAATACACAGGATTCAGGCTGAATTTTTTTTTCAGTATTTTGTGTTCCACCAGATTTATTTGAAGATCTCCTGTCCTGCATCCACTGCCCAATGCAGAAGGCCACACATAGGACAACCCACATGAGAACTTCACTTCTACAGCCTGATTATATCATCATGAGAATATAATTTTCCTTTCATCATCAAAGATTTTTACATCAGATTAACCAGCTCTCTTGCTTGCCCATGTTTTTCCCTGGTTTTTGTACCTTGAAATGCGTGTGCACTCTTCCCAGCCTTGATCTCCATCTTCCCCCATATTTCCAAACATATTCATCTGGGAAACATGTAAAGATCTATTCGGGGCTTGTTTCATTGTTTCCAAATATCTGCCCTTGTAATTCAACTTCCACCACTGTCTCTCATATACAAAGCTATGTGCTTGCAGAGGATTTCTGCTGAGAAATGTCACAGAAAGCTCTTATACTGCAGGTGAATGATGCCAGCAAGTCTTGACTGAATAGCTTAGGGAACAGGACTCAGCCAAATGACTGACATGACAAGGGAAAAGCGTATACTCAAGGATAGGACATGGCATAGGTCATGTGACAGGCCCTGGCATATTTAATATCCCATTGAAAGTACATCAATGTGTAGATTGGAAAGCATTTCCATCCACTAATTCTGAGCATTGAAGCCTTCAGAGAGAATATTGTGGCATACCAGGCCAAGAATATTCATCCTATTTAAATCTTGCCCTACAAGTTCCTCTGTGCCACTGAGGTCTCCATGGCAACGCCCAGCATTGTGACTCAAGTCTCCTACTGCACACTTGTATCCTAGAGCCTAAAGTCCAGCTCACAATGGTGCTCAGCCAATCACAGCCCATTGTGGTTGACTGGCAACCACAAGCTTGTGGATTTCTGTGAACTGTTTCAGCCCAAATCTGCAGCTTTCCGCCTCGTACAACCACAGCCATTCCAATCATGCAGTATTTGATTAGCCTCTCTATGTTGCCTCAGAGTTTTTTTTTACAGTTGTAGTGATTAAGAAAATTTGACATATTTTGAGAAGTGGAGGGAAGTAATTGGAAAACCTTTTGGTATGTCTGAGGTCTATGGGTTCCAAACTTGACTATCCCAGTCTTTTACATTTTCAAACCTAGAGCCTAAAATCCACCTCACAGGGATGTTCAGCCAATCTCAGCCCAGTGTGGTTCACTGGCAACCACAAGCCTGTGGATTTCTGTGAACAGTTTCAGCCCAACTCTGCAGCTTTCCACCTCATACAACCACAGCCATTCCAATCATGCAGTATTTGATTCACCTCTCTAAGTTGCCTCAGAATTTTCTTTGAACTTGTGGTGATCAAGCAAATTTGACATATTTTGACAAGTGGAGGGAAGTAATTGGCTCTGTCTTTAGCTCTGTTGGTGGTATATGGTGTCAAAAGTTGACTAGCCCAGTCTATTCAGTTATCAAACTTAGAAAGCCAAATGTTTCAAGGGAGGAAAGAAAATGCCACAATGATTTGGGTTCTGCCAAGTTTCTGGTGGCTTGGGAAGCAAACCTGCAAACCATACATGCAGTCTCTTTTGGATTACTGCCACCATGGTAGTATCAGTTAGCACTAAAAGCCAGCAACCAGAAGATGAGACCCAAAATGAAAGTGAATCCTTGCAGTGCATGAATATTTGGAGTGCCCGCTTCAACTATCCAGCTTCCTCGGGGTTCACTTGTCTGCAATCGCTATTTCAAGGAGGTCTGCAGCCATTCCAGCATAACCCTGAACACTAAACATGAGGTGCTAGCTCAATACCTTATCACAAGCAGGTTTTCCCAGAATTCAACTGTAACATGGTGAAAGGGAAACCCTTAGAAAAGGGATGCAAATACCCCTTTCACTAGAAATCCCAAGGTATTTTCTCATGGCATGGAATATTTAGACTCCACAACTCATGTAGTGAACCCAGGGACCTAGACCAAGTGTGTCTAGTTTAATGTTGTCCTCTTTTTGGAAACAGCATCTTATGTAGTTGTTGAAAGAGGCCTTGAGATAAATTCGTAGCCCAAGATGGACTGGAACTCCCAAGGATCCATCCAGCTCAGCCCCCAGATTGCTGGGATTATAGGCATGAGGGGCCATGCCAAGCATGTGCACAGAGATTCTTACATAATTTGTGAAATCCCACTACTTGTCTATAGGTAGCTTCTGTGCTTCAGGCTTTAGGAATATGCCTCTCTTTGTTTTGGCTCCCCTTGTTCAGGTGTCCCTTTCTAATGTGATAAGCTCCAAGGCCCCAGGCAAGGGAGTGGCTGCCCTTCCTCTGGTGTGTCCTTGGATGATTACAGCCCAGGTGAACAGGGTTCAAATATATTGGATCCTGTGCATTTGAAGAGGAAATGAGTAAAGATTCATGAGTTAATGTGGACATGCCAGGGAATTGAGGGGCCATGATAGAGACAAAACTTCAGGCCATGGGCTGAAGGCTGAGGATTCTGTACCTCTAGCTTCTTGAATAGTGGGCCTGCTGAGCAATTGTGTGCTCTCAAATGTAATTTGATGGGTTTTGTTTTAATTTATTTTGTTTTTTGCTTTGGTTTTTTACATGGAAGGAACTGTACCATGGTTTGAAGAAGCTGGAGTGTCTTACCTAAGAGAAATTTGCAAAAAGGGACAATTCAGCAGCCAAGAATTTCTCAAATGCCCTTGGCGTTTTAAAAAAAGTGACATAAAGTTGAGTGTGTCATGTCCATGTCTCTTTACAAAAGATTTTACATCTTATTTGATAGGAATTACTGTTTCTTTGAAAGGTCAACCTGCACTGAAATAAAGATAATCCCTCCTTTCCTCATTCTGCTTGAAACCACATCCTTTGTTAGTTATATTTTCTTACGCAGCAACACTTGGAGATGACTACAGCGAGAGTTTCCCATTGGTGGAATTTCCACGGAGACACATGAAGTAATACTGCACAATTTCAAGTGAAGTGCACTGTCCCTTGACAATGGCAAGTCTGGGCAAATCTCTAGTAACTGAAAATCTTAGAAAGTCTGAAAGTGAGTGAATGAAAATGGGCCTCTTCACATTTGGACAGGGCCTCTCCTGAAGCACACATTTGTGGAAAAAGTAATTATGAGAGACAAATGAACTCCCAAAACGGAATGGAAATTTTCTTGTTTAGGCCTGGAACGCTATGGCCTGGAGCCCTGTGGTTCTAACTGGATGAGCAAAGTGTGAGCAGAGATCAAAGTAAAACACACACCATTTAGGGAACTCGATATTTAACCAAGGGTCCAGAGTAGTGGCAAACTATACTTGTGTCAATTTGCTCAAATCCTCTCTTCACAAGAAAGTAAATTCCAGTTCGACCAGTGACTAGAGGAGGACACATTACAAAGGACTTGTAAAAAGTCCAACCCTGAACTTAGCCCAACACTGAATTTAGATGAAAAGTAGCAGAGTCTGTTAGTCTTTCAAGTTTTAATAGGAGAAACTTATAGCATGTAATAGCTGTTACATGAATAACTTCAGAGCTTTTGGAGAGGTCGAAATCACTATGAGTGAGGGCTTCCCTGACTCACAAAGTTAAAAATAGTAAAACAAACAATTTGCAAAACCAATCAACCAATTAAATACAAACACTAATTCCAAAGGGTTTCACTGGTTTTAAAACCACTTATGGAATGCACAACTATTGATGAGGCTTACTCTGCATTCTGCTTTACTCAGGCCTGGTACATGAGCAACTGTGAAAGCAAAATTCAAAATGTTATGTGAAGTGACCATTTCATTGTTGAAACCATGACCCAATAGACATTTTCTCTTTTGAAACTTCGTACATTATCCATATATGTTCTCAAAGGGAAGGAATACACAGGATTTAGGCTGAATATGTTTTTCAGTATTTTGTGTTCCACCAGATTTATTTGAAGATCTCCTGTCCTGCATCCACTGCCCAATGCAGAAGGCCACACATAGGACAACCCACATGAGAACTTCACTTCTACAGCCTGATTATATCATCATGAGAATATAATTTTCCTTTCATCATCAAAGATTTTTACATCAGATTAACCAGCTCTCTTGCTTGCCCATGTTTTTCCCTGGTTTTTGTACCTTGAAATGGGTGTGCACTCTTCCCAGCCTTGATCTCCATCTTCCCCCATATTTCCAAACATATTCATCTGGGAAACATGTAAAGATCTTATTCGGGGCTTGTTTCATTGTTTTCAAATATCTGCCCTTGAAATTCAACTTCCACCACTGTCTCTCATATCCAAAGCTATGTGCTTGCAGAGGATTTCTGCTGAGAAATTTCACAGAAAGCTCTTATACTGCAGGTGAATGATGCCAGCAAGTCTTGACTGAATAGCTTAGGGAACAGGACTCAGCCAAATGACTGACATGACAAGGGAAAAGCGTATGCTCAAGGATAGGACATGGCAGAGGTCATCTGCCAGGCCCTGGCATATTTAATATCCCATTGAAAGTACATCAATGTGTAGATTGGAAAGCATTTCCATCCACAAATTCTGAGCAGTGAAGCCTTCAGAGAGAATATTGTGGCATAGCAGGCCAAGAATATTCATCCTATTTAAATCTTGCCCTACAAGGTCCTCTGTGCCACTGAGGTCTCCATGGCAACGCCCAGCATTGTGACTCAGGTCTCCTACTGCACACTTGTATCCTAGAGCCTAAAGTCCAGCTCACAATGGTGCTCAGCCAATCACAGCCCATTGTGGTTGCCTGGCAACCACAAGCTTGTGGATTTCTGTGAACTGTTTCAGCCCAACTCTGCAGCTTTCCACCTCATACAACTACAGCCATTCCAATCATGCAGTATTTGATTAGCCTCTCTTTGTTGCCTCAGAATTTTTTTTTACAGTTGTAGTGATCAAGAAAATTTGACATATTTTGAGAAGTGGAGGGAAGTAATTGGAAAACCTTTTGGTATGTCTGAGGTCTATGGGTTCCAAACTTGACTATCCCAGTCTTTTAAATTTTCAAACCTAGAGCCTAAAATCCACCTCACAGGGATGTTCAGCCAATCTCAGCCCACTGTGGTTGCCTGGCAACCACAAGCCTGTGGATTTCTGTGAACAGTTGCAGCCCAACTCTGCAGCATTCCACCTCATACAACCACAGCCATTCCAATCATGCAGTATTTGATTCACCTCTCTAAGTTGCCTCAGAATTTTCTTTGAACTTGTGGTGATCAAGCAAGTTTGACATATTTTGACAAGTGGAGGCAAGTAATTGGCTTTGTCTTTCGCTCTGTTTGTGGTATATGGTGTCCAAAGCTGACTAGCCCATCCTATTCAGTTATCAAATGTAGAAAGCCAAATGTTTCAAGGGAGGAAAGAAAATGCCACAATGATTTGGGTTCTGCCAAGTTTCTGGTGGCTTGGGAAGCAAACCTGCAAACCATACATGCAGTCTCTGCTGGATTACTGCCACCATGCTAGTATCAGTTAGCACTAAAAGCCAGCAACCAGAAGATGAGATCAAAAATGAAAGTGAATCCTTGCAGTGCATGAATATTTGGAGTGCCTGCTTCAACTATCCAGCTTCCTCGGGGTTCACTTGTCTGCAATCGCTATTTCAAGGAGGTCTGCAGCCATTCCAGCATAACCCTGAACACTAAACATGAGGTACTAGCTCAATACCTTATCACCAGCAGGTTTTCCCAGAATTCAACTGTAACATGGTGAAAGGGAAACCCTTAGAAAAGGGATGCAAATGCCCCTTTCACCAGAAATCCCAGGTATTTTCTCATGGCATGGAATATTTAGACTCCACAACTCATGTAGTGAACCCAGGGACCTAGACCAAGTGTGTCTAGTTTAATGTTGTCCTCTTTTTGGAAACAGCATCTTATGTAGTTGTTGAAAGAGGCCTTGAGATCAATTCGTAGCCCAAGATGGACTGGAACTCCCAAGGATCCATCCACCTCAGCCCCCAGATTGCTGGGATTATAGGCATGAGGGACCATGCCAAGCATGTGCACAGAGATTCTTACATAATTTGTGAAATCCATCTACTGGTCTATAGGTAGCTTCTGTGCTTCAGGCTTTAGGAATATGCCTCTCTTTGTTTTGGCTCCCCTTATTCAGGTGTCCATTTCTATTGTGATAAGCTCCAAGGCCCCAGGCAAGGGAGTGCCTGCCCTTCCTCTGGTGTGTTCTTGGATGATTACAGCCTTTGATGAACAGGGTTCAAATATATTGGATCATGTGCATTTGAAGAGGAAATGAGTAAAGTTTCATGAGTTAATGTGGACATGCCAGGGAATTGAGGGGCCATGATAGAGACAAAACTTCAGGCCATGGGCTGAAGGCTGAGGATTCTGTACCTCTAGCTTCTTGAATAGTGGGCCTGCTGAGCAATTGTGTGCTCTCAAATGTAATTTGAAGGGTTTTGTTTTAATTTATTTTGTTTTTTGCTTTGGTTTTTTACATGGAAGGAACTGTACCATGGTTTTAAGAAGCTGGAGTTTCTTACCTAAGAGAAATTTGCAAAAAGGGACAATTCAGCAGCCAAGAATTTCTCAAATGCCCTTGGCGTTTTAAAAAAAGTGACATAAAGTTGAGTGTGTCATGTCCATGTCTGTTTACAAAAGATTTTACCTCCTATTTGATAGGAATTACTGTTTCTTTGAAAGGTCAACCTGCACTGAAATAAAGATAATCCCTCCTTTCCTCATTCTGCTTGAAACCACATCCTTTGTTAGTTATATTTTCTTACGCAGCAACACTTGGAGATGACTACAGCGAGAGTTTCCCATTGGTGGAATTTCCAAGGAGACACATGAAGTAATACTGCACAATTTCAAGTGAAGTGCACTGTCCCTTGACAATGGCAAGTCTGGGCAAATCTCTAGTAACTGAAAATCTTTGAAAGTCTGAAAGTGAGTGAATGAAAATGGGCCTCTCCACATTTGGACAGGGCCTCTCCTGAAGCACACATTTGTGGAAAAAGTAATTATGATAGACGAATGAACTCCCAAAACGGAATGGAAATTTTCTTGTTTAGGCCTGGAACGCTATGGCCTGGAGCCCTGTGGTTCTAACTGGATGAGCAAAGTGTCAGCAGAGATCAAAGTAAAACACACACCATTTAGGGAACTCGATATTTAACCAGGTGTCCAGAGTAGTGGCAAACTGTACTTGTGTCAATTTGCTCAAATCCTGTCTTCACAAGAAAGTAAATTTCTTCACGACCAGTGACTAGAGGAGGACACATTTCAAAGGACTTGTAAAAAGTCCAACCCTGAAGTTATCCCAACACTGAATTTAGATGAAAAGTAGAAGAGTCTGTTAGTCTTTCAAGTTTTAATAGGAGAAACTTATAGCATGAAATAGCTGTTACATGAATAACTTCAGAGGTTTTGGAGAGGTCGAAATCACTATGAGTGAGGGCTTCCCTGACTCACAAAGTTAAAAATAGTAAAACAAACAATTTGCAAAACCAATCAACCAATTAAATACAAACACTAAGTCCAAAGGGTTTCACTGGTTTTAAAACCACTTATGGAATGCACAACTATTGATGAGGCTTACTCTGCATTCTGCTTTACTCAGGCCTGGTACATGAGCAACTGTGAAAGCAAAATTCAAAATGTTATGTGAAGTGACCATTTCATTGTTGAAACCATGACCCAATAGACATTTTCTCTTTTGAAACTTCGTACATTATCCATATATGTTCTCAAAGGGAAGGAATACACAGGATTCAGGCTGAATTTTTTTTTCAGTATTTTGTGTTCCACCAGATGTATTTGAAGATCTCCTGTCCTGCATCCACTGCCCAATGCCGAAGGCCACACATAGGACAACCCACATGAGAACTTCACTTCTACAGCCTGATTATATCATCATGAGAATATAATTTTCCTTTCATCATCAAAGATTTTTACATCAGATTAACCAGCTCTCTTGCTTGCCCATGTTTTTCCCTGGTTTTTGTACCTTGAAATGCGTGTGCACTCTTCCCAGCCTTGATCTCCATCTTCCCCCATATTTCCAAACATATTCATCTGGGAAACATGTAAAGAACTATTCGGGGCTTATTTCATTGTTTCCAAATATCTGCCCTTGAAATTCAACTTCCACCACTGTCTCTCATATCCAAAGCTATGTGCTTGCAGAGGATTTCTGCTGAGAAATTTCACAGAAAGCTCTTATACTGCAGGTGAATGATGCCAGCAAGTCTTGACTGAATAGCTTAGGGAACAGGACTCAGCCAAATGACTGACATGACAAGGGAAAAGCGTATACTCAAGGATAGGACATGGCAGAGGTCATGTGACAGGCCCGGGCATATTTAATATCCCATTGAAAGTACATCAATGTGTAGATTGGAAAGCATTTCCATCCACTAATTCTGAGCATTGAAGCCTTCAGAGAGAATATTGTGGCATACCAGGCCAAGAATATTCATCCTATTTAAATCTTGCCCTACAAGGTCCTCTGTGCCACTGAGGTCTCCATGGCAACGCCCAGCATTGGGACTCAGGTCTCCTACTGCACACTTGTATCCTAGAGCCTAAAGTCCAGCTCACAATGGTGCTCAGCCAATCACAGCCCATTGTGGTTGCCTGGCAACCACAAGCTTGTGGATTTCTGTGAACTGTTTCAGCCCAAATCTGCAGCTTTCCGCCTCGTACAACCACAGCCATTCCAATCATGCAGTATTTGATTAGCCTCTCTATGTTGCCTCAGAATTTTTTTTTACAGTTGTAGTGATTAAGAAAATTTGACATATTTTGAGAAGTGGAGGGAAGTAATTGGAAAACCTTTTGGTATGTCTGAGGTCTATGGGTTCCAAACTTGACTATCCCAGTCTTTTACATTTTCAAACCTAGAGCCTAAAATCCACCTCACAGGGATGTTCAGCCAATCTCAGCCCAGTGTGGTTGCCTGGCAACCACAAGCCTGTGGATTTCTGTGAACAGTTTCAGCCCAACTCTGCAGCTTTCCACCTCATACAACCACAGCCATTCCAATCATGCAGTATTTGATTCACCTCTCTAAGTTGCCTCAGAATTTTCTTTGAACTTGTGGTGATCAAGCAAATTTGACATATTTTGACAAGTAGAGGGAAGTAATTGGCTCTGTCTTTAGCTCTGTTGGTGGTATATGGTGTCAAAAGGTGACTAGCCCAGTCTATTCAGTTATGAAACTTAGAAAGCCAAATGTTTCAAGGGAGGAAAGAAAATGCCACAATGATTTGGGTTCTGCCAAGTTTCTGGTGGCTTGGGAAGCAAACCTGCAAACCATACATGCAGTCTCTGCTGGATTACTGCCACCATGGTAGTATCAGTTAGCACTAAAAGCCAGCAAGCAGAAGATGAGACCCAAAATGAAAGTGAATCCTTGCAGTGCATGAATATTTGGAGTGCCTGCTTCAACTGTCCAGCTTCCTCGGGGTTCACTTGTCTGCAATTGCTATTTCAAGGAGGTCTGCAGCCATTCCAGCATAACCCTGAACACTAAACATGAGGTACTAGCTCAATACCTTATCACCAGCAGGTTTTCCCAGAATACAACTGTAACATGGTGAAAGGGAAACCCTTAGAAAAGGGATGCAAATGCCCCTTTCACTAGAAATCCCAGGTATTTTCTCATGGCATGGAATATTTAGACTCCACAACTCATGTAGTGAACCCAGGGACCTAGACCAAGTGTGTCTAGTTTAATGTTGTCCTCTTTTTGGAAACAGCATCTTATGTAGTTGTTGAAAGAGGCCTTGAGATAAATTCGTAGCCCAAGAGGGACTGGAACTCCCAAGGATCAATCCAGCTCAGCCCCCAGATTGCTGGGATTATAGGCATGAGGGACCATGCCTAGCATGTGCACATAGATTCTTACATAATTTGTGAAATCCCACTACTGGTCTATAGGTAGCTTCTGTGCTTCAGGCTTTAGGAATATGCCTCTCTTTGTTTTGGCTCCCCTTGTTCAGGTGTCCATTTCTATTGTGATAAGCTCCAAGGCCCCAGGCAAGGGAGTGGCTGCCCTTCCTCTGGTGTGTCCTTGGATGATTACAGCCCAGGTGAACAGGGTTCAAATATATTGGATCCTGTGCATTTGAAGAGGAAATGAGTAAAGATTCATGAGTTAATGTGGACATGCCAGGGAATTGAGGGGCCATGATAGAGACAAAATTTCAGGCCATGGGCTGAAGGCTGAGGATTCTGTACCTCTAGCTTCTTGAATAGTGGGCCTGCTGAGCAATTGTGTGCTCTCAAATGTAATTTGATGGGTTTTGTTTTAATTTATTTTGTTTTTTGCTTTGGTTTTTTACATGGAAGGAACCGTACCATGGTTTGAAGAAGCTGGAGTGTCTTACCTAAGAGAAATTTGCAAAAAGGGACAATTCAGCAGCCAAGAATTTCTCAAATGCCCTTGGCGTTTTAAAAAAAGTGACATAAAGTTGAGTGTGTCATGTCCATGTCTCTTTACAAAAGATTTTACCTCCTATTTGATAGGAATTACTGTTTCTTTGAAAGGTCAACCTGCACTGAAATAAAGATAATCCCTCCTTTCCTCATTCTGCTTGAAACCACATCCTTTGTTAGTTATATTTTCTTACGCAGCAACACTTGGAGATGACTACAGCGAGAGTTTCCCATTGGTGGAATTTCCACGGAGACACATGAAGTAATACTGCACAATTTCAAGTGAAGTGCACTGTCCCTTGACAATGGCAAGTCTGGGCAAATCTCTAGTAACTGAAAATCTTAGAAAGTCTGAAAGTGAGTGAATGAAAATGGGCCTCTCCACATTTGGATAGGGCCTCTCCTGAAGCACACATTTGTGGAAAAAGTAATTATGAGAGACGAATGAACTCCCAAAACAGAATGGAAATTTTCTTGTTTAGGCTTGGAATGCTATGGCCTGGAGCCCTGTGGTTCTAACTGGATGAGCAAAGTGTGAGCAGAGATCAAAGTAAAACACACACCATTTAGGGAACTCGATATTTAACCAGGTGTCCAGAGTAGTGGCAAACTGTACTTGTGTCAATTTGCTCAAATCCTGTCTTCACAAGAAAGTAAATTCCAGCACGACCAGTGACTAGAGGAGGACACATTTCAAAGGACTTGTAAAAAGTCCAACCTTGAACTTAGCCCAACAATGAGTTTAGATGAAAAGTAGCAGAGTCTGTTAGTCTTTCAAGTTTTAATAGGAGAAACTTATAGCATGTAATAGCTGTTACATGAATAACTTCAGAGCTTTTGGATAGGTCGAAATCACTATGAGTGAGGGCTTCCCTGACTCACAAAGTTAAAAATAGTAAAACAAACAATTTGCAAAACCAATCAACCAATTAAATACAAACACTAAGTCCAAAGGGTTTCACTGGTTTTAAAACCACTTATGGAATGCACAACTATTGATGAGGCTTACTCTGCATTCAGCTTTACTCAGGCCTGGTACATGAGCAACTGTGAAAGCAAAATTCAAAATGTTATGTGAAGTGACCATTTCATTGTTGAAACCATGACCCAATAGACATTTTCTCTTTTGAAACTTCATACATTATCCATATATGTTCTCAAAGGGAAGGAATACACAGGATTCAGGCTGAATTTTTTTTTCAGTATTTTGTGTTCCACCAGATTTATTTGAAGATCTCCTGTCCTGCATCCACTGCCCAATGCAGAAGGCCACACATAGGACAACCCACATGAGAACTTCACTTCTACAGCCTGATTATATCATCATGAGAATATAATTTTCCTTTCATCATCAAAGATTTTTACATCAGATTAACCAGCTCTCTTGCTTGCCCATGTTTTTCCCTGGTTTTGTACCTTGAAATGGGTGTGCACTCTTCCCAGCCTTGATCTCCATCTTCGCCCATATTTCCAAACATATTCATCTGGGAAACATGTAAAGATCTTATTTGGGGCTTGTTTCATTGTTTTCAAATATCTGCCCTTGAAATTCAACTTCCACCACTGTCTCTCATATCCAAAGCTATGTGCTTGCAGAGGATTTCTGCTGAGAAATTTCACAGAAAGCTCTTATACTGCAGGTGAATGATGCCAGCAGGTCTTGACTGAATAGCTTAGGGAACAGGACTCAGACAAATGACTGACATGACAAGGGAAAAGCGTATGCTCAAGGATAGGACATGGCAGAGGTCATCTGCCAGGCCCTGGCATATTTAATATCCCATTGAAAGTACATCAATGTGTAGATTGGCAAGCATTTCCATCCACAAATTCTGAGCAGTGAAGCCTTCAGAGAGAATATTGTGGCATACCAGGCCAAGAATATTCATCCTATTTAAATCTTGCCCTACAAGGTCCTCTGTGCCACTGAGGTCCCCATGGCAACGCCCAGCATTGTGACTCAGGTCTCCTACTGCACACTTTTATCCTAGAGCCTAAAGTCCAGCTCACAATGGTGCTCAGCCAATCACAGCCCATTGTGGTTGCCTGGCAACCACAAGCTTGTGGATTTCTGTGAACTGTTTCAGCCCAAATCTTCAGCTTTCCACCTCATACAACCACAGCCATTCCAATCATGCAGTATTTGATTAGCCTCTCTATGTTGCCTCAGAATCTTTTTACAGTTGTAGTGATCAAGAAAATTTGACATATTTTGAGAATTGGAGGGAAGTAATTGGAAAACCTTTTGGTAAGTCTTAGGTCTATGGATTCCAAACTTGACTACCCCAGTCTTTTAAATTTTCAAACCTAGAGCCTAAAATCCACCTCACAGGGATGTTCAGCCAATCTCAGTCCAGTGTTGTTGGCTGGCAACCACAAGCCTGTGGATTTCTGTGAACAGTTTCAGCCCAACTCTGCAGCTTTCCACCTCATACAACCACAGCCATTCCAATCATGCAGTATTTGATTCACCTCTGTAAGTTGCCTCAGAATTTTCTTTGAAGTTGTGGTGATCAAGCAAATTTGACATATTTTCACAAGTGGAGGGAAGCAACTGGCTCTGTCTTTAGCTCTGTTTGTGGTATATGGGGTCCAAAGGTGACTAGCCCAGTTTATTCAGTTATTAAACTTAGAAAGCCAAATGTTTCAAGGGAGGAAAGAAAATGCCACAATGATTTGGGTTCTGCCAAGTTTCTGGTGGCTTGGGAAGCAAACCTGCAAACCATACATGCAGTCTCTGCTGGATTACTGCCACCATGGTAGTATCAGTTAGCACTAAAAGCCAGCAAGCAGAAGATGAGACCCAAAATGAAAGTGAATCCTTGCAGTGCATGAATATTTGGAGTGCCTGCTTCAACTGTCCAGCTTCCTCGGGGTTCACTTGTCTGCAATTGCTATTTCAAGGAGGTCTGCAGCCATTCCAGCATAACCCTGAACACTAAACATGAGGTACTAGCTCAATACCTTATCACCAGCAGGTTTTCCCAGAATTCAACTGTAACATGGTGAAAGGGAAACCCTTAGAAAAGGGATGCAAATGCCCCTTTCACTAGAAATCCCAGGTATTTTCTCATGGCATGGAATATTTAGACTCCACAACTCATGTAGTGAACCCAGGGACCTAGACCAAGTGTGTCTAGTTTAATGTTGTCCTCTTTTTGGAAACAGCATCTTATGTAGTTTTTCAAAGAGGCCTTGAGATAAATTCGTAGCCCAAGAGGGACTGGAACTCCCAAGGATCAATCCAGCTCAGCCCCCAGATTGCTGGGATTATAGGCATGAGGGACCATGCCTAGCATGTGCACATAGATTCTTACATAATTTGTGAAATCCCACTACTGGTCTATAGGTAGCTTCTGTGCTTCAGGCTTTAGGAATATGCCTCTCTTTGTTTTGGCTCCCCTTGTTCAGGTGTCCATTTCTATTGTGATAAGCTCCAAGGCCCCAGGCAAGGGAGTGGCTGCCCTTCCTCTGGTGTGTCCTTGGATGATTACAGCCCAGGTGAACAGGGTTCAAATATATTGGATCCTGTGCATTTGAAGAGGAAATGAGTAAAGATTCATGAGTTAATGTGGACATGCCAGGGAATTGAGGGGCCATGATAGAGACAAAATTTCAGGCCATGGGCTGAAGGCTGAGGATTCTGTACCTCTAGCTTCTTGAATAGTGGGCCTGCTGAGCAATTGTGTGCTCTCAAATGTAATTTGATGGGTTTTGTTTTAATTTATTTTGTTTTTTGCTTTGGTTTTTTACATGGAAGGAACCGTACCATGGTTTGAAGAAGCTGGAGTGTCTTACCTAAGAGAAATTTGCAAAAAGGGACAATTCAGCAGCCAAGAATTTCTCAAATGCCCTTGGCGTTTTAAAAAAAGTGACATAAAGTTGAGTGTGTCATGTCCATGTCTCTTTACAAAAGATTTTACCTCCTATTTGATAGGAATTACTGTTTCTTTGAAAGGTCAACCTGCACTGAAATAAAGATAATCCCTCCTTTCCTCATTCTGCTTGAAACCACATCCTTTGTTAGTTATATTTTCTTACGCAGCAACACTTGGAGATGACTACAGCGAGAGTTTCCCATTGGTGGAATTTCCACGGAGACACATGAAGTAATACTGCACAATTTCAAGTGAAGTGCACTGTCCCTTGACAATGGCAAGTCTGGGCAAATCTCTAGTAACTGAAAATCTTAGAAAGTCTGAAAGTGAGTGAATGAAAATGGGCCTCTCCACATTTGGATAGGGCCTCTCCTGAAGCACACATTTGTGGAAAAAGTAATTATGAGAGACGAATGAACTCCCAAAACAGAATGGAAATTTTCTTGTTTAGGCTTGGAATGCTATGGCCTGGAGCCCTGTGGTTCTAACTGGATGAGCAAAGTGTGAGCAGAGATCAAAGTAAAACACACACCATTTAGGGAACTCGATATTTAACCAGGTGTCCAGAGTAGTGGCAAACTGTACTTGTGTCAATTTGCTCAAATCCTGTCTTCACAAGAAAGTAAATTCCAGCACGACCAGTGACTAGAGGAGGACACATTTCAAAGGACTTGTAAAAAGTCCAACCCTGAACTTAGCCCAACAATGAGTTTAGATGAAAAGTAGCAGAGTCTGTTAGTCTTTCAAGTTTTAATAGGAGAAACTTATAGCATGTAATAGCTGTTACATGAATAACTTCAGAGCTTTTGGATAGGTCGAAATCACTATGAGTGAGGGCTTCCCTGACTCACAAAGTTAAAAATAGTAAAACAAACAATTTGCAAAACCAATCAACCAATTAAATACAAACACTAAGTCCAAAGGGTTTCACTGGTTTTAAAACCACTTATGGAATGCACAACTATTGATGAGGCTTACTCTGCATTCAGCTTTACTCAGGCCTGGTACATGAGCAACGGTGAAAGCAAAATTCAAAATGTTATGTGAAGTGACCATTTCATTGTTGAAACCATGACCCAATAGACATTTTCTCTTTTGAAACTTCATACATTATCCATATATGTTCTCAAAGGGAAGGAATACACAGGATTCAGGCTGAATTTTTTTTTCAGTATTTTGTGTTCCACCAGATTTATTTGAAGATCTCCTGTCCTGCATCCACTGCCCAATGCAGAAGGCCACACATAGGACAACCCACATGAGAACTTCACTTCTACAGCCTGATTATATCATCATGAGAATATAATTTTCCTTTCATCATCAAAGATTTTTACATCAGATTAACCAGCTCTCTTGCTTGCCCATGTTTTTCCCTGGTTTTGTACCTTGAAATGGGTGTGCACTCTTCCCAGCCTTGATCTCCATCTTCGCCCATATTTCCAAACATATTCATCTGGGAAACATGTAAAGATCTTATTTGGGGCTTGTTTCATTGTTTTCAAATATCTGCCCTTGAAATTCAACTTCCACCACTGTCTCTCATATCCAAAGCTATGTGCTTGCAGAGGATTTCTGCTGAGAAATTTCACAGAAAGCTCTTATACTGCAGGTGAATGATGCCAGCAGGTCTTGACTGAATAGCTTAGGGAACAGGACTCAGCCAAATGACTGACATGACAAGGGAAAAGCGTATGCTCAAGGATAGGACATGGCAGAGGTCATCTGCCAGGCCCTGGCATATTTAATATCCCATTGAAAGTACATCAATGTGTAGATTGGCAAGCATTTCCATCCACAAATTCTGAGCAGTGAAGCCTTCAGAGAGAATATTGTGGCATACCAGGCCAAGAATATTCATCCTATTTAAATCTTGCCCTACAAGGTCCTCTGTGCCACTGAGGTCCCCATGGCAACGCCCAGCATTGTGACTCAGGTCTCCTACTGCACACTTTTATCCTAGAGCCTAAAGTCCAGCTCACAATGGTGCTCAGCCAATCACAGCCCATTGTGGTTGCCTGGCAACCACAAGCTTGTGGATTTCTGTGAACTGTTTCAGCCCAAATCTTCAGCTTTCCACCTCATACAACCACAGCCATTCCAATCATGCAGTATTTGATTAGCCTCTCTATGTTGCCTCAGAATCTTTTTACAGTTGTAGTGATCAAGAAAATTTGACATATTTTGAGAAGTGGAGGGAAGTAATTGGAAAACCTTTTGGTAAGTCTTAGGTCTATGGATTCCAAACTTGACTACCCCAGTCTTTTAAATTTTCAAACCTAGAGCCTAAAATCCACCTCATAGGGATGTTCAGCCAATCTCAGTCCAGTGTTGTTGGCTGGCAACCACAAGCCTGTGGATTTCTGTGAACAGTTTCAGCCCAACTCTGCAGCTTTCCACCTCATACAACCACAGCCATTCCAATCATGCAGTATTTGATTCACCTCTGTAAGTTGCCTCAGAATTTTCTTTGAAGTTGTGGTGATCAAGCAAATTTGACATATTTTCACAAGTGGAGGGAAGCAACTGGCTCTGTCTTTAGCTCTGTTTGTGGTATATGGGGTCCAAAGGTGACTAGCCCAGTTTATTCAGTTATTAAACTTAGAAAGCCAAATGTTTCAAGGGAGGAAAGAAAATGCCACAATGATTTGGGTTCTGCCAAGTTTCTGGTGGCTTGGGAAGCAAACCTGCAAACCATACATGCAGTCTCTGCTGGATTACTGCCACCATGGTAGTATCAGTTAGCACTAAAAGCCAGCAAGCAGAAGATGAGACCCAAAATGAAAGTGAATCCTTGCAGTGCATGAATATTTGGAGTGCCTGCTTCAACTGTCCAGCTTCCTCGGGCTTCACTTGTCTGCAATTGCTATTTCAAGGAGGTCTGCAGCCATTCCAGCATAACCCTGAACACTAAACATGAGGTACTAGCTCAATACCTTATCACCAGCAGGTTTTCCCAGAATTCAACTGTAACATGGTGAAAGGGAAACCCTTAGAAAAGGGATGCAAATGCCCCTTTCACTAGAAATCCCAGGTATTTTCTCATGGCATGGAATATTTAGACTCCACAACTCATGTAGTGAACCCAGGGACCTAGACCAAGTGTGTCTAGTTTAATGTTGTCCTCTTTTTGGAAACAGCATCTTATGTAGTTTTTCAAAGAGGCCTTGAGATAAATTCGTAGCCCAAGACGGACTGGAACTCCGAAGGATCCATCCAGCTCAGCCCCCAGATTGCTGGGATTATAGGCATGAGGGACCATGCCTAGCATGTGCACATAGATTCTTACATAATTTGTGAAATCCCACTACTGGTCTATAGGTAGCTTCTGTGCTTCAGGCTTTAGGAACATGCCTCTCTTTGTTTTGGCTCCCCTTGTTCAGGTGTCCTTTTCTATTGTGATAAGCTCCAAGGCCCCAGGCAAGGGAGTGGCTGCCCTTCCTCTGGTGTGTCCTTGGGTGATTACAGCCCAGGTGAACAGGGTTCAAATATATTTGATCCTGTGCATTTGAAGAGGAAATGAGTAAAGATTCATGAGTTAATGTGGACATGCCAGGGAATTGAGGGGCCATGGTAGAGACAAAATTTCAGGCCATGGGCTGAAGGCTGAGGATTCTGTACCTCTAGCTTCTTGAATAGTGGGCCTGCTGAGCAATTGTGTGCTCTCAAATGTAATTTGATGGGTTTTGTTTTAATTTATTTTGTTTTTTGCTTTGGTTTTTTACATGGAAGGAACTGTACCATGGTTTGAAGAAGCTGGAGTGTCTTACCTAAGAGAAATTTGCAAAAAGGGACAATTCAGCAGCCAAGAAATTCTCAAATGCCCTTGGCGTTTTAAAAAAAGTGACATAAAGTTGAGTGTGTCATGTCCATGTCTCTTTACAAAAGATTTTACCTCCTATTTGATAGGAATTACTGTTTCTTTGAAAGGTCAACCTGCACTTAAATAAAGATAATCCCTCCTTTCCTCATTCTGCTTGAAACCACATCCTTTGTTAGTTATATTTTCTTATGCAGCAACACTTGGAGATGACTACAGTGAGAGTTTCCCATTGGTGGAATTTCCACGAAGACACATGAAGTAATACTGCACAATTTCAAGTGAAGTGCCCTGTCCCTTGACAATGGCAAGTCTGGGCAAATCTCTAGTAACTGAAAATGTTAGAAAGTCTGAAAGTGAGTGAATGAAAATGGGCCTCTCCACATTTGGACAGGGCCTCTCCTGAAGCACACATTTGTGGAAAAAGTAATTATGAGAGACGAATGAACTCCCAAAACAGAATGGAAATTTTCTTGTTTAGGCCTGGAATGCTATGGCCTGGAGCCCTGTGGTTCTAACTGGATGAGCAAAGTGTCAGCAGAGATCAAAGTAAAACACACACCATTTAGGGAACTCGATATTTAACCAGGTGTCCAGAGTAGTGGCAAACTGTACTTGTGTCAATTTGCTCAAATCCTGTCTTCACAAGAAAGTAAATTCCAGCACGACCAGTGACTGGGGGAGGACACATTTCAAAGGACTTGTAAAAAGTCCAACCCTGAACTTAGCCCAACTCTGAATTTAGATGAAAAGTAGCAGAGTCTTTTAGTCTTTCAAGTTTTAATAGGAGAAACTTATCGCATGTAATAGCTGTTACATGAATAACTTCAGAGGTTTTGGAGAGGTCGAAATCACTATGAGTGAGGGCTTCCCTGACTCACAAAGTTAAAAATAGTAAAACAAACAATTTGCAAAACCAATCAACCAATTAAATACAAACACTAAGTCCAAAGGGTTTCACTGGTTTTAAAACCACTTATGGAATGCACAACTATTGATGAGGCTTACTCTGCATTCTGCTTTACTCCGGCCTGGTACATGAGCAACTGTGAAAGCAAAATTCAAAATGTTATGTGAAGTGACCATTTCATTGTTGAAACCATGACCCAATAGACATTTTCTCTCTTGAAACTTCGTACATTATCCATATATGTTCTCAAAGGGAAGGAAAACACAGGATTCAGGCTGAATAGTTTTTTCAGTATTTTGTGTTCCACCAGATTTATTTGAAGATCTCCTGTCCTGCATCCACTGCCCAATGCAGAAGGCCACACATAGGACAACCCACATGAGAACTTCACTTCTACAGCCTGATTATATCATCATGAGAATATAATTTTCCTTTCATCATCAAAGATTTTTACATCAGATTAACCAGCTCTCTTGCTTGCCCATGTTTTTCCCTGGTTTTTGTACCTTGAAATGGGTGTGCACTCTTCCCAGCCTTGATCTCCATCTTCCCCCATATTTCCAAACATATTCATCTGGGAAACATGTAAAGATCTTATTCGGGGCTTGTTTCATTGTTTTCAAATATCTGCCCTTGAAATTCAACTTCCACCACTGTCTCTCATATCCAAAGCTACGTGCTTGCAGAGGATTTCTGCTGAGAAATTTCACAGAAAGCTCTTATCCTGCAGGTGAATGATGCCAGCAAGTCTTGACTGAATAGCTTAGGGAACAGGACTCAGCCAAATGACTGACATGACAAGGGAAAAGCGTATGCTCAAGGATAGGACATGGCAGAGGTCATCTGCCAGGCCCTGGCATATTTAATATCCCATTGAAAGTACATCAATGTGTAGATTGGCAAGCATTTCCATCCACAAATTCTGAGCAGTGAAGCCTTCAGAGAGAATATTGTGGCATACCAGGCCAAGAATATTCATCCTATTTAAATCTTGCCCTACAAGGTCCTCTGTGCCACTGAGGTCTCCATGGCAACGCCAAGCATTGTGACTCAGGTCTCCTACTGCACACTTGTATCCTAGAGCCTAAAGTCCAGCTCACAATGGTGCTCAGCCAATCACAGCCCATTGTGGTTGCCTGGCAACCACAAGCTGGTGGATTTCTGTGAACTGTTTCAGCCCAACTCTGCAGCTTTCCACCTCATACAACCACAGCCATTCCAATCATGCAGTATTTGATTAACCTCTCTATGTTGCCTCAGAATTTTTTTACAGTTGTAGTGATCAAGAAAATTTGACATATTTTGAGAAGTGGAGGGAAGTAATTGGAAAATCTTTTGGTAAGTCTTAGGTCTATGGGTTCCAAACTTGACTACACCAGTCTTTTAAATTTTCAAACCTAGAGCCAAAAATCCACCTCACAGGGATGTTCAGCCAATCTCAGCCCAGTGTGGTTGCCTGGCAACCACAAGCCTGTGGATTTCTGTGAACAGTTTCAGCCCAACTCTGCAGCTTTCCACCTCATACAACCACAGCCATTCCAATCATGCAGTATTTGATTCACCTCTCTAAGTTGCCTCAGAATTTTCTTTGAACTTGTGGTGATCAAGCAAATTTGACATATTTTGACAAGTGGAGGGAAGTAATTGGCTCTGTCTTTAGCTCTATTTGTGGTATATGTGGTCCAAAGGTGACTAGCCCAGTCTATTCAGTTATCAAACTTAGAAAGCCAAATGTTTGAAGGGAGGAAAGAAAATGCCACAATGATTTGGGTTCTGCCAAGTTTCTGGTGTCTTGGGAAGCAAACCTGCAAACCATACATGCAGTCTCTGCTGGATTACTGCCACCATGGTAGTATCAGTTAGCACTAAAAGCCAGCAACCAGAAGATGAGACCCAAAATGAAAGTGAATCCTTGCAGTGCATGAATATTTGGAGTGCCTGCTTCAACTATCCAGCTTCCTCGGGGTTCACTTGTCTGCAATCGCTATTTCAAGGAGGTCTGCAGCCATTCCAGCATAACCCTGAACACTAAACATGAGGTACTAGCTCAATACCTTATCACCAGCAGGTTTTCCCAGAATTCAACTGTAACATGGTGAAAAGGAAACCTTTGAAAAGGGATACAAATGCTCCTTTCACTAGAAATCCCAGGTATTTTCTCATGGCATGGAATATTTAGACTCCACAACTCATGTAGTGAACCCAGGGACCTAGACCAAGTGTGTCTAGTTTAATGTTGTCCTGTTTTTGGAAACAGCATCTTATGCAGTTGTTGAAAGAGGCCTTGAGATAAATTTGTAGCCCAAGATGGACTGGAACTCCGAAGGATCCATCCACCTCAGCCCCCAGATTGCTGGGATTATAGGCATGAGGGACCATGCCTAGCATGTGCACATAGATTCTTACATAATTTGTGAAATCCCACTACTGGTCTATAGGTAGCTTCTGTGCTTCAGGCTTTAGGAATATGCCTCTCTTTGTTTTGGCTCCCCTTGTTCAGGTGTCCATTTCTATTGGGATAAGCTCCAAGGCCCCAGGCAAGGGAGTGGCTGCCCTTCCTCTGGTGTGTCCTTGGATGATTACAGCCCAGGTGAACAGGGTTCAAATATATTGGATCCTGTGCATTTGAAGAGGAAATGAGTAAAGATTCATGAGTTAATGTGGACATGCCAGGGAATTGAGGGGCCATGATAGAGACAAAACTTCAGGCCATGGGCTGAAGGCTGAGGATTCTGTACCTCTAGCTTCTTGAATAGTGGGCCTGCTGAGCAATTGTGTGCTCTCAAATGTAATTTGATGGGTTTTGTTTTAATTTATTTTGTTTTTTGCTTTGGTTTTTTACATGGAAGGAACTGTACCATGGTTTGAAGAAGCTGGAGTGTCTTACCTAAGAGAAATTTGCAAAAAGGGACAATTCAGCAGCCAAGAATTTCTCAAATGCCCTTGGCGTTTTAAAAAAAGTGACATAAAGTTGAGTGTGTCATGTCCATGTCTCTTTACAAAAGATTTTACCTCCTATTTGATAGGAATTACTGTTTCTTTGAAAGGTCAACCTGCACTGAAATAAAGATAATCCCTCCTTTCCTCATTCTGCTTGAAACCACATCCTTTGTTAGTTATATTTTCTTACGCAGCAACACTTGGAGATGACTACAGCGAGAGTTTCCCATTGGTGGAATTTCCAAGGAGAAACATGAAGTAATACTGCACAATTTCAAGTGAAGTGCACTGTCCCTTGACAATGGCAAGTCTGGGCAAATCTCTAGTAACTGAAAATCTTAGAAAGTCCGAAAGTGAGTGAATGAAAATGGGCCTCTCCACATTTGGACAGGGCCTCTCCTGAAGCACACATTTGTGGAAAAAGTAATTATGAGAGACGAATGAACTCCCAAAACGGAATGGAAATTTTCTTGTTTAGGCCTGGAACGCTATGGCCTGGAGCCCTGTGGTTCTAACTGGATGAGCAAAGTGTCAGCAGAGATCAAAGTAAAACACACACCATTTAGGGAACTCGATATTTAACCAGGTGTCCAGAGTAGTGGCAAACTGTACTTGTGTCAATTTGCTCAAATCCTGTCTTCACAAGAAAGTAAATTCCAGCACGACCAGTGACTAGAGGAGGACACATTGCAAAGGACTTGTAAAAAGTCCAACCCTGAACTTAGCCCAACACTGAATTTAGATGAAAAGTAGCAGAGTCTGTTAGTCTTACAAGTTTTAACAGGAGAAACTTATAGCATGTAATAGCTGTTACATGAATAACTTCAGAGCTTTGGGAAAGGTCGAAATCACTGTGAGTGAGGGCTTCCCTGACTCACAAAGTTAAAAATAGGAAAAAAAACAATTTGCAATACCAATGAACCGATTAAATACAAACACTAAGTCCAAAGGGTTTCACTGGTTTTAAAACCACTTATGGAATGCACAACTATTGATGAGGCTGACTCTGCATTCTGCTTTACTCCGGCCTGGTATATGAGCAACTGTGAAAGCAAAATTCAAAATGTTATGTGAAGTGACCATTTCATTGTTGAAACCATGACCCAATAGACATTTTCTCTTTTGAAACTTCGTACATTATCCATATCTGTTCTCAAAGGGAAGGAAAACACAGGATTCAGGCTGAATAGTTTTTTCAGTATTTTGTGTTCCACCAGATTTATTTGAAGATCTGTCCTGCATCCACTGCCCAATGCAGAAGGCCACACATAGGACAACCCACATGAGAACTTCACTTCTACAGCCTGATTATATCATCATGAGAATATAATTTTCCTTTCATCATCAAAGATTTTTACATCAGATTAACCAGCTCTCTTGCTTGCCCATGTTTTTCCCTGGTTTTTGTACCTTGAAATGGGTGTGCACTCTTCCCAGCCTTGATCTCCATCTTCCCCCATATTTCCAAACATATTCATCTGGGAAACATGTAAAGATCTTATTCGGGGCTTGTTTCATTGTTTTCAAATATCTGCCCTTGAAATTCAACTTCCACCACTGTCTCTCATATCCAAAGCTATGTGCTTGCAGAGGATTTCTGCTGAGAAATTTCACAGAAAGCTCTTATACTGCAGGTGAATGATGCCAGCAAGTCTTGACTGAATAGCTTAGGTAACAGGACTCAGCCAAATGACTGACATGACAAGGGAAAAGCGTATGCTCAAGGATAGGACATGGCAGAGGTCATCTGCCAGGCCCTGGCATATTTAATATCCCATTGAAAGTACATCAATGTGTAGATTGGAAAGCATTTCCATCCACAAATTCTGAGCAGTGAAGCTTTCAGAGAGAATATTGTGGTATACCAGGCCAAGAATATTCATCCTATTTAAATCTTGCCCTACAAGTTCCTCTGTGCCAGTGAGGTCTCCATGGCAACGCCCAGCATTGTGACTCAGGTCTCCTACTGCACACTTGTATCCTAGAGCCTAAAGTCCAGCTCACAATGGTGCTCAGCCAATCACAGCCCATTGTGGTTGCCTGGCAACCACAAGCTTGTGGATTTCTGTGAACTGTTTCAGCCCAACTCTGCAGCTTTCCACCTCATACTACCACAGCCATTCCAATCATGCAGTATTTGATTAGCCTCTCTATGTTGCCTCAGAATTTTTTGTACAGTTTTAGTGATCAAGAAAATTTGACACATTTTGAGAAGTGTAGGGAAGTCATTGGAAAACCTTTTGGTAAGTCTTAGGTCTATGGGTTCCAAACTTGACTACCACAGTCTTTTAAATTTTCAAACCTAGAGCCATCCCTCACAGGGATGTTCAGCCAATCTCAGCCCAGTGTGGTTGGCTGGCAACCACAAGCCTGTGGATTTCTGTGAACAGTTTCAGCCCAACTCTGCAGCTTTCCACCTCATACAACCACAGCCATTCCAATCATGCAGTATTTGATTAACCTCTCTAAGTTGCCTCAGAATTTTCTTTGAACTTGTGGTGATCAAGCAAATTTGACATATTTTGAAGAGTGGAGGGAAGTAATTGGCTCTGTCTTTAGCTCTGTTTGTGGTATATGGGGTCCAAAAGTGACTAGCCCAGTCTATTCAGTTATGAAACTTAGAAAGACAAATGTTTCAAGGGAGGAAAGAAAATGCCACAACGATTTGGGTTCTGCCAATTTTCTGGTGGCTTGGGAAGCAAACCTGCAAACCATACATGCAGTCTCTGCTGGATTACTGCCACCATGGTAGTATCAGTTAGCACTAAAAGCCAGCAATCAGAAGATGAGACCCAAAATGAAAGTGAATCCTTGCAGTGCATGAATATTTGGAGTGCCTGCTTCAACTATCCAGCTTCCTCGGGGTTCACTTGTCTGCAATCGCTATTTCAAGGAGGTCTGCAGCCATTCCAGCATAACCCTGAACACTAAACATGAGGTACTAGCTCAATACCTTATCACCAGCAGGTTTTCCCAGAATTCAACTGTAACATGGTGAAAGGGAAACCCTTAGAAAAGGGATGCAAATGCCCCTTTCACTAGAAATCCCAGGTATTTTCTCATGGCATGGAATATTTAGACTCCACAACTCATGTAGTGAACCCAGGGACCTAGACCAAGTGTGTGTAGTTTAATGTTGTCCTCTTTTTGGAAACAGCATCTTATGTAGTTGTTGAAAGAGGCCTTGAGATAAATTCGTAGCCCAAGATGGACTGGAACTCCCAAGGATCCATCCACCTCAGCCCCCAGATTGCTGGGATTATAGGCATGAGGGACCATGCCAAGCATGTGCACAGAGATTCTTACATAATTTGTGAAATCCCACTACTGGTCTATAGGTAGCTTCTGTGCTTCAGGCTTTAGGAATATGCCTCTCTTTGTTTTGGCTCCCCTTGTTCATGTGTCCATTTCTATGGTGATAAGCTCCAAGGCCCCAGGCAAGGGAGTGGCTGCCCTTCCTCTGGTGTGTCCTTGGGTGATTACAGCCTTGGATGAACAGGGTTCAAATATATTGGATCCTGTGCATTTGAAGAGGAAATGAGTAAAGATTCATGAGTTAATGTGGACATGCCAGGGAATTGAGGGGCCATGATAGAGACAAAACTTCAGGCCATGGGCTGAAGGCTGAGGATTCTGTACCTCTAGCTTCTTGAATAGTGGGCCTGCTGAGCAATTGTGTGCTCTCAAATGTAATTTGATGGGTTTTGTTTTAATTTATTTTGTTTTTTGCTTTGGTTTTTTACATGGAAGGAACTGTACCATGGTTTGAAGAAGCTGGAGTGTCTTACCTAAGAGACATTTGCAAAAAGGGACAATTCAGCAGCCAAGAATTTCTCAAATGCCCTTGGCGTTTTAAAAAAAGTGACATCAAGTTGAGTGTGTCATGTCCATGTCTCTTTACAAAAGATTTTACCTCCTATTTGATAGGAATTACTGTTTCTTTGAAAGGTCAACCTGCACTGAAATAAAGATAATCCCTCCTTTCCTCATTCTGCTTGAAACCACATCCTTTGTTAGTTATATTTTCTTACGCAGCAACACTTGGAGATGACTACAGCGAGAGTTTCCCATTGGTGGAATTTCCACGGAGACACATGAAGTAATACTGCACAATTTCAAGTGAAGTGCACTGCCCCTTGACAATGGCAAGTCTGGGCAAATCTCTAGTAACTGAAAATCTTAGAAAGTCTGAAAGTGAGTCAATGAAAATGGGCCTCTCCACATTTGGACAGGGCCTCTCCTGAAGCACACATTTGTGGAAAAAGTAATTATGAGAGACGAATGAACTCCCAAAACGGAATGGAAATTTTCTTGTTTAGGCCTGGAACGCTATGGCCTGGAGCCCTGTGGTTCTAACTGGATGAGCAAAGTGTCAGCAGAGATCAAAGTAAAACACACACCATTTAGGGAACTCGATATTTAACCAGGTGTCCAGAGTAGTGGCAAACTGTACTTGTGTCAATTTGCTCAAATCCTGTCTTCACAAGAAAGTAAATTCCAGCACGACCAGTGACTAGAGGAGGACATATTTCAAAGGACTTGTAAAAAGTCCAACCCTGAACTTAGCCCAACACTGAATTTAGATGAAAAGTAGCAGAGTCTGTTAGTCTTACAAGTTTTAATAGGAGAAACTTATAGCATGTAATAGCTGTTACATGAATAACTTCAGAGCTTTGGGAAAGGTGGAAATCACTGTGAGTGAGGGCTTCCCTGACTCACAAAGTTAAAAATAGGAAAAAAAACAATTCGCAATACCAATGAACCGATTAAATACAAACACTAAGTCCAAAGGGTTTCACTGGTTTTAAAACCACTTATGGAATGCACAACTATTGATGAGGCTTACTCTGCATTCTGCTTTACTCAGGCCTGGTACATGAGCAACTGTGAAAGCAAAATTCAAAATGTTATGTGAAGTGACCATTTCATTGTTGAAACCATGAC
Organism: Cavia porcellus; assembly: GCF_034190915.1. Classification (NCBI taxonomy): domain Eukaryota; kingdom Metazoa; phylum Chordata; class Mammalia; order Rodentia; family Caviidae; genus Cavia; species Cavia porcellus. The sequence continues at coordinate 3,549,959 of NW_026947543.1, forward strand.
CCAATAGACATTTTCTCTTTTGAAACTTCGTACATTATCCATATATGTTCTCAAAGGGAAGGAATACACAGGATTTAGGCTGAATAGTTTTTTCAGTATTTTGTGTTCCACCAGATTTATTTGAAGATCTCCTGTCCTGCATCCACTGCCCAATGCAGAAGGCCACACATAGGACAACCCACATGAGAACTTCACTTCTCCAGCCTGATTATATCATCATGAGAATATAATTTTCCATTCATCATCAAAGATTTTTACATCAGATTAACCAGCTCTCTTTCTTGCCCATGTTTTTCCCTGGTTTTTGTACCTTGAAATGGGTGTGCATTCTTCCCAGCCTTGATCTCAATCTTCCCCCATATTTCCAAACATATTCATCTGGGAAACATGTAAAGATCTTATTCGGGGCTTGTTTCATTGTTTTCAAATATCTGCCCTTGAAATTTAACTTCCACCACTGTCTCTCATATCCAAAGCTATGTGCTTGCAGAGGATTTCTGCTGAGAAATTTCACAGAAAGCTCTTATACTGCAGGTGAATGATGCCAGCAAGTCTTGACTGAATAGCTTAGGGAACAGGACTCAGCCAAATGACTGACATGACAAGGGAAAAGCTTATGCTCAAGGATAGGACATGGCAGAGGTCATCTGCCAGGCCCTGGCATATTTAATATCCCATTGAAAGTACATCAATGTGTAGATTGGCAAGCATTTCCATCCACAAATTCTGAGCAGTGAAGCCTTCACAGAGAATATTGTGGCATACCAGGGCAAGAATATTCATCCTATTTAAATCTTGCCCTACAAGGTCCTCTGTGCCACTGAGGTCTCCATGGCAACGCCAAGCATTGTGACTCAGGTCTCCTACTGCACACTTGTATCCTAGAGCCTAAAGTCCAGCTCACAATGGTGCTCAGCCAATCACAGCCCATTGTGGTTGCCTGGCAACCACAAGCTTGTGGATTTCTGTGAACTGTTTCAGCCCAAATCTGCAGCTTTCCACCTCATACAACCACAGCCATTCCAATCATGCAGTATTTGATTAGCCTCTCTATGTTGCCTCAGAATTTTTTTTACAGTTGTTGTGATCAAGAAAATTTGACATATTTTGACAAGTGGAGGGAAGTAATTGTCTCTGTCTTTAGCTCTGTTTGTGGTATATGGGGTCCAAAGGTGACTAGCCCAGTCTATTCAGTTATCAAACTTAAAAAGCCAAATGTTTCAAGGGAGGAAAGAAAATGCCACAATGATTTGGGTTCTGCCAAGTTTCTGGTGGCTTGGGAAGCAAATCTGCAAACCATACATGCAGTCTCTGCTGGATTACTGCCACCATGGTAGTATCAGTTAGCACTAAAAGCCAGCAACCAGAAGATGAGACCCAAAATGAAAGTGAATCCTTGCAGTGCATGAATATTTGGAGTGCCTGCTTCAACTATCCAGCTTCCTCGGGGTTCACTTGTCTGCAATCGCTATTTCAAGGAGGTCTGCAGCCATTCCAGCATAACCCTGAACACTAAACATGAGGTACTAGCTCAATACCTTATCACCAGCAGGTTTTCCCAGAATTCAACTGTAACATGGTGAAAGGGAAACCCTTAGAAAAGGGATGCAAATGCCCCTTTCACTAGAAATCCCAGGTATTTTCTCATGGCATGGAATATTTAGACTCCACAACTCATGTAGTGAACCCAGGGACCTAGACCAAGTGTGTCTAGTTTAATGTTGTCCTCTTTTTAGAAACAGCATCTTATGTAGTTGTTGAAAGAGGACTTGAGATAAATTCGTAGCCCAAGATGGACTGGAACTCCCAAGGATCCATCCAGCTCAGCCCCCAGATTGCTGGGATTATAGGCATGAGGGGCCATGCCAAGCATGTGCACAGAGATTCTTACATAATTTGTGAAATCCCACTACTGGTCTATAGGTAGCTTCTGTGCTTCAGGCTTTAGGAATATGCCTCTCTTTGTTTTGGCTCCCCTTGTTCAGGTGTCCATTTCTATTGTGATAAGCTCCAAGGCCCCAGGCAAGGGAGTGGCTGCCCTTCCTCTGGTGTGTCCTTGGATGATTACAGCCCAGGTGAACAGGGTTCAAATATATTGGATCCTGTGCATTTGGAGAGGAAATGAGTAAAGATTCATGAGTTAATGTGGACATGCCAGGGAATTGAGGGGCCATGATAGAGACAAAACTTCAGGCCATGGGCTGAAGGCTGATGATTCTGTACCTCTAGCTTCTTGAATAGTGGGCCTGCTGAGCAATTGTGTGCTCTCAAATGTAATTTGATGGGTTTTGTTTTAATTTATTTTGTTTTTTGCTTTGGTTTTTTACATGGAAGGAACTGTACCATGGTTTGAAGAAGCTGGAGTGTCTTACCTAAGAGAAATTTGCAAAAAGGGACAATTCAGCAGCCAAGAATTTCTCAAATGCCCTTGGCGTTTTAAAAAAAGTGACATAAAGTTGACTGTGTCATGTCCATGTCTCTTTACAAAAGATTTTACCTCCTATTTGATAGGAATTACTGTTTCTTTGAAAGCTCAACCTGCACTGAAATAAAGATAATCCCTCCTTTCCTCATTCTGCTTGAAACCACATCCTTTGTTAGTTATATTTTCTTACGCAGCAACACTTGGAGATGACTACAGCGAGAGTTTCCCATTGGTGGAATTTCCATGGAGACACATGAAGTAATACTGCACAATTTCAAGTGAAGTGCACTGTCCCTTGACAATGGCAAGTCTGGGCAAATCTCTAGTAACTGAAAATCTTAGAAAGTCTGAAAGTGAGTGAATGAAAATGGGCCTCTCCACATTTGGACAGGGCCTCTCCTGAAGCACACATTTGTGGAAAAAGTAATTATGAGAGACGAATGAACTCCCAAAACGGAATGGAAATTTTCTTGTTTAGGCCTGGAACGCTATGGCCTGGAGCCCTGTGGTTCTAACTGGATGAGCAAAGTGTCAGCAGAGATCAAAGTAAAACACACACCATTTAGGGAACTCGATATTTAACCAGGTGTCCAGATTAGTGGCAAACTGTACTTGTGTCAATTTGCTGAAATCCTGTCTTCACAAGAAAGTAAATTCCAGCACGACCAGTGACTAGAGGAGGACACATTTCAAAGGACTTGTAAAAAGTCCAACCCTGAACTTAGCCCAACACTGAATTTAGATGAAAAGTAGCAGAGTCTTTTAGTCTTTCAAGTTTTAATAGGAGAAACTTATAGCATGTAATAGCTGTTACATGAATAACTTCAGAGCTTTTGGAGAGGTCGTAATCACTATGAGTGAGGGCCTCCCTGACTCACAAAGTTAAAAATAGTAAAACAAACAATTTGCAAAACCAATCAACCAATTAAATACAAACACTAAGTCCAAAGGGTTTCACTGGTTTTAAAACCACTTATGGAATGCACAACTATTGATGAGGCTTACTCTGCATTCTGCTTTACTCAGGCCTGGTACATGAGCAACTGTGAAAGCAAAATTCAAAATGTTATGTGAAGTGACCATTTCATTGTTGAAACCATGACCCAATAGACATTTTCTCTTTTGAAACTTCGTACATTATCCATATATGTTCTCAAAGGGAAGGAATACACAGGATTTAGGCTGAATAGTTTTTTCAGTATTTTGTGTTCCACCAGATTTATTTGAAGATCTCCTGTCCTGCATCCACTGCCCAATGCAGAAGGCCACACATAGGACAACCCACATGAGAACTTCACTTCTACAGCCTGATTATATCATCATGAGAATATAATTTTCCTTTCATCATCAAAGATTTTTACATCAGATTAACCAGCTCTCTTGCTTGCCCATGTTTTTCCCTGGTTTTTGTACCTTGAAATGGGTGTGCACTCTTCCCAGGCTTGATCTCCATCTTCCCCCATATTTCCAAACATATTCATCTAGGAAACATGTAAAGATCTTATTCGGGGCTTGTTTCATTGTTTTCAAATATTTGCCCTTGAAATTCAACTTCCACCACTGTCTGTCATATCCAAAGCTATGTGCTTGCAGAGGATTTCTGCTGAGAAATTTCACAGAAAGCTCTTATACTGCAGGTGAATGATGCCAGCAAGTGTTGACTGAATAGCTTAGGGAACAGGACTCAGACAAATGACTGACATGACAAGGGAAAAGCGTATGCTCAAGGATAGGACATGGCAGAGGTCATCTGCCAGGCCCTGGCATATTTAATATCCCATTGAAAGTACATCAATGTGTAGATTGGAAAGCATTTCCATCCACAAATTCTGAGCAGTGAAGCCTTCAGAGAGAATATTGTGGCATACCAGGCCAAGAATATTCATCCTATTTAAATCTTGCCCTACAAGGTCCTCTGTGCTACTGAGGTCTCCATGGCAACGCCAAGCATTGTGACTCAGGTCTCCTACTGCACACTTGTATCCTAGAGCCTAAAGTCCAGCTCACAATGGTGCTCAGCCAATCACAGCCCATTGTGGTTGCCTGGCAACCACAAGCTTGTGGATTTCTGTGAACTGTTTCAGCCCAACTCTGCAGCTTTCCACATCATACAACCACAGCCATTCCAATCATGCAGTATTTGATTAGCCTCTCTATCTTGCCTCAGAATTTTTTTTACAGTTGTAGTGATAAAGAAAATTTGACATATTTTGAGAAGTGTAGGGAAGTCATTGGAAAACATTTTGGTAAGTCTTAGGTCTATGGGTTCCAAACTTGACTACCACAGTCTTTTAAATTTTCAAACCTAGAGCCTAAAATCCACCTCACAGGGATGTTCAGCCAATCTCAGCCCAGTGTGGTTGGCTGGCAACCACAAGCCTGTGGATTTCTGTGAACAGTTTCAGCCCAACTCTGCAGCTTTCCACCTCATACAACCACAGCCATTCCAATCATGCAGTATTTGATTCACCTCTCTAAGTTGCCTCAGAATTTTCTTTGAACTTGTGGTGATCAAGCAAATTTGACATATTTTGAAGAGTGGAGGGAAGTAATTGGCTCTGTCTTTAGCTCTGTTTGTGGTATAATGGGTCCAAAGGTGACTAGCCCAGTCTATTCAGTTATGAAACTTAGAAAGCCAAATGTTTCAAGGGAGGAAAGAAAATGCCACAATGATTTGGGTTCTGCCAAGTTTCTGGTGGCTTGGGAAGCAAACCTGCAAACCATACATGCAGTCTCTGCTGGATTACTGCCACCATGGTAGTATCAGTTAACACTAAAAGCCAGCAACCAGAAGATGAGACCCAAAATGAAAGTGAATCCTTGCAGTGCATGAACATTTGGAGTGCCTGCTTCAACTATCCAGCTTCCTCGGGGTTCACTTGTCTGCAATCGCTATTTCAAGGAGGTCTGCAGCCATTCCAGCATAACCCTGAACACTAAACATGAGGTACTAGCTCAATACCTTATCACCAGCAGGTTTTCCCAGAATTCAACTGTAACATGGTGAAAGGGAAACCCTTAGAAAAGGGATGCAAATGCCCCTTTCACTAGAAATCCCAGGTATTTTCTCATGGCATGGAATATTTAGACTCCACAACTCATGTAGTGAACCCAGGGACCTAGACCAAGTGTGTGTAGTTTAATGTTGTCCTCTTTTTGGAAACAGCATCTTATGTAGTTGTTGAAAGAGGCCTTGAGATAAATTCGTAGCCCAAGATGGACTAGAACTCCCAAGGATCCATCCACCTCAGCCCCCAGATTGCTGGGATTATAGGCATGAGGGACCATGCCAAGCATGTGCACAGAGATTCTTACATAATTTGTGAAATCCCACTACTGGTCTATAGGTAGCTTCTGTGCTTCAGGCTTTAGGAATATGCCTCTCTTTGTTTTGGCTCCCCTTGTTCAGGTGTCCATTTCTATTGTGATAAGCTCCAAGGCCCCAGGCAAGGGAGTGGCTGCCCTTCCTCTGGTGTGTCCTTGGGCGATTACAGCCTTGGATGAACAGGGTTCAAATATATTGGATCCTGTGCATTTGAAGAGGAAATGAGTAAACATTCATGAGTTAATGTGGACATGCCAGGGAATTGAGGGGCCATGATAGAGACAAAACTTCAGGCCATGGGCTGAAGGCTGAGGATTCTGTACCTCTAGCTTCTTGAATAGTGGGCCTGCTGAGCAATTGTGTGCTCTCAAATGTAATTTGATGGGTTTTGTTTTAATTTATTTTGTTTTTTGCTTTGGTTTTTTACATGGAAGGAACTGTACCATGGTTTGAAGAAGCTGGAGTGTCTTACCTAAGAGAAATTTGCAAAAAGGGACAATTCAGCAGACAAGAATTTCTCAAATGCCCTTGGCGTTTTAAAAAAAGTGACATCAAGTTGAGTGTGTCATGTCCATGTCTCTTTACAAAAGATTTTACCTCCTATTTGATAGGAATTACTGTTTCTTTGAAAGGTCAACCTGCACTGAAATAAAGATAATCCCTCCTTTCCTCATTCTGCTTGAAACCACATCCTTTGTTAGTTATATTTTCTTACGCAGCAACACTTGGAGATGACTACAGCGAGAGTTTCCCATTGGTGGAATTTCCATGGAGACACATGAAGTAATACTGCACAATTTCAAGTGAAGTGCACTGTCCCTTGACAATGGCAAGTCTGGGAAATTCTCTAGTAACTGAAAATCTTAGAAAGTCTGAAAGTGAGTGAATGAAAATGGGCCTCTCCACATTTGGACAGGGCCTCTCCTGAAGCACACATTTGTGGAAAAAGTAATTATGAGAGACGAATGAACTCCCAAAACGGAATGGAAATTTTCTTGTTTAGGCCTGGAACGCTATGGCCTGGAGCCCTGTGGTTCTAACTGGATGAGCAAAGTGTCAGCAGAGATCAAAGTAAAACACACACCATTTAGGGAACTCGATATTTAACCAGGTGTCCAGAGTAGTGGCAAACTGTACTTGTGTCAATTTGCTCAAATCCTGTCTTCACAAGAAAGTAAATTCCAGCACGACCAGTGACTAGGGGAGGACACATTTCAAAGGACTTGTAAAAAGTCCAACCCTGAACTTAGCCCAACTCTGAATTTAGATGAAAAGTAGCAGAATCTGTTAGTCTTTCAAGTTTTAATAGGAGAAACTTATAGCATGTAATAGCTGTTACATGAATAACTTCAGAGCTTTTGGAGAGGTCGAAATCACTATGAGTGAGGGCTTCCCTGACTCACAAAGTTAAAAATAGGAAAACAAACAATTTGCAAAACCAATCAACCAATTAAATACAAACACTAAGTCCAAAGGGTTTCACTGGTTTTAAAACCACTTATGGAAGGCACAACTATTGATGAGGCTTACTCTGCATTCTGCTTTACTCAGACCTGGTACATGAGCAACGGTGAAAGCAAAATTCAAAATGTTATGTGAAGTGACGATTTCATTGTTGAAACCATGAATCAATAGACATTTTCTCTTTTGAAACCCTGTACATTATCCATATATGTTCTCAAAGGCAAGGAATACACAAGATTTAGGCTGAATTTTTTTTTCAGTATTTTGTGTTCCACCAGATTTATTTGAAGATCTCCTGTCCTGCATCCACTGCCCAATGCAGAAGGCCACACATAGGACAACCCACATGAGAACTTCACTTCTACAGCCTGATTATATCATCATGAGAATATAATTTTCCTTTCATCATCAAAGATTTTTACATCAGATTAACCAGCTCTCTTGCTTGCCCATGTTTTTCCCTGGTTTTTGTACCTTGAAATGGGTGTGCACTCTTCCCAGCCTTGATCTCCATCTTCCCCCATATTTCCAAACATATTCATCTGGGAAACATGTAAAGATCTTATTCGGGGCTTGTTTCATTGTTTTCAAATATCTGCCCTTGAAATTCAACTTCCACCACTGTCTCTCATATCCAAAGCTATGTGCTTGCAGAGGATTTCTGCTGAGAAATTTCACAGAAAGCTCTTATACTGCAGGTAAATGATGCCAGCAAGTCTTGACTGAATAGCTTAGGGAACAGGACTCAGCCAAATGACTGACATGACAAGGGAAAAGCGTATGCTCAAGGATAGGACATGGCAGAGGTCATCTGCCAGGCCCTGGCATATTTAATATCCCATTGAAAGTACATCAATGTGTAGATTGACAAGCATTTCCATCCACAAATTCTGAGCAGTGAAGCCTTCGGGGAGAATATTGTGGCATACCAGGCCAAGAATATTCATCCTATTTAAATCTTGCCCTACAAGGTCCTCTGTGCCACTGAGGTTTCCATGGCAACGCCCAGCATTGTGACTCAGGTCTCCTACTGCACACTTGTATCCTAGAGCCTAAAGTCCAGCTCACAATGGTGCTCAGCCAATCACAGCCCATTGTGGTTGCCTGGCAACCACAAGCTTGTGGATTTCTGTGAACTGTTTCAGCCCAACTCTGCAGCTTTCCACCTCATACAACCACAGCCATTCCAATCATGCAGTATTTGATTAGCCTCTCTATGTTGCCTCAGAATTTTTTTTACTGTTGTAGTGATCAAGAAAATTTGACATATTTTGAGAAGTGGAGGGAAGTAATTGGAAAACCTTTTGGTATGTTTGAGGTCTATGGGTTCCAAACTTGACTATCAAAGTCTTTTAAATTTTCAAACCTAGAGCCTAAAATCCACCTCACAGGGATGTTCAGCCAATCTCAGCCCAGTGTGGTTGCCTGGCAACCACAAGCCTGTGGATTGCTGTGAACAGTTTCAGCCCAACTCTGCAGCTTTCCACCTCATACAACCACAGCCATTCCAATCATGCAGTATTTGATTAACCTCTCTAAGTTGCCTCAGAATTTTCTTTGAACGTGTGGTGATCAAGCAAATTTGACATATTTTGACAAGTGGAGGGAAGTAATTGGCTCTGTCTTTAGCTCTGTTTGTGGTATATGGGGTCCAAAGGTGACTAGCACAGTATATTCAGTTAAAAAACTTAGAAAGCCAAATGTTTCAAGGGAGGAAAGAAAATGCCACAATGATTTGGGTTCTGCCAAGTTTCTGGTGGCTTGGGAAGCAAACCTGCAAACCATACATGCAGTCTCTGCTGGATTACTGCCACTATGGTAGTATCAGTTAGCACTAAAAGCCAGCAACCAGAAGATGAGACCCAAAATGAAAGTGAATCCTTGCAGTGCATGAATATTTGGAGTGCCTGCTTCAACTATCCAGCTTCCTCGGGGTTCACTTGTCTGCAATCGCTATTTCAAGGAGGTCTGCAGCCATTCCAGCATAACCCTGAACACTAAACATGAGGTACTAGCTCAATACCTTATCACCAGCAGGTTTTCCCAGAATTCAACTGTAACATGGTGAAAGGGAAACCCTTAGAAAAGGGATGCAAATGCCCCTTTCACTAGAAATCCCAGGTATTTTCTCATGGCATGGAATATTTAGACTCCACAACTCATGTAGTGAACCCAGGGACCTAGACCAAGTGTGTGTAGTTTAATGTTGTCCTCTTTTTGGAAACAGCATCTTATGTAGTTGTTGAAAGAGGCCTTGAGATAAATTCGTAGCCCAAGATGGACTGGAACTCCCAAGGATCCATCCACCTCAGCCCCCAGATTGCTGGGATTATAGGCATGAGGGACCATGCCAAGCATGTGCACAGAGATTCTTACATAATTTGTGAAATCCCACTACTGGTCTATAGGTAGCTTCTGTGCTTCAGGCTTTAGGAATATGCCTCTCTTTGTTTTGGCTCCCCTTGTTCAGGTGTCCATTTCTATTGTGATAAGCTCCAAGGCCCCAGGCAAGGGAGTGGCTGCCCTTCCTCTGGTGTGTCCTTGGGTGATTACAGCCTTGGATGAACAGGGTTCAAATATATTGGATCCTGTGCATTTGAAGAGGAAATGAGTAAAGATTCATGAGTTAATGTGGACATGCCAGGGAATTGAGGGGCCATGATAGAGACAAAACTTCAGGCCATGGGCTGAAGGCTGAGGATTCTGTACCTCTAGCTTCTTGAATAGTGGGCCTGCTGAGCAATTGTGTGCTCTCAAATGTAATTTGATGGGTTTTGTTTTAATTTATTTTGTTTTTTGCTTTGGTTTTTTACATGGAAGGAACTGTACCATGGTTTGAAGAAGCTGGAGTGTCTTACCTAAGAGAAATTTGCAAAAAGGGACAATTCAGCAGCCAAGAATTTCTCAAATGCCCTTGGCGTTTTAAAAAAAGTGACATCCCAGATCCCTCACCGGCCTCTCTGCGTGTCTGGAGGACTCTGGATATCTCTGCCCAGACTGCTGGAGTTCCCCCAGGCTTCCAGGTGCAGCAAAGGGGCGAGGTGGGTTCGAGGCTATCACATCAGCCTCCCCATTCCGGCTCCACTTGGAGACCTGCTGAGCTGCCGACGGATGGGCGGGCCCACACTATCAGCCTAGCCCAGCCTGTTTAGCTGCCGTGCCTGGACATAGGTCTGCAGAGGAGGAGCTGGGCAGATCTGGGGTGCCCTCACCGGCCTCTCTGCGTGTCTGGAGGACTCTGGATATCTCTGCCCAGACTGCTGGAGTTCCCCCAGGCTTCCAGGTGCAGCAAAGGGGCGAGGTGGGTTCGAGGCTATCACATCAGCCTCCCCATTCCGGCTCCACTTGGAGACCTGCTGAGCTGCCGACGGATGGGCGGGCCCACACTATCAGCGTAGCCCAGCCTGTTTAGCTGCCGCGCCTGGACATAGGTCTGCAGAAGAGGAGCTGGGCAGATCTGGGGTGCCCTCACCGGCCTCTCTGCGTGCCTGGAGGACTCTGGATATCTCCGCCCAGACTGCTGGAGTTCCCCCAGGCTTCCAGGTGCAGTAAAGGGGCGAGGTGGGTTTGAGGCTATCACATCAGCCTCCCCATTCCGGCTCCACTTGGAGACCTGCTGAGCTGCCGACGGATGGGCGGGCCCACACTATCAGCCTAGCCCAGCCTGTTTAGCTGCAGTGCCTGGACATAGGTCTGCAGAAGAGGAGCTGGGCAGATCTGGGGTGCCCTCACCGGCCTCTCTGCGTGCCTGGAGGACTCTGGATATCTCCGCCCAGACTGCTGGAGTTCCCCCAGGCTTCCAGGTGCAGCAAAGGGGCGAGGTGGGTTTGAGGCTATCACATCAGCCTCCCCATTCCGGCTCCACTTGGAGACCTGCTGAGCTGCCGACGGATGGGCGGGCCCACACTATCAGCGTAGCCCAGCCTGTTTAGCTGCCGCGCCTGGACATAGGTCTGCAGAAGAGGAGCTGGGCAGATCTGGGGTGCCCTCACCGGCATCTCTGCGTGCCTGGAGGACTCTGGATATCTCCGCCCAGACTGCTGGAGTTCCCCCAGGCTTCCAGGTGCAGTAAAGGGGCGAGGTGGGTTTGAGGCTATCACATCAGCCTCCCCATTCCGGCTCCACTTGGAGACCTGCTGAGCTGCCGACGGATGGGCGGGCCCACACTATCAGCCTAGCCCAGCCTGTTTAGCTGCCGTGCCTGGACATAGGTCTGCAGAAGAGGAGCAGGGCAGATCTGGGGTGCCCTCACCGGCCTCTCTGCGTGCCTGGAGGACTCTGGATATCTCCGCCCAGACTGCTGGAGTTCCCCCAGGCTTCCAGGTGCAGCAAAGGGGCGAGGTGGGTTTGAGGCTATCACATCAGCCTCCCCATTCCGGCTCCACTTGGAGACCTGCTGAGCTGCCGACGGATGGGCGGGCCCACACTATCAGCGTAGCCCAGCCTGTTTAGCTGCCGCGCCTGGACATAGGTCTGCAGAAGAGGAGCTGGGCAGATCTGGGGTGCCCTCACAGGCCTCTCTGCGTGTCTGGAGGACTGTGGATATCTCTGCAACCAGGGAGGGTCCACAGGTTCCTGAAGCACTGCGGCCTGTGGTGAGTACCCTAACCCGGCTGCGATTGAAGAACTGTGGAGCTTCCAAGGGGCAGGTGGGCGCACAGTGTCCCTGAGGCCCAGCTTGTCTGGAACTGCGGAGTTCTGAGCAGGCAGAGGAGAGCCACTAGTTCTGTAGGCCCAAAGGCTTGGGGTAGCGTGGTGCCAGAGTCTCAGTAGCTCCAAACATAGAAGGGGATTTTCAACAGATCCTGAGGTAGCTTTCAAATAACACTTGAAACACAGAAATATAGGAAAATGACAAAACGAAAGACTAAATTACAACCTCAAACCTCCAGCCCATCTCAAGAAACCCTAGGAGCGATGTATATAGAAGAAATTATATCCCATCCACCTCATATATCGGACACAATAGCCACTGAAATTGACAAGCAACTCCAGGAAGCTTTAAAGAAATTCAAACTCGAAATAATCTCCCAGATAAAAGAAGAAATGATAAAAGAAATGAAAGAGATTCTAAATATATCTAAAGAAAACACAGATAAAAAATTGGAGGAACTAAACAAAAAGATAGAATCCCTAGATGAGCAATATAAGAAACAAACAGAATACATAATGCAGATGCACAGAGATATACAGGAAATAAAAAACTCCACTGAAAGTTGTAAAAACCGCCTTAATGAAAGTGAAGATAGAATTTCAGACCTTGAAGACAGGATTGCAGCTAGTGAACAGGAAAGGAAAGATCTTTTGAAAATAACAAGGAATCAGGAAACAACAATTCAACAACTGCAGGACGATGCAAAGAAGAATAACATAAGAATGATAGGGATTAATGAAAGAGAGGGAGACAACATGAAGGATGTCAGGAGGATATTTAGAGAAGTAATAGCTGAAAATTTCCCAAGCATGAGATCAGAAACTGACATCAGGATCAGCGAAGCATATAGAACTCCAAACAGTCATAACCAAAATAAAACTACACCCAGACATATAATAATCACCATCCCAGAAATCCAACACAAGAATAGATTATTAAAAGCTGTCAGAGAGAAAAAACAGATCACTTATAAAGGAAAACCTATCAGAATCACAGCAGACTTCTCAGCACAAACAATAAAGTCAAGAAGAGCATGGAGTGAAGTATTCCAGATCCTAAAGCAAAACGATTTCCAACCGAGACTGATATATCCTGCAAAACTATCATTCAAAATAGATGGTGCAATACGATACTTCCATGACAAAGAACAGCTGAAGAACTTCATGAACACCAAACCAATCCTGCAAAAAATATTGAAAGACAGTTTAGAAACACAAAGGAAAAACCCACTAAGCAAAGCAAATAATTAAACAGAACAGAAAGATAAAGATGCAACAGCAAAGAGATAACATTCCTACAATTAATCAGCATTTAACAGTAATAACCATTAATGTAAATGGTCTCAATGCACCAACTAAAAGAAACAGACTAGCAGAATGGATCAAGAAACAAAATCCAACCATATGCTGTTTACAGGAAACCCATCTAACCCAGAAGGATACTCACAGACTGAAAGTCAAAGGATGGAAAACAATTCTCCATGCAGCAGGAATCCAAAAAAAGGCAGGAGTAGCCATCCTGTTTGCAGACAACGTGAACTTTAAACCAACAATGACCATAAAGGACAAAGAAGGTCACTACATACTCGTAAGGGGAAAACTCCAAGAGGAAGAGATAACTATCTTAAATATATATGCACCAAACTCCAGAGCACCCAGTTATATAAAACAATTATTAACAGAAATGAAAACTCAAATTATCAGTAACACAATTGTAACAGGAGACCTTAATACACCACTGACACCAAGGGACAGATCAACCAGACAGAAAATGAGCAAAGAAATAACAGAACTGAATCACACCTGTGAACAAATGGGTTTGATAGACATATACAGAATGTTCCACCCAACAACATCAGAATACACATTCTTCTCAGCAGTACATGGATCATTTTCTAAAATAGACCATATATTAGCTCACAGAACATATTTAAGCAAATGCAAAAAAGTTGAAATCATCCCTTGCATATTATCAGATCATAGCGCTCTGAAATTAGAAATTAATGACAAAAGATACTGCAAAAATTCCACAAACACATGGAAACTAAATAACACACTCTTGAGTAATCAGTGGGTCACAGAAGAAATTAAAGAAGAAATTAAACAATACCTAAAAGAAAATGAAAATGCAGATACAACTTACCGGAATCTGTGGGATGCAATGAAAGCCGTTCTGAGAGGAAAATTTATTGCACTGAGTTCCCACATCAGGAAAACAGAACGAATACAAATAAATAACTTGATGCTACACCTCAAACAGCTAGAAAAAGAAGAGCAAGTCAAGCCCAAAGCCAAAAGAAGAGAGGAAATTATAAAAATCAGAGCAGAAATCAATGCAATAGAGACTAAGAAAACAATCCAAAGAATCAACGAATCAAAGAGTTGGTTCTTTGAAAGAATAAATAAAATTGATAAGCCCCTAGCCAACCTTATTAAAAAAAGGGAAGAAAAAGCTCAAATTCATGCAATAAGAAATGAAAAAGGAGAAATCACTACAGACCCAATAGAAATACAGAGGATCATCAACACCTATTTCGAAAACCTCTACTCTCAAAAGTTTGATAACACAGAAGAAATAGACAGATTCTTAGAAGCATATGAAGTACCAAAGCTAGATCAAGAGGATATAAAACTGTTGAATAACCCAATCTCTGCTAATGAACTTGAAAAAGTAATTAAGGCCTTACCCACCAAGAAAAGCCCAGGCCCAGATGGATTCACTGCAGAATTCTACAAGAAATATAAAGAAGACCTAATGCCGACACTCCTCAAACTATTCAATGAAATTGAAAGGGAAGCAATCCTTCCTAAGTCATTCCTGGAAGCAAATATTACTCTAGTACCAAAACCTGAGAAAGACCCAACTATAAAAGAGAACTATAGACCGATCTCCCTAATGAACACAGATGCAAAAATCCTCAATAAAATATTGGCAAATAGGATCCAGCAAATCATCAAGAAGATTATACACCATGACCAAGTGGGATTCATCCCAGGAATGCAAGGATGGTTCAACATACGCAAATCAATAAATGTAATCCACCATATCAATAAAGCCAAAAATAAGAATCACATGATCATCTCTATAGATGCAGAAAAAGCCTTCGATAAGGTCCAACACTTATTCATGATAAGAACTTTACAGAAAATTGGAATAAATGGTCTTTACCTCAATATAATAAAGGCCATTTATGACAAACCAACAGCCAGCATCATACTAAATGGCCAAAAATTGAAAGCCTTTACTTTAAAATCGGGCACAAGACAAGGATGTCCTTTATCACCACTCCTATTTAATATAGTACTGGAAGTACTAGCCAGAGCAATTAGGCAAGAAAGAGAAATAAAAGGGGTAAAGATAGGAAAAGAAGAAGTTAAATTATCATTGTTTGCAGATGACATGATACTCTACATAGAAGACCCCCTAAACTCCATTGAAATACTCTTAGATACAATAAATAAATTCAGTAATGTGGCTGGATACAAAATCAATACTCAGAAATCAATAGCATTCCTATACACGAACAACAAAATTACAGAGAGGGAAATAAGAGAAACTGGACTATTCACATTAGCAAGCAAAAAAATGAAATATTTAGGAATTACTCTTACGAAAGAAGTCAAAGACTTATACAGTGAAAATTACAATACACTGAAAAAGGAAATTGAAGATGATCTCAGAAAATGGAAAGACATCCCTTGCTCATGGATAGGAAGAACAAACATTGTGAAAATGGCCATTCTCCCAAAACTGTTATACAGATTCAATGCAATCCCAATAGAAATTCCATCAACATACCTTATAGATCTAGAGAAATCACTCCTAAATTTCATCTGGAACCAGAAGAGACCCAGAATCGCAAAGGCAATTCTAAGCAGCAAAGACAAAGCAGGAGGCATCACAATCCCTGACTTGAAGTTATACTACAAAGCAACAGTAGTAAAATCAACATGGTATTGGAATCAAAACAGAGCCGAAGATCAGTGGAATAGATTAGAAGATACAACCACAACTACGAACACACTCAACCACCTTATCTTTGATAAAGGAGCCAAGCAGGTTCACTGGAAGAACGACAGTCTCTTTAATAAATGGTGCTGGAAAAACTGGCTCTCCATTTGCCGAAAACTAAAGCTAGACCCATGTCTATCACCATGTACTAAATTAAAATCTAAATGGGTCAAAGATCTGAATATTAAAACAGAAACACTAAATCTATTGGAAGACAAATTAGGTAGAAACCTTGGAGACATAGGAGTAGGTAAAGAATTCATGAACAGGACTCAAACCGCACGGGAAATACTTCCCAGAATCAATAACTGGGACCACTTCTTATTAAAAAGTTTCTGCATGTCAAAAGAAATCTCCAGCATAGTGAAAAGAAAACCCACAAACTGGGAAAAGATTTTAGTGAACTCTCTCTCAGACAAGGGCCTCTTGTCTAAAACATATAAAGAATTAAAGAAACTCAGACCTCCAAAATTCAAAGATCCAATCCAAAAATGGGCATCTGAGATGAATACGCAATTCTCAGATGAAGAAATGCAAATGGCAAATAAATACATGAAAAAATGCTCATCATCATTGGTCATTAGAGAAATGCAAATTAAAACCACACTGAGATACCATCTCACTCCTGAAAGAATGGCCAGGATCAAGAAAACCGACAACAAATGCTGGAGAGGCTGTGGGGAAAAGGGAACTCTCCTGCACTGCTGGTGGGAGTGTAGACTGGTACAGCCTTTGTGGAGATCTGTCTGGAGATTTCTCAAAAAGTTGGGACTGGAAGTCCCATTTATTCCAGCTATTCCACTTCTAGGCATATTCCCAGAAGAACTGAAAGCATCATACCACAGTGATATATGTGCACCTATGTTTATAGCAGCACAATTTGTAATCGCCAGATCATGGAAACAACCCAAGTGTCCATCAACTGAGGAATGGATAAAAAAGTTGTGGTATTTCTATACAATGGAGTATTATTCAGCTATAAAGAAGGATCACATTGAGATATTTATCAATAAATGGGCGCAGCTTGAGACCATACTCATAAGTGAAATAAATCAATCTCGCATGTGTGAATACCGAATAGTTTCCCTAATGTAAGTAATGATTCAAATATATAAAAATATGTGGTAATCATGATTCCCCATTAGGTGGCCTTGGAGCCTTATAAAGTTTTCACTCATTAATTAGAAAGGCTTTATTCTGGGCTTCTTGATTTGAAAATATTTGAAGCTAGAGTATATGAAGTTTTATCCAAATATTTCAAGGAAAAAGACACTATGGTAACTACTATTAAGTCAGGTTATATGGTGGTGAAGTACTAGGTTGTTGAAACAGTCATGCTGTGACCTCTATTGTTATATTGTTATGTCCTGTTTTATCTCAATCTCCCCCTTATTGTTTTAAAAAAATTAGTCATTTCTTATGTTTGTCTTAATTAAAGAAAAAATTCAAATAATTAGGATATATAAATAATAACTCTTTTTGATTTCCTATTAACTTGTTTTGAAGTCCTGTAGTGCTCCCACGATCTTGTTTTGACTGATTAGACGATTAGACTCTGTTCCATTCTATATGGTAGTATCAAGTTTGAAGACATAGGCAACTACTTTGAAGACAATAAGATTCACTAAGATACCCATTCTGGTTTGACTATTGTCTTCTTTGGAAGTCCTGTAATGTTTACAATGCCTAAGTTGTATTGGTCTTGTTCTCTACTGTTTTGTCCAACTTTATAATATCTAATGAGATAGACAATTCTTTTTAAGGAAACAAGGGACAACGTTGATAACCATAGTTGATAAACTTGTACTGTGTTCTACACCATGTGCTATGTCTATCCTTGGTATTGACTGACAGCTTTGTTTTGCCATATTTGACTGTATTCTCCCCCCCTTCCCCAAAAGTAATAAGCACTAAGGAGTAATGAAATCCAAAGGGTGTGAATTTTGTAGTAAAAAAGAGAGGGGAAGAAAAAAAAAAGAGAGCTCTAACGGATATAACAGCAAGTGTGTTTAGGGGTGTTAAATAGCTGACTGTATCAATGTTTGTGGATCATTGAACACAGATGTTTGCAGTCTACCTGTTTGAATGTCCACCTTGTATTCTTTGATACTGTGATTTGAGGAACTATTTTCAAGATGATAATATGTAATATACTAACAGGTGATTTCTTACTGTTATGGTTTTTTTTTGTTTGTTTGTTTGCTTTGTTTTTGTTTTGCTTTGTTTTGTTTTGTTTATGTAGTTCTGTATTACGTGTACCCTTACACCGCTTTGGTTTGTTTTGTGTTTTTCTCTTTTTCCTCTTAAATAAAAAAAAAAAAAAAAAAAAAAAAAAAAGTGACATCAAGTTGAGTGTGTCATGTCCATGTCTCTTTACAAAAGATTTTACCTCCTATTTGATAGGAATTACTGTTTCTTTGAAAGGTCAACCTGCACTGAAATAAAGATAATCCCTCCTTTCCTCATTCTGCTTGAAACCACATCCTTTGTTAGTTATATTTTCTTACGCAGCAACACTTGGAGATGACTACAGCGAGAGTTTCCCATTGGTGGAATTTCCACGGAGACACATGAAGTAATACTGCACAATTTCAAGTGAAGTGCACTGTCCCTTGACAATGGCAAGTCTGAGCAAATCTCTAGTAACTGAAAATCTTAGAAAGTCTGAAAGTGAGTGAATGAAAATGGGCCTCTCCACATTTGGACAGGGCCTCTCCTGAAGCACACATTTGTGGAAAAAGTAATTATGAGAGACGAATGAACTCCCAAAACGGAATGGAAATTTTCTTGTTTAGGCCTGGAACGCTATGGACTGGAGCCCTGTGGTTCTAACTGGATGAGCAAAGTGTCAGCAGAGATCAAAGTAAAACACACACCATTTAGGGAACTCGATATTTAACCAGGTGTCCAGAGTAGTGGCAAACTGTACTTGTGTCAATTTGCTCAAATCCTGTCTTCACAAGAAAGTAAATTCCAGCACGACCAGTGACTAGGGGAGGACACATTTCAAAGGACTTGTAAAAAGTCCAACCCTGAACTTAGCCCAACTCTGAATTTAGATGAAAAGTAGCAGAGTCTTTTAGTCTTTCAAGTTTTAATAGGAGAAACTTATCGCATGTAATAGCTGTTACATGAATAACTTCAGAGCTTTTGGAGAGGTCGAAATCACTATGAGTGAGGGCTTCCCTGACTCACAAAGTTAAAAATAGGAAAACAAACAATTTGCAAAACCAATCAACCAATTAAATACAAACACTAAGTCCAAAGGGTTTCACTGGTTTTAAAACCACTTATGGAATGCACAACTATTGATGAGGCTTACTCTGCATTCTGCTTTACTCAGACCTGGTACATGAGCAACGGTGAAAGCAAAATTCAAAATGTTATGTGAAGTGACCATTTCATTGTTGAAACCATGACCCAATAGACATTTTCTCTTTTGAAACTTTGTACATTATCCATATATGTTCTCAAAGGCAAGGAATACACAGGATTTAGGCTGAATTTTTTTTTCAGTATTTTGTGTTCCACCAGATTTATTTGAAGATCTCCTGTACTCCATCCACTGCCCAATGCAGAAGGCCACACATAGGACAACCCACATGAGAACTTCACTTCTACAGCCTGATTATATCATCATGAGAATATAATTTTCCTTTCATCATCAAAGATTTTTACATCAGATTAACCAGCTCTCTTGCTTGCCCATGTTTTTCCCTGGTTTTTGTACCTTGAAATGGGTGTGCACTCTTCCCAGCCTTGATCTCCATCTTCCCCCATATTTCCAAACATATTCATCTGGGAAACATGTAAAGATCTTATTCTTGGCTTGTTTTTTTGTTTTCAAATATCTGCCCTTGAAATTCAACTTCCACCACTGTCTCTCATATCCAAAGCTATGTGCTTGCAGAGGATTTCTGCTGAGAAATTTCACAGAAAGCTCTTATACTGCAGGTGAATGATGCCAGCAAGTCTTGACTGAATAGCTTAGGGAACAGGACTCAGCCAAATGACTGACATGACAAGGGAAAAGCGTATGCTCAAGGATAGGACATGGCAGAGGTCATCTGCCAGGCCCTGGCATATTTAATATCCCATTGAAAGTACATCAATGTGTAGATTGGAAAGCATTTCCATCCACAAATTCTGAGCAGTGAAGCCTTCAGAGAGAATATTGTGGCATACCAGGCCAAGAATATTCATCCTATTTAAATCTTGCCCTACAAGGTCCTCTGTGCCACTGAGGTCTCCATGGCAACGCCAAGCATTGTGACTCAGGTCTCCTACTGCACACTTGTATCCTAGAGCCTAAAGTCCAGCTCACAATGGTGCTCAGCCAATCACAGCCCATTGTGGTTGCCTGGCAACCACAAGCTGGTGGATTTCTGTGAACTGTTTCAGCCCAACTCTGCAGCTTTCCACCTCATACAACCACAGCCATTCCAATCATGCAGTATTTGATTAACCTCTCTATGTTGCCTCAGAATTTTTTTTACAGTTGTAGTGATCAAGAAAATTTGACATATTTTGAGAAGTGGAGGGAAGTAATTGGAAAATCTTTTGGTAAGTCTTAGGTCTATGGGTTCCAAACTTGACTACCCCAGTCTTTTAAATTTTCAAACCTAGAGCCTAAAATCCACCTCACAGGGATGTTCAGCCAATCTCAGCCCAGTGTGGTTGCCTGGCAACCACAAGCCTGTGGATTGCTGTGAACAGTTTCAGCCCAACTCTGCAGCTTTCCACCTCATACAACCACAGCCATTCCAATCATGCAGTATTTGATTAACCTCTCTAAGTTGCCTCAGAATTTTCTTTGAACGTGTGGTGATCAAGCAAATTTGACATATTTTGACAAGTGGAGGGAAGTAATTGGCTATGTCTTTAGCTCTGTTTGTGGTATACGGGGTCCAAAGGTGACTAGCACAGTATATTCAGTTAAAAAACTTAGAAAGCCAAATGTTTCAAGGGAGGAAAGAAAATGAGACAATGATTTGGGTTCTGCCAAGTTTCTGGTGGCTTGGGAAGCAAACCTGCAAACCATACATGCAGTCTCTGCTGGATTACTGCCACCATGGTAGTATCAGTTAGCACTAAAAGCCAGCAACCAGAAGATGAGACCCAAAATGAAAGTGAATCCTTGCAGTGCATGAATATTTGGAGTGCCTGCTTCAACTATCCAGCTTCCTCGGGGTTCACTTGTCTGGAATCGCTATTTCAAGGAGGTCTGCAGCCATTCCAGCATAACCCTGAACACTAAACATGAGGTACTAGCTCAATACCTTATCAACAGCAGGTTTTCCCAGAATTCAACTGTAACATGGTGAAAGGGAAACCCTTAGAAAAGGGATGCAAATGCCCCTTTCACTAGAAATCCCAGGTATTTTCTCATGGCATGGAATATTTAGACTCCACAACTCATGTAGTGAACCCAGGGACCTAGACCAAGTGTGTGTAGTTTAATGTTGTCCTCTTTTTGGAAACAGCATCTTATGTAGTTGTTGAAAGAGGCCTTGAGATAAATTCGTAGCCCAAGATGGACTGGAACTCCCAAGGATCCATCCACCTCAGCCCCCAGATTGCTGGGATTATAGGCATGAGGGACCATGCCAAGCATGTGCACAGAGATTCTTACATAATTTGTGAAATCCCACTACTGGTCTATAGGTAGCTTCTGTGCTTCAGGCTTTAGGAATATGCCTCTCTTTGTTTTGGCTCCCCTTGTTCATGTGTCCATTTCTATTGTGATAAGCTCCAAGGCCCCAGGCAAGGGAGTGGCTGCCCTTCCTCTGGTGTGTCCTTGGATGATTACAGCCCAGGTGAACAGGGTTCAAATATATTGGATCCTGTGCATTTGAAGAGGAAATGAGTAAAGATTCATGAGTTAATGTGGACATGCCAGGGAATTGAGGGGCCATGATAGAGACAAAACTTCAGGCCATGGGCTGAAGGCTGAGGATTCTGTACCTCTAGCTTCTTGAATAGTGGGCCTACTGAGCAATTGTGTGCTCTCAAATGTAATTTGATGGGTTTTGTTTTAATTTATTTTGTTTTTTGCTTTGGTTTTTTACATGGAAGGAACTGTACCATGGTTTGAAGAAGCTGGAGTGTCTTACCTAAGAGAAATTTGCAAAAAGGGACAATTCAGCAGCCAAGAATTTCTCAAATGCCCTTCGCGTTTTAAAAAAAGTGACATAAAGTTGAGTGTGTCATGTCCATGTCTCTTTACAAAAGATTTTACCTCCTATTTGATAGGAATTACTGTTTCTTTGAAAGGTCAACCTGCACTGAAATAAAGATAATCCCTCCTTTCCTCATTCTGCTTGAAACCACATCCTTTGTTAGTTATATTTTCTTACGCAGCAACACTTGGAGATGACTACAGCGAGAGTTTCCCATTGGTGGAATTTCCACGGAGACACATGAAGTAATACTGCACAATTTCAAGTGAAGTGCACTGTCCCTTGACAATGGCAAGTCTGAGCAAATCTCTAGTAACTGAAAATCTTAGAAAGTCTGAAAGGGAGTGAATGCAAATGGGCCTCTCCACATTTGGACAGGGCCTCTCCTGAAGCACACATTTGTGGAAAAAGTAATTATGAGAGACGAATGAACTCCCAAAAGGGAATAGAAATTTTCTTGTTTAGGCCTGGAACGCTATGGCCTGGAGCCCTGTGGTTCTAACTGCATGAGCAAAGTGTCAGCAGAGATCAAAGTAAAACACACACCATTTAGGGAACTCGATATTTAACCAGGTGTCCAGAGTAGTGGCAAACTGTACTTGTGTCAATTTGCTCAAATCCTGTCCTCACAAGAAAGTAAATTCCAGCACGACCAGTGACTAGAGGAGGACACATTTCAAAGGATTGTAAAAAGTCCAACCCTGAACTTAGCCCAACACTGAATTTAGATGAAAAGTAGCAGAGTCTGTTAGTCTTTCAAGTTTTAATAGGAGAAACTTATAGCATGTAATAGCTGTTACATGAATAACTTCAGAGCTTTTGGAGAGGTCGAAATCATGATGAATGAGGGCTTCCCTGACTCACAAAGTTTAAAATAGGAAAAGAAACAAATTGCAAAACCAATTAACCAATTAAATACAAACACTAAGTCCAAAGGGTTTCACTGGTTTTAAAACCACTTATGGAATGCACAACTATTGATGAGGCTTACTCTGCATTCTGCTTTACTCAGGCCTGGTACATGAGCAAAGCTGAAAGCAAAATTCAAAATGTTATGTGAAGTGACCATTTCATTGTTGAAACCATGACCCAATAGACATTTTCTCTTTTGAAACTTCATACATTATCCATATATGTTCTCAAAGGGAAGGAATACACAAGATTTAGGCTGAATTATTTTTTTCAGTATTTTGTGTTCCACCAGATTTATTTGAAGATCTCCTGTCCTGCATCCACTGCCCAATGCAAAAGGCCACACATAGGACAACCCACATGAGAACTTCACTTCTACAGCCTGATTATATCATCATGAGAATATAATTTTCCTTTCATCATCAAAGATTTTTACATCAGATTAACCAGCTCTCTTGCTTGCCCATGTTTTTCCCTGGTTTTTGTACCTTGAAATGGGTGTGCACTCTTCCCAGCCTTGATCTCCATCTTCCCCCATATTTCCAATCATATTCATCTGGGAAACATGTAAAGATCTTATTCGGGGCTTGTTTCATTGTTTTCAAATATCTGCCCTTGAAATTCAACTTCCACCACTGTCTCTCATATCCAAAGCTATGTGCTTGCAGAGGATTTCTGCTGAGAAATTTCACAGAAAGCTCTTATACTGCAGGTGAATGATGGCAGCAAGTCTTGACTGAATAGCTTAGGGAACAGGACTCAGCCAAATGACTGACATGACAAGGGAAAAGCGTAGGCTCAAGGATAGGACATGGCAGAGGTCATCTGCCAGGCACTGGCATATTTAATATCCCATTGAAAGTACATCAATGTGTAGATTGGCAAGCATTTCCATCCACAAATTCTGAGCAATGAAGCCTTCAGAGAGAATATTGTGGCATACCATGGCCAAGAATATTCATCCTATTTAAATCTTGCACTACAAGGTCCTCTGTGCCACTGAGGTCTCCATGACAACGCCCAGCATTGTGACTCAGGTCTCCTACTTCACACTTGTATCCTAGAGCCTAAAGTCCAGCTCACAATGGTGCTCAGCCAATCACAGCCCATTGTGGTTGCCTGGCAACCACAAGCTTGTGGATTTCTGTGAACTGTTTCAGCCCAACTCTGCAGCTTTCCACCTCATACAACCACAGCCATTCCAATCATGCAGTATTTGATTAGCCTCTCTATGTTGCCTCAGAATTTTTTTTTACAGTTGTAGTGATCAAGAAAATTTGACATATTTTGAGAAGTGGAGGGAAGTCATTGGAAAACCTTTTGGTATGTCTGAGATCTATGGGTTCCAAACTTGACTATCCCAGTCTTTTAAATTTTCAAACCTAGAGCCTAAAATCCACCTCACAGGGATGTTCAGCCAATCTCAGCCCAGTGTGGTTGCCTGGCAACCACAAGCCTGTGGATTTCTGTGAACAGTTTCAGCCCAACTCTGCAGCTTTCCACCTCATACAACCACAGCCGTTCCAATCATGCAGTATTTGCTTCACCTCTCTAAGTTGCCTCAGAATTTTCTTTGAACTTGTGGTGATCAAGCAAATTTGACATATTTTGACAAGTGGAGGGAAGTAATTGGCTCTGTCTTTAGCTCTGTTTGTGGTATATGGGGTCCAAAGGTGACTAGCCCAGTCTATTCAGTTATCAAACTTAGAAAGCCAAATGTTTCAAGGGAGGAAAGAAAATGCCACAATGATTTGGGTTCTGCCAAATTTCTGGTGGCTTGGGAAGCAAACCTGCAAACCATACATGCAGTCTCTGCTGGATTACTGCCACCATGGTAGTATCAGTTAGCACTAAAAGCCAGCAACCAGAAGATGAGACCCAAAATGAAAGTGAATCCTTGCAGTGCATGAATATTTGGAGTGCCTGCTTCAACTATCCAGCTTCCTCGGGGTTCACTTGTCTGCAATCGCTATTTCAAGGAGGTCTGCAGCCATTCCAGCATAACCCTGAACACTAAACATGAGGTACTAGCTCAATACCTTATCACCAGCAGGTTTTCCCAGAATTCAACTGTAACATGGTGAAAGGGAAACCCTTAGAAAAGGGATGCAAATGCCCCTTTCACTAGAAATCCCAGGTATTTTCTCATGGCATGGAATATTTAGACTCCACAACTCATGTAGTGAACCCAGGGACCTAGACCAAGTGTGTGTAGTTTAATGTTGTCCTCTTTTTGGAAACAGCATCTTATGTAGTTGTTGAAAGAGGACTTGAGATAAATTTGTAGCCTAAGATGGACTGGAACTCCCAAGGATCCATCCACCTCAGCCCCCAGATTGCTGGGATTATAGGCATGAGGGACCATGCCAAGCATGTGCACAGAGATTCTTACATAATTTGTGAAATCCCACTACTGGTCTATAGGTAGCTTCTGTGCTTCAGGCTTTAGGAATATGCCTCTCTTTGTTTTGGCTCCCATTGTTCAGGTGTCCATTTCTATTGTGATAAGCTCCCAGGCCCCAGGCAAGGGAGTGGCTGCCCTTCCTCTGGTGTGTCCTTGGATGATTACAGCCCAGGTGAACAGGGTTCAAATATATTGGATCCTGTGCATTTGAAGAGGAAATGAGTAAAGATTCATGAGTTAATGTGGACATGCCAGGGAATTGAGGGGCCATGATAGAGACAAAACTTCAGGCCATGGGCTGAAGGCTGAGGATTCTGTACCTCTAGCTTCTTGAATAGTGGGCCTGCTGAGCAATTGTGTGTTCTCAAATGTAATTTGATGGGTTTTGTTTTAATTTATTTTGTTTTTTGCTTTGGTTTTTTACATGGAAGGAACTGTACCATGGTTTGAAGAAGCTGGAGTGTCTTACCTAAGAGAAATTTGCAAAAAGGGACAATTCAGCAGCCAAGAATTTCTCAAATGCCCTTGGCGTTTTAAAAAAAGTGACATCAAGTTGAGTGTGTCATGTCCATGTCTCTTTACAAAAGATTTTACCTCCTATTTGATAGGAATTACTGTTTCTTTGAAAGGTCAACCTGCACTGAAATAAAGATAATCCCTCCTTTCCTCATTCTGCTTGAAACCACATCCTTTGTTAGTTATATTTTCTTATGCAGCAACACTTGGAGATGACTACAGCGAGAGTTTCCCATTGGTGGAATTTCCACGGAGACACATGAAGTAATACTGCACAATTTCAAGTGAAGTGCACTGTCCCTTGACAATGGCAAGTCTGGGCAAATCTCTAGTAACTGAAAATCTTAGAAAGTCTGAAAGTGAGTGAATGAAAATGGGCCTCTCTACATTTGGACAGGGCCTCTCCTGAAGCACACATTTGTGGAAAAAGTAAATATGAGAGACAAATGAACTCCCAAAACGGAATGGAAATTTTCTTGTTTAGGCCTGGAACCCTATGGCCTGGAGTCCTGTGGTTCTAACTGGATGAGCAAAGTGTCAGCAGAGATCAAAGTAAAACACACACCATTTAGGGAACTCGATATTTAACCAGGTGTCCAGAGTAGTGGCAAACTGTACTTGTGTCAATTTGCTCAAATCCTGTCTTCACAAGAAAGTAAATTCCAGCACGACCAGTGACTAGAGGAGGACACATTTCAAAGGACTTGTAAAAAGTCCAACCCTGAACTTAGCACAACACTGAATTTAAATGAAAAGTAGCAGAGTCTGTTAGTCTTTCAAGTTTTAATAGGAGAAACTTATAGCATGTAATAGCTGTTACATGAATAACTTCAGAGCTTTTGGAGAGGTCGAAATCACTATGAGTGAGGGCTTCCCTGACTCACAAAGTTAAAAATAGTAAAACAAACAATTTGCAAAACCAATCAACCAATTAAATACAAACACTAAGTCCAAAGGGTTTCACTGGTTTTAAAACCACTTATGGAATGCACAACTATTGATGAGGCTTACTCTGCATTCTGCTTTACTCAGGCCTGGTACATGAGCAATGGTGAAAGCAAAATTCAAAATGTTATGTGAAGTGACCATTTCATCGTTGAAACCATGACCCAATAGACATTTTCTCTTTTGAAACTTCGTACATTATCCATATATGTTCTCAAAGGGAAGGAATACACAGGATTTAGGCTGAATAGTTTTTTCAGTATTTTGTGTTCCACCAGATTTATTTGAAGATCTCCTGTCCTGCATCCACTGCCCAATGCAGAAGGCCACACATAGGACAACCCAAATGAGAACTTCACTTCTACAGCCTGATTATATCATCATGAGAATATAATTTTCCTTTCATCATCAAAGATTTTTACATCAGATTAACCAGCTCTCTTGCTTGCCCATGTTTTTCCCTGGTTTTTGTACCTTGAAATGGGTGTGCACTCTTCCCAGCCTTGATCTCCATCTTCCCCCATATTTCCAAACATATTCATCTGGGAAACATGTAAAGATCTTATTCGGGGCTTGTTTCATTGTTTTCCAATATCTGCCCTTGAAATTCAACTTCCACCACTGTCTCTCATATCCAAAGCTATGTGCTTGCAGAGGATTTCTGCTGAGAAATTTCACAGAAAGCTCTTATACTGCAGGTGAATGATGCCAGCAAGTCTTGACTGAATAGCTTAGGTAACAGGACTCAGCCAAATGACTGACATGACAAGGGAAATGCGTATGCTCAAGGATAGGACATGGCAGAGGTCATCTGCCAGGCCCTGGCATATTTAATATCCCATTGAAAGTACATCAATGTGTAGATTGGAAAGCATTTCCATCCACTAATTCTGAGCAGTGAAGCCTTGAGAGAGAATATTGTGGCATACCAGGCCAAGAATATTCATCCTATTTAAATCTTGCCCTACAAGGTCCTCTGTGCCACTGAGGTCTCCATGGCAACGCCCAGCATTGTGACTCAGGTCTCCTACTGCACACTTGTATCCTAGAGCCTAAAGTCCAGCTCACAATGGTGCTCAGCCAATCACAGCCCATTGTGGTTGCCTGGCAACCACTAGCTTGTGGATTTCTGTGAACTGTTTCAGCCCAACTCTGCAGCTTTCCACCTCATACAACCACAGCCATTCCAATCATGCAGTATTTGATTAGCCTCTCTATGTTGCCTCAGAATTTTTTTTACAGTTGTAGTGATCAAGAAAATTTGACATATTTTGAGAAGTGGAGGGAAGTAATTGGAAAACCTTTTGGTATGTCTGAGGTCTATGGGTTCCAAACTTGACTATCCCAGTATTTTAACTTTTCAAACCTAGAGCCTAAAATCCACCTCACAGGGATGTTCAGCCAATCTCAGCCCAGTGTGGTTGCCTGGCAACCACAAGCCTGTGGATTTCTGTGAACAGTTTCAGCCCAACTCTGCAGCTTTCCACCTCATACAACCACAGCCATTCCAATCATGCAGTATTTGCTTCACCTCTCTAAGTTGCCTCAGAATTTTCTTTGAACTTGTGGTGATCAAGCAAATTTGACATATTTTGACAAGTGGAGGGAAGTAATTGGCTCTGTCTTTAGCTCTGTTTGTGGTATATGTGGTCCAAAGGTGACTAGCCCAGTCTATTCAATTATCAAACTTAGAAAGCCAAATGTTTCAAGGGAGGAAAGAAAATGCCACAATGATTTGGGTTCTGCCAAGTTTCTGGTGGCTTGGGAAGCAAACCTGCAAACCATACATGCAGTCTCTGCTGGATTACTGCCACCATGGTAGTATCAGTTAGCACTAAAAGCCAGCAACCAGAAGATGAGACCCAAAATGAAAGTGAATCCTTGCAGTGCATGAATATTTGGAGTGCCTGCTTCAACTATCCAGCTTCCTCGGGGTTCACTTGTCTGCAATCGCTATTTCAAGGAGGTCTGCAGCCATTCCAGCATAACCCTGAACACTAAACATGAGGTACTAGCTCAATACCTTATCACCAGCAGGTTTTCCCAGAATTCAACTGTAACATGGTGAAAGGGAAACCCTTAGAAAAGGGATGCAAATGCCCCTTTCACTAGAAATCCCAGGTATTTTCTCATGGCATGGAATATTTAGACTCCACAACTCATGTAGTGAACCCAGGGACCTAGACCAAGTGTGTCTAGTTTAATGTTGTCCTCTTTTTGGAAACAGCATCTTATGTAGTTGTTGAAAGAGGCCTTGAGATAAATTCGTAGCCCAAGATGGACTGGAACTCCCAAGGATCCATCCACCTCAGGCCCCAGATTGCTGGGATTATAGGCATGAGGGACCATGCCAAGCATGTGCACAGAGATTCTTACATAATTTGTGAAATCCCACTACTGGTCTATAGGTAGCTTCTGTGCTTCAGGCTTTAGGAATATGCCTCTCTTTGTTTTGGCTCCCCTTGTTCAGGTGTCCATTTCTATTGTGATAAGCTCCAAGGCCCCAGGCAAGGGAGTGGCTGCCCTTCCTCTGGTGTGTCCTTGGGTGATTACAGGCTTGGATGAACAGGGTTCAAATATATTGGATCCTGTGCATTTGAAGAGGAAATGAGTAAAGATTCATGAGTTAATGTGGACATACCAGGGAATTGAGGGGCCATGATAGAGACAAAACTTCAGGCCATGGGCTGAAGGCTGAGGATTCTGTACCTCTAGCTTCTTGAATAGTGGGCCTACTGAGCAATTGTGTGCTCTCAAATGTAATTTGATGGGTTTTGTTTTAATTTATTTTGTTTTTTGCTTTGGTTTTTTACATGGAAGGAACTGTACCATGGTTTGAAGAAGCTGGAGTGTCTTACCTAAGAGAAATTTGCAAAAAGGGACAATTCAGCAGCCAAGAATTTCTCAAATGCCCTTCGCGTTTTAAAAAAAGTGACATCAAGTTGAGTGTGTCATGTCCATGTCTCTTTACAAAAGATTTTACCTCCTATTTGATAGGAATTACTGTTTCTTTGAAAGGTCAACCTGCACTGAAATAAAGATAATCCCTCCTTTCCTCATTCTGCTTGAAACCACATCCTTTGTTAGTTATATTTTCTTATGCAGCAACACTTGGAGATGACTACAGCGAGAGTTTCCCATTGGTGGAATTTCCACGGAGACACATGAAGTAATACTGCACAATTTCAAGTGAAGTGCACTGTCCCTTGACAATGGCAAGTCTGAGCAAATCTCTAGTAACTGAAAATCTTAGAAAGTCTGAAAGTGAGTGAATGAAAATGGGCCTCTCCACATTTGGACAGGGCCTCTCCTGAAGCACACATTTGTGGAAAAATAATTATGAGAGACGAATGAACTCGCAAAACGGAATGGAAATTTTCTTGTTTAGGCCTGGAACGCTATGGCCTGGAGCCCTGTGGTTCTAACTGGATGAGCAAAGTGTCAGCAGAGATCAAAGTAAAACACACACCATTTAGGGAACTCGATATTTAACCAGGTGTCCAGAGTAGTGGCAAACTGTACTTGTGTCAATTTGCTCAAATCCTGTCCTCACAAGAAAGTAAATTCCAGCACGACCAGTGACTAGAGGAGGACACATTTCAAAGGACTTGTAAAAAGTCCAACCCTGAACTTAGCCCAACACTGAATTTAGATGAAAAGTAGCAGAGTCTGTTAGTCTTTCAAGTTTTAATAGGAGAAACTTATAGCATGTAATAGCTGTTACATGAATAACTTCAGAGCTTTTGGAGAGGTCGAAATCACGATGAGTGATGGCTTCCCTGACTCACAAAGTTTACAATAGGAAAAGAAACAAATTGCAAAACCATTTAACCAATTAAATACAAACACTAAGTCCAAAGGGTTTCACTGGTTTTAAAACCACTTATGGAATGCACAACTATTGATGAGGCTTACTCTGCATTCTGCTTTACTCAGGCCTGGTACATAAGCAAAGCTGAAAGCAAAATTCAAAATGTTATGTGAAGTGACCATTTCATTGTTGAAACCATGACCCAATAGACATTTTCTCTTTTGAAACTTCATACATTATCCATATATGTTCTCAAAGGGAAGGAATACACAAGATTTAGGCTGAATTATTTTTTTCAGTATTTTGTGTTCCACCAGATTTATTTGAAGATCTCCTGTCCTGCATCCACTGCCCAATGCAGAAGGCCACACATAGGACAACCCACATGAGAACTTCACTTCTACAGCCTGATTATATCATCATGAGAATATAATTTTCCTTTCATCATCAAAGATTTTTACATCAGATTAACCAGCTCTCTTGCTTGCCCATGTTTTTCCCTGGTTTTTGTACCTTGAAATGGGTGTGCACTCTTCCCAGCCTTGATCTCCATCTTCCCCCATATTTCCAATCATATTCATCTGAGAAACATGTAAAGATCTTATTCGGGGCTTGTTTCATTGTTTTCAAATATCTGCCCTTGAAATACAACTTCCACCACTGTCTCTCATATCCAAAGCTATGTGCTTGCAGAGGATTTCTGCTGAGAAATTTCACAGAAAGCTCTTATACTGCAGGTGAATGATGCCAGCAAGTCTTGACTGAATAGCTTAGGGAACAGGACTCAGCCAAATGACTGACATGACAAGGGAAAAGCGTATGCTCAAGGATAGGACATGGCAGAGGTCATCTGCCAGGCCCTGGCATATTTAATATCCCATTGAAAGTACATCAATGTGTAGATTGGCAAGCATTTCCATCGACAAATTCTGAGCAGTGAAGCCTTCGGAGATAGTATTGTGGCATACCAGGCCAAGAATATTCATCCTATTTAAATCTTGCCCTACAAGGTCCTCTGTGCCACTGAGGTTTCCATGGCAACGCCCAGCATTGTGACTCAGGTCTCCTACTGCACACTTGTATCCCAGAGCCTAAAGTCCAGCTCACAATGGTGCTCAGCCAATCACAGCCCATTGTGGTTGCCTGGCAACCAAAAGCTTGTGGATTTCTGTGAACTGTTCCAGCCCAACTCTGCAGCTTTCCACCTCATACAACCACAGCCATTCCAATCATGCAGTATTTGATTAGCCTCTCTATGTTGCCTCAGAATTTTTTTTTTACAGTTGTAGTGATCAAGAAAATTTGACATATTTTGAGAAGTGGAGGGAAGTAATTGGAAAACCTTTTGGTATATCTGAGGTCTATGGGTTCCAAACTTGACTATCCCAGTCTTTTAAATTTTCAAACCTAGAGCCTAAAATCCACCTCACAGGGATGTTCAGCAAATCTCAGCCCAGTGTGGTTGCCTGGCAACCACAAGCCTGTGGATTTCTGTGAACAGTTTCAGCCCAACTCTGCAGCTTTCCACCTCATACAACCACAGCCATTCCAATCATGCAGTATTTGATTCACCTCTCTAAGTTGCCTCAGAATTTTCTTTGAACTTGTGGTGATCAAGCAAATTTGACATATTTTGACAAGTGGAGGGAAGTAATTGGCTCTGTCTTTAGCTCTGTTTGTGGTATATGGTTTTAAAGATGACTAGCCCAGTCTATTCATTTATCAAACTTAGAAAGCCAAATGTTTCAAGGGAGGAAAGAAAATGCCACAATGATTTGGGTTCTGCCAAGTTTCTGGTGGCTTGGGAAGCAAACCTGCAAACCATACATGCAGTCTCTGCTGGATTACTGCCACCATGGTAGTATCAGTTAGCACTAAAAGCCAGCAACCAGAAGATGAGACCCAAAAGGAAAGTGAATCCTTGCAGTGCATGAATATTTGGAGTGCCTGCTTCAACTATCCAGCTTCCTCGGGGTTCACTTGTCTGCAATCGCTATTTCAAGGAGGTCTGCAGCCATTCCAGCATAACCCTGAACACTAAACATGAGGTACTAGCTCAATACCTTATCACCAGCAGGTTTTCCCAGAATTCAACTGTAACATGGTGAAAGGGAAACCCTTAGAAAAGGGATGCAAATGCCCCTTTCACTAGAAATCCCAGGTATTTTCTCATGGCATGGAATATTTAGACTCCACAACTCATGTAGTGAACCCAGGGACCTAGACCAAGTGTGTCTAGTTTAATGTTGTCCTCTTTTTGGAAACAGCATCTTATGTAGTTGTTGAAAGAGGCCTTGAGATAAATTCGTAGCCCAAGATGGACTGGAACTCCCAAGGATCCATCCACCTCAGGCCCCAGATTGCTGGGATTATAGGCATGAGGGACCATGCCAAGCATGTGCACAGAGATTCTTACATAATTTGTGAAATCCCACTACTGGTCTATAGGTAGCTTCTGTGCTTCAGGCTTTAGGAATATGCCTCTCTTTGTTTTGGCTCCCCTTGTTCAGGTGTCCATTTCTATTGTGATAAGCTCCAAGGCCCCAGGCAAGGGAGTGGCTGCCCTTCCTCTGGTGTGTCCTTGGGTGATTACAGCCTTGGATGAACAGGGTTCAAATATATTGGATCCTGTGCATTTGAAGAGGAAATGAGTAAAGATTCATGAGTTAATGTGGACATGCCAGGGAATTGAGGGGCCATGATAGAGACAAAACTTCAGGCCATGGGCTGAAGGCTGAGGATTCTGTACCTCTAGCTTCTTGAATAGTGGGCCTACTGAGCAATTGTGTGCTCTCAAATGTAATTTGATGGGTTTTGTTTTAATTTATTTTGTTTTTTGCTTTGCTTTTTTACATGGAAGGAACTGTACCATGGTTTGAAGAAGCTGGAGTGTCTTACCTAAGAGAAATTTGCAAAAATGGACAATTCAGCAGCCAAGAATTTCTCAAATGCCCTTGGCGTTTTAAAAAAAGTGACATCAAGTTGAGTGTGTCATGTCCATGTCTCTTTACAAAAGATTTTACCTCCTATTTGATAGGAATTACTGTTTCTTTGAAAGGTCAACCTGCACTGAAATAAAGATAATCCCTCCTTTCCTCATTCTGCTTGAAACCACATCCTTTGTTAGTTATATTTTCTTACGCAGCAACACTTGGAGATGACTACAGCGAGAGTTTCCCATTGGTGGAATTTCCACGGAGACACATGAAGTAATACTGCACAATTTCAAGTGAAGTGCACTGTCCCTTGACAATGGCAAGTCTGAGCAAATCTCTAGTAACTGAAAATCTTAGAAAGTCTGAAAGTGAGTGAATGAAAATGGGCCTCTCCACATTTGGACAGGGCCTCTCCTAAAGCACACATTTGTGGAAAAAGTAATTATGAGAGACGAATGAACTCCCAAAACGGAATGGAAATTTTCTTGTTTAGGCCTGGAACGCTATGGCCTGGAGCCCTGTGGTTCTAACTGGATGAGCAAAGTGTCAGCAGAGATCAAAGTAAAACACACACCATTTAGGGAACTCGATATTTAACCAGGTGTCCAGAGTAGTGGCAAACTGTACTTGTGTCAATTTGCTCAAATCCTGTCCTCACAAGAAAGTAAATTCCAGCACGACCAGTGACTAGAGGAGGACACATTTCAAAGGACTTGTAAAAAGTCCAACCCTGAACTTAGCCCAACACTGAATTTAGATGAAAAGTAGCAGAGTCTGTTAGTCTTTCAAGTTTTAATAGGAGAAACTTATAGCATGTAATAGCTGTTACATGAATAACTTCAGAGCTTTTGGAGAGGTCGAAATCACGATGAGTGAGGGCTTCCCTGACTCACAAAGTTTAAAATAGGAAAAGAAACAAATTGCAAAACCAATTAACCAATTAAATACAAACACTAAGTCCAAAGGGTTTCACTGGTTTTAAAACCACTTATGGAATGCACAACTATTGATGAGGCTTACTCTGTATTCTGCTTTACTCAGGCCTGGTACATGAGCAAAGCTGAAAGCAAAATTCAAAATGTTATGTGAAGTGACCATTTCATTGTTGAAACCATGACCCAATAGACATTTTCTCTTTTGAAACTTCATACATTATCCATATATGTTCTCAAAGGGAAGGAATACACAGGATTTAGGCTGAATTATTTTTTTCAGTATTTTGTGTTCCACCAGATTTATTTGAAGATCTCCTGTCCTGCATCCACTGCCCAATGCAGAAGGCCACACATAGGACAACCCACATGAGAACTTCACTTCTACAGCCTGATTATATCATCATGAGAATATAATTTTCCTTTCATCATCAAAGATTTTTACATCAGATTAACCAGCTCTCTTGCTTGCCCATGTTTTTCCCTGGTTTTTGTACCTTGAAATGGGTGTGCACTCTTCCCAGCCTTGATCTCCATCTTCCCCCATATTTCCAATCATATTCATCTGGGAAACATGTAAAGATCTTATTCGGGGCTTGTTTCATTGTTTTCAAATATCTGCCCTTGAAATACAACTTCCACCACTGTCTCTCATATCCAAAGCTATGTGCTTGCAGAGGATTTCTGCTGAGAAATTTCACAGAAAGCTCTTATACTGCAGGTGAATGATGCCAGCAAGTCTTGACTGAATAGCTTAGGGAACAGGACTCAGCCAAATGACTGACATGACAAGGGAAAAGCGTATGCTCAAGGATAGGACATGGCAGAGGTCATCTGCCAGGCCCTGGCATATTTAATATCCCATTGAAAGTACATCAATGTGTAGATTGGCAAGCATTTCCATCGACAAATTCTGAGCAGTGAAGCCTTCGGAGATAGTATTGTGGCATACCAGGCCAAGAATATTCATCCTATTTAAATCTTGCCCTACAAGGTCCTCTGTGCCACTGAGGTCTCCATGGCAACGCCCAGCATTGTGACTCAGGTCTCCTACTTCACACTTGTATCCTAGAACCTAAAGTCCAGCTCACAATGGTGCTCAGCCAATCACAGCCCATTGTGGTTGCCTGGCAACCACAAGCTTGTGGATTTCTGTGAACTGTTTCAGCCCAACTCTGCAGCTTTCCACCTCATACAACCACAGCCATTCCAATCATGCAGTATTTGATTAGCCTCTCTATGTTGCCTCAGAATTTTTTTTACTGTTGTAGTGATCAAGAAAATTTTACATATTTTGAGAAGTGGAGGGAAGTCATTGGAAAACCTTTTGGTATGTTTGAGGTCTATGGGTTCCAAACTTGACTATCACAGTCTTTTAAATTTTCAAACCTAGAGCCTAAAATCCACCTCACAGGGATGTTCAGCCAATCTCAGCCCAGTGTGGTTGCCTGGCAACCACAAGCCTGTGGATTTCTGTGAACAGTTTCAGCCCAACTCTGCAGCTTTCCACCTCATACAACCACAGCCATTCCAATCATGCAGTATTTGCTTCACCTCTCTAAGTTGCCTCAGAATTTTCTTTGAACTTGTGGTGATCAAGCAAATTTGACATATTTTGACAAGTGGAGGGAAGTAATTGGCTCTGTCTTTAGCTCTGTTTGTGGTATATGGGGTCCAAAGGTGACTAGCCCAGTCTATTCAGATATCAAACTTAGAAAGCCAAATGTTTCAAGGGAGGAAAGAAAATGCCACAATGATTTGGGTTCTGCCAAATTTCTGGTGGCTTGGGAAGCAAACCTGCAAACCATCCATGCAGTCTCTGCTGGATTACTGCCACCATGGTAGTATCAGTTAGCACTAAAAGCCAGCAACCAGAAGATGAGACCCAAAATGAAAGTGAATCCTTGCAGTGCATGAATATATGGAGTGCCTGCTTCAACTATCCAGCTTCCTCGGGGTTCACTTGTCTGCAATCGCTATTTCAAGGAGGTCTGCAGCCATTCCAGCATAACCCTGAACACTAAACATGAGGTACTAGCTCAATACCTTATCACCAGCAGGTTTTCCCAGAATTCAACTGTAACATGGTGAAAGGGAAACCCTTAGAAAAGGGATGCAAATGCCCCTTTCACTAGAAATCCCAGGTATTTTCTCATGGCATGGAATATTTAGACTCCACAACTCATGTAGTGAACCCAGGGACCTAGACCAAGTGTGTCTAGTTTAATGTTGTCCTCTTTTTGGAAACAGCATCTTATGTAGTTGTTGAAAGAGGCCTTGAGATAAATTCGTAGCCCAAGATGGACTGGAACTCCCAAGGATCCATCCACCTCAGGCCCCAGATTGCTGGGATTATAGGCATGAGGGACCATGCCAAGCATGTGCACAGAGATTCTTACATAATTTGTGAAATCCCACTACTGGTCTATAGGTAGCTTCTGTGCTTCAGGCTTTAGGAATATGCCTCTCTTTGTTTTGGCTCCCCTTGTTCAGGTGTCCATTTCTATTGTGATAAGCTCCAAGGCCCCAGGCAAGGGAGTGGCTGCCCTTCCTCTGGTGTGTCCTTGGGTGATTACAGGCTTGGATGAACAGGGTTCAAATATATTGGATCCTGTGCATTTGAAGAGGAAATGAGTAAAGATTCATGAGTTAATGTGGACATACCAGGGAATTGAGGGGCCATGATAGAGACAAAACTTCAGGCCATGGGCTGAAGGCTGAGGATTCTGTACCTCTAGCTTCTTGAATAGTGGGCCTACTGAGCAATTGTGTGCTCTCAAATGTAATTTGATGGGTTTTGTTTTAATTTATTTTGTTTTTTGCTTTGGTTTTTTACATGGAAGGAACTGTACCATGGTTTGAAGAAGCTGGAGTGTCTTACCTAAGAGAAATTTGCAAAAAGGGACAATTCAGCAGCCAAGAATTTCTCAAATGCCCTTCGCGTTTTAAAAAAAGTGACATCAAGTTGAGTGTGTCATGTCCATGTCTCTTTACAAAAGATTTTACCTCCTATTTGATAGGAATTACTGTTTCTTTGAAAGGTCAACCTGCACTGAAATAAAGATAATCCCTCCTTTCCTCATTCTGCTTGAAACCACATCCTTTGTTAGTTATATTTTCTTATGCAGCAACACTTGGAGATGACTACAGCGAGAGTTTCCCATTGGTGGAATTTCCACGGAGACACATGAAGTAATACTGCACAATTTCAAGTGAAGTGCACTGTCCCTTGACAATGGCAAGTCTGAGCAAATCTCTAGTAACTGAAAATCTTAGAAAGTCTGAAAGTGAGTGAATGAAAATGGGCCTCTCCACATTTGGACAGGGCCTCTCCTGAAGCACACATTTGTGGAAAAATAATTATGAGAGACGAATGAACTCGCAAAACGGAATGGAAATTTTCTTGTTTAGGCCTGGAACGCTATGGCCTGGAGCCCTGTGGTTCTAACTGGATGAGCAAAGTGTCAGCAGAGATCAAAGTAAAACACACACCATTTAGGGAACTCGATATTTAACCAGGTGTCCAGAGTAGTGGCAAACTGTACTTGTGTCAATTTGCTCAAATCCTGTCCTCACAAGAAAGTAAATTCCAGCACGACCAGTGACTAGAGGAGGACACATTTCAAAGGACTTGTAAAAAGTCCAACCCTGAACTTAGCCCAACACTGAATTTAGATGAAAAGTAGCAGAGTCTGTTAGTCTTTCAAGTTTTAATAGGAGAAACTTATAGCATGTAATAGCTGTTACATGAATAACTTCAGAGCTTTTGGAGAGGTCGAAATCACGATGAGTGATGGCTTCCCTGACTCACAAAGTTTACAATAGGAAAAGAAACAAATTGCAAAACCATTTAACCAATTAAATACAAACACTAAGTCCAAAGGGTTTCACTGGTTTTAAAACCACTTATGGAATGCACAACTATTGATGAGGCTTACTCTGCATTCTGCTTTACTCAGGCCTGGTACATAAGCAAAGCTGAAAGCAAAATTCAAAATGTTATGTGAAGTGACCATTTCATTGTTGAAACCATGACCCAATAGACATTTTCTCTTTTGAAACTTCATACATTATCCATATATGTTCTCAAAGGGAAGGAATACACAAGATTTAGGCTGAATTATTTTTTTCAGTATTTTGTGTTCCACCAGATTTATTTGAAGATCTCCTGTCCTGCATCCACTGCCCAATGCAGAAGGCCACACATAGGACAACCCACATGAGAACTTCACTTCTACAGCCTGATTATATCATCATGAGAATATAATTTTCCTTT
The DNA here is from genome assembly GCF_034190915.1 of Cavia porcellus. NCBI lineage: Eukaryota > Metazoa > Chordata > Mammalia > Rodentia > Caviidae > Cavia > Cavia porcellus. The sequence goes on from NW_026947543.1 coordinate 3,588,749, forward strand.
CATCATCAAAGATTTTTACATCAGATTAACCAGCTCTCTTGCTTGCCCATGTTTTTCCCTGGTTTTTGTACCTTGAAATGGGTGTGCACTCTTCCCAGCCTTGATCTCCATCTTCCCCCATATTTCCAATCATATTCATCTGGGAAACATGTAAAGATCTTATTCGGGGCTTGTTTCATTGTTTTCAAATATCTGCCCTTGAAATACAACTTCCACCACTGTCTCTCATATCCAAAGCTATGTGCTTGCAGAGGATTTCTGCTGAGAAATTTCACAGAAAGCTCTTATACTGCAGGTGAATGATGCCAGCAAGTCTTGACTGAATAGCTTAGGGAACAGGACTCAGCCAAATGACTGACATGACAAGGGAAAAGCGTATGCTCAAGGATAGGACATGGCAGAGGTCATCTGCCAGGCCCTGGCATATTTAATATCCCATTGAAAGTACATCAATGTGTAGATTGGCAAGCATTTCCATCGACAAATTCTGAGCAGTGAAGCCTTCGGAGATAGTATTGTGGCATACCAGGCCAAGAATATTCATCCTATTTAAATCTTGCCCTACAAGGTCCTCTGTGCCACTGAGGTTTCCATGGCAACGCCCAGCATTGTGACTCAGGTCTCCTACTGCACACTTGTATCCCAGAGCCTAAAGTCCAGCTCACAATGGTGCTCAGCCAATCACAGCCCATTGTGGTTGCCTGGCAACCAAAAGCTTGTGGATTTCTGTGAACTGTTCCAGCCCAACTCTGCAGCTTTCCACCTCATACAACCACAGCCATTCCAATCATGCAGTATTTGATTAGCCTCTCTATGTTGCCTCAGAATTTTTTTTTTACAGTTGTAGTGATCAAGAAAATTTGACATATTTTGAGAAGTGGAGGGAAGTAATTGGAAAACCTTTTGGTATATCTGAGGTCTATGGGTTCCAAACTTGACTATCCCAGTCTTTTAAATTTTCAAACCTAGAGCCTAAAATCCACCTCACAGGGATGTTCAGCAAATCTCAGCCCAGTGTGGTTGCCTGGCAACCACAAGCCTGTGGATTTCTGTGAACAGTTTCAGCCCAACTCTGCAGCTTTCCACCTCATACAACCACAGCCATTCCAATCATGCAGTATTTGATTCACCTCTCTAAGTTGCCTCAGAATTTTCTTTGAACTTGTGGTGATCAAGCAAATTTGACATATTTTGACAAGTGGAGGGAAGTAATTGGCTCTGTCTTTAGCTCTGTTTGTGGTATATGGTTTTAAAGATGACTAGCCCAGTCTATTCATTTATCAAACTTAGAAAGCCAAATGTTTCAAGGGAGGAAAGAAAATGCCACAATGATTTGGGTTCTGCCAAGTTTCTGGTGGCTTGGGAAGCAAACCTGCAAACCATACATGCAGTCTCTGCTGGATTACTGCCACCATGGTAGTATCAGTTAGCACTAAAAGCCAGCAACCAGAAGATGAGACCCAAAAGGAAAGTGAATCCTTGCAGTGCATGAATATTTGGAGTGCCTGCTTCAACTATCCAGATTCCTCGGGGTTCACTTGTCTGCAATCGCTATTTCAAGGAGGTCTGCAGCCATTCCAGCATAACCCTGAACACTAAACATGAGGTACTAGCTCAATACCTTATCACCAGCAGGTTTTCCCAGAATTCAACTGTAACATGGTGAAAGGGAAACCCTTAGAAAAGGGATGCAAATGCCCCTTTCACTAGAAATCCCAGGTATTTTCTCATGGCATGGAATATTTAGACTCCACAACTCATGTAGTGAACCCAGGGACCTAGACCAAGTGTGTCTAGTTTAATGTTGTCCTCTTTTTGGAAACAGCATCTTATGTAGTTGTTGAAAGAGGCCTTGAGATAAATTCGTAGCCCAAGATGGACTGGAACTCCCAAGGATCCATCCACCTCAGGCCCCAGATTGCTGGGATTATAGGCATGAGGGACCATGCCAAGCATGTGCACAGAGATTCTTACATAATTTGTGAAATCCCACTACTGGTCTATAGGTAGCTTCTGTGCTTCAGGCTTTAGGAATATGCCTCTCTTTGTTTTGGCTCCCCTTGTTCAGGTGTCCATTTCTATTGTGATAAGCTCCAAGGCCCCAGGCAAGGGAGTGGCTGCCCTTCCTCTGGTGTGTCCTTGGGTGATTACAGGCTTGGATGAACAGGGTTCAAATATATTGGATCCTGTGCATTTGAAGAGGAAATGAGTAAAGATTCATGAGTTAATGTGGACATACCAGGGAATTGAGGGGCCATGATAGAGACAAAACTTCAGGCCATGGGCTGAAGGCTGAGGATTCTGTACCTCTAGCTTCTTGAATAGTGGGCCTACTGAGCAATTGTGTGCTCTCAAATGTAATTTGATGGGTTTTGTTTTAATTTATTTTGTTTTTTGCTTTGCTTTTTTACATGGAAGGAACTGTACCATGGTTTGAAGAAGCTGGAGTGTCTTACCTAAGAGAAATTTGCAAAAAGGGACAATTCAGCAGCCAAGAATTTCTCAAATGCCCTTGGCGTTTTAAAAAAAGTGACATCAAGTTGAGTGTGTCATGTCCATGTCTCTTTACAAAAGATTTTACCTCCTATTTGATAGGAATTACTGTTTCTTTGAAAGGTCAACCTGCACTGAAATAAAGATAATCCCTCCTTTCCTCATTCTGCTTGAAACCACATCCTTTGTTAGTTATATTTTCTTACGCAGCAACACTTGGAGATGACTACAGCGAGAGTTTCCCATTGGTGGAATTTCCACGGAGACACATGAAGTAATACTGCACAATTTCAAGTGAAGTGCACTGTCCCTTGACAATGGCAAGTCTGAGCAAATCTCTAGTAACTGAAAATCTTAGAAAGTCTGAAAGTGAGTGAATGAAAATGGGCCTCTCCACATTTGGACAGGGCCTCTCCTGAAGCACACATTTGTGGAAAAATAATTATGAGAGACGAATGAACTCCCAAAACGGAATGGAAATTTTCTTGTTTAGGCCTGGAACGCTATGGCCTGGAGCCCTGTGGTTCTAACTGGATGAGCAAAGTGTCAGCAGAGATCAAAGTAAAACACACACCATTTAGGGAACTCGATATTTAACCAGGTGTCCAGAGTAGTGGCAAACTGTACTTGTGTCAATTTGCTCAAATCCTGTCCTCACAAGAAAGTAAATTCCAGCACGACCAGTGACTAGAGGAGGACACATTTCAAAGGACTTGTAAAAAGTCCAACCCTGAACTTAGCCCAACACTGAATTTAGATGAAAAGTAGCAGAGTCTGTTAGTCTTTCAAGTTTTAATAGGAGAAACTTATAGCATGTAATAGCTGTTACATGAATAACTTCAGAGCTTTTGGAGAGGTCGAAATCACGATGAGTGATGGCTTCCCTGACTCACAAAGTTTACAATAGGAAAAGAAACAAATTGCAAAACCATTTAACCAATTAAATACAAACACTAAGTCCAAAGGGTTTCACTGGTTTTAAAACCACTTATGGAATGCACAACTATTGATGAGGCTTACTCTGCATTCTGCTTTACTCAGGCCTGGTACATGAGCAAAGCTGAAAGCAAAATTCAAAATGTTATGTGAAGTGACCATTTCATTGTTGAAACCATGACCCAATAGACATTTTCTCTTTTGAAACTTCATACATTATCCATATATGTTCTCAAAGGGAAGGAATACACAAGATTTAGGCTGAATTATTTTTTTCAGTATTTTGTGTTCCACCAGATTTATTTGAAGATCTCCTGTCCTGCATCCACTGCCCAATGCAGAAGGCCACACATAGGACAACCCACATGAGAACTTCACTTCTACAGCCTGATTATATCATCATGAGAATATAATTTTCCTTTCATCATCAAAGATTTTTACATCAGATTAACCAGCTCTCTTGCTTGCCCATGTTTTTCCCTGGTTTTTGTACCTTGAAATGGGTGTGCACTCTTCCCAGCCTTGATCTCCATCTTCCCCCATATTTCCAATCATATTCATCTGGGAAACATGTAAAGATCTTATTCGGGGCTTGTTTCATTGTTTTCAAATATCTGCCCTTGAAATACAACTTCCACCACTGTCTCTCATATCCAAAGCTATGTGCTTGCAGAGGATTTCTGCTGAGAAATTTCACAGAAAGCTCTTATACTGCAGGTGAATGATGCCAGCAAGTCTTGACTGAATAGCTTAGGGAACAGGACTCAGCCAAATGACTGACATGACAAGGGAAAAGCGTATGCTCAAGGATAGGACATGGCAGAGGTCATCTGCCAGGCCCTGGCATATTTAATATCCCATTGAAAGTACATCAATGTGTAGATTGGCAAGCATTTCCATCGACAAATTCTGAGCAGTGAAGCCTTCGGAGATAGTATTGTGGCATACCAGGCCAAGAATATTCATCCTATTTAAATCTTGCCCTACAAGGTCCTCTGTGCCACTGAGGTTTCCATGGCAACGCCCAGCATTGTGACTCAGGTCTCCTACTGCACACTTGTATCCCAGAGCCTAAAGTCCAGCTCACAATGGTGCTCAGCCAATCACAGCCCATTGTGGTTGCCTGGCAACCAAAAGCTTGTGGATTTCTGTGAACTGTTCCAGCCCAACTCTGCAGCTTTCCACCTCATACAACCACAGCCATTCCAATCATGCAGTATTTGATTAGCCTCTCTATGTTGCCTCAGAATTTTTTTTTTACAGTTGTAGTGATCAAGAAAATTTGACATATTTTGAGAAGTGGAGGGAAGTAATTGGAAAACCTTTTGGTATATCTGAGGTCTATGGGTTCCAAACTTGACTATCCCAGTCTTTTAAATTTTCAAACCTAGAGCCTAAAATCCACCTCACAGGGATGTTCAGCAAATCTCAGCCCAGTGTGGTTGCCTGGCAACCACAAGCCTGTGGATTTCTGTGAACAGTTTCAGCCCAACTCTGCAGCTTTCCACCTCATACAACCACAGCCATTCCAATCATGCAGTATTTGATTCACCTCTCTAAGTTGCCTCAGAATTTTCTTTGAACTTGTGGTGATCAAGCAAATTTGACATATTTTGACAAGTGGAGGGAAGTAATTGGCTCTGTCTTTAGCTCTGTTTGTGGTATATGGTTTTAAAGATGACTAGCCCAGTCTATTCATTTATCAAACTTAGAAAGCCAAATGTTTCAAGGGAGGAAAGAAAATGCCACAATGATTTGGGTTCTGCCAAGTTTCTGGTGGCTTGGGAAGCAAACCTGCAAACCATACATGCAGTCTCTGCTGGATTACTGCCACCATGGTAGTATCAGTTAGCACTAAAAGCCAGCAACCAGAAGATGAGACCCAAAAGGAAAGTGAATCCTTGCAGTGCATGAATATTTGGAGTGCCTGCTTCAACTATCCAGCTTCCTCGGGGTTCACTTGTCTGCAATCGCTATTTCAAGGAGGTCTGCAGCCATTCCAGCATAACCCTGAACACTAAACATGAGGTACTAGCTCAATACCTTATCACCAGCAGGTTTTCCCAGAATTCAACTGTAACATGGTGAAAGGGAAACCCTTAGAAAAGGGATGCAAATGCCCCTTTCACTAGAAATCCCAGGTATTTTCTCATGGCATGGAATATTTAGACTCCACAACTCATGTAGTGAACCCAGGGACCTAGACCAAGTGTGTCTAGTTTAATGTTGTCCTCTTTTTGGAAACAGCATCTTATGTAGTTGTTGAAAGAGGCCTTGAGATAAATTCGTAGCCCAAGATGGACTGGAACTCCCAAGGATCCATCCACCTCAGGCCCCAGATTGCTGGGATTATAGGCATGAGGGACCATGCCAAGCATGTGCACAGAGATTCTTACATAATTTGTGAAATCCCACTACTGGTCTATAGGTAGCTTCTGTGCTTCAGGCTTTAGGAATATGCCTCTCTTTGTTTTGGCTCCCCTTGTTCAGGTGTCCATTTCTATTGTGATAAGCTCCAAGGCCCCAGGCAAGGGAGTGGCTGCCCTTCCTCTGGTGTGTCCTTGGGTGATTACAGCCTTGGATGAACAGGGTTCAAATATATTGGATCCTGTGCATTTGAAGAGGAAATGAGTAAAGATTCATGAGTTAATGTGGACATACCAGGGAATTGAGGGGCCATGATAGAGACAAAACTTCAGGCCATGGGCTGAAGGCTGAGGATTCTGTACCTCTAGCTTCTTGAATAGTGGGCCTACTGAGCAATTGTGTGCTCTCAAATGTAATTTGATGGGTTTTGTTTTAATTTATTTTGTTTTTTGCTTTGCTTTTTTACATGGAAGGAACTGTACCATGGTTTGAAGAAGCTGGAGTGTCTTACCTAAGAGAAATTTGCAAAAAGGGACAATTCAGCAGCCAAGAATTTCTCAAATGCCCTTGGCGTTTTAAAAAAAGTGACATCAAGTTGAGTGTGTCATGTCCATGTCTCTTTACAAAAGATTTTACCTCCTATTTGATAGGAATTACTGTTTCTTTGAAAGGTCAACCTGCACTGAAATAAAGATAATCCCTCCTTTCCTCATTCTGCTTGAAACCACATCCTTTGTTAGTTATATTTTCTTACGCAGCAACACTTGGAGATGACTACAGCGAGAGTTTCCCATTGGTGGAATTTCCACGGAGACACATGAAGTAATACTGCACAATTTCAAGTGAAGTGCACTGTCCCTTGACAATGGCAAGTCTGAGCAAATCTCTAGTAACTGAAAATCTTAGAAAGTCTGAAAGTGAGTGAATGAAAATGGGCCTCTCCACATTTGGACAGGGCCTCTCCTGAAGCACACATTTGTGGAAAAATAATTATGAGAGACGAATGAACTCCCAAAACGGAATGGAAATTTTCTTGTTTAGGCCTGGAACGCTATGGCCTGGAGCCCTGTGGTTCTAACTGGATGAGCAAAGTGTCAGCAGAGATCAAAGTAAAACACACACCATTTAGGGAACTCGATATTTAACCAGGTGTCCAGAGTAGTGGCAAACTGTACTTGTGTCAATTTGCTCAAATCCTGTCCTCACAAGAAAGTAAATTCCAGCACGACCAGTGACTAGAGGAGGACACATTTCAAAGGACTTGTAAAAAGTCCAACCCTGAACTTAGCCCAACACTGAATTTAGATGAAAAGTAGCAGAGTCTGTTAGTCTTTCAAGTTTTAATAGGAGAAACTTATAGCATGTAATAGCTGTTACATGAATAACTTCAGAGCTTTTGGAGAGGTCGAAATCACGATGAGTGATGGCTTCCCTGACTCACAAAGTTTACAATAGGAAAAGAAACAAATTGCAAAACCATTTAACCAATTAAATACAAACACTAAGTCCAAAGGGTTTCACTGGTTTTAAAACCACTTATGGAATGCACAACTATTGATGAGGCTTACTCTGCATTCTGCTTTACTCAGGCCTGGTACATGAGCAAAGCTGAAAGCAAAATTCAAAATGTTATGTGAAGTGACCATTTCATTGTTGAAACCATGACCCAATAGACATTTTCTCTTTTGAAACTTCATACATTATCCATATATGTTCTCAAAGGGAAGGAATACACAAGATTTAGGCTGAATTATTTTTTTCAGTATTTTGTGTTCCACCAGATTTATTTGAAGATCTCCTGTCCTGCATCCACTGCCCAATGCAGAAGGCCACACATAGGACAACCCACATGAGAACTTCACTTCTACAGCCTGATTATATCATCATGAGAATATAATTTTCCTTTCATCATCAAAGATTTTTACATCAGATTAACCAGCTCTCTTGCTTGCCCATGTTTTTCCCTGGTTTTTGTACCTTGAAATGGGTGTGCACTCTTCCCAGCCTTGATCTCCATCTTCCCCCATATTTCCAATCATATTCATCTGGGAAACATGTAAAGATCTTATTCGGGGCTTGTTTCATTGTTTTCAAATATCTGCCCTTGAAATACAACTTCCACCACTGTCTCTCATATCCAAAGCTATGTGCTTGCAGAGGATTTCTGCTGAGAAATTTCACAGAAAGCTCTTATACTGCAGGTGAATGATGCCAGCAAGTCTTGACTGAATAGCTTAGGGAACAGGACTCAGCCAAATGACTGACATGACAAGGGAAAAGCGTATGCTCAAGGATAGGACATGGCAGAGGTCATCTGCCAGGCCCTGGCATATTTAATATCCCATTGAAAGTACATCAATGTGTAGATTGGCAAGCATTTCCATCGACAAATTCTGAGCAGTGAAGCCTTCGGAGATAGTATTGTGGCATACCAGGCCAAGAATATTCATCCTATTTAAATCTTGCCCTACAAGGTCCTCTGTGCCACTGAGGTTTCCATGGCAACGCCCAGCATTGTGACTCAGGTCTCCTACTGCACACTTGTATCCCAGAGCCTAAAGTCCAGCTCACAATGGTGCTCAGCCAATCACAGCCCATTGTGGTTGCCTGGCAACCAAAAGCTTGTGGATTTCTGTGAACTGTTCCAGCCCAACTCTGCAGCTTTCCACCTCATACAACCACAGCCATTCCAATCATGCAGTATTTGATTAGCCTCTCTATGTTGCCTCAGAATTTTTTTTTTACAGTTGTAGTGATCAAGAAAATTTGACATATTTTGAGAAGTGGAGGGAAGTAATTGGAAAACCTTTTGGTATATCTGAGGTCTATGGGTTCCAAACTTGACTATCCCAGTCTTTTAAATTTTCAAACCTAGAGCCTAAAATCCACCTCACAGGGATGTTCAGCAAATCTCAGCCCAGTGTGGTTGCCTGGCAACCACAAGCCTGTGGATTTCTGTGAACAGTTTCAGCCCAACTCTGCAGCTTTCCACCTCATACAACCACAGCCATTCCAATCATGCAGTATTTGATTCACCTCTCTAAGTTGCCTCAGAATTTTCTTTGAACTTGTGGTGATCAAGCAAATTTGACATATTTTGACAAGTGGAGGGAAGTAATTGGCTCTGTCTTTAGCTCTGTTTGTGGTATATGGTTTTAAAGATGACTAGCCCAGTCTATTCATTTATCAAACTTAGAAAGCCAAATGTTTCAAGGGAGGAAAGAAAATGCCACAATGATTTGGGTTCTGCCAAGTTTCTGGTGGCTTGGGAAGCAAACCTGCAAACCATACATGCAGTCTCTGCTGGATTACTGCCACCATGGTAGTATCAGTTAGCACTAAAAGCCAGCAACCAGAAGATGAGACCCAAAAGGAAAGTGAATCCTTGCAGTGCATGAATATTTGGAGTGCCTGCTTCAACTATCCAGCTTCCTCGGGGTTCACTTGTCTGCAATCGCTATTTCAAGGAGGTCTGCAGCCATTCCAGCATAACCCTGAACACTAAACATGAGGTACTAGCTCAATACCTTATCACCAGCAGGTTTTCCCAGAATTCAACTGTAACATGGTGAAAGGGAAACCCTTAGAAAAGGGATGCAAATGCCCCTTTCACTAGAAATCCCAGGTATTTTCTCATGGCATGGAATATTTAGACTCCACAACTCATGTAGTGAACCCAGGGACCTAGACCAAGTGTGTCTAGTTTAATGTTGTCCTCTTTTTGGAAACAGCATCTTATGTAGTTGTTGAAAGAGGCCTTGAGATAAATTCGTAGCCCAAGATGGACTGGAACTCCCAAGGATCCATCCACCTCAGGCCCCAGATTGCTGGGATTATAGGCATGAGGGACCATGCCAAGCATGTGCACAGAGATTCTTACATAATTTGTGAAATCCCACTACTGGTCTATAGGTAGCTTCTGTGCTTCAGGCTTTAGGAATATGCCTCTCTTTGTTTTGGCTCCCCTTGTTCAGGTGTCCATTTCTATTGTGATAAGCTCCAAGGCCCCAGGCAAGGGAGTGGCTGCCCTTCCTCTGGTGTGTCCTTGGGTGATTACAGCCTTGGATGAACAGGGTTCAAATATATTGGATCCTGTGCATTTGAAGAGGAAATGAGTAAAGATTCATGAGTTAATGTGGACATGCCAGGGAATTGAGGGGCCATGATAGAGACAAAACTTCAGGCCATGGGCTGAAGGCTGAGGATTCTGTACCTCTAGCTTCTTGAATAGTGGGCCTACTGAGCAATTGTGTGCTCTCAAATGTAATTTGATGGGTTTTGTTTTAATTTATTTTGTTTTTTGCTTTGCTTTTTTACATGGAAGGAACTGTACCATGGTTTGAAGAAGCTGGAGTGTCTTACCTAAGAGAAATTTGCAAAAAGGGACAATTCAGCAGCCAAGAATTTCTCAAATGCCCTTGGCGTTTTAAAAAAAGTGACATCAAGTTGAGTGTGTCATGTCCATGTCTCTTTACAAAAGATTTTACCTCCTATTTGATAGGAATTACTGTTTCTTTGAAAGGTCAACCTGCACTGAAATAAAGATAATCCCTCCTTTCCTCATTCTGCTTGAAACCACATCCTTTGTTAGTTATATTTTCTTACGCAGCAACACTTGGAGATGACTACAGCGAGAGTTTCCCATTGGTGGAATTTCCACGGAGACACATGAAGTAATACTGCACAATTTCAAGTGAAGTGCACTGTCCCTTGACAATGGCAAGTCTGAGCAAATCTCTAGTAACTGAAAATCTTAGAAAGTCTGAAAGTGAGTGAATGAAAATGGGCCTCTCCACATTTGGACAGGGCCTCTCCTAAAGCACACATTTGTGGAAAAAGTAATTATGAGAGACGAATGAACTCCCAAAACGGAATGGAAATTTTCTTGTTTAGGCCTGGAACGCTATGGCCTGGAGCCCTGTGGTTCTAACTGGATGAGCAAAGTGTCAGCAGAGATCAAAGTAAAACACACACCATTTAGGGAACTCGATATTTAACCAGGTGTCCAGAGTAGTGGCAAACTGTACTTGTGTCAATTTGCTCAAATCCTGTCCTCACAAGAAAGTAAATTCCAGCACGACCAGTGACTAGAGGAGGACACATTTCAAAGGACTTGTAAAAAGTCCAACCCTGAACTTAGCCCAACACTGAATTTAGATGAAAAGTAGCAGAGTCTGTTAGTCCTTCAAGTTTTAATAGGAGAAACTTATAGCATGTAATAGCTGTTACATGAATAACTTCAGAGCTTTTGGAGAGGTCGAAATCACGATGAGTGAGGGCTTCCCTGACTCACAAAGTTTAAAATAGGAAAAGAAACAAATTGCAAAACCAATTAACCAATTAAATACAAACACTAAGTCCAAAGGGTTTCACTGGTTTTAAAACCACTTATGGAATGCACAACTATTGAAGAGGCTTACTCTGTATTCTGCTTTACTCAGGCCTGGTACATGAGCAAAGCTGAAAGCAAAATTCAAAATGTTATGTGAAGTGACCATTTCATTGTTGAAACCATGACCCAATAGACATTTTCTCTTTTGAAACTTCATACATTATCCATATATGTTCTCAAAGGGAAGGAATACACAGGATTTAGGCTGAATTATTTTTTTCAGTATTTTGTGTTCCACCAGATTTATTTGAAGATCTCCTGTCCTGCATCCACTGCCCAATGCAGAAGGCCACACATAGGACAACCCACATGAGAACTTCACTTCTACAGCCTGATTATATCATCATGAGAATATAATTTTCCTTTCATCATCAAAGATTTTTACATCAGATTAACCAGCTCTCTTGCTTGCCCATGTTTTTCCCTGGTTTTTGTACCTTGAAATGGGTGTGCACTCTTCCCAGCCTTGATCTCCATCTTCCCCCATATTTCCAATCATATTCATCTGGGAAACATGTAAAGATCTTATTCGGGGCTTGTTTCATTGTTTTCAAATATCTGCCCTTGAAATACAACTTCCACCACTGTCTCTCATATCCAAAGCTATGTGCTTGCAGAGGATTTCTGCTGAGAAATTTCACAGAAAGCTCTTATACTGCAGGTGAATGATGCCAGCAAGTCTTGACTGAATAGCTTAGGGAACAGGACTCAGCCAAATGACTGACATGACAAGGGAAAAGCGTATGCTCAAGGATAGGACATGGCAGAGGTCATCTGCCAGGCCCTGGCATATTTAATATCCCATTGAAAGTACATCAATGTGTAGATTGGCAAGCATTTCCATCGACAAATTCTGAGCAGTGAAGCCTTCGGAGATAGTATTGTGGCATACCAGGCCAAGAATATTCATCCTATTTAAATCTTGCCCTACAAGGTCCTCTGTGCCACTGAGGTCTCCATGGCAACGCCCAGCATTGTGACTCAGGTCTCCTACTTCACACTTGTATCCTAGAACCTAAAGTCCAGCTCACAATGGTGCTCAGCCAATCACAGCCCATTGTGGTTGCCTGGCAACCACAAGCTTGTGGATTTCTGTGAACTGTTTCAGCCCAACTCTGCAGCTTTCCACCTCATACAACCACAGCCATTCCAATCATGCAGTATTTGATTAGCCTCTCTATGTTGCCTCAGAATTTTTTTTACTGTTGTAGTGATCAAGAAAATTTTACATATTTTGAGAAGTGGAGGGAAGTCATTGGAAAACCTTTTGGTATGTTTGAGGTCTATGGGTTCCAAACTTGACTATCACAGTCTTTTAAATTTTCAAACCTAGAGCCTAAAATCCACCTCACAGGGATGTTCAGCCAATCTCAGCCCAGTGTGGTTGCCTGGCAACCACAAGCCTGTGGATTTCTGTGAACAGTTTCAGCCCAACTCTGCAGCTTTCCACCTCATACAACCACAGCCATTCCAATCATGCAGTATTTGCTTCACCTCTCTAAGTTGCCTCAGAATTTTCTTTGAACTTGTGGTGATCAAGCAAATTTGACATATTTTGACAAGTGGAGGGAAGTAATTGGCTCTGTCTTTAGCTCTGTTTGTGGTATATGGGGTCCAAAGGTGACTAGCCCAGTCTATTCAGTTATCAAACTTAGAAAGCCAAATGTTTCAAGGGAGGAAAGAAAATGCCACAATGATTTGGGTTCTGCCAAATTTCTGGTGGCTTGGGAAGCAAACCTGCAAACCATCCATGCAGTCTCTGCTGGATTACTGCCACCATGGTAGTATCAGTTAGCACTAAAAGCCAGCAACCAGATGATGAGACCCAAAATGAAAGTGAATCCTTGCAGTGCATGAATATATGGAGTGCCTGCTTCAACTATCCAGCTTCCTCGGGGTTCACTTGTCTGCAATCGCTATTTCAAGGAGGTCTGCAGCCATTCCAGCATAACCCTGAACACTAAACATGAGGTACTAGCTCAATACCTTATCACCAGCAGGTTTTCCCAGAATTCAACTGTAACATGGTGAAAGGGAAACCCTTAGAAAAGGGATGCAAATGCCCCTTTCACTAGAAATCCCAGGTATTTTCTCATGGCATGGAATATTTAGACTCCACAACTCATGTAGTGAACCCAGGGACCTAGACCAAGTGTGTCTAGTTTAATGTTGTCCTCTTTTTGGAAACAGCATCTTATGTAGTTGTTGAAAGAGGCCTTGAGATAAATTTGTAGCCCAAGATGGACTGGAACTCCCAAGGATCCATCCACCTCAGCCCCCAGATTGCTGGGATTATAGGCATGAGGGACCATGCCAAGCATGTGCACAGAGATTCTTACATAATTTGTGAAATCCCACTACTGGTCTATAGGTAGCTTCTGTGCTTCAGGCTTTAGGAATATGCCTCTCTTTGTTTTGGCTCCCCTTGTTCAGGTGTCCATTTCTATTGTGATAAGCTCCAAGGCCCCAGGCAAGGGAGTGGCTGCCCTTCCTCTGGTGCGTCCTTGGATGATTACAGCCCAGGTGAACAGGGTTCAAATATATTGGATCCTGTGCATTTGAAGAGGAAATGAGTAAAGATTCATGAGTTAATGTGGACATGCCAGGGAATTGAGGGGCCATGATAGAGACAAAACTTCAGGCCATGGGCTGAAGGCTGAGGATTCTGTACCTCTAGCTTCTTGAATAGTGGGCCTGCTGAGCAATTGTGTGTTCTCAAATGTAATTTGATGGGTTTTGTTTTAATTTATTTTGTTTTTTGCTTTGGTTTTTTACATGGAAGGAACTGTACCATGGTTTGAAGAAGCTGGAGTGTCTTACCTAAGAGAAATTTGCAAAAAGGGACAATTCAGCAGCCAAGAATTTCTCAAATGCCCTTGGCATTTTAAAAAAAGTGACATAAAGTTGAGTGTGTCATGTCCATGTCTCTTTACAAAAGATTTTACCTCCTATTTGATAGGAATTACTGTTTCTTTGAAAGGTCAACCTGCACTGAAATAAAGATAATCCCTCCTTTCCTCATTCTGCTTGAAACCACATCCTTTGTTAGTTATATTTTCTTATGCAGCAACACTTGGAGATGACTACAGCGAGAGTTTCCCATTGGTGGAATTTCCACGGAGACACATGAAGTAATACTGCACAATTTCAAGTGAAGTGCACTGTCCCTTGACAATGGCAAGTCTGGGCAAATCTCTAGTAACTGAAAATCTTAGAAAGTCTGAAAGTGAGTGAATGAAAATGGGCCTCTCCACATTTGGACAGGGCCTCTCCTGAAGCACACATTTGTGGAAAAAGTAAATATGAGAGACAAATGAACTCCCAAAACGGAATGGAAATTTTCTTGTTTAAGCCTGGAACCCTATGGCCTGGAGTCCTGTGGTTCTAACTGGATGAGCAAAGTGTCAGCAGAGATCAAAGTAAAACACACACCATTTAGGGAACTCGATATTTAACCAGGTGTCCAGAGTAGTGGCAAACTGTACTTGTGTCAATGTGCTCAAATCCTGTCTTCACAAGAAAGTAAATTCCAGCACGACCAGTGACTAGAGGAGGACACATTTCAAAGGACTTGTAAGAAGTCCAACCCTGAACTTAGCACAACACTGAATTTAGATGAAAAGTAGCAGAGTCTGTTAGTCTTTCAAGTTTTAATAGGAGAAACTTATAGCATGTAATAGCTGTTACATGAATAACTTCAGAGCTTTTGGAGAGGTCGAAATCACTATGAGTGAGGGCTTCCCTGACTCACAAAGTTAAAAATAGTAAAACAAACAATTTGCAAAACCAATCAACCAATTAAATACAAACACTAAGTCCAAAGGGTTTCACTGGTTTTAAAACCACTTTTGGAATGCACAACTATTGATGAGGCTTACTCTGCATTCTGCTTTACTCAGGCCTGGTACATGAGCAATGGTGAAAGCAAAATTCAAAATGTTATGTGAAGTAACCATTTCATCGTTGAAACCATGACCCAATAGACATTTTCTCTTTTGAAACTTCGTACATTATCCATATATGTTCTCAAAGGGAAGGAATACACAGGATTCAGGCTGAATTTTTTTTTCAGTATTTTGTGTTCCACCAGATTTATTTGAAGATCTCCTGTCCTGCATCCACTGCCCAATGCAGAAGGCCACACATAGGACAACCCACATGAGAACTTCACTTCTACAGCCTGATTATATCATCATGAGAATATAATTTTCCTTTCATCATCAAAGATTTTTACATCAGATTAACCAGCTCTCTTGCTTGCCCATGTTTTTCCCTGGTTTTTGTACCTTGAAATGGGTGTGCACTCTTCCCAGCCTTGATCTCCATCTTCCCCCATATTTCCAAACATATTCATCTGGGAAACATGTAAAGATCTTATTCGGGGCTTGTTTCATTGTTTTCAAATATCTGCCCTTGAAATTCAACTTCCACCACTGTCTCTCATATCCAAAGCTATGTGCTTGCAGAGGATTTCTGCTGAGAAATTTCACAGAAAGCTCTTATACTGCAGGTGAATGATGCCAGCAAGTCTTGACTGAATAGCTTAGGTATCAGGACTCAGCCAAATGACGGACATGACAAGGGAAAAGCGTATGCTCAAGGATAGGACATGGCAGAGGTCATCTGCAAGGCCCTGGCATATTTAATATCCCATTGAAAGTACATCAATGTGTAGATTGGCAAGCATTTCCATCCACTAATTCTGAGCAGTGAAGCCTTCAGAGAGAATATTGTGGCATACCAGGCCAAGAATATTCATCCTATTTAAATCTTGCCCTACAAGGTCCTCTGTGCCACTGAGGTCTCCATGGCAACGCCCAGCATTGTGACTCAGGTCTCCTACTGCACACTTGTATCCTAGAGCCTAAAGTCCAGCTCACAATGGTGCTCAGCCAATCACAGCCCATTGTGGTTGCCTGGCAACCACTAGCTTGTGGATTTCTGTGAACTGTTTCACCCAAACTCTGCAGCTTTCCACCTCATACAACCACAGCCATTCCAATCATGCAGTATTTGATTAGCCTCTCTATGTTGACTCAGAATTTTTTTACAGTTGTAGTGATCAAGAAAATTTGACATATTTTGAGAAGTGGAGGGAAGTAATTGGAAAACCTTTTGGTATGTCTGAGGTCTATGGGTTACAAACTTGACTATCCCATTCTTTTAAATTTTCAAACCTAGAGCCTAAAATCCACCTCACAGGGATGTTCAGCCAATCTCAGCCCAGTGTGGTTGCCTGGCAACCACAAGCCTGTGGATTTCTGTGAACAGTTTCAGCCCAACTCTGCAGCTTTCCACCTCATACAACCACAGCCATTCCAATCATGCAGTATTTGCTTCACCTCTCTAAGTTGCCTCAGAATTTTCTTTGAACTTGTGGTGATCAAGCAAATTTGACATATTTTGACAAGTGGAGGGAAGTAATTGGCTCTGTCTTTAGCTCTGTTTGTGGTATATGGGGTCCAAAGGTGACTAGCCCAGTCTATTCAGTTATCAAACTTAGAAAGCCAAATGTTTCAAGGGAGGAAAGAAAATGCCACAATGATTTGGGTTCTGCCAAGTTTCTGGTGGCTTGGGAAGCAAACCTGCAAACCATACATGCAGTCTCTGCTGGATTACTGCCACCATGGTAGTATCAGTTAGCACTAAAAGCCAGCAACCAGAAGATGAGACCCAAAATGAAAGTGAATCCTTGCAGTGCATGAATATTTGGAGTGCCTGCTTCAACTATCCAGCTTCCTCGGGGTTCACTTGTCTGCAATCGCTATTTCAAGGAGGTCTGCAGCCATTCCAGCATAACCCTGAACACTAAACATGAGGTACTAGCTCAATACCTTATCACCAGCAGGTTTTCCCAGAATTCAACTGTAACATGGTGAAAGGGAAACCCTTAGAAAAGGGATGCAAATGCCCCTTTCACTAGAAATCCCAGGTATTTTCTCATGGCATGGAATATTTAGACTCCACAACTCATGTAGTGAACCCAGGGACCTAGACCAAGTGTGTGTAGTTTAATGTTGTCCTCTTTTTGGAAACAGCATCTTATGTAGTTGTTGAAAGAGGCCTTGAGATAAATTTGTAGCCCAAGATGGACTGGAACTCCCAAGGATCCATCCACCTCAGCCCCCAGATTGCAGGGATTATAGGCATGAGGGACCATGCCAAGCATGTGCACAGAGATTCTTACATAATTTGTGAAATCCCACTACTGGTCTATAGGTAGCTTCTGTGCTTCAGGCTTTAGGAATATGCCTCTCTTTGTTTTGGCTCCCCTTGTTCAGGTGTCCATTTCTATTGTGATAAGCTCCAAGGCCCCAGGCAAGGGAGTGGCTGCCCTTCCTCTGGTGTGTCCTTGGGTGATTACAGCCTTGGATGAACAGGGTTCAAATATATTGGATCCTGTGCATTTGAAGAGGAAATGAGTAAAGATTCATGAGTTAATGTGGACATGCCAGGGAATTGAGGGGCCATGATAGAGACAAAACTTCAGGCCATGGGCTGAAGGCTGAGGATTCTGTACCTCTAGCTTCTTGAATAGTGGGCCTGCTGAGCAATTGTGTGCTCTCAAATGTAATTTGATGGGTTTTGTTTTAATTTATTTTGTTTTTTGCTTTGGATTTTTACATGGAAGGAACTGTACCATGGTTTGAAGAAGCTGGAGTGACTTACCTAAGAGAAATTTGCAAAAAGGGACAATTCAGCAGCCAAGAATTTCTCAAATGCCCTTGGCGTTTTAAAAAAAGTGACATAAAGTTGAGTGTGTCATATCCATGTCTCTTTACAAAAGATTTTGCCTCCTATTTGATAGGAATTACTGTTTCTTTGAAAGGTCAACCAGCACTGAAATAAAGATAATCCCTCCTTTCCTCATTCTGCTTGAAACCACATCCTTTGTTAGTTATATTTTCTTACGCAGCAACACTTGGAGATGACTACAGCGAGAGTTTCCCATTGGTGGAATTTCCACGGAGACACATGAAGTAATACTGCACAATTTCAAGTGAAGTGCACTGTCCCTTGACAATGGCAAGTCTGGGCAAATCTCTAGTAACTGAAAATCTTAGAAAGTCTGAAAGTGAGTGAATGAAAATGGGCCTCTCCACATTTGGACAGGGCCTCTCCTGAAGCACACATTTGTGGAAAAAGTAATTATGAGAGACGAATGAACTCCCAAAACGGAATGGAAATTTTCTTGTTTAGGCCTGGAACGCTATGGCCTGGAGCCCTGTGGTTCTAACTGGATGAGCAAAGTGTCAGCAGAGATCAAAGTAAAACACACACCATTTAGGGAACTCGATATTTAACCAGGTGTCCAGAGTAGTGGCAAACTGTACTTGTGTCAATTTGCTCAAATCCTGTCTTCACAAGAAAGTAAATTCCAGCACGACCAGTGACTAGAGGAGGACACATTTCAAAGGACTTGTAAAAAGTCCAACCCTGAAGTTAGCCCAACACTGAATTTAGATGAAAAGGAGCAGAGTCTGTTAGTCTTTCAAGTTTTAATAGGAGAAACTTATAGCATGTAATAGCTGTTACATGAATAACTTCAGAGCTTTTGGAGAGGTCGAAATCACTATGAGTGATGGCTTCCCTGACTCACAAAGTTAAAAATAGGAAAACAAACAATTTGCAAAACCAATCAACCAATTAAATACAAACACTAAGTCCAAAGGGTTTCACTGGTTTTAAAACCACTTATGGAATGCACAACTATTGATGAGGCTTACTCTGCATTCTGCTTTACTCAGGCCTGGTACATGAGCAAAGCTGAAAGCAAAATTCAAAATGTTATGTGAAGTGACCATTTCATTGTTGAAACCATGACCCAATAGACATTTTCTCTTTTGAAACTTCATACATTATCCATATATGTTCTCAAAGGGAAGGAATACATAGGATTTAGGCTGAATTATTTTTTTCAGTATTTTGTGCTCCACCAGATTTATTTGAAGATCTCCTGTCCTGCATCCACTGCCCAATGCAGAAGGCCACACATAGGACAACCCACATGAGAACTTCACTTCTACGGCCTGATTATATCATCATGAGAATATAATTTTCCTTTCATCATCAAAGATTTTTACATCAGATTAACCAGCTCTCTTGCTTGCCCATGTTTTTCCCTGGTTTTTGTACCTTGAAATGGGTGTGCACTCTTCCCAGCCTTGATCTCCATCTTCCCCCATATTTCCAAACATATTCATCTGGGAAACATGTAAAGATCTTATTCGGGGCTTGTTTCATTGTTTTCAAATATCTGCCCTTGAAATTCAACTTCCACCACTGTCTCTCATATCCAAAGCTATGTGCTTGCAGAGGATTTCTGCTGAGAAATTTCACAGAAAGCTCTTATACTGCAGGTGAATGATGCCAGCAAGTCTTGACTGAATAGCTTAGGGAACAGGACTCAGCCAAATGACTGACATGACAAGAGAAATGCGTATGCTGAAGGATAGGACATGGCAGAGGTCATCTGCCAGGCCCTGGCATATTTAATATCCCATTGAAAGTACATCAATGTGTAGATTGGCAAGCATTTCCATCCACAAATTCTGAGCAGTGAAGCCTTCGGTGAGAATATTGTGGCATACCAGGCCAAGAATATTCATCCTATTTAAATCTTGCCCTACAAGGTCCTCTGTGCCACTGAGGTCTCCATGGCAACGCCCAGCATTGTGACTCAGGTCTCCTACTGCACACTTGTATCCTAGAGCCTAAAGTCCAGCTCACAATGGTGCTCAGCCAATCACAGCCCATTGTGGTTGCCTGGCAACCACAAGCTTGTGGATTTCTGTGAACTGTTCCAGCCCAACTCTGCAGCTTTCCACCTCATACAACCACAGCCATTCCAATCATGCAGTATTTGATTAGCCTCTCTATGTTGCCTCAGAATTTTTTTTACTGTTGTAGTGATCAAGAAAATTTGACATATTTTGAGAAGTGGAGGGAAGTCATTGGAAAACCTTTTGGTATGTTTGAGGTCTATGGTTTCCAAACTTGACTATCCCAGTCTTTTAAATTTTCAAACCTAGAGCCTAAAATCCACCTCACAGTGATGTTCAGCCAATCTCAGTCCAGTGTGGTTGCCTGGCAACCACAAGCCTGTGGATTTCTGTGAACAGTTTCAGCCCAACTCTGCAGCTTTCCACCTCATACAACCACAGCCATTCCAATCATGCAGTATTTGCTTCACCTCTCTAAGTTGCCTCAGAATTTTCTTTGAACTTGTGGTGATCAAGCAAATTTGACATATTTTGACAAGTGGAGGGAAGTAATTGCCTCTGTCTTTAGCTCTGTTTGTGGTATATGGGGTCCAAAGGTGACTAGCCCAGTCTATTCAGTTATCAAACTTAGAAAGCCAAATGTTTCAAGGGAGGAAAGAAAATGCCACAATGATTTGGGTTCTGCCAAATTTCTGGTGGCTTGGGAAGCAAACCTGCAAACCATCCATGCAGTCTCTGCTGGATTACTGCCACCATGGTAGTATCAGTTAGCACTAAAAGCCAGCAACCAGAAGATGAGACCCAAAATGAAAGTGAATCCTTGCAGTGCATGAATATTTGGAGTGCCTGCTTCAACTATCCAGCTTCCTCGGGGTTCACTTGTCTGCAATCGCTATTTCAAGGAGGTCTGCAGCCATTCCAGCATAACCCTGAACACTAAACATGAGGTACTAGCTCAATACCTTATCACCAGCAGGTTTTCCCAGAATTCAACTGTAACATGGTGAAAGGGAAACCCTTAGAAAAGGGATGCAAATGCCCCTTTCACTAGAAATCCCAGGTATTTTCTCATGGCATGGAATATTTAGACTCCACAACTCATGTAGTGAACCCAGGGACCTAGACCAAGTGTGTGTAGTTTAATGTTGTCCTCTTTTTGGAA
Organism: Cavia porcellus; assembly: GCF_034190915.1. Lineage (NCBI taxonomy): Eukaryota > Metazoa > Chordata > Mammalia > Rodentia > Caviidae > Cavia > Cavia porcellus. The sequence continues at coordinate 3,609,822 of NW_026947543.1, forward strand.
ACAGCATCTTATGTAGTTGTTCAAAGAGGACTTGAGATAAATTTGTAGCCTAAGATGGACTGGAACTCCCAAGGATCCATGCACCTCAGCCGCCAGATTGCTGGGATTATAGGCATGAGGGACCATGCCAAGCATGTGCACAGAGATTCTTACATAATTTGTGAAATCCCACTACTGGTCTATAGGTAGCTTCTGTGCTTCAGGCTTTAGGAATATGCCTCTCTTTGTTTTGGCTCCCCTTGTTCAGGTGTCCATTTCTATTGTGATAAGCTCCAAGGCCCCAGGCAAGGGAGTGGCTGCCCTTCCTCTGGTGTGTCCTTGGATGATTACAGCCCAGGTGAACAGGGTTCAAATATATTGGATCCTGTGCATTTGAAGAGGAAATGAGTAAAGATTCATGAGTTAATGTGGACATGCCAGGGAATTGAGGGGCCATGATAGAGACAAAACTTCAGGCCATGGGCTGAAGGCTGAGGATTCTGTACCTCTAGCTTCTTGAATAGTGGGCCTGCTGAGCAATTGTGTGTTCTCAAATGTAATTTGATGGGTTTTGTTTTAATTTATTTTGTTTTTTGCTTTGGTTTTTTACATGGAAGGAACTGTACCATGGTTTGAAGAAGCTGGAGTGTCTTACCTAAGAGAAATTTGCAAAAAGGGACAATTCAGCAGCCAAGAATTTCTCAAATGCCCTTGGCGTTTTAAAAAAAGTGACATAAAGTTGAGTGTGTCATGTCCATGTCTCTTTACAAAAGATTTTACCTCCTATTTGATAGGAATTACTGTTTCTTTGAAAGGTCAACCTGCACTGAAATAAAGATAATCCCTCCTTTCCTCATTCTGCTTGAAACCACATCCTTTGTTAGTTATATTTTCTTATGCAGCAACACTTGGAGATGACTACAGCGAGAGTTTCCCATTGGTGGAATTTCCACGGAGACACATGAAGTAATACTGCACAATTTCAAGTGAAGTGCACTGTCCCTTGACAATGGCAAGTCTGGGCAAATCTCTAGTAACTGAAAATCTTAGAAAGTCTGAAAGTGAGTGAATGAAAATGGGCCTCTCCACATTTGGACAGGGCCTCTCCTGAAGCACACATTTGTGGAAAAAGTAAATATGAGAGACAAATGAACTCCCAAAACGGAATGGAAATTTTCTTGTTTAGGCCTTGAACCCTATGGCCTGGAGTCCTGTGGTTCTAACTGGATGAGCAAAGTGTCAGCAGAGATCAAAGTAAAACACACACCATTTAGGGAACTCGATATTTAACCAGGTGTCCAGAGTAGTGGCAAAATGTACTTGTGTCAATGTGCTCAAATCCTGTCTTCACAAGAAAGTAAATTCCAGCACGACCAGTGACTAGAGGAGGACACATTTCAAAGGACTTGTAAGAAGTCCAACCCTGAACTTAGCCCAACACTGAATTTAGATGAAAAGTAGCAGAGTCTGTTAGTCTTTCAAGTTTTAATAGGAGAAACTTATAGCATGTAATAGCTGTTACATGAATAACTTCAGAGCTTTTGGAGAGGTCGAAATCACTATGAGTGAGGGCTTCCCTGACTCACAAAGTTAAAAATAGTAAAACAAACAATTTGCAAAACCAATCAACCAATTAAATACAAACACTAAGTCCAAAGGGTTTCACTGGTTTTAAAACCACTTATGGAATGCACAACTATTGATGAGGCTTACTCTGCATTCTGCTTTACTCAGGCCTGGTACATGAGCAATGGTGAAAGCAAAATTCAAAATGTTATGTGAAGTAACCATTTCATCGTTGAAACCATGACCCAATAGACATTTTCTCTTTTGAAACTTCGTACATTATCCATATATGTTCTCAAAGGGAAGGAATACACAGGATTCAGGCTGAATTTTTTTTTTCAGTATTTTGTGTTCCACCAGATTTATTTGAAGATCTCCTGTCCTGCATCCACTGCCCAATGCAGAAGGCCACACATAGGACAACCCACATGAGAACTTCACTTCTACAGCCTGATTATATCATCATGAGAATATACTTTTCCTTTCATCATCAAAGATTTTTACATCAGATTAACCAGCTCTCTTGCTTGCCCATGTTTTTCCCTGGTTTTTGTACCTTGAAATGGGTGTGCACTCTTCCCAGCCTTGATCTCCATCTTCCCCCATATTTCCAAACATATTCATCTGGGAAACATGTAAAGATCTTATTCGGGGCTTGTTTCATTGTTTTCAAATATCTGCCCTTGAAATTCAACTTCCACCACTGTCTCTCATATCCAAAGCTATGTGCTTGCAGAGGATTTCTGCTGAGAAATTTCACAGAAAGCTCTTATACTGCAGGTGAATGATGCCAGCAAGTCTTGACGGAATAGCTTAGGTAACAGGACTCAGCCAAATGACTGACATGACAAGGGAAAAGCGTATGCTCAAGGATAGGACATGGCAGAGGTCATCTGCCAGGCCCTGGCATATTTAATATCCCATTGAAAGTACATCAATGTGTAGATTGGAAAGCATTTCCATCCACTAATTCTGAGCAGTGAAGCCTTGAGAGAGAATATTGTGGCATACCAGGCCAAGAATATTCATCCTATTTAAATCTTGCCCTACAAGGTCCTCTGTGCCACTGAGGTCTCCATGGCAACGCCCAGCATTGTGACTCAGGTCTCCTACTGCACACTTGTATCCTAGAGCCTAAAGTCCAGCTCACAATGGTGCTCAGCCAATCACAGCCCATTGTGGTTGCCTGGCAACCACTAGCTTGTGGATTTCTGTGAACTGTTTCAGCCAAACTCTGCAGCTTTCCACCTCATACAACCACAGCCATTGCAATCATGCAGTATTTGATTAGCCTCTCTATGTTGACTCAGAATTTTTTTAACAGTTGTAGTGATCAAGAAAATTTGACATATTTTGAGAAGTGGAGGGAAGTAATTGGAAAACCTTTGGTATGTCTGAGGTCTATGGGTTACAAACTTGACTATCCCAGTCTTTTAAATTTTCAAACCTAGAACCTAAAATCCACCTCACAGGGATGTTCAGCCAATCTCAGCCCAGTGTGGTTGCCTGGCAACCACAAGCCTGTGGATTTCTGTGAACAGTTTCAGCCCAACTCTGCAGCTTTCCACCTCATACAACCACAGCCATTCCAATCATGCAGTATTTGCTTCACCTCTCTAAGTTGCCTCAGAATTTTCTTTGAACTTGTGGTGATCAAGCAAATTTGACATATTTTGACAAGTGGAGGGAAGTAATTGGCTCTGTCTTTAGCTCTGTTTGTGGTATATGGGGTCCAAAGGTGACTAGCCCACTCTATTCAGTTATCAAACATAGAAAGCCAAATGTTTCAAGGGAGGAAAGAAAATGCCACAATGATTTGGGTTCTGCCAAGTTTCTGGTGGCTTGGGAAGCAAACCTGCAAACCATACATGCAGTCTCTGCTGGATTACTGCCACCATGCTAGTATCAGTTAGCACTAAAAGCCAGCAACCAGAAGATGAGACCCAAAATGAAAGTGAATCCTTGCAGTGCATGAATATTTGGAGTGCCTGCTTCAACTATCCAGCTTCCTCGGGGTTCACTTGTCTGCAATCGCTATTTCAAGGAGGTCTGCAGCCATTCCAGCATAACCCTGAACACTAAACATGAGGTACTAGCTCAATACCTTATCACCAGCAGGTTTTCCCAGAATTCAACTGTAACATGGTGAAAGGGAAACCCTTAGAAAAGGGATGCAAATGCCCCTTTCACTAGAAATCCCAGGTATTTTCTCATGGCATGGAATATTTAGACTCCACAACTCATGTAGTGAACCCAGGGACCTAGACCAAGTGTGTGTAGTTTAATGTTGTCCTCTTTTTGGAAACAGCATCTTATGTAGTTGTTGAAAGAGGCCTTGAGATAAATTCGTAGCCCAAGATGGACTGGAACTCCCAAGGATCCATCCACCTCAGCCCCCAGATTGCTGGGATTATAGGCATGAGGGACCATGCCAAGCATGTGCACAGAGATTCTTACATAATTTGTGAAATCCCACTACTGGTCTATAGGTAGCTTCTGTGCTTCAGGCTTTAGGAATATGCCTCTCTTTGTTTTGGCTCCCCTTGTTCAGGTGTCCATTTCTATTGTGATAAGCTCCAAGGCCCCAGGCAAGGGAGTGGCTGCCCTTCCTCTGGTGTGTCCTTGGATGATTACAGCCCAGGTGAACAGGGTTCAAATATATTGAATCCTGTGCATTTGAAGAGGAAATGAGTAAAGATTCATGAGTTAATGTGGACATGCCAGGGAATTGAGGGGCCAGGATAGAGACAAAACTTCAGGCCATGGGCTGAAGGCTGAGGATTCTGTACCTCTAGCTTCTTGAATAGTGGGCCTGCTGAGCAATTGTGTGCTCTCAAATGTAATTTGATGGGTTTTGTTTTAATTTATTTTGTTTTTTGCTTTGGTTTTTTACATGGAAGGAACTGTACCATGGTTTGAAGAAGCTGGAGTGTCTTACCTAAGAGAAATTTGCAAAAAGGGACAATTCAGCAGCCAAGAATTTCTCAAATGCCCTTGGCGTTTTAAAAAAAGTGACATCAAGTTGAGTGTGTCATGTCCATGTCTCTTTACAAAAGATTTTACCTCCTATTTGATAGGAATTACTGTTTCTTTGAAAGGTCAACCTGCACTGAAATAAAGATAATCCCTCCTTTCCTCATTCTGCTTGAAACCACATCCTTTGTTAGTTATATTTTCTTACGCAGCAACACTTGGAGATGACTACAGCGAGAGTTTCCCATTGGTGGAATTTCCACGGAGACACATGAAGTAATACTGCACAATTTCAAGTGAAGTGCACTGTCCCTTGACAATGGCAAGTCTGGGCAAATCTCTAGTAACTGAAAATCTTAGAAAGTCTGAAAGTGAGTGAATGAAAATGGGCCTCTCCACATTTGGACAGGGCCTCTCCTGAAGCACACATTTGTGGAAAAAGTAATTATGAGAGACGAATGAACTCCCAAAACGGAATGGAAATTTTCTTGTTTAGGCCTGGAACGCTATGGCCTGGAGCCCTGTGGTTCTAACTGGATGAGCAAAGTGTCAGCAGAGATCAAAGTAAAACACACACCATTTAGGGAACTCGATATTTAACCAGGTGTCCAGAGTAGTGGCAAACTGTACTTGTGTCAATTTGCTCAAATCCTGTCTTCACAAGAAAGTAAATCCCAGCACGACCAGTGACTAGAGGAGGACACATTTCAAAGGACTTGTAAAAAGTCCAACCCTGAACTTAGCCCAACACTGAATTTAGATGAAAAGTAGCAGAGTCTGTTAGTCTTTCAAGTTTTAATAGGAGAAACTTATAGCATGTAATAGCTGTTACATGAATAACTTCAGAGCTTTTGGAGAGGTCGAAATCCCTATGAGTGAGGGCTTCCCTGACTCACAAAGTTAAAAATAGGAAAACAAACAATTTGCAAAACCAATCAACCAATTAAATACAAACACTAAGTCCAAAGGGTTTCACTGGTTTTAAAACCACTTATGGAATGCACAACTATTGAGGAGGCTTACTCTGCATTCTGCTTTACTCAGGCTTGGTACATGAGCAACGGTGAAAGCAAAATTCAAAATGTTATGTGAAGTGACCATTTCATTGTTGAAACCATGACCCAATAGACATTTTCTCTTTTGAAACTTTATACATTATCCATATATGTTCTCAAAGGGAAGGAATACACAGGATTTAGGCTGAATTATTTTTTTCAGTATTTTGTGTTCCACCAGATTTATTTGAAGATCTCCTGTCCTGCATCCACTGCCCAATGCAGAAGGCCACACATAGGACAACCCACATGAGAACTTCACTTCTACAGCCTGATTATATCATCATGAGAACATAATTTTCCTTTCATCATCAAAGATTTTTACATCAGATTAACCAGCTCTCTTGCTTGCCCATGTTTTTCCCTGGTTTTTGTACCTTGAAATGGGTGTGCACTCTTCCCAGCCTTGATCTCCATCTTCCCCCATATTTCCAAACATATTCATCTGGGAAACATGTAAAGATCTTATTCGGGGCTTGTTTCATTGTTTTCAAATATCTGCCCTTGAAATTCAACTTCCACCACTGTCTCTCATATCCAAAGCTATGTGCTTGCAGAGGATTCCTGCTGAGAAATTTCACAGAAAGCTCTTATACTGCAGGTGAATGATGCCAGCAAGTCTTGACTGAATAGCTTAGGGAACAGGACTCAGCCAAATGACAGACATGACAAGGGAAAAGCGTATGCTCAAGGATAGGACATGGCAGAGGTCATCTGCCAGGCCCTGGCATATTTAATATCCCATTGAAAGTACATCAATGTGTAGATTGGCAAGCATTTTCATCCACAAATTCTGAGCAGTGAAGCCTTCAGAGAGAATATTGTGGCATACCAGGCCAAGAATATTCATCCTATTTAAATCTTGCCCTACAAGTTCCTCTGTGCCACTGAGGTCTCCATGGCAACGCCCAGCATTGTGACTCAGGTCTCCTACTGCACACTTGTATCCTAGAGCCTAAAGTCCAGCTCACAATGGTGCTCAGCCAATCACAGCCCATTGTGGTTGCCTGGCAACCACAAGCTTGTGGATTTCTGTGAACTGTTTCAGCCCAACTCTGCAGCTTTCCACCTCATACAACCACAGCCATTCCAATCATGCAGTATTTGATTAGCCTCTCTATGTTGCCTCAGAATTTTTTTGTACAGTTGTAGTGATCAAGAAAATTTGACATATTTTGAGAAGTGGAGGGAAGTAATTGGAAAACCTTTTGGTAAGTCTTAGGTCTATGGGTTCCAAACTTGACTACCACAGTCTTTTAAATTTTCAAACCTAGAGCCTAAAATCCACCTCACAGGGATGTTCAGCCAATCTCAGCCCAGTGTGGTTGGCTGGCAACCACAAGCCTGTGGATTTCTGTGAACAGTTTCAGCCCAACTCTGTAGCTTTCCACCTCATACAACCACAGCCATTCCAATCATGCAGTATTTGATTAACCTCTCTAAGTTGCCTCAGAATTTTCTTTGAACTTGTGGTGATCAAGCAAATTTGACATATTTTGAAGAGTGGAGGGAAGTAATTGGCTCTGTCTTTAGCTCTGTTTGTGGTATATGGCGTCCAAAGGTGACTAGCCCAGTCTATTCAGTTATGAAACTTAGAAAGACAAATGTTTCAAGGGAGGAAAGAAAATGCCACAATGATTTGGGTTCTGCCAAGTTTCTGGTGGCTTGGGAAGCAAACCTGCAAACCATACATGCAGTCTCTGCTGGATTACTGCCACCATGGTAGTATCAGTTAGCACTAAAAGCCAGCAATCAGAAGATGAGACCCAAAATGAAAGTGAATCCTTGCAGTGCATGAATATTTGGAGTGCCTGCTTCAACTATCCAGCTTCCTCGGGGTTCACTTGTCTGCAATCGCTATTTCAAGGAGGTCTGCAGCCATTCCAGCATAACCCTGAACACTAAACATGAGGTACTAGCTCAATACCTTATCACCAGCAGGTTTTCCCAGAATTCAACTGTAACATGGTGAAAGGGAAACCCTTAGAAAAGGGATGCAAATGCCCCTTTCACTAGAAATCCCAGGTATTTTCTCATGGCATGGAATATTTAGACTCCACAACTCATGTAGTGAACCCAGGGACCTAGACCAAGTGTGTGTAGTTTAATGTTGTCCTCTTTTTGGAAACAGCATCTTATGTAGTTGTTGAAAGAGGCCTTGAGATAAATTCGTAGCCCAAGATGGACTGGAACTCACAAGGATCCATCCACCTCAGCCCCCAGATTGCTGGGATTATAGGCATGAGGGACCATGCCAAGCATGTGCACAGAGATTCTTACATAATTTGTGAAATCCCACTACTGGTCTATAGGTAGCTTCTGTGCTTCAGGCTTTAGGAATATGCCTCTCTTTGTTTTGGCTCCCCTTGTTCATGTGTCCATTTCTATTGTGATAAGCTCCAAGGCCCCAGGCAAGGGAGTGGCTGCCCTTCCTCTGGTGTGTCCTTGGGTGATTACAGCCTTGGATGAACAGGGTTCAAATATATTGGATCCTGTGCATTTGAAGAGGAAATGAGTAAAGATTCATGAGTTAATGTGGACATGCCAGGGAATTGAGGGGCCATGATAGAGACAAAACTTCAGGCCATGGGCTGAAGGCTGAGGATTCTGTACCTCTAGCTTCTTGAATAGTGGGCCTGCTGAGCAATTGTGTGCTCTCAAATGTAATTTGATGGGTTTTGTTTTAATTTATTTTGTTTTTTGCTTTGGTTTTTTACATGGAAGGAACTGTACCATGGTTTGAAGAAGCTAGAGTGTCTTACCTAAGAGAAATTTGCAAAAAGGGACAATTCAGCAGCCAAGAATTTCTCAAATGCCCTTGGCGTTTTAAAAAAAGTGACATCAAGTTGAGTGTGTCATGTCCATGTCTCTTTACAAAAGATTTTACCTCCTATTTGATAGGAATTACTGTTTCTTTGAAAGGTCAACCTGCACTGAAATAAAGATAATCCCTCCTTTCCTCATTCTGCTTGAAACCACATGCTTTGTTAGTTATATTTTCTTACGCAGCAACACTTGGAGATGACTACAGCGAGAGTTTCCCATTGGTGGAATTTCCACGGAGACACATGAAGTAATACTGCACAATTTCAAGTGAAGTGCACTGTGCCTTGACAATGGCAAGTCTGGGCAAATCTCTAGTAACTGAAAATCTTAGAAAGTCTGAAAGTGAGTGAATGAAAATGGGCCTCTCCACATTTGGACAGGGCCTCTCCTGAAGCACACATTTGTGGAAAAAGTAATTATGAGAGACGAATGAACTCCCAAAACGGAATGGAAATTTTCTTGTTTAGGCCTGGAACGCTATGGCCTGGAGCCCTGTGGTTCTAACTGGATGAGCAAAGTGTCAGCAGAGATCAAAGTAAAACACACACCATTTAGGGAACTCGATATTTAACCAGGTGTCCAGAGTAGTGGCAAACTGTACTTGTGTCAATTTGCTCAAATCCTGTCTTCACAAGAAAGTAAATTCCAGCACGACCAGTGACTAGAGGAGGACACATTTCAAAGGACTTGTAAAAAGTCCAACCCTGAACTTAGCACAACACTGAATTTAGATGAGAAGTAGCAGAGTCTGTTAGTCTTTCAAGTTTTAATAGGAGAAACTTATAGCATGTAATAGCTGTTACATGAATAACTTCAGAGCTTTTGGAGAGGTCGAAATCCCTATGAGTGAGGGCTTCCCTGACTCACAAAGTTAAAAATAGGAAAACAAACAATTTGCAAAACCAATCAACCAATTAAATACAAACACTAAGTCCAAAGGGTTTCACTGGTTTTAAAACCACTTATGGAATGCACAACTATTGATGAGGCTTACTCTGCATTCTGCTTTACTCAGGCCTGGTACATGAGCAACGGTGAAAGCAAAATTCAAAATGTTATGTGAAGTGACCATTTCATTGTTGAAACCATGACCCAATAGACATTTTCTCTTTTGAAACTTCATACATTATCCGTATATGTTCTCAAAGGGAAGGAATACACAGGATTTAGGCTGAATTATTTTTTTCAGTATTTTGTGTTCCACCAGATTTATTTGAAGATCTCCTGTCCTGCATCCACTGCCCAATGCAGAAGGCCACACATAGGACAACCCACATGAGAACTTCACTTCTACAGCCTGATTATATCATCATGAGAACATAATTTTCCTTTCATCATCAAAGATTTTTACATCAGATTAACCAGCTCTCTTGCTTGCCCATGTTTTTCCCTGGTTTTTGTACCTTGAAATGGGTGTGCACTCTTCCCAGCCTTGATCTCCATCTTCCCCCATATTTCCAAACATATTCATCTGGGAAACATGTAAAGATCTTATTCGGGGCTTGTTTCATTGTTTTCAAATATCTGCCCTTGAAATTCAACTTCCACCACTGTCTCTCATATCCAAAGCTATGTGCTTGCAGAGGATTTCTGCTGAGAAATTTCACAGAAAGCTCTTATACTGCAGGTGAATGATGCCAGCAAGTCTTGACTGAATAGCTTAGGGAACAGGACTCAGCCAAATGACTGACATGACAAGGGAAAAGCGTATGCTCAAGGATAGGACATGGCAGAGGTCATCTGCCAGGCCCTGGCATATTTAATATCCCATTGAAAGTACATCAATGTGTAGATTGGCAAGCATTTCCATCCACAAATTCTGAGCAGTGAAGCTTTCAGAGAGAATATTGTGGCATACCAGGCCAAGAATATTCATCCTATTTAAATCTTGCCCTACAAGTTCCTCTGTGCCAGTGAGGTCTCCATGGCAACGCCCAGCATTGTGACTCAGGTCTCCTACTGCACACTTGTATCCTAGAGCCTAAAGTCCAGCTCACAATGGTGCTCAGCCAATCACAGCCCATTGTGGTTGCCTGGCAACCACAAGCTTGTGGATTTCTGTGAACTGTTTCAGCCCAACTCTGCAGCTTTCCACCTCATACAACCACAGCCATTCCAATCATGCAGTATTTGATTAGCCTCTCTATGTTGCCTCAGAATTTTTTTGTACAGTTGTAGTGATCAAGAAAATTTGACATATTTTGAGAAGTGTAGGGAAGTCATTGGAAAACCTTTTGGTAAGTCTTAGGTCTATGGGTTCCAAACTTGACTACCACAGTCTTTTAAATTTTCAAACCTAGAGCCTAAAATCCACCTCACAGGGATGTTCAGCCAATCTCAGCCCAGTGTGGTTGGCTGGCAACCACAAGCCTGTGGATTTCTGTGAACAGTTTCAGCCCAACTCTGTAGCTTTCCACCTCATACAACCACAGCCATTCCAATCATGCAGTATTTGATTCACCTCTCTAAGTTGCCTCAGAATTTTCTTTGAACTTGTGGTGATCAAGCAAATTTGACATATTTTGAAGAGTGGAGGGAAGTAATTGGCTCTGTCTTTAGCTCTGTTTGTGGTATATGGGGTCCAAAGGTGACTAGCCCAGTCTATTCAGTTATGAAACTTAGAAAGACAAATGTTTCAAGGGAGGAAAGAAAATGCCACAATGATTTGGGTTCTGCCAATTTTCTGGTGGCTTGGGAAGCAAACCTGCAAACCATACATGCAGTCTCTGCTGGATTACTGCCACCATGGTAGTATCAGTTAGCACTAAAAGCCAGCAATCAGAAGATGAGACCCAAAATGAAAGTGAATCCTTGCAGTGCATGAATATTTGGAGTGCCTGCTTCAACTATCCAGCTTCCTCGGGGTTCACTTGTCTGCAATCGCTATTTCAAGGAGGTCTGCAGCCATTCCAGCATAACCCTGAACACTAAACATGAGGTACTAGCTCAATACCTTATCAGCAGCAGGTTTTCCCAGAATTCAACTGTAACATGGTGAAAGGGAAACCCTTAGAAAAGGGATGCAAATGCCCCTTTCACTAGAAATCCCAGGTATTTTCTCATGTCATGGAATATTTAGACTCCACAACTCATGTAGTGAACCCAGGGACCTAGACCAAGTGTGTGTAGTTTAATGTTGTCCTCTTTTTGGAAACAGCATCTTATGTAGTTGTTGAAAGAGGCCTTGAGATAAATTCGTAGCCCAAGATGGACTGGAACTCCCAAGGATCCATCCACCTCAGCCCCCAGATTGCTGGGATTATAGGCATGAGGGACCATGCCAAGCATGTGCACAGAGATTCTTACATAATTTGTGAAATCCCACTACTGGTCTATAGGTAGCTTCTGTGCTTCAGGCTTTAGGAATATGCCTCTCTTTGTTTTGGCTCCCCTTGTTCATGTGTCCATTTCTATTGTGATAAGCTCCAAGGCCCCAGGCAAGGGAGTGGCTGCCCTTCCTCTGGTGTGTCCTTGGGTGATTACAGCCTTGGATGAACAGGGTTCAAATATATTGGATCCTGTGCATTTGAAGAGGAAATGAGTAAAGATTCATGAGTTAATGTGGACATGCCAGGGAATTGAGGGGCCATGATAGAGACAAAACTTCAGGCCATGGGCTGAAGGCTGAGGATTCTGTACCTCTAGCTTCTTGAATAGTGGGCCTGCTGAGCAATTGTGTGCTCTCAAATGTAATTTGATGGGTTTTGTTTTAATTTATTTTGTTTTTTGCTTTGGTTTTTTACATGGAAGGAACTGTACCATGGTTTGAAGAAGCTGGAGTGTCTTACCTAAGAGACATTTGCAAAAAGGGACAATTCAGCAGCCAAGAATTTCTCAAATGCCCTTGGCGTTTTAAAAAAAGTGACATCAAGTTGAGTGTGTCATGTCCATGTCTCTTTACAAAAGATTTTACCTCCTATTTGATAGGAATTACTGTTTCTTTGAAAGGTCAACCTGCACTGAAATAAAGATAATCCCTCCTTTCCTCATTCTGCTTGAAACCACATCCTTTGTTAGTTATATTTTCTTACGCAGCAACACTTGGAGATGACTACAGCGAGAGTTTCCCATTGGTGGAATTTCCACGGAGACACATGAAGTAATACTGCACAATTTCAAGTGAAGTGCACTGTCCCTTGACAATGGCAAGTCTGGGCAAATCTCTAGTAACTGAAAATCTTAGAAAGTCTGAAAGTGAGTGAATGAAAATGGGCCTCTCCACATTTGGACAGGGCCTCTCCTGAAGCACACATTTGTGGAAAAATTAATTATGAGAGACGAATGAACTCCCAAAACGGAATGGAAATTTTCTTGTTTAGGCCTGGAACGCTATGGCCTGGAGCCCTGTGGTTCTAACTGGATGAGCAAAGTGTCAGCAGAGATCAAAGTAAAACACACACCATTTAGGGAACTCGATATTTAACCAGGTGTCCAGAGTAGTGGGAAACTGTACTTGTGTCAATTTGCTCAAATCCTGTCTTCACAAGAAAGTAAATTCCAGCACGACCAGTGACTAGAGGAGGACACATTTCAAAGGACTTGTAAAAAGTTCAACCCTGAACTTAGCCCAACACTGAATTTAGATGAAAAGTAGCAGAGTCTGTTAGTCTTTCAAGTTTTAATAGGAGAAACTTATAGCATGTAATAGCTGTTACATGAATAACTTCAGAGCTTTTGGAGAGGTCGAAATCACTATGAGTGAGGGCTTCCCTGACTCACAAAGTTAAAAATAGGAAAACAAACAATTTGCAAAACCAATCAACCAATTAAATACAAACACTAAGTCCAAAGGGTTTCACTGGTTTTAAAACCACTTATGGAATGCACAACTATTGATGAGGCTTACTCTGCATTCTGCTTTACTCAGACCTGGTACATGAGCAACGGTGAAAGCAAAATTCAAAATGTTATGTGAAGTGACAATTTCATTGTTGAAACCATGACCCAATAGACATTTTCTCTTTTGAAACTTCGTACATTATCCATATATGTTCTCAAAGGGAAGGAATACACAGGATTTAGGCTGAATTTTTTTTTTCAGTATTTTGTGTTCCACCGGATTTATTTGAAGATCTCCTGTCCTGCATCCACTGCCCAATGCAGAAGGCCACACATAGGACAACCCACATGAGAACTTCACTTCTACAGCCTGATTATATCATCATGAGAATATAATTTTCCTTTCATCATCAAAGATTTTTACATCAGATTAACCAGCTCTCTTGCTTGCCCATGTTTTTCCCTGGTTTTTGTACCTTGAAATGGGTGTGCACACTTCCCAGCCTTGATCTCCATCTTCCCCCATATTTCCAAACATATTCATCTGGGAAACATGTAAAGATCTTATTCGGGGCTTGTTTCATTGTTTTCAAATATCTGCCCTTGAAATTCAACTTCCACCACTGTCTCTCATATCCAAAGCTATGTGCTTGCAGAGGATTTCTGCTGAGAAATTTCACAGAAAGCTCTTATACTGCAGGTGAATGATGCCAGCAAGTCTTGACTGAATAGCTTAGGTAACAGGACTCAGCCAAATGACTGACATGACAAGGGAAAAGCATATGCTCAAGGATAGGACATGGCAGAGGTCATCTGCCAGGCCCTGGCATATTTAATATCCCATTGAAAGTACATCAATGTGTAGATTGGAAAGCATTTCCATCCACAAATTCTGAGCAGTGAAGCTTTCAGAGAGAATATTGTGGTATACCAGGCCAAGAATATTCATCCTATTTAAATCTTGCCCTACAAGTTCCTCTGTGCCAGTGAGGTCTCCATGGCAACGCCCAGCATTGTGACTCAGGTCTCCTACTGCACACTTGTATCCTAGAGCCTAAAGTCCAGCTCACAATGGTGCTCAGCCAATCACAGCCCATTGTGGTTGCCTGGCAACCACAAGCTTGTGGATTTCTGTGAACTGTTTCAGCCCAACTCTGCAGCTTTCCACCTCATACTACCACAGCCATTCCAATCATGCAGTATTTGATTAGCCTCTCTATGTTGCCTCAGAATTTTTTTTACAGTTGTAGTGATCAAGAAAATTTGACATATTTTGAGAAGTGTAGGGAAGTCATTGGAAAACCTTTTGGTAAGTCTTAGGTCTATGGGTTCCAAACTTGACTACCACAGTCTTTTAAATTTTCAAACCTAGAGCCTAAAATCCACCTCACAGGGATGTTCAGCCAATCTCAGCCCAGTGTGGTTGGCTGGCAACCACAAGCCTGTGGATTTCTGTGAACAGTTTCAGCCCAACTCTGCAGCTTTCCACCTCATACAACCACAGCCATTCCAATCATGCAGTATTTGATTAACCTCTCTAAGTTGCCTCAGAATTTTCTTTGAACTTGTGGTGATCAAGCAAATTTGACATATTTTGAAGAGTGGAGGGAAGTAATTGGCTCTGTCTTTAGCTCTGTTTGTGGTATATGGGGTCCAAAGGTGACTAGCCCAGTCTATTCAGTTATGAAACTTAGAAAGACAAATGTTTCAAGGGAGGAAAGAAAATGCCACAATGATTTGGGTTCTGCCAAGTTTCTGGTGGCTTGGGAAGCAAACCTGCAAACCATACATGCAGTCTCTGCTGGATTACTGCCACCATGGTAGTATCAGTTAGCACTAAAAGCCAGCAATCAGAAGATGAGACCCAAAATGAAAGTGAATCCTTGCAGTGCATGAATATTTGGAGTGCCTGCTTCAACTATCCAGCTTCCTCGGGGTTCACTTGTCTGCAATCGCTATTTCAAGGAGGTCTGCAGCCATTGCAGCATAACCCTGAACACTAAACATGAGGTACTAGCTCAATACCTTATCACCAGCAGGTTTTCCCAGAATTCAACTGTAACATGGTGAAAGGGAAACCCTTAGAAAAGGGATGCAAATGCCCCTTTCACTAGAAATCCCAGGTATTTTCTCATGTCATGGAATATTTAGACTCCACAACTCATGTAGTGAACCCAGGGACCTAGACCAAGTGTGTGTAGTTTAATGTTGTCCTCTTTTTGGAAACAGCATCTTATGTAGTTGTTGAAAGAGGCCTTGAGATAAATTCGTAGCCCAAGATGGACTGGAACTCCCAAGGATCCATCCACCTCAGCCCCCAGATTGCTGGGATTATAGGCATGAGGGACCATGCCAAGCATGTGCACAGAGATTCTTACATAATTTGTGAAATCCCACTACTGGTCTATAGGTAGCTTCTGTGCTTCAGGCTTTAGGAATATGCCTCTCTTTGTTTTGGCTCCCCTTGTTCAGGTGTCCATTTCTATTGTGATAAGCTCCAAGGCCCCAGGCAAGGGAGTGGCTGCCCTTCCTCTGGTGTGTCCTTGGGTGATTACAGCCTTGGATGAACAGGGTTCAAATATATTGGATCCTGTGCATTTGAAGAGGAAATGAGTAAAGATTCATGAGTTAATGTGGACATGCCAGGGAATTGAGGGGCCATGATAGAGACAAAACTTCAGGCCATGGGCTGAAGGCTGAGGATTCTGTACCTCTAGCTTCTTGAATAGTGGGCCTGCTGAGCAATTGTGTGCTCTCAAATGTAATTTGATGGGTTTTGTTTTAATTTATTTTGTTTTTTGCTTTGGTTTTTTACATGGAAGGAACTGTACCATGGTTTGAAGAAGCTGGAGTGTCTTACCTAAGAGACATTTGCAAAAAGGGACAATTCAGCAGCCAAGAATTTCTCAAATGCCCTTGGCGTTTTAAAAAAAGTGACATCAAGTTGAGTGTGTCATGTCCATGTCTCTTTACAAAAGATTTTACCTCCTATTTGATAGGAATTACTGTTTCTTTGAAAGGTCAACCTGCACTGAAATAAAGATAATCCCTCCTTTCCTCATTCTGCTTGAAACCACATCCTTTGTTAGTTATATTTTCTTACGCAGCAACACTTGGAGATGACTACAGCGAGAGTTTCCCATTGGTGGAATTTCCACGGAGACACATGAAGTAATACTGCACAATTTCAAGTGAAGTGCACTGTCCCTTGACAATGGCAAGTCTGGGCAAATCTCTAGTAACTGAAAATCTTAGAAAGTCTGAAAGTGAGTGAATGAAAATGGGCCTCTCCACATTTGGACAGGGCCTCTCCTGAAGCACACATTTGTGGAAAAAGTAATTATGAGAGACGAATGAACTCCCAAAACGGAATGGAAATTTTCTTGTTTAGGCCTGGAACGCTATGGCCTGGAGCCCTGTGGTTCTAACTGGATGAGCAAAGTGTCAGCAGAGATCAAAGTAAAACACACACCATTTAGGGAACTCGATATTTAACCAGGTGTCCAGAGTAGTGGGAAACTGTACTTGTGTCAATTTGCTCAAATCCTGTCTTCACAAGAAAGTAAATTCCAGCACGACCAGTGACTAGAGGAGGACACATTTCAAAGGACTTGTAAAAAGTTCAACCCTGAACTTAGCCCAACACTGAATTTAGATGAAAAGTAGCAGAGTCTGTTAGTCTTTCAAGTTTTAATAGGAGAAACTTATAGCATGTAATAGCTGTTACATGAATAACTTCAGAGCTTTTGGAGAGGTCGAAATCACTATGAGTGAGGGCTTCCCTGACTCACAAAGTTAAAAATAGGAAAACAAACAATTTGCAAAACCAATCAACCAATTAAATACAAACACTAAGTCCAAAGGGTTTCACTGGTTTTAAAACCACTTATGGAATGCACAACTATTGATGAGGCTTACTCTGCATTCTGCTTTACTCAGACCTGGTACATGAGCAACGGTGAAAGCAAAATTCAAAATGTTATGTGAAGTGACAATTTCATTGTTGAAACCATGACCCAATAGACATTTTCTCTTTTGAAACTTCGTACATTATCCATATATGTTCTCAAAGGGAAGGAATACACAGGATTTAGGCTGAATTTTTTTTTTTCAGTATTTTGTGTTCCACCAGATTTATTTGAAGATCTCCTGTCCTGCATCCACTGCCCAATGCAGAAGGCCACACATAGGACAACCCACATGAGAACTTCACTTCTACAGCCTGATTATATCATCATGAGAATATAATTTTCCTTTCATCATCAAAGATTTTTACATCAGATTAACCAGCTCTCTTGCTTGCCCATGTTTTTCCCTGGTTTTTGTACCTTGAAATGGGTGTGCACTCTTCCCAGCCTTGATCTCCATCTTCCCCCATATTTCCAAACATATTCATCTGGGAAACATGTAAAGATCTTATTCGGGGCTTGTTTCATTGTTTTCAAATATCTGCCCTTGAAATTCAACTTCCACCACTGTCTCTCATATCCAAAGCTATGTGCTAGCAGAGGATTTCTGCTGAGAAATTTCACAGAAAGCTCTTATACTGCAGGTGAATGATGCCAGCAAGTCTTGACTGAATAGCTTAGGGAACAGGACTCAGCCAAATGACTGACATGACAAGGGAAAAGCGTATGATCAAGGATAGGACATGGCAGAGGTCATCTGCCAGGCCCTGGCATATTTAATATCCCATTGAAAGTACATCAATGTGTAGATTGGCAAGCATTTCCATCCACAAATTCTGAGCAGTGAAGCCTTCAGTGAGAATATTGTGGCATACCAGGCCAAGAATATTCATCCTATTTAAATCTTGCCCTACAAGGTCCTCTGTGCCACTGAGGTCTCCATGGCAACGCCCAGCATTGTGACTCAGGTCTCCTACTGCACACTTGTATCCTAGAGCCTAAAGTCCAGCTCACAATGGTGCTCAGCCAATCACAGCCCATTGTGGTTGCCTGGCAACCACAAGCTTGTGGATTTCTGTGAACTGTTTCAGCCCAACTCTGCAGCTTTCCACCTCATACAACCACAGCCATTCCAATCATGCAGTATTTGATTAGCCTCTCTATGTTGCCTCAGAATTTTTTTGTACAGTTGTAGAGATCAAGAAAATTTGACATATTTTGAGAAGTGGAGGGAAGTCATTGGAAAACCTTTTGGTATGTCTGAGGTCTATGGGTTCCAAACTTGACTATCCCAGTCTTTTAAATTTTCAAACCTAGAGCCTAAAATCCACCTCACAGGGATGTTCAGCCAATCTCAGCCCAGTGTGGTTGCCTGGCAACCACAAGCCTGTGGATTTCTGTGAACAGTTTCAGCCCAACTCTGCAGCTTTCCACCTCATACAACCACAGCCATTCCAATCATGCAGTATTTGATTAACCTCTCTAAGTTGCCTCAGAATTTTCTTTGAACTTGTGGTGATCAAGCAAATTTGACATATTTTGAGAAGTGGAGGGAAGTAATTGGCTCTGTCTTTAGCTCTGTTTGTGGTATATGGGGTCCAAAGGTGACTAGCCCAGTCTATTCAGTTATCAAAGGTAGAAAGCCAAATGTTTCAAGGGAGGAAAGAATATGCCACAATGATTTGGGTTCTGCCAAGTTTCTGGTGGCTTGGGAAGCAAACCTGCAAACCATACATGCAGTCTCTGCTGGATTACTGCCACCATGGTAGTATCAGTTAGCACTAAAAGCCAGCAACCAGAAGATGAGACCCAAAATGAAAGTGAATCCTTGCAGTGCATGAATATTTGGAGTGCCTGCTTCAACTATCCAGCTTCCTTGGGGTTCACTTGTCTGCAATCGCTATTTCAAGGAGGTCTGCAGCCATTCCAGCATAACCCTGAACACTAAACATGAGGTACTAGCTCAATACCTTATCACCAGCAGGTTTTCCCAGAATTCAACTGTAACATGGTGAAAGGGAAACCCTTAGAAAAGGGATGCAAATGCCCCTTTCACTAGAAATCCCAGGTATTTTCTCATGTCATGGAATATTTAGACTACACAACTCATGTAGTGAACCCAGGGACCTAGACCAAGTGTGTGTAGTTTAATGTTGTCCTCTTTTTGGAAACAGCATCTTATGTAGTTGTTGAAAGAGGCCTTGAGATAAATTCGTAGCCCAAGATGGACTGGAACTCCCAAGGATCCATCCACCTCAGCCCCCAGATTGCTGGGATTATAGGCATGAGGGACCATGCCAAGCATGTGCACAGAGATTCTTACATAATTTGTGAAATCCCACTACTGGTCTATAGGTAGCTTCTGTGCTTCAGGCTTTAGGAATATGCCTCTCTTTGTTTTGGCTCCCCTTGTTCAGGTGTCCATTTCTATTGTGATAAGCTCCAAGGCCCCAGGCAAGGGAGTGGCTGCCCTTCCTCTGGTGTGTCCTTGGATGATTATAGCCCAGGTGAACAGGGTTCAAATATATTGAATCCTGTGCATTTGAAGAGGAAATGAGTAAATATTCATGAGTTAATGTGGACATGCCAGGGAATTGAGGGGCCATGATAGAGACAAAACTTCAGGCCATGGGCTGAAGGCTGAGGATTCTGTACCTCTAGCTTCTTGAATAGTGGGCCTGCTGAGCAATTGTGTGCTCTCAAATGTAATTTGATGGGTTTTGTTTTAATTTATTTTGTTTTTTGCTTTGGTTTTTTACATGGAAGGAACTGTACCATGGTTTGAAGAAGCTGGAGTGTCTTACCTAAGAGAAATTTGCAAAAAGGGACAATTCAGCAGCCAAGAATTTCTCAAATGCCCTTGGCGTTTTAAAAAAAGTGACACCAAGTTGAGTGTGTCATGTCCATGTCTCTTTACAAAAGATTTTACCTCCTATTTGATAGGAATTACTCTTTCTTTGAAAGGTCAACCTGCACTGAAATAAAGATAATCCCTCCTTTCCTCATTCTGCTTGAAACCACATCCTTTGTTAGTTATATTTTCTTACGCAGCAACACTTGGAGATGACTACAGCGAGAGTTTCCCATTGGTGGAATTTCCACGGAGACACATGAAGTAATACTGCACAATTTCAAGTGAAGTGCACTGTCCCTTGACAATGGCAAGTCTGGGCAAATCTCTAGTAACTGAAAATCGTAGAAAGTCTGAAAGTGAGTGAATGAAAATGGGCCTCTCCACATTTGGACAGGGCCTCTCCTGAAGCACACATTTGTGGAAAAAGTAATTATGAGAGACGAATGAACTCCCAAAACGGAATGGAAATTTTCTTGTTTAGGCCTGGAACGCTATGGCCTGGAGCCCTGTGGTTCTAACTGGATGAGCAAAGTGTCAGCAGAGATCAAAGTAAAACACACACCATTTAGGGAACTCGATATTTAACCAGGTGTCCAGAGTAGTGGCAAACTGTACTTGTGTCAATTTGCTCAAATCCTGTCTTCACAAGAAAGTAAATTCCAGCACGACCAGTGACTAGAGGAGGACACATTTCAAAGGACTTGTAAAAAGTCCAACCCTGAACTTAGCACAACACTGAATTTAGATGAAAAGTAGCAGAGTCTGTTAGTCTTTCAAGTTTTAATAGGAGAAACTTATAGCATGTAATAGCTGTTACATGAATAACTTCAGAGCTTTTGGAGAGGTCGAAATCCCTATGAGTGAGGGCTTCCCTGACTCACAAAGTTAAAAATAGGAAAACAAACAATTTGCAAAACCAATCAACCAATTAAATACAAACACTAAGTCCAAAGGGTTTCACTGGTTTTAAAACCACTTATGGAATGCACAACTATTGATGAGGCTTACTCTGCATTCTGCTTTACTCAGGCCTGGTACATGAGCAAAGCTGAAAGCAAAATTCAAAATGTTATGTGAAGTGACCATTTCATTGTTGAAACCATGACCCAATAGACATTTTCTCTTTTGAAACTTCATACATTATCCATATATGTTCTCAAAGGGAAGGAATACACAGGATTCAGGCTGAATTTTTTTTTCAGTATTTTGTGTTCCACCAGATTTATTTGAAGATCTCCTGTCCTGCATCCACTGCCCAATGCAGAAGGCCACACATAGGACAACCCACATGAGAACTTCACTTCTACAGCCTGATTATATCATCATGAGAATATAATTTTCCTTTCATCATCAAAGATTTTTACATCAGATTAACCAGCTCTCTTGCTTGCCCATGTTTTTCCCTGGTTTTTGTACCTTGAAATGGGTGTGCACTCTTCCCAGACTTGATCTCCATCTTCCCCCATATTTCCAATCATATTCATCTGGGAAACATGTAAAGATCTTATTCGGGGCTTGTTTCATTGTTTTCAAATATCTGCCCTTGAAATTCAACTTCCACCACTGTCTCTCATATCCAAAGCTATGTGCTTGCAGAGGATTTCTGCTGAGAAATTTCACAGAAAGCTCTTATACTGCAGGTGAATGATGCCAGCAAGTCTTGACTGAATAGCTTAGGTAACAGGACTCAGCCAAATGACTGACATGACAAGGGAAAAGCGTATGCTCAAGGATAGGACATGGCAGAGGTCATCTGCCAGGCACTGGCATATTTAATATCCCATTGAAAGTACATCAATGTGTAGATTGGCAAGCATTTCCATCCAAAAATTCTGAGCAGTGAAGCCTTCGGAGATAGTATTGTGGCATACCAGGCCAAGAATATTCATCCTATTTAAATCTTGCCCTACAAGGTCCTCTGTGCCACTGAGGTTTCCATGGCAACGCCCAGCATTGTGACTCAGGTCTCCTACTGCACACTTTTATCCTAGAGCCTAAAGTCCAGCTCACAATGGTGCTCAGCCAATCACAGCCCATTGTGGTTGCCTGGCAACCAAAAGCTTGTGGATTTCTGTGAACTGTTTCAGCCCAACTCTGCAGCTTTCCACCTCATACAACCACAGCCATTCCAATCATGCAGTATTTGATTAGCCTCTCTATGTTGCCTCAGAATTTTTTTTTTACAGTTGTAGTGATCAAGAAAATTTGACATATTTTGAGAAGTGGAGGGAAGTAATTGGAAAACCTTTTGGTATATCTGAGGTCTATGGGTTCCAAACTTGACTATCCCAGTCTTTTAAATTTTCAAACCTAGAGCCTAAAATCCACCTCACAGGGATGTTCAGCAAATCTCAGCCCAGTGTGGTTGCCTGGCAACCACAAGCCTGTGGATTTCTGTGAACAGTTTCAGCCCAACTCTGCAGCTTTCCACCTCATACAACCACAGCCATTCCAATCATGCAGTTTTTGATTCACCTCTCTAAGTTGCCTCAGAATTTTCTTTGAACTTGTGGTGATCAAGCAAATTTGACATATTTTGACAAGTGGAGGGAAGTAATTGCCTCTGTCTTTAGCTCTGTTTGTGGTATATGGTTTTAAAGATGACTAGCCCAGTGTATTCAGTTATCAAACTTAGAAAGCCAAATGTTTCAAGGGAGGAAAGAAAATGCCACAATGATTTGGGTTCTGCCAAGTTTCTGGTGGCTTGGGAAGCAAACCTGCAAACCATACATGCAGTCTCTGCTGGATTACTGCCACCATGGTAGTATCAGTTAGCACTAAAAGCCAGCAACCAGAAGATGAGACCCAAAATGAAAGTGAATCCTTGCAGTGCATGAATATTTGGAGTGCCTACTTCAACTATCCAGCTTCCTCGGGGTTCACTTGTCTGCAATCGCTATTTCAAGGAGGTCTGCAGCCATTCCAGCATAACCCTGAACACTAAACATGAGGTACTAGCTCAATACCTTATCACCAGCAGGTTTTCCCAGAATTCAACTGTAACATGGTGAAAGGGAAACCCTTAGAAAAGGGATGCAAATGCCCCTTTCACTAGAAATCCCAGGTATTTTCTCATGGCATGGAATATTTAGACTCCACAACTCATGTAGTGAACCCAGGGACCTAGACCAAGTGTGTGTAGTTTAATGTTGTCCTCTTTTTGGAAACAGCATCTTATGTAGTTGTTGAAAGAGGCCTTGAGATAAATTCGTAGCCCAAGATGGACTGGAACTCCCAAGGATCCATCCACCTCAGCCCCCAGATTGCTGGGATTATAGGCATGAGGGACCATGCCAAGCATGTGCACAGAGATTCTTACATAATTTGTGAAATCCCACTACTGGTCTATAGGTAGCTTCTGTGCTTCAGGCTTTAGGAATATGCCTCTCTTTGTTTTGGCTCCCCTTGTTCAGGTGTCCATTTCTATTGTGATAAGCTCCAAGGCCCCAGGCAAGGGAGTGGCTGCCCTTCCTCTGGTGTGTCCTTGGGTGTTTACAGCCTTGAATGTACAGGGTTCAAATATATTGGATACTGTGCATTTGAAGAGGGAATGAGTAAAGTTTCATGAGTTAATGTGGACATGCCAGGGAATTGAGGGGCCATGATAGAGACAAAACTTCAGGCCATGGGCTGAAGGCTGAGGATTCTGTACATCTAGCTTCTTGAATAGTGGGCCTGCTGAGCAATTGCGTGCTCTCAAATGTAATTTGATGGGTTTTGTTTTAATTTATTTTGTTTTTTGCTTTGGTTTTTTACATGGAAGGAACTGTACCATGGTTTGAAGAAGCTGGAGTGTCTTACCTAAGAGAAATTTGCAAAAAGGGACAATTCAGCAGCCAAGAATTTCTCAAATGCCCTTGGCGTTTTAAAAAAAGTGACATAAAGTTGAGTGTGTCATATCCATGTCTCTTTACAAAAGATTTTACCTCCTATTTGATAGGAATTACTGTTTCTTTGAAAGGTCAACCTGCACTGAAATAAAGATAATCCCTCCTTTCCTCATTCTGCTTGAAACCACATCCTTTGTTAGTTATATTTTCTTACGCAGCAACACTTGGAGATGACTACAGCGAGAGTTTCCCATTGGTGGAATTTCCACGGAGACACATGAAGTAATACTGCACAATTTCAAGTGAAGTGCACTGTCCCTTGACAGTGACAAGTCTGAGCAAATCTCTAGTAACTGAAAATCTTAGAAAGTCTGAAAGTGAGTGAATGAAAATGGGCCTCTCCACATTTGGACAGGGCCTCTCCTGAAGCACACATTTGTGGAAAAAGTAATTATGAGAGACGAATGAACTCCCAAAAGGGAATGGAAATTTTCTTGTTTAGGCCTGGAACGCTATGGCCTGGAGCCCTGTGGTTCTAACTGGATGAGCAAAGTGTCAGCAGAGATCAAAGTAAAACACACACCATTTAGGGAACTCGATATTTAACCAGGTGTCCAGAGTAGTGGCAAACTGTACTTGTGTCAATTTGCTCAAATCCTGTCTTCACAAGAAAGTAAATTCCAGCACGACCAGTGACTAGAGGAGGACACATTTCAAAGGACTTGTAAAAAGTCCATCCCTGAACTTAGCCCAACACTGAGTTTAGATGAAAAGTAGCAGAGTCTGATAGTCTTTCAAGTTTTAATAGGAGAAACTTATAGCATGTAATAGCTGTTACATGAATAACTTCAGAGCTTTTGGAGAGGTCGAAATCACTATGAGTGAGGGCTTCCCTGACTCACAAAGTTAAAAATAGTAAAACAAACAATTTGCAAAACCAATCAACCAATTAAATACAAACACTAAGTCCAAAGGGTTTCACTGGTTTTAAAACCACTTATGGAATGCACAACTATTGATGAGGCTTACTCTGCATTCTGCTTTACTCAGGCCTGGTACATGAGCAACGGTGAAAGCAAAATTCAAAATGTTATGTGAAGTGACCATTTCATTGTTGAAACCATGACCCAATAGACATTTTCTCTTTTGAAACTTCGTACATTATCCATATATGTTCTCAAAGGGAAGGAATACACAGGATTTAGGCTGAATTATTTTTTTCAGTATTTTGTGTTCCACCAGATTTATTTGAAGATCTCCTGTCCTGCATCCACTGCCCAATGCAGAAGGCCACACATAGGAAAACCCACATGAAAACTTCACGTCCACAGCCTGATTATATCATCATGAGAATATAATTTTCCTTTCATCATCAAAGATTTTTACATCAGATTAACCAGCTCTCTTGCTTGCCCATGTTTTTCCCTGGTTTTTGTACCTTGAAATGGGTGTGCACTCTTCCCAGCCTTGATCTTCATCTTCCCCCATATTTCCAAACATATTCATCTGGGAAACATGTAAAGATCTTATTCGGGGCTTGTTTCATTGTTTTCAAATATCTGCCCTTGAAATTCAACTTCCACCACTGTCTCTCATATCCAAAGTTATGTGCTTGCAGAGGATTTCTGCTGAGAAATTTCACAGAAAGCTCTTATACTGCAGGTGAATGATGCCAGCAAGTCTTGACTGAATAGCTTAGGGAACAGGACTCAGCCAAATGACTGACATGACAAGGGAAAAGCGTATGCTCAAGGATAGGACATGGCAGAGGTCATCTGCCAGGCCCTGGCATATTTAATATCCCATTGAAAGTACATCAATGTGTAGGTTGGCAAGCATTTCCATCCACAAATTCTGAGCAGTGAAGCCTTCGGAGAGAATATTGTGGCATACCAGGCCAAGAATATTCATCCTATATAAATCTTGCCCTACAAGGTCCTCTGTGGCACTGAGGTCTCCATGGCAACGCCCAGCATTGTGACTCAGGTCTCCTACTGCACACTTGTATCCTAGAGCCTAAAGTCCAGCTCACAATGGTGCTCAGCCAATCACAGCCCATTGTGGTTGACTGGCAACCACAAGCTTGTGGATTTCTGTGAACTGTTTCAGCCCAACTCTTCAGCTTTCCACCTCATACAACCACAGCCATTCCAATCATGCAGTATTTGATTAGCCTCTCTATGTTGCCTCAGAATTTTTTTTTACAGTTGTAGTGATCAAGAAAATTTGACATATTTTGAGAAGTGGAGGGAAGTAATTGGAAAACCTTTTGGTATGTCTGAGATCTATGGGTTCCAAACTTGACTATCCCAGTCTTTTAAATTTTCAAACCTAGAGCCTAAAATCCACCTCACAGGGATGTTCAGCCAATCTCAGCCCAGTGTGGTTGACTGGCAACCACAAGCCTGTGGATTTCTGTGAACAGTTTCAGCCCAACTCTGCAGCTTTCCACCTCATACAACCACAGCCATTCCAATCATGCAGTATTTGCTTCACCTCTCTAAGTTGTCTCAGAATTTTCTTTGAAGTTGTGGTGATCAAGCAAATTTGACATATTTTGACAAGTGGAGGGAAGTAATTGGCTCTGTCTTTAGCTCTGTTTGTGGTATATGGGGTCCAAAGGTGACTAGCCCAGTCTATTCAGTTATCAAACTTAGAAAGCCAAATGTTTCAAGGGAGGAAAGAAAATGCCACAATCATTTGGGTTCTGCCAAATTTCTGGTGGCTTGGGAAGCAAACCTGCAAACCATACATGCAGTCTCTGCTGGATTACTGCCACCATGGTAGTATCAGTTAGCACTAAAAGCCAGCAACCAGAAGATGAGACCCAAAATGAAAGTGAATCCTTGCAGTGCATGAATATTTGGAGTGCCTGCTTCAACTATCCAGCTTCCTCGGGGTTCACTTGTCTGCAATCGCTATTTCAAGGAGGTCTGCAGCCATTCCAGCATAACCCTGAACACTAAACATGAGGTACTAGCTCAATACCTTATCACCAGCAGGTTTTCCCAGAATTCAACTGTAACATGGTGAAAGGGAAACCCTTAGAAAAGGGATGCAAATGCCCCTTTCACTAGAAATCCCAGGTATTTTCTCATGGCATGGAATATTTAGACTCCACAACTCATGTAGTGAACCCAGGGACCTAGACCAAGTGTGTCTAGTTTAATATTGTCCTCTTTTTGGAAACAGCATCTTATGTAGTTGTTGAAAGAAGACTTAAGATAAATTTGTAGCCTAAGATGGACTGGAACTCCCAAGGATCCATCCACCTCAGCCCCCAGATTGCTGGGATTATAGGCATGAGGCACCATGCCAAGCATGTGCACAGAGATTCTTACATAATTTGTGAAATCCCACTACTGGTCTATAGGTAGCTTCTGTGCTTCAGGCTTTAGGAATATGCCTCTCTTTGTTTTGGCTCCCCTTGTTCAGGTGTCCATTTCTATTGTGATAAGCTCCAAGGCCCCAGGCAAGGGAGTGGCTGCCCTTCCTCTGGTGTGTCCTTGGATGATTACAGCCTTGGATGAACAGGGTTCAAATATATTGGATCCTGTGCATTTGAAGAGGAAATGAGTAAAGATTCATGAGTTAATGTGGACATGCCAGGGAATTGAGGGGCCATGATAGAGACAAAACTTCAGGCCATGGGCTGAAGGCTGAGGATTCTGTACCTCTAGCTTCTTGAATAGTGGGCCTGCTGAGCAATTGTGTGTTCTCAAATGTAATTTGATGGGTTTTGTTTTAATTTATTTTGTTTTTTGCTTTGGTTTTTTACATGGAAGGAACTGTACCATGGTTTGAAGAAGCTGGAGTGTCTTACCTAAGAGAAATTTGCAAAAAGGGACAATTCAGCAGCCAAGAATTTCTCAAATGCCCTTGGCGTTTTAAAAAAAGTGACATCAAGTTGAGTGTGTCATGTCCATGTCTGTTTACAAAAGATTTTACCTCCTATTTGATAGGAATTACTGTTTCTTTGAAAGGTCAACCTGCACTGAAATAAAGATAATCCCTCCTTTCCTCATTCTGCTTGAAACCACATCCTTTGTTAGTTATATTTTCTTATGCAGCAACAATGGAGATGACTACAGCGAGAGTTTCCCATTGGTGGAATTTCCACGGAGACACATGAAGTAATACTGCACAATTTCAAGTGAAGTGCACTGTCCCTTGACAATGGCAAGTCTGGGCAAATCTCTAGTAACTGAAAATCTTAGAAAGTCTGAAAGTGAGTGAATGAAAATGGGCCTCTCCACATTTGGACAGGGCCTCTCCTGAAGCACACATTTGTGGAAAAAGTAAATATGAGAGACAAATGAACTCCCAAAACGGAATTTAAATTTTCTTGTTTAGGCCTGGAACGGTATGGCCTGGAGCCCTGTGGTTCTAACTGGATGAGCAAAGTGTCAGCAGAGATCAAAGTTAAACACACACCATTTAGGGAACTCGATATTTAACCAGGTGTCCAGAGTAGTGGCAAACTGTACTTGTGTCAATTTGCTCAAATCCTGTCTTCACAAGAAAGTAAATTCCAGCACGACCAGTGACTAGAGGAGGACACATTTCAAAGGACTTGTAAAAAGTCCAACCCTGAACTTAGCACAACACTGAATTTAGATGAAAAGTAGCAGAGTCTGTTAGTCTTTCAAGTTTTAATAGGAGAAACTTATAGCATGTAATAGCTGTTACACGAATAACTTCAGAGCTTTTGGAGAGATCGAAATCCCTATGAGTGAGGGCTTCCCTGACTCACAAAGTTAAAAATAGGAAAACAAACAATTTGCAAAACCAATCAACCAATTAAATACAAACACTAAGTCCAAAGGGTTTCACTGGTTTTAAAACCACTTATGGAATGCACAACTATTGATGAGGCTTACTCTGCATTCTGCTTTACTCAGGCCTGGTACATGAGCAACGGTGAAAGCAAAATTCAAAATGTTATGTGAAGTGACCATTTCATTGTTGAAACCATGACCCAATAGACATTTTCTCTTTTGAAACTTCATACATTATCCATATATGTTCTCAAAGGGAAGGAATACACAGGATTTAGGCTGAATTATTTTTTTCAGTATTTTGTGTTCCACCAGATTTATTTGAAGATCTCCTGTCCTGCATCCACTGCCCAATGCAGAAGGCCACACATAGGACAACCCACATGAGAACTTCACTTCTACAGCCTGATTATATCATCATGAGAACATAATTTTCCTTTCATCATCAAAGATTTTTACATCAGATTAACCAGCTCTCTTGCTTGCCCATGTTTTTCCCTGGTTTTTGTACCTTGAAATGGGTGTGCACTCTTCCCAGCCTTGATCTCCATCTTCCCCCATATTTCCAAACATATTCATCTGGGAAACATGTAAAGATCTTATTCGGGGCTTGTTTCATTGTTTTCCAATATCTGCCCTTGAAATTCAACTTCCACCACTGTCTCTCATATCCAAAGCTATGTGCTTGCAGAGGATTTCTGCTGAGAAATTTCACAGAAAGCTCTTATACTGCAGGTGAATGATGCCAGCAAGTCTTGACTGAATAGCTTAGGGAACAGGACTCAGCCAAATGACTGACATGACAAGGGAAAAGCGTATGCTCAAGGATAGGACATGGCAGAGGTCATCTGCCAGGCCCTGGCATATTTAATATCCCATTGAAAGTACATCAATGTGTAGATTGGCAAGCATTTCCATCCACAAATTCTGAGCAGTGAAGCCTTCAGAGAGAATATTGTGGCATACCAGGCCAAGAATATTCATCCTATTTAAATCTTGCCCTACAAGTTCCTCTGTGCCACTGAGGTCTCCATGGCAACGCCCAGCATTGTGACTCAGGTCTCCTACTGCACACTTGTATCCTAGAGCCTAAAGTCCAGCTCACAATGGTGCTCAGCCAATCACAGCCCATTGTGGTTGCCTGGCAACCACAAGCTTGTGGATTTCTGTGAACTGTTTCAGCCCAACTCTGCAGCTTTCCACCTCATACAACCACAGCCATTCCAATCATGCAGTATTTGATTAGCCTCTCTATGTTGCCTCAGAATTTTTTTGTACAATTGTAGTGATCAAGAAAATTTGACATATTTTGAGAAGTGGAGGGAAGTCATTGGAAAACCTTTTGGTAAGTCTTAGGTCTATGGGTTCCAAACTTGACTACCACAGTCTTTTAAATTTTCAAACCTAGAGCCTAAAATCCACCTCACAGGGATGTTCAGCCAATCTCAGCCCAGTGTGGTTGACTGGCAACCACAAGCCTGTGGATTTCTGTGAACAGTTTCAGCCCAACTCTGCAGCTTTCCACCTCATACAACCACAGCCATTCCAATCATGCAGTATTTGATTAACCTCTCTAAGTTGCCTCAGAATTTTCTTTGAACTTGTGGTGATCAAGCAAATTTGACATATTTTGAAGAGTGGAGGGAAGTAATTGGCTCTGTCTTTAGCTCTGTTTGTGGTATATGGGGTCCAAAGGTGACTAGCCCAGTCTATTCAGTTATGAAACTTAGAAAGACAAATGTTTCAAGCGAGGAAAGAAAATGCCACAATGATTTGGGTTCTGCCAAGTTTCTGGTGGCTTGGGAAGCAAACCTGCAAACCATACATGCAGTCTCTGCTGGATTACTGCCACCATGGTAGTATCAGTTAGCACTAAAAGCCAGCAATCAGAAGATGAGACCCAAAATGAAAGTGAATCCTTGCAGTGCATGAATATTTGGAGTGCCTGCTTCAACTATCCAGCTTCCTCGGGGTTCACTTGTCTGCAATCGCTATTTCAAGGAGGTCTGCAGCCATTCCAGCATAACCCTGAACACTAAACATGAGGTACTAGCTCAATACCTTATCACCAGCAGGTTTTCCCAGAATTCAACTGTAACATGGTGAAAGGGAAACCCTTAGAAAAGGGATGCAAATGCCCCTTTCACTAGAAATCCCAGGTATTTTCTCATGTCATGGAATATTTAGACTCCACAACTCATGTAGTGAACCCAGGGACCTAGACCAAATGTGTGTAGTTTAATGTTGTCCTCTTTTTGGAAACAGCATCTTATGTAGTTGTTGAAAGAGGCCTTGAGATAAATTCGTAGCCCAAGATGGACTGGAACTCCCAAGGATCCATCCACCTCAGCCCCCAGATTGCTGGGATTATAGGCATGAGGGACCATGCCAAGCATGTGCACAGAGATTCTTACATAATTTGTGAAATCCCACTACTGGTCTATAGGTAGCTTCTGTGCTTCAGGCTTTACAAATATGCCTCTCTTTGTTTTGGCTCCCCTTGTTCATGTGTCCATTTCTATTGTGATAAGCTCCAAGGCCCCAGGCAAGGGAGTGGCTGCCCTTCCTCTGGTGTGTCCTTGGGTGATTACAGCCTTGGATGAACAGGGTTCAAATATATTGGATCCTGTGCATTTGAAGAGGAAATGAGTAAAGATTCATGAGTTAATGTGGACATGCCAGGGAATTGAGGGGCCATGATAGAGACAAAACTTCAGGCCATGGGCTGAAGGCTGAGGATTCTGTACCTCTAGCTTCTTGAATAGTGGGCCTGCTGAGCAATTGTGTGCTCTCAAATGTAATTTGATGGGTTTTGTTTTAATTTATTTTGTTTTTTGCTTTGGTTTTTTACATGGAAGGAACTGTACCATGGTTTGAAGAAGCTGGAGTGTCTTACCTAAGAGAAATTTGCAAAAAGGGACAATTCAGCAGCCAAGAATTTCTCAAATGCCCTTGGCGTTTTAAAAAAAGTGACATCAAGTTGAGTGTGTCATGTCCATGTCTCTTTACAAAAGATTTTACCTCCTATTTGATAGGAATTACTGTTTCTTTGAAAGGTCAACCTGCACTGAAATAAAGATAATCCCTCCTTTCCTCATTCTGCTTGAAACCACATCCTTTGTTAGTTATATTTTCTTACGCAGCAACACTTGGAGATGACTACAGCGAGAGTTTCCCATTGGTGGAATTTCCACGGAGACACATGAAGTAATACTGCACAATTTCAAGTGAAGTGCACTGTCCCTTGACAATGGCAAGTCTGGGCAAATCTCTAGTAACTGAAAATCTTAGAAAGTCTGAAAGTGAGTGAATGAAAATGGGCCTCTCCACATTTGGACAGGGCCTCTCCTGAAGCACACATTTGTGGAAAAAGTAATTATGAGAGACGAATGAACTCCCAAAACGGAATGGAAATTTTCTTGTTTAGGCCTGGAACGCTATGGCCTGGAGCCCTGTGGTTCTAACTGGATGAGCAAAGTGTCAGCAGAGATCAAAGTAAAACACACACCATTTAGGGAACTCGATATTTAACCAGGTGTCCAGAGTAGTGGGAAACTGTACTTGTGTCAATTTGCTCAAATCCTGTCTTCACAAGAAAGTAAATTCCAGCACGACCAGTGACTAGAGGAGGACACATTTCAAAGGACTTGTAAAAAGTTCAACCCTGAACTTAGCCCAACACTGAATTTAGATGAAAAGTAGCAGAGTCTGTTAGTCTTTCAAGTTTTAATAGGAGAAACTTATAGCATGTAATAGCTGTTACATGAATAACTTCAGAGCTTTTGGAGAGGTCGAAATGACTATGAGTGAGGGCTTCCCTGACTCACACAGTTAAAAATAGGAAAACAAACAATTTGCAAAACCAATCAACCAATTAAATACAAACACTAAGTCCAAAGGGTTTCACTGGTTTTAAAACCACTTATGGAATGCACAACTATTGATGAGGCTTACTCTGCATTCTGCTTTACTCAGACCTGGTACATGAGCAACGGTGAAAGCAAAATTCAAAATGTTATGTGAAGTGACCATTTCATTGTTGAAACCATGACCCAATAGACATTTTCTCTTTTGAAACTTCGTACATTATCCATATATGTTCTCAAAGGGAAGGAATACACAGGATTTAGGCTGAATTTTTTTTTTCAGTATTTTGTGTTCCACCAGATTTATTTGAAGATCTCCTGTCCTGCATCCACTGCCCAATGCAGAAGGCCACACATAGGACAACCCACATGAGAACTTCACTTCTACAGCCTGATTATATCATCATGAGAATATAATTTTCCTTTCATCATCAAAGATTTTTACATCAGATTAACCAGCTCTCTTGCTTGCCCATGTTTTTCCCTGGTTTTTGTACCTTGAAATGGGTGTGCACTCTTCCCAGCCTTGATCTCCATCTTCCCCCATATTTCCAAACATATTCATCTGGGAAACATGTAAAGATCTTATTCGGGGCTTGTTTCATTGTTTTCAAATATCTGCCCTTGAAATTCAACTTCCACCACTGTCTCTCATATCCAAAGCTATGTGCTAGCAGAGGATTTCTGCTGAGAAATTTCACAGAAAGCTCTTATACTGCAGGTGAATGATGCCAGCAAGTCTTGACTGAATAGCTTAGGGAACAGGACTCAGCCAAATGACTGACATGACAAGGGAAAAGTGTATGATCAAGGATAGGACATGGCAGAGGTCATCTGCCAGGCCCTGGCATATTTAATATCCCATTGAAAGTACATCAATGTGTAGATTGGCAAGCATTTCCATCCACAAATTCTGAGCAGTGAAGCCTTCAGAGAGAATATTGTGGCATACCAGGCCAAGAATATTCATCCTATTTAAATCTTGCCCTACAAGTTCCTCTGTGCCACTGAGGTCTCCATGGCAACGCCCAGCATTGTGACTCAGGTCTCCTACTGCACACTTGTATCCTAGAGCCTAAAGTCCAGCTCACAATGGTGCTCAGCCAATCACAGCCCATTGTGGTTGCCTGGCAACCACAAGCTTGTGGATTTCTGTGAACTGTTTCAGCCCAACTCTGCAGCTTTCCACCTCATACAACCACAGCCATTCCAATCATGCAGTATTTGATTAGCCTCTCTATGTTGCCTCAGAATTTTTTTGTACAGTTGTAGTGATCAAGAAAATTTGACATATTTTGAGAAGTGGAGGGAAGTCATTGGAAAACCTTTTGGTAAGTCTTAGGTCTATGGGTTCCAAACTTGACTACCACAGTCTTTTAAATTTTCAAACCTAGAGCCTAAAATCCACCTCACAGGGATGTTCAGCCAATCTCAGCCCAGTGTGGTTGCCTGGCAACCACAAGCCTGTGGATTTCTGTGAACAGTTTCAGCCCAACTCTGCAGCTTTCCACCTCATACAACCACAGCCATTCCAATCATGCAGTATTTGATTAACCTCTCTAAGTTGCCTCAGAATTTTCTTTGCACTTGTGGTGATCAAGCAAATTTGACATATTTTGAAGAGTGGAGGGAAGTAATTGGCTCTGTCTTTAGCTCTGTTTGTGGTATATGGGGTCCAAAGGTGACTAGCCCAGTCTATTCAGTTATGAAACTTAGAAAGACAAATGTTTCAAGCGAGGAAAGAAAATGCCACAATGATTTGGGTTCTGCCAAGTTTCTGGTGGCTTGGGAAGCAAACCTGCAAACCATACATGCAGTCTCTGCTGGATTACTGCCACCATGGTAGTATCAGTTAGCACTAAAAGCCAGCAATCAGAAGATGAGACCCAAAATGAAAGTGAATCCTTGCAGTGCATGAATATTTGGAGTGCCTGCTTCAACTATCCAGCTTCCTCGGGGTTCACTTGTCTGCAATCGCTATTTCAAGGAGGTCTGCAGCCATTCCAGCATAACCCTGAACACTAAACATGAGGTACTAGCTCAATACCTTATCACCAGCAGGTTTTCCCAGAATTCAACTGTAACATGGTGAAAGGGAAACCCTTAGAAAAGGGATGCAAATGCCCCTTTCACTAGAAATCCCAGGTATTTTCTCATGGCATGGAATATTTAGACTCCACAACTCATGTAGTGAACCCAGGGACCTAGACCAAGTGTGTGTAGTTTAATGTTGTCCTCTTTTTGGAAACAGCATCTTATGTAGTTGTTGAAAGAGGCCTTGAGATAAATTCGTAGCCCAAGATGGACTGGAACTCCCAAGGATCCATCCACCTCAGCCCCCAGATTGCTGGGATTATAGGCATGAGGGACCATGCCAAGCATGTGCACAGAGATTCTTACATAATTTGTGAAATCCCACTACTGGTCTATAGGTAGCTTCTGTGCTTCAGGCTTTAGGAATATGCCTCTCTTTGTTTTGGCTCCCCTTGTTCATGTGTCCATTTCTATTGTGATAAGCTCCAAGGCCCCAGGCAAGGGAGTGGCTGCCCTTCCTCTGGTGTGTCCTTGGGTGATTACAGCCTTGGATGAACAGGGTTCAAATATATTGGATCCTGTGCATTTGAAGAGGAAATGAGTAAAGATTCATGAGTTAATGTGGACATGCCAGGGAATTGAGGGGCCATGATAGAGACAAAACTTCAGGCCATGGGCTGAAGGCTGAGGATTCTGTACCTCTAGCTTCTTGAATAGTGGGCCTGCTGAGCAATTTTGTGCTCTCAAATGTAATTTGATGGGTTTTGTTTTAATTTATTTTGTTTTTTGCTTTGGTTTTTTACATGGAAGGAACTGTACCATGGTTTGAAGAAGCTGGAGTGTCTTACCTAAGAGAAATTTGCAAAAAGGGACAATTCAGCAGCCAAGAATTTCTCAAATGCCCTTCGCGTTTTAAAAAATGTGACATCAAGTTGAGTGTGTCATGTCCATGTC
Source organism: Cavia porcellus (assembly GCF_034190915.1). NCBI lineage: Eukaryota > Metazoa > Chordata > Mammalia > Rodentia > Caviidae > Cavia > Cavia porcellus. The sequence goes on from NW_026947543.1 coordinate 3,645,224, forward strand.
TCTTTACAAAAGATTTTACCTCCTATTTGATAGGAATTACTGTTTCTTTGAAAGGTCAACCTGCACTGAAATAAAGATAATCCCTCCTTTCCTCATTCTGCTTGAAACCACATCCTTTGTTAGTTATATTTTCTTACGCAGCAACACTTTGAGATGACTACAGCGAGAGTTTCCCATTGGTGGAATTTCCACGGAGACACATGAAGTAATACTGCACAATTTCAAGTGAAGTGCACTGTCCCTTGACAATGGCAAGTCTGGGCAAATCTCTAGTAACTGAAAATCTTAGAAAGTCTGAAAGTGAGTGAATGAAAATGGGCCTCTCCACATTTGGACAGGGCCTCTCCTGAAGCACACATTTGTGGAAAAAGTAATTATGAGAGACGAATGAACTCCCAAAAGGGAATGGAAATTTTCTTGTTTAGGCCTGGAACGCTATGGCCTGGAGCCCTGTGGTTCTAACTGGATGAGCAAAGTGTCAGCAGAGATCAAAGTAAAACACACACCATTTAGGGAACTCGATATTTAACCAGGTGTCCAGAGTAGTGGGAAACTGTACTTGTGTCAATTTGCTCAAATCCTGTCTTCACAAGAAAGTAAATTCCAGCACGACCAGTGACTAGAGGAGGACACATTTCAAAGGACTTGTAAAAAGTCCAACCCTGAACTTAGCCCAACACTGAATTTAGATGAAAAGTAGCAGAGTCTGTTAGTCTTTCAAGTTTTAATAGGAGAAACTTATAGCATGTAATAGCTGTTACATGAATAACTTCAGAGCTTTTGGAGAGGTCGAAATCACTATGAGTGAGGGCTTCCCTGACTCACAAAGTTAAAAATAGGAAAACAAACAATTTGCAAAACCAATCAACCAATTAAATACAAACACTAAGTCCAAAGGGTTTCACTGGTTTTAAAACCACTTATGGAATGCACAACTATTGATGAGGCTTACTCTGCATTCTGCTTTACTCAGGCCTGGTACATGAGCAACGGTGAAAGCAAAATTCAAAATGTTATGTGAAGTGACCATTTCATTGTTGAAACCATGACCCAATAGACATTTTCTCTTTTGAAACTTCGTACATTATCCATATATGTTCTCAAAGGGAAGGAATACACAGGATTTAGGCTGAATTTTTTTTTTCAGTATTTTGTGTTCCACCAGATTTATTTGAAGATCTCCTGTCCTGCATCCACTGCCCAATGCAGAAGGCCACACATAGGACAACCCACATGAGAACTTCACTTCTACAGCCTGATTATATCATCATGAGAATATAATTTTCCTTTCATCATCAAAGATTTTTACATCAGATTAACCAGCTCTCTTGCTTGCCCATGTTTTTCCCTGGTTTTTGTACCTTGAAATGGGTGTGCACTCTTCCCAGCCTTGATCTCCATCTTCCCCCATATTTCCAAACATATTCATCTGGGAAACATGTAAAGATCTTATTCGGGGCTTGTTTCATTGTTTTCAAATATCTGCCCTTGAAATTCAACTTCCACCACTGTCTCTCATATCCAAAGCTATGTGCTTGCAGAGGATTTCTGCTGAGAAATTTCACAGAAAGCTCTTATACTGCAGGTGAATGATGCCAGCAAGTCTTGACTGAATAGCTTAGGTAACAGGACTCAGCCAAATGACTGACATGACAAGGGAAAAGCGTATGCTCAAGGATAGGACATGGCAGAGGTCATCTGCCAGGCCCTGGCATATTTAATATCCCATTGAAAGTACATCAATGTGTAGATTGGAAAGCATTTCCATCCACTAATTCTGAGCAGTGAAGCCTTGAGAGAGAATATTGTGGCATACCAGGCCAAGAATATTCATCCTATTTAAATCTTGCCCTACAAGGTCCTCTGTGCCACTGAGGTCTCCATGGCAACGCCCAGCATTGTGACTCAGGTCTCCTACTGCACACTTGTATCCTAGAGCCTAAAGTCCAGCTCACAATGGTGCTCAGCCAATCACAGCCCATTGTGGTTGCCTGGCAACCACTAGCTTGTGGATTTCTGTGAACTGTTTCAGCCCAACTCTGCAGCTTTCCACCTCATACAACCACAGCCATTCCAATCATGCAGTATTTGATTAGCCTCTCTATGTTGCCTCAGAATTTTTTTTACAGTTGTAGTGATCAAGAAAATTTGACATATTTTGAGAAGTGGAGGGAAGTAATTGGAAAACCTTTTGGTATGTCTGAGGTCTATGGGTTACAAACTTGACTATCCCAGTCTTTTAACTTTTCACACCTAGAGCCTAAAATCCACCTCACAGGGATGTTCAGCCAATCTCAGCCCAGTGTGGTTGCCTGGCAACCACAAGCCTGTGGATTTCTGTGAACAGTTTCAGCCCAACTCTGCAACTTTCCACCTCATACAACCACAGCCATTCCAATCAAGCAGTATTTGCTTCACCTCTCTAATTTGCCTCAGAATTTTCTTTGAACTTGTGGTGATCAAGCAAATTTGACATATTTTGACAAGTGGAGGGAAGTAATTGGCTCTGTCTTTAGCTCTGTTTGTGGTATATGGGGTCCAAAGGTGACTAGCCCAGTCTATTCAGTTATCAAACTTAGAAAGCCAAATGTTTCAAGGGAGGAAAGAAAATGCCACAATGATTTGGGTTCTGCCAAATTTCTGGTGGCTTGGGAAGCAAATCTGCAAACCATACATGCAGTCTCTGCTGGATTACTGCCACCATGGTAGTATCAGTTAGCACTAAAAGCCAGCAACCAGAAGATGAGACCCAAAATGAAAGTGAATCCTTGCAGTGCATGAATATTTGGAGTGCCTGCTTCAACTATCCAGCTTCCTCGGGGTTCACTTGTCTGCAATCGCTATTTCAAGGAGGTCTGCAGCCATTCCAGCATAACCCTGAACACTAAACATGAGGTACTAGCTCAAAACCTTATCACCAGCAGGTTTTCCCAGAATTCAACTGTAACATGGTGAAAGGGAAACCCTTAGAAAAGGGATGCAAATGCCCCTTTCACTAGAAATCCCAGGTATTTTCTCATGACATGGAATATTTAGACTCCACAACTCATGTAGTGAACCCAGGGACCTAGACCAAGTGTGTCTAGTTTAATGTTGTCCTCTTTTTGGAAACAGCATCTTATGTAGTTGTTGAAAGAGGACTTGAGATAAATTTGTAGCCCAAGATGGACTGGAACTCCCAAGGATCCATCCACCTCAGCCCCTAGATTGCTGGGATTATAGGCATGAGGGACCATGCCAAGCATGTGCACAGAGATTCTTACATAATTTGTGAAATCCCACTACTGGTCTATAGGTAGCTTCTGTGCTTCAGGCTTTAGGAATATGCCTCTCTTTGTTTTGGCTCCCCTTGTTCAGGTGTCCATTTCTATTGTGATAAGCTCCAAGGCCCCAGGCAAGGGAGTGGCTGCACTTCCTCTGGTGTGTCCTTGGATGATTACAGCCCAGGTGAACAGGGTTCAAATATATTGGATCCTGTGCATTTGAAGAGGAAATGAGTAAAGATTCATGAGTTAATGTGGACATGCCAGGTAATTGAGGGGCCATGATAGAGACAAAACTTCAGGCCATGGGCTGAAGGCTGAGGATTCTGTACCTCTAGCTTCTTGAATAGTGGGCCTGCTGAGCATTTGTGTGTTCTCAAATGTAATTTGATGGGTTTTGTTTTAATTTATTTTGTTTTTTGCTTTGGTTTTTTACATGGAAGGAACTGTACCATGGTTTGAAGAAGCTGGAGTGTCTTACCTAAGAGAAATTTGCAAAAAGGGACAATTCAGCAGCCAAGAATTTCTCAAATGCCCTTGGCGTTTTAAAAAAAGTGACATAAAGTTGAGTGTGTCATGTCCATGTCTCTTTACAAAAGATTTTACCTCTTTTGTTAGGAATTACTGTTTCTTTGAAAGGTCAACCTGCACTGAAATAAAGATAATCGCTCCTTTCCTCAGTCTGCTTGAAACCACATCCTTTGTTAGTTATATTTTCTTATGCAGCAACACTTGGAGATGACTACAGCGAGAGTTTCCCATTGGTGGAATTTCCACGGAGACACATGAAGTAATACTGCACAATTTCAAGTGAAGTGCACTGTCCCTTGACAATGGCAAGTCTGGGCAAATCTCTAGTAACTGAAAATCTTAGAAAGTCTGAAAGTGAGTGAATGAAAATGGGCCTCTCCACATTTGGACAGGGCCTCTACTGAAGCACACATTTGTGGAAAAAGTAATTATGAGAGACAAATGAACTCCCAACACGGAATGGAAATTTTCTTGTTTAGGCCTGGAACGCTATGGCCTGGAGCCCTGTGGTTCTAACTGGATGAGCAAAGTGTCAGCAGAGATCAAAGTAAAACACACACCATTTAGGGAACTCGATATTTAACCAGGTGTCCAGAGTAGTGGCAAACTGTACTTGTGTCAATTTGCTCAAATCCTGTCTTCACAAGAAAGTAAATTCCAGCACGACCAGTGACTAGAGGAGGACACATTTCAAAGGACTTGTAAAAAGTCCAACCCTGAACTTAGCACAACACTGAATTTAGATGAAAAGTAGCAGAGTCTGTTAGTCTTTCAAGTTTTAATAGGAGAAACTTATAGCATGTAATAGCTGTTACATGAATAACTTCAGAGCTTTTGGAGAGGTCGAAATCCCTATGAGTGAGGGCTTCCCTGACTCACAAAGTTAAAAATAGTAAAACAAGCAATTTGCAAAACCAATCAACCAATTAAATACAAACACTAATTCCAAAGGATTTCACTGGTTTTAAAACCACTTATGGAATGCACAACTATTGATGAGGCTTACTCTGCATTCTGCTTTACTCAGGCCTGGTACATGAGCAACGGTGAAAGCAAAATTCAAAATGTTATGTGAAGTGACCATTTCATTGTTGAAACCATGACCCAATAGACATTTTCTCTTTTGAAACTTCGTACATTATCCATATATGTTCTCAAAGGGAAGGAATACACAGGATTTAGGCTGAATTATTTTTTTCAGTATTTTGTGTTCCACCAGATTTATTTGCAGATCTCCTGTCCTGCATCCACTGCCCAATGCAGAAGGCCACACATAGAAAAACCCACATGAAAACTTCACGTCTACAGCCTGATTATATCATCATGAGAATATAATTTTCCTTTCATCATCAAAGATTTTTACATCAGATTAACCAGCTCTCTTGCTTGCCCATGTTTTTCCCTGGTTTTTGTACCTTGAAATGGGTGTGCACTCTTCCCAGCCTTGATCTTCATCTTCCCCCATATTTCCAAACATATTCATCTGGGAAACATGTAAAGATCTTATTCGGGGCTTGTTTCATTGTTTTCCAATATCTGCCCTTGAAATTCAACTTCCACCACTGTCTCTCATATCCAAAGCTATGTGCTTGTAGAGGATTTCTGCTGAGAAATTTCACAGAAAGCTCTTATACTGCAGGTGAATGATGCCAGCAAGTCTTGACTGAATAGCTTAGGGAACAGGACTCAGCCAAATGACTGACATGACAAGGGAAAAGCGTATGCTCAAGGATAGGACATGGCAGAGGTCATCTGCCAGGCCCTGGCATATTTAATATCCCATTGAAAGTACATCAATGTGTAGATTGGCAAGCATTTCCATCCACAAATTCTGAGCAGTGAAGCCTTCAGAGAGAATATTGTGGCATACCAGGCCAAGAATATTCATCCTATTTAAATCTTGCCCTACAAGTTCCTCTGTGCCACTGAGGTCTCCATGGCAACGCCCAGCATTGTGACTCAGGTCTCCTACTGCACACTTGTATCCTAGAGCCTAAAGTCCAGCTCACAATGGTGCTCAGCCAATCACAGCCCATTGTGGTTGCCTGGCAACCACAAGCTTGTGGATTTCTGTGAACTGTTTCAGCCCAACTCTGCAGCTTTCCACCTCATACAACCACAGCCATTCCAATCATGCAGTATTTGATTAGCCTCTCTATGTTGCCTCAGAATTTTTTTGTACAGTTGTAGTGATCAAGAAAATTTGACATATTTTGAGAAGTGGAGGGAAGTCATTGGAAAACCTTTTGGTAAGTCTTAGGTCTATGGGTTCCAAACTTGACTACCACAGTCTTTTAAATTTTCAAACCTAGAGCCTAAAATCCACCTCACAGGGATGTTCAGCCAATCTCAGCCCAGTGTGGTTGGCTGGCAACCACAAGCCTGTGGATTTCTGTGAACAGTTTCAGCCCAACTCTGCAGCTTTCCACCTCATACAACCACAGCCATTCCAATCATGCAGTATTTGATTAACCTCTCTAAGTTGCCTCAGAATTTTCTTTGAACTTGTGGTGATCAAGCAAATTTGACATATTTTGAAGAGTGGAGGGAAGTAATTGGCTCTGTCTTTAGCTCTGTTTGTGGTATATGGGGTCCAAAGGTGACTAGCCCAGTCTATTCAGTTATGAAACTTAGAAAGACAAATGTTTCAAGCGAGGAAAGAAAATGCCACAATGATTTGGGTTCTGCCAAGTTTCTGGTGGCTTGGGAAGCAAACCTGCAAACCATACATGCAGTCTCTGCTGGATTACTGCCACCATGGTAGTATCAGTTAGCACTAAAAGCCAGCAATCAGAAGATGAGACCCAAAATGAAAGTGAATCCTTGCAGTGCATGAATATTTGGAGTGCCTGCTTCAACTATCCAGCTTCCTCGGGGTTCACTTGTCTGCAATCGCTATTTCAAGGAGGTCTGCAGCCATTCCAGCATAACCCTGAACACTAAACATGAGGTACTAGCTCAATACCTTATCACCAGCAGGTTTTCCCAGAATTCAACTGTAACATGGTGAAAGGGAAACCCTTAGAAAAGGGATGCAAATGCCCCTTTCACTAGAAATCCCAGGTATTTTCTCATGTCATGGAATATTTAGACTCCACAACTCATGTAGTGAACCCAGGGACCTAGACCAAGTGTGTGTAGTTTAATGTTGTCCTCTTTTTGGAAACAGCATCTTATGTAGTTGTTGAAAGAGGCCTTGAGATAAATTCGTAGCCCAAGATGGACTGGAACTCCCAAGGATCCATCCACCTCAGCCCCCAGATTGCTGGGATTATAGGCATGAGGGACCATGCCAAGCATGTGCACAGAGATTCTTACATAATTTGTGAAATCCCACTACTGGTCTATAGGTAGCTTCTGTGCTTCAGGCTTTAGGAATATGCCTCTCTTTGTTTTGGCTCCCCTTGTTCATGTGTCCATTTCTATTGTGATAAGCACCAAGGCCCCAGGCAAGAGAGTGGCTGGCCTTCCTCTGGTGTGTCCTTGGGTGATTACAGCCTTGGATGAACAGGGTTCAAATATATTGGATCCTGTGCATTTGAAGAGGAAATGAGTAAAGATTCATGAGTTAATGTGGACATGCCAGGGAATTGAGGGGCCATGATAGAGACAAAACTTCAGGCCATGGGCTGAAGGCTGAGGATTCTGTACCTCTAGCTTCTTGAATAGTGGGCCTGCTGAGCAATTGTGTGCTCTCAAATGTAATTTGATGGGTTTTGTTTTAATTTATTTTGTTTTTTGCTTTGGTTTTTTACATGGAAGGAACTGTACCATGGTTTGAAGAAGCTGGAGTGTCTTACCTAAGAGAAATTTGCAAAAAGGGACAATTCAGCAGCCAAGAATTTCTCAAATGCCCTTGGCGTTTTAAAAAAAGTGACATCAAGTTGAGTGTGTCATGTCCATGTCTCTTTACAAAAGATTTTACCTCCTATTTGATAGGAATTACTGTTTCTTTGAAAGGTCAACCTGCACTGAAATAAAGATAATCCCTCCTTTCCTCATTCTGCTTGAAACCACATGCTTTGTTAGTTATATTTTCTTACGCAGCAACACTTGGAGATGACTACAGCGAGAGTTTCCCATTGGTGGAATTTCCACGGAGACACATGAAGTAATACTGCACAATTTCAAGTGAAGTGCACTGTCCCTTGACAATGGCAAGTCTGGGCAAATCTCTAGTAACTGAAAATCTTAGAAAGTCTGAAAGTGAGTGTATGAAAATGGGCCTCTCCACATTTGGACAGGGCCTCTCCTGAAGCACACATTTGTGGAAAAAGTAATTATGAGAGACGAATGAACTCCCAAAACGGAATGGAAATTTTCTTGTTTAGGCCTGGAACGCTATGGCCTGGAGCCCTGTGGTTCTAACTGGATGAGCAAAGTGTCAGCAGAGATCAAAGTAAAACACACACCATTTAGGGAACTCGATATTTAACCAGGTGTCCAGAGTAGTGGCAAACTGTACTTGTGTCAATTTGCTCAAATCCTGTCTTCACAAGAAAGTAAATTCCAGCACGACCAGTGACTAGAGGAGGACACATTTCAAAGGACTTGTAAAAAGTCCAACCCTGAACTTAGCCCAACACTGAATTTAGATGAAAAGTAGCAGAGTCTGTTAGTCTTTCAAGTTTTAATAGGAGAAACTTATAGCATGTAATAGCTGTTACATGAATAACTTCAGAGCTTTTGGAGAGGTCGAAATCACTATGAGTGAGGGCTTCCCTGACTCACAAAGTTAAAAATAGGAAAACAAACAATTTGCAAAACCAATCAACCAATTAAATACAAACACTAAGTCCAAAGGGTTTCACTGGTTTTAAAACCACTTATGGAATGCACAACTATTGATGAGGCTTACTCTGCATTCTGCTTTACTCAGACCTGGTACATGAGCAACGGTGAAAGCAAAATTCAAAATGTTATGTGAAGTGACAATTTCATTGTTGAAACCATGACCCAATAGACATTTTCTCTTTTGAAACT